>NC_092507.1:78611613-80039113 GCF_047511675.1 Marmota flaviventris
GTGGAGATATCTGCTTTGTTTTCTCTCACCGGTCAGCTCCACGCAAACGAATGCAAACTACCTGCAGCCAGGGTTCCAAAGCCTTAAAAGTAGACAGCGGATTCGGGGTGGTGATGGGGCAAACTGTTTCAATCGCAGAACAGGCTGATGCTTCCCCCATTGGGACCCATCCCTCACGAATAAGTTCCCTCCTCAGGGTAAGACTCCGTTACCATTTTTGCATTTCTGCGCCCAAGATCGCGCCAGTTCCCAGCTCAATGCTGGGTTTCCCTGCCCCTACCACAGAATCTCCCAACGGGTTCCTACCTGGAGACACGGAGGGTGAAGGAGGCCTCCAAAAATCCTCAAACTCCGAGCTCCGGTCGCAGACGCTGCCCTCGCAGCTGTCCGGAGACGCAGAGGCTCTGTCCTGGGCCTCGATCAGTTGAGACTCAGGGGACAAACGGTCCCCGGGCTCCGCCTTCCCCTCTCCTGAACTCGAAATGCTGTCTGTGGAGAGGAATCAGGAGAGGAATTAGGCTGAGCCCGGACGAGCTTGAGGGTTCTGAAATGGTGCCCTGCAAGACCGTGGCACCCGAGCGTCCTCCTCTATCCACTCCGATCAGACCAGAAACCCTCTTGGATCCGAAAGCTGTCTCAGGAAGGTCCTGGCACCTAGACAAGCTCATGAGGAATCACAACAGTAGGAAACAAAAAAAGACAACAAGGCGGGTATTGGGGTCGCCTCCCCGGGTTCCCAAGAAATGATGAGGCAGGGTGCAAGGTTGGTGTCCCAGGGAGTTGCCCTGCCGGGTTCCGCGCGCCTCGCACCTGTTCGGCCTGGTGCTGGTACATTCTCCAAACGGGGGGAGTAGTCTGGTCCCGGGGAGCGTGGTTGGTGGTAGCTGTGAGCCTTCTTGCTCTTTACGAGAAAAGAGCGCGGCATGGTGGCCCAACGCTTTCCCCACTCCTTTCCAAATGCTCCTATAGCCTCCGTCAGCCCACAGTCACTCCAAGTGTTCCTTCAGCCCCAGCAGAGACCTGAGTTGAAGGGAAAATCGGGTGGAAACGCGAGTCAGCACCCTCCGAGGTCGGGGACTGGGTACCAAGGCAAAGGGAGAACGCTAGCCGGGGAGGAGCAAAGAAAGCCCGTGGGAGGAGGGGCCTGGCACCCCCCTCCCATGCACAACGCTCACCAGGTGGCACTCGGACAGGTGGCGCGAGCTCTGTCCGCTCCCGGCACTGCCACAGCTCAGAGGTAAAACTTGTCCCAGGGCCCTGGCTCAGGCCCTTTCCTCTGCTCTGCCCACGCCCCCGGCCCCTCCCCTTCCTTACTAAAGCTAGCTAGTGCAAACTCTCTGGAGAGCCATAGTTCCCAACCAGTCCGTTACTCCAACTCGACCACCCACTGCCTGCCTAGTTGGACCGGGAGAGCTGGAACACGCGGGTCAGTAAGGGCCGAGGATGAGTCAGTGGTCTAGGACCCGGAAGAGGCCAAGACTTCCAAGAGCCCACTACAAACTGAAGTGAAAGAGGGGCAGAAGCGGGGCGTTTGTGGCTGGACTGAAAGACAGGGTTGGGAGGGGGACAGCAATAGGACTACTGCAGGCAACTGAGGCCAGAGAAGGGAGGCGGGAGGGCAAAGGGAAAGGAAGGTGACGCGGTGGTGGAGGGGGTGAATGCAAAGGGTCAACCTCTGCCCCGGGAGAAACTAGCATCCGGGTGATCTTGCTCACCACTCATTCTCGCCCCACACAGGGAAAAGTTTGTCTCCAAGTTGAGGGTGCGGTGGTCATCAGCCACGGCTCCAACCGTCACAAGTCACCATAGACAATGGAGGCCTAACCTCGAAAACCAGGTCCTGGGAAATAGCACTTTCCGTTCTGCTTCCCAAAAATCTTGTCCTAGTGATGTCGAGACCAACCTGGGCGTGCTGAATGGGAACCGCGCGGCGTCCTAAGTTCATGGAGCACCGATGGCTTAACGGACAAGAAAGACAACTGAGCGGCGTGCCGGCTGTGCTGGCCGTGGACAGAAAACAAGGGTCCGGGAGCCAGCGCAGTAGGGAGCTAGCTGTCTGCTGCGTCGCTCTCATTAAATCCCAATCAGTTCACCTAATCTCGGGTCGAAACCGGAGCCCGGCGGGGAGGCGGGGCGGCGACTCCAGCCTGGCTAGCGGCGGGCTCCGGGGGCGGAACCCCGCGACCAAGGAGTCTGGGGTAAACGAATCTGTCTTCCTTTCTCTGCGAAGGCGATGGGGGCCGGGTTCTCAAGACAGCTGTATTTTCTACGGGCAGAGCGGCACTGGCAAGCCTCAGCAAGTTCAGAAACCAGGGCGCTGGGGACTCCATGCCGGGGCAGAACTCCTTGTGCTAGGGCTTTGCGCGGTTGAGACTGCGGGACTCGCAGCCGTTCCGTTCACCGGCATGATGCAGGTCACTAGGACTGTTGATACGTTCTCTACGCAGAATGAGTCCTAGAGACCTTGGTCCCTGGCAGTGCACTCACCCTACTCCAGATCCTCTTCCTACTATGTTCCCTTCCCCAGAGGAGTGAGAATACGCCTAGGAGAAATAAGTCTGGAACTTGACGCGGGAATCCCATTGACGTTTCCCGCGATCTAAGCGCGAGAATGAATGCCTAAAGGGGTGAGGGTGCTGCCTGCCTCCATTTGGGATGGCTCCCTGGACAGGGGCACTGCAGCTTCAGTTTTTCCTGCACAGTGTGCTCGTACAATTAGATGCCACAAACGCCAAAATAGATAGATAGATAATTTTAAAATCTCTAAAAAAAAAAAAAAAATCATGAAACTTGGAGGAAAGGAAAACAGGGTGAAGTCGTCCCGAGGGCCTCCCTGTGGCTTGGCCAGAAGCAGGGCCGGTGGGGAGCAGAAGTGATGTCTGCTCCCGCGCTGGATCTGGCACAAGGTAGACACAGAGGAGGCCTCCTCACCCGGACCACAAACTCGCGCCTCTCTCGCACCCTAGCTAGCTTGCTAGTTGTGGGGGTGGGCGTGAAGGGGCGGGGGATTCGGGTAGGAGGTAGTAGGGCGAAGAAGTGAATGCGTGGGAACACAACCTCAGGCTGCAGCTGGAGGCCAGGGGCGGGGCGGGTCCCTCAGCTCACGTCGGCTCGCCGGCCCTCTCTTTCCAGTCAAGGACCGGGAAGGCGGGAGCTGAAGAGGGCTAATCCAGCGGCCTCCCGAGACCAGCTGTCGCTGTCTTCCCATCTGATGTTTCCTTCCCGGGGGGATCCCACTCCGCTGACCGACCACCAAACCTATGGCGCTCGCCCCTCTACTCCAAATTCCCAGCCCCACTACGCTGGTGGCGCCCGAACCCAGCAGCAGGAGCTCTGGCAACTCCCACACAGTGCCGGCAGCAGGTGGGGACCCGCCAGCGCCCTCTGGTCGCCCCCGCAGTATCAGTGCCCTGCCAATCTTTGTGGCCACCCCCACCAGGGCAGGAGGCGCAGAAGAGGTACAGCAAACCTACCTGCGGGGTCAGGGCGCGGACACACGAGTTTGCAAACTGAATCTTGCTTTCGGGAGAGACCTTTCTGTCTCTTTCTCTCTCTCTCTTTTTTAATCTCCTTCTGAGCTCAGCCCCCAAAACCACAAGCTTCACTTCCTGAGCGTTACAGAGTAGCTCCCTAGCCCTCTCAGACCTATCCCCCAACCCCTAGTTGGGCGGAGGGGCGCGCTCCTCCTTTGAACAAGTGGTCCCGAGGAGGCCTAAGGACCTGATTTTTCTAGCCCGCTTCCTGGACGCCCTTTCGCGGACCTCCCCATTCCCCCTCCCCTCTGTGGACCAGCGGGGGATGGAGGAACACAGAGGTCCCGTCACCCAGGCACTAGAAATGACTAGAAAGAAAATTGAACTATTCTTGGCTCCTGGGAGACTTCCGCGGCGAGAAGTCACAGATTCGATTCAGGACACAGATTGCCTGGAGCGGCGGGAGCCGGGGGTGCTCTGCTCGGAGGAGGCCTCCCTGCTCCTTTGGCCGTGGGCACCCCCCCAACCCCGCGGCCTGCTTGGGCTGCACGCCCCCCCCCCCCCCCGAATCCGGCATGAATCACTGGCGCGTGGAGCCGCCGGCCTGGAGCCCAGCGAGTGGCCACGGCGTCCGCAGAGCGAAACCTGCCTCGGGGCCCCGAAATAGCTTGTTGTGGAAACACTTCGGGATAAATACGCCCAACGAGGCTGAAAATACCTTGACACCCAATCCGAGAGGTTTGCTCATTTCCCTTCGGATTTAGGTAATGGTTAAATTTGGAAGAGGTGGGCGAGCGCCGAGCCCCCGGCGGAGAGGGCCCTGGCGGCGCGTCCCGCGGGCGCCCGGCGGGACCGGTGGGCGCGCCTTCCCAGAGCCGAGCTCACCAGACACTCCGCCGGGTCTGCTCAGCCTTTTGCTAATTTCCGGTGGTCGGAGCTGCGAAATTAAAGGCCACCCGGGAGGGAGCGCGCGGGGGCATGGAGGACCGCTGCTAGGCTCACCCCGCCCTGCTTGGCCAAGGCTAGGACAGCAGACCACGAGCGCGGGTTCTGCCACCTCCTGAGGCTGTACCCCAGCACCTGTCCTTCGGGGAGCAGTGAAGCGCCATTATAGCACAACCCTAATGATTATTGAAAAGTAAACTTTTCGCTTGGATTGTATGTTTCCTGAGTGTAGGCACTGGATATTCATCATGTCCACGGTAGGCTAACGAATGTCTAGACTAAGTAAATAAATGCGTGGAATGAATTAGTTCTATTAATAGAACAGGGGGAAAAAACCCTCAAAACTTCACCCATAACCAAATTAACAAACAAATACAGCGATCTTCAGTGTTTGTCGAGATACATAGTGTGTGGCCTACTGTGTATATTCAAAGCCTCCAATACAGCCTTTCCTGATATGGGTGGATATTATTGTGATCACGTTACTTTTCTAAGTGAATTGAGTTGGATTTTCATCATTATTTCATACACAATAATTCTCCAATATCAAACACTGAAGGAAGGGGGCGATGCACCCAGTTCTTACAAAATAACCACCATATTTTGTTTTGTTTTGTTGGTGCTGAGTATTAAACCCAGGGCCTTGCACTTGCTCAGTAACCACTGAACTACACCCTCAAGCCCATGGCATTTTTGACCAGTCCAAAATTATTATGAGACCAAAAAGCCCTTAAAACCCTTCTCTATAAAATGATCTTAAATTATTTTTATTTTGCATTGTAAACACTAAAACTAGTGGAAAATATTTAGTTAGCATTGTGGTACTCCAAACATGTTTTAATAAGTTAGACATTTTGTTCACAATGGCCTGTGCCTCTACTGTATGACAAGAGGCATATCTAATTGCTTAACTATTCTCCTTGCATTGTTTAATTGCTCAACATACTCTTTCTTTATAGATAAATGCAGAAGTAAGCAATCTCAGTCAGAAGAATCACGAATACCCAATCAGCTGAATAGAAATTAAGCTCATTCTATTTGTTTTATTTCTTATATGCTTTGCCCTGGCCTGAAGTGTAAAAGTCTCAAAGTAGTCCCAAAGCAAATCTTTGCCTTCCATCCTGTTCAACAGAAGAAAAGAAGCAGAGATTTAATAAATGATAAATAAAATGAAATAAAATTTCTTATTAATCAATTTATAGAGATTTGTTTGCATATTAGCAAGTTCAAAGTCAAAATTTCTTGACAAGGTGCTGTTTAACTATTTTGTAGTTTAGTGAGTGCTGTTTTTTTTAAAAACCTTTATTTATTTATTTATTTTTATGTGGTGCTGAGGCTCGAACCCAGAACCTAGAACCTAGGCGAGTGTTCTACCGCTGAGTCACAACCCCAGCCCCCTTGAGTGCTGCTTTTTAAAGTGTCAGAAAATTTGGGGGAAGCTATGAAAGGGGCAAACCAGCACCTTAAGTAGTGTCAGCTTAGAGTAAATCCCTTTCGTTTAGATTAAATTGAGTCAACTTGCTTTCTTTTGCCTTAAAGAGCCTCTTGGGATTTTTCTGGGTTTGCAAAATAAAACTGAGAACTGAGACAGGGATACTCAGACAGGAGCAGGTGGGAGGCAGATGACATTGAGTCCCCCTTTCTATCTTTTACATTTTGAATCATGTGGATCCATAACTAATTTGAATAAATAAATATACATGAAAATATTTAATTTGAGGTCAGGACATCTGTTATATATATAGTATTGAATTGTGATTCCTATACTTGGGAGAGCACAGAAGAAAGATAAGAAGTGGAGACTCTACCCCCACCCCATATTTCTTTGTAACTGAAATAAATCTACTGGTAAGCAGTGGGTACATATGGGTCATAATTTTATATAAAAGGGTTTCCCCCAAAATTAATTTAAATTTATTAATTTTTAACAATTTAGTAATAGTTTCTAAGTAACAATAATAATGTATTTGTAGATGTGTAAAACCAAATTACCTCCTCCTGTTGTAAATATTTCCAAGCTCTCACCTGTTACCCATTTATTTCAAATAGCATCTCATAGATAACAATTTCCCTTCAACAAAAGATACAAGACATTTTATTTTATTTTATTTTATTTTGATACTGGGGATTGAACTCGGACACTCAACCACTGAGTCACATCCCCATCCCTATTTTGTATTTTATTTAGAGACAGGTTCTCACTGAGTTGCTTAGCATCTCATTTTTGCTGAGACTGGCTTTGAACTCAAAATCCTCCTGCCTCAGCCTCCTGAGCTGGGATTACAGTGCGTGCCAACACACCCTGCTACAAGACATTTTTAAAAAGAATAATATAACAGGATATTAGCAGCCTCTTTAAAAAAATAAATAAAGATTTACAGTTAGGATCATTGTCCTATTGGGGAAGGCATAGGAAGAGAAGATGATCCTGAAACCCCAGAGAGGGACAAAACTCCCATTTCACTCAGCATTTATTTCTATAACATTTGCCTCATTTGATCTCAGTGTTGTCACCAGGAGTGGAAACAAAACAAAACAAACAAGCAAACAAAAAAGAGTTCAGGCCTTTTGAAGACAATTAGATGCTGGATGTGTTAGTCAATCTCTGTTCTGCCAGTACTAGATTTGTGACATTGGATAACTTAACTCTCCCAGCCTTAGTTTCTCACCTGGAAAGTCAGAATGCCAGAACCTACATTGTAGAACTCTGAAGCCAAAGACAGAGTGTCCCAGGTTTTTTTTTTTTTTTTTTTTTTGGGGAAAAAAAAAAGATTTGATTATATTTGAAAATACTGGGCTGGGTTGTGGCTCAGTGGTAGAGTGCTTGTCTAGCTCATGAGGCACTGGGTTTGATCCCCAGCACCACATAAAAAAACTAAATAAGGGCTGGGATTGTGGCTCAGTGGTAGAGCGCTTGCCTAGCATATGTGAGGCACTGGGATTGATTCTCAGCACCTCATACAAATAAATAAAATAAAGGTCTATCAACAACTAAAAAAAAATCTATATAAGCAAAATAAAGGTATTATGTCCGTCTACAACTAAAAATATAAAAATATTTTATATTTTGAAAATATATATATTTGAAAAATTAAATATTACATATAATATGTAAAGAAAGAAAAAAATAAAACCCTGTAAAACAACTCTCCAGTATTCTTACTCTGTTCTTGAGAAAACTTATAATCATATCATAGATATAACTGTACTGTGCTTTTCTCACTGAGTATAATACTATTTTCTATTTATTCTTTTTGTTTTTATTTTTATTTAATGGAACATAGCTATTTTTATGTTAAAAGCTACTTAAGAATCATAACATTGGGGTTGGGGTCATAGCTCAGTGGTAGAGCTCTTGCCTAGCATGTGTGAAGTACTGGGATTTGATTCTCAGCACCACATAAAAATAAAGGCTCATTGACAGCTTAAAAATGTTTTAAGAAAAGGATCATGACATCAAAAAATTAATGTCTGACTGTTATGTCTTTATAAGTTAAAAATAAATTTTAAGCCAGGCACTTGGGAGGCTGAGGCAGGAGCACCATAAGTTCGAGGCTAGTCTCTGCAACTTAGTAAGACCCTGTCTCAAAATTAATAAAAAGGGTTAAGAGTGCAGCTCTGTGGTATAGCACCCTGGGTTCAATCCCCAGGACCCTCTACTCCCCAATATTTTTTAAACCATGACTCTCATCTTCCTTGATTTTATAATATAACCCTTCATCATTTTCAACTGCTGTTAAGAAAGATTCTATCAAATAGATTACTATGATTTACTCAGTCACTTTTGTCTTAGCATTTAGCTTGATTTCATTTTTTTACTATTTTATGTAATACAATGAAAAGTTTTCTGGATGTAGTTTTCCCCACCTTTTTCTTTTTTTGTGGTTCTGGGGATTGAGCCCAGGGCTCTGCATATACCCCACATATTAAACTGTTTCTTTAGGATATATTCTTAAGAAGAGAGTGAAGTTTCTAGATCCAACAATGGATATTTTTATGACCCTTGATACACACCAGAATAACTGTTTTGAACAGTATCTTTGTGTAATGCATAAGCCAAGAATTCATATCACTTAATAAAGATCATAAAAATCAACTATGGAGGGCTGGGATTGTGGCTCAGAAGTAGAGCACTTGCCTAGCATGTTTGAGGCCCTGGGTTAGATCCTCAGAACCACATAAAAATAAACAAAATAAAACTATTGTGTCCAACTCAAAAATAAATATTAAAAAAAATCAACTATGGAAAAATAAGACCTCAATTAAAGACCAGATATAGAACTGATCTTATTTTAGTTCAAGAAGTACTTGTTACATAGTGGTCACACCCTGTCATATTGCCATGATTTTGTCTTCATAGTATTAAAAAGACTACTTCATTTTTGTCTTTGGATTAGTTGTCTTAGTGGGTATAGTCATATAGAAATAAGAATTTCACATTTTTCTAAATTGTATGAATTCAAGGAAAATAAATGCAAAGTGATAATCATGTGATGCTATAACTTAAATGTTAGTTGATATAATTGTCTCCCTTTTACTCTTGCAAGTACCATACTATCAACATAATATTCAAGGGGCTGGGGTTGTGGCTCAGTGGCAGAGAGCTTGCCTAGCATGTGTGAGACACTGGGTTCGATCCTCAGCACCACATAAAAACAAATAAACAAAATAATGGTATAAAAATAATATTCAAATAACACCATAAGTCAGAATATGTTAGAATGGGATCATCATTTATGTAAAGTGGGTAAGGTTTTTTTTTAAAATTTTATCAGCATATGCAAAAATTGGGACATGAGGTAAAGCAGAAATCTGGAGATAAAAAATTAATATAAGACTTATGGTATGAGTAAGATCTTATGTAAATATCTGAACCTTTCCAAGATGAAAAAAACCTTCTTTTAAAACATTTTAGGACTGATGTTTAGATCTTGTTACATTATAAAATATCTTACTGTAACATTTTAAGTTAAGTTTTTATATAAAGGATTTCAAATATCTGAAGAGGGATAGGACTGTTCATTTTGGTGTTCAGAGTTCAAATAAGAAAATTGTTAACCTCAACAGTTATGTATTTTTACGTTGTTCCTAGGAACAGATTGACTGAATTAAGTGTCATCTTATGTGTGGGCTGCATGATATGACTCTTGATAGAAACATACCCAGTGTGAACTTTTATGGAAAAAAAAAGGAGTCGATTTTACTTAGTGAATGGAAAATTTTACAAGAGAGAAAACGTGAAATCATTTTACTTTTGAGTTTTTCATCATTTCCTCCAGGATGTTTAGTGATCATTAACCCTAACCCAGATGAAACACTTGACTTAAAACAATAGAGCCTGTATACTGTAACTGAAAAATTACTTGCAAAACTCACCTTCCCTCAAGGGAATGTCTGAGCCTACCCTAGAAGAAAGGTGGGTATCCAGGTTCCTGGGAACTTCAGGCCACTGCGGTCAGCACTGGTCCACATGACGCAGGGTGTGGAGGACCGCCCACATGAATTCCCCTAGGCTTGCCCTAAGAAGCAAACCCTGGAGAAAATGACAGCATAACTGGTGGCAAAAAAGATGCAGCCCACTGGGTGCTTCAGCTCTATCACTGTCCTGGGCCTCACAAAGGAGAAGAAAAGCCTGGGAGTTCTCCAAGGTAGGCATTCTGGTAATTTCTGTTTCAAAGATAAGGACACCTGTAGTTTAAGAAGCCGTGGTTCATGTACTGAAACATTACATAGTACCCCATATGTATGTATTTATGTCTTTTTTTTATCAGTCTTAAAAAAAAGAAAAACAACCCTGTTTCTGATAGCCAGCACCTTTTCAAATTCAACCAAATCTGTTTATTCAAAATCTTGTCTCTTTCCACCCAACCATACTGCAGCACAAAGTGGAAAAGCCTTGAGTCAAAAAGTATGTGCCTGTCATAGGCTTGAGAAGAGAAGAAGATGGGGTTGAGGGAGGGACAAATTCTCTCACCTCCTGCTGCAAGGTTGCAACCCATTACTCCAGCAGTGTGGGCTTATCTGGCGTACTCCTCATCAGAAGGTCAGAAAACAACAGGATTAAAATGGCTGAAAACAGCAATAGCCTATATGATGGGACTTTTGCAAAGTAGAGAAAAGAAAAAGTAAAAACATACCATCATATTCAGTATCTTTATTATTACTGGCCAGTTAGATCATTTCTCCTTTTTCCCTACTACAAATTATGCTGTGATTTTTTTTAACTGCACTTTTTTTTAACTGAATGTAGGATTTTTTTTTTTTTCTTTAGCATTGTCAGAGTGATTCTGGATCAAAGGTTAGGAACCTTTGAAGGTCTGTGAACACATATTGATGAATTATTTTCCTGAATGAGTATAATAATTACACCCCTGTACAAAAAAAGAACTATGTTATCATTAAATTATAATGAACAGTTACTGAGCAGAGTATAGTAAAGTCCTGGGTGCTGAGCCAGACTTTTAGAGTCTGGAAATTCTGGCTCTGCCATTTACCATCCTTAGACAAGTTCCTTAACCTCTTTGTACCTTGGCTTCCTCATCTGTTAAACATGGATACAATAATAACACCTCACTTACACTTGCCCAGATCCAATGAGTTAATAGGTTTAAAGCATAAAGTAGGCATTTACTACCTGTTAGTTATTATCACTACATACTAGACACGGTTGGAGGCCCTTTCATACATCATCTCTAACCATCCCAATGAACAGCTTGTGGAATTAGATTCAGAAAGGGTTTCCTTCCCTGATACCATAGCCAGAGAAGCCCAGAGCCCAGAGGCTCCCCTAGCTGTAGATCTTCAACCCTTTGCAGGAGTTTGGTCTCAGCACCTACCAGAGAGTTTTGTGTACTTGGGATGGCTACTAAGACTTGCCATCAAGCATTTTAGTATGGATTTCCGACATTCCAAACAGATCCGAGAGACTCAGGCTCCCTTCCTGAGTTCCTGAGCCTCATTTCCCACACTTGTGGTTCCTGGGTGTTAGTCAGATTTTGTTATTTGACCAAAATACCTGACAAGAACAACTTAGAAGAGGAAAAGTTTATTTTGGCTCATGATTTCAGAGGTTTGGTCCATGATGGCCGACTTCATTGCTCTGGCCCATAGGTGAGGTGAAGCATTGTGGCCAAAACATGTAGTGGAGGAGAACTACTCAGCTCATGATGGTTGGGAAGCAGATAAAGGAAAGGGAAGGGCTTCAGGGAAGATAAGTCCTTCCAGGGCATATCCATGGTGACCCACCTCCTCTAGCCATACCTCCCCACTCACAGTTATCACCCAATTAGTCCATTCAAATTAGGATGGGCTAACTAGGTTATTGTTTTCACAGTCCAATAATTTCACCTCCAAACATTCCTGTGTTACAACAGGAGCTTTTGGAGTATACCTCATATCCAATCCATAACACTGGGCTTTCCAAGTTCACTTCCTATGGTCACAAATTGTGTCTCCATCAAGCTGAGCAGTTCATCTGGGCTAACACTGGTAAAGCGCCAGAGGACTGTTGCCTCTTCTTAAAATATTCTTAACTGTTTGTCATCAGGTAGAGACCAACTTCTCAGTAAGGGCCACCATGAATTTTCATTTGAGCTTCAATTAAAGCACAAGTACACACACACACCACAGCCACCCGTGTGCACACAAAAAACACCCTTCACTGAATAGAGAAATAGCAGGGTTTCTGTGCAAATCAAAGAAATACTTGTGTGCCTAATAGTCCCTTTGTTCACTAGTGGAAGAGAGAACATCTTGGTGGTGACAAGGAAACTCTAGGGATGATACCAGGACAGACTGTGTGGAGGATGCCAACATAGGAGTGACTGGTGTAGAGATTGAGCTTAAAAGCAGCTACAGAGGCCTGAAGGATGGGAAGACTCAATCCTGGCACTGTGTCCCAAATGAGGTCAGGGTTTGGACTCAATTGCACAATTTAATTCAATTCAACAAATATTTACTGAACAGTGAATGCCATGCATCATGACAACTATAGAGCATGGGATATGGAATCTCTGCTCTCCTTCAACCCACTGAGAAGTGAATATATCAGGAAAAGTGAATAAAGGATAGAGTAAACAAATGAAGAATATTTTCCCCCTCCCAGGTCTTTGAGATGGCTGTCTGGCCCCAGACACGGCACTTTCTTTTTTAAAAAATATTTTTTAGTTATACATGGACACAATATCTTTATTTTGTTTATTCATTTTTATGTGGTGCTGAGGATCGAACCCAGTGCCTCACATGTGCAAGGCAAGTACTCTGCCACTGAGCCACAACCCCAGCCCACAAGCCCTTTCTTTTCTCAAGTTGGCACATGTCATAGTTCCTGATACATATCTGAGGCTCAACTAAGATGAGGCTGGAGTTAGGATTCTGGAGGATTAACATATTCTATCAACTGCAGAAGAATATGATCTACTTTTTGCACAAAGATGTTTTGCTTCTGATTTGGGAAGCATTTGGCAGTTTGGATTGTAGAAAGGAATATGGGTGTGGCATATCCCATGATGTTTCTCTATCAAAAACTTCAGTGTTTTTGCTGGTAAGAAAAAAATCCCTCCCTCACTCCTTTCTGACACCCCATTTCTTTTGAATATTATAAAGTTGAAATAAGCTACTATTAACTATTCTCGGTACCAAGATAAGACATATCTCTCTGGGATCCTGAGAACTACTTATAATGATAAAAGAAAATAGTGTTCTTATCCATCCTTAGAACAAAAGTTGCTATTTCTCATAACACTTAATATACATTGTTGATGTCACACAAAAGTACAACTTGGTAAAAACTATACTTTGGGAAACTATGGCACTGTCTAGCAAGGAACCAGCTGTCTACTGATCTGGTTTAATCCATGGATATGTTTTAGACTAGACCATCTGAAAAAGTGCATAACCTGATGCATGCTTCAAATCCTCCCTGAAAATTACTTCTCCCTACTGAGTTTTTAATAGATATTGGATGACAAGATGAGATTATACTCCTAGCTAAATCCTGGAATGCAGCCATTCTGTGTTTTCTAAATTCAGACCCATATGTCTTAATAGACAGTTCAAGAGTAGAGTTCAACCTATTATGAAAGCTGATGTACTTGAGGACAGCTGGCATGTAAAAGGTTTTCTCACCTACAAGGGAAAAACAAGGTCAGGTGTAAGCTTTTCCCCATGAAATTGTTTTGAGTCTGCATAGCACACAAATGAGACTCTAAAAGGTCACATCCATAGAATAGGACCAAAATAATAATTTCTGTAATACAGAAAAGCTTGATGAATAATCAATGAATCTCCAAATAATCCAAGTAGATTCAACATTAGCATAATCTTAAAATTTTTTATTACTAATGCCAAAACAAAATCTTAAACACCCTCAGAAGTCATACGTTTGAGTAGTGCTGCTTCCTGTCATACCCTCCAGGATTTTTGATTGATAGGAAGGTAATTAAAGCAAGTTTTGTAACATTGTTGTTTTTTTAAAAATAACTTTATTTTATTTATTTATTTTTATGTGGTGCTGAGGATGGAACGTGTGAGGCGAGTGCTCTACCGCTGAGCCACAACCCAAGCCCCATAACAAGAACATTGTTATCTATAAACCAGTTTTTAAAAAATAAGAAATAGGGTAGGAATGATAGTATAATGAATAAGACAATACTACCCTATATTATAACTATATGATCAGTGGGATTCTGCATCATGTATAACCACAAGAATGAGAAATAATACTCCATTATATATGATGTATCAAAGTGCATTCTACTGTCATACTGTATAACTAATTAAAACAAATAAAAAAATTTAAAAAATTTTTAAATGAGAATATCAAGTTCTCATCAAATGTATATTTATTTTACAAGTATCAAATCCTTCCAAAAGTGATTAGTCAAAAGAATTTTTATCAGGAGCTTTGAGTTTGAGATAATAATGCTCTTATCTGCATAAACAGGAATGGTCCTGCTTATTTAGAAATTTTTCTTTTGTTCAGATTCTTAAAAGTTCAGTGTAAGCATTAATAATTGGGACAGAAGTACAGAGTGTCTGTATTGAACTTGTACAGTTGGTCCCATAACCAATTCCTGCTAACAGACCCAAAGTCTGAGCAAGTTCAAAGTCAGGGGTGTAGCTCAGTGGTAGAGTGTTTGCCTTGCATGGGTAAGGCTGTGAGTCCAATCCTCAGGACCATAAATAAGTAAATAAGAACTATAATGTTGGTGTGTAATAGACAAATCATATCTAACCTTTGCCTCTTCCTTATGTGTGAAGCCTGAAAAACTTGCAGCATTTGTCTTCCTGTGCCTCACTTATTTCACTTAATAGTTTTTCATCATTAATTGACCAAGGTTTCCTTGGTGCCTAATAGCTCTTGACAGCATCTACTAGAAAGGTGATGCCCTCACTTACAGTGAAAATAGTTAAGGTCTTCTACATTCAAAGTAACTTATTTAAAATTCAACTAATGATAAATCACCAGTCATTTGAAAGTTCTGTCACTTTATTCTTGTCAGTGCCCTGACCATCCTAATCTAATCTCCAAGTTTGATGAACCTAGGACAGGATGCTCTTAGTTAAGCCAGAGAAAAGACAACTCTTTATGCAACTCATGGTATTCATTCTAAGGATGGTTAAGAAACATAATAGCAATAATATATGTTATGACTACAATCTATGAAGCCATCTCTCAGAAAATAAATATCTGCTGGGTGAGAAGGGGCACACCTATAATCCAGCAGCTCAGGAGGCTGAGGCAGGAAGGAAGATCGAAAGGTCAAGGCAAACCTCAGCAGTTTAGCGAGGCCCTATGCAACTCAGTAAGACCCTAAGCAATTTAGCAAGACCCTGTACCAAAACCTGACCCCAAATAAGAAAAAGGTTGGGCGTGGCTCATCCCTGGGTTCAATACCTGGTACCAAAAAAAAAAAGTATCCTTCAATACTCAATACCACAAATTTTCAATTAGAATGTTTTCAGTTTAGGGCTGGGGTTGTGGCTCAGCGGCAGAGCACTTGCCTGGCATGCGTGAGGCACTGGGTTCAATCCTTAGCACCACATAAAAATAAAATAAAGGTTATTGTATCCACCTACAACTAAAAATCAAAAATTTTTTTTAAAAAGAATGTTTTCAGTTTAAATTAGTTTGTGTTAGCTGGTGTAGGGGGGCATGCCTGCAATCCCAGTAACTCCAGAGGCTGAGGCAGCCTCAGCAATTTAGCAAGTCCTTAAACAACTTAGTGAGACCCTGTCTCAAAATAAAAAAAAGGCTAGGGCTGTTTGTAACTCAGTGGTAAAGCATCCCTGGGTTCAATCCCAATTTAAAGGCGGGGGCTACAATTTATTTCAGAGAGGTTCATGCCAATAATAGGGAGAAAATGACTAAAAACAGAACATTGATTAAGCAAAGAAAAGAACATTCATAGACTTCACAGCCACTACAACATAAAAAAGTTGTTTTTTTTTTTTATAAAAGCAGATCACTGAATGTATACACATAACAACTTTTGAAAAATAAACAGCTAAATAAATCAATTAAAAAATAAGACAGGAGAGAAAAGACATGAAAATTAAAGAGTTATCCAGGAGTCCTCAAATCCTACTAATAGAATGAGAGAGGAAATTAAAAAAAAAAAAAAAGTAATGAGAAAAATGCTTCCCCAACTAGAAGATAAGTCTCCATACCAAAAAGGACCCAGTCAGGCAGCATCCAACACACTGAGAACAGTTTCCACATCACAGGACATCATTTGAAATTTCAGAACACCAAAGATACTGGAAGACAGTGGGATGTTTCTGCTAATTGATGCCCAAATTATCAATCAAGTTAAACAAAAACATTTTTTGGCTAGCAATGTTTAGTAACATTTAACTACCATGACCTACCTCTGGAGGCAACTGAATGATGTAGGTTAACTGTGCTTGAGGGCAACTTTAGAGAAAAGCATGTAGTTCATTGTAACATAGGAGTGGGGTAAAGGGAATTTATAGTTTGATGGCAAGGGCACAGATGAACAGGGTGGAGCAGGAAGATGCAACTGAGATTATCTGACAGATTTAACTGTAGAAAATTGTACTGAGAACCATTTGGAAGGTATGAAAACAAAACTAAGCAAATAAAAAATGATTAATAATGCCAAGAAAAATTTATATAAGATATGTAATTGTTGAGGGATCAGGGAAGCAGATAAAAACAACTTGGTTTTGTCAACTCACCACAATTATACCAATTTTGGAATTTCCATACTCTTCCACTTCTTATTATGTAACTCCTGAGTGAAGTTTTCAGTAACTTGTAACTGAAAGTATCAAATACATCTCAATCACACTTCAGAGAGGAATAAGCTGAATAAACTGGACCTAGAATTTGGAATGTATAATGAAGATGAGAAAAACTTCATCACTTATTAGCTACATAGCCTTGGGTAAGTTATTTAAGCTCTTCCTGTTCCTTAATTTTCTTATATGTAAATTGAATATACTTATAGTGTTGTGAAGATTAAATTATTTAACATATTAAAAAGTATTTAGGCGCAGGGGTTGTGGCTCAGCATACAGCGCTTGCCTTGCACGTGTGAGGCACGGGTTCCATCCTCAGCACCACATAAAAATAAAACAGAGATATTGTGTCCACCTACAACTAAAAAATAAATACTTTTAAAAAAAAGTATTTAGCTAAATGCAATGTGGTATCCCAGATTGGAGCCTAGGACAGAAGCAAAATGGATGTTAGTGGAAAAACTGGTGGACTCTAATAAAGTCTGCTATTGTACCATTATTAATGTCTTAGTTTTGACAAATGTGTAATGGTTACACATTATGAGAAGCTGAGTAAAGGATATATAGGAATACGGGTATATGGGAGTTTGTGTTATCTGTGCAATGTTTCTGTAAATTGAAAATTATTCCAACATAAAAGATTTACTTCTTTAAAATAATTTACTCCTACCTTTTACCATATCAAAAATGGATTATCTGGGGCTGGGGTTGTGGCTCAGCAGTAGAACACTCACCTAGCATGGGTAAGGCCCTGGGTTTGATCCTCAGCACCCCATAGAAATAAATAAATAAAATTAAAAAATATGATTACTTGGGGCTGAGGCTATAGCTCAGTAGTAGAATGCTTGCCTTGCACCAAATGAGGCACTGGGTTCAATCCTCAGCACCACAATAAACAAACAAACAAACAAATAAATAAATGGTGTTGTGTCCATTAAAAAAATGTTAAAAAAGAAAAAGAAAGGTTATCTGGTCAGGCACAGAGGTGCACGCCTGTGATCTCAGTGACTCGGGAGGCTGAGACAGGAGGATCCAAGTTCAAAGCCAGCCTCAACAACTTAGCAAGGCCCTAAGCAACTTAGAGAGACTGTCTCAAAATAAAAAATATAAAAAAGGCTGGGGATGTGGTTCAATGATTCAGCACCCCTGGGTTCAATCCCTGGTAACAAAAATAAAAACAAAACAAAACAAAAAAACCCCATCAACATAATAGATAAAATGGACTTCATCAAAATGAAAATTTTGTGTTACAAAGAACACCATTAAGAAAGTGATAGACAACTCAAAAAAAAAATTCGCAAACTCTATATTCTGAATAGGAATTTGAATGCAGAATATATAAAGAATTCTCAAAATTCAACAATAAAAAGAGCAATTTTTAAAATGGCCAAAGAATTAAGTAGAAATTTCTCCAAAGAAGATACATAAAGAATCAACAGCACATGAGAAGATGCTCAATATCATTGGTCACTAGGGAAACTCAAATCAAAACCACAACAAGATAACTATCACTTAACACCCACTAGGAAGATTAAAATTAAAAAGACAGACAATAATATATGTTGATGAGGATGTGGATAAACTGGATCATTACTATGGGATTATACAGTACTGCAGATACTTAAGTAAGCTTGGCAAATTCCTCAAAATGTTAAACATACAGTTATGACATGGCCCAGCAATTCTACTTCTAGTCACATCACAAGGTGGTGAACATTTATATCCACACCAAAAAAAAAAAAAAAAATGTACAAGAATGTTCACAGCATCATTTATTGTCAGCAAAGAGAATAATGCAAATGTTCATTAACTTAATGGATAGGTAAAATTTGGTATGCTCACACAATGGAATACTATTGAACAAAAAGAAAAGAAAAAAAAAGTAATGAAGAACTAATACATGCCACAACAAAGAGGAGCCTCAAAAACATGCTAGGTGAATAGACAGAAGACCACATAGTGTATGATTCTACTTAGATGTATTGTCCAGAATAGGAAAATCCATGGAAACAGAAAATAGATTAGTGGTCACCAGTAGCTGGGAGGAGGAATTGAGGGTGACTGCCAATGGGTATGAGGTTCATTTTATGGAGTGATGAGAATTTTTTGAAATTAGATAGTGATGATGGTTGTGCAATTCTGTGTGTATACTGAGAACTATATCAATGTGCACTTCAAAAGGCTGTTTTATGGTATGTGAGTAACTCATTATGAGTTATTATTTAAAAAATTACTGAAAGTAATACTTGGCACAGAATAAGTACTATGTTTTCAAATTCTGCTGCCTCTCAATTATGTGACTTACCTTAGCCAGTGAAATGTGCCTGAAGTGATGTGTATCACTTGCTGGCAGTGGCTTTGGGAGCCAGAGCTGGTTCAACATATCCCTTTTCCCTCTGCTGTAACAATCAGCAATGTCCACAACAGAAGGGAATTCATCATCCTAGAGGAAAAACCATGTAGAGCAGAGCAGTAGCCAGTTTGTGGTGGACATGTAACACAAGAGAAATGCTGTAACCTATAGAGATTTTAGGGTATTTGTTACCACAGAATCACCTGGCACATCCTGACTGGTTCAAGGTATGATGATGATGATGATGATTATATGTATATTAATGACTTCTACTATTGAAACCATTAGCAGAAATCAGAAAATAGAGATTCTTGTACCATCACCTCAAACAAAATGTTTATGTGGAAGGCTGGGGATGTAGCATTGTGGCAGAGTTCATGCATAGCATGCATGAGTTCCTGGATTTGATCTCCAGCATTAAAACAACATCAAATCATTTATGCTGAAATAACAGTGGAAATATAGGAGTGCAGATGAGAAGTCAAGACAAAAGGAATGTTCAGATCAATAACTATATACTGAATGGCCTGTACTGGTTCTGGGGAATTTAGAGGTATATTACCCTCTTCACTTTTTAAGGAACTCAGCTGGTAATAATAGCTGACACTGACTAAGCACGTACTACCAGCCAACCCTTTTGGGCTCCAGTGCATGCATTGTCTCTAGTCTCACCAAAGAATAGTTTGGTGACCAATAAGAAACTTCTCCAATTTGGACCCACAAATAAACAATTCTATTTTAGAAAAAATTAGTGAAGCAAATGAAAGGTTGTGGGATCAGTTTAAAATAGCTACAGAGTGTCAGGGGCTGTGAGCCAGACCAAACAGCACACCTTCCCACACATCCCACTCGGGCCTGTGATTACTCAAATCCCAGCACTAGCCCTGCGAACTGCCCTCCAGGAACATCACTCCAAAATCCATAATGGGAAGACAGTTTTGCAGGAAAGGGCAGAGCTGGACCTCCTTTATTTAATCTATGAATTTACTAAGAGTTAACTGCAGGAAATGCACAAAATGTCTTTCCTTTTTTCAAGACAGGGTTTTCCTATGTTGCCCAGGCTGCTCTCAAGCTTCTGGGGTACATTGATCCTGGCGCCTCAGCCTCTCAGAGCAGCTGGGACTACAGGCGTGTGCCACCAAGCCTGGTTACTGAAAATTTTCTATTTATAAATTTATGCTTAACATCACAGCTCTCCATTGTGTTTTTTCACTACCTCACTTAGCAGTTTGCTTTTGAAGTTCTGACAATAGTTCAGCCAGACTGAGAGAGTCTGGGGGCTGATTCAGAGACTCCTTTAGGCTGAGCAGCATGAGCTGAATGGGAAGTTTATCTGGTGCTAAAGAGGCTTCAGAGATGAACATTTATTCGTGCACCAACCGTTTTGAAACTTTCTGTTTGTAAATGGAGAGGGATTGGTCCAATTCTGTGCTCCAGTGACTGGCACAGGGCAGAAGCTGGACCTTAAGACATACAAATCAGAAGTGGCAAAGCAGATGAGTGGGGAATAAGATGCTATTCCTCCTTCCCATGATTCAGCCTAATTGATTTAGGGAATTCCACACACCATTGTGCCTTGAGGGTAGGCACAATGAACAGTAGGACCAAGGAAGGGCACCTGGTCCAGACCTAGGATGGGAAGGGCAGAGGTGACACCAGAGACCAGGTTTGCAGGAGAGGAAGAATCCCTTGGTGGTAGGGGAAAGAGATGAGGTTCAAGATGCAGTGAGTGGACTGGCTGCTCTGTTCTATTAGTTGTGGAGGGCCGTGTGCAATGGCGGTCTATTCCTCCCCAAAGCAGAGAGGCAAGGAACAGTTAGGAGTCTGCAGGTGCATCTCAACTGCCACAGCACCTCTCAGCCTTGGAGTCTCTCATGTGTACAGTATGTACTTCCTTTAAAAAAAAATCAGATAAACAATATCTTTAAAAAGTCAACCAGTGTCTTTCCACCTGACCCTGCTCTCTCCTGTTAGGAGGATGATCTCAGAGATCTTAAGCAGTCTCTGAAAAAGTGCCAGGCCTGGCAGCAAGGAAGTGAGGATGTGGCAGATTTCTGATCTTGCTCTGGACATAGTAGCAGCTACCTTCTGAGAGCCAATACAAGAGGATTTTTAAAAGTTCTCTGGGCTTGAACATGCCCACTGGTTTAAGAAGCTTCATTTCCAGATGGGTTCAGTGTCACATGCCTGTAATACCAGAGGCTAGGAAGGCTGATGCAGGAGGATCCTGAGTTCAAAGCCAGCCTCAGCAACTTAACGAGGCATCAAGCATCTCAGTGAGACCCTTTCTCTAAAAAAAAAAAAAAAAAAAAAAAAAAAAAATGAAGGTGTAAATTGCAAAGGAGGTCAGACAGTAATTGGTACTGAGGAAAGGCAAGCAGGGAGGGGACCTCTCTGCTGATACTTTTTATCAGAGAACCAAAGGAGAGAGGGAGCCAGCTTTGTGGGATATGGCCGCTGGTGTCAGGAAGGGCAAGGACCTGGCAGGGTGTCACCCAAAGAACAGCATGAAAGCCATGACATTCTGAGATTTGTCCAGGTTTAGTCCACACAAAAACTGAGTACCAGAACTCTATGCCTCAGCAGTTTTTTTTATTTCATAGGCATTGTGAAATTTTTAACTCTTCAGGTTTTACTTCTTTTTCCCTTCTAAGTCTCTTTTTAAAAAATCTTTAGTTTGTAAGTCGAATCTAAGTTCTTAATATGCTTAGTATTTATTATTCTAGGTTAATAATTTCTTTTGTTTAGTTGTAGATGGACACAATACCTTCATTTATTTTTATATGGTGCTGAGGATTGAACCCAGAGACTCACATGGGGCAGGCATGTGCTCCACCACTGGGCTTCAACACCAGCTCCCATTTTTCTGATATAAGGTCTATTTTGTCCAGACTGGCCTTGAACTCCTAGGTTCAAGTGAGCCTCCTGCTTCACCCTTCTGAGAAGCTGGTACTACAGGTGTACACTGCTGTATCTGACTTAATAATTTCTAAGCGCACAATTCAGTGGCACTAAGTACATTCAGTGTTATTTGCAAGTGGAACCTACTATGTGTCTACCTTATTTAGCATAATTCTTTAAAGGTTCTTAGCATAATTCTTTAAAGGTTCACCCATATTGTTATCATGTATCAGAATTTCATTCCTTTTAACCGCTGTACTGTACATATAGATGTTATTTACCCATTCATCTGTCAATGGATTCATGAGTTGTTTTCACCTTTTGACTATTGTAAATAATGCTCCCATGAACATTGGTGTACAAATACCTGAGTCTCTGAGTATTAATCTAGAATTTCTAATCATATGGTAATGCTGTTTAACTTTATTGAGGAACCACCAAAGTATTTTCAACAGTGGCTATACAATTTTACATCACTAGTAGCAATTCACAAGGTTTTTGTATCTAGTGAATAGAGGCCAGAGATGCTACAAAACATCTTACAATGTATGGGATAGCCTCCTGCAACCAAGTTATTTGGCCCCGAATGTTAATATTGCCAAGGTGGACAAATCCTGGATTACAGCTATTCTGTCATATTTCATGAATCAAGTCCATAAAATCATTCTGAGCATAAAGCAGAGCATATTGATCTTTTGCTTCTGAATTAAATGATATTGTGTTTAAGTTTTTTTTACTATTAATAACTCTATATGCATGTCCAAATCACATATATTTGAATGTATTTATTGAATTAGGTGCTAATTAATTTAATAGTACAATGTGAGATGAAAACATTGTTATTTTTAAATGCAAATCTTCTATAAGAACAAGCATTATCTGTGTTTTGCTGCCCCTCCCCTTTTAAAGATGAACAATTTAAGGAAACAAGTTCTTACAAAACGGAAAACTTTAATTGTTTAAAGCAAAGGCACAAGTAAACATTTCAGGTTATTATACAATGTTACTATAAAAAATTCCAACAGTAAAATGAAATACATTATAACTTTGCATCTCTTAAGTATATTGAATGTATTATTCTATCATCTCTTCTTTGGAGTGAAAAGAAGGGATAGGTAGATCAATGGATGTGATGTAAAAACTTGGATTACAAATAGTATCCACTCTACTTTCAACCAGAAATTTTAATTAATTTGGTACAAAAAATTAAATTTAAGTGGATTAATTTTAAAAGCGTAAGTTTTTTGTTAATGTAGAGCAGCAATAACTTTCAAGCTAAAACTCTTTGTTTTAATAAGTAAATCTTTGATTTCACAAAATGTTAACCTCCAAAGCCTAGTACTATGCAACAATCAAGCTAATCATGAAAGAGCTTTACCAAAACATAATTCATACACTTATTTTACCTTAAATCTGAATATTACAATACATTATGTAAATGACAAATGAGGAACCAAATGATTTCTTATGATGTCAGAAATAATATATTTCAAAAGATCTAAATCTTATTTTCAATCAAAGGCACTATCTGGAGAGTAACAAGCTGCATCATGTTCAGAGCTAAGAAAAAGCTTTTTTCGGTTAGTTGGAACTTGATGTCTCAATTAGCAAATAATGAGTGTTTACTATCAAGGAGGAAAAAATAATAGAAATTGTGTAAAGTTACATCTTTGACTTCTTTTGCCAAGAAGAAAGAGTTCATAGGTTGGGCTGGGGATGTGGCTCAAGCGGTAACGCGCTCGCCTGGCATGTGCGGGGCGCTGGGTTCGATCCTCAGCATCACATAAAAATAAAATAAAGATGTTGTGTCCACCGAAAACTGAAAAATAAATATTTAAAAAAAAAATCTCTCTCTCTCTTTCTCTCCCCTCTCTCTCTTAAAAAAAAAAAAAAAAAAAAAAGAGTTCATAGGAGCATGCTACCATGCCTGGCTTACCACTAATTTTTAAAAAGTTTATTGATATCTTTTCTTGTTCTCCAGGTCTGTTTCATTATTCAATGCAATTTCCACTTTATTCAGATGACCTATGGCCTCTACTCTCAGCATATCAACCCACAGTGCCAAAGATATCAGGAAGGTAATTATCCTAAAGAGGCAAGTTTTTCCATTGTAATTTGATTTACAAAATAGGAGAGATTAAATAAAATCTGTCAGGGAATATGGTCCAATATCTCAAAAGTCTTGAACATACTAAACACTAATTTGAATAAAATGGAGTCAAATTAAGACATAGTATCCTATTGCACCCTAAATGTCAGGAAGATTTTAAATTCTTCTAAGATGTTTTTGAATCAAAGATTTTTTTGTTGTTGTTTTTTGGTTTGGAGATAGAGTCTTGCTACATGGCCCAGGCTGGCCTTTGACTCCTGGATTTTGTCAGGTGACCCACCACCTCAGCCTCCAGGGACTACTCCAGGTATACACTACTGCACCTGGCTTGAATTAAAGGCCTTAAATGAGAAGAATGTTGTTTCTAGTTTTGCATGGTCCAAATTAGAAGAGCATCAACAGAATAATGTTTACTTATCCTAATTCTTTTAACACCTAATTCTAACCACAAAGAGTACTTATGAAATTCTTTAGAATATCTTTCAAAATGTGACTCTAGAAAGATGTCCTATTTTAAAATTAAATTGTAACATTTCTCAGTGAAGCATATCCTAAAAATATTAATAATACATATTTCAAAGAATACTGCTGGGATTCGGGAATTCATTCCTTTCTTTCTCCTCTAAAGTTTCAGGTATTCTTCAAAAATTTTCTATGGAATCATAGATTACCATATAAGATAGCTGGTATACTTTTCAATTTGAATAGTTGTGGAACAAAAGATCCACCAGAAAATTTTATGTTTCTAAATCATTACCTCAACAGAAAAGAATATGGTTTGATCTTCTATTAAGCCAAACTAAAGAAGCAGCCTAACATTCTGGAGTATCCAGATCGAGTTTTTTTCTGTAAAGGGCCAGAAAGTAGATATTCTATGCTATGAGGGTCCATGATCTTCACTATAACTATTTCAACTCTGCCATTATAGCCATAAAAAAAAAATGGCTGAGTATGGTGGCTCATGCTTGTAATCCCAGGAACTTTGGCAGCTGAGGCAGAAGAATTGCAAGTACCAGGCCAGCCTCAGCAACTTAGCGAGACCGTCTCCTTAAAAAAAAAAAAAAAAAGTGTGTATGTGTGGGTTACCAGGAATGCAGCTCAGTGATAAAGTGCCCCTGGTTCAATCCCCAGTACTGCAAAGAAAAGAAAATATGGCAAATGGATAAGGATAGCTGTGTTCCAATCAAACTTTACGTATGTACACTGAAATCTGAATTTCATACTACTTTTATGTGACATAAAATATTATTCTTTTGACAATCTGTATATGGGGTAAAAATGGGAGCTCATAACCCACTTGAATCAAAGTGTGAAATATGATATATCAAGAACTATGTAATGTTTTGAACAGCCAACGATAAAAAATTAAAAAAAATATTATTCTTTTGAATTTTCCCTAACTAAAGTAAAAACAGGAAGATGACTGGAATTAGCTATACTTTGCTGACTCTTGGTCTAGATTATTCAGATTTCTTGATGTGGGGGTCAAGGCAATAATATGACCATGACTCATCTCACTTCACTTGGGTATTGATAACCTTCTGGAATGACAGTATAGACCCCAAAGAAGAATCCCCAAAGCTTTAGGATTTTAGGAATAATACCAATTCTAGAAGTAGTATCTATACTCATAACTGTAGGGCTTATGAGTGCTGATATTCATGTATGTCTATAGGTATGCATATTCAAAAATATACAAATCTATTAAATCACTTAAATCATATTGTCAGAAAAGCAGAAAATTGAGAAATTTATTAGCTGGACCACTTTAAATGCTTTAGTGTCAGAGAGATCTGGATTAAAATCTTGGCTCCGTTAATTATTAGCTTGTGACTACAGGTAAAATTACCTAACCATCAGAATTTAACTTGGTTCAATGGACTCAGAAGGCATGTTTTCAATTGCATTTCTCAGGCAAAAAAATAGCTACATACATCCTTGCTGGAAAAGCCTAGTCCACAATGTAACATAAGGCTTAACTTCTGGTTTTAGACAAAAACTACTTTTGTCTTTTCAAGTCCATTCCATCATATTGTGCAAAATTGTCCTTCCACACTACTGATTTCTACTTTCCTCTCATCCTCTATGGCTATTCCTTTCATAGGCTGCTAATAAAAATGAGAGTGGAAAGTATCCAGTCAATACATTCTTTCTGTCTTTCCACAGGTAAGTGTAATTTGGATAGTTCTTCTAATTTATCAATGACAGGCATTCAGTTTTCTAGGAAAAAGTCTAAATGGTAGAAAAGGAAGAATTAGTAGGATTTGTATGGCTTCATCTATTATTTAGAAACTAGAGAATTTGAAGATAATGTTCATAGATTATTTGCAGTATAATTGCTTTGCAACTTGGACCTTAGTCCACTGCTTAAATTATATTAAGTAGAATATCAGCATAAGTAATATGTGCTATAACCTCTTTAATCATGAAAAATTTATTAGTTAATATACATGAAGTAAAAGATTTCATCAATAGTGTTTCTGAACAGGCATCAGTTATGAATATGCTAGTGTTGAATGCTAAGCAAAATACTAAAACTATTAAAATATTAGTGTCTGGTTTTCTTTTTAAATTTTCTTTTGACCTACTATGTACAGAAGTTCTGTGAGAATGCTGAAAGAAGTCATTCTGCAATATGATATTCCTCATGTAAAATAATATTTGATGTTGGATATACAGATTCATAAATATGTACAAATTAACAATATATTTATAGTTAACTTACTACTTTTACCAATAACTGACACATGGAAGCTTCCATATGCACATAAAAGTTAGAAATTAAAACAAAACTTTAAACTCTGAAAATAGTTAACAATTTGTTTATAAAATTATATAGGAAAAAAGGCTTTGTGTTTAAGAACCTCAGTGGCTCACTAATAAAATAGTAATTTTAGTGGCCAAAAAAAAAAAAAAATTCCCAAAACACAAAAATACAATATCAATCAGATATATGTCTTGGTCAAATGTCTGCAGATAGCCTTGAAAACAAATTGATAAACAAATATACAATTTGTTCACTGAGCATAAAGTATTGCACAAGAACAGTTTTATCTGAAGAAAATTCAATTTTCCATAGTTCTGAACTTCAAAATGGTTCCCACATTTAGATAGTTACATTTTCTAAACAAGAAACATTAATGTTCATTAATACTGTTAGAACCTTATTTTACCCATTAACCATATTCCAGTCAACTTTATGGTAATGGAAAATCAGTGGTGAAGATTTGGCAAAGATAAAAAAAGGCAGATAGGATTGTAAAATATATATATGTGTATATATATATATATATATATATATATATATATATGTACATATGAAACAGATAAATCCAAAAAATCCCTAATCATAGGACAACTGGATCCCTTGAAGAAATCTGTAGTCTGGGTCACAGTGATGGTCAGACAGTGGTTGAGTGTGACTCTCTTCGTGGGGGCCGCTCCTCTTGGATCCTTCGGTGACTCTCCCTGGTCTCCAGCACACTGTCTTCTGTTTCGCTTTCACTACCATCTGCCACAGTGGGGTCCAAAGACATTGGGCCTGATTTTCTGTGCAAGGGAAAACCAATGCCACTTTCCTGTAAGGAGTTATCTATAAAATCTTCATCTGAGGAAAGGAATGATTCATCATCTCCTATTAAATGGTTGACAATGTGAATTCCATCAAAAGGAGGTTGGCCTGAGAAGCCCCTCTGGCCTTTTAGGCACCTGAGCTGTTAAAACAAAACCCAAATTAATTTACTCAAATGGAGGAAACACACACATAAGTCAATAAAATAAATGTTTCATGTTTAACAAACAAAATATCTTGATCTTTTTCTATTTATAGACATAATAATTATTACCAGCTTTTTTTTTCCAGTGCTGGGGATTGAACCCAGGGCCTCACACATGCTAGGCAAGTGCTCTAACACTGAACTATACTCCAGCCCCGCACATTGCCATTTTTTGAGTGCCTTCTATGTGTTATGTAATTGACACATAACTTACTTTAATTGAAGCACCACAACAATCCTATGTGATAGATTTTATTATCCCAATTCTACGAATTAGGAAATGGAGAATTAGAGTAGCTTGCTAATGTCAGATACCTAATAGCAGAGTTTAGAT
Source organism: Marmota flaviventris (assembly GCF_047511675.1). NCBI lineage: Eukaryota > Metazoa > Chordata > Mammalia > Rodentia > Sciuridae > Marmota > Marmota flaviventris. Next base: position 78,639,770 of record NC_092507.1, read on the forward strand.
TCAAACTATCCCTTCACTATATTAGAGATAATACAATTAACTCCCAAGTACCTATTACCTAACTTCAACAACCTTCACATCATGAACAGTCTGATTTCATTAGACCAGATTATTCTGAGATAAGTCCCAGACAGCCTATCAATTCACCTATAAATATTTTCACTGTATTTCTAGAAAATATGAACTTAAAGACCAAGATCTTATTATATATCACATACTCTGTCTTGAGAGTATGTCTCCATAATTCTGTAAATGATGAAAATTATTTAGAAATCATTAAAATTTGCTAAGAGTCTCCATCCTGTTACAATACCCCAAAGACCACAACACTATCACTCACAGTTAGGGCAGGAAAACTGCTTCCCATTCAGTGTTTCCTGCTGCACGGCGTGAATGCCAGTTATGGATAACATTTCTGCTTTCTCTCCTCCCTCCTCCCTTGGGAGGAACTCGTCTCTCTAGGGAGCAGGGAGAGGAATGGTACATATCACACAGCTCTTTTTTCCCTTTTTCTTTCTTTGGAGACCAGACTCTGTTCCTCTATCCCTGGAGTTTAACAGGACACACCCTCATTGAGGAGGTCAAAGTACTGGGTGGGCAAATCTGATAATCCTAGAGTTCAGTATTGGAACAAAGCTAAATCTAAACCACATTCTCCAAAAGCAATTTTATCAGGATTAAAGATGGTTTCTTTTCATCATCTGCCATGTCTTTACCTAAATTCCTCAAACCCCCAAACTTACCACCATGGATACTACTATTTCCACTAACATATAATTAAGAGACCAGCTCTGTCCTCAACAGTTTATGTTCTAAATATAAAGTTTAATTTTGATATTTTTCACTTGTTTTATTGCTCCTATACACCATGAACTTTCTCCCACAACAAAGCAGAATTTAAAAAAAAAGCTACCAAATATCTTGACTACTATTAAAGATCTTGCTAAAATATACTCCATGTGTCTTACCTTTATGATTATTATTGACCCTCATTCTTGTTTCTCAGGGACAAAATCCTAGTCACTATCTTTCAAATCTTAAGATAAAGGCAATATGAAATATTCAGGAAATATTACATATACTTTCAAAACTAACGGTTCTGAGAGTAAAGACATTACAGCCTTGCTATAACACCTTCCAGCTTTCCTGACAGACTTCCAGGAAGAAGTGAAGCAACCTCAGCATTTCTCTGCTTGCATGTGACAACAGGACACAAGAGATGCTAGGGCTCAGTAATGACATGTGACCCAGGCAGACCCTCAGCCATAAAGAAATTCTCCTGCCCTGAACCAAGAGAACAAACTTATAGTGAGGTACAATGAAATTGAAATACCACTCTTTTCTCCTTGGCAAAACAGAAAAGATCTAAATTCGGAGTTGAATTTTTAGAAAAATGGCACAGAGCACCACAAAGACCTCTCTCAAGGTTGTGATACCAATGGCATCATTACAACTGCCAGGTCTGATGCAACATCCTATATTCACCATATTGCAACACATGATTTATAGCTCCAAATGTTAAATTAAAGTCAGTTAATCTCTTCCTTTCTCTTTCCTCCCTCCATCACTTCTTCAGAAGTGTTTACTTCTGAAGAAATATTATGGAACACATGCCTTCCTTCTGTCTGGCTGTTATAAAGGAGTATGGCAGAGAAACCCCAACTTCCCAGTTATTTGGAAAGCTGTGGCTTTCCTTTGTTCTAACAAAATTTATCGGAATTAAAACTAGTCAGTCTCAGGGCTGGGACTGTAGCTTAGTGGCAGAGCGCTTGCCTAGCACGTGTGAGGCACTTGGGGTTTGATCCTTAACACCACATAAAAATAGATAGATAGATAGATAGATAGATAGATAAATAGATAGATAAAATACAGGCATGCCATATGCTGTACAATTGTAAAAAAATTAAAAACAAAAAACTAGGCAGTCTCTTGCCAGATGTAATTACAGAAAGTTAACTATAAGTTGAGGGATAATTTTCTTAACACTAAAGGAGATGCCTCTTTATTTGAGAACTGATAATATACCAAAGGCAGAGATATTTTTTGGTGAAAGAAAGAAAAGATGAAAATAAGGGACTATCTGGTAAAACCGAAGCTATCCGGTGGACTCAGGTATGTGCACACACTGGTTTTGGTGAGGGAGGAGACCTATATAGGCCCTGAAAGCAGGCATTTGGGCAAAGAGTTCCAGGGTACTGAGTATGGTCATCCTGAATACCTGTGAATATACATGTTGCACTGCTTATCTTTATTAACAGACTTTTAGAAGCTAATTATATTTAAAAACGGACAATCTTCCCAAACCCTTCTCTCCCTCTCTTTCTTACAAAAAAACCAAAACCTTCATGGTATTATGGACAACAAACTTAGGTTCAGATATTTTATATAATCCACTGATCACCTAGATCAGAACTGAGGATACCTGTTAAAAATGTAGTCTCCTTCTCCAGATTTAAGGAATCAAAATTCTAGGAGTGAAACTCCAAAATCCGCATTTTACAAGCATTTCAGGAGATTCTGATATACTCTGAAGTTTGAGAATCATTATGGAGGTTGGGGGTATGGCTCAGTGATACAATTCTTGCCTAGCATGCATGAGGCCCTGAGTTTGATCCTCAGCAGAGGGGGTAAAAATAACAGAATGGTATACCTTCTGTTCAAACCAAATGAGAATAAGATAGTAAGTAGATGATTTATATTAAATGGAATTCTTAATTATTCAGGACAAAAGTTTCTGAAGGACGACTATCCATTTCATATGTGTCTGGTATATACAAGTGGATGCCATTTTTCCAGCAGCAAAATCAAGCTGTTCTGGGCCAATCTGACCACCAAGAAACACTTTGTTTAAATAATGTTCCTGGAACTTACTCTTTCTGGCATAGAGGGTACAGTTTAGGAATGTGTATGTTCAAAAAATCTGAATAATTCTGCTGCATATCCCAGGATAAGGACCATTTCTCTTGGCAATGTTTTTTGTTTATTTTGTGGTTTTGTTTACCTCTTTTGGGTCAATTATGGGACTGAGAATCTGATAAAAGCTACTGACACTCTGTCTTAAAAAGAAAACACATAATTTAGCATGCTATTTTGATGCTCATTGTCCATCCTAATTTTTAGATAAACACTACAGGAATATCTTCATGACACTTAGCAACAACAGAAACTCTTATGAAATGCCTGTAATATATTCATATCATTGAAAAAGAAAAAATATTTCCAGGTGAATTAGACATAGATCCAAGAGCTGCCAAGGAAACAGAGGCACCACGACTCTCTGGAATTGTAAGTATAGGAATTTTTCTCTGAAGAGAATCTTGGGACACCCCAAAGGACGGTTGTAGCTAGACTGCCCTACAATAAAGACCATGGTCAATAGTCCTACCCAAAGATTCAAGACTTCCTGTCAGCTTTTCAGTTCCCCAGCCTTTAAGTCTGAGCAGAAAATCCCATATTATCAGAGACTGGAGATAGTGTCTAAGAGAAGGCAGAAAAAAAAAAAAATAGTCAACAAAGAGGAAAGAGACTATCTTGGGAGAAGGACAAATTAAAAAAAATTTTTCTTCCCTATGAAAACACTACATAAAAAGAAAATAACAAATAACTGTCAAAAATAATCTTCATTACATTTTTAGTTTTATTATAACCTTTACTTTTATTTACTTATTTTGTGGTACTAAGGATTAAACCCAGAGGCCCTCTACCACCGAATCATATCCCCATGCTTTTTGTTTTGAGACAGGGGCTCATTATCATTACAACATTTTAGTGTATCTTTCAAGATAATTTTTCTAACCTTACTTTTCAAAAAAAAGTAAGATTGGTCACTTTCCTTTTTGTTTTGTATCCTGCTTTTTCACTTATTATCACAAACATTTCTCAGTATCATAATCTGTTGGCTACACAGTGTCTCATTTGCAACCACAGCATCACCTGCTTAGCCAGTCCTCTTGTTGGGATATTTAGGTTTACAGCCTACCCATTACAAACAGCACTGCCACCAACATTTAGAAATAAAATTTTTAACCTTTATTTTATTTATTTCTTTTTATGTGGTGCTGAGGATCAAACCTAGTGCCTCACAAGTGCTAGGCAGGTACTCTACCACTGAGCCCCGCTACCAGCATTTCTGAAGACACAGCTCTGCAGAGTTGCCTTGTAATTTATGATGTACAACCAGAAGTACAGAATACAGCTAAAGACTTCAACATTCTTAAGAAGTTTGATTTCTTATGGTTAAACTTCCCTCAAGAGAGGTTGCAAGAATTCATATGCTGGAAAAAAAGTTTTTATTTGGTAATCAAGCAAGTGAAAAATTTTAGTTTTTATTATGGAATATTTTTGAAAATAGACAGTAGTGTAGCTAACCCCATGTTGCCATCATCCAGCTGTCACAATTGTCAAATTATGGCCACTTTTGTTTCAGCATAACACACTGCCCTTCCAACCCTGGATTACTTAGAAGGAAATGAAAGAGGATTTTTGTGGTATATGTGCTGGGAATAGAACTCAGGGACTTGTGTATAATAAGCATAAGCCCTATCACTCACTGAGGTATATTCCCAGCTTAAGAAAAAAAAGTTTTTAATTGTAACTGTGGCCTGTTGAACTGAAAATTAAAAAAAAAAAAACTGTATTATATAACCTAAATTCATCCTTCAGATTCTTTTATCCCTAACACAGGTATGTAAAATAAGCAAAAACAAGCTTATTATGTTAAAACCATTGTTTACTTTTAATGGCTGCCTTCTAGTGTCTATAACATTTTAAAATAACTTATTTTAGGTATTAATTAGATTTGAGAATTTACAAACAACATAAGCAAAAGAGTCACAAATACCAGAGAGATGATCTCACTGGCAGTTCAACTCAGTAAGTCTCTCTGGAACCCTTACTTCTATGAGAATGTCTATAATAGTTAGTTAGGGTGTCCTTCTGACTTCCCAATTATCTGAATCAGTAATTTATAAATTTAGTATGCCTAAGAGCCAACAGGGTTTATAATATTAAAAAATACAGATTCCAGAGCTCTACTCTCAAATATCTGGATTTAACAGCTAGGACTAAGGAGTTTATTATTTTTTTAAAATTTCTTTTATCTTAAACTTCATTTTATTTTATTTTTTATGTGGTGCTGAGGATTGAACCCAGTACCTTAGATATGCTAGGCAAGCGCTCTATCACTGAGCCACAAGCCCAGCTCCTGAGGAATCTATTTTAAACAAGTATTTAGTTCAGAAGAGGATAGTCCATAGATTCATTTTGAAAACAGTGTTCTAAATAATCTGTACCTTTTTTGTGTGCATGCTGGGGGTTGAAATCCAAATATTCTTCATAGGATCATATTAAAAAAACACAAAAAAGGAACATAAATAAGTTTGGATTTAGAAGATTTCTTGTTTATTGCTGCCATCTTCATAATATTCATATTTTTAAAATACTCTGCCTTAAATGTGGATGAACACAGACAAGTAATATAAAGAATTATGAGGCCAATAAATATTACTTTTATATGTTTTTTTTTATATTTATATTTTAGTTTTTGGTGGACACAACATCTTTGTTTGTATGTGGTGCTGAGGATCAAACCCGGGCTGCACGCATGCCAGGTGAGCGTGCTACCGCTTGAGCCACATCCCTAGCCCCAAATATTATTTTTAAAGTGAAAGAAATAAAATTAAGAATTAATAAATGGGATGGACTCCAACTAAAAAGTTTCTTCTCAGCAAAAGAAACCATCCATGAGATGAAGAGAGAGCCTACATTTTGGGAGCAAATTTTTGCCACATGTACATTAATAGAGCAAAATCTCCAGGATATATAAAGAACTCAAAAAACTTAACACCAAAACAAACAAACAAACAAACAACCCAATCAACAAATGGGCTAAGAAGCTGAACAGACACTTCTCAGAAGAAGATATGCATTCGATCAACAAACATATGAAAAAATGTTCAACATTTTTAGTAATTAGAGAAATTAAAATCAAAACTACTCTAAGATTTCATCTCAGTCCAGTCAGAATGGCAGTTATCAAGAATACAGACAACAATAAGTGTTGGTGAGATGTGAGGGAAAAGGCACACTCAGACATTGCTGGTGGGACTGCAAATTGGTGCAACCAATCTGGAAAGCAATACGGAGATTCCTTGGAAATCTGGGAATGGAACCACAATTTGACCCAGCTATTCCACTGTTCAGTCTATACCCAAAGAACTTAAAATCAGCATACTACAGTGACATGGCCACATTAATGTTTATAGCAGCTCAATTCACAATAGCTAAACTGTGGAACCAACCTAGATGCCCTTCAATAGATGGATAAAGAAACTTTGGTATGTATCCACAATGGAATATCACTAAGCATTAAAAGAGAATAAAATCATGACATTTGCAGGTAAATGGATGGAGTTGGAGAATATCATGTTAAGTGAAGCAAGCCAATCCCCCAAATCAAAAGCTGAATGTTTTCTCTGATAAATGGATGTTGATCCACAATGGGGAGCAAGCATGTGAAAAATGGAGGAACTTTGGGTTTGGCAAAGGGGAGGGTGAAGTGGTGGGGGTATGGGGGTAGGAAGATGGTGGAATGAGATGGATATCATTACACTAGGTACATGTATGACTGCATCTGTGGTGCAATGCTACATCGTGTAAAACCAGAGCAATGAAAAGTGCTGCTGTAATTGTGCACAGTGAATCAAAACGCTTTCTACTGTTATGTATACCTAGTTAAAATAAATAAATTCATTTAAAAAAAAAAGATATGACCTTCTATTTGGGGTTAACAGACACCTTCACCATCTAGCTTTACATCTGGGCCCAACAGGGTATTTTACAGGACTCATCATTTAAGGGTACCATCCAACATTAGACATTTTAACATGTCTACATTGAGCCACAGACCATGAGTGTACATAAAACAGTGCCAGAACCTTCTCTTCCTTTCCCCCTATCAAGTGTTAATCTTCAAGTTTTAATTTAAGGATTGACTTCATTTCTAGGTGATTAATTATATCCTTTAAAGATTAATATGTGTACCCTTAATTAAGAGGCCTTGATAGAATAACTACTTCTTAATACTGCTCAATAGCCAATTGAGAGAGAAATGTGTGTGTGTGGGGGGGGGGGGCTGGGCATGAAGAGGCATTTGTTATAAAATATGAGTCAATTCAGGGCTGGGGATACATAGCTCAGTTGGTAGAGTACTTGCCTCGCAAGCACAAGGCCATGGGTTCAATCTCCAACACCGAAAAAAAAAAAAAGTCAATTCAAAATTGGTACCTATGATGGTACTACTTTGATTAAATTCTTCTTATATAGCTTAATATCTCTTATTTGGTTAGGAATTTTAGGATGATTCTGCAATATCCTTTTAACATTTATGTTTGAAATTTACCTTTTAAAGTGATCAGTGTAACTAAAAAGAACCAATAAAAAATAAGGTGATCAATACCATCCAACATTTTAAAAACATTGGTACCTATAACTCTGTACTGCTTCTTTCAGATCTAGGCTCTCTCATTAAACAACCAAAAAGTTTTATGCAACTGGGCTCCAGTTTCAAATAGGTCTCAAGACCATCTCTAGGGAAATTCTAGAAATTGAAATTTAAATTCAGGAAATTTAAAACCTTTACACACATGAAAACACAAATTGACATATACCCTTCTTAAGAGAAGAGTCCTTTCCAAGACTCTGTGTAAGATCTGTTCACTCTGAATGACTGAATCTATTCTAATTATTCTTTCTGGTTAGAAATTAGCACATAATGTCACACATCTGAAAGGCCTTTTTAGATAGATGAAGAATGTGCTTAAAGAATGGAGGACAAAGGGAATGGCAGGTTTGAGGAACTGCTAGGCAGTTTAATATTAGTGTGTTAAGTGTGGTGGGGTTGGGAGGGGTGACACATAGGAATCCCCAATACATACATATATATTGCTATGTGAAAGTGGCTTATCTGAAATGCTACAGTGTATGATTATAATTATTCTGGAAAAGGCAAAATTATGAAAACAGTAAGTAATCCAGTGGTTGCCAGGGGTTCAAGGAGAAAGAAGGAGGCATGGAATGTAGATGGAATATAGGGAATTTCTGTTATGTTATTGTAATGGTAGATGTATGTCATTGTACATTTTTTCCTTTATGTTGTTTATTTATTTTTATGTGGTGCTGAGGATCAAACCCAGAGCCTCCCACGTGCTAGATGAGCACTCTACCACTGAGCCACACACCCAGCCCCTGTCATTGTACATTTGTCTGAACACAGAATGTATAACACAAAGAAGTACTCCATTGTAAACTATGGGCTTCAGTTAATAATAAAGTACCAATATTGGTTCTTTGATTGTAACCTATATATCAAACAAGCTTAAGAAGTCAACAGGGGAAACTAGACAAAGATATTTAAGGGGCATTTGAGAACTCTGTACTTTCTATTTAATTTTTTTTAAAACCTAAGATTGTCTCCCAGGATAAAATCAACTGATTATAAATTTGATGTTCTGTGGTATTTTCCTATGGCCAAAATGCTCTAATGTCAAAACTGCTTGAAAAAATTGAGACTATGTCTATTTTAATACTTTGTTTAGCCTCCCTCCCTGTCCCCACTTTTTTAAAGAGATAAAACACTGTAGATTATACAGATTTTAAGTGAACAGTTGATAATTCTTTACTTATATATATACCTAAAACTATCACCCATATTAAGATGTTTCTAGCATCCCAAAAGGCTTGTGTATACTCTGTTCATCCAGGGATTACCTTCTCCAAAGGTAAGTAACCACCATTCTGATGTCTATCCCTATAAAACTGTTCTAAAGGATCATTTCAATGTCCTTGTTTGTGTCTGGCTCCTGTTATGCATCATGTCTGTGATTCATCAATGCTGGCATTTAGAGAAGTAGTTCACTTTCCCAGGGTGTCCTAGTATTCAATATGTAAATACCCATCACAATTTGCCATTCCACTGCCAATGGCCATCTGAGTCACTTCCAGTTTATTATATTATATACCCAGGAGTGTAACTGCGAATATATATATTCACAAATTATATATATTAAACTTAAGTAGATACTGCCAAACCTTTTTCCTAAGTGTTTGTAATAATCGGCTCCTTAATATTTGCAAAAGATCTTTTGTCTTACCGCCTGTCACTTTAGTTGTCAAAGCAAATTAACAGTTCCTTAACTGATAATAATTAATATCTTCAATTCATGTGTTTAATACAAAATACAACACTGAAATTTTCAGTTACCCAATCATTTTAATTAAGATGTGGAATACAACTGGGCACAGTGGCACACACCTTAATCCCAGCAGCTTTGGAGGCTGAGGCAGGAGGATTCTGAGTTCAAAGCCAGCATTAGCTACTTAGCAAGGCCCTAAGGAACTCAGTGAGACCCTGTCTCTAAATAAACTACAGAAAAGGGCTGAGGATGGGGTTCAGTGTGGTAAAGTGCCCCTGAATTTAATCCCTAGTACCAAAAGCCAAACAAACAAAGATCTGATGTGGCATACATTGTTGGTGGGAGCATAAATTGGTACGAGCACTTGGGAAAATAGTTTGGCAGTATTTACTAAATATCTAAATACCCTATACTAAGAATAATCATGTGTTTCAGCTTCATTAAGACAGTTCAGGCTTATGCCTGTTGTCACAGCAAAATTATCTATAGTGTCCTACTTTCATTCTCAAAAGTGTTCTGGTTTGAACAATAATTATAATGGTCCCTAAGCAATTTCATCAGTAAGTATATGAACAACAGAAATAAGTATACTGTACCAAAAAATTTACAAAAGAACTCTTAATAGTTTTATTAATAACCCCAAATGTTTATAAATAGTAGAATGAATAAATGACAGTATATTCATACATTGAGATACTATTAGAAAGTAACAAAAATGAAAAGACTACAGTTGCGTAAAACAATATGGCTAGTCTCAAAATAAGACAAACATGAAATACTTCATTCTATATAATTTTGTTAGAATAACAGGTTAAAAACTGGGTAGACTCAATTTGTGATGCCAGAATTCTTTTTTTTTTTTTCAGAATTCTTAACAATAAGGAAATGAGAAGAGAACAAGAAGTGGGAGACATGATGAAAGGGCTTCTGAAATTCTGATAATGTCCTAGTTCTTAATCTGCATAGTAGTTAAATAAACCTGCTTATTTTTGTGTTAATTCATGAGATTGGACACTTAGAATTTCTGTATTTTTTTCATATATGATTTATACTCCAATAAAAACATCTACTGAATAAAAAGCTTAAAAGTAACATCTATGAAAGATTGCTGGAAATACTTGTAATTGTTATTAATTCCTCCACTAGTATTTCTAAATTTAATCTTTGGATTTAACCAGAAGACCACTAAGCTATGGTTTTAAACTTCTCTGTTAAAGTCCATCATAAAATTGCTCTTACTTAGATGCTAGGCTATTAACCTATACCTTTCTGTCAGTACACTTCCCTTTCTTCTTCATGTGGACCTATAAGAGAAATTTGTTGTTTTGGCTTCCATTTTGGTACTGTATGCATTTTTGTATGCTAATCTTAACTCTGATGTTACCAGATTTTTGCCTAAGCAATGATTCTTTTTACTATTAAAGACATACTTCTATTTTTGTAAGTAAAAGATTATCAAGTCACTTCATTTGGTTTTATTTAATTTTGTTAGTTTTTAATTATGTGTATTCATGAAAATTGCCTCAAAACATCTGGAGAAGTTGGACTTGGTGGCACAAGCCTGTAATCCCAGCAGCTAGGGAGGCTGAGGAACAAGGATCATGAATTCAAAGCTAGCCTCGGCAAAAGTGAGGTGCTAAGCAACTCAGTGAGACCCTTTTTCTAAGTAAAATACAAAATAGGGCTGGGGATTGATTGTGGCTCAGTGGTCAGGTGCCCCTGAGTTCAAACCCCAGTACCAAAAGGAAAAAAAAATCGGGGAACTTGATATGGAATAAATTTAAAAATAAAGGTTTGTCATTGTTCATACTTAGTTGCTTATTTTCAGTTACTTGATTATAGTTCAATAATAAGCTCATCAATGAAACACTCAAATATGCTTCCAAACTTATTTGTAGCCTCACTATTGTGACAGTAGTAAAACAGACTAACTAGAACAAACTTGTCAAATAATCTAATCACCACCACCACCACCACTACCTACTCGAGAGCTGAGTACAATGGACCACCATGTGTGGCTCCAGCTACTCTAGAGGTTGAGGCAGGAAGATCATTTGAGCCCAGAAGTTTGAAGTCAGCCTGGGCAACAAAGGGAGACCTATCTCAACAAACAACAAAAACACAAAATCAAAAAATGGCTTCCTTTAACTTCCAAAAGTATTTTTTGTTGTTGTTGTTTTTGTTACTTTTTTCCATTATTATTCTAATATTTACTTTAAAATACTAGCATTTTTATAAAACATTGGTAAATAATAGTATACAACACTCCAATAACATTAGTTCTTACCTGATATGGACTGCTTCGTCATGTTATGCATTAAGAAACAGTAAAAAAAAAAAAAAAGGTAAAAACATGTAGAATTTATTTAAATAATATTTAAGATATAAGTGACACATTCATGACAACTTTAAAAAGTTAATAAAATATCAGCCTTGACTATCAATAAAGAGATTAGATTTTAGGATTTCTCTATATGTGCTGCCTCCAAAAGCATTTAGTAATGAGAAAAGGAAAGTGAGAAGTTAAGATTATTATATAACTTGTAACCAATAAAGTTCAAAATGCTATATAGTTAATAAGAAAACAGGAAACTGTCATGTTCATAGTCTGATGAATGTAGGTTTTGACAGGAAATAGCAGAGTTTCTAACTATAATAATAGTAAAAATTCAAACCCTAAAAAAATACTATTAAAAACCATTCCATTTATTTTACCTAGTAATCAGTATTGAAATTGTAAAGCGGGGAGAATCTGCAGGGATGAATTCCATACTTATCAATGATATGTAAGTATTTAGAATTTTTTCATTAGTCTCCTTTATTAATTAAGACAGGAGGTTTTTTTTTTTTGTTTTTGTGAAACAAACTGTCATAGTTCTAGAGTTTTGTAGTTTCTAAATATAGGTTCTTTATAAATAACAGAGAAATCTGTGCTGAGAAAATTTGATTACCTGGGCAAGTGTCCATATGAACAGAGGAGATAACATGTTCTATATATGTTTGCTTTCTTATAGCACATTACAGGATACTGGTAACTTGAAAAAAGGTTCACTTTTACATTCAATTTTAAATAGATACAAGTTATTCTTTTCCAATTTTAACATTTGAGGGCAATGGAATTAATACAAATACATATATAAAATACTTATAATGTGTGTATTATATATAATGTATATATAAATTATATATTATTTATATATAAGTTTGTATATATATGTATATATATATTTTTCAGGATTAAGGATAGAACTCAAGGAACTGGAGGTATAGCTCAGTGGTAGAGTGCTTGATTGACAAGTAGAAGGCCCTGGATTCAATCCCCAGCACTGCAAAAAATGAGGATCAAACTCAAAGCCTTGAGTGTGCAGTCAAGCACTCTGCCACTAAGCTAAATTCCCAACCCCAATATTTTAATAAATCTTTAAAACTTACATTTTTAGAAGCAGTGAAAAATATGTACTAGTATATGTATTAGTAAGTAAAAAAGGAAGAAAGGAAAATTTGGAATTGAAACTTATACTGTATACTTATTATATTTATATGATACTTCACAGTTAAAAGTGCTTCCATGCATATTTTTTCAAGTTAAAAATTTTTCCCCTGTGTGTGATTGGAGGTTGCACTGTGCAGACAACTACCACGTTCTGAGATTCAAAAGAATAAGAGGAAGAACTGCATTGGGTATTTTGAAAGACAATCAATCCACAACAAAGTGGAAAAAAGTCATCTACACACCAAAAAAACCCCTAACCAAATGAACTTTGATCACTACTAGACAGGCTTTAAACCATTGAAGTGAGTCATGTGATACCAAGTGAACTGCAAAACAGTTGCAGTAAGTTTCCAAGACTGAGTCATATCAGATTATAAAGATCCTACTTGTACACTTGCGTTTGTATAATCAACCTTTGTAAAACACAGAGCTTTGGCTTTTTAAGTTAAATGAAACATTTTTGTAAAGTGATGTACAAGATAAAAAATTTAAAATAACTATACATTATACTTTATATGAGAAGGTGGACAAAGTCCAATAATCATGTAAATATTTATTTCTAAGTTCTAGAGGCTTTACTCCCTTTCTCCTCCCAGTCTGGCCAGTAATTTTGTTAAGATTCCTTACAAAATACCTTTAATATAAAGTTTCCTCAAAATTTAAAATAAATGTAAATGGAAAATGATAACTAAATTTTTCATAATTATTAGCTTTTTAAAAACTAAACTGTAAACATGACAAAGACTAAAACTAGCAATAAGCATGCAAACCAAAAGATTTCCAGAGAATCAGAACAGGAAACCAATAAAAGTGATCATCTGGAGGTCATGACTTCTCCATTGCTGCAAGTCAAAAATTAGAATAAATTAAAATGTTCAAAAATAATATTGAATACCTAAATAGGTTAAAGTAAAAAACATTTTTAGCATTATCAAAATATATTATTAAAAAGGGGCATTTAAAATTTAAAAACTTAATATGGGATTTTTATGTAAGATGTATAAATGCAAAAGCAATGAAAAAATATGTACCTACTTTAATAAGTGGAAAAGGTGGAAAGATTGGAATTAAAGAAACTTATATACACCTGTTACTAGAGCAGGAAAGAAGGGGTTATTTACAGAGAATTCTTTGTCTTTCTACAGTGCCTATTTAGATCTACCCAGTATTCTGGGCAAACGAAATGAAACTGCCACTGAATGTCTTCTTCCTGGCAGCTGACACATCTTGATAAAATTGAAACCATTAACATTATTTAGATGGCACTCTAATGTCAATGGTGATGAGGCTAGGAATATATGAGGTTCTATGTAAATTTATGACCAATTACAGGAAATAAATCACTTCACACTTGTTTCACTCTGAACTTTTAAAGCTACATCAAAGTACCACGTAGATTTCATTTGATTTAACCTTTAGCTGAAACACTTCAAAAACTCAAACCGTTAGCAAATACCCCCACAAAAAGGAAGTATTTCTTTTCTATGTGGATTAACTTGTTAAGAGGAATAATTGTTTTCCAAAGCTATATAATGGGTTTTTATCAGTCTATTCAATCACTTAACCACATCTTCACTAAGTTCTTAGGTGACAACTACTATATTAGATGCTGGAAAGACAAACAAAATAATGGCAAGACCCCTGCCCTCAGTGAGTTAAATATCTGGAGGGAAAGACAGAAGGGAAACAGCTAGTTCCATGGGGGCATATTAAGTGTTGAGTAATCCCACAAGAGAAGCAATGCACTGCTTAGAAGAGAGAATTCTTAGAGAATAAGTAAGATGCTGCTACTTGAGTTAAATTGTAAAGGATAAGCAGGGAGGGGATATCCAGGCACAGGTGGCATGTGGAAAAGTCCTGAGGCCCAAGAACATACTAAAAAAATGCTGGGAAACTGCAAGTGGTTTGGTGTGGCTGGGCTATAGGTCTCAAGCGGAGAGATCAAACTTAAGAAAAGCAAGGCCTAAACTATGAAGATCTACTGTTACGCTCAAGAATTAGAACTTTATCATGAAGGTTATGGAGGAGCTACTAAAGTAGGGAGTAGTGCCATTAGACTTAACTAATTATTTGTAATACTACATTTATAACGTGTATTTTGTGGTATAGTTGGCATTGATTTAGGGCTGGGATGCAGCTCAGTGCTAGAGTGAATACCTAGCACATGCAAAGTTCTAAGGTTTGATCCCCAGCATCACACATACATACACACATATACTTACACCTTATTATGTCCCAGGAACTGTTATAAGTGCTTTTCCAGTATTTATATATTTAATCCCATTAATAACTCCCATGAAATAACTGAGGTACAAAAAGGTTAACTAATCTGCACACAATAATACAGCTATAAAGTGCTGATACTAGGTGTTTAATACGTATCAGGCACTGTCCCAAGGTCCCATCTGGACCTTGTACTATCTGGACAGACATAAACTACCAGAACATTTACAAAAAACTAGAATGTGGGCTGGTAAACAAAGTTAACAGAAAATTAAGTTCTATATGTGTAACTTAAAATGCTATATTACAACCTCTAAGTACCATGGTGTCATTTAGTGGCTCAAGAACAGTGATCTTAAATATTAAGCATCAGAATGTCCAAGAAACTTGAGAAAATTATGAACTAATTCCTAAAAGGATGCATATGTTTATACATGAAGTATTTGTAACACTTTAATAGATCCCATCCATGGGCCCTTCCCAGGTTAGAAACTCTCCAGAAGACAAAGACTATAAATTTTAAAAATGTCTTTATTGAGATATAACTAACATTCCATACAATCTACCTATTTAGAATGTATAACTAAACGGTTTTTAGTATTTTCATAGAATTGTGCCACCATCACCAGAATCAATCTTGGGATATTTTTATTACCCAAAAAGAAACTACACATCTCTTGGCTGTCATCCCCTCATTTTCCCACCTCCTTCTGGATCCTAGGTAACCACTAATTTTTATTTTGTCTCTACAAATTTCCCTATTCTGGACATTTTGTACAAATGTTATCCTACATTATACAGCCCTTTGTGAGTGATTTCTTGCACTTATCATATATGCTGTAGCATGTAACAGTACTTCATCTGTTTAATGCATAATGATATTCCATTATATGGATATACTACATTTTATTTATTCATTTGTCAAAGAGTGATATTTGGATTGTTTTTCACGTTTTGGTTATTATGAATAATGTTGCTATGAATATTTATGCATAAGTCTTAGTGTGGACATGATTTCATTTCTTGTGGGTATACCTAGGAGTGGAATTGCTGGGCTATATGGTAACCATATATTTAATAACATGAGGAACCACCACCCTGGTTTTCCAAAGTATCTACCATTTTACATTCCTACCAGCTGTGTATAAGATTTAGAATTCTCAATATGCTTGCCAACACTTCTCATCTATTTGGTAATAAGTCATCTGAGGAAGTGTGGAGTGGCATCTCATTGTGGTTTTGATTTACATTTCCCAATGGTTAATGATGATGTTGTGCTTACTTGCCATTTCTTTGAATATTTTGGAAAACAGTCGTTGGGCTGGGGTTGTGACTCAGTGGTAGAGTGCTTGCCTGGCATGTGTGAGGCTCTGGGTTTGATTCTCAACACCACGTATAAACAAACAAACAAACAAACAAACCATTGACAACAACAACAAAATATTACCCCCCCCCCCAGTCATTGAGATCCTTTGCCCATTTAATAATTGGGTTAATTATTCTTTCAAATTGCAGGGTTCTTTTTGTTTTGGGTACTTGGAATTGAACCAAGGGGTGCTTTACTTCTAAACTACATCCCCTGCTCTTTTAATTTATTTTGAGACAGGATCTCACTAAGTTGCTGAGCTGACCTTAAACTTAAAATCCTCCTGCCTCAGCCTCCCAAGTTGCTGGGATTACAGGTATGTGCTACCACACCTGGTTCCCTTGTATTTGAACTTCAAGAGTTTAAAACAACATACTCTAGACACAAGTCCTTTGTAAGATAAATGTTTATGTTTTCTATCATTATTATTATTATTTTTGGTACTGGAGACTGAACCAGGACACTTAACCACTCAGGAACATCCCAGGTCCTTTTAATTTTTTAAAATTTTGAGACAGAGTCTTGCTAAGTTGCTCAGGGCCTCACTAATTTGCTGAGGTTGGTCTTGAACTCGCAATCCTCCTGCCTCAACCTCCCAAGTCGATGGGATTATAGGCATGTGCCACCACATCTGACTAAATGTTCAAATCTTTACCTTCAATTCTATAGGTTGTCTTTTTTTTTTTTTTTTGTAAGAGGTAATGCCAACATAGCAAGTTTATTATGGCTCCTAAAGTTCATAATAAGCTATTTGAGATCCTGGAAATAAGAAAACAGCAGTCATATTCAGTCAAGCAATATGAAAGTTCAAAAGAATAGATGTGCTTCTCAGCAGGGACCAGCAGGGAAGTACCTTGAAAATTGAAATCTTTTCATTCAGAAGTCTATTTATTTTTTGGCTCCTCTCTGGCAAATAAAAATTGGGGCAGATTGTTCAATATAGATAATAAATTAACAAACTGGCTTTGATGCTTATTCTGAAAAAGATTGTTTAGATTCATCTCCTAGTCAACCCCCAAATTAGGTTTTCTATTCAAGAGGAAATATGATTTTTGCTTGGAAAAGATACTGCTTAGTCCTTTTCTTGCTCTGCATGCTGCCTGTGCCGGAGCACTCATGTTCAAGTTCACTTTTTTTTTTTTTTTTTTAAATTTTTTATTGTTGGTTGTTCAAAACATTACATAGTTCTTGATATATCATATTTCACACTTTGATTCAAGTGGGTTATGAGCTCCCATTTTTACCCCATATACAGATTGCAGAATCACATCAGTTACACATCCATTGATTTACATATTGCCATACTAGTGTCTGTTGTGTTCTGCTGCCTTTCCTATCCTCTACTATCCCCCCTCCCCTCCCCTCCCCTCCCCTCTTCTCTCTCTGCCCCCTCTACTGTCATTCATTTGTCCCCCTTGTATTATTTTTCCCTTTCCCCTCACTTCCTCTTGTATGTACTTTTGTATAACCCTGAGGGTCTCCTTCCATTTCCATGCAATTTCCCTTCTCTCTCCCTTTCCCTCCCACCTCTCATCCCTGTTTAATGTTAATCTTCTTCTCATGCTCTTCGACCCTACTCTGTTCTTAGTTACTCTCCTTATATCAAAGAAGACATTTGGCATTTGTTTTTTAGGGATTGGCTAGCTTCACTTAGCATAATCTGCTCTAATGCCATTATAGGTTGTCTTTTTACTTTCTCAATGGTGTTCTTCAAAGCACAAAATTTTTACATTTTGGTGATAATATAGTTTCTCGATTTTCTTATATATTTCTGTGCATCTGGTGTCAAAACTAACAATAAGAATTTTTAAATGTTTCATTTCCTTGTCCTATTAAAACAAAGGCTTAATTTAGAAAGTCAAGTACTTTATCATAGTGCTTTCCCAGAAGAAAGTCTGAAAATTATTCTAGTCAATAAACTAAGCTGCTGTGGTTTAAAAAAAATATAACAATGGAAGATATCTAAAAATCAAAAGTCAAAATTTGATAAGGTAAGTGTATTTAGAAAATACAAATAACTCTAAGAAATCAATTATAAAAAGACAACCCAATTTAAAAAATAACCCTATTTAAAGATGAGCAAAGGATCTAAACAGACATTTTCCTATAGAAGATATAAATGGCCAGCAGACATATGAAAAGATACTCAACATCATTAGTCATTAGAGGAATGCATATTAACACCACAATGAGATGTTCCTTCAAACTTACTAGGATACTACCATCAAAAGATAAACAACAAATGTTAGTAAGGATGTGGAGAAATCAGAAGCCTCATATCCAGCTGAAGGAACATAATATGATACAATGGCTTTGGAAAACCATGTGGTAGTTCCTCAAATGCTTCAAAGAAGAGTTATCATATGACCCAACAATTCTACTATTAAGAATATACTCAGATAAATGAAAGCACGTTCATATAGTAGTCTGTACATGAATGCTTACAGTAGCATTGTTTATGATAGCCCAAAAGTGAGATAATGAAAGGTTTAACAGCTAGTGAATGGATGAAATGTGACATATTCGTAATTTGGAATATTATTAAGGGAACAAAAAATAACAAAGTACAGACACATGTTACCATACGGACAAACCTTGAAAATCTTATGCTAAGTAGATGAATCCAGTCACAGAAGACCACAAATTGTGATTCCCTTCATACTGGATTTCCAGGGTAGAAAAATAAGTAGAGACAGTGAACAGATTAGTGATTGCCTAAGACGTAGGAGGCTTGGAGACCATGGGCAGTGACTGTTAAGGATTTCATTTTGAACTGATAAAAAATGTTTTAGAACTGATTGTGATACTGACTGCATAAGTCTGTTCATATACTAAAAACCACTCAAATGTAAACTTTAAATGGGTGAATTCTACCAAATGTGACTCTCTCAGTAAAACAGTTATTTATAAAATTAGACAGCCATTTTGTATGTATGTCTCCAATGGAGATGTGGCCAGTTTAAAAATAACTAATTTGCTATTCAGAAAATGCAGAAATAATTTTTAAGTGATAAAAAATATTCACTAACAATGTAAATCTTCTACATCATTTTTTCTCTTCAACATAAAAGAAATTGTGACTACCTCCTATAGTGTAATTTTTAAAAATATTTATTTTTAAAATAAATACTGGGCTGGGGATGTGGCTCAAGCGGTAGCGTGCTTGCCTGGCATGTGTGTGGCCCGGGTTCGATCCTCAGCACCACATACAAACAAAGATGTTGTGTCCGCCGAAAACTAAAAAAATAAATATTAAAAAATTAAAAATAAATAAATAAATAAATATTTGACACAATATTTATTGTTGTAGTTGGACACAACACCTTTATTTTATTTGTTTGTTTTTATGTGGTGCTGAGGATCGAACCTAGGGCCTTGCATGTGCTAGGCGAGCACTCTACTGCTGAGCCACAACCCCAGCCCCTATAGTGTAATTTTAAATAGGCAGAAAAACGTTTGCAATAAAAGTTTAATATTTTATATACTGTTAATAACAAAAAATACAATATTCAAAATATAATTTTTGCTTATGAAAGTACAAAATAATAAATAGCTAATTTAAAAGATTAAACTTTTCAAATAACAATGCCATATTGGTATGTACGTAGTAAGTCTTATCAAGTACATTATGGCTGCTAATCACTGTGTACATGTATACAACTGGTATGCAAAGCATTTTGTGGTAATGTTAAATTTTGTTTATACTAATTATTTATTCCTTTCTAAAAAAATTGAATACTTTAAAGTACTAAATAAAAGCAGATAAATTAATTTGTAGTAGTCATTTTCCCAGAAATTTTAACTCCTGATAGAAAGTAATTTTAAAAGCATATTATACACATATATTATCACACACCCACACTATTTTGTCATTGAACACAAAATAAGCTTTCAGAGGAGGTTTTAGTATCCCTTTCTTCCTTATCCTGAGGTGCTTACAGGCTGCTCAGTTAAGATTGGGCACTTGCAAACCACATGACCTCATGAATGCTATCTTATCATATCACAGGTTCCTTAGACTGACCACAACAACTTAAATCAGACAGGCAGAAAGCAGCACAAAGTCTTTGACACATACTATTGCTATGACATTTTCAGCTATCCAACTTGTGGGAAGAGAAAATCTGATTATCTCATGTCCAACTGCAATTGTGAGATATAGTTCATGAAAAGCACATGATTTGCTACACTAAAGATTTCAACCAGAGTTTAAAATTTTTAGTTTCTGTAAATCTGAACTACTTATTACTTTTTAAAAATCAATTCTCTTTTAACTGACACTGAGCAAATTAGCGAAGCTCATATTCAAATGTTCCAAGTTTAAAAAACTGCCAATATTATGCCATTGTTTCTTTCAAAAACTAGCATTTAAAAATTGAATTATTTGATCTAAAGGAAGATGGAAGAAATATAAAAAGTGAATACTCAAGTCTTGAAACCTGAGTACCTGAATAAGATCACGAGATTCTAAAACTGTAGCTCATTTTAGCATCCCCTATCAAGTTGAATGCAATCTTAAGCACAGCTTGTTAGTGTCATTCTAAATGTTGACAAATAAGCCCAGCAAAGTGGTACACACTTTTACCCCAGCTACTCAGAAGGCTGAGATGGGAGAACTGCAATTTCAAGAGCAAGACCCTGCCTGGAGACAAAAAAATAAAGAAAAGGGCTGAGGATATAGCTTAGGTAGAACACATGATGTGCAAGAACCAGGTATGTATGTGATTTTATGTATATCTCAGCTTTAGATATTGCTGTAGTTCAGATCTTAAGTTTCCTCCCCAGATCCATGAACTAAATAGGGAGGTGGTAGAAACTTTTAAGAGATGGGGCCTAGTAGATGGTCTAGATGGGAGTTCTTTAGATCATTGGGAGTTTCCTGGAAAGGGACTATGGGACCCAGACACCTCCCCACTCATTTGTTTTCGAGCCATGAGGTAAGCAGTTTGTTCCACAACATGTTCCCACCATGATATGCTGCCTTGGCACAGGCCCAAAAGCAAGAGGGCCATTCAATCAAGGACAGAAACCTCCAAAATTGTTAGCCCTCCAAAACCTTTCTTATGTTTACTATCTCAGACATTTTGTTATAGTTTTAGAAAGTTAATACAAGTAGTGCATTCCAGACATAAAAAACTGTAAATAGGGGCTGAGGCTATAGCTCAGTGGTAAAGTGCTTGCCTTGCATATGTGAGGTACTGGGTTCCTCAGCACCACATAAAAATAAATAAAGATACTGTGTGTTCATCTACAACTGAATAAATATCTTTTAAAAATTGTAAATAGTACAATAGTTAAAAATGCATTTTAAAAATATAAATGGAAATTTTAAGGTCTATAAAGACTACTGAATATTTAATTGAAGGGTCTTAAAGTAATTTAAAGAGTACAAATAGAATCTTTCATTATCTACATTGCACTTTGGGGGCACCAAAAAGAACTACTTATCTGCCCTCAGGCTTGTGTGAACTCCTGCATGATTCTTTATATTGTTCTAATTAAAGAAAGGACAAATTTAATAATTATGGGAATAATTTCTTTTTATTAAGAAGTGGCCATTCGGGGCTGGGGTTGTGGCTCAGCAGTAGAGAGCTTGCCTAGCAGGTGCAAGGCCCTGGGTTCAATCCTCAGCACCACATAAAAATAAATAAATAAAATAAAGGTATTGTGTCCAACTACAACTAAAAAATAAATATTAAAAAAAAGAAGTGGCTATTCTAGGAAAACTGACACTTTCTATTGCAAAAACATATGTGAATGTCTAAGCCTGTGTTGACATTTTTGTTAAACATTAAAATTTTTAAAATTAAAACTTCAACCATCAGTAGTCATCAGTACAAATAAAAACCACTATTTTCAAAAATTTTTTTCTGCCTCTGAATTACACTGCTGCAGTCAATGCAGTTTGTGGGTAAGAATGTTAATTCTATTCTTGGGATCACTCTGTAATCTAAACATCATACCTGGAGTTTTGCAATATACAAAGAAAATGAAGACTGATAGAAACAGGCAATATAGAGTAGGCATACAGTTAAAGAAGTAAAAATAAATAGATAGCATTATTCAGTATAAAATAAAGAAAAAATAAGCTATCATTGACCACAGAATCAAATGATCATGTTCTTTTCTATTTTTAATATTTTAGTTTTAATTCCTAGATGAAGATTAGTGTTTACTGAGTCTTTTAAAAATATTTTAAAAAAATCTTTTCACGTTCCAACGATTTTATTAATTACTTTTAAATTGACAAATACAAGGGTAAAGGGTACACTGTCTTTTTTTTTGTGGGGGCGGCAGGTTACCGGGGATTGAACTCAGGGGCATTTGACCACTGAGCCACATCCCCAGTCCTATTTTGTATTTTATTTAGAAACAGGGTCTCACTGAGTTGCTTAGTGCCTTCTTTTGCTGAGGCTAGCTTTGAACTTGGGATCTTCTTGCCTCAGCCTCTCAAGCTGCTGGGATTATAGGCATGCCTCACCACGCCCACCTGTACATGTCTTTTGATTATCTTAAAGTCCCTTATTTCAAAATACCATTTTAATAATATTAATATAAATATTATAAAAACTATATTATGAGTATTTATGACATTAAAAGTACTTTTTGTAGATATTTAATTAAACCTATAGATTAGGTGTAATCAAATGGAGTTACCAGAATTTTAAAAACTTGAGTGTTTATGTAAACATTCTCTGAGACAAATTTCAGTTAAGGCTTTGTTTGGATTTTCTTTATTTACTCAAGTTCCTAATTACCTACTTAGCTGGCAGAAATAATCAAACAAGATTCCTGAGAGATATGATGATTAAACTTAAAAAACGGTTTCCTCAACAAAGGAGACAAGGTGGTTGAAGACCTTCTGGGTACTGAAAACCAATGAAATGACCATTCCTATAAAGAAAGTTGTTTTTATCTACCTAGGTTGTATGTTGCTTATAGCATACTATAGTAGTCAATGAGAAATTGGATCATTCCTTCTCTCAAATTCTTACATCAATCAATCTCTGATAAATGGTTTTCAGGTTTCTTATTTAGAAAACAAAAATTCAGCCTATACAAAAAGGACTTTCTGGGGTCTGGGCTTGTGGTTCAGTGGTAGAGCACCTGACTAGCACATGTGAGGCACTGGGTTTGATCCTCAGTACCACATAAAAATAAAATAAAACAAAATAAAGGCATTTGTCCATGTCAACTTAAAAAAATTTTTTTTAAAAAAGGACTTTCTGTTCTAGATGTTGATGATATCATCTGATTCTGGAGAGATATCTGTGAATCTAGGACCCTGCCCTGCATCTAGAAGCTCCCTATTCCTGCTGCTGGAAGGAGTAGGGATGGTCTCCATGCCATCTTGCAGGTAGATAAGCAGCAGAGCCATCCACCTTAACCACCAGATGGCATGTATCCTCCCTCTGTGAGTCTGTACTAGTTGTTGACATCTCCTGTGTACTCAATGGTTCCTTTAAGCACAAGGAGGAGGAGCAAGTCAAACCCTTTCAGGATTCCACTGGCTTCCAGGCCATCCTGAAATGTCACCCAGATGTCTGGTTGATACATCTGGAAAGGTCCAAGATGCTCTCCTTTTTCTTCTTCTTTTTGTCTGCCATCTTGCTATGACCCAAAGCCAGAAATAAAGTTTATTCTTCAGAGGATCAGGGACATTTAAAATCTAATTACAATAACTGCAGAAATGCTTTCTTCTTTATTTAAAAAAATATTTATTTTTAGTTGTAGTTGGACACAATACCTTTATTTCACTTATTTATGTGGTGCTGAGGATCAAATCCAGGGTCTCGCATGTACGAGGCAAGCACTCTACCAATGAGCCACAACCCCAGCCCCAGAAATGGTTTCTTCTTAAAAAAGTTTCCTCCTGTGATTCCTCTACCTCCACTTTCTTTGGTTTTCCTCCAACCTCAATGATAATTTTGGTCTCCTTTTCTTGTTCTCTTTAGGTTAGGAGTGCCTCAGAACTTGGTCCTGGAACCCCTTTATAAAAATGCCTTTCCCACTCCAAAGACGATGACGACAACAACGATGACTACGACATCTTTTGAGATAACCGCTAAAGTTGTTTAATCTTAATTAGTAATCTTAATTTTTTAAAAAAGAATAACCAGCATATCAACAGTATAAGGAAGCATGTACATTGCAGTGACATTATAAATTCACATAATTTTTTTGGAAAGCCATATCCACAGCCTGATATTTTCATTTAAATGTTTCAGAGAATCTCAACCTTAACATAAGCAAAACAGAACTCATCTAACTTTTCTAACATCATTCAAAATGACACTAACCCCCTACACCTACTAGAAGAAAAGATAGGCCCAACTCTCCACCAAGTCAGCTTAGGAACCAACTTCCTCAGTAAGACTCCTAAAGTACAAGAAGTAAAATCAAGAATCAGTAAATGGGATGTTACTAAAAAGCTTCTTAACAGCTAAGGAAACAATCAAGAATATGAAGAGAGAGTCTACAGAATGGGAGAAAAGCTTTACCATTTGCTCAGACAGAGCATTAGTTTCCTAGAAATATGAAGAACTCAAAAAGCTTAACACCAAAAACCAAATAACTCAATCAATAAACGGTCAAAGGAACTGAACAGACACTTCACAGAAGAAGAAATATGGTCAGTCAACAAATATGAGAAAACATTCAGTATCTATAGTAATTAGAGCAATGCAAATTAAAACTACACTGAGATTCCATTTTACCCAGTCAGAATGATAATTATCAAGAATACAAGTAACAATAAATGTTGACAAGGATGTCAGCATAAGGTTCACTTATATATTGCTGGTGGGACTGCAAATTGGTGCAACCAATCTGGAAACCAGTAGGGGGATTCCTTAGAAAACCTGGAATGGAACCACCATTTGACCTAGCTATCCCACTCCTCAGTCTATACCCAAAGGACTTAACATCAGCATACTACAGGGACACAGCCACATCAATGTTTACAGCAGCTCAATCCATAATAGCTAAGCTGTGGAACCACCCAGGTACCTTACAACAGACAAATGGATTAAAAATGTGGTTAAAAAGAATGAAATTATGGCCTTTGTGGGTAAATGAATGGAACTAGAAAATGTCATGCTAAGTGAAATAAGCCAGTCCCCCCAAACCAAAGGCTGAATGTTCTCTCTGATATGTGGATGCTAACCCACAACAAGGGAGGGTAGGGAGGGGAAGATGAGACGTTTACTGGATTAGATAAAGGGGAATGAAGGGAAGGAAGTGATGGGAATAGGAAAGACAGTAGAATGAATCGAACATAACTTTCCTGTCCTTGTATACGAATATACAATCAGTTTAACTCCACATTGTGTACAACAAAAGAATGGGATCCTAATTAGAATAAGTTATATTCCATGTATGTACAATATGTCTAAATACATTCTACTGTCATGTATATAGAAAAAAGAACAAATAGAGCTGGGGTTGTAGTTCAGTGGTAGATCACTTGCCTAGCTTGTATGAGGCACTGGGTTTGATTCTCAGCACCGCATATAAATAAATTTTAAAAAGGTTCATTGACCAAAAAAGAAAAAGAAAAAAAAGGCACCAAACAACCATTCACTTATGTGTTCAAGTCAAAATATCTGAAGTCATGAAGTCATCAATTGCTTTCTCTTAAGAAGGAAGCATACTTTTACTACATGAACATTCTAATATTTCCACTTCTCCAGTCTTTCTAAGCCACCTTCGCTATTACCTGGACTAATGTAATGATTCTTAGTGAATTTCCCTGTTTCAATTATTTCTTTTTTACAATCAGTTCACCATAAATCAGGCAAAGTAAATGAGATCACTTCCTTCTTAAAACCATCTGAAGGCTAGCCATTATACTAGGAATAAAACAAATACATATACTGACTTACAAAGCATTTTATGTGATCTGATCCCACCAAACTCTCTTATTTTATACTGCTTTTTTACCCTCCACTATACTCTTGTCACACTAGTGTGTTTTTTCAGAACGCCCATTTCATTTTTTTCTAGGGTCTTCATGCTAGTTGCTTCTTCTGTCTGAAATATTCTTCCCACTGATTTTTGTACATCAGAAGTTTCTTAACATTCCTATTTTATGTCACCTTATCTGCAAAGGATTTCACAAACATCATTTATTCATTAAAAACATTTTCATGAAGTTCCTATTACATGTCAAACTTGTTCTGGATGCTGGGGGTGGGGAGGTATCCAGTCATACTAATCAGGGAAATGGAAGTTAAAAGTATAATGAAAAACCTTTTCACAGTCACTGGGAATGGCTAAAATTAAAAAGAGTGACAATTTCATATGCAGATCAGGATGTAGAACAGGAAGAATTTTCTTTACTGCTCATGAGATGTAAATGTGCATAACTATTTGCAGCAAAGTTCTTAATAGACCTAACTGGAAATAATCCAAATATTCATCAGTAGAATAAACTACTTATATAAAGGAAAATTATACAGCAATGAAAAGGAACAATCTACAGCTACATAAAATAATGTAGTAAAAATCTCATAATGTTGAGCAAAAGAATACATAACCCAAGAAGCCATTTATATAAAGTTCAAAAACAAATTATTATATTAGAAGTTCTAGATCATATTTATCTTTGAGGAGGGAGAGTGAGAAGTGCTTGGAAGAAAGTATTAATGGGATTCTGGGGTCTATTTCTCAGGAATGGTATAATTACTTTGTGATAATTTATTGAGCTATAAACTCGGGACTTGGGCACTTTTCTATATTATTTCTCTATCTGGAAGTTTTTAAATAAAATTTATGTTATTTAAATACCTCAGTTTTTATAATTTTAAATCAATTATGTTAAACAATATTAAAGATAATAACCAGAAAGCTCAAACTCAGTCTCCTTTATGAAGAAACAATATATAAAAAAGCATTTAATATTAGTATCAGAAAGAGTTTGGCTCTTTTAGTAGGTCTGTTTTTATCATATAGATACTCTGAAATGTTTATGTGACCAGAATTTCCCTTTTGTGTTGACTACTAAAAATCTTAGAGCCAAGTTTGAGGCCCATTTACAGGAAATACACAGATATGCATTTTTACATTAGTCTTATTCATGCTTCCATATTTTATATATACAGTAGTTTTCTTTCTTTTTTCTCAAATTGTGGTTTGCTATTGTATAATATTTGTAAATTTTCTTAATCCCATCTGGAACAAGGAAGGATACTAATGAATAAAAATAATTTAAAGTGATTTTTCTTTCTTTTAAAAAATGTATATAGGTTGTTTGGTTTTACTTTATTCTAGTTGAATATGTTTGTGATCTAACTGAATGTCCTGGTCCTGAATTCTAGGTTTGGCAACTTACTACTAAGTTATGTGACCCTGGACAAGTTATTTAATCTCTCTGAGCCTATCAAATGGGATTAATATTAATTTTACAGAATATTTACAAAGATTAAAATAATTATCCAAAGGTTCTGCACTATCTCTTTTTTTTTTTTTTTACCGCCTCCCGAGCCGCTGGGATTACAGGTGTGCACCACAGTGCCTGGCTAAGATATTGAGCATTTTTTCATATATTTGTTGATTGATTATATTTCTTCCTCTGTGAAGTGTCTGTTCAGTGCCTTAGCCCATTTATTGATTGGGTTATTTGGGGGTTTTGGTGTTCAGTTTTTTTTTATTTTTTATTGTTGGCTGTTCAAAACATTACATAGTTCTTGATATATCATATTTCACAATTTGATTCAAGTGGGTTATGAGCTCCCATTTTTACCCCATATACAGATTGCAGAATCACATCAGTTACACATCCATTGATTTACATATTGCCATACTAGTGTCTGTTGTATTCTGCTGTCTTTCCTATAATCTACTATCCCCCCTCCCCTCCCCTCCCCTCCCCTCCCCTCCCCTCTTCTCTCTCTGCCCCCTTTACTGACATTCGTTTGTCCCCCTTGTATTATTTTTCCCCTTCCCCTCACTTCCTCTTGTATGTACTTTTGTATACCTCTGAGGGTCTCCTTCCAATTCCATGCATTTTCCCTTCTCTCTCCCTTTCCCTCCCACCTCTCATCCCTGTTTAATGTTAATCTTCTTCTCATGCTCTTCGACCCTACTCTGTTCTTAGCTACTCTCCTTATATCAAAGAAGACATTTGACATTTGTTTTTTAGGGATTGGCTAGCTTCACTTAGCATAATCTGCTCTAATGCCATCCATTTCCCTGTAAATTCTATGATTTTGTCATTTTTTAATGCAGAGTAATACTCCATTGTGTATAAATGCCACATTTTTTTTATCCATTCATCCATTGAAGGGCATCTAGGTTGGTTCCACAGTCTAGCTATTGTGAATTGTGCTGCTATGAACATCGATGTAGCAGTGTCCCTGTAGCATGCTCTTTTTAGGTCTTTAGGGAATAGACCGAGAAGGGGAATAGCTGGGTCAAATGGTGGCTCCATTCCCAGCTTTCCAAGAAATCTCCATACTGCTTTCCAAATTGGCTGCACCAATTTGCAGTCCCACCAGCAATGTACAAGTGTACCCTTTTCCCCACATCCTCGCCAGCACTTGTTGTTGTTTGACTTCATAATGGCTGCCAATCTAACTGGAGTGAGATGGTATCTTAGGGTGGTTTTGATTTGCATTTCTCTGACTGCTAGAGATGGTGAGCATTTTTTCATGTACTTGTTGATTGACTGTATGTCCTCCTCTGAGAAGTGTCTGTTCAGGTCCTTGGCCCATTTGTTGATTGGGTTGTTTGTTCTCTTATTGTCTAATTTTTTGAGCTCTTTGTATACTCTGGATATTAGGGCTCTATCTGAAGTGTGAGGAGTAAAGATTTGTTCCCAGGATGTAGGCTCTCTATTTACCTCTCTTATTGTATCTTTTGCTGAGAAAAAACTTTTTAGTTTGAGTAAGTCCCATTTGTTGATTCTAGTTATTAACTTTTGTGCTATGGGTGTCCTATTGAGGAATTTGGAGCCCGACCCCACCGACTGTAGATCGTAGCCAACTTTTTCTTCTATCAGACGGCGCGTCTCTGATTTGATATCAAGCTCCTTGATCCATTTTGAATTAACTTTTGTGCATGGCGAGAGAAAGGGATTCAGTTTCATTTTGTTGCATATGGATTTCCAGTTTTCCCAGCACCATTTGTTGAAGATGCTATCCTTCCTCCATTGCATGCTTTTAGCCCCTTTATCAAATATAAGATAGTTGTAGTTTTGTGGATTGGTTTCTGTGTCCTCTATTCTGTACCATTGGTCCACCCGCCTGTTTTGGTACCAGTACCATGCTGTTTTTGTTACTATTGCTCTGTAGTATAGTTTGAAGTCTGGTATCGCTATACCGCCTGATTCACACTTCCTGCTTAGCATTGTTTTTGCTATTCTGGGTCTTTTATTTTTCCATATGAATTTCATGATTGCTTTCTCTATTTCTACAAGAAATGCCGTTGGGATTTTGATTGGCATTGCATTAAACCTATAGAGAACTTTTGGTAATATCGCCATTTTGATGATGTTAGTTCTGCCTATCCATGAACAGGGTATATTTTTCCATCTTCTAAGATCTTCTTCTATTTCTCTCTTTAGGGTTCTGTAGTTTTCATTGTATAAGTCTTTCACCTCTTTTGTTAGGTTGATTCCCAAGTATTTTATTTTTTTTGAAGATATTGTGAATGGAGTGGTTGTCCTCATTTCCATTTCAGAGGATTTGTCGCTGATATACAGGAGTGCCTTTGATTTATGCGTGTTGATTTTATATCCTGCCACTTTGCTGAATTCATTTATTAGCTCTAATAGTTTCTTTGTAGACCCTTTTGGGTCTGCTAGGTATAGAATCATGTCATCTGCAAATAGTGATAATTTAAGTTCTTCTTTTCCTATTTTGATGCCTTTAATTTCTTTCGTCTGTCTAATTGCTCTGGCCAGTGTTTCGAGAACTATGTTGAACAGAAGTGGTGAGAGAGGGCATCCCTGTCTTGTTCCAGATTTTAGAGGGAATGCCTTCAATTTTTCTCCATTCAGAATGATGCTAGCCTGAGGCTTAGCATAGATTGCTTTTACAATATTGAGGTATGTTCCTGTTATCCCTAGTTTTTCTAGAGTTTTGAACATAAAGGGATGCTGTACTTTGTCGAATGCTTTTTCCGCATCTATCGAGATGATCATATGGTTCTTATTTTTAAGTCTATTGATGTGGTGAATAACATTTATTGATTTCCTTATATTGAACCAGCCTTGCATCCCAGGGATGAATCCTACTTGATCATGGTGCACAATTTTTTTGATGTGCCTTTGTATCCGAGTGGCCAGAATTTTATTGAGGATTTTTGCATCTAGGTTCATTAGAGATATTGGTCTGTAGTTTTCTTTCTTTGAAGTGTCTTTGTCTGGTTTAGGTATCAGGGTGATGTTGGCCTCGTAGAATGAATTTGGAAGTTCTCCCTCTTTTTCTATTTCCCGAAGTAGCTTGAAAAGTATTGGTATTAGTTCCTCTTTAAAGGTTTTGTAAAACTCTGCTGTATACCCATCTGGTCCTGGGCTTTTCTTAGTTGGTAGTCCTTTGATGGTTTCTTCTATTTCCTCAATTGATATTGGTCTGTTTAGGTTGTCTATATCCTCCTGACTCAATCTGGGCAGATCATATGACTTAAGAAATTTATCTATGCCTTCACTATCTTCTAATTTATTGGAGTATAAGGATTCAAAATAATTTTTGATTATCTTCTGTATTTCTGAAGTGTCTGTTGTGATATTGCCTCTTTCATCCCGTATGTTAGTGATTTGAGTTCTCTCTCTTCTTCTCTTCGCTAGCATGGCTAAGGGTCTGTCGATTTTGTTTATTTTTTCAAAGAACCAACTTTTAGTTTTGTCAATTTTTTCAATTGTTTCTTTTGTTTCGATTTCATTGATTTCAGCTCTGATTTTAATTATTTCTTGCCTTCTACTTCTTTTGCTGTTGTTTTGCTCTTCTTTTTCTAGGATTTTGAGATGAAGTATGAGATCATTTATTTGTTGGTTTTTTCTTTTTTTAAGGAATGAACTCCAAGCAATGAATTTTCCTCTTAGAACTGCTTTCAATGTGTCCCATAGATTCCGATATGTTGTGTCTGTGTTTTCATTAATCTCTAAGAATTTTTTAATTTCCTCCTTGATGTCTTCTATAACCCATTGATCATTCAGTAACCTATTGTTCATTCTCCAAGTGATATATTCTTTTTCCTTCCTTCTTTTATCGTTGATTTTCAGTTCCATTCCATTATGATCAGATAGCATGCATGGTATTATCTCTACTCCTTTGTATTGTCTAAGAGTTTCCCTGTGACATAATATATGATCTATTTTTGAGAAGGATCCATGTGCTGCTGAGAAAAAAGTGTAACTGTTTGATGTTGGGTGGTATATTCTATATATGTCAATTAAGTCTAGGTTATTAATTGTGTTATTGAGTTCTATGGTTTCCTTATTCAACTTTTGTTTGGAAGATCTGTCCAGTGGTGAGAGAGGTGTGTTGAAGTCTCCCATGATTATTGTATGGTGGTCTATTAGACTCTTGAACTTGAGAAGAGTTTGTTTGATGAACATAGCTGCACCATTGTTTGGGGCATATATATTTATGATTGTTATGTCTTGTTGGTGTATGGTTCCCTTGAGCAGTATGTAGTGTCCCTCTTTATCCCTTTTGATTAACTTTGGCTTAAAATCTATTTTATTTGATATGAGTATGGATACTCCTGCTTGTTTCCGAAGTCCATATGAGTGATATGATTTTTCCCAACCTTTCACCTTCAGCCTATGTATGTCTTTTCCTATCAAATGCGTCTCCTGTAGGCAGCATATTGTTGGGTCTTGTTTTGTGATCCATTCTACTAGCCTGTGTCTCTTGATTGGTGAGTTTAAGCCATTAACATTTAGGGTTATTATTGAGATATGGGTTGTTCTTCCAGCCATATTTGTTTATTTATGTTACTAAACATGGTTTGTTTTCCACTTTGATTATTTTCCCCCCTTTAGTGTCCTACCTCCCACTGTTGGTTTTCATTGTTATTTTCCATTTCCTCTTCCTGTAATGTTTTGCCAAGGATGTTTTGAAGAGATGGTTTTCTAGCTGCAAATTCTTTTAACTTTTGTTTATCGTGGAAGGTTTTAATTTCATCTTCCATCCTGAAGCTTAATTTCGCTGGAAACACAATTCTTGGTTGGAACCCATTTTCTTTCAGTGTTTGAAATATGTTATTCCAGGATCTTCTAGCTTTCAGAGTCTGTGTTGAAAGATCAGCTGTTATCCTGATTGGCTTACCCCTAAATGTGATCTGCTTCCTTTCTCTTGTAGCTTTTAAAATTCTCTCCTTGTTCTGTATGTTGGGCATCTTCATTATAATGTGTCTAGGTGTGGGTCTCTTATGATTTTGCACATTCGGCGTCCTGTAGGCTTCTAGGATTTGGGGTTCTGTCTCATTCTTCAAGTCTGGGAAGTTTTCTCGAATTATTTCATTGAATAGATTGCTCATTCCTTTGGTTTGAAACTCTGTTCCTTCCTGTATCCCAATGACTCTTAAATTTGGTCTCTTGATGTTATCCCATATTTCTTGGATGTTCTGCTCATGGTTTCTTAACAGTCTTGCTGAGCTGTCTATGTTCTTTTCAAGTTGAAATACTTTATCTTCATTGTCTGATGTTCTGTCTTCTAAGTGTTCTACTCTGCTGGTAGTATTCTCAATTGAGTTTTTAAGTTGGCTTATTGCTTCCTGCATTTCTAGGATTTCTGTTTGTTTGTTTTTTATAACCTCTATTTCCCTGTATAGTTGATCTTTTGCTTCTTGGATTTGTTTATGTAATTCATTGTTGAAGTGATCTTTCATTGTCTGATTTTGCTGTCTGATGTCTTCCTTGAGACTCCAGATCATCTGAAGCATGTATATCCTGAATTCTTTATCTGACATTCCATCAGCTGCAGCTATTACCTCTTCTAAAGTTGAGTTGACCTGCAATGCTTGTGGTCCTTTCTTTCCTTGTCTCTTCATACTGTTCGCGTTCCTTTCTTCTTGGTGAAACTGTTGTGCTATTGAATTTTCCCCCTATATATTTATATTGGTCTTGTATAGTTGCAAAGTCTCCCTCGCAGGCACGGGCGGCGGCTCTGCCCCTCCGCCAATTGGGGCAATGTGCCTACCACGCCGGCAGGCCGCTGGGCCTACTCTGCCAGTCGGTAGCAGGTCCGCCGTCCTTGCAGGCGCGGGCGGCGGCTCTGTCCCTCTGCGGGCCGCTAGGCTTGTTCTGTCGGTGGTCGCCGTTCTGCCTACTTTGCAGGCGCAGGCAGCGGCACTGCCCCTCTGCAGGCCTCTGGGGCTGTACTGCCAGTGGGTCGCAGGTCCGCCTACTTTGCAGGCGTGGGGGGGGGGCGGCTCTACCCTTCCTCAGGCCACTGGGCCTGTTCTGTCTCTCAGTTGCAGGTCTGACCTGTTCTGATGGTGGTCTCAGTTCCGACTACCTTGCAGGCGCGGGGGGGAGGGGGCGGCTCTGCCTCTCAGCAGGCCGCTGCTCCTCTTCTGCCGGTGGGTCGCAGGCCCGCCTACCTTGCAGGAGTGATTGGAAGCTCTGTCCCGCCGCGGGCCACTGGGCCTCTTCTGTCTGTGGTCACCCTTCCCCTACCTGGCAGGCGAGGGGGGTGGGGGGCGGCTCTGCCCCTCAGCAGGCCGCTGGGCCCGCTCTGTGTTTGGTCCCAGTTCCCTCTACTATGCCGGCGCAGGGGGAGGGGGCGGCTCAGCCTCTCAGCAGGCGGCTGCTCCTCTTCTGCCAGTGGGTCGCAGGCCCGCCTACCTTGCAGGAGTGATTGGAAGCTCTGTCCCGCCGCGGGCCACTGGGCCTTTTCTGTCGGTGGTCACCCTTCCCCTACCTGGCAGGCGAGGGGGGTGGGGGGCGGCTCTGCCCCTCAGCAGGCCGCTGGGCCTGCTCTGTGATTGGTCCCAGTTCCGTCTACTATGCCAGCGCAGGGGGAGGGGGCGGCTCAGCCTCTCAGCAGGCGGCTGCTCCTCTTCTGCCAGTGGGTCGCAGGCCCGCCTACCTTGCAGGAGTGATTGGAAGCTCTGTCCCGCCCTGGGCCACTGGGCCTTTTCTGTCGGTGGTCACCCTTCCCCTACCTGGCAGGCGAGGGGGGTGGGGGGCGGCTCTGCCCCTCAGCAGGCCGCTGGGCCTGCTCTGTCTTTGGTCCCAGTTCCCTCTACTATGCTGGCGCAGGGGGAGGGGGCGGCTCAGCCTCTCAGCAGGCGGCTGCTCCTCTTCTGCCGGTGGGTCGCAGGCCCGCCTACCTTGCAGGAGTGATTGGAAGCTCTGTCCCGCCCTGGGCCACTGGGCCTTTTCTGTCGGTGGTCACCCTTCCCCTACCTGGCAGGCGAGGGGGGTGGGGGGCGGCTCTGCCCCTCAGCAGGCCGCTGGGCCTGCTCTGTGTTTGGTCCCAGTTCTCTCTACTATGCCGGCGCAGGGGGAGGAGGCGGCTCAGCCTCTCAGCAGGCGACTGCTCCTCTTCTGCCGGTGGGTCGCAGGCCCGCCTACCTTCCAGGAGTGATTGGAAGCTCTGTCCCGCCCTGGGCCACTCGGCCTTTTCTGTCGGTGGTCACCCTTCCCCTACCTGGCAGGCGAGGGGGGTGGGGGGCGGCTCTGCCCCTCAGCAGGCCGCTGGGCCTGCTCTGTCTTTGGTCCCAGTTCCCTCTACTATCCTGCACTATCTCTTTTAGAAGCTACAACACAGAAAGCTTAATAAAAATACAGAAAATTTGCTCTACACAGAAAATATACTAATCAAACGGAACTAGAACTGCTTTTGTAAAATGGTAAGAACATAAAGTACATTAAGATTATTTTATTTAGATATCATTATGTTCAACAAACCTGAAGAATAGTCTACTTTTTGTATAAGTGAACGATCCTTAGTCTGTAATTTCTAGAACATCCACCAGAACTACAACCATCACACTACTATTAAGACAAAGTAAAAATATATCTGTATTCCAAAATCATTTTTGAATCAGTTGGCTAATATGCATTTTCCCATAAAACAATACTGTAAATGATAGCAAGGCTCAAAAAGACCCAGGGAAGTCTAGTTAGCTGACAATTTGATTGAATCATAAGATTGATTTCCCAGATGTCTGTATCTAAATGAGTCCTGAGTACATTTCCTCTGTCTTCTAAACCAGAATATTTTCAACCTTCTTCTATCTCCGTTTCCTGGCATTTACAAAATATATCATTTGTTTTTGGTGGTCAGCAGCTGTTAAGAAGATACTCCTGTGTTTCAAAAGGAGGTGGTTATTAATTCCCAGAACTTGTAATTTTGTTTCACGTTTCTGATTTAAACCTTCAAGATGATCAATTTGCCTGACAAATTTCATTTTTCAAAACTGTCCCAGTTGTTGTTACCATCTTATCCCGTTATATTTCTAAGGAGGCTACATAGCATATGGTGGTTGGGCTTGGAGTGTGTGGACTTAAGTGTATGTATAAGTTATACGTAACCTGAACTAAAAAAAATCCCACCTCTATACTGACTAGTGCATGACTGTGGGGAGTTACTTTATTCCCCAGACCTATGTTTTATCGCATGTAAAACATGAATGACAATGATGTTACCTTCTTCATAGGACTACTATGAGGACTTAAATAAACAATAGCAAGTATAACAGTACAAAATCTGGCACAGAACAATAAATGATAGTCACTACACTGCAATTCTTCTCATAACGCGTGGCAATTTATTTGTATGCCTATTTCCACTGCAGACTATGAGACCTTTAAGAGTGTAAACTGTATTTCAATCTTTATTTTCAGTTATAAACTCAATGTCTAGTGCATAGCAGGTACTCTGATGATAGGTAGGAGGATGGGATAGGAAAAAGCACTTCGATAGCCAGGTTCTTGTCTATGAGGACAAGGGGTAAGAAGTTCAGTAAGATTTAACCCCAGCTCTTGTTAGGTCTATGTAAACAAGGGTTTCCACATAATGGCTTCTCTGAAGGCAATGGCAATGTGTAAAAGGCTCTAACTTTAAAAATTCCTATGGAAAATAAGTAAAAAAATAAGAAGCAAAACTAATCAGGTAATAAGGGATTACAACGGGTTGGGAGTGAGAGAAGGCACTAGAATGGATCACAGTAAGTTGCAGGAAGTACAGATAAACCTTCCTTTGCAATGCCAACAGAGAGAGACAGTTCTTGTGGCTAGGTCAACTGCAGCACTCATTTTGAATATATGAAAAATTCATTTGTAACGGGGGGTGGGGGAACAACACAGTTAAAATACTGTTAGTAAGTACCTTCTTCAGATTTTAGATACTGATGACAAGTTTTTTAATCTAATGTCTCTGTAAGCAGTATTAGAAAAGAACAAGTCAGGACTGGGATTGTGGATCAATGGTAGAGTGCTTGCCTAGCATGGGTGAAGTGCTGGATGTGATTCTCATCACCACATACAAATAAATAAATTAACTGAATAAAGGTTCACCAACAACTAATAAAAATATTTTTAAAAAAGAACAAGCCAGATTAAATTAAATCCTGATTCTACCATTTCTTGCTCATATAATGCCTAGCAAGATATTGATTTTGAGTTTCAGTTTCCACACTCATGCAAATGAGGACCACTTTCAGATGGGATTATTAAGAGGGTTAGGAATAATAACTACAAAGTGTCTGACACAATATTATGCTCATAGTGGGTAGTCTATAAATAATAATTATTTTATAGAATAACAATGTATTCAGCTACTCAAAAAAATAACCTACTTCATTATTTCATCCAGCTGACTATGCTAAAGGGTCATAGTTGTCTTCAGGAAGATCAAAGTGTAAAGTTTTTCTCAACATTTTCTTCAATTATAAAGAAATTTTAAAAAATCAGTGAACAAAGTGACTATTAACAGTCACATTCTCAAAATATAATTATTGATATTTTGCAGTAAATTTTCATATTGAAAGCCAATGATTAGGGCAAATTCCAATATACAAATGTTAAATTGAAGAAATTAGACTGACTTTGGTTATCTTTTTTTAAACTGTGAAGTGCTCTATCAAACAATGAAAATAGTGGAATAAAAAAGAGGTACTGTATTTAATCACTTTTCTTTTGGGACTAGGGATCAAACCATAATCTTGCAAATGCTAGGCAAGTGCTCTAACACTGAGCTACATCACCAGCCCTGTATTTAACCACTTCAAAAGAGCTGATCCAACAATAAAATAGCAATTACAATAGTAATTTTTGTAGAAAGCATACACAATCAATACTTGGTTTATATTTTTCACTTGTTGTCATTTATGCTCTTCAGTGATAAAACTTTTAAATAGGTGAAAAATAAAATATGCTCAGGAAATATAATGAAACAGAACTTCCAAGTGAATACCCACAATGGTTTCATATTACCTTTTCTAGCTTTAAAGAATCACCATAATCTGGTTCTGCTTAGTTTACTCTTCCTTCCTATGCCTTAGTCCAACGTAGTCAATTTATCCTTTAGCTGAATCTCACCCACTCTAAACTCCCAACTTTGTTCTCATGCTTACCTCTGAACTCTTACATGTGTGGTCCCTAGCGGTACTGTACTATTCCCATCTCTCTCCCATGACTTCTGACTAGGGCCTGCTTAAGCCCAGGACTTTGGCTATTCTGAACCATGAAGTTATTAGCATCTTATCACAAACTGTTCTCTTTAATTTGCACGATTTAGTTCTCCTCCTCCTCCTCCTCTTTTTTTTTTTTTTTTGGTATTGGGGCTTGAACCCAGAAGTGCTTTACCACTGAGCTATATCCCCAGTTCCTTTTTCTTTTCTTTCTTTCTTTTTTTTTTTTTTTTAATTTTGAGACAGTATCTTGCTAACCTGCCAAGAGTCTTATTTAGTTACCAAGGCTGGTCTCAAATTTGCAATCCTTTTTCCTCAGCCTCTGCAGTTGCTGGAATTACAGGTGTGCACCACTGGAGCCCAGCACCATCTGGCTCTTTAACAGAAGAAAATTCTATCGTGTTTAGTTTTCATGTTTGTATAAGAAAAGAAACTGCTTTCACAAGTGCCACATTAAAAAAAATACCATTATTTTTAGTCAGGTCATATGATAAGCAAAATTAAAGTTTGTTGACTGATTTTTTTTTTAGCCTAGTTTTAGAATAAAACTAATCTTGATGTAATTTTTAATTACATCAATCAGCCAATCTTGATGTAATTTTTTCTAAAAGTTCAGCAACATTAATGATTCCTTATCACTAGACCTCAAAAATTTAAATGGGAGATTGTTTATTTTAGTCACAATTTTCTTTGAGAACACCTTTCAAACACAAGGAATAATTTGTAGGGTTTTCAAAAGAATAAGGATTTCTAGAATATGGCTTATTTTTTTTGTAACTGTTTTCTTTCATACATGCTGTAGATAAAAAA
This sequence comes from Marmota flaviventris, assembly GCF_047511675.1. Classification (NCBI taxonomy): domain Eukaryota; kingdom Metazoa; phylum Chordata; class Mammalia; order Rodentia; family Sciuridae; genus Marmota; species Marmota flaviventris. The sequence goes on from NC_092507.1 coordinate 78,678,441, forward strand.
ATTATAAAAAATGTACACAATAAGGTAAAGATTACATAGAATACTGAATCCTTCAAATGTTATCATGGCTAAAAATTAATATTTACAGGAATGATCCTTAGTATTTCAAGATAAATTGAATTGAACTACATCTAATATTTATCTTTTTGCCTATGGTTTGGTTCTTTTTCACTTGGAATTTACTCTTAGATTGACTACCTCCAGGAGGTATTACCTAAAAACACTCAGACTTCAACTGAAGTGTGTAATATCAGGAAAGGGTAATTTCTAAACTTTTTCCTTTGAGGTTTAAAATCATTTAGCAGCCAAAATGAGTTTCTTTCATCTTCTTTTATTTTCTTAACAAATCAAGTTTATGCTACTCTTTCAAATCTCAACACTGTAACTAAACACTATTTTATAAAAAAAATCAAAATAAGAAATATACTTTTTTATTTGTGTTGCCAGATATTTGTCATTAGAAAATAATAAAGAATAGGGAAGTCGACTTAAGAGCCACATTCACAGAGTATCTCTCGTGTCAAAATACATTAGTTTGAGTAATATAAACTAGTATAATATCTAGTAAAATTAGGAAAATTTCATGGGTTGGATTTCACAGGTTCTGGGTAGTGCCAGTTTAAAAAGCATTCAAATACTAAGAAATCTGTTAACTGATGTTAGGCAAGTATCCTTTTTTGCAATCTCAGTAATACCACCATGAGGGAGAAAGGCAGGCAAGAGTAAAAAGACTTCCCTCTACCCACAACAGTTAAGTTCCACGAACCTGTTCTATATCTGTAAGGAAAACTTTCGTTTAACTGAGGCAAATTTGAAACCTAAGAAAACTATCAAAGAATTTCAGACAACAACAAAAATATTTTTCATGAAAATATTAATCGATCATTTTAGGTCATAATCAGAGGTTGAAGGAAAACAAATCTACAATATTAGAACAGAAGAATACTTGCAAAAAGATAATCTTCTAAAATATTATTATTAATTATAATCAAAAATTCAGATAGAATTTAACATAAAAGTCTCAGTCTTACAACCAGTAATACAGTGTTGTTACAATACAGAGGAAGGAAGAAAGAAATATGTGAAGATCAAAATTTATCACTTACCTCATGATTCAGCTCTGCTATCTGATCTTTCAGTTCCCTAATATACTGGTTAGAATCAGACTTGTTAAGCTGTCCTTGAAGCTTTCCTTCTTCTTTCTGTTTTGTGATAATACAATAAAGCAAAAACAAAAGACAATTTTCATAGAATGTACTCAAATATTTCAAGATATAGAGCAGCATAAGTATACGTACGTGTGTGTGTGTAATTTTTTTTTTGTGGGGGGGGATGCCAGGGATTGAACCCAGGGGTGTGTACTTAACCACTGAGCCACATCCCCAGCCCTTTTTATTTTTAATTTTGAGAGAGGATCTCACTAAGTTGTGTAGGGCCTTGCTAAGTTGCTGATGTGGGCCTTGATGGCCTCTTTTAGCCTCCTAAGCTGCTGGGATTACGGGTGTGTGCCACCACATGCAGCCTACCTTTTCCCTATACTACCTGAAAACAAATGTGAACTCTTCAGCTAACAGGCTTAAAAGAGTAAAACCACCAGCAATTCAGGGAGGCTGAGGCAGAAAGTTTCCAAGATTGAGGCCAGCCTCAGCAACTTAGCAAGACCCTCTCTTCAAACTAAAAATAAAAAAGACTGGGGATGTAGCTCAGTGGTAAAGTCCCCTGGATTCAAACCCCAGTACTTAAAAAAATCATAATTTCATAATTATGTTTGGTATCTCCAGATTATTTATAATTAGGAAGCCATGTGTGGATGCTTAGAATGTTCTGAAGCTCTGATCAGAGATATCTGTTAAATATCTAATACCGAAAAAGTATGGGCTTACTTTTAACAATTACCAACTAATCAGTTTCCTTCCATGGAGATAACCATTGTTATTAGCTTTTTAGTGTAGTCTACCCATGATAGTTTGTACATATATAATGTATAAGACATATGAACACATACTCACTTATTTTTACCCATACAACAGACATTAAACATGCTGTTCTACACTTTGCTGATCTCTCCCAACAATACAACCTGAAGATCATCAATATTGGTGCACATAGAACAAAAAAAGATGTACACTATAATTTTAGACAGCTTTGCAATCTCTATAAAAGTAATCTTAGTACTGAGTATTTACATTTTTTATAAGTAGGTTTCAAATGTGTCTTAGGGCCTGTATGACTGCCTTGAGAACAATGGGTTACAATGGAAGAACATTTTCCAAAGTGGAGATTCCTCTTGCTATTTTTTCAAAAGCACAGTAAGAGGGGACCCTGGAAATCTGGTTTAGACCTCTGCATAAAGCCAAGTCCACATCCACTTTTTTATTTCCCCTAACATCCTTGGAAGAAGAAATAACTGGAACTGCTCCAGCCACAGAATGGATAGCTACCCTGTGAAGTCAAGGCACCACTCCTATAAATGTGCTCTTTTGAATTAACTGTCCTTGACACCTTGATCGTATCCTTAACTACCCTTGGTCTGTACTTCAAAATCCCTTCTTCAAGTTATTTCTGTACACCCCACCTTTTGTTTTATGATTTTGTTCTTTTTGTTTTGGCAGCTTATCTTAAAAACCTTAATAAATTGGGTCAACGTAACTAATATTAGTGTAGATAAAAAAGCATAAATATAGCTTTTCCAGGACTTTAATATTTTTCTTATATATTTAAACACATAACTACCAGATACAATTATCTAAGAATGAACTCTTATTTAGAAACTACTATATTTCAAATATGCTAATTTCTTAAATATGTTCTAAAAACATAATTTTTAGCCATAAGTCTATATTTTGAAAATTTAGTTAGAAATTTTAGTTTGACCCAATGGCCAAAACCAACAGAATGGTAGAGATAGTCAGAATTCTAAAAAGCCATCTCTGAAGCCTTCCTTGTTTTTTCACTTAGGAAACAACTAAGTAAACCAGTTTGAATATGGATTTCTGTCATTTGCAACCAAAATAATAATAGTTAAAATATTCTGAGCAACTATGAGGCCTTTTCACTTGAGGTTCCTCAAAGGAATTAAGCCCTGATGCCTACAGCATTATTACAAGTAAATGATTTAATAATTCCTATGCATCTGAACTGGTACTTACTAGGTACTCCTAGTACAAGAACTAATTCAAATCATTTTTCTCTATAGGGCCTAATTCTCTTGTGGAGCTCTGGTGGATAGAGACACTTATGTACCTAGAATTGTTCTATGCCCTTTGGGGATAATGATCATAAGAATTCTGTGTGATAGATACTATTATTATTCCTGCTTCAGAGGTGAGAAAACTTAAATGAAAAAGTGAGCAAATTAGTTGCCTAGGAGTTACACAGACAGTTGATATATTTTTACCTTAATTTATAGTATTCCGAATATGAGAATGAAGTAGATGGGAGTACAGAGAGATTTAAGCAACAGTCCAAGCAAATTAGCTTTCTTGGATTTGTTATAGAAGTTTTTGTCATTTATTTTAGCCTCTGCTGATTTAAATGTGAATTATAATCTATAAGGAATTAGGGAAGAAATACAACCATAGGCATTTATGGCCTTAAGTTAATGACCGTAATTATCGATTTATAGCTGTCTAATACCACTTGCATATACTTATGTCTGCATCTTATTTTTAATCATCCCACTTTTTAAATAAAATATTTCAAAGGCCTAGAACAATAACAACCGAACAATAGAAGACTAATAAACAATAAAAATCTGTTTCATAACTGTATCATCCTAAGATTTTTATTGGCATTAGACTTACTCATTCTCAATCCTATATATCCTCAAAGTGGAGGAGAAGGTGCCAAGTGGAGAGGAATAAATGAGTGAAGCAGGAAGGAAGAATTCAGCAAGGAGAAAAAAGTATAAGGGGGGAGAATGCTCAAAACCATTATTCTTATAGAATATATTCTCCAAATCCCACATGTAACACGAGAAATGGCAGAGCAGGCTATGTAAATGGAACTTATAAAAAGGACTAATGAGGGTTACTTATTTGCATATTGTGTTCAGCTGTCATTTTGGTGTTTGTTGTTGTTGTCATCTAATTTGGCATCATATCATATTCATTCCCTTAAATGATTAAATGAAAGATAAAATCACTAGTAGAAAGATGTAGGATAATATAAAATTATCAGAGCAAATAAAATGATAAAGCCCAAGGTAAGCTGGGCATAGTGGTGCATGCCTATAATCCCAAAGACTCAAAAGGCTGAGGCAGGAGGATCACAAGTTTGAGGTCAGCCTCAGCAATTTAGTGAGATTCTGTATTAAAAAAAAAAAAAAAAGGAACTGGGGATGAAGCTCCATAATATAGTACCCTTGGGTCCAACCCCCCAGTAAAAAAAAAAAGTAAAAATAAAACAAAAACCTACAAAGCCCAAGATAAGCTCTAACATTTTAAGGAAGAAGTTGAAGAATGCAGAAAGACTGTAGTAGCTAGTTTGAAAGGCTGTAGATTGACAGTAACAGTAATTCATGGCAAAATTGCAATTGAAAAAAAGTTCTGAAGAAATTTAGGAATCATTTAAATCTGTTTTCTAAAAAGCAACAAAGTATCCTTAAAGATCTGTTTCCTTCTAAAGATGATTATTAGTAGGGTTTAGCTACAAGCTTTATTATAATACTTTATTTCTTGGAGAAAAGATAGTATTTAATGAAAAAGAAGACAGCTAAGAAAATTAACAATAAAAAAAGATGGAGTGTTTTTAACTTGAAAAAAAAATAAAGACACATTGAGGTTGGGGGTGTAGCTCAGTGGAAGAGCACTTTCCTGGCATGTGTGAGGCATTGGGTTTGATTCTTAGCACCACACAAATAAACAAATAAAATAAATGTCCATTAACAATTAAAAAAATTTTTTTTGAAAAGATGCTTGTGAAGAAACAAAGAAGCCCTGTTAGATTTTATGACTTAAAAAAAGTTCCTTGAATGTCTTTTTTAAAAATTTCTTTTAGTTGTCAATGGACTTTTCATTTTATTTATTTATGTATGATGCTGAAGATTGAACGCAGGACCTCACACATGCCAGGCAAGCGCTCTACCACTGAGCCACAACTCCAGCCCCAGGTGTCTTTTATTCATTAAGGAAAAAGTCAACGTTTCAAAAAGAAAACATTTTATTACTTGATTAAGTTCAATTGTATACAGTTGTCCTTTTAGATTGAAGTACAACTTTGTAAAACATAATGCTGGATTTCTGATGCAAAATTTTATATGCAAGAAGCCAGACTATGATTTCCATTAAACTACTGCTTCTGTAAAGATACACACACAAAATGAATAACAATTGAGTGCAAAACTGGTAAACTGAGGAAATAGGAAAGCTAATTAGGCAGTTCCAGGTTCTAGCAGTGACCCTGCAGTAAGAAAAATTCAAAACAGAAGTAAAAAGTGAGAATTACCTTAAATGTTATTTAATAAATTAAAATGTTCAAATTACTATTTATCTAAAAGTCTGTGATTTTTATGTTGTTCTAACAGGCAGTCATTTAAGATGTTACTTCAAAGTCTTTTAGGATACTCTGTAAGTATTCAACTGGAATATATATTTACAATACCAAAAGCATACAAAAAATTACTATATTCTAAGTGGGTATCAATTTTATTTCATTTCTGAAACAGTTAATTATCTTGCTTTTCTTTTTCTTTTTTTTTTTTTCTATTTTGGTACCAGAGATTGCACTCAACCACTGAGCCACACCCCCAGCCCTATTTTGTATTTTATTTAGAGAGAGGGTCTCACTGAGTTGCTAAGTGCCTCTGCCACTGCTGAGGCTGGTTTTGAACTTGCAATCCTCCTATCTCAGCTTCCCAAGCTGATTACAGGCGTGCACCACTGCATGCAGCCCGAGACAGTTAATTATCTAATGATTTAGATTTTTCCAAGTATTTTTATAGCTTTCTATTTTCAAACAGTGTCCACATGTTTGTTTCTGATAAGCAGGTGGGAAAATGTCAGCTACACTAATAAATTTACCAGAAACCTGCATTTTCTTGAGGTTTTCTTTTGGTCTAGCTGATAACAACAGATTGCCAGTTAGCTAGTTTCCTAAGTACAACTAATTGGAAAGTAACAGACTTAAAGAAAAAGAGACTCAATATCAACAATTTTGATATTCTGTACTTTCACTGGAGACCTTAAATGCATACCTTTTGTCTCATCATAAATGAATCTTTACATCAAAAGAGCATAAAGTAACCTTTGTAAAAGGCATAGATGTACATTTCACTCTCTGATATATTTTTGGATGTTGGCAACTACAATTATGATGTCTATAATAATGATTCCTTTTAAGGCCTTAAACTAGACAGTTTTGTTTATAAGGCTCTGATACAAAATGTCAACAAGAACTTAGTTAATGATATGATATGCATGTTAAGTGTTTAAGGATAAAGTGTAACAATGTAACTTACTTTGAAATTTATAAAAAAATAAGATTGCCAAGATGGTAGATGAATATCTTATAAAGTAAAAACTACATAAAACAATTCATTTCCCATTTCTTCCCACTATCTGATAAAAAGTAAGCACTGGTCCACACTGTACTTCATTTACATATATAAAAAGTCACATCTTCTAAAGGTTACTTACTGACTCTTCATTTAAAAATCTATCCTTTGTTCTACTGAATAAGGTTCTGTATTACTACTGACAAGTAATACAGATTAAGTATTCCTCCTCCAAAATGTTTGTTTGGATACCAGATTTTTAAAAATATTTGCATATGCATAATGAGATATCTCAGGAGTGGGACTCAGGTCTAAACAAGAAATTGATTAATGTTTTATAAACTCCTATTCACATAGGCTAAAAGTAATTTTATACATTATTCTCAGCACACTTCATTTGACTGCAATCTATCATGTAAAGTCAGGTGTGGAATTTGCACACATGACATCAAGTTACTTTCAAATTTTTCATATTTTGGAGCATTTTGGATTTTCAGATTAGAGATGCTCAACCTATAATAACATCCAGAATAAGAAGCTATACACCATCGGGGCTGGGGCTATTGCTCAGTAGCATACTTGCCTGGCATGTGTGAGGCACTGGGTTCTATTCTCAGCGCCACGTATAAATTAATAAAAAGTCTATCAACAACTAAAAAGAAATTTTTTTTAGTTGTAGATGTACAGAATATCTTTATTTTTATTTATTTTTTTATGTGGTACTGAGGATCAAACCCAGAGCCTCACATGTGAAAGGCAAGCACTCTACCACTGAGCTACAACCCAGCCCAAGAAACTTTTTTAAAAAGAAGCTATACACCATAACTGAGTAAAATTTTTGAATGTCACATTATTTGAGCAACCACTGAATCAATAACTGCAAACAAGATGTGATTATTATGATTTGTCTAGACCCTACAAATCAGGTCCTACCTATGCGGTTAGGGTGGGATAATTTCAATACTGTTGACACTATATAATGGGAGATAGGAATAACCACAAAATCTACTGCAAAAGATTACAGAAATGAAGGCTGGGACTAGAGCTCCATGATAGAGCGCTTGCCTAGCATGTGTGAGACACTGGGTTCAATCCTCAGCACCATATAAAAATAAATAAATAAACATACTGTGTCCATCTACAATTAAAAAAATCCATATTTTAAAAAAGGGATGAAATGAACATAACTTAAAAAAGATTACAGAGATGAATTATAACTTGACACTATTTTTAAGCTCTATTGTTTTAATAAATTCTTAATTTATACTAAGATTTAATCATACACATTGAGCTTTTCTAATCTGAAATGCTCCAAACTCTAAAACTCTTTGAACACTATCATGATGTTACAAGTGGAAAATTCCAATCCCTGATTTCATGTGACTTTTGATAAGGGATACTCAATTTGTATATGGACATAAAGCTCTCTCTCTTTTTTTTTTTTTTGGTGGTGGTGGTGCTGGGGATTGAGCCCAGGGCCTTGTGCATGTAAGGCAAGCACTCTACCAACTGAGCTATATCCCCAGCTAAACAAAGCTCATTTTTTAGTCAATTTTACATAAGGAGGAAAACCTTTTGAGGGCAGAAATGACAAAGAGAGCAGTCTATAGTATCATGGTTAATGACGTATTGGAGCACAAATCAAACCTTTTCAGAGTATATTATACTTCTAAACTTTTTAATTATATGAGGCAATAAGTCCTCTTTATAATCTAAGCCAGTATAAACTGGCATCTGTGTTGACCAAAATAAAGTTTTTACCCAAATAAATATTTTTAAAGATATGGCTAAGTGAATACAATAATATAAACAATATAACCTAGGAAATATTTAAAACAATGGTTACCAAAGATGACTGTGGAGAAGTATCATTTTGGAATTTTTATAAACATAAAGATGAAGAAAACAGACTCCTGACCTACTGAATTCTAAATAACTGGAAGGGGGTCCTGAAAACCAGTATGCTTTGAAATCTGCTCTGATATAGCCATAGTGTAGGCTACATTTGAAACACAGTGGTCTTAATAAGAAAATCAACCCTTTTTAAACACTAATTCAAAATTCTGAGTACAAGCCATTAATATATATATAATCATATCCCACTATTATTAAATTCCTAATAGGATAATCTATTTCCTAAGGATGTTCAATAGTATTTTCCCTGTTTAATTTTATTATGTTTTAGTTTAATTTTACATATAACAAAAATGCACCATGGTAAATGACCAAGACTCACAAACTTATTTACATATATTCTCCACATTTCCAGAGTGAATATATTTTAAAACATAAATAGAGGGAAACTGTCAAGAGTCCTTAATTTAATTTCTTTCAATTCTGCTATCAGTTTCACTTCACATTATTTTCCATGTTAAGTTTCAGCTGGTCAGTTCCCTGTCTTCAGGGGTTGGTTCAATTTTGAACTCAAATCCTTTTCTTGGTTAACCTAGCTCTCAAACAGAAAATATTATTTTAAAGTTTGGTAAGGTATGATGAGGAACTAAACAAAATGTTTAGGATCTGAGAAAATTCCACACACATGACCCCTATGACCAATAACTAAGGTAACTGTTTTAAAGAATGAAGAAAAACCAAAGATTTGGGGACCAGGAAAATAATTCTTTAAACACTTGGAAGCATCAATATTTGTAAAGAGATATGAAAATAAATGAGGGAAATATTCCAATTTTTTAACTTATTTATTTGGCAACGGTTTGACATAGTAAAATAAGCTATATTCTCTAATATAACAAGTGTGCGTATAGAGGAATACTGTACTAAGAGCAGTGATTTTTGTGTTCAACTACCTGGACTACTAGTGGCCTTTGCCATATACATTCACCTACTTTATTCCCACAATAAAAGGAATGAAGAGGAAGAGACAGATGTGCCTAGTGTGTGTCACATAATCTATAGTTTACTGAAAAACCAACAAGTGTGGCCCACAAAAAAAAAAAAAAAAATAGAAAAAGTGATGTTAGGGGAGGGGAGGAGAGGGGGGGATAGATAGGGAGGGCAGCAAAATACAACTGACACTAGGATTGCTGTATGTATACACATGATGTATAACCAATGTGATCCTGCAATCTGTACGCGTGGAAAAATGAGAATTCATACCCTATTTGAATCAAATGTATGATATGTCAAGATCATTGTATTGTCTTGAGCAACTAATAAAAAAAAGTAGAAAAACTATCTGTGTAGTAGGAAGTAGATATTTTATTCAGAGGTAACTTTACCTACATCTACTTCATTCCAATACACCATTTAAAAGTTGAATAATTAAATGTGGTGGTACAGCAAGCCAGAAGATTAAAAAGAAAATTTAAAAAAGTATTTTCTATGGTTCTAAGCAACATGTGTTTGTATGTTACAGTGCAATAAAACCAAGATGAGTATGATGTTAAGTTGCTCTGAACAAGTGTTTGGGGAGAAAGTGGGTTTAGTAATGCATAACCATTAAAAAAGGCAAGAGAAAGAAAAGAACTTCAAACCTGCTTAAATGTATAAATTTATTCAGGTTTATTTTGCTAAAAAGAAATTGTAATAAGCATGTCTAAAAGGCCATTCTTGTTTGTTTCTTTATCTATGTTCTTAATGTTGGTTATAATTTACCCTATCTTGCCACAGGAAGAACACTTCCTTAGACAGGAAGATAGCTGATTTTAAAAGCTGTGTTTCAAGATGTGGGTTTTTAAATACCCTATATGATCAAACAATTCATTAACGAGTTTTTGAGAACTGAACCAGTTAACATCTAGTTAATGTACTAGATGTAACAGTGAGGTAGTAGAAAGCACCTTAGACCAGGAGGCAAATATAAAAGATCTAGGTTTTTATTTACATTCTAGTTTTCAAAATTTTCAAATCTATAGAAGAGCTGAAGTAACAGTAAAATGACACCATATGCCCTTTAGTTTTATTTACCAATTAGTATATTGCCATATTAGCTTCTGTTCTTTCTATTCATAATCCAACATATATTATGCATGCAATGTACTTATGTATGCAAACATATTTTTTCTGAACCATTTGAACATAAATTACAGATATCATGACATTTTACTATAAACTCCAAAATGCATCTTATAAGGAACTGTCCTATGTAACCAAATGCCATTATAATAATTTAACAGTAATTCCGTAATATCATTGAACATATACAGTTCCTATTCAAATTTTCCCCAAACGATTCAAATGTTTTATTTCTGTCCAAAATCAAACTAAGGTTCATGCTATATTTGGTTATTATATCTCCCTAGTCTCATTTAATGTATGATAGTCCCTTCTGTATTTTTTGTTTTTCATGACACTGTTAGCTTTTTTGAAGAATGTATTTGTTCAAGCTAAAACAGAAAAACCTCCTACTCCAATGAAACTCTAAGGAATAGTTTTATTCCTTTTTCAAACCAAATAGGTATGATATATATATATATATATATATATATATATATATATATATATATATATATATATATAAAGGTTGCAGGTTAGATAAAGGGAGTTAGTTATGGAAGACATAGGCAAAGAAAATTAAATATCTTAAAAGCAGAAAACTTATAAGAATAGCACTAGAAGACAGCTTTTTATATAATACACTGGTAAATACATATTTTGTTATTTATATATGTATTTTATTATTTACCTTTACAAATATTTGGTAAAATATAAACAATAAATATTGGTAATTGCGGGGGTTTTTTGGGTCTCTCTCTTTTTTTTGTACTGGGTATTGAACCCATGGCACTTAACTACTGAGCCACATCCCAAATCCCCTTTTTCTATTTTATTTTGAGGCAGGGTCTGGTTGTGTTGTTTAGGGTCTCACTAAGTTGCTGAAGCTGGCTTTGAACTTGTACTTGTTATCCACCTGCCTTAGCCTCCCAAGTTGCTGGGATTATAGGTGTATGCCACCACAACCAGGCTTTTTTGGTTTCTTAGTAAGAGACTAACCTATAGAATTTATTTATTTATGGTTTTTTGTTTTTGCCTTTTTTTTTTGGTATTGGGATTGAACTTGGGGGCACTCAACCACTGAACTACATTCCCAGCCCTATTTTGTATTTTACTTAGAGACAGAGTCTCTCTGAGTTGCTTAGTGCCTCGCCATTGCTGAAGCTGGCTTTGAATTCGCAATCCTCCTATCTCAGCCTCCTGACAGGCTGGGATAACAGGCATGTGCCATCATGCCGCCTAGGTTTAATTTTTTAATCCTATGAAATTCAAAGAACTTTCTCCAGGGTTGGGGGTGAAGCTCGGTACAGTGCATGGATAGCATGGATAAGGCCCTTGGTTCATCTCCAGCACCATAAAACAAACAAACAAATATAACTCTGTCTATATTTGGTATCATTTTAATCATACATAAAAGACTTTTAGCTATCTATCTTCCCCCCAAGGGGATACACTGTTCCTGGAAGACTGCAATACCAGGGGGATATATGGAGAGGGTAGAGCAAGCTCCTATTTCATCTCCCTGCTCCAAATCCATTTGATAACTTGTCCTTGGATAGAGGATATATCAGATATTAAACTGATAAGAATGGATACTACACTTATCCTAGCCAAAAGGTTCAGAAGTGATCGGCCTGTTACTTTTGTCATCTGTCTCACTGAGAAAAAGTATTCTATAGAATAGGACTAAAATTCTGAAAAAGTATATTGTTAGTGTTCCACCAACCACAATACCTCTAAGAAAGAGAAGACTTGCTATAAAAGGAAAAGTATCAAATAGGCACTCATTAAGTTTTACTTTGTTAACTGAAAGTGCTCACATGGCTGGAAAACTCTGTAGCTAAAGAAAATTTGATTCATTTTCTATATAATGGAATTATTTTGATTCCTTATTTTTCACTTATGGGAGCTAGCTCAGTAAAAGATTCATCTCTGTTTTTATTCTTTGGCCTTTTCTTGGATACCACAGAATTAAACTTCAAATAGGACCAATAGGCACTCTTTTGTGTTGTGTCTTTTTTGGATAAGAAAAAGATGTATGGTGATATATTCCATTTGCTAATGATAAACACTGTCATACTAGCTAAATTAAGATCCTGACAAGTCCTTTAGACAGTGGTGTGAATCAGATACCAAAACTTTTTCAAGAATTAATTCCAAAAGGCTCTTCTGGATCCATGTGAAAATTATTTCCTCTTTTTGTCATTTTACCCCTATTGCTGTTACTCCAGATCCTCTTCTTTAAGCTTGATGACTATTATGATGACTACTTCCTTACTCTGGATTCTTATCACTACATCTTTCTTTTAAACAAGACTTTATCCAGATTAAGAAATAAATTCTCACAGGCTAGAGATGTGGCTCAGTGGCACAGTGCTAGCAGGCATGCCTGAGGCCCTGGGTTTGACCCTCAGAACTGCAACAAAACAAAACAAAACAAAAACAAAAACCCAAAATGAAACAAAAATAATAAATTCTCTTTTTGTAGCAAGGTCCCTTTGTGTGAAGTCACTGTAATTCTTTTTTTATCGTTGAAATACCTATCCTCCCCACTGGAACCTTAAGTGTATTTCTCCTCACAGGAGGCTTGATGTAAGCACAGCCAAGCCTCACTAGGACTGTTAAATTAAAATGTACTCAGTGGTTAACTAACTTATCTTTCTCTTTTCTTTTTCTCCCTTCTTCCTTCCTTCCTTTGATTGGGGATTGAACCCAGAGGCACTCTACCACTAAGCTATATCACCAGAACTTTTACGTTTTTATTTTGAGACAGAGTCTAAATTGCTGAGGCTGGTCTCAAACTTGGGATCCTCCTGTCTCAGCCTTCTGAGCTGCTGAGATGACAAGCATGCACTACTGTGCTTGACTTGTTTTTTATTTTGAATATATCTTATGTATATTACAGAATACCAATTATACTTATTGTTATGTTATCTGTCATCTATGTCTGTTAGCTAATAGTTCTATATTCTTTTTATTTATTCTGATTATTTCAAGCTTTTCCTCCATGCCAATATTTTTTACATTTTAGTATCATCGACTGAATATAATTTTATTCACTGAATAGATTAAACTTTTGTGATTTCTGCAATAATATGCTGGCTTCAGTTTGTTTTCTTAGAAATCTTCCTGTTGACCTCATATTATCATCTTGTTTTTTGATATCTGAACTTTATTGAATTTATGTTGTTTTTACAGTGTGAAGTCACTGTAATTCCTTTCTTATCCTTGAAATACCTATCCTCCCCACTGGAACTTTTGATTTGCAAATGCTCTCTCTTTCTCTGTTATAATAACATAAACCATAATGCCAAGCCATCTCTTTTCATCATGTTCATAGTATATGACTGTCCACGTGTTCCAAATACTCTAATAATTTGGCTAACAATAACTCTCTGCAGCATTTGAGATCCATTTCTTTTGTCTTCCACTCTCAAATTCACTCTCACTTTTCAACTAAGGGAACAGCACAAGGAGAGAAAGAACCTGGCTAAACTCGGGCTCTATTTACTCTTCTGAGATGTTCTTAGATATTTTGCACCATTTAATTTGGGGACTATATCCCCCAAGCTAAGTTTAGGATTCTGAGTGTATCTCAAAAGTAAGCATGATGGTTGCTCTAGGCCTTCGTTTTAGCTAAGACAGGTGTCTATGTCTCATCTCTCTCACTGCCTTGGTTCTTGGAGAAGTCTCTACCACTTCCCAGTTGGAAAATTAAACACTTGTTTTCTTTCTCTCCACCCTTGGGATGTGAATGAATTCTCTTAGGATTCTGCTGACTTGCCTACAGAGCTTGGAGTGTGGGACAGGAGGGAACAGACAGCTGACTTAGGAAGCCATGATTTGCTGGGGCTCTCTGCTCTATAACTGCCTATTTATTTTGTTAGCTGTAAGTTTTTAAAGTTTATTGCATTAGGTTATGCTCCTTTTCTTCTCAGGTTGCTTTTGGTGGAAAATATTTTTTTACCTTTTAGAAACATTATTATTTACTTTTTTGTCAGATGGTTGGTGTAATTCTGAGATGTTTTAATCTACCTCTGGAGCAACATTTATATAAATAAATGTATCTTTATTTAAATATGTAAATATGTATTTATTTAAAATGTAGATGCTCCTCAATTTATAATGGGGTTATGTCCGATTGTAAAAATCCAAAGTATATCTAATAAACCCAGTTTATGAACATCACAGGTCAGCAACACATTGCACTGCAGAGTACTGGTTATTTACCTTGGGGATTATGTGACTGATGGGCAGCAGCAGCTCACTGCTACTTGGGAGACAACAGTATTCAGCATATCAGTAGCACAAAAACATCAAAATTCAAAATCTGAAGTCTCATTTCTACTAAAAGCATATCATTTTTGCACCAACATAAAGTTGAAAAATTCTAAGTCTGAGGATTGTCTATAATTAGAACCTGGTACCTGTTCTTAATGGTATAGAATGTTCCTCTTGTTTGTGACTGTTTTCTCCTTTATAAAAATTAATTCAGCAAAATTTTTCAGTACCTATTATATGCCAGGTAATAGGCATACAGTAGTAAATATGACAAAGTTCTAATATATGTATAAAATGTATGAAAGTTAATTTTTAAAGTGAAGATAAACTCAGACACTGGTAAGAGTCATTAAAAATGTAAAAAAGCTGAGCACAGTGGCCGTGCATGCCTGTAATCCCAGCAACTCAAGAGGCTGAGGCAGGAGGATCACGAATTCAAAGCCAGCCTCAACAAAAGCTAAGCAACTCAGTGAGACCTTGTCTCTAAATAAAATACAAAATAGGGCTGGGGATGTGGCTCAGTGGTTGAGTGACCCTTAGTTCAATCATCAGTACCCCCCACCAAAAGTAAAATATGATGATGACATAGAGTGAGTAAGGGTCCTACTTTATATGATGATCAGGAAAAATCTTTGAGTCAGTAACTGCTGAGATTTAAATGATGAGAAGGAACCAGCCATGAGAAGATCAAGGAAACTGAAAATGTAGGAAAGAGAAAGAACAAAAGCCTTAATGTAGGAATGAAAGATCTTTATTTGAGAAACGCAAAAAAGTGGATGTTGCTTCAATCAACTTGTAAAGGGGAATGTAGGTTAAGAGGTACCAGAGAGGGGATGGAGTTGTGGCTCAGTGGTAGCGTGCTTGCTTTGCACGCATGGGGCACTGGGTTTGATCCTCAGTAGCACATAAATAAATAAATTAATAAAATAAAGGTATTGTGTCCATCTACAACTAAAAAAAAAATTAAAATAAAAGAGGTATCACAGAAGTAGGCAGGATCCAGACAACTCGGGGATATTAGGGCCATAGAACAAGTGCTGTACTTTCGCTAAGTTGACCAGATTCCTTTGTTGCTTTTTTCTTATAATTATTTGGGAATTTTGATTCTTATATTCTGTCTAGCAATGGTTACCTTAAAAGTTATTTAAATGAATGTGCATTTTGAAAACTATGATAATTGTATAATTCATATAAAGAGTGAGCTCCTACCCTTTGCTACTCCTGTGCATCAAGCTCTTTATAATGTCCAGGGTGAATATTTCAACAGTTTTGATGGAGATCACTATACGTAACAAAAACATATATGCATATGGATTTAAAAGCATATATAGTAATGTACTCATTATATACTTAAAATGTACAGATAAGCATATTCTGTCTTCAACACACATGCACACACTTTACATAAACACTCATATACAGATACCTGCATAAATTATTTAACTCATGCAAGTGGAAATATGACAAATACTCTGTCCATAATTTGCTTTTCTAAAAATATATATATATATTTAGTTGTAGTTGCACACAATAGCTTTATTTATTTATTTATTTTTATGTGGTGCTGAGGATTGAACCCAGCGCCTCGTATGTGCTGAGCAAGCACTCTACCGCACAGCCACAACCCCAGCCCCATAATTTGCTTAAAAAAAAAATTATAAATATATATACACACATATATATATGCATATATTTTTAAATTGTAGTTGGACACAATACCTTTGTTTTATTTATTTTTATATGGTGCTGAGGAACAAATACAGTGGTTCCCACACGCTAAGGGAACGCTAGGGGAACGCTCTACTGTTGAGGCACAACACCAGCCCCTCCCATAATTTGCTTTTTAATCACTTAATGTCTTATAGAGATATTTCCTTATTCTTCCTAAAGGAAGTCAAATATTCTAGAGTATGAATATACCATGGTTTAAATGTTCTCCTATTGATGTGTGATTAATAAATTTAAAAAATACTGTAATTGAGTTTGATTTCCAGTACCAAAAACAAATCATAACCCCCCTCCCCAAAATACTATAGAAGTAATGTTGGAACTATGCACCCATCCTAAGAACTTACATAAAGAACACAAATCTAGAGTACAAATAAAAATAAGAACAGGAATTAGTAAAATATAAAGGAAAGGTAGTTTATCACTTAAATTTGCAATTTTTACTAGTATCGTACTAGCCATTGGTTTTTTTAGATTGTATGTATTGGCTGCTGGAAGTGCCACAGCCTTCTCCTTTTTTGAATTTCCTTCAGAAATTTAATTTTTCAAAGGCTGATAATTAGTTATTAAGGTCTTACATATTAACTTTAAAACATGAAATAACTACTTAATACATCTTAACATTTTAATCCTGGCAATTAAAATTGAAAACATCGCTTACAGATAGACATCACACCCTTAAAGGAAATAACAGAAACAATTAGTAATCTCCTTATGCTCTTTTCATAGAGATTTCAAAATAAATCTAAGGTTATACATAGGATGTGGGTTTTTCTCTGGGAGCAGTATTACAGAAGGTTTGTGGTATTAGATGGGTCATGACACAATGCAGGTTGCTTAGTCTCAAATACAAGTGTAAAGCTTACGTTTAAAAAATGTTTTATATTATATCCACAGATGAAAAGTCTAATAAAAACTGAAATTATGGTACACAAAGTATAGTGAACTTCTCTAAGTTTTGTAAAAATCAAACCGTTTTAGAGATAACTTAAAAAACAATTCCTTTACTGTTTTAAAGGTTAAATAACACTTTTTTTTTTTAAGACCGTCTTATGAAACTAGGTTCAACGGTCACAGAGGCCATCATATTAACTTGCAACATGGCAGAATTTTTACATTCTAATTTGTTATTTTTAATTCATGCATTAAAGCAAAAATGTTCAAAGCAAGTTATAACTGCATATGAAATTACTATAGCAGAACAAAACCCAATGATTTGAGTAAATCCGTGAAATGTGATAAGTAATCAACTTGATTAATCAATATAACCAAACTGAAACATCAATAGCAACCACTAAGCCATAGTAAGTTACTACTGATTTGTACTTAACCCCGAGAAAAATTAATCAGAACGGTAAATGTGGTAAGGGTTAGCCTCTTCGTGACTTCAAGGTGACTCATTTGAAACATCTAAACACAAATCATATTCATATCACGTACTACTAATAAGTTTTCAAAATAGTTTCCTGTAACTTAAAGTCATGGACACAAAGGTTTGAATATTCTTTTTAGTAATCAAAAAATTCATAAAAATATCTTCAAAAAATGTAAAATGGAGAAAAGAAATTGGAGTTTTTTCCTCTAGCACTTTTCAATGCTAAGACTAATCCCATTTCAAAAGAAAATACATAAACACATACACACACATACAGAATGTGTTAAAGTGATACTTTTTATAGGACCAGATAAGGGCACAAATGAAAAGATCAGCATTTACATAAAGTCTAAAAGCTAGAAAAATGTTTCTTATAAATTATAGTTTAATTAGAAATGAATCAATTTTGTGATCAATATTTAAAATTATATAATTTCATAAGTTTCTAAAAACCATGAAATCACATATACTATTTTGTTAATATTAGACATATTTAGAATACTTTTAACTTACAGAAAAAATGAGATGAGTTCTCATGTACCCCAGGCATTCAGTTTCCCTTATGATTAACATCTTATATTATGCTGTTATAAATGATGACCCAATATTGATACATTATAACTAATTAAAATCCATAGTTGTTCATATATTTTATATATGTGTCTATATGTGTATGTGAGTGTGTGTGTGTGTGTGTGTACACACACACACACACACACACACTTTTTGGGGAGGGTGGGTACTAGAGATTTAACCTAGAGGCCTTTACTACTGAGCTACACCTCTTTTAAATTTTTTTTTTTTTAGTTGTAGATGAACACAATACCTTTATTTTATTTATTTTTTTTTATGTGGCGCTGAGGATCAAACCTAGGGCTTCAAACATGCTAGGCAACTGTTCTACCACTGAGCCACAACCCCAGCTCCTGTAGCTCTTTTTTATTTTTCTTTTGAGAACAAGGTCTTGCTACATTGCTAAGGCTGGCCTCAAAATCGCGATCCTTCTGCCTCAGCCTCCCAAGTCACTAGGATTATAAGCATGTGCCACTAGCTTGATTTTCTTATTTTTAAACCTGTCTTTTTTTTTTTCCTGTTCTAGGATTTTATCCAAAATACTATACTATATTTATTTGTTATTTTCCTTAGGTTCCTTTTACCTCCAACAGTTTCTCAGACTGTGGTTGCTTTTCATAATCTTCACAGGTTGGAGATGTTACCATTCAGGTGTTTTGGAAGATGTCTACACTGGAATTTGATATTTTTCTCATGCTTAACACTAAGGTTATAGATTACTGGGAGGAAGACTAAGGAGATGAAGTTTCCATTTTCACCACATCACATCATAGCAAGGGTGTATAAATACCAGTGTGATTTGTGACTGATGATGTTATCCTTGATTATCTTGCTTAAGTAGTGTTTTTCAGGTTTCTGCACTGCAAGGTTACTCTTTTACCCCTGTACTTTCCAAACAGTACCTTTTGGAGGGAAGTCACTATGTGTAGTCCACTTGAGGAGTAGAGATTCATACTTTCCATTCTTGAGGACAGAGTATCTACAAAAATTACTTGGAATCCTTCTGCATATTTGTCTCTACTGCCCCATTTATTAATTTATTCAATCATTATATCACATGGACAAACATATTTATTTTACACTCTGGGTTAAAAATCCACTACTACTTTAAATGTATTTTTTCCCCTCAAATTGTTCTGTTTGCCTATTAGGAGCTCTTTCAAGCGGGCTCCTCTGTCTCTTTAACACACCCCTAAAAGCTTTCCTTGAGCATTTCCTTACTTTCTGGCATTACAAGATGTTACAGGCTTATCTTGTACTTTCCTGACACAGTTACAGAATCAGTCATTTCTTTGAGGACTCCTAGTTCCATTTACTGAAGAATGGCATTAGAAATCAAAATCTGAATGCTAGATATACATGAGCTAATTTTTATAAGTGCAAGATGATCACTGATATTAAGGTACTTAAGATTTTATCCTCCTTCCTTAAGGAGACCTTGCTATGAGTTGGTCTTAGGGGATGTCCATGATAATTTTCATTTCTAGTTGAAGCAACATTCTAAAAACCTCTCTTTAAAATTAATTGCATATGGAAGTTGGATAACAAAGAATCATCACTGAGCATTTTAGGGAAAAAAATTTGAACAGAATTTCACAATCCCTAATGACAAAGTAGCAAGTTGAGTAAGTGTCTATATATCCAACTTCTTTGTTGAGAATCAGTGTTAAGATTAGATACAATTACTTAGCATGTATGAATATGCTACAACAAAACCCATTATTCTGTACAATGAAAATATACTAAAAAAAATTTCCCATGAAAAAAAAAGACCAGATACAAAATAGCTATTTTCTCAAATTTAAAAATGCTTAAAATTGAAAAATTCTTAAAGAAAGATAAAAAAGTATTTTAACATTTAAGTTGTTCAAACTAGTAACCAAAAATAACTGTTGTTTTGTGGTGGTGGTGGTATCTTCCAAAAAAGAAGTGTGTTAGCTTAGACTTGGCATATAAACTCTCATCCTTCATTAAACTATTAACAAATTAGCTCAGGAAATTGGAAAGTACAGATTAATTACAAAGCTTTACGGTAAAATCCATCACTCAGTAATCTCATAATTTTGCATAATTTAAAAAATATAATATTTTAAAGTTAATAGTAATGGTTTTATCACTTCCTTTCTATCTCTGCCAAAATTACGTGCTGATCTGGGTACACTGATTTAAACCTAGCTGCTGCATTCTATGTCAGAACAGAATTTTGAGTAGGTGTTTTCTTAAGTCAAGAGTGGTTGGGGTATTGCCCATCTGAGGCATCCCTAGAGGTTAACTGTTGGGCAAACTAACGAAAGTGGGTAAATGTTACTGGGTACCAGGAAGAGAACCAAAAGCTGGATTTGAATAGACCTACCCTGTTTTAAATGAAAAACTTTCCATTAGTTTTAACAAAGCAGCATAAATTTAAAGATGTGCTCTAGCAGATTTAACATGGTTATGACAAATCAATATGCTTTTCTTTATAATAACCAAAATACAAACTCATTTACAGGTTAACTATCAAGAGGCTTGGGTTCAATTCTCATCTATTTTCCTTGACTGAACAAAAATTAACTTTTCTGTGTTTTGTCCCACTATCTGGAAAGTAGAATGGTTCTATTTGTATTAATGTAAAAATAAAGTGTTCAAATAATAAATAACATTCATATCAATAGAAGGTAGAAAATTCCACCAACAGAAGGAAAAAAGTTAATTTTTAGTTACCATTTTCCTTCAATCTAAATACTACACAGGCTTATAATTTTTCTGAATCAAGTTCAATTAAATCTTTTTAATAGATTAAATGTCATCTAACTCAATCACACTATGCTCAAAACCCTTCAAATGACTTTCCACATTACTCGGAGAAAGGCCAAGTTCTTAGAGTATATAATAGGCCCTACTTACCTCTGGACTTCCTCTATTTTTGCCTTCTTGTTCCACCTGAGGCTCTGTTCAGACATGGTTCCCACTGCCTGTAGGCCCTTTGCCCTTACTCTTAGCAGAGAATTCTCCTAAATTTGCCTGTCTCACCTGCTTCAAATCTTTGTTTAAATGTCAGGTTCCAATGAATATTTCCTAGCCACAAAATTAAAATAGCAACAGTCCCCAACTCATACCATTACCATCCTCCCTTTCCTATTGTTTTTCTTCATTGTATTCACCAATTCCTAATTATACACAATGTGATTTAATTTATTTTGTTCATCTAATTTTTCTTTCTACCATGAAGTTCAATGAGGAAAGAAATTTTTGTGTTTTGTTCACTAACCTAGGTAAAGTGTTTTGAATAGTGACTGGCACAAGGTAGGTACTCCATAAATCTTCACTGAATCATCATCAACACCCCATTTAAATTAATAATTTAATCTGTTCTTCACATCTGAGCTTTTAATGAGAACATTAAAAATCAAATTGATATTTTAGGAACTAAACAATTATACATTCATTCTTTCAGTAAATAAACACATTTTGATTATCTTTAGTATGTTGATGTTAGAAATATAAAGCTAAATAATGGTCCTTACTCCCATTGAGCTTCAGATGTACATAGAGACCAGAAAGCTAAAAAAAAAAAAAAAAAAAAAAAATTAATTACAGTAGGATGAGACAATTGAATAAGAGAGGTCTGTAACAGAGTATGTTAGAAGAGCAAACACAAAAAAAAATCAGCTGGGTTGTTATTAGGAAAGGCTGATCACAACAGGACAAACAAGGTCAAAAAAGTAGGGTGGGAAGAACAATACTAAGTGTCATGGGATGAAAGATTTGAAGGATTCTTAACTAGGATACCATGGCTCAAGTTCAGGGTATATATGCTGGGGAAAGTGAAAATAAAGTTAGGAAGGTAGACAGAAATCAGAGCAAAAAGGGTTCATTAAGAAGAGTCAGGAGTTAAACTTTGTCCTGATATGGAAAGGAACTAAAAGATATAAATTGATGAACCGGGAACTTGTAATAACTGTAGCTATATAATAAGCAAAGTTATACAGCAGCGTATACTCTTAATATACTACTAAGAAAATTTTAAAAACTATAATGACAGTATGTCCTAATACAAAGAAAAAAATTCATTTTAATCTTGAAAAGATTTAAAGAGTGGGCCTCAAACAACAAAATTTCATTTTAAAATGTCCTCTAGGTTTCAGTTTACTGAACTATTAAATGAGGACATTAACAAAACCTATCTTAAATGGATGTGGTAAACATTAAATAAGTGCAAATACTTAACTGGCTAAGAACACTGCCTGGTATGTATCAAATATTCAGTAATACTACTTATTATTTTTATTATGAGTATTTGGAAGAATTAAAGTTGTCAATGATATTTTGAAACATGGTAAATATATAAAAAATAGAATAGGGTTTCACAGTGGACAGAAATCAGTGTACACACACACACACACACATATGTATATATATATATATAAAATATTATTATATATTATAGAAAGAACAAAGAACTCAATTCTTTCTTTTTTTCTGATAGAGTCTCATTACACTGCCTGGCCTGGTCTTGAACTTAAACGTTGTACAATGCATATATGTATCCAAACAACACATAGTACTCCATAAATTATACAATTATTATGCTTTATGTAGCAGCTAAAATATATTTAATTAAAAAGTGAAAATATGTACAACTTACAGCAAAAAGTAATAACTTATGAAAAAAAAAGGTGGCTTAAGAGTACAGTGTTTAGGATGAGAATGTTATCAAGACAGAAATTTGGCCAAGCAAACTTTATCTGAGCAAGTATTAGAGACTTGAATGAAGCAAGATGACTATATTACAATTGAAATTCATAACAGTAACTGTGAACTGGAAAAAGATATTAAAATGACATACATATTATAATAATTTCATGTATCTGATGATACCTTGGAATTCAACACCTTAATTTTATAGGTGCACAATCTGTTCTCAAATAAGCACTAGCAGAATGGTAACTCATTCTGTCTGAGAAGGAAGAAAAGTAGGTGGCAGTAACTTTTAAAAACAGTGCCAGGAAAATGTCTAAAATCTGAAAGCTTTTACACTTAAAAATGATTAAGTTCTTTCTAAGACACTAAGATAAAACAGCCTTTTCAAAGATGGGAGAGAGGAGGCAGTATTTAGAGAATATTAAGTAGAATATGGATATAGTTATGTCAGAATAATAAAAGAGGTAGATTATGAACTTTAATCAGACTGAAAGTTTGAAGTTGACTGAAGAATCTTTGAAAACAAATTTAATAAATGTAATCTTCGTAAGTACATACACTATAGAAAATTAGATTACTTCTAAAAATGAGTATTTCTTCACCTAACATATTTCCTTTATCTAAATATGTTTACAAAAGTATGATATTCACAATTATACTAAAAACCAGGATTATAACAATATATTATATAATAATAAAATTTATTAAATGAATTTGAGAAAATTTGGTTTATGAGAAAAAGTTTAATTCACAAAAGATTACCATTAATTAGAAAACTTAATTGAAAGGGATTTGAAATATAAAAATCTTTAGGTTGAGTTCTCCCCCTAGTGGAACTTGAAAATGGTTTAAGGTATTTCCACAACTAAAAGTCATCTAAAATATAATGCTTTTATAACCAACAAGGGAGCTCTTCAGGTTTTAACAAAAGATCTATTATGAATCTTAATCAGCATTAAATAAATAAATGCTGAAGCACTGAGATATTTACTGAAAATATACTTGCTAAATGAATTAACAGCAAGTTAACCAAAGAGCACTTAGTCCTAAGTCCTGAAAGAGAAGGAGAACTACCTCAAAATTCTGCAACCTGTATAACTCAGAAAAATGAGATTTTATATCCCATCTGATTCAAATGTATGATATGTCAAGGTCATTGTACTGTCATGTGTAACTAATTAAAACAAATTAAAAAATAGTAGAGAAAACAGAAATTTAGGAAGATAGAGCAGCATTCAGATGGGTACACAATTTTGAAATAATATGAAAGTTGCAGGAACAGGATAATTTGGAGTGCACAGTGTTTATTCAGAGGATTGGTTAGGTAGTAGTGAGAGGATTGGTTAGGTAGTAGTGAGAAGTAAAGTTAAAAAAAATGTTTAGTTAAAAATGAAAAGATAAGGATTTCACGATAAGAAGTTTTAATGTGATTTGATAGCTAAAAGGCAGTCCACACAAGTTTTGATGTTTTAGAAGATAGCTCTAATATTTCTGTAGAAAATCTGAGACTGGAGTAAAAGATGCTGCATGGGAAGTTACTAAACAGATCAAGTAAGGGGTAAGTAGGTGAACTACCAGAATGGTGAGGGAAATAGAAATGCTATGAATGATTCAAAATAGAGCTGTACCCCCACTCCCTGGCAATAGAACCCAGAGCCTCACCCATGATGCTTGGCAAATGCTCTATCACTGAGTCATAGCCCCAGCCCAAAACGTTTTAAAATCATTCAAATTACCTCTGATTTAGTTTTAGACTTACTCAAGATTTTTTTCTTTTTCAGGAATGAAACTTTCAATGAGACACTCTAACCTGTATAAGCCATTAAGAATTGTCTAAAGTAAAATCCATAGGATTAGGCAAAATGTTGGTAGGAAAGTAAAGTAGCATAAGCACTTTGTAAAATAATTTGTTATCTACTCACATGTGGAAAACTTGCACACCTTATATATACATATTATGTTATAGGGTAAAAAAAAGATATCTGAAGTTACTAGTAGGTTGAATAATTTGATAAGAGATGATCCATTAATCAAGACTTGAGATATGAAAGAAGGAAAACATTATGGATGAAACAGAAACATGTCTGACTTTAAACACGTTTAATTCAAAGTGTTGTACAACTTTCAGGTGGAACTATTCAAATTACTGGCCTACTTACCAAATACATGATAAAGACAAAAGACAAGTCATAGATTAAGAGTAGATATTCACAAAACATTTGAAGAACATTAATATATAAGAAATTATATATCCATAAGCAAGAGACAGCCTAATAAAAATATAAGCAAAAAACCTTATCAGGTACTTTACAAAAACAGGAACCCAAATGGCTAACCTTTTTAGTAATGAAATGTAAATTAAAACTGTGACAAAAGATCACTGCATACCCACCAGATTGGCAAAAATTAAACCGCGTGACACCATCAAGCACCGGGGAGGATGTGGAACAACAAGAACTTTCATATGCAGCTATTGGGAGACTAAACTATTACAAGCACTTTGGAAAATAAAGTTGAATATTCGTAAGCCCTACAACTTGGCAACTCCACATCTTGGTATACATGCTAGAGAAACTTGTGCACATATGACCAATGCAGTGTGCATAATTATTCAACGTCACAGCATTGTGCACAATAACACCAACCTGGAAATTCCCGATTTACTTATTCCACTAGTAGTAAAATAAGTAAATACACTGTGCTATATTTTAAAAATGAAAATGCATGCAACAATAAAAATGAGGACTTAGAAAATCAAAGTTGAACAATGAAAGAAAAGACACAAAAGAAAATATTAAATATTATCTCATACAAAATTGATAAACTGGGAAAACTAAACTGTATGGATCAGAAATGCACACAAAGATGACAAAACCAGAGGAACAGTAATGGAATGACCATCATAAAAGTCAGAAGGAGTAGGGTATGAGTGGGTGGACTCCCTGAGCAGAAGCACTGGTTCCCTATCTTTACCTTGGTAGCAGTTAAATGTGAAGTTTTTAAAATATATTAATGTAGCTTTGTTTTACGAACTTCTGTAGATATTGTGCTTAATAATTTTTTCAAAAGGTTTAAAAACTGATAGGAGAAAGAGGTTAAGGCTGGAGATAAATTATAATTCTTTGTTACAAAGATGTAAATGAGACCTTTTATTTCCATAGTTTTTAAGAGCCCGAAACTTGGATTCTCAAGAACACAAACACTCAGAATGGATAGAGAAGACTGGAAACAACAGTTAAACAAGAAAGAAGAGAATAAAAAATAAGTAGTGTTAGAGAGCTGGGGATATAGCTCAGTTGGTAGAGTATGTGGCTTGGATGAACAAGGCCCTGCGTTCAATTCCCAGCACCAAAAAAAACAAAAAAACAAACAAACAAACAAAAATAAGTGGTGTTAGGAAAGCCAGAGGAGGAGAGAATGCAAGGAGGAAGAAGAGGTGAACAATGACCTAAGGATAAGAACAAGCAGTGATAGCTGAAAAAATAACCAGTAAATCTATAAATCAGGATTTCAGTGATCACTTCACCAACAGTGAACAAACTGCTGCTAACATACTCCTATTAATAGTAAAAAAAAAAATTCCATCATCTCAAACCTAGTTAGAACAGCTATTATCAAAATAATGAAACATCACAAGTGTTGGAGAGGCTGTGAAGACAAGGGAATCCTTGTACACTGCTGGTCGGAATACAAATTAGCATATACATTATGGAAAATAGTATGGTGGTTCCTCAAAAAATTAAAAACAGAATTGCCATATGATCCATCAATCCCGTTACTGGTTATATATCCAAAGGAAATAAAATTAGTATGTTGAAGAGATATGTCTGTAGCATTATTCACAATAGCCAAGATATGGAACCAACCTAAGTATTCATCAGTGGATGAATGGAAAAAGAAAATGAAGTAAGTATACACAATGGAATGCTATTCAGTCTTAAAAAAGAAGGAATTCCTATTATTTGTGACAAAATGGATAAAATTGGAGATTATGCTAGGTGAAATAAGCCAGGCATAGAAAGATTAATACCCCATGATCTTACTTATATGAGGAATCTAAAAAAGTTGAACTCATACCTACAAAGTAGAATGGTAGCTGCCAGGGGCTTGGTTTGGGGCAACAGGTTGAGGAGATGCTAAAAAAAAAAAAATACCCCAATACCATGCACCTTCTTTTTATTTTTCTAAAATGATGCAAACATAGTTCACTTTAAACAAAACATACAGCATGCCAAGTTCTTCATTTTAATAAGTATTTTAGAATCAACAAAAGAAGTGATTTAAATCTTGCTATTTATGACTAAGATATACAGACATGGCAAATTTGTATAATTTTCTTGATGCCAGAAAAGTAAAACTGGACTAGTACATGGTAGCTGGATTTAAATAACTGATTATAAGTATACTAAGCAAATTGTTCATTTCTGAGTGTACACTTTATGGGGAGTATTACCAAAAAAACATAAAGGATACCTTTTTATAAATGTATACATATTATAACATCATAACTTTGATGGAGATCAAAAAATTAGGTTATAATATAATATGGAAATTTTCAAATTAACTGAATTTTAAATTGAGATTTAAGAACAAAAGGAAATTTCAGATGAAAATAAAATTCTAAATGTTGCAACAAAAATTACACTGTGATTTGGAGTAAAATGTAATAAAAAAAAAAAAAAATTGAACCAAAGTTTGGCACAGTGGTGCACAACTGGAATCCATCCCAGTAACTCTAGAGGCTGAGACAAGAGGATTACAAGTTGAGGCCAGCCTGGGAAACTTAAAGTGACTAAGAAATGAAAAGGGCTTCGGGTATAGTTAGTTGGTAGTTAGCTGGAATGACCCTGGGTTCTATCCCAAGTATAGCAAAACAAACAAAAAAATCCCATTTTGAGTCAGGAGCCATGGTTCAATACCTATAGTCCCAGCTACTTCAGAGGGCAAAGCTGAGACAGGAGAATCCCTTGAGCCCAGGAGTTTGAGACAGCCTGAGTAACATAGCAAAAACCTGTCTCAAACAATCAAACAAAACAACTCACCCAATTTGAAAGACACAGATTTTTAAACATAATACTTATTATATATAGGAAACTTCTCATCTTACCATATTGTACAATAAGGAGGACATTTGAGATGACAAAATAATGTTTTTGTTGTTGTTTTGGTACCCGGGATTGAACTCAGGGGTGCTTGACCACTAAGTCACATCCCCAACCCTATTTTGTATTTTATTTAGAGACAGGGTTCCACTGAGTTGTTCAGTGCCTTGCTTTTGCTGAGGCTGGCTTTGAACTCACAATCCTCTTGTCTCAGCCTCCCGAGCTGCTGGGATTACAGGCGCATGCTACTGCACCCAACTAATATATTTCCTTTTAAAGCTCAGAATTTTCTTTGAAAAACAGCTTTGACAATATAGATATACAATAAACTGTCACTCAAAAATGGACTTGGAAGGAAGTCAACAAAAACAGAAAACAGATTTTTGCAAAAGTTTTGGACTTCAGGAAAATTAAAAACTTTTGTCCATCAAAGTACAAATCAACAAAGAAAAAAAGATAATCCATAGAATGAGAGAAAATATTTGCAAACCATATATCCATAAGAGATTGATATTTAGAACATATAAGTAAGTCCTACAACTAACTCATCACCAACAAACAACCTGATTCAAAACTGGATAAAGGACTTGAATGCATAGATCTCCAAAGAAGATAAATGAATGTCATACAAGCAAGTAAAAAGATGCTCAACATTACCAATTATTAGGGAAATGCAAATCAAAGCTACAAAGAGCTACCACTTCATACCCATTAGAATGGCAGATTATTATTATTATTTAAATATTTTATTTTTAGTTTTAGGTGACACAATACCTTTATTTTATTTTTACCTGGTGTTGAGAATCGAACTCAGTGCCTCACGCATGCTAGACAAGCGTGCTACCACTTGAGCCACATCCCCAGCCCAATGGCAGATTATTTTTAAAAACCCCTTGAAAATTAGCAAGCTTTGGTAAGGATATGGAGAAAATGGAACTTTTGTGTACTGCTGGTAGGAATGTAAAATAATATAGTTGCTTTCAAAAACAGTATAACTATTTCACAAAAAAATTAAGTAGAACTACATAATCCAGAAATTCTACTTCCAAGTGCTATATATACTCAAAAGAAGTAAATTCATGGACTCCCAAGATATTTGTGCTCCCATGATCACAGTAGCATCATTTACAGTAGCCCAAAGGTGGAACAATAAAGGAATAGATAATCAAAATGTAGTATATACACACAAAGAAATGTTATTCAGCCTTAAAAAGGAAGAAAATTTGGACACATGCTATAATATAAATGAACCTTAAGGACATCATGCTAAGTGAAATGTCACAAAAAATTTACATAATTCCATTTATGTGAGGTAGATAGACTGGTCAAATTCATAGATATAGAAAATATAATGGTGGTTACCAGAGGCTGGAGGGAGAAGAGAATGGGAAATTAATGTTTAACGGACACAAATTTTCAGTCAGAGAAGATGAAAAATTTCTGGAGATGGATGGTGGTGATAGGTGTACCACAACATAAATGCACGTAACACCACGGAACTGTATATTTTAAAAGAGCAAACTTTATGTTATGTATGTTTCACCACAATAAGAAAAAAAGGACTTGGAAATGAGTAAATATTGAAACTTAGAATACAGTCATGGGGATAAAGAAACAGATAAGTCATTCATCAGGTACACAGAGAAGAGACGGGGACTATGACATTATTTTTAGATGTATTCTATTATCTTTATATGTACCTGGATTTCAAGCTCAGCAATGTGCTGCTGCAGTTCAGCCACAGCAGCTATGCTATCTGCTTCTCGAAGTCTCACAGCCATCACTTCTTCCTTGTTCTAGGGTAGCAAACAAAACAAAAGTAATAAACTACTTGTGTTTGGAATTGAGATTTTTTTTCAGATTTTAGAAAAGTGTCTGAGGCAGCATCTATAATGAAAAGTGAAGTATAAATATCCACACAAACTGGGGTAAAAAACAAATTTTAAGTGGCCATATGTCAACTCAAATCAGGTTTTGCCTTGAAATGAATTTGTGTGAAATTTATGAAACTTTTGGGTTTCAGAGTGTTTTGGATTTTGAAACTGGGG
The DNA here is from genome assembly GCF_047511675.1 of Marmota flaviventris. Taxonomy (NCBI): domain Eukaryota; kingdom Metazoa; phylum Chordata; class Mammalia; order Rodentia; family Sciuridae; genus Marmota; species Marmota flaviventris. Next base: position 78,708,678 of record NC_092507.1, read on the forward strand.
ATCAAAGGATTTGTATTATTTTATTTTAAAGTGAGAATATTCAAATTTAGTTGTAGAGGGAAATAACAAAATTACCATTTCCTGATATTTTGTATAAGTAAAAAATAAAATGAGCTTTTATGACTAATATCAACCAATCATGAGCTATAATTATATAAAACTAACTGAAAATGATTCAGATTTATATAATTCAAGGACTGCATTCCTTAGAAAGTTAATTTGTTTCTGAATTCTATCAACATGACAAGGTAAAATATATATATTTAGTCAGAAAGTACTAGGTGTTAGGGTGACATTTCATTTTATTAATTGTTAAAATCTGCAAACAGCATTTCCTAAGACTGAGTAAATTAATATATAGCTTAAACATATAGTAATCAGAGTTAGCATCTATAACATAGTTTTTATAGAGTTATTAATGAACACTAAAAATTAAATAAAATCCTGTATCAGTTCCTCAAATCCTCTAATATTCTGATCTGCACCCATTACTTAGATAAACTCAGATAACTATTTTTATCAGTAAGTTGTATATATACTTATTTTCAAACAACATTTTACTTCACTAACAGGTGCTAAGATACTTAAGAAGCAATATCAAGTCTAATAACATTGTTATCGAGATATTTAAAGAAAACTTACATCAAGAATGCAAAAAGATTAAATTTAATTGAGGACAGATAATTCAGCATCATAAAAAATCAGATTTGTATAATAAATCAGATTAATATAACCTCATTTCACATCATTTTATTTTTAATTAGTCCATGCACATCCTTCAAATGGGATTATGCTTAAATTTTCACAAATTTTAGTACTACCTACATATTTCTGTCACAGTATAAATTTGTAAGAGCCATGCATATTTATTAGGATGTAATTTCATCTCTGGATTTCAATGACACTGATAAACCACTCAAGCTTCACTCTTGGTTTTTAATGACACTAAAACAAGTTGATGGAATTACAGCTTTATAATGTACCACTTACAAAGTCTTACTTCTCATAGAAAAAGAAGGCTAGAATATTTAAAGGGTATCATTCCTACCATCTACTAAGTAGATGTTTAGTTTATTTCAAAATTTCATAACTTGTCTTCAGTAATCCATTCTAATATGCAGACTACACTTATCTCTAGTTCTTTCTCCCCCACACCCCTCATACACACACACACACACAAATACACATACACACAAACACACACAAACACACACATCCCCTCCCTCTCCTATACCTTACTCTCCAATCTCTCTCATCACTGTTAAGTGTGTAAATTTATTTTAGGGGAAAATATCCTTGATTTCAATACTTTTTTTTTTTTTTTTTTTTAATTTTTTATTGTTGGCTGTTCAAAACATTACATAGTTCTTGATATATCATATTTCACAATTTGATTCAAGTGGGTTATGAGCTCCCATTTTTACCCCATATACAGATTGCAGAATCACATCAGTTACACATCCATTGATTTACATATTGCCATACTAGTGTCTGTTGTATTCTGCTGTCTTTCCTATCCTCTACTATCCCCCCTCCCCTCCCCTCTTCTCTCTCTGCCCCCTTTACTGACATTCGTTTGTCCCCCTTGTATTATTTTTCCCCTTCCCCTCACTTCCTCTTGTATGTACTTTTGTATACCTCTGAGGGTCTCCTTCCATTTCCATGCATTTTCCCTTCTCTCTCCCTTTCCCTCCCACCTCTCATCCCTGTTTAATGTTAATCTTCTTCTCATGCTCTTCGACCCTACTCTGTTCTTAGCTACTCTCCTTATATCAAAGAAGACATTTGACATTTGTTTTTTAGGGATTGGCTAGCTTCACTTAGCATAATCTGCTCTAATGCCATCCATTTCCCTGTAAATTCTATGATTTTGTCATTTTTTAATGCAGAGTAATACTCCATTGTGTATAAATGCCACATTTTTTTTATCCATTCATCCATTGAAGGGCATCTAGGTTGGTTCCACAGTCTAGCTATTGTGAATTGTGCTGCTATGAACATCGATGTAGCAGTGTCCCTGTAGCATGCTCTTTTTAGGTCTTTAGGGAATAGACCGAGAAGGGGAATAGCTGGGTCAAATGGTGGCTCCATTCCCAGCTTTCCAAGAAATCTCCATACTGCTTTCCAAATTGGCTGCACCAATTTGCAGTCCCACCAGCAATGTACAAGTGTACCCTTTTCCCCACATCCTCGCCAGCACTTGTTGTTGTTTGACTTCATAATGGCTGCCAATCTAACTGGAGTGAGATGGTATCTTAGGGTGGTTTTGATTTGCATTTCTCTGACTGCTAGAGATGGTGAGCATTTTTTCATGTACTTGTTGATTGACTGTATGTCCTCCTCTGAGAAGTGTCTGTTCAGGTCCTTGGCCCATTTGTTGATTGGGTTGTTTGTTCTCTTATTGTCTAATTTTTTGAGCTCTTTGTATACTCTGGATATTAGGGCTCTATCTGAAGTGTGAGGAGTAAAGATTTGTTCCCAGGTTGTAGGCTCTCTATTTACCTCTCTTATTGTATCTTTTGCTGAGAAAAAACTTTTTAGTTTGAGTAAGTCCCATTTGTTGATTCTAGTTATTAACTTTTGTGCTATGGGTGTCCTATTGAGGAATTTGGAGCCCGACCCCACCGACTGTAGATCGTAGCCAACTTTTTCTTCTATCAGACGGCGCGTCTCTGATTTGATATCAAGCTCCTTGATCCATTTTGAATTAACTTTTGTGCATGGCGAGAGAAAGGGATTCAGTTTCATTTTGTTGCATATGGATTTCCAGTTTTCCCAGCACCATTTGTTGAAGATGCTATCCTTCCTCCATTGCATGCTTTTAGACCCTTTATCAAATATAAGATAGTTGTAGTTTTGTGGATTGGTTTCTGTGTCCTCTATTCTGTACCATTGGTCCACCCGCCTGTTTTGGTACCAGTACCATGCTGTTTTTGTTACTATTGCTCTGTAATATAGTTTGAAGTCTGGTATCGCTATACCGCCTGATTCACACTTCCTGCTTAGCATTGTTTTTGCTATTCTGGGTCTTTTATTTTTCCATATGAATTTCATGATTGCTTTCTCTATTTCTACAAGAAATGCCGTTGGGATTTTGATTGGCATTGCATTAAACCTATAGAGAACTTTTGGTAATATCGCCATTTTGATGATGTTAGTTCTGCCTATCCATGAACAGGGTATATTTTTCCATCTTCTAAGATCTTCTTCTATTTCTCTCTTTAGGGTTCTGTAGTTTTCATTGTATAAGTCTTTCACCTCTTTTGTTAGGTTGATTCCCAAGTATTTTATTTTTTTTGAAGATATTGTGAATGGAGTGGTTGTCCTCATTTCCATTTCAGAGGATTTGTCGCTGATATACAGGAATGCCTTTGATTTATGCGTGTTGATTTTATATCCTGCCACTTTGCTGAATTCATTTATTAGCTCTAATAGTTTCTTTGTAGACCCTTTTGGGTCTGCTAGGTATAGAATCATGTCATCTGCAAATAGTGATAATTTAAGTTCTTCTTTTCCTATTTTGATGCCTTTAATTTCTTTCGTCTGTCTAATTGCTCTGGCCAGTGTTTCGAGAACTATGTTGAACAGAAGTGGTGAGAGAGGGCATCCCTGTCTTGTTCCAGATTTTAGAGGGAATGCCTTCAATTTTTCTCCATTCAGAATGATGCTAGCCTGAGGCTTAGCATACATTGCTTTTACAATATTGAGGTATGTTCCTGTTATCCCTAGTTTTTCTAGAGTTTTGAACATAAAGGGATGCTGTACTTTGTCGAATGCTTTTTCCGCATCTATCGAGATGATCATATGGTTCTTATTTTTAAGTCTATTGATGTGGTGAATAACATTTATTGATTTCCTTATATTGAACCAGCCTTGCATCCCAGGGATGAATCCTACTTGATCATGGTGCACAATTTTTTTGATGTGCCTTTGTATCCGAGTGGCCAGAATTTTATTGAGGATTTTTGCATCTAGGTTCATTAGAGATATTGGTCTGTAGTTTTCTTTCTTTGAAGTGTCTTTGTCTGGTTTAGGTATCAGGGTGATGTTGGCCTCGTAGAATGAATTTGGAAGTTCTCCCTCTTTTTCTATTTCCCGAAGTAGCTTGAAAAGTATTGGTATTAGTTCCTCTTTAAAGGTTTTGTAAAACTCTGCTGTATACCCATCTGGTCCTGGGCTTTTCTTAGTTGGTAGTCCTTTGATGGTTTCTTCTATTTCCTCAATTGATATTGGTCTGTTTAGGTTGTCTATATCCTCCTGACTCAATCTGGGCAGATCATATGACTTAAGAAATTTATCTATGCCTTCACTATCTTCTAATTTATTGGAGTATAAGGATTCAAAATAATTTTTGATTATCTTCTGTATTTCTGAAGTGTCTGTTGTGATATTGCCTCTTTCATCCCGTATGTTAGTGATTTGAGTTCTCTCTCTTCTTCTCTTCGCTAGCATGGCTAAGGGTCTGTCGATTTTGTTTATTTTTTCAAAGAACCAACTTTTAGTTTTGTCAATTTTTTCAATTGTTTCTTTTGTTTCGATTTCATTGATTTCAGCTCTGATTTTAATTATTTCTTGCCTTCTACTTCTTTTGCTGTTGTTTTGCTCTTCTTTTTCTAGGATTTTGAGATGAAGTATGAGATCATTTATTTGTTGGTTTTTTCTTTTTTTAAGGAATGAACTCCAAGCAATGAATTTTCCTCTTAGAACTGCTTTCAATGTGTCCCATAGATTCCGATATGTTGTGTCTGTGTTTTCATTAATCTCTAAGAATTTTTTAATTTCCTCCTTGATGTCTTCTATAACCCATTGATCATTCAGTAACCTATTGTTCATTCTCCAAGTGATATATTCTTTTTCCTTCCTTCTTTTATCGTTGATTTTCAGTTCCATTCCATTATGATCAGATAGGATGCATGGTATTATCTCTACTCCTTTGTATTGTCTAAGAGTTTCCCTGTGACATAATATATGATCTATTTTTGAGAAGGATCCATGTGCTGCTGAGAAAAAAGTGTAACTGTTTGATGTTGGGTGGTATATTCTATATATGTCAATTAAGTCTAGGTTATTAATTGTGTTATTGAGTTCTATGGTTTCCTTATTCAACTTTTGTTTGGAAGATCTGTCCAGTGGTGAGAGAGGTGTGTTGAAGTCTCCCATGATTATTGTATGGTGGTCTATTAGACTCTTGAACTTGAGAAGAGTTTGTTTGATGAACATAGCTGCACCATTGTTTGGGGCATATATATTTATGATTGTTATGTCTTGTTGGTGTATGGTTCCCTTGAGCAGTATGTAGTGTCCCTCTTTATCCCTTTTGATTAACTTTGGCTTAAAATCTATTTTATTTGATATGAGTATGGATACTCCTGCTTGTTTCCGAAGTCCATATGAGTGATATGATTTTTCCCAACCTTTCACCTTCAGCCTATGTATGTCTTTTCCTATCAAATGCGTCTCCTGTAGGCAGCATATTGTTGGGTCTTGTTTTGTGATCCATTCTACTAGCCTGTGTCTCTTGATTGGTGAGTTTAAGCCATTAACATTTAGGGTTATTATTGAGATATGGGTTGTTCTTCCAGCCATATTTGTTTATTTATGTTACTAAACATGGTTTGTTTTCCACTTTGATTATTTTCCCCCCTTTAGTGTCCTACCTCCCACTGTTGGTTTTCATTGTTATTTTCCATTTCCTCTTCCTGTAATGTTTTGCCAAGGATGTTTTGAAGAGATGGTTTTCTAGCTGCAAATTCTTTTAACTTTTGTTTATCGTGGAAGGTTTTAATTTCATCTTCCATCCTGAAGCTTAATTTCGCTGGAAACACAATTCTTGGTTGGAACCCATTTTCTTTCAGTGTTTGAAATATGTTATTCCAGGATCTTCTAGCTTTCAGAGTCTGTGTTGAAAGATCAGCTGTTATCCTGATTGGCTTACCCCTAAATGTGATCTGCTTCCTTTCTCTTGTAGCTTTTAAAATTCTCTCCTTGTTCTGTATGTTGGGCATCTTCATTATAATGTGTCTAGGTGTGGGTCTCTTATGATTTTGCACATTCGGCGTCCTGTAGGCTTCTAGGATTTGGGGTTCTGTCTCATTCTTCAAGTCTGGGAAGTTTTCTCGAATTATTTCATTGAATAGATTGCTCATTCCTTTGGTTTGAAACTCTGTTCCTTCCTGTATCCCAATGACTCTTAAATTTGGTCTCTTGATGTTATCCCATATTTCTTGGATGTTCTGCTCATGGTTTCTTAACAGTCTTGCTGAGCTGTCTATGTTCTTTTCAAGTTGAAATACTTTATCTTCATTGTCTGATGTTCTGTCTTCTAAGTGTTCTACTCTGCTGGTAGTATTCTCAATTGAGTTTTTAAGTTGGCTTATTGCTTCCTGCATTTCTAGGATTTCTGTTTGTTTGTTTTTTATAACCTCTATTTCCCTGTATAGTTGATCTTTTGCTTCTTGGATTTGTTTATGTAATTCATTGTTGAAGTGATCTTTCATTGTCTGATTTTGCTGTCTGATGTCTTCCTTGAGACTCCAGATCATCTGAAGCATGTATATCCTGAATTCTTTATCTGACATTCCATCTGCTGCAGCTATTACCTCTTCTAACGTTGAGTTGACCTGCATTGCTTGTGGTCCTTTCTTTCCTTGTCTCTTCATACTGTTCGCGTTCCTTTCTTCTTGGTGAAACTGTTGTGCTATTGAATTTTCCCCCTATATATTTATATTGGTCTTGTATAGTTGCAAAGTCTCCCTCGCAGGCACGGGCGGCGGCTCTGCCCCTCCGCCAATTGGGGCAATGTGCCTACCACCCCGGCAGGCCGCTGGGCCTGCTCTGCCAGTCGGTAGCAGGTCCGCCGTCCTTGCAGGCGCGGGCGGCGGCTCTGTCCCTCTGCGGGCCGCTAGGCTTGTTCTGTCGGTGGTCGCCGTTCTGCCTACTTTGCAGGCGCAGGCAGCGGCACTGCCCCTCTGCAGGCCTCTGGGGCTGTACTGCCAGTGGGTCGCAGGTCCGCCTACTTTGCAGGCGTGGGGGGGGGGGGCGGCTCTACCCTTCCTCAGGCCACTGGGCCTGTTCTGTCTCTCGGTTGCAGGTCTGACCTGTTCTGATGGTGGTCTCAGTTCCGATTACCTTGCAGGCGCGGGGGGGAGGGGGCGGCTCTGCCTCTCAGCAGGCCGCTGCTCCTCTTCTGCCGGTGGGTCGCAGGCCCGCCTACCTTGCAGGAGTGATTGGAAGCTCTGTCCCGCCCTGGGCCACTGGGCCTTTTCTGTCGGTGGTCACCCTTCCCCTACCTGGCAGGCGAGGGGGGTGGGGGGCGGCTCTGCCCCTCAGCAGGCCGCTGGGCCTGCTCTGTGTTTGGTCCCAGTTCCCTCTACTATGCCGGCGCAGGGGGAGGGGGCGGCTCAGCCTCTCAGCAGGCGGCTGCTCCTCTTCTGCCGGTGGGTCGCAGGCCCGCCTACCTTGCAGGAGTGATTGGAAGCTCTGTCCCGCCCTGGGCCACTGGGCCTTTTCTGTCGGTGGTCACCCTTCCCCTACCTGGCAGGCGAGGGGGGTGGGGGGCGGCTCTGCCCCTCAGCAGGCCGCTGGGCCCGCTCTGTGTTTGGTCCCAGTTCCCTCTACTATGCCGGCGCAGGGGGAGGGGGCGGCTCAGCCTCTCAGCAGGCGGCTGCTCCTCTTCTGCCGGTGGGTCGCAGGCCCGCCTACCTTGCAGGAGTGATTGGAAGCTCTGTCCCGCCGCGGGCCACTGGGCCTTTTCTGTCGGTGGTCACCCTTCCCCTACCTGGCAGGCGAGGGGGGTGGGGGGCGGCTCTGCCCCTCAGCATGCCGCTGGGCCTGCTCTGTGATTGGTCCCAGTTCCGTCTTCTATGCCAGCGCAGGGGGAGGGGGCGGCTCAGCCTCTCAGCAGGCGGCTGCTCCTCTTCTGCCAGTGGGTCTCAGGCCCGCCTACCTTGCAGGAGTGATTGGAAGCTCTGTCCCGCCGCGGGCCACTGGGCCTTTTCTGTCGGTGGTCACCCTTCCCCTACCTGGCAGGCGAGGGGGGTGGGGGGCGGCTCTGCCCCTCAGCAGGCTGCTGGGCCTGCTCTGTGTTTGTTCCCAGTTCTCTCTACTATGCCGGCGCAGGGGGAGGGGGCGGCTCAGCCTCTCAGCAGGCAACTGCTCCTCTTCTGCTGGTGGGTCGCAGGCCCGCCTACCTTGCAGGAGTGATTGGAAGCTCTGTCCCGCCCTGGGCCACTGGGCCTTTTCTGTCGGTGGTCACCCTTCCCCTACCTGGCAGGCGAGGGGGGTGGGGGGCGGCTCTGCCCCTCAGCAGGCCGCTGGGCCTGCTCTGTCTTTGGTCCCAGTTCCCTCTACTATGCTGGCGCAGGGGGAGGGGGCGGCTCAGCCTCTCAGCAGGCGGCTGCTCCTCTTCTGCCGGTGGGTCGCAGGCCCGCCTACCTTGCAGGAGTGATTGGAAGCTCTGTCCCGCCCTGGGCCACTGGGCCTTTTCTGTCGGTGGTCACCCTTCCCCTACCTGGCAGGCGAGGAGGGTGGGGGGCGGCTCTGCCCCTCAGCAGGCTGCTGGGCCTGCTCTGTGTTTAGTCCCAGTTCTCTCTACTATGCCGGCGCAGGGGGAGGGGGCGGCTCAGCCTCTCAGCAGGCGACTGCTCCTCTTCTGCCGGTGGGTCGCAGGCCCGCCTACCTTGCAGGAGTGATTGGAAGCTCTGTCCCGCCCTGGGCCACTGGGCCTTTTCTGTCGGTGGTCACCCTTCCCCTACCTGGCAGGCGAGGGGGGTGGGGGGCGGCTCTGCCCCTCAGCAGGCCGCTGGGCCTGCTCTGTCTTTGGTCCCAGTTCCCTCTACTATGCTGGCGCAGGGGGAGGGGGCGGCTCAGCCTCTCAGCAGGCGGCTGCTCCTCTTCTGCCGGTGGGTCGCAGGCCCGCCTACCTTGCAGGAGTGATTGGAAGCTCTGTCCCGCCCTGGGCCACTGGGCCTTTTCTGTCGGTGGTCACCCTTCCCCTACCTCGATTTCAATACTTTTGATGCTTTCTGAATCAAACACTTCTCACCACTCACTGGTGCACGCGCGCGCACACACACACACACACACACACAGAAAAACTGATTAAAAGAACTATGGGAAATGTATCCATTTTATCCTGACCCAAGGTACATATACATTTATTTTGCTCTCTACTCTTTCCAGAAAACATACATCAATATTTACTTCCCACTAACAAGATAACACTCAAAGCAATGGAGCCTCGATTTTTCCAAATTACATGTTTTGGGTTGAGTTATTAAAAGCTTCAGTTTTAAAGGGCTAATAGTCAAAATAAACACTGTAAAGGGATACTAGTAAATTCCAATATGGGAAATTAACCAAGTACATGGCTAAAAATGTTTCTTGTCTGAAGTCCATCCCAGAAGCAAGATGAGCTAACCTTGTATGAAAGTACCACCAAAGCAATTTCAAAAGTGGGAAGTAGATTGGCTTAAAAAAAAAAGGGGGGGGGGCCACAGTGGCGCAAGCCTGTAATCCTAGAAGCTCAGGAGCTGAGGCAGGAGGATCACAAGTTCAAAGCCACCTCAGCAACTTAGCGAGACCCTATCTTTAAATAAAATATGTTTTAAAAGGGCTGGGGATATGGCCAAGGGGTTAAGCATCCCAGGGCTCAATATCTGGTACCTAAACAAAACAACAAACAAACAACAACAACTAGTCATGATGAAACAACCTATAAAAGAAAGGCAGGAGGCTAGGGTTGTGGCTCAGAGACAGCGCTTGCCTCACACATGTAAGGCACTGGGTTCAATCCTCAGCACCACATAAAAATAAACAAACAAAATAAAGGTATTGTGTCCATCTACAACATATATATATATATATATATATATAGATATATATAGATATAGATATATATAGATATAGAGATATATATAGATATAGATATAGATAGATAGATATAGATATAAAGAAAGGCATTATTACATTGACAAAAACCATAAACCAGCTATCTGACATATTTACCTTGCATTCAATCTCTGCTTGTTTGCGCTTTGCTTCACTTAATTGAGTAAGTAGTCCTTTGTTCTGTGCAGAAAGATAGTGTACCTTCTCCTGTAGACTGATCACCTCTTGTTCTGCTCTTCTAAGATGATTACTATTGATCTGGTTCTAATAAGCAGAAATATAATTATGTACACTATATATAAAAGGGCTGAAAATTAAACATTTTTACCGATGCACTCAATACAATAACATAAAAATGTTATCAGCTACAAGTCAATTTTCTTCAATAAACACTGAAAAAATAAGATATAAAACTGTTTTAAATATCTAATCCTCCAAGGGAACACATGTGGTCCATATTAGAAACTCTTGTTATAACTAAATATATCACTTATACAAAAAGGTCTATACTTTTTTGTATAAGTGATATACAACTTAAAAATATTCATTTCTGAAAGAGGTAATAGGAATACAAAGTGGGTAGACAGAGAAACAATATATTAGGCCTAAGACTACAGCCTGGGGTTGGCAGGAAAATTAAAAGGTCAAATACCCAGATACAAAAACATAATGCAGCATAAGACTGGGGTTTTATCAGAATCACAGGAAACATCCCTGCAGTTTCAAATATACCTGGAGACAGACCTTTTTCTTAGGTGGTATGAAGGAAGGGAAGACACTGAGAAAAGCCCTCTGGCAAACCAGCCCCTACTCTAAAATAAGGCATTACTAAAGGATTGTGAAGCCTGTGGTACACTGTGGATAACCACAGAAACAACAAACCTCAAATTCAGCCTATCTCCTGACTATATTAACTCAAATCTCCCACATGAAAGGTCTGGCAGGAGAAAAAGTGTACCCATTTCTAGCCTAAGGTAAAATACTTTATATACTGCCCCATCTAAAATATCTAACTTTCATCAAAAATTTGCGAAGTATAGAAGGCAAAACCCCCCAAAATACTAGCAAAAGACAAAGCAATCAATAAAATTCACCTCATAAAATGACACATATACTGAAATTATCTGACAAGGAATTTAAAGTAAGTATGATTAATATGTCAAAGGCTCTAAGTTTAAAAATAAGTAAGTTCAGATAGGTAATATCCTTAGAAAAATTAGCATTCTAAGAAACCAAGAGAAAAACGAGAAATAAAAAACCATAACAAGAATGCTTTAAATGGCTTCATCTAACAACTCAACAAAGTGGAGAAAATAATCAGTGAACTAAATAAGAAGTCAATAGAAACATTTCAGTCAATAGAAGCTAAAAACACAAAGAGAAAAAATAATAGAGGAGGGGGAAAGAAAAGAGCATCCAAGAGTTTCTGCACAACATGAAGGCAGGGATAAGGTGCTTGCTCAAGATGTATAAGGTCCTGGGTTGGATCCCCAGCATTACAAAAAGAAAAAAAAAATCCTGTACACTAAGAACGAACCCAATATGGATATCATTGAAACCAGAAGACCATATGGGCAGAAGAAAGCCAAAATGATATAATGACCAAGACACAATAAGCAGAAATTTTCCAAAATTCATGGTAGACACAATCCACAGAGCCAAGAAACTTGGGTTGCGGTGGCGCACACCTGTAATCCTAGCAGCTCAGGAGGCTGAGGCAGGAGGATCACAAGTTCAAAGCCAGCCTCAGCAAAATCGAGGGGCTAAGCAACTCAGTGAGACACTGTCTCTAAATGAAAAACAAAACAGGGGATGTAGCTCAGTGGTTGAGTGTCCCTGAGTTCAGTCCCTGGTACTGCTCGCTGCCGCCCGACTCCCCCCACCCCCCAATTTTTTTTTTCTGTTCTTTCTCCCTGCCACCCAGAGACACAACCAATTTTTAAAAAGCTCATACACATTCAAGGGAGAATGCAGGCAATCTCCCAGGGGAGAGAGAGCCAAAAATAAAATCTCAAAGGCATGGGCTGGGGATGTGGCTCAAGCGGTAACGTGCTTGCCTGGCATGCACGGGGCGCTGGGTTTGATCCTCAGCACCATGTAAAATAAAATAAAGATGTTGTGTCCACCGAAAACTGAAAAACAAATATGGAAAAATTCTCTCTCTCTCTCTCTCTCTCTCTTTAAAAAAAAAATCTTAAAGGCAGCTGGGTGAGGCGGAACCACATTACATGTAGAGAAACAAAAATAAGAATTATAATAGAATTTCGGCATGCATGATTTATAAAAAAAGATAACAGTGATTTTTAAAGTGATGAAAGACAGCAGTTCAATTCACAATGGCTAAACTGTGGAACCAATCTAGATGTCCTTCAACAGATATATGGATAAAGAAACTGTGGTACATATACACAAAGAAATATTACTCAGCATTAAAATAGAATAAAATTATGGCATTTGCAGGTAAATGGAGTTGGAGAATATCATGCTAAGCAAAGTAAGACAATCCCAAAAAAACCAAAGGCCGAATGTAGTCTGATAAGCGGATGCTGAGCCATAATGGGGGTGGGAGGGGCGCGCACATGGGTAGAATAGAGGAGCTTGATTGGCAAAGTGGAGGGAGGGAGAGAAGGGGGGTGGGAAAGATGGTGGAATGAGATGAACATCATTATCCTAGGTACATGTATGACTGCACATGTGGTGTGACTCTACATCCCGTACTAGCAACTAGAAAAATGAAAACCAGAAAAATGAAAAACTGTGCTCCATTTGTGTACAATGAATCGAAATGCATTCTGCAGTCATGTATAACTAATTAGAAAAATTTTAAAATTAAAAAAAATAAAGTGATGAAAGAAAAAAAGATCTGTCAATCCAGAATTCAATACTTTGCAAGTATGTTTTAAATTCCCTTCACTGGCTCCCTCCACTCTCCCCCAAAATCCTAAATTCCATGTCAGTAGACCAGCACTACTATAAATATAAAATGAAGCTTTCCAAGTAGAAGGAATACAAGGATCTACAAGAAGAAATGAGTGCTGAAGTCGAATAAGTAAAGGGAAAACAATTCATTAAAAAATTTAAAATCTATGAAATAATCACTGATTAAAAGCAAAATTATCAGCATATGTTATACTAATGTATAACAACAATAGCACAAGAGGAAGAATTAAGAATACACGATTGTAAGGATTTTATCACACATGAAACAATTCATTATTTTTAATTAATAACATTATTTGAAAGTAAGCTCTGATTATAGGTGTGTACTATAAAACCTAGAATAATCACTAAAAAATTTCTTAAAAGGAGTATAAATGATATGAAAATAAAATAAAGCCGTAATAAATGTGCTATAAAGCCAAGAAAAGGTAGTCAAAGAAGAAAAAATAAAGAATAAATGAATGAACAGAAAATAACTAGCAAGGTGATAGAGAGTAATCCAAACAGAATCATAAAACATGGACTAGGGCTGGGAACATAGCTCAGTTGGTAGAGTGCTTGCCTCGCATGCATAAGGCCCAGGGTTGAATTCCCAGCACCACAAAACAAATAAACAAATTCCCAGCACCACAAAACAAACAAACAAATTCCATGAGACTGGATTTTTAAATAGCTTATTATATATTATATAATATATAAAATTCACCTACTTTAAATAACTTTAACAGTAGTTTTTGGTATTTCAGAGTTAAACAACCGTTTGTTAGGTTCAATTTTAAAAGCTATCTATATGCTATTTATCAGAGATCTAAAAAAATCAGGTAAGTTGAAAATATAAAAGGATGGGAAAATACTTATAATTTAACTTGTGAATTTAAATACCAAAATAAATAAATAACAACTTAAATTCACCAAAAGGAATGTGTTTTGTGTTGTGTCTGTATTCTGTGTCACATATTTGTTTTTAGTATTTTGATAAATGTGCCTCAATATAAATGGTTTGTTTCCCAATCCTGTGTATTTTGTTTTATGCATTCAAAAACATTGTTTTGAGAAGGGAAGGGGTTCATAGGCCCTAGACTGCCAAATGGATTCATGCACATTAAGCAAGTACTGTACTTAAGAAACACATGGAGACATACACAAGGAAATACATGCATGAATGTGCAGAGTAGCATTATTTGCAATAGCAAAAATCTGTATAAAGCAAGGACAGTGGCTCAATAAAATGACATATACTCACTAGACAGATTTATCTAAAAGTTCTTAAAATGAAGAAATTGGAGTTACATATAACAACATGGGTAAATCTCAATCTGGAAGGTGTCTGACATAATTTCATTAGATGACTATATACCACCACCATTACACCAGTTTCTAGTTGTTTTTCTCATTTTTTCAATGAGAAAACTACATGGATTATCACACATTGGAGCAATGGCATTTAGAAATCAGTGCCTTACACAATCCCGTTTTCAGCAAAATCTATCCAAAATCATACCTACCTGTCTGGAACAGTTCAAAACACAAATTCCTTAAAAAGTCTTTCCCCAAAACACCTAACTGGAATTAATTTCCCCTAGCAATTTCTATCTAACTGTCTACTTACCAGATTTCTGAGTCATATTGTGGAAGCATGTTACTAAAATATAAGTCCTTGATGGCTGGAACAGTGCTTTTTGTTCAAAGTTCTCAAAACCATGTTTGTGAATATGTTTCATTCACCTCTACCTACTGTGAGAAGAATCCTCAACACTGGCTTAAAAGTTGTATTTACGGGCTGGGGTTGTAGCTCAATGGTAGAGCTCTTGCCTTGCATGCATGAGGCCCTGGGTTCGGTCCCCAGCACCACATAGAAATAAACAAATAAAAATAAGATATTGTGTCCATCTACAAACTAAAAAAAATATATATTAAAAAAGTTGTATTTACACTTTTATTGTCTATATTAAGATAAATTCTGATTATAAAAATAATAACTATATAATAAATAATAAAATAATAAATAATGAAAATAATCAGAATTTATTTCCCACTATAAAACCTAGACATTCTACTCTTCATAATCTTATAGTATCCTTTCAGTGTTATTTTATTTATACTGAAAATACAACAAATAACTGTGAAAAATGTAAAGCAAGATCTATATAATTTAAAGAAATCACACATTCATTTTGAGATAAGCAGATCATTTTGCACAATGGAATACAGAATGACATGAGTTAACACTGCTCCCTACTGACTGAATAAATACTTTGAAAACCAAATAGCATCCAGCCCTCTGGAGCCTTGCATTTTGTGTCCATGGATTCAATCAACAAAGGATCAATATATTTTAAAAAACACAATTCATCTGTAACTGAACACATACAGACTTTTTTCTTGTCATTATTTCCTAAACAATACATCATAACAATTACTTACAAACCATTTGCATTGTATTAAGCATTATAAGCAATCTAGAGATGATTAAAAGCATATAGGAGGAGCTGGGGTTGTGGTTCAGTGGTACAGCACTCACCTAGGACAGGTGAGGCACTGGGTTTGATCTTAAGCACCACATAAAAATAAATAAATAAAGGCATTGTGCCCACCTACAATTAAAAAAATAAATAAATAAAGTATATAGGAGAATAACATTGGGTATATGCAAATACTACACCATTTAATACAATAGATTTGGGCATCTGCAGATTTGGTATCTGAAAGGGATCCTATACGCAATCTCATGGATAAGAAGTAACAACTACATACAGAATATGGTTCATGCAAATGTACCACATAAAAACCAAATGTGTGGCTCAGGAGGCTGAGGCAGGAGGATTCCAAGTTCCAAGCTAGCCTCAGGAACTTTGTGAGGCCCTGAGCAACTTAGTAGGACTCTGTCTCAAAATAAAATATATAAAGGGCTGGGGATATGGCTCATTGGTTAAGAACCCTGGTACCAAAAAGGAAAGAAATCAAATATGTTTTTACAATGTAAATGGATTTCATAAAAAGGCCCTTTCAGATCTTAATTATATTTAAAATAGGATTTATTAGAGTAACAGAGGACTTTAGAGAAAAACAGTAAACAATTTTACAACAGATTACTCATTACATAATTTGAGGAAGCATTATTCCACAGTTGTGGTTCTCAATTAGTGGCAATTTTGCCCTCCCAATCTCCATTCCAAAAGACAACTGAAAATGCATGGTAACAGTTTTGGTCAAAACAACCTGGAGTGGGAGAGAGATGTGACAGGCATCTGGTGGGTAGAGACCAGGTATGCTGTTAAATATCCTCCAGTATCCAGAACAGCTTCATAAAACAAAGAATATCAAGCCAAAATTTTAAGTGTGGAGGTTGAGATATTTTGCTCTACATGAATGTTCCTTCCCAAGCTATGCAACAAAGGTCTGAGTTTTACCTAATAAAGTCAAATGAAGTCTCTATCCTGCTTAAACTTGGTTGAGTGGGTAGAAGCAGAGATTAAATCTCTGAAAACAATTTTTAGCCCTCTTCATTTAGGCTAGAAAATCACTGCCTAGACAGACCCATACCTCACTTTTTACCTTTATTCTAGGTATGATACAATCTGTGTATACAAAACTTTGATCTGCTAATGATACTTTCAAACCTCTTGGGTTTTCCCATCATACCTGTGTCTCCATTTCCATCATTCTTTGTTTTATTTCTCTTATTTCTGCCTGTGTTTCAGCTTCTTTAAGTCGAATGGTCATCAATTCATCTTGCAACTCATTCACAGCATTTTTCTTAGGTGGGTCTTTCCATCTCCCAGTAGTACGAGCTAAATGGCGCTAAAGCACAAAACTTATATTGCATCAAAAACTCTCAGTATCAAAATAAGAGCTAACTTTACAAAGCACATATTTCAGGACTGGTACTATATTAAGTGTTTTCTACATATTGTTTCATTAAATCACTAGGAAATCTTAAAAGTTAGGCACTATTATCTTCATTTACAGGTAAGAAAATAGACACTGTGATTTTATAACTTCAGGAAAGTCACACAGTCACAAATTAAGTGGCAGACCTGGACTCAGATGCAATTCAAATTTTTTCTCTGCATATACTGAGGAGTAATTCTAGTAAAGAGTACAATTTTCACCCTAATCTTTAATAGAGATTTTTTCACATTATCTTCAATGAAACACAAAGAAAAGAATAGGGTCATTCATTAAGAAGCAACATTAGAAGTTATATGCAGTGCTTCTCAAAATTTGTGGTTAAGGACCAGTTCTGAGTTTTTGTTTTTTGATTTTCAGCTTATTGCAACCTGATACTTTCTACAAAATACATTTTTTTTTAAAAAGCCATGACACTGTAGAAGTCTAATTTTAGTCTTGGACAGATGTCTTTGCCTCCCCTCAATTCAAACCAATTCTGAAACTATGTGTTTTTTTTGTTTTTAATTCCCTTGTTCTTTTCTGTCTTTCAGAGCTTTGTATTTTCTTCCTTTTCAATAATTTTCCTCATGTGTGGATAAATTTGTGGGCATGTAATTAGTTAAATTTCATATACTTTATGAGATAACTATTTTTAAAAGAAGTTACAAATTTATAGACAAATTTATATTGCTGTCACCCTTCTGATGTTTCACACTGATTGTCAATGATTTAATATCAACATTAGAAAAAATGTGTACAGTATAAAAAGAGTATTTTCTTAGCCTTCTGCAGAAAATGTTATGTAATACACAATCATGCAACAAAAAAAAATCACCTGATTTCTATCTTTTATTTCATTATAAGAATTAAGAAGGTAGAAACAGTTTCAGTGTACCTTCAAATTATAAATGCTCTTAATCTTGACATTAATCAAGGATTTTTCTCACTTTAAACTTAACCATCTCCTACTTAACCATCATCATCAGCTACTTCAAACATCAGCTACTTCAAACAAACTGGATATTTCTGAAAAGTACATAAAACATATTGGTATACCTGCCAGTGTTCTTCTAAATCCTTGACTTGCTGTCTAAGTTCTTTCAAACCCATAATGGCTTCTGCTTCTCTCAGCTTCACAGCAATCAGTTCCTCCTGAAGCCTTGCAACATTATTCTCATCAGGAAAGGAGTTGTTTCTCTAATTGAGAGAAAATTTAACTTGAAATATATGAATTCAAGAAACAACATATGGTACACACTGAGCTATTTTGCACCATATGTAATTAAATACTTTATTTTATTCAGTTTTATTGAAATATATTTCATACAACATAAAACTCATCCTTTTAAAGTATATAAGTGAGTTATTTAGTCATCACCAAACTCTAATTTCAGAATATTTTTACACACAAAAAAGAAACCTTATGGGGCTGGGGTTGTAGCTCAGTGGTAGAGCGCTTGCCTTGCATGCATGAGGCCCTAGGTTCGATCTTCAGCAACACATAAAAGTAAATAAATAAAAATAAAGATATTGTGCCCATCTACAACTAAAACAATTTTTTTTTAAAAAAGAAGCCTTATGCCCATTAACAGTAATTATTCATTCTTTTAACCCCCAGTTCCTGGCAACCACTTATCTATTTTGTGTGTCTATGGATTGGCCTATTCTGAACATTTCATATAAATGGAATCATGCAATATGTGATTTTTTTGTGACTAGCTTATTTCAATTAACACAATGTTTTTAAGATTCATTTCTTTTTATTGCTAAATAATATTCTATTGTACAAACATCACGTTTTTATTTATTAATTCATCAGCGAAAGGAAATCTGGATTGTTTGCACTTTGGGGCTCTTATAAATATTGCTGATTTAAAGACTTAAAGAAAAGAACAGTCCAAAATCTGTTTTTATTTTCTTAGCACATTATCTTGGAAGAGGGGTGTCAAATCTCTGTGTATCGGTCACTATTTATATCAATAGTCAAGAAATTAATACCAAGATGACCTAAATATTTGCTTGATGGATTCAAGACTTAAATCAATCTCCTGCCATACTAAAGGACCCACCTGATAACTTTCCAGAGCAGTTTAATACTGAGCTAACAGGAGATCCAAAAACAGCCCTAGAGAAAGTTCCCTGGATAAACTAAGATACTGTTGAGATTTCAAGGCCTGGTTCTATGACATTTTCTATCTCTAAAATATTTTATGGAGGTCACAAAGATTTCAGCCCACAGGGATTATAGAATAAAGTACTTTCACAAATTATGCACATTTTTATGATGGATTTTAAACATTCTCTAAACTGAAGATCAGAATATACTAATGTATATGCATTAAAAAGATTACTGGAATGGTATAAAGGTGTATTAAGAATTGTACGCAAAAAAAAAAAAAAGAGAGCTCATGTATAATGGCATAATTTGGCGTGAACATACTTCATATACAGAGTTACAAAAAATTGTGCTGTGAATGGATAATCACGAATGTAATGCACTCCACTACTGTCATGTATATAAGAAACAAATAAAAAAAGGAAAAAAATTTAAAAAAAAAGATTACTGGAAGCAGAGAAAGAAAATGTTGTACAATGAGGTTAACCATAATGCAAACTTCTAACTTACTTTCTACTCTAAAACGTGAATATCAACACAGCCACTTAAGAAATCATACAAGGCCTCACTATGTTTCCCTGGCTGGCCTTGAACTCCTAGGCTCAAGGGATACTCCTATTTCAGCCTCCCAAGTAGCTGGGACTACAGGCACATGCCATTCCCCTTGTCAATAAACCCATTTTTAAAAATTTATTTATTTATTCTAATTTGTTATACATGACAGCAAAATGCATTTCAATTCATAGTACACATCTACAGCACAATTTTTCATGTCTCTGGTTGTACACAAAATAGAGTCACATAATTCATGTCTTCATACATGTACCTAGGGTAATGATGTCCATCTCATTTCACCACCTAAGAAACCGATTTTTTAACTGGACCCAAATACACTTCTTTCTACCAAATACTTAGTCTTTCCAAATGTAAGACTTAGATTCTTATCTAAACCATAGAGCCCTGAATATTCCTAGATTAGAAACCAAATATTCTGTTAGGTATTTCTTTCAGCATTGTTGCTTGCTTTTTTCACACACACACACACACACACACACACACACAAAAAAAAAAAAAACAAAGAATACATTTTCCAGATAATATACAAACAGCAAGCAGATTTCTAGCAAAATTTTTCCACTTCTGATTCTAGTTACACCTGTTCTAGTTCTTTAAAAAATAGTTAAGGGGCTGGAGTTGTGGTTCAGTGGTAGAGCACTTGCCTAGCATATGTGAGGCACTGGGTTCGATTCTTAGCACTGCATATAAATAAATGAATAAAAAAACAAAAGGTCCATCAACATCTTAAAAAAAAAAGAAATAGTTAAGAACAATTCAGGCTGTTATGTTGATTTTCTATAAGCCTTCTTGATTCAACAATACCTAGGGACTGGGCTGGGGCTGAAGCTCAGTGGCAGAGTATCTGCCTCGCATGTGTGAGGCCCTGGGTTCGATCCTCAGCACCACATAAAAATAAATAAATATATTGTGTATATCTACAACTAAAATAAATAAATAAATAAATAAAAACCTAAGGGCAAAAAAGAATGAACTCAACATCAATGATTTTATAGATGAGAAAAAAAAAAAAAGATTCAGTTTGTGATCTAGAGCATAGTTGCTCAAATCTGAGTTATAAAAAACCTGAAACTTTTTCTATTTACTCTACTTATCTACTAGGTTTTGACATTCTTTGATATCCTGGAGAAGAAGTAAGTGAGTACCTATAAATAAGCACCACTCAGGATAAGGGGAATTTGCCATATATCCTGAGGTGACTTGTTCTAGCTTGGTTCTAAATATTACACTCAGAGGAACTTTTCTCTGAAATTTCTATGAACTAGTCCTATTCTCTCTCTTCCACATATAGATATTGCAATATTTGAGGACACTTCCTTTCTGTTACCTAAGTTTTTCTTCTTCAACATTTAAATATTCTTTCTATGAACATTATCCTGGTTGTTTTCTTCTAAAAGAGCTCTAATTTTCATTTTTGTCCTTAATTATAAGGCCTGGATTAGTATGGTAGCAACAAAGAAGAGCTGGCAATCTTTAAAATATTTCTTCTTTGTTCTAACTTTCTAACATTGTAAAAGTACCAAGTTTAATTTTAATTACTCAATAATACTTAATAAATACCTACCACATCTCCCCTCTAATTTAGGGGTGAACAGCATTTGTGTTATTTCTTACCTTTTCTATATCCAGGATTTTATCCTGCATCTCCTTTAGTGCACATTGAGACTCAGCTTCACTCAGTCGGGCTTGGACCAATTCTTTCTCCAGCTGTAGCACAAAATCTTCATTGTAGTTGGAACTGCATTTATGCTAAAGGTTACAAACACATACTGTAATTTCATGGAAGCATGGAGATGTATACACAGTAAAAAAAAAAAAATACAATTACATAATTCAGGTATTAAGGGCAACCAAACAGTAAAAGTTACATCTACTCAATATTCCCAGCTATTTTCTCCACTTAATGTCTCAATGAGTAAAAAAGCCCAGTTCTACTATCTTTAAAGATAATCATATTTTGGGGTTTGGTAACTAGTTATTATATTCACCAAGTCCAATTAATTTTCTTTCCATTCATCATTTCATTTTAGTATCCAGATACTAAGAATATGTTTTGACTCTACAGACCTGATCTGTACAATATAGTAGTCACTGGCCACATACGGTTACTGAGCACTTGAAATATGGCTAATCCAAATTGAAATAAGTTGAAAGTATAAAATACAAACTGAATTTCAAAGGCTTAATATGAAATAAGGACTGCAGATGAAGCTTGGTAGTAGAGTGTCCACTTAGCATGCACAAGGCCCCCTGGGTTCAATCCCTAGCACAACAGCAAAAAAAAAAAAAAAAAAAAAAAGAAAAAGAAAAAGAAAAGAAAGAAGAAGACAACTCAATAATTTTTACACGGATCATATGTTAAAAATAATACTTTATATCTATTGAGTAAAAATATTAATTTTACCTATTTTTACTCCCTGTAATGTGACTACTAGAAAATTTTAAATTACACATGTGGCTTACATATTGCTATTAGACAGCACTGCTACAAATGATAGAAGTACACATTTACTGAAAACTCTATTTTACTCTAATGGAAATAAAAATGGATAAAAATGGAAATGATCATTGAAAACACAAAGAAATCAATCAAAGAAGCATGAAACCTTTCCATTTCCTTTTCTATGCTATAATGTGAATCAAGGAAGTCACTTAAGAAATTCTTTCCAAATGAGTTCTGATACAAAAACTTTCGCACAAAAGCAAAAATATATCTAAATCTTCATTATAAAAAGCCTCCTAGCCAGGCACAGTGGCACACTGTACAACTTGGAAGGCTGAGACAGGAGAATCCCAAGTTTGAGGACAGTCTCAGCAACACAGAATATCTCAAAATGAAAAACAAAAAGGGCTGGGGGATGTATATAGCCCAAGGGTAAAGTGCCCTTGGTTCAATCCCTAGCATAAAACAAACAAACAAAAACCTTTCTAAAATAACTTGTCTATCATTTCACACTTAATTCATATAATTGAAAGAAAAGTGGCAACTTAGAATTTCAAAAAAGAGAAAACAATCTAATGAACTGGCATGACTAAAGAAAAAAATGTTTAGCTCCTTAACATATTAGGATCAAAATGGATGTTAAATTAAAATTATTAAAAATGATTAATGGCTGGGCAAACGTCTATAGTTCCAGCTCCTTGGGAGGCAGCTAAGGCAGGAAGGTTGCTTGAGTATTCAAGTTCAAGACTAGCTTGAGCAACACAGCAAAATCCTGTCTCAAAAGATTAAATTCTTAATTAAAATACTTGGTATCTCTTGCCCCAGTTACTAAAAAAAGATGTCCAAATAGAAACTTTTTAATTCCATGAGTTACATATTACTTCTCCTAGTAATTGTGATGCTAGGAGTATTTTGATTAAAATACTTTACAGGAAGCACATCTGCAACAGGTAGACCACATTAGCTAATACTTACCTCATCAAATGGGAAAAATCACTCCTTTGGAATAACCTCATCCAAATAGTGCCATAATTTTTTTAATGAGATCATAATTATTTTACAAGCACTACCAGAATTGTCTGCCTTTAACCTAAAGCCCTGATACTGTAGTCCAGGTTTGTCTGCCCCCATCTGGTTAGTAGAAGATCCCCAAGAAAATATTCAAAGTCAAATGGCCCACAGGAGAATAGAATGTTTCATCTGACATAAACCAATTATTTCAACCAAGTACCAAAACTACAGTAATGTAGGGAACAAATTTTTATCAGTAAAATTTACAGAGCTAAGTTCTGATAACATGTTAACTCTGTATAATACATACCTTATGCTTTTTATATAGCAAAATATTACTTTATACTTCTGGATGAAAATCATTCTAAATGTGTTATGCAATTTTCTTTTTTACTACTGATAGGTCTATGGAAGATAATTCTTAATTCCTAGGTCATCATGATGATGATCAACTAATATACTGCAAAGTATACAGGATCCAAGGAATATGGAGTATTTCTGGCATCAGAAAAAATAAAACATCAACCTACACCGTTTCAGTTTTTTTTTTTTTTTTTTTAATGTCTGGTTTACTACTTCTATCTTTTCCTCTGTTGTCATTTTCTGCAACTTTCAATCCTAGTTTTATTTTGGTTCTCTGTTTTTGGTATTTAGTCTTGTCTCCATGTTCAGTTACCTGGTTTACTTTTTCTAGCAGTGATTTTTACCCCTTGTGTCACAGACTCTTGGCAATAATACAAAACTCACTTTTCCAAAACAAAAATATAATATTCACAAAGTTCTGTATATAATTCCTGACCTCCCTGAAGCTTTCATATACCCAGTTAAAAAACTTCTTCATAAGGTACTTCTTTAATCCCCGACTATTCTTATGATCAGTTACCTATATAAAGTCCACATTGATTCTCTTAACACCAAGTATGAGAATTCACAGCAGCTCTAGTTTCTAACTGACTGCTATTCGTTTCCATACAAATGTGCTATCAAATAAAACTTCATTGAAAAGTTATCATCATCTTCCACAAACCAATTCCTTTCCTTGATTTCTCTATTTGCCATTAGCCTAAAATCTCTTATTTGGCTACACAGAACACAAGATTTTCTGTTCTAGAATGCTTCCCTGTCATTCCTTCTTCTTCATTTCCCACCACTGCCCTAATAATTAGTCTGTTTTTTTTTTTTTTAAAGAGAGAGAATTTTTTTAATATTTATTTTTTTAGTTTTCGGTGGACACAACATCTTTATTTTATTTTATGTGGTGCTGAGGATCAAACCCAGCGCCCCGCGCATGCCAGGTGAGCATGCTACTGCTTGAGCCACATCCCCAGCCCAATAATTAGTCTCTGTATTGCCATTTTTATCCTCCAGCAATCTACTGTAAATGCTGGCACCAGAGTTCCCTAAATAGCACTTTCAATCACATTCTTCCTTCAATCAAAAGTTTGTAGGTGCTTTTATGGGCTGGGGATGTGGCTCATGGGCTGGGGATGTGGCTCAAGCGGTAGCGCGCTCGCCTGGCATGCGTGCGGCCCGGGTTCGATCCCCAGCACCACATACAAACAAAGATGTTGTGTCCGCCGAAAACTAAAAAATAAATATTAAAAAATTCTCTCTCTCTCTCTCTCTAAAAAAAAAAATAATAATAATAAATAAATAAATATATCTTGTATATAAATTATCGATAAACTAGTCAAGATGATCAGGGTTGCCTGACTTCTTAAAAAAAAGTTTGTGATTGTCCTCTGTTTAAGGGATAAGTTCTAAATTCCATAGTTTCATTTGTTATTTCTCTTTTTGTACTTCCCATTTGTTACTCTACCCACTGTAATCTAGTTTAGTTGTTCTCTCTTGATAAAACTTCTATTCTGTAACAATATCAAGACCCCATTAACAATATCAAGACCCAATGACAAGCTCTTCTCTTTTATTCAGCTTTTACCTTCTATGATTCTTAACACTATTAACCACTTAAACTCTTACTTCCCTTAGTGTTTCGAGCCTGAGGAAATTTTAATTCCATGCTTTATTAATACAAAAACATTAGTGAAAAGTATACAAGTACTAGTGTACTTTCTTTAACATTTAAAGTGAATCTAACTCCTTTAAATCAATTTCATTTCATTATCATTTTTTTTTTCACTCAGCAATTAGCCCTGTCCATTGAATCCATACCCATTTTCATTAAGACCAATTCTTTTTTAATATTTATTTATTTATTAGTTGTAGTTGGACACAATACCTTTATTTATTTATTTTTATGTGGTGCTGAGGATTGAACCCAGGGCCTCCTCGCATGTGATAGACGAGCACTCTACCGCTGAGCCACAACCTCAGCCCCAGGACCAATTCTTAACAGGTAAACATTTTTAAATGAGTTTAAATTTATTGATTAGAAGTTTTGTTGTTTATTTCATTTCACAACTGACCCATTAGAACTTCTGCATCTGAATTTTTTTTACATTATTTCTACTATATCCAATTTTCCCTGTTCAAATTTTTGCACATTTAAATTTGATCAGGAGGGTGACATTTCTGTCAATGTTTAATCTATTATAAATTTTACCATGTCGGGCTGGGGCTGGGGCTGGGGCTCAGTGGTAGAGTACTTGCCTAGCACATGTGAGGCCCTGGGTTCAATCCTCAGCACCACATAAAAATAAATGAAATAAAGGTACTGTGTCCAACTAAAAAATAAATATTTTTAAAGAAATTTTTACCATGTCAGTTTTTGCTCTTGTATAAATTTGGTTCTATCATTAGCAGTCTGTGTAATTAGCTGAGCACACTGATAATTGAATAATGTTAATATTAATTCTAAAAATAGCTTTTATTGAGCACTTACTATGTGCCAAGCATTGTTCTAGAACATCAATTCAAGTACTTAAGAATCAACAGCAGCCCTCTATTATAACTACCTCTGTTACACACAGGACAAAATGTAGCACAGAAAGGTTAAATATCTAGTCTAAGGACATTAAGCCAATGAATGGCAGAATTCACATCAAAAGGACAAGGTAAAAAAGATGCCTCTTGGACTATACATGGCCTGAAGTCAGCCATCACAGTTTCAATTTTCTATTCTGCACAAAACGTTTTATAACATGTTTTATTGTTTATGACTAATAAATAACATTGGTGATAGCAGCTAACATTCAGAGTACTTACTATGTGCTAGGCACATGCTAAGGACTTTATATTCTCATTTAACCTTAACTACAACTACCACTTTACTAATAAGGAAAGTAATAAGACTCAAAAAGGTTAAACAGTAATTGACAGTGCTGTTAACTGAGAACATGGATTACAAAGCCCATGTTCCTAACCTAACCATGTGTTAAATGAAAATACACATCCTTCTAAGGATTAGTGGTATAATAAGAAATCTAAGCTTGTTTTTTTTAAAAAAACTAAGCACCTAGGTCTCATATAATGTCCTTGTAATAAAATATTCCTCAGAGATATTTCATATTGAAATTAATAACTTGGATTATTTATATATATATATATATATATATATATATATATATATATATATATATATAATTTGCTTTACCAAATGACAACTGCTATAATCATGATAACTGATATCAAATGGCCATATATTTTTAAAAGTCTATAAGTAGTGGGCACAGTGGCACAAACCTATAATCCTAGCTACTTGGGATGCTAAGGCAGGAGGATCTCAAGTTGGAGGCCAATCTAACCAATTTAACGAGACCCTGTCTCAAAAATAAAAATTTTAAAAAGATCTGAAGATGTAAATCAACAGTAGAATACTTGCCCATCATGCATAATTATGTCCCTGGGTTCAGTCCCCAATATTGTCAAAAATTAAGACAAAAAACAAACAAAAAGTGGAATCCCCTACACTTACATCAACTTCTGCCAACACATCTCTTCATGTTTCTGGGATAACAGGAATCCCATCCCAATCCAGTGCAAACTGACAGAAGAGTAAGTTCTGGTCTGCTTTTCAATTTCATGCACTTTTCTGGTGTTGCAAAAGTTACAAAGGTGAAGGTAAGTTACAAAGTCCTTAGTAGTCATTTTTTGCTTGTGTTTTAAAGAAAATTCTCAGATTCAATGTCTGAAGGATACATGATTAATATAGTGAAAAGGAAACATTTGTATCTAGGAAAGTTTCTTTGGACAAATTGAATATTCCTTGAACTTCCCATAAATTGAGTAACCCTTATCTGAAGAGCTTAGGTGTTTCAAATTTCGGAGTCTTTCAGATCTGAGAATTTTTGCAGACTCCACAGTAAAAAAAAAAAAAAATTCAGACTTCAGAATATTTTGGATTTCACATTTTTAAATTAAGGATGCTCAACTAGTATTACTAAATGACTAAATCCAAATGAGAAAGAACTGTCTATAAAACATACCAAATATTGCCTGATTTATTTACACATTACATTCCTAGCTAATATCAAAACAAAACATTTATATAATATACCCTTTACAGGAATCCAAACATTTCATAGAACTCTGTATTCTTTTCTTCTGTAACATTTATCAGAACTCTAATTAAAAAGTAGTACAATTGGGGCTGGGGATGTGGCTCAAGCGGTAGCGCGCTCGCCTGGCATGCGTGCCTCCCAGGTTCGATCCTCAGCACCACATACAAACAAAGATATTGCGTCTGCCGATAACTAAAAAATAAATATTAAAATTTTCATTTTCTCTCTCTCTCTCTTTAAAAAAAAGTAGTACAATTAATTTTTAAAAGGTATATATACTACATACTATCTAAGCAATGCAGGGACAGTTTGTATTACTCCAAATAGTGCTTTTCATAGTAGGTAAGCAAACGATATTTTTTGAATAGATTCGTAAGTCAGATTTTGGTTTACAACAACAAAAACCCTATATGATTTACATTGGGTAAGAGTAAGTAAGAGCTAAACTAGTTTTTATTCTGATGTCCATTTAGCAACTTTGGCCCACTTTAAAAAAAATGGCATGCTATGCTATGTTTTTAATGGAAAACAGTAAGTACATCTGTACTATCACATCCAAAAGCATTTTGGAAAAAGACATCATTATATAAAAGTAAAGTACTCCAGAATATGTATCTGTTGCATTAAATCACAGCAGAAAAATATAAAATAAAACTATATTTTGCTTTCCCTCAACAAAAGACCCCCCAAAAGATGTTCATAATCTTCGCTACCACATATTCTAAATAGCATTTTTAACAACGAAGCAATACAGATGTAACTATTTAAAGATTTGCTACAAATTAGATTTGCATTTATTTAGAAATTTATCATTTTTATATGATTTGCTCCTAACGTCTGCAAATCATATATATCTTTTAGGATGAAAGTTTATTTCTGAAGGGAGGGAAAGAAGAGGTACATGGGAACGAAATGGACCAAATTATATTGCGTGCATGTACAAATATGTAAAAATGAATTCCACTATTACGCACTAATTTTTTTTAAAAAGCTTTTCTCTGGTTGTTAATGAAGAAGATGTTAAAAAAAAAAACAATCATTCCCATTAAAGTGATTCCTCATTTGTTATTAAGGCTTAAAGGAAAATAAGATTATGCA
Source organism: Marmota flaviventris (assembly GCF_047511675.1). Taxonomy (NCBI): domain Eukaryota; kingdom Metazoa; phylum Chordata; class Mammalia; order Rodentia; family Sciuridae; genus Marmota; species Marmota flaviventris. The sequence continues at coordinate 78,737,101 of NC_092507.1, forward strand.
TAAATATAAAGCATTTAATCTTTAGACTAAATTTAGGTCAAAATTATTTTTGGTTTTAAAAAAAAAGTCCAGATTTATAGGGATACTGACAAAAAGCTCAACAGTTTACCTGGAGGCTGGGCTTGTAGCTTAGTGATAAGCATAAGCTCAATCCACAACAACAAAAAGTTTACCAAATTAAATGTGCAAGTCATCTATCTATCTTGGATTTTTAAAAAGACTTTTATCATCTACCTTTCATACTCATAAAGAAAAAAACACTAGGTAAATGAGGTATGGGGCAATTCCTCAGTACTGCTGAGCAAATAAGTTTTTCCAAATAAATTATCTGGAAGAATTCCCAACTTCCAATGACAGGTATTTTTATTAACATTTATTCATGTGTTTAATCGAGGTAAGATCAGTTTATAAACCTCACATCAAACCCACTGTTCTTAGAAGCACTATATAATTCCTGCAAATCCTCTTTAGAATTATAAAAAAGAGAGGAAAGGTCAGAAGAAAACTTCTCTTGCTCCCCTTAAGTATTTCCTGGTAAAGATCTTAAGAACTTCAAAAAGCAGTTATTTCAGCAATCAGCAGCTTAGCTATCTGCTAAATTCTTCCTTGTTTACGTTGATCTGAGCCAAGAGCAACTGGACAAAATTGCTTAATCAGGATACGTGAATGATATGTAGCCAAGTATAGGGCACAAAGCTTTTAAACAGATCAAGCTACACTCAAAGACAGTTGGTCTCACTGGGAAAAGTTCAACATGAAGACATCTGTGCCCCACCATACTTAAAAGAAAAAAGATCAGGTAAGTAATTGCATGAACTATGATCGGAGCAATGTTACTTCTAAGAGTTCTGCAAAAACAGACATGAAACATGTAAAATATCTAAATGTACAGTTTAATCTTCATGCTAAGCTTAATCTTATGATTCATTTTATATATGTGTGTGTGTGTATAAAATATATATATTTTTTGGTACCAAGGAATGAACTCAGGGATACTCGACCACAGAGCCACATCCCCAGCCCTATTTTGCATTTTATTTAGAGATGTCTCACTGAGTTGCTCAGCTTTTGCTGAGGCTGGCTTTGAATTCGTGATCCTCTTGTCTCAGGCTCCTGAGCCACTGGGATTACAGGCATGTGTCATTGTATCAGGCTTCATTTAATATTTATTTAGTATACTCGTTCAATAATAATATTAACTCAACCCATGTGTGTGGGCGAGGGATTGAATTTAGGAGTGCTTTACTTCTGAGTTCTACCTTTAGCCCTTTCATTTTTTGAGACATGACTTTGCCAAGTTGCCCAGGGTAGCCCTAAATTTGTGATCCTCCTTCAGTCTCCGGAGAAAGTGGGATTACACGCATGCACCACGGTGCCTGGCTCTAACTTTTTTTTTTTTTTTTTGGTACTAAAAAGTGAACCCGGGGGATTTAACCACTGAGTCACATTCCCAGCCCTTTTTACTTAGAGACAGGGTCTTGCTAAGTTGCTCAGAGCCTTGTTTAGTTGCTGAGGCTGGCTTTGAACTCATGATCCTCCTGCTGGGATTACAGGTATGTGCCACTGCGCCCGGCTTCATTTTTCTTTAATATTTATTTATTTTTTTAGTTATAGTTGGATACAATACCTTTATTTTATTTATTTTCATGTGGTGCTGAGGATTGAACCCAGGACCTCACACATGCTAGACGAGTGCTCTACTGCTGCACAACCCCAGTGCCTGGCTTTTTTTTGTAAAACCAACAATATCAGGTTAAAACTGTCCAAGGACTAGTGTAAAATAAAAACAATGGCCTTTAAAGGTAATCATTCTACAACTGTACACTGCAGAAACATTTTTTTTCAAAGAATGTCAATGCCCAAAATGAGTTAAAAATAAACCTTATCTTTTAAAAACTGCTACTCAAAAGTTTAATATATTATTATAAAATAACTATGGCATATCACTATATCAAAAGCATCAAAACAATTAAAAGTGATGTGAAATACTGAAGTTACTAAAGTCCATGAACTTTGAGTGATAAAGGATCTACAGTGAGCAAGTGGGAGGTTGGGGGTATGTCTCTTTTTTTAAAGGAAAACTAGCTAATAAATATAGAAGAAAAAAAAGAAAATGAAAATCTCCATTTGGGACATTCAATATATAATAACTGATTCAATACAACCATCAATGAATGCTGAAATCATTAGGTAAAATGTGGATGGATACAATGAGAGTGAGTTCTGCATCTATGGATCCAACCAACCAAGGATAGGGGGAGAAATGTGCATCTGAACGGTACATGTATGAATCTTTTTTCTTGTCATTACTCTCTTAATAATACAGTATAACAACCATTTTAATAGCATTTACATTGTATTGGTCATTATAAATAATCTAGAGATGATTTAAGATACACAGGAGGTATGCATAGATTCCATGCAAATACTATGCTATTTTATATAAGAAACTTAGGCCTCCACATATTTAGGTGTGCATAAGGGTTCCTAGAACCAATTCCCCCAAAGATATCAAGGTACAACTGTATTTATTTGGTACAAAAGTACTTCCAATAGATTACTCAGTAGTTGTAAAGACGAACCACACCTTTACAAAGGAGGGTCTAAGGTAATCAAATCTGGCCACTGGGATTACAGGCATGTGTCATAATGGTAATAATATTCATCATCATTTATAGCTGGCACAATTTATGTGTTTCCTGACTTAAAACAAAATGAAGTTCACAATACTATCATCTAAATATTTAATTGAATCTAATCTATAAGAAATACAATGACACTAGGAGGAAGGAATCAGACAAATTCAGAATATGAGATAAAGCAACTAGGCTTCATCTGTAAAAAGTTATGTGTCATTGCAGACACTGGTTATTGTTTAATTAGTATGGACAGAGATTTATCAATTTTATTGATCATTTCAAAAAACCAACTTCTGGTTTCATGGATTTTTCTTGTATTGTGTCCTTTTCAATTTGATTTTTAGTATTATTGGTAACTTTGCTTGCTTCTGATTAAATTAGCTCTTAAATGTCTAGTTTTTTTAAGGTAGAAACTTAGATGACTAGTTCAAGACTTATTCCCTTTCCTAATACAATCAATCAATATTATAAAATTGCTAGGACGCACTGCTTTGGATGGGTCCAAATGCTTTCACAGTAGGGGAGAGTCACTCTCAGTTATCAAGCTATATACATTTCCAATAACCAAACAGCAATGTGATTGGCCTGTCATTCCTAACCTTACAACTAAGACCACCTCACTTCCATGTATAGGCTTGTATTCACTGGATTTCCAAAATCAACTATTTTTGTTTGGATCTTGAATGTCCCTTAGAAAAAGGCCCATGTGTTGAAGGACTGGATCTCAATCTGTATTACTATTGGAAGGCAGTAGAAACTTTAGTGGGGCCTTGTAGGAATACTGGAACACTGTCCCTTCCTATCTTTTTGTTTCCTGGCTGCCATGAGGTGAACAGGGCCTCCTCTGCCATGCACTCCAGTCATGATGTCTAGTATCAGAAAGATGAATAATGCACCAATCTTATTCCTAAATAGGGGAACATAAAGAATTCTATGTCAGCTCTACTCTGGCACATTACTAAGAGCTGGCCTATCCAAATATTATATCCAAAAATCATATAAAATCATGGCTGTGGGTAATAGCCCCATATTTACCACTTGCCCTAGATGTTCTCTCCCATTAGTCCACTGAACTCCTGATACTCCAAATCCTTGTCTCCTCTATCTCTTAATCTTCTTGCTGTGGGACTACAGCTCTGTTAGAACTCACTTCTCTAGCTGCCACTTCTGACCTAATCTGCTTTACTTCATATTGCATTCCCGCCCCCTTCCTTTAGTCTCAAAGTAAACCAAAACTCTGATTAACACAACCCATACTCGGCCCTGAGGGAGTCTCCTATCCTCCCAGTCTCCTTCCACAAGCCAGATTACTTGCTTCTAGTCCTACCCCAACTATCACCAAAGGGTTCCTGTACTAGAATTTTATGTGCTTGCATAAGGATGTCTTCTATTGCAATCAAAAGATTAAATGTGACATCTTTGCATCTTTTCCTTCATTTCTTTAGCCTTTTGGGGGTAATATGTTGAGGAAAAATTCAAATAACCATTTTAAAATTAACAATTCAATGGCATTAAGTACATTCAAAATGTTGTAAGGAGCTGGGGTTGTAGCTCAGTGGTAGAGCACTTGCCTAGCACATGTGAGGCACTGGGTTTGATCCTCAGCACCACATAATAAATAAATTAATTAAATAAAGGTGTTAGGTTCTTCTACAACTAAACATATTTTTTAAAAATGTTGTGTAACCCTATTCACAATAGCTAAACTATGGAACCAACCTAGATGCCCTTCAGTAGATGAATGGATAAAAAAAACATGTGGAATTCAGCATTAAAAGAGAATTATAAAACCATGGTATTTGCAGGTAAATGGATGGAGCTGGAGAATATAACACTAAGTGAAACTAGCCAATCCCCAAAAAACCAAATGCAGAATGATTTATCTGATTTAAGGATGCTGATTCATAATATGCTGCGGGGGTAGGAGGGATGGGAGGATTAAATGAACTCTAGGTAGGGCAAAAGGGAAAGGGTGAAGGAGCAGAAGGGAGGGGGCACAGTGGTAGGAAAGACGGTGGAATGCGATGGTTATCATTACCCTAAGTACATGTATGAAGATATGAAGGATATGACTCTACTTTGTGTACAACCAGAGATACAAAAAATTGTGCTCTATATGTGTAATATGAATTGTAATGCATTCTGTTGTCATATATAACAAATTAAAATTTTTAAAAAATGTGTGCAACCACCAACTCTATCTGGTTTCAAATCATTCCCATCACTCACAGTGAAATCCTTTACCTATTTAAGCAGCTTCTCACCGACCCCAATCTACTAGTAATCACCAACTTGTATTCTGTTCTATATGGATTTATCAACCCTGAATATTTCCTACAGCATAATCACATAATATATGAACTTCTGTATCTGGCTTCTTTCACTTAATTTAAGGTTTTGGAAACTCATTCACATTATAGCAAGTATTACAACTTTATTCCTTTTTATAGTTGAATAATATTCTTCTGTATGTATATATGATAATTTGCTTATTCATTCATCCATTAATGGACTTCTGACTTGTCTACTTCTTTTTTATAAATAATACTGCTCCAAATGTGTGTACACATATTTGTTTGAGTATCAGCAATTCATTCTTTTGGGTACACAACGAGAAACTGAATTGCTAGCACATAAATGATTTTTTTAATTACTCTATTTTGTCTCTACTACTTCCTACTTATCTACATATCTTTTCTTCACAAGAATTTTTAGTTGGTTTCCCTAGGGTTTATAAGAATACATTTTGCTGTTCCCCAAATACCCCAAACTTATTCCTTGATCAACACCTATATACACAGCCATGTTTTCTGTATGGAAGCTGAGAAATTCATATTGTCAAATGCTTTTCTTCTTTATATCATTCAGTCTTTGGCCAAATGTTACTTCCTCAGGGAAGCATACCATAACTGTCCTACCTACAATAGCACCCATACATACTACCTTGTTCCTGATTTCTTTTTTGTTGAAGCCTTTATCACCATTGAAATCATATTAATTTGTTTAAATGTGTCTTTCACACCAGAACACTCTATGCAATAGCAGGCTTCATTTCCCTTGGTTATTATTATCCCCTCCGCACTTAAAGATAATATTTTGCCCATTGGTTTTCAAATGAATAGATTAATATTCACTCCATTATAAGATGTCCACATCTTATAAGACTGAGCAAAATACAAAATGTTTACACAAACTTAAGTTGATATCTTAACAATAAATTAACAAATAAAATGGCAGTCAAGATTGTTTTCGTTCTCATGACCATCCAATTGGCTTCTGCTTGTATTTGGAGAAAAAGAGGGGAGGGGGGCTATCATAAAATCTGGGTCAAAAAGTAACTCATTTAAATGTACATTTGGTATGGTCTTTGCATTGAAAGAACTTTCAATTTCAAGTAAGATCTGAATAATAATGAAATACTACCTCATATCTACTAAGAAGGCTATTATTAAGAACAAAAACAAAATACCAAGAGTTGAGAAGGATGTGGAGATTGGAACCTTATTGACATTGCTAATGACAATGTAAAATGGTACAGCCATGGTAGAAAACAGTTTGGTGCTTCCTCAAAAACTTAAACATGGTATTATATATATGATCTAGTAAACCCATATATAGGTATATACACAAAAGAATTAAAAGCAGGCACTCAGATAGTTATACACCAATATTCATAACAGCATTTTGTCAATAGCCAAAAAGTAGAAACAATATAAATGATGACCAACAAATGAATGAACAAAATTGCTATATACATACAATGGAACATTACTCAGACATAAAAATAATAAATTTTTTATAAATGCTACAACATATAGAAAATATTAATGTTAATCAAAATAAGCTAGACACAAAAGGGCAAATATTGCATAATTCCACTCATTTAAGTTACACAGATTGAGTATATTCACAGAGATAGAAAGCAGAATAGAGATTATCAGGTACTAGGAAAAAGAGGAATTATTATTTAATGGGTATAGAGCTTATTTGGAGTGATTTCAAGGTCTAGAAATAGCGGTTACCAACACTGTAAATGTGCTAATGCCACTGAATTATAAACTTAAATGATAATTTTATGCTGTATATGTTTGTCACAATTTAAAAAATCATCAAAAGAAAAAGAAAATAGTAAATGGATATGCTAAAGTAAAAGAAAAAGACATACAAGTCTCACATTTTATATGTGGATTTTAAGAAAAGGTAAAACTATGGTGATAGAAGACAGGTCACTGGGATGGGTGTTACTCTGTTATGACATATACATACAGTGGCTTTTGAAGACACACAAAGGAAATTTTGATAGCTATGGAAATATTCTTTATTTTGATTGTGGTAGGGGTTATACAACCATACACATTTCAAACACATCAAATTATACTTAAACTTGATGAATTTCATAATATGTAAATTATGCTCTACTAAAGGTCATCTTAAAAATGAGAGACCTGAGATAGTCTAGACCTAAACATTTCTAATACAAAACAAAAATGCATTCTTGAGTGTCCAAGATTAAACAGAAAAATGACTAAAATTTAGTGCTATATATGAAATCTAAGATTCTTTACATCATATAAAATACTTCCATTTGTCAGTGGTGAGTGATGGTAGTAGACAGTCATATTTCAAATCTGTACCATATAACTGTCTACTACCATACAGATTTGAAATCCTTATTCTGGGAGTTTAAGAATTCATAAAGTTATACTGGAAGACTGTAATCAGAATATTTATCAATAGGTACTCATGGTACAGTCACTACTTTGTAAAGCAACTATTTCATTTGTCAAAATTCCAATGGATAAGATATTGTGTCTTGGGATCTTATATTCACTATGCCTTCTGAAGCCATATATAATTTTGCATAGATTTCTTTTAAAATACTGAAAAATGACTTATGTATAATGTTCTTCTAAAAACTTCTTTACTGAAGCCTAAAAAAAAATCCAGGGCTCCCGCTGTCTTTCCTACACTAGCCACAAGAATAGTGTGTAAATGATCACATAAGTTTTGGTATTCAAACTAGATACAACACTACAAATCTTCTTCAAGCTACTTTGAATACTTAGGATTGTTTTGCTTCTAAGAAGACTGCACTTAGGATTTGAGTCTAAAGTCACAGCTACATTATATTATTACTGGTTCATTTCTGATTTCTTGTCAATTAAAATATCAACATCTTTGTTCCATAAGGCATTGGTAAAATACACCTTTGAATTTTAAACCTAATGGACAAGGCCATATATTTTGGGGAAACAATCTTTTATCTTCTCATTCTAAGTAGATATTAAACAGTTTTTGAATCTTGATTCATCATCTAACATATTAGTTCCATTTTTAAATAGTTCATGTATAAAAACTGCATGTGAAGATTTAAATACAAAATGCATCCTGTGTAAGTGTAAGACACAAAGACCTTTAAACATCAATAGTCTATTTCATTTGTTTATATGTGGTGCTGAGAATTGAACCCAGTCCCTCACACATGTGAGGTAATCGCTCTACCACTGAGCCCCAGCCCCAGCCCCAGCCCCAATAGTCTCTTAATATAATCCCCTATTAACACCAGCTACTTTTATTTTAATTTCTCTACCTTGACGGAAAACATAGTCATGAGGAAAGTCCATCAAATAACTTGTAAAACTGTATTTGTGATCCAGTTTTTATTTATTACAAGTATGATATTACTCTGTTATGACATGCGCATACAATGGCTTTTGAAGACAGATGTTCTAGAAATTTTTTCATGAAGCATCATCAAAGACCCTGGACATTTTTTTCAGATATTTAACCTTGATTATTTTCTGTAAGAAATGTATATGTCCACCTTGATGCCTACAGTACCTTTTATTTTCTAAAACTCATTTAAAGATAATAATAACAGGGGCTGGGGTTGTGGGCTTAGTGGTGGAGCACTTGCCTAGCATGCATGAGGCACTGTGTTCAATTCCCAGCACCACATAAACAAACTAAATAAACAAAATAAAGGTACTGTGTCCATCTACAACTAAAAAAGACATTTTTAAAAAAGATAATCATTCCACAAGTCATTTTAATATCTAAAATATGCAACTTAAAAATTGGAAATTTAACAAGGCTATCACTATTTTTCATTTACTCTGCACATTACTGCTTTATACTTCCATTTTATAGTTTATTTCCATTTAATTATCCTCTCGGTGAGGGAAAAAATGAAAACAATCAAAATAGAAACCTAGTTCATCTTTATTTTGGCCCCACCAAGCAGGTCTATTTTGTCCTTCAAAAGGAATGCGAAGAGATTCCTTTCATTACACTTTATAAAAGTCTCATTACACTCTTGTAATTTTTGCTTGCTCAGTTAACTTTTTCATTATAAAACAACCTTATATTCTTTTTATACACATCTACCTATAAGGTTTCAATAACTGGAAACAAAGCAAAAAACTTAATTCATGATTCTAACATATTGAGACAGTAGTTTATGCTAAATACAAGCATAATACTTATCTTTCGGGGCTGGGGATATAGCTCAGTTGGTAGAGTGCTTGCCTTGCACGCACAAGGCCCTGGGTTCAATCCCCACCACCAAAGGAAAAAAAAATACTTATCTTTCCTTCTAAACAAATGATATTGTACTGATAATTCATGTCAGTTTAATTCCCAACATGATTCAACAATTCTAGTTTCATGCTTTGATATTACTGACATTTTATATGAAGGCAGAACAAATAGCTGAGTTCTAGTTTTCTGAGTTATTATTTTCTCACTCTCATTTTTATTAGCCATCTTCAATAACATAATAGAAGAAACATGTGTTTATGGCTCTTTTCAATTATCAATTTTTTTCTGACTTCTGTACCCAAATGAGGATGCTGTTTCTTCATTTTACTAAATAAAAGTAATGTCTAACTTTGTAGTCATTCCATTTGCCCTAGACTTGTAGAGTTCTAGTTTCTACTTGCCAAAAGAAAACTAAAATAAGAATATCTTTTCAAAGATAGAGAGTTGGCTTTTCTTTTGAATCTTCATATTTTTGATTAAGATAATCCTAATCTGAATCTTGGAATGAAAAATTGTTATCAAGAATCCTAGGTTAGTTAACATGAATTTTTTTTTTTTTAATTTTAATATTTATTTATTCTTTTTTAGTTTTCGGCAGACACAACATCTTTGTTTGTATGTGGTGCTGAGGATCCAACCCGGGCCGCATGCATGCCAGGCGAGCGCGCTACCGCTTGAGCCACATCCCCAGCCCATAACATGAATTTTAAAGGGTTACTTTTTTTCATCTTCACTACTTTTCTCCGTTTGAAAACATTCAGGCATATACCTTAACTCATAATTCAATGTCTTGATGTAGGAAGTCCAGGCTACAGAATATCATAAAATCTAAACTAACACATTCTCAAAACTCAAAATAAGATAATTATATATATTCTGTATGTGACTAATACTACATTTGCTCAATGAATAAAATCTAGCTGCAGTCAGGATTACCTATGGTCAAACAGATTTATAAAACCTAAAAAGCAGATCTGAAATACACTGGTTATTTTTTATGATTTGAAATGTAAGGAAAAAAATTATTAACTATTTCTAACAAAACTGGAGGGAGGGGCTAGAACAAGGAGTCTTTAGGCCACAGTAAGACCCCAGATATTACAGAACATAAAATGGAATAATTTAAGACTTCAATTAAAGTTAAAAAAAATTATTTAAAACAAGAGCACAGAAGTTGTGCTTCCAAAAAATTTTTTTTGGTTTAAAGGGAAAGGGATGAGAAAGGCGATACAAGGCACTACCAGACTCCTTACCCATTGTTGTTGGTGCTGGAGCTTCCTGATGGTATTTTCAGCTTGCTCCAGCTTAGCACTGGCCTCATCACTCTGCTGTTTGATGGTGGCCAACTCCCGTTTTATGAGGTAGTTTTCCTCAGCCTCCTGGGCTCTTGTCACTTGTCCCTTAGGACATAATTTTTTTGTGTGTAAAGCAATTTAGGACAGATTCAAGAAAGACTGCCTTTGTGAGGTTTAGTTATTTACTTTCACATGTTAAAAAAAGAATCACCTCAGAATAGAACAGCCTAGTTAATTATTAACTAGCAGCTTATTATTGCTCCAGAAAATTTTTGGAAACTAAATGAAAAATTAATTGACAATCTTAAGAACAATTCTTTCAGTCAATAAAAATTCATGCAATATTACTGAGTTGTACATGCAGGACTAAAATTTTCAACAAATAGCAGTTAATTTCAAAGAATCCACTGATTGCCATTTGTAATAAAGAATACTTTAAAAAATAAGGTTAGCTTTATAACGTGCAAAAGGTGCCTATTTGAGTGTACTAGATAAGTTATTAAAAATTAAATTTATACCCATATACCACCCAAAAAATTATTTCTAGGAAAATGCATGTAAAATTGCATGCATTAGAATATAAATTTCTGAGTTTAGGACTTTTCTTCGAAGTAGAGTTAGAGAAAATGCTTTAAAAAAAAAAAAACAAAACACAAAAAAAAACTATACCTGTATCAATCTATCTGCCAAGGAAGCACTTTCCTACAAAAGGAAAAATTCAGATAGAAATATAAGAGAAAGAAAATAAAAGTGATAAAATTAGGAATAAGAAGAAACAAAGGTACTCAAATTCCAACTGCTTTTCATTGTTAATTAAAAAGGACACCTAAAAATTTAAAACTTTTTTTAACTGAATAAGTTTTTATTCTTAAAAATACATCAAAACAAAGACTACAAAAAACCATGTGTTTCCAAGAAGAAAATGAACACAAATTCCAAGTGGTTTTTCATTACTTGGGCAAGTAAATATCTTCTCTTGAAAGCTTACCTTTTTACATCTTTAATTTTAATCATATTATCAAACTACATATATGAAAGGGAGAAGGAATTTGAGTAAGCAATTCTACATATAAAGTGTGACAGCAATTCGAGCCATAGTAACATCCAAAGAAATAAAGTAAAGAAAATAAGACAAATGAAATCAATCAGCTCAATTTAATAAACACTAGTAATAATGAGCAAGTAAACTTTTTGGTTACAGAATTGAACTGATACGTAAGTATTTATAGAATTCTAAGTGTCGACACATCTAGGTCATTTAAGCCAGTAAAAAAGTTACTTAATTCTCTAGAAATAAAATCCAAACTTAATAATTTCCTACAGCATCTTTATCACTTTTAAACGGTTTAACAAGATAAGAACACTTTCTCTGAAAATGACTGACTACAAAGACAAAAATTCACCTAGAAAATTGTCTTACTCTAAGCCAGGTTTAGGGAATGGGGGAGGAGGAAAAAAACAATTGAGTTCAACATTCATGTGGCATCACCAAAAAGTAGAAATAGCCTCAAAGCAACTCTAATACAATGAGAGACATACAGAGAAGCTATATTTTACTTAACATACAGTATCTGCAATTATTATACAATAGACAGACATGTAATAAACTTCCTATCCTTGTACACTGATATTTAATATGAAATCATCTTTTCTTTAAAAACGAAAGACAGGGGATGGGGTTGTAGCTCAGTGGTAGAGCACTCACCTAGCAAGTGCGAGGCCCTGTGTTCCATCCTCAGCATCACATCAAAATAAATAAATAAAATAAAGGTTTTGGTAGAGAGAGAAGAGGGGAGGGGAGGGGGGATAGTAGAGGATAGGAAAGGCAGCAGAATACAACAGACACTAGTATGGCAATATGTAAATCAATGGATGTGTAACTGATGTGATTCTGCAATCTGTATACGGGGTAAAAATGGGAGTTCATAACCCACTTGAATCAAAGTGTGAAATATGATATATCAAGAACTATGTAATGTTTTGAACAACCAACAATAAAAATTTTTTAAAAAATAAAGGTTTTTTTAAAAAAGAATTAAAAAAAAAACGAAAGGGGGCTGGGGCTAGGGCTCAGTGGTAGAGCACTCGCCTAGCATGTGCAAGGCACTGGGTTCGATCCTCAGCACCACATAAAAATAAATTTTAAAAAATAAAGGTATTGTGTCCAACTACTATATATATAACGACTGAGGTGGTCACTCAGTGGTAGAGCGCTTGCTTAGCACGTGTGAGGCACGGGATTCAATCCTCAGCACCACATAATAAATAAATAAATAAATAAATAAAGGTCTTGTGTCCATCTACAACCAAAAAAAAACTTTAAAAACAAGAAAGAAAGAGAGAGAGAGAGAGAGAGAGAGAGAGAGAGAGAGAGAAAGACAAACACTGCAAATTATCCCTTTCCTAGTTTTTTATTTCTTAGATATTTATCTATAAACTTTCAGGAAGACTTCAAAGATACTTGACAATATAATAAGGAATATTTTTAAACCTAGTTACTCTTGCCTCTAATTTTTAAAGGGAGCAACAAAAAAAAATCTGTGAATTCAAATGGTGTTTTTCTTTTAATAAAGCAAAATTCCTACACTATGCTTTGATTACTCCATTCATTCTTACAGTATCAGAAACACAACTACAAAAGGTTCATCAAAAGCACAATACAAAAATTATGCAAAATTTCCACATTTGCCAATTATTATGAAACAGAGAAGAGGCAATGAGTAGATATTAAAATAATTTTAACTAAAGTTTACACACAACTCTCTTTTACTGAAAATCAATATCAGAGTGAATTTTTATATAAAGAATACAAAGGGATAAGAATTTTAATCATTTTGACTAAATGTAAAAGTAATGTAAATGTAAAGTAATTCTAGACCTTAAATGAATTATTGCCTCACTTGACAGTCCATGAGGAAGCCAGGACAACATGTGAATCATCTGAGGATAGGAAAGGTAGCAGAATACAACAGTCACTAATATGGCATTATGTAAAAATGTGGATGTGTAACCGATGTGATTCTGCAATCTGTATTTGGGGTAAAAATGGGAGTTCATAACCCACTTGAATCTAATGTATGAAATATGATATGTCAAGAGCTCTGTAATGTTTTGAACAATCAATAATAAAAAAAAAAACATTTGAATCATCTTTAAAAAGTTGTTATCAGAATCAATTCCCAATTAGATTCTAGAAGAACGTATTTTTTAGAGGTTACACAGAAAGAAAACAAATGACATCAATATTAATCCAATAATTACCCAAGTTAAAACCTTAATATGAAAGGTCAGGAACTTGTACCCATCAATTTTTATTAATAACTAGCTATGCGGCTAAACAGTAAGCTAGGCAAGTTAACAGTCAATAACACAACTTAAGAGATACATGTGCCAAATTTTTTGAGAATTTCTTAAATATATGGAAAAATCCTAAAAGCATTCAACAGAAATTCATAATAGTTACTTACTTTTTCTAACGTTTCAATGCGCTGTTTTAAAAGTCTATTTTCTGTGCGTAACCTCTGCCAAAAAAGAAAAAAACAAAATTTTGCTTGAAAGCATTCTGGAGAGTAAACAAAATTCCTAAATCAAGTCCTGAAAACATGCCATCTTTTATAAATAAAAAGAGTATAAGAAATGGTTACATTACCAGATGTCAGACCATTAAAGGCTCCCACTAAGAAATCTATGACAAAGGAATAATTGTATTTTTCATTCCAGCTATACACTAAAGTATATAAATAATCCTTCTCTTTTCTATATTTAAAAGGACAAAGATAAATGTTTTAAATTACCCATTAGATGGAAAAATTTGTAACCTGCCTATCTCCTACAAAGCCTATTCACATAATTAGTATTTAAATGTCAGTTGAATTAATAAAAAACTTCAAATATGCATATTCATACAATAGCAAACTATCATTTTAGATTAGACAAGTCTTCATTTATATTATAGATACAAGTTGCAAAATTCCTTACATTTGAAATTATAAGACAATTTATCATGAGTTATCATCTACTTAAAAAAATTAGAAGCTCCAATTACAAGTACTGTTTCTACATTTAAGAAAAACCAGATTTAAAAAAAACAAAAACTTGGGCTGGGGATTTTAGCTCAGTTGGTAGAGTGCTTGCCTCGCATGCACAAGACCCTGGGTTCAATCCCCTGTACCAAAGGGAAAAAGAAAAAAAAAGGGAAGAAAAAAAGAAAAAAAACTTTATTTAATTGTTCAATGCTTGATTACCTAAAACTTGTCAAAATTAATTTCAGGTATTAAATACAAATCACCCTACATTTAAAAAAATCATCTTTTTGTATATTCTACCAATATAATTTCTTATAAGTTCCCTATAAAAATTATTCCTTCAATTTTCAATTCTCTTTATGTTATCCTTTCATTTTGCCATCCCTGAATTTTCAAACCCCACTTACTTTCTATATCAATTTGTTCCAAAGCTCAATCCTATTTCTCAACTCTAATTTTTTCTAAAACTTCTTCCTTGGAAAATCATTTCAACAATTGAATATTCCATTTTGCCAGTAAAGACTTAAATACAATTTGTATAACAAATGGAGTCTTATTTCAGGAAATAAGAGACTATAAATTTTTATATCTTAAATAGATCACAAATTGGAATATTACAAAGATACTTTGCAAATTGTATTTTCTTGTTCTATATACTAAAACATATCTACATAATTTGAAATGGACATAATGTATGACCTCAGAATATAAAATAACAGCTAGAGAAGTAAAATTGTCCCAGATTTCCTGGTTGTTCCTTCCATGTGTAGCATAGTAGATTACATAAATCAGCCAATTATTATTATTAATACTAGAGTTTCTGTTTTGTTTTTGATACTGAGGATTAAACCCAGAGGCTCTCTATCATCCAAGCCACACCCCCAACTCTTTTTATTTTTTTGAAACAGGATCTCACTAAGTTACAGAAGCTGGCCTCAAATTTGTGATCTTCCTGCCTTAATCTCCCAACTCTCTGACACAACAGGCAAGTCTCTGGGACTACAGTTGTGCACCACCATGCCTGGATATTTAAAAAGCCATTTGAAACCAAACAAGATTCTCATAAGGTTCAACAAAAGGTTCCCAAAAGGTTCAACAAAAGGAAACATTTTGTTTCTCCTGAAAGACTTAACTTTAAGTTTCAACTAGACAACTAAGTAAATAGTTATTTATGACAGAAGTGATAAAAATAAATTTTTTAAACTTTTTTTTTAGTTGTAGAGGGACACATGCTATCTTTGTTTATTAATTTATTTTTTATGTCGTGCTGAGGATCTAACCAGTGCCTCAAACATGCTAGGCAAGCACTCTGTCACTGAGCTATAGCCCCAGCCCCTAAAATAAAATTTAAAGATTAAAATATTCACGGGAATTTCCTTCCCCCACCTCCTTTAAATGTTCTGAAATCTATTTTACTATAAATTAAAATCTAATTTAAACCTAACCAAAAGTTTTAAAATCACTTTTTCTTATTTAATGTTTTGACTGACTGATTGTAGTGCTAAAGTTTGAACCAGGGCCTCATGCATACTATGTGAGCACTTTTCACTGAGCTATAATCCCCAACTTCTAAAACCACTTTTAAATAAATCATTGCATCCCCTTTTGTGTGACATATACTCCATGAGGCATGAGTATTATTTTAGTTCTTTTATCTCTTTTTTAACAGTTTTTCTTTGGGTGTCTCTTTTTATTGCTATGAAACTTTACAAGGAATTAAATTCAACTAGATTTGTTAAATATGCATTTTGTTGAGAAAAAAAAATCACATCTTTAAATAAAATTATTTTTGTCTCTCTATTCATCTTTTAAAAAAGTCTATGTGTAGGGCTGGGGCTGGGGGTCAGTGGGAGAGCACTTGCCTCACACATGTGAAGCAGTGGGTTCGATCCTTAGCACCAAGTAAAAAATAAATGAATTAATAAAGATATTGAGTCCATCTACAGTTAAAAAAGTTTTTAAAAAACGTCTATGTGTAAAGTTTTTAAAGTTTCTTAGGGTGTATCATATTTTTCATTTAGGTTATACCTAGATATGCTATCTATTTCTATTTTAAATGGGACTTCTATTTCCAGTGTATTTTTGAACCATTTATTGCAGATATATAGTAAGCTAGTAAGTAAATCTACTTGATTGAGTTATTATTAATCTTTGCCACACTTTTCTAGAATAGAGTGTTTTGTAAGATTTAAAATGAAAACTATTAAAAGATCACTAGATATGCCTATATAAAAATACACATCTTGTACTTGAAGCAAAAAGCTTTTTTGACTTAGCAAACTAGAAAAGAAAAAAATGAGACTAAGAGTAAGAACAAGAATTAATATTACTAAAGTAGTAGTGAGGGCTGGAGATGTGGCTCAAGCGGTAACGCGCTCGCCTGGCATGCGCGGGGCGCTGGGTTCGATCTTCAGCACCACATAAAATAAAATAAAGATGTTAAAAAAAAAAAAAAAAGTAATAGTGAAATGGAAACTCAATGCTGAAAACAACACACCCCAGGAACATTCTTTAGGAAATTTACTTAGTACACATAAAAAGTCTTAAAAATACTAGTATCCCATAATTCAATAATACTAATTTTGACAATTAGCTATAAAAAAAATAAGGAGTCAAAAAAACTTTATATACAAAGATGTATGGGTATTATTTTTGATAATGAATAGTGAAAAATAACCTAAATATCTCCAAACACAGGAATCTCAGTTTCAAATAACCTACTCTTTTTCTTGGGAGGTGGCAGGGGAGGGTAACAGGAATTGAACTCAAGGGTACTCAACCACTGAGCCACATCCCATGCCCTGTTTTGTATTTTATTTAGAGACAGGGACTCACTGAGTTGCTTAGAGCCTCGCTTTTGCTGAGGTTGGCTTTGAACTCGCAATCCTCCTGCCTCAGCCTCCTGAGCTGCTTCAAACAACTCACTCTTTTAAGATCATCTCCCATTCTTTCCAGCTTCTTCACATTATAAAGTAACTCAATTCCAATAATTCTCCTTTTCATTAGAACAATCCTGTGATCCTGACATTGTTTTATTGTCACTTAATCCCTGATGTCTTCTCTTCCCTCTAAACAAAACGTCACTTCCAATCATTATACATACTTCCTTGCTCCTCTCCCCCTTAGCTGTACATCTGTCCAATGAAGCCACTATTGTGGATTAACTCTGAAAACACTATCTGTGTATCTATAGTGGCATGTCTAACCACAGGGAAAAAAAACAGGATGTTTACTTAAATTAGCAATCATAAAATTCAGAAATTTCCTTGTTGCATCCTTCTCACACCCTCCCAGATTACTATTTTATACTTATTCCTCTTCCTTTAAACCAGCAACACTCAAACCCACTGCCACTCAGCTTGATAATCTTCTGATTTCACTGAAAAAACTGAAACAATCAGAAGATAATTTCACCCTAAATCTTATCTACATTTTTGCCCACATTTTGGTGTAGGTTCCTATTATTGTAGATTAATTATCTCTTCTAGTATACCAAGTTCACTTCCTACCTGTGCACTCAATCTCATAACCTTGACTCCAGCAATTCCCACTGTTCATTCATAACCTTTAATTTTTCCTACTTAATTGTCATCATAAGAGCATGTAGCTCTTTTTCCCATTTAAAAAACAAAACAAATATCACAACTTTATCTGGCTACTGTTCCATTTCTCTCTTCTTGATAGCAAATTCCTTGAAAAATATCCCTGATTTTTCTACTTCTATTCCAGTCAGGTTTTAGTGCCCACCACTTCTCTGCTCTTTTCCAATTTATTGCCAGGCTGTTAAACCCAATGGTCATCTCCATTCTCATCTCCAAACTATTTTTAGCATTTAACACAGTTAATCTTCTCTTCCTGAAAGCTTCTAGGTCTTTACATTTACCCGATTTTCTCCTACTTTGCAACTTTCAAGGCTTTCAACTTTATTGGCTTACCTGGGGCTCAATTCTTGAACTCTCCTCTATTTTATCCACACTCACTTGACAAGTAAACTCACCCATTCTCAATGCTCTGAATACATCATCCAGCCAATAATTGCCCAATTTATGTTTTGAGGCTGTCTT
Organism: Marmota flaviventris; assembly: GCF_047511675.1. Classification (NCBI taxonomy): domain Eukaryota; kingdom Metazoa; phylum Chordata; class Mammalia; order Rodentia; family Sciuridae; genus Marmota; species Marmota flaviventris. Next base: position 78,755,664 of record NC_092507.1, read on the forward strand.
CATTTCAGATCTATTTGGCTACTTGGACATTTCCTAGGCATCTTATTCCTAAAATATCCAAAGCTGGACTGCTGGCATTCGCACTAAACCAGATCCTATTACAATGCTCCCCATCTTGGGTAGCAAGGTTTCTAATTGCTCAGGCCAAAAAAAAAAAAAAAAAAAAAATTGATTACTTTCTCTCTCACATCTCTACATTCAATCTGTCAGCTTTATCTTTAAAATCTATTCATAATCCAACTACTTCTTAACACTTCAATCTAAGCTACCATCATCTTTTTAAAAAATATACATTTTTTTTTTAATCTGGTGCTGAAGACTGAACCCAGTGCCTCACACATAGGCAAGTGCTCTATCACTGAGCTACAAACCCAGCCCCATCATCATCTTTTGCCTGCCTCATCTCACCAGCCTTCTAGTTAATCTCTCTGCTTCTGTTTCTACAGTCTGCAATTTATTCTCAACACAGTAGTAAGACAGATCCAATGAAAACATAGGTCAGATCTTGTCCTCTACTGAAAGTCCCCAATGGCTTTCATCTCACCAGGATACAAGTTGCAGTCATTATCATTAACAGCACTACCTTATTTACAACCTGCTCTACCTTACCCACCCCTTTCTCATCATGATATTGTCCCATCCACAAGGCTCCTCAGGCACACTCTAATCCAGATTCTTCCAGATACCCACACAGCTAACTGTGTCACCTCCTTCAGGTCATTATTTAAAAGTTACCTGTTCAAGTTTTCTAAATTTTCAGGCTAAATACTACCATTTTATATTCCCTTTCCTGAAAATACTTTTCTCTCCTTAACACTATCCATCTAAAATACTATATAACTTACTGTTCTATTAGTGTGATTTCCATACTCGAATGAAAGCTCCACAAGGGCAAGAGTTGGTCTATTTCATTATTACATCTCAAATGCCCAGAATAGTGCTTAGGCATGTGGTAAGATCCGTAAATTATTCATTAAATGAATGACTTATTTAATAAATTATTCTATTGTGCCTCCATTGGATATTGTATAATCATTCTTTATTTTTAGGTATTGGGTACTAAACTCACGATTTCATACTTGTTAGATAAGCAATCTACCACTGAGCTATGTCCCCAGTCCTTTTTAAATATATATATATATATATATATATATACATATATATATTTTTTTTTTTTAATTTTGAGCTAGGGTCTCACTAAGTTGCCCTGACTGGCCTCAAACTTGCAATCCTCCTGACTTAGTCTCCTGAATAGTTGAAATTACCAGGTGTGGGCCATTGCACATGGCCAATCATTCCTTTTTTTTTTTTTTTTTTTTCCCCCTCTCTGAACTTTATTATTTTCTTATTGATTCTTTTTGGTTATATATAACATTAGGATTCATTTTGACATAATTATATAATCATAGAATATAATTTGCTCTAATTCAGTCCCCAGTACTATACCTTCCCTTCCCAGCATCCCTCCCACGTTCTCTTTCCTATACTCTACTAATCTTTCTGCTATTTATAGTTTTTTTTTAACTAGTGCCTCATTTTTTAATGAAAAGATTATAATAATACGTAAAAATGGGCATTCAAATATTTTTTATATCATAAATATATCAAAGTTTCTTGAAAAGCAGTACAGTGTGTATGTTGAAAAACACACATGGACCTAAGAATAACTTCTTAGAACCCTTGCCTTTCATTGGTTCCTATCAGTGTGACCACTGTCATGGTACTTGAGCTTTCTTTCTTCAAAGAAAAATTAAATTAAGAACCCTTTCATAAGAATATTCAAAAATATAGAGATAATGTTTGTAAATAAGCCATGATTTATTAAGTGTTAAATAAATGTGAGCTTCAATTCTACTAATACCTGACACTGACTTTTAAGTATAATTTCTGACAACTTAAAATGTTTTCTTTTCTATGCCAAGTAGTAGACATGACTGTTTTTATATCATTCTCTGGCTTTCAGCACACCTGAAATATTTCCTAATTTTTGAAACAATAAAAAATTAACTTTTACTAAAAATCAGCCAGAATTTTTAATACTTCTCATTTGAAGGGTTATAAAGCTCTGTCCCAAAGCACAAATTTAAACATGAAAATCAGATTATCAGTCCATAAATGTCTTAAATTGAATGAGAAAATAAAGATTTTTATTTTTAAAAAGATTTGTGTGTTACCATAACATAAATTAGAATTTTAATATTTCTTACCTCCTATCTAGTCAGGTGGAAAGAATATCAATAGATTAGAAAAAAGATACCAATAAAGGTATTTCTATTAATAAAATACCTTGCATGAGGCCTAGGTTTGTCCCTGGTACTGCTAAAAAAAACAAAAACCAAAAGAACAAAAACTTCATATCATTCCAGTCTGATTTTAGACATCCATATCAAAATTTCATGATCATACCACTTGCTTAGGTGAAGGATGGTACAGAACCAACTCCCTGGATGCTTCTGAGGAAGACCAAGGCAAGAAAATACAAGTTTCAAGGCCCTGGATCCCCAGCATCAAAAAAGAAAAAAATCCTTAAGAAAGCACTAGTCTAGCTGGGCCTGGTGGTGCACATCTGCAATCCCAGCAGCTCGGGAGGCTCACACAGAGGGATTACAAGTTCAAAACCAGCCTCAGCAAAAGTGAGGTGCTAAGCAACTCAGTGAGACCCTGTCTCTAAATACAATACAAAATAGGGCTGGAGATGTGGCTCAGTGGTTAAGTGCCCCTGAGTTCAATCCCGAGGGAGGGAGGGAGGGAGGGAAGGAAGGAAGGAAGGAAAGAAGGAAGGAAGGAAAGAAGGAAGGAAGGAGGGAAGGAAGGAAGGAAGGAAAGAAAGAAAGAAAGAAAGGAAGGAAGGAAGGAAGGAGAAAGAAGAAAGGAAGGAAGGAAGAAAGGAAGAAGGAAGGAAGGAAGGAAGGAAGAAAGGAAGAAGGAAAGAAGGAAGGAAGGAAAGGAAGGAAGGAAAGAAAGAAAGGAAGAAAGAAAGGAAGAAAGAACGAATATTATTAAAGAAAAGTTAATCTGAACATTAACTGTGGTCAGGTCCAAGTTAGAAATGAGATAAACTCAAAAGTAAAAAAAAAAAAAGGTACACTCAAAAACTGTTCCAGTTTTGTCCTTTATTGGGTTGTGGAAATAAAGACATGAAAATGACACAAGAGTAAGAAAGAGTTAAAAGTAAGACTACTTAAAAAAAGACTACCTCTAAAACCAGCATATTTTATTTACCTGATATATTCCACTAACATTTTTAACTCTTCTTTCCCCCAGATTTTTTTTCTATAAACAATTTCATGTCATTTGCCTGAGACAAATGAAGTACTGTAGTCGGAAGTATTTTGTGAGGCATTATGAACTATAACTTTCCCCTCAAAAAAGATATTTTTTTAAAAAAACCACAAATATAGGCTAACATCTGCTCAGGATCTTTTTTTTTTCTGAAAATGTTATTGGTGTTTCTATATTCACATGATTTAATTTTATAAGACAATTCTTCAAGAGCAAAGATTTTTCATAATAAAACTGTGATCTTTTTCCCCTAATAACATAGTATGGTAAACTGAATAGAATGCTTCTCCATCCTCAGATTCTTAATTTGTAGTTCATAATATTCATGATATTCGATAACCCATACTCTCCACACTCATCAGGATGACTTTTTACTTTCAGTAGGCCGAAGTGCAGGGTGTGATTTAATATTAACCTTACTCATGGTACCTAAAAAGAAAGCAAATGGTAGAGCAGCAGCTTGGGTGACAAGAACAAGGAGGATGGTTCACAACAATATATCCATTCTTTTCTCTATGAAAAATGTAGAACTATCAATTTCCAATTGATAGGCAATAGGTTATATAAGTGCAAATAAGTCATCCAGAAAAGGGAGGAGAGAGAGTTCCGGTAAGAAAATAGGAGTGACCGCTTTTGAGGAAGACTAAAGGCAAAAAAAAAAAAACAGAGGAGTTTAACAGAATCCATTCCCTTGTAAACAGTGCTGTGGAGTGGAAGAAGTATTTTATAGCAAGGTTCAACACACAGCTAATGAATTGTACACAGGTGTGGATCATCTGATGTCTTCCCATGTCCAAGTCAAAAACAGACACAATCAAACATAAAGTTAAAAAAACAAGTCACCCAGTTGAAGCAATTGAGGCTTGGAGGATAGGTAATTTGTTCAAAGCTATATAGCTAATCAGTGGCAGAGCCCTGACTGGGACATAGTTTGAAGGTGAGAAACTTCATCAAAGCTACTTGTCCCAGGAGGTGTCAAATGTTTATTTTTTTCAACTATTCTTTCCATTATGTCCTAATTTTTACTACATATTAAGTGCTACTTTATAACTGATACATAGGATAATCTTAAATATATACATTTTCAAATTAGACAGTACCACATTAATGCTTAGGTGGTAAAATTGTATTTTTTTTTAATTAATTTATTTTAGTTTTTCGGCGGACACAACATCTTTTGTTTGTATGTGGTGCTGAGGATCGAACCCGGGCCGCACGCATGCCAGGCGAGCACGCTACCGCTTGAGCCACATCCCCAGCCCGTAAAATTGTATTTTTGAAGTCTGATGTTTGCAGATATGCACACAGGTTTTTGACATTTACTATGTTCATTATGTATCATTAAGGTAACATTTAAAATTATTATATATTTTGTCTATACTTATTAACAAATTAGCATTTTCTAATTGATGTAACAAAAGCTTTGATGTAATCTGTTAGATTTTGCATTTTTTTTCATTACTGTTACATTTAACCTCAAGAATGACTGATTCACTGGGTTGGATGGTGCATGCCTGTAATCCCAGTTACTCAGGAGGCTGAGGCAGGAAAATAAAATATTCAAAGCCAGCCTCAGCAACTCAGAGAGGCCCAAAGCAACTTAGTGAGACCCGGTCTCTAAATAAAACGTAAAAAGGGCTGGGGATGTAGTTCAGTGGTTAAGTACGCCTGTGTTCAATCCCCATTAGTCCCCCGCCCAAAAAAAAAAAAAAAAAAGAATGACTGATTCCTTACATTATTATATTAATATTGTGAATAATCATGTAAAATGTTTTGAGACAGAGTACTATATTTATTAATATAAATTATGGCTTTTTTTTCCATTTAGTAGGAACCGTTCCATCAGTATAGAAAACTAAGAACATTGTTTTTCACTGTATAATCTGGCATTTGTTGTAAATTAAAGCTTATTTTTCTGTTTAAAAACAAAAATTTGTTCAATAAAGAAAAAGAAGAAGTCACCCAGTAAAAGTTGTTTTATATTTTTGTGGGGTAAGATTAGAAACTGGATCACAGTATGCAACTGGTGCTTCCACTCATCATCCCCCTACTGTAGCATCAAGATAAAAGCCAATGCTGGGCATCATGGCATATGCTTATTAATCCCAGTGGCTCAGGAGGCTGAGGCAGGAAGATCACAAAGCCAGCCTTATCAATTTAGTGAATCCCTATGCTTAGTGAGATAATGTTTCAAAATAAAAAATAAAAAGGGCTGGGACATGACTTAGCACCCCTGGATTCAACCCACAGTACTTTATTTGAAAAAAGGAAAAAAAAGATAAAAACCACCAAAGTTTTTCAAAGTGAAAGTTCCAACGATGTATGCCAAAGACCCTCAACTAAGACCCTTCTAGGCTTACAGGAGGTACAAATAAAAATTTTAGAGTGTGTGCAGGTTATTTACATGTCCTTTAAATAAAAAATCTGTTATCCTGGAGGGAAGTAGTTCAAAAGTATAAATAACTTTGCTTAGGGAAGAAAGAAATTCATTGATCAAAGCTTCCTGCACTTTAAGACAGCAATAATTAGTTCTACTGTAATGATTTGTTCTATTTAGTTTGTCTGTAGATTATGATCCTGTTAGCTTGAGCATAATGTGTTACAGATGATTTTCTCTACCCTTTTACAATTATTCTTAAATGGAATGTAATTATCTTCTCAAGGAGCTCATTCTCTCTAAGTAATCACCAAGATATCTAGGAAAAAGGAAGTGCTACTCTTTTGTACCACTAGAATAAAGCCACTTTAGTCGTACAATCCTACCTTAGTCTATCTTTAACTACAACCTAGGAGGATGGTCAGTAAATAAATAAAAACTTCATTGCTAAATTTACTGCAGATGGCAACCATACATCAATATAATTAATATCTATTGCTAAGTAATTGAATTCAATTTGTCTTCAGCACTTAAAAAAGCTCTGAAATTCTTACTTTAATTTCAACTTGCTCTTCCATTTCTTTAGTTTTTATTGTAGTGTATTCCTTTTCAAGCCTAAGAAGAAAATAAAAAAAGTTAAATGAAGGTATGTTTTCATTCAAAAGTAGTTATTAGATTATAAAATTTAAAAATACATATTAACATAAAATACAATTTTAATTTTCCTCAGTTTATAATTTGAGATCTTGATATGAGTAAAATCACCTGAAGAGTTACATGGAGTTTTACAAATGATCACTTTGGCCAGGCTCAGTGGCACACACCTGTAATCCCAGTGGCTCAGGAGTTCAAAGCAACTTAGTGAGGCCCTAAGCAACTTAGTGAGACCCTGTCTCAAAATGAAAGAATTTTTTAAAAGGGCTGGAGATGTGGCTAAATGGTTAAGCACCCTGGGATCAAACCCTACTACAAAAATAAACAAACCAACCAACCAATAATTACTTACAAATGACAAAAATAAGTGCCATACTACAGTAAAGTTTAGAAAGTGAAACACATAAAGTACCAAACACAAAACTAAGTTAACAAATTCAACTCATCCCTAAACCTATGAAAGAACCAACTATCAATTCCCTTCAAATTAAAACACACCTGCACTGTTCAAAAAATCCTAACACTAGCACTGACTTAAAAAATTATGGTAAGGTTAAAGGAGCAATTCTTCCTTATAGAAGAATTCCAATTAAAAATGTCTATAGAAGGAATGAGGCAAATACAAAATTTATCATTAGAATGTCACAATAATAACTGCCACAGGCAAAAAATACCAGTGGATCAGTTAGTGACCAAGGTTTACACAGTCTTAAATTATATTTCTCAAAATATTTAGTAATTACTAAGGGAATATAGTAAATACATGGTACAGAAGAAAAGACAGGCCCAACTCTACACCATGTCAGCTTAGGAACTGACTTCCTCAATAAGACTCCTAAAGTGTAAGAAGTAAAATCAAGAATCAATAAATGGTATCAAACTAAAAAATTTCTTCATCACAAAGGAAACAACCAACGTGAACAGAGTCTATAGAATGGGAGAAAATCTTTACCACCAGCACTTCAGGTAGAGCATTCATCTCCAAGATACACAAAGAACTCAAAAAAAAAAACTTAATACACACACACCCACACACAAAAGAAAAATAACCCAATCAATAAGTGGGCTAAGGAACTGTGAAATACGATCAGTCAAAAAATGTATGAAAAATGTTCAAACATCTCTAGCAATTACAAAAATGCAAATCACAGCTACACTGAGATTCCATTTCACTCCAGTCTGAATGACAGTTATCAAGAATACAAGTAAAGGCTGGGCATGGTGGCACACGCTGTTCATCTCAGAGGCTTGGGAGGCTGAGACAGGAGGATCATAAGTTCAAAGCCAGCCTCAGCAAAACTGAGGCACTAAGCAGGGCTGGGGATATGGCTCAGTGGTTGAATGTCCCTGAGTTTGATTCCTGGTATCAAAAAGAAAAAATAACAATAAATGTTGGCAAGGATGTGGGGGAAAAGGTTCACTTACACATTATTAGTGGGTCTGAAAATTGGTGCAACCACTCTGGAAAGCAGCATGGAGATTCCTTAGAAAACCTGGAATGGAACCACCATTTGACCCACTTATCCCACTACTTGATTTATACCCAAAGGACTTAAAATCAGTATAAGAGTTCAAAGCTTTTGCTAAGGTGCTAATCAACTCAGTGAGATCCTGTCTCTAAATAAAATACAAAAAAGAGCTGGGGATGTGGCTCAGTGGTTGAGTGCCCCTGAGTTCAATCCCCAGTATCCGACCCCCACAAAAAAAGAATGCCTACTATGACCTCAGGTTAAAAATCATTTAAGTACTAGAAGCAGGAAGAATAAAGCTATCATTCTTAATTAATACACTTACCCTATTTCTATTAAAAACAAAAAACCAAAATGAGCCAAGAATGTTTATCTTAAACTTTTATAATAGATACCCAAAAAAGCTTCATTAGAAAGTAACATACCCTGGGCTGGGGCTGTAGCTCAGTGGTAGAGCACTTGCCTCACATGTGTGGGGCACTGGGTTCAATCTTTAGTACCACACAAAAATAAATAAATATATTGTGCCCATGTACAACTAAAAAAAAAAAAAAGAAAGTAACAAACACACCACACACATAAAGAAGGTAACATACAACACATAAAATTTTAAATTCTCAATTCATCATCTATCTTTCTGGCTATGCTACTCATGGACTTAAGTGACATTTTGGAGTCAAACTGAGGGGAAAAGAATGTCAATAAATGGAACCACACCACTGAAGTGGTTTTAAAATAACAGCACATTAGGCTAAGGTGCAGTTCAGTGGTATAGCACATACTTAGCACATACAAGGCCATGGGTTCAATCCCCATCACCAAAATAATAATAGTAAATATTAATAATAACTGTACATTCACACATATACATGTACCAGGCTCATAACTCCAGTCAAAATACAAGGAATAACAGGAGTTTAAAGGTAGTACAAGAGGTCCTATAAACAACTATTAAAATTAGTGTGACATTCCAACATTAACTTTGATATTGAAACCACTGTTAATACCACCAATTAAAACCATGTAGTTCTATCATCTAAGGAGGAAAAATGTAATTATCACTAGAATGTTTTGTCATTTTCACTAAATATCCTATATGCTTCAACAAACTCCTATAACTAAAACAGAAAATATAAAATACTTACTTTTTCATTTTTTTTGAGTTGTATTTGACTTGGTAAGCTGCTTGGATTAGTTTATCTGCACTATCATCAAACTGATGTGGAATGACCTTCTGAAAGTGCTAAAATATAGTAAAATAAAAACATAAGAACCACTAAGTGCCATTTATTATTAATAGTTAAATCTAAAGATATACAAGAAATCATGAACTGACTTACCTGTAACATCCCTTCCATGTCAAGTTGCATTAATTCTGCCTGATTCATTTGAAGAAGTGCTAATCCTACTCGAAACACTATTTCTAAACCCTGATGAAATAAAATAAATAAAGCCAAATTTGTTTTAACTTTGTCATCAACAAAAACTAAATCAAAATAATACTAAAGTAAATATTCAGTGTTCTAAACCAGGGACTAGCAAACCTTTTCAGTTAAGAGTCAAACAGCAAATACTTGACACTTGGTGGGCCTCTGCCACAACTATTCAACTTTGCCACTGTAGCCCAAAAGCAGACATAGACAACACATAAATGAGCAGAGCTGCATTCCCAGAAAACTTTACTCTCAAAAATAGGTGTAAGGAGAGATTTACATGCAAACTACAACAGATCAGTGGCTGAACCGTAGTTTGATAGGAAATACAAATTGATCTTGCCAAGATGTAACTAATAACAATTAACTTTGGGTTCAGAAAACAGAAGACAAAGGATCATTACGTGTCACTCACACTTAAAAGACAATTTGCAATATGTTCACAGAATAGAAGAAAATTATACCAATTATTTCTAGCTGTTTGGATAATAGATACACTACAACAATATTACCTGTAAGGTAGATTTTATCTTTCACTAATTTTCAATAAATCAGTTAGGAAGTGATAAACAGGTTTGATTAAGAAAGTAGATTCCACAATTTAACTGTCTCTGTCTGAACCTAGTTAGTATACATGTATGTGTGGGTCTACAGACAAGCTACTTTTTTTTGGTATTGGGGGATACCCCTAATTTTATTTTGTTTTCTAATTTTTTTATTTTGAGACAAGGCCTCTCTAAGTTGCTTAGGGCCTCACTAAGTTGCTGAGACTGGCCTTCAACTTGTGATTCTCCTGCCTTAGCCTCCCAAGTCACTGGGATCATAGTTTTGTGCTACCACACCCAGCTTAGACAGACTAGCTATTTAACCTTTCTCTAACTCTGTTTTCTCATCTATCATCTAACAAATAGGGATAGTAACAGGATCCACCTGATTATGGTTTAAATTAGATTATCCACAGAAGCAGTTGAGCAAGGAACACATGAGCTCTTTTATTGCTCCCCTTTCTTCCCTGCTCTAATTAACCCAATGACTCCTTTGCTCAGCTCTTGCTGCTAGTCTGCCAATTAGCTTACCTCAGACATAAAGATATCAAATATCCGTGTTGCAATTGGTAATGGAAAAGTTGTAAGAAAGATAGTCAGAAACCAGGATGATGCATACATTGAGGTATGAAAACTCTGAGACTGAAAGTGTACAAAGAGCTCTGGAAGATGCTCCTAAAGAGAAGAAAACAAAGTAAAATTAAAACATAGTAAAATTGAGTGTTTTAAGTCAGATTATTGTATTTATACTAGATTATACTAGTTTAGTTTATATAAAAGATTAACCTATACCACACACAAAGATCAGGTCAAGCATAATGTGAAAAAGCTGAGATGTCTAGTAATTACAGAAATGCAAATCAAAACTACTCTAAAGTTTAATCTCACTCCAGTCAGAATGGCAGTTATCAAGAATACAGACAACAATAAGTGTTGGAGAGGATGTGGGGGAAAAGATACACTCATATATTGCTAGTGGGACTGCAAATTGGTGCAGCCAGTCTGGAAAGCAGTATGGAGATTCCTTGGAAAACTTGGAATGGAACCACCATTTGACCCAGCTATCCCACTCATTGAGTCTATATCCAAAGGACTCAGTGATGCAGCCACATCAATGTTTATAGCAGCACAATTCACAATAGCCAAACTGTGGAACCAACCTAGATGCCCTTCAAAAGATGAATGGATAAAGAAACTGTGGCATATATATATAATGGAATATTACTCAGCAATAAAAGAGAATAAAATTATGGCATTTGCAGGTAAATGGATGGAATTAGAAAATATCATGCTAAGCAAAGTAAGCCAATCCCCAAAACCCAAAGGCTAAATGTTTTCTCTGATAAGTGGATGCTAAACCATAATGGGGGGGAGAGGGGTTAGAATGAGTGGAGGAACTTTGGATTGGCCAAAGGGGAGGTAGGAGAGGGGAAGACTGTGGAATGAGATAGTCATCGTTATCCTAGGTACATGTATGATTGCACAAATGGTGTGACCCTATTTTGTGTACAACCAAAGACGTGAAAAATTGTGCTCCATTTGTGTAAAATTAATTGAAGAGCATTCTGCTGTCATATACAACTGATTAAAATAAATAAAGGAATGAAATTACGACATCTGCTGGTAAATGGATGGATCTGGAGACTATCATGTTAAGTTAAATAAGCCAATCCAAAAAGTCAAAGGTTGAATGTTTTCTCTGATATCCAAAATAGGGCAGTAAAGGGAAGGGAGAGAAAGGGTGGGGGGGAAGGAGAGATAATTTCATCAAAAGAAAGGAAAAAGGGCTGGGGATGTGGCTCAAGCGGTAACGCGCTCGCCTGGCATGCGTGGGGTGCTGGGTTTGATCCTCAGCACCATATAAAAATAAAATAAAAAGGTGTTGTGTCCACCGAAAACTGAAAAATAAATTTAAAAATCCCCCCCCCTCTCCTCTCTCTTTAAAAAATAAAAATTAAAAAAATTTTAAAAAGAGAGGAAAAATTTGTAGAGTAGAAGAAGGTCATTGAGGGGAAAGAAGAAGGAACAGGATAGGGGAAGAACAGTAGTCTGAATTTGGACAAATTTTCATATACACACACACACACACATATATATATATATATATGAATATATCACAGTGAATCCCAACATCAAATATATCTATAATATATTAATTTAAAAAATATAATTGCAGAAAGACCAACAGAGTAGAGAGATGGGAATAGAGGGAAAGGGGGAAAATGCTGGGGACTGAATTACAACAATTTATATTCAATGTTTTTATGATCATGTCAAAATGTATCCTAACATTGTTTATCAATAAAAATGGGATGTGGTTTTGTTTTTGTTTTTTTTAAAGAAAAGCTGAGATGTAGAAATTGACACATTCAGAATGATAGATACTATCTGAGAAGGGATGAAGGGGGAAAGGATGCAGAGTTGAAACTTTGGGGATATCTATAACATTTGACTTATTAATAATAAAACTAAATTATAGCCAAATTAATTTAAACCAAATACCCATCCTATCTCAGATACTATTGAGTGTCCATGTGATGCAATGTTTGTATTCATTTAAGCTTGTTGGTGGGTACATAGTTGCTTTTTTGTCAACTCTATTTCAAAAAAACTGGAAGCCAGGCATAGTGATGCACACCTGTAATCCCATCTAATTGGGAGGTTGAGGCAGGAAGTTTATAAATTTGAGGTAAACCTGGGCAAACCACAAGACCCTATATCTCAAAATAACAAGTAAAAAGGGTTAGGGCTATAGCTCAGTGGTAGAATGCCTCTGCTATCCAGTTTCAAACTGTAATTTACCTATCAGTTAAAAGGACTGATTTTTTTCAATTGTTTTAATGCTTTTAACATTGAATTTGTAAAGATGTCACTCAGAGATGATAACAAACATAAAATTGTACTTTTACCTGTATCATGCACTCAAACTGGTACATACAAAGGCCCAATTCTGCCATACTTGGTTTAAAAAGTTCACGAAGTCTATAATCTTGCATTAATTTAACAAATACACAGAAAGCTTCTTCTTCTGGCATCTGCATTAGTAGAAGAAAGTAACACAGGTTAATATTCTATGATGCACAAATAAATCAAATTATATTTAAAACAAGTACCCATCCAATCATAAACACTGTTTTGAGAGGCTACATATTGCACTCAAGAGCAACAGATTAGTAAAAATCAGGATGTCCTGGGCTGAAGATGTGGCTCAAGCGGTAGCGTGCTCGCCTGGCATGCGCGAGGTGCTGGGTTCGATCCTCAACACCACATAAAAATAAAATAAAGATATTTAAAAAAGAAAGACACAGGATTTTTTTTAAAAAAATCAGGATGTCCTAAGTTCTCATTCTAAGAATGTAAAGTTAAAGAAGTCTTTTAACCTTTAAGACTAACTGCTTTAAATGGCCTAATTCATTAATTCAACCAAAAATATTCATTTAGAGTTGGATACTTTTCTTTTTCTGAGGATCTACCAATGAACAAAAAAAAACATAATCTCAACTGATTGTGTTGGTGAATGTCCATAATCCCAGCAACTTGGAAGGCTGAGGCAGCAGGATTGCAAGTTCGAAGCCAGCCACAGCAACTCAGCAAGGCCCTGCCTTAAAATAAAAAGGGCTGGGGATGTAGTTCAGTAGCTAAGTGCACCTGGGTTAAATCCCAAACACCAAACCAACAAACAAAAACACCACATAATATCTACTCTCAAGGAGCCTGAACTTTATAGTAGGGGGAAAAAAACAACACATGTAATAAATTAATTCATATATTTGTCAAATGGCAATGAATGAAATTGAAATATAGTAGGTAAGAGGGAATGTTGAGGAGACACATTAATATTTTTGTAGGACAGGGAAGGTCCCTTGATAAGGGAACATTTGAGAAAAATGCTGAAGAAAGTGAGGGGAGAATCTGAGGTAAAAATAGTCCCAGAAGACAGAAGAGAACAACAGCCCTGAGAGGGAGTCAGGTCAGCATACTCACAAAATTGCAAACAGGAAACTTCTAGTTTAGTAGTAACTAAGTTAGTAGTAACTATTTTAGTAGTAACTTCAAGATTAGTTATTACTTCAAGAAAGTAAAATCTATACAAGAAGTACTTGGGGGGCTTGGGTTTGGCTCAGTGGTAGAGCGCTTGCCTAGCATGTGTGAGGCACTAGGTTCAATTCTCAGCACCACATATAAATAAATGAAATAAAGACCCATTGACAACTAAAGAATATTAAAAAAAAAAGAAGTAGTAGTAGTACTTGGCAGATGCCAAATTAAAGAATGAGAAAATAATGTGATCAGATTAAACTTATATTGCTTTAAAAAAAAAAAACTGGGGCTGGGGTTGTGGCTCAGCAGTAGAGTGCTCACCTGGCACATGTGAGGCACCAGGTTCAATCCTCAGCACCACATAAAAATAAATAATTAAAATAAAGGTATTATGTCCAACTACAACTAAAAAATAAATATTAAAAAAAAAACTGAGATAGAAGGATTGCATGTTCAAGAGCAGCCTGGGCAACTTAGCATGACCTGTCTCAAAATAAAATAAAAAGGGCTCAGGATACAGCTCAGTAGTAGAGAGCCACTGGGTTCAATCACAGTACAGCAAAACAACAACAATGAAGAAGTCATTTTGAGTGCAGGTTAGATTATGGAGAAGAAATAACATCAAAGGTTTTAGAGACCATTGTATGATTTCTGAATTTGACCTTAAGTGAAATGGAAAGCCCTGAGAATTCTGAGAAGTTATATAACATAAATGTTTAAAGAACTTATGAAATTAGTTTTCAAATTATCTATAATTGGAGTTTAAAACTATCAATTAAACATTTTGATTGTAATTAACTAAGAAATCATATCAAAGAAGATGTGTGTGAAATCTTTAAGAAGTTACAAAGACATTCAAACTATTTAGGTAATAACATTATGCAAATTGTTAAGCCATCTTTCTCAAAATAATATAAAATTTGCTAATTCTCTCATTCACTCACATTATACCAGTGTGTTTCAAAGAGAACAACCTGAAGAATCTCTAGGCATTCAACTTATTGAAGATGTTGCAACTAACAATATACTTTTTCTGCCTTGACATAGCCATGGATAGAAATCAAATTGCCTTTGATAAAACCCACACATACTTTCTTCCTTCCTGCCAACACAGCCACGATTCTGCCCTGGAGACCATCCCTATTAATCTCATCAAGCTCTACAGCATCATTGATTGATGTCAGTCACTACAAGAAGCCCAAGATTCCAGAACTTTTAATCGTATATAATTCTATTGTTCCCCTAATCTGACCCCATTTCCAATCTTCTACCTATACCCTCAATCTCTTTTGCAAATATTCTTCCCTTCCTTTAGCTAAAAATCTGGCTCTCCCCCAGGGTGGTTATTTTCTCTGCCACAGTATCAGAAGGAGCAAGGGGTTAGGTAAGACATATGTTCCTCCTTTCACCTCACAGCCATTTCCACAACATTAACCTTCTCTGTTCTCTGAAACACATGCTAACAGATTTGACCCATTAAGGCTCCCACCCCACCCCACCCGAGCATCTACAAAGTTCTGGGCCACCCTCCCCACAACTCCCTTGTCATTTTTTTTTTAATTTTTTAATTTTTTATTGTGGGTTGTTCAAAACATTACAAATTTCTTGACATATCATATTCCACACTTTGATTCAAGTGGGTTATGAACTCCCACCTTCACCCCATACACAGATTGCAGAATCACATCAGTTACACATCCATTGATTTACATATTGCCATACTAGTGTCTGTGGTGCTCCGCTGCCTTTCCCATCCTCCACCCTCCCCCCTCCCCACCGCTCCCCTCCCCTCCCCTCCTCTCTCTCTACCCCCTCCACTGTATAACCCTGAGGATCTCCTTCCATTACCATGCAATTTCCCTTCTCTCTCCCTTTCCCTCCCACCTCTCATCCCTGTTAAATGTTAATCTTCTTCTCCTGCTCTTCGTCCCTACTCTGATCTTAGTTACTCTCCTTATATCAAAGAAGACATTTGGCATTTGTTTTTTAGGGATTGGCTAGCTTCACTTAGCATAATCTGCTCTAATGCCATCCATTTCCCTGTAAATTCTATGATTTTGTCATTTTTTAATGCAGAATAATACTCCATTGTGTATAAATGCCACATTTTTTTTATCCATTCGTCTATTGAAGGGCATCTAGGTTGGTTCCACAGTCTTGCTATTGTGAACTGTGCTGCTATGAACATCGATGTAGCAGTGTCCCTGTAGCATGCTCTTTTTAGGTCTTTAGGGAATAGACCAAGAAGGGGAATAGCTGGGTCAAATGGTGGCTCCATTCCCAGCTTTCCAAGAAATCTCCATACTGCTTTCCAAATTGGCTGCACCAATCTGCAGTCCCACCAGCAATGTACAAGTGTACCCTTTTCCCCACATCCTCGCCAGCACTTGTTGTTGTTTGACTTCATAATGGCTGCCAATCTTACTGGAGTGAGATGGTATCTTAGGGTGGTTTTGATTTGCATTTCTCTGACAGCTAGAGATGTTGAGCATTTTTTCATGTACTTGTTGATTGACTGTATGTCCTCCTCTGAGAAGTGTCTGTTCAGGTCCTTGGCCCATTTGTTGATTGGGTTGTTTGTTCTCTTATTGTCTAATTTTTTGAGTTCTTTGTATACTCTGGATATTAGGGCTCTATCTGAAGTGTGAGGAGTAAAGATTTGTTCCCAGGGTGTAGGCTCCCTATTTACCTCTCTTATTGTTTCTTTTGCTGAGAAAAAACTTTTTAGTTTGAGTAAGTCCCATTTGTTGATTCTAGTTATTAACTTTTGTGCTATGGGTGTCCTATTGAGGAATTTGGAGCCCGACCCCACCGAATGCAGATCGTAGCCAACTTTTTCTTCTATCAGACGGCGTTGGGAATCAACCTAACAAAAGAGGTGAAAGACTTATACAATGAAAACTACAGAACCCTAAAGAGAGAAATAGAAGAAGATCTTAGAAGATGGAAAAATATACCCTGTTCATGGATAGGCAGAACTAACATCATCAAAATGGCGATATTACCAAAAGTTCTCTATAGGTTTAATGCAATGCCAATCAAAATCCCAACGGC
The DNA here is from genome assembly GCF_047511675.1 of Marmota flaviventris. Classification (NCBI taxonomy): domain Eukaryota; kingdom Metazoa; phylum Chordata; class Mammalia; order Rodentia; family Sciuridae; genus Marmota; species Marmota flaviventris. Next base: position 78,772,519 of record NC_092507.1, read on the forward strand.
ATTTCTTGTAGAAATAGAGAAAGCAATCATGAAATTCATATGGAAAAATAAAAGACCCAGAATAGCAAAAACAATGCTAAGCAGGAAGTGTGAATCAGGCGGTATAGCGATACCAGACTTCAAACTATACTACAGAGCAATAGTAACAAAAACAGCATGGTACTGGTACCAAAACAGGCGGGTGGACCAATGGTACAGAATAGAGGACACAGAAACCAATCCACAAAACTACAACTATCTTATATTTGATAAAGGGGCTAAAAGCATGCAATGGAGGAAGGATAGCATCTTCAACAAATGGTGCTGGGAAAACTGGAAATCCATATGCAACAAAATGAAACTGAATCCCTTTCTCTCGCCATGCACAAAAGTTAATTCAAAATGGATCAAGGAGCTTGATATCCCTTGTCATTTTCATGAAGATCACTTCCCTGGCCTAGTGGATCTTTGACTTCCTTTCCTCCAATAAGCCTGGCAGGCAGTTACTAGCTCAAGCTCTAAAGTCATGGCAAAGGTTGAAATCTCAGTTTCTTCATTTAATAGAAATCTTATTTTCTCCACTTTAATAGCTATGTGATCTTGAACAAATTATTTGATCTCTCTGTTGCTCTGTTTCACCACCTATCAAATGGGTAAAATAATAGCACTTATTTCACAGGGTTGCAATGAAGACTAATATAAAGTACTTGGGGCTGGGGTTGTGGCTCAGCGGTAGAGTGCTCGCCTAGCATGTGCAAGGTCCTGAGTTTGATCCTCAGCATTACATAAAAATAAATAAATAAAGTTATTAAAACAAGTGTGTGTGTGTGTGTGTGTGTGTGTGTGTGAGAGAGAGAGAGAGAGAGAGAGCTAGAGAGCTTAACAATTTATTGACCTTGTCAGGCTATACTTCCTTCTTCCTATTCCAACTCTGCTGTGCTCACTTTGCTAATATTTTATTATATTTATTCACTTGCTTAAATCCATAATTACTTTTTTTCATCTCTGTTATAATTCCAACTGGAAAAACTTCCTTCTTATATAAATTCAACTCCATACCTGTATCTAAATAGCACAAAGTGGCTGGGAAAAAATAAAAACAAAAATTTATCCAGGCATGGTGGTGCACGCCTGTAATCCCAGTAGCTCCAGAGGCTGAGACAGGAGGACCGTGAATCCAAAGCCAGCCTCAGCAACTTAGTGAGCTCTAAGCAACTCAGTGAGATCATATCTCAAAATAAAATACAAAAAAGGTCTGGGGACGTGGTTCAGTGGTTAAGTGCCCCCAAGTTCAATCCCCAGTACCCCCCCCCCAAAAAAAAAAAAAGAAAGTAAGTAAGTAATCAGAAGACAATGCTGGAGTTGTAGCTCTCAGTGGTAGAGCACTTGGCTAGCATGTGTAAGGTACTAGGTTTGAGCCTCAGCATCACATAAAAATAAATAAATAAATAAATAAAGGTACTATGTCTACAACTAAAAAGTATATTTAAAAAAGAAAAAAGAAAAGAACTTTCCCTTCTATCACCCCACTTGCATCTGTAACCATTTTTACAGCCTCTGGTCCCTTGTATCTATTATCCTGGACCTTTCCCCAAATCCTGTCCTGTAGTTCCAATTGCTCATTTAACATCTCATTTGGAGTCCAACATATATTTCAAACTGCTCATCTAATTTCCTACCCTGCCATTCCTGGATACAACAAATTTCTGCTCAAAACCCTTAGGGGTCATCACTGCCTTTTTCCTTCCTGACTCTACAACCAGTCTATCAGCAAATTTTACTGGTTCTATATTCAATTTCCAGAATCAATCTATTCTTACCAGCAACACCTAGCCCAAACCACCACAAAGAGAGTAGTCTACCATCTGAACTGTTACAAATACTTTCTAAATGGTCACTTTGCTGTCTTCCTTGTACTTCCTTTCCAGTGGTCCATTCTTTATACAAAACAATGCCAGTGACACTTTCAAGGCATGATTAGAACATTACATTCTACTGCTCAAAAACTCTGATAGTTCCCCATATCCTCAATAAAAGCCAAAATCCTTACAAGATTCTACATGATATGATCTCTAATCTCTATTTCTCATTTCCTATCATACCTTCCTCTTTCCACCTTTGTGGTGAGCCAGCCATGGGCTATGCGTGTGTGTACTATGAGCACTGAACACATAAGTGGACTGGACTGACATTGCCTCTCTCTCTGTTTGGGCTGGCGACATATGTGTCCTTTTCACTTGTTCTTCCTATGATCCCCACAAAGCACATGAGATGGGCATGACCTTCCAAGATGTCAGTCAATCTGCTGACAGAAAGACATCATGAAGCTAGACTCATCATGAAACCTGACTCCTTGCCTCATTTGAATGGCTTCTCCCCAATGAAACCCAGGTTCGAGGCATGTTCCCTCTCTTTCTTGCTTGCCTTGCCCCCCTCCCCCTCTCCCCCCACCCTCACTTGTGGGAGATGTGGCTAAGGAGTGGTCACTGAACCCAAAAAGGTACTTTCTATATCTGTGTCTTTATTTAGTCAGCCCAAATTCACTTGGAGTGACCCTGACCAGTTTAGTCATGTGTTGTGATACACCTTCTCCTCACCCCTTGGTCCAATCATAGTAGGAATGAATCAATTAATCTCCCTTTTATCTCTTACAAGAAGAGTCTCTTCCCTTCTGATGTTCCAAAAACCTTCATTCCCTCTCCCCTTTGAAAGAGCACTGATATGAGAACTGGGAGAGAGTTTTTTGATTTTTTTAAATGGTGATATTTTAAACATAAGGTAGGATGATTTGACAAAAGAGCAAAAGGAGGTAGAAAAAAGTATCACTGGGTCCTGTGACAAAATGAAAAAATATGAGACTCCGTGACATTTATAAATATGAAGAATCACCACCCAGCTGTTTTTTAGTCATTCCTTTCCATTAGAAAGAAATCATGACAACAGAGTCCTAGAGCAATGTGGTGCTGCATACTTTCTCTATGATTGAGCTGATAAGATAACATGTCTTTTGCAAAGGTCTAACGCGTATAATATACCTAATTTTACAAGAGTGTTAAGATAAACACAAAAAATATATCTAGCACTTTAAACCACTTTTACACCTGTACTAACTTTATAAATTTTATCAGACTCTCTTGAGTTACACTGCTATACTGAAGTTGTGGGAAACACTACATACTAGAAATATAAAAGCATAAACTTTAGAATCAAAGAGGGGGGGTTTTCAATCTGGATCCACCACACTTTTTACCTCGTGGCCCTGGGCTATTAAGAGATTATTGTTGTGGTGGCACACTGCCTGCCACTGACAAAAACAGCTAAAACGCCACTGATGACTTCAATTGTGGTGCTGATTCTCATATCACTATCACCATTGTCTTCAGCACCTTGAAGGAAAGTGTGGTTAGCTCCTTAGGGCTCCTAAAGAGCTAGGCAGCTCTTTTGACACTCAGACCTCAAGTAGGGGAAAATTGCTCTGTAGACACTCAATAGAGATGACTACTAAAGGATTAGAAATGGGGCAGGATGATCATAACCTTGAAAAGAAATGGCATAATAGTGTTATTTCTTTAGCTTTATTGATACATATTTATTTCATTTATTTATTTTTAAGACGTCTCCCTTATTCTTTAGTCTCAGAAGTTTACTCCTGGAAAGGAACCTTGGAGATAACTTGATTTGAATTGTGTAAACTAGGCTTTGCATCTCAGTTCTTCAGTAGATCTACGAACTTGGGCTATATTATTTAACCTCAGAATCTTAATTAAATAATATTACTTATGTTCAGATAATAAAGGATTACTCTGGAGCTGATATAAAAGCAAAAGGATAAGGATGGTTGAGTTCAATGGTGAAAGATCTACCAATATTGACCAGTTACAAATGAAGACAGTCACAACTTTGTGAAACATCTACACCCTCAACATTAACATGCCTAGTTTTGTATTATATTAATTATAACTAAGTTTCACCTAGAAATGGACAAATATTCTGTAATAATCACTAGAATCAGTTTTTATGTTATAATACAAAATACAAATAAGTCAATTTGATTGTCAACTTAGTATCTCAGACACCAGGTTTATGCTACTCAGAAAAGACATATGGAGAGCTGGAAGTAGCATGATGTAGTAGAACATATGCTTAGTATGCACAAGACCCTGTGTTCAATACACAGCCTGAGAGAGAATGAGGTAGGGTCTGTGTGTGTGTGTGTGTGTGTGTGTGTGTACATTTCTGACACAAAGCTTTAAAAATCAGGTAAATTAAAGAGTTAGAAAATTAAAGTATCAGGAAAAAAGAACTTCTTACTCCTGCTCTGCTTCTATCTATTAAGATGTGTGATCTGGGGCAAGTCATTGAACCTTTACTGCATGTCTTCTAAATGCCAAACACCAAGCAGGACTTCTATATATAATATTTCATATGACCCTCATGAAGAATCTGAACATAGATAATATTATTTAATTAAGATTCAGATATTAAATAATCTATCCCAAGTTCATAGATCTACTGTAGAACTGAGATGCAAAATGCAGCCTACATGATTCAAATCAAGTTATCTCCAAAGTTCCTTCCCAGGAGTAAAGAGTAAAGATGGATATCTTAAAAATAAATAAATGAAATAAATATATACCAAAAAAGCTAAAGAGATAACACTATTATGCCATTTCTTCTCAAGGTTACGATCGTCCCGCCCCTAAATTCTGAAAATATCCCATCCAAACCCATCCCCAAATAAGTCACTGTCAATGCTATATCCCTGGAACAGTAAAAGTAGCTGAGTAACACTATTTTAGAGCTTTTGGCAAGATATGCATAATAAGACTGCGGGTCCATGATATATAAAATTGCTATATAAATTTTCAAAGATGTCAAACAACATAGATAAGAGCTTCATGTCATCATTTTATTCATATCCTTACTCCCCATTAAATGTTGACAAGACTTAAAAGTAGATACAGGTTTTGGTAGAACATTATGGTATAACTATATGCATCAAGAAGTTCAGGGGTGGGGCATATGGGTCAAAGGGTACAGAGTAGGCAATCCCTAGCACCACAAAAAAGAAAAATTTGTTAAAATATCATTTGAGGGGCTGGGGTTATAGCTCAGTGGTAGAGCGCTTGCCTTGCACTTGTGAGGTACTGGGTTTGATCCTCAGCACCACATAAAAAATAAATAAAATAAATAAAGATTTTTTTAAAACACCCTTAAAATATATCATTTGATGAAAGACACTATTATATATCATTTCAACAATTTTCATCTTTCAAAGTACAAACTAAAATATTATTATTCAAATTAGACTTTAGGGAAAAAAACTGAATATTCACTTATACTTAATAAAAATAATGCTTTTTAAACCCTCCAATCCAACCTTAATAAAGAACTTAATTAGACATTTAATACTTGTATTAACTTACCTGCATAAGCAATAATCCAACTATAAAAGCACTTCCTTGACAGTAACCAACCTCACGATCCACTAAAGAATATGCCTAAAAAGTAAAATATGGTGTTCAAAATATTTTGACATGGTATATTAGACCTTCCTTCTCCCAAAACCTGAAATTGGCGAAAGAGTTGATTAAAAGTCAATTTTTTTTAAAGAAAAAAATCTTGTTTACTTGTTGTAGATGTTATCCTATAAATATTTTAAGAGCAAATGTTTTATTACATAAAATTTTCATTTGACAATTTCCAATTAGAAAGCAATAGCTGCTAAGGATGAAGGAAAAAAAGGAATGTGTACTCAGTAAGGTAACAGAGCTTTAAAATCAACTAAAAGTTGTATCTGATTAAGATAAAATTAGAGTAGGGTTATGATAAAGCTTAAGCAAAATTAAAATGATTTAACAAGAAATCCAGTGTTTCGTAAAGATAGCTGGAATAAAAAGAATCTAAGGGAAGGGAAAAGGCAATGTTGAAGAAAAAAATTAGGTAAAATCTTTATTAAGAACCCTTAACAATTCAAGCCACTGCAAACAGAAAAATTTGCTGACATGAATGCAGCCATGTTGGGAGAAACCTGAATCCTAGACTATGAACCTCACATAAAGTGAACTGTCCATTTTCATAAAGGATCTCTCTATGAGTAGGTTGGAGTAATTATTAATATGTTACTTTATTTCCTGTCAAGTAATGTGAATGAATTTTCAACTAATGTGATGAATTTTCTAATAAGTTGTCTAAGTTAAACAGAAATGTAGCAGCAACGTTACAGTAGAAATTATGCTAAAATCAGTTTTGTTGCCAAAGCAACTGATTATGTGGAATTTCATGCTTTATCATGGGAAATGTATAATTTCAACTTTTTGAGAATTCATTTCATTTAAAAAATGAACAAACAGAACTTACCTTCATCACATTGAATAGAACCTCCTGTCCAAGGCTATCTTTTTCCTTAAAAAAATTATGTTCAGGATAAGTTCTAGCAATGTCCCTCCGGATCAGTTTTTCACAAGGTGAGGTCATTTTCAGGAGTTCTGAATACTGATCCTTAATTGGCATACTTTGTGCACTGCATAAAAGTTGCCAAACTATTGCTCTAAAATGGTGGGGTATTCCTTTACGAACAAGTTCCTAAAAAAGAAAAGTAAAATTTTAAATCTGAATTATTTAATAAGTCTCACATTTGCAAGCCAAAGAAGACTTATTTGGTGGGTGAGGGATGGTTGGAGTAGAGTGGAAATTTTTATCAATTCACGAAGCTGGTTTTAAAATAAACTGGGAAACTTTTTAACCAAGGATAAGATTTTGCTCTTGGGTATATCCTTTTCTGGTTATGGGGAGAGGATGTGCTACAAAGCCATGCATAAATTCTGGCCATTTCACCAACAATTCTGCCTCTAAAATTATTTAGGACTTGACAGCCTGTAGAGCTATGAATGATGGCATCATACCCATCACATTTAGAACTGCTATTGAAAGCAGAAAAGAAAAATACTGATAATTCAAGAATGCATGATGTCACAACTTCATTTCTGCATCTATAAAATGAGAGAATTTGGCTGGACATGGGCACACACCTGTAATCCCAGCTACTTGAGAAACTGACACAGGATTATCACAACTTTGAGGCCAACCAGGGCAACTTAAGGAGATCTTGTCTCAAAATAAAATAAAAGGGGCCAGAGGTTTAGATTAGTGATAGATTGCTTATGCATGAAGTCCTGGGTTCAATTCCAAGTACAAAAATTATAATAAAATTAGAGAATTTAACTTCTAAAAAATTTTCAGCTATATATTTCTATTTTCAGCACCTCTATAACAACTGATACCTACATGTAAAAATTCCATGAAGAATTGGAATATTTGGGGGAACAAAATTACTCCTTTGAGCTAAGAAAATATGAAAATGGTATTTAAATATTAAAGTAATGATACATAGTTTACACTATGATTTCCAATTATCTTATTTTAGTGTTGAAATCACTTAAAATAAGAGCCTGGCTAGGGTCCTAGTATTGCCACCCACTGTCTAGTGATACTTAGTCAAACTTGCTAAGCCCCAGTCTCTCTACTGTAAAATGGGATTATTAATGGGATTTTAAAGGCTACTTTTCTTGCAGTGTTTTAAGAGAACTGAATAACATAGTATCTATAAATTATATGACAATGTACATGACATAATAAAATTTTCAGTGAATACTTTTAAAAAATTCCATGAAACACAAATAAATGAAAACATAAAAAGCAGATTTCTTCACTATACAGAGCTTGGAAATCACTAAAATCTGATTTTTTTTCTAATTCTCTAATAATCCATACCTGATACCCCTTTGGGGTGAGAGAAAAAAACTTCAATAAAAAACATGAATACCTTAACTTGTTTTTCCTTCTTTTTGCGCACATCTTCCCATTCATTAACAATTCTTCCCCAAAGAATCCAAGAATCTTCTTCAAGGTGGCTGAGATTACTGGAGGCTGATGAACTTGATACAAGAGAGGAGCCACTATTTCTTCTTGACCCATTTACAGATCTTAAAGACTTACTATCCGTCTCTAATAATCTAAAACATAATTAAAAATTGGTGAATATCTCATCTCACAGTGATATTAGGTGAAGGAGTGATGATACTTAGAGTTTGACTACCATGATTTAACCATTGTTTTAAGATAATTTTAATAATGTACATGATTTCAATAATTTTTGGTTGATATCAATAAAATAATCACTATCTTTTTCTTACCTAGGTACAGGAGTTTCAAAATTTGAAACAGCAAATAATGTTAAATATTTTGTGCAATTAGTCTCATTGTAATTTACTTTCATTTCCATTAAAAATTCAAATTAGAGAACCAGGCACAGTGGCAGGTGCCTATAGTCCCAGCTACATAGGATGCTGAAGAAAAAGGATAATTTGAGCCCAGGAATTTGAGAGCATCTGAACAAAGTAGTGAGAGATAATCTTTTTTAAAAAATCAAATTAGGGTAAATCTAATGTAAAAAGTGGTTGGGTAGGCTTCAAGGAAAAAAATAATGCTTGGGAGAAGTACAAGAAATTTTATGGAATTACTAATCCTTTCATGTTTTACAATATGACCAAGGTTTTAAGAAAAGTAATCAGAGCCACAGAAATTAGCCAAGTCTCTTTTTTCATTTGTTTCACATATTCATACCTAATCTGCCTAAAAAAAAAAAAAGTATATACATACAGCCTATTTTTAACTATATTTCTTGAAAAGGAAATAGAAATCAGAATCAGGTCCATATTCCCGCACAGTAAAAACAGGATACACTAAGTAGGAGCTTCTTCCTTTAAGGATGAAGAGGGATTTCACCCAATCTCCACAATCCTTACTGTCTTCCCAAACTCTAGTCAATAGTTGCTATTCATCACTAGGCTTCCACAATGAAACTGGAATCTCGTTGCTCTTAATACCCCAGCAGTCTTTTGAGTATCTAACCTTGTTTTAGCTCTCTTCTCTAAAGAAAGATGCATTAAGGTAATTTCAAAGATACAGTCCATAACTCATCACTCATAACTCATAACTCATCTTTTCTTTACATATGCACAGGATACAAAAAGGAAGGCTGGAAATGTGGCTTTATAACTATAAAGATGTAGATTATAAATAATTCAAATAATAAGGGTCCTAAAATATCTATTTGTTTTTTAACATGGCTACCTACCACTCAATTCCAGTACCTCCTTCAGAAAGGCATATGCTTAAGGTACAAAAAAATGCTTGCAATACTAATTTATGAAATAGAAAAACTGAGAGAGCGAAAACACGAGTCAAATCCTATTTTGCAGTTATAGAACCACCCTTGGAGGATCTACACGCTTATATTCCTTAAATTATTTAGCTCAGTACAAAAGATATTAAGTAGTGGACTGAGGCTATGGCTCAGTGATGGAGCACTTGCCTAGCCTGCATTAGGCCCTGTGTTGGATCCCCAACACCTCAAAAAAGAAAAAGAAAAAAAGTACATTAACTCTTTATTAAACTGAAAATTATAATCCCAGTTTAAAAAGTTTGAAAAACTTCCAAGTTTTAGATGTCATATTAAAAAATACCACAATAGGGGCTGGGATTGTGGCTCAGCAGTAGAGCGCTCGCCTAGCACAGGAGGGATCTGGGTTCGATCCTTAGCACCACATAAAAATAAAGGCACTGTGTTGTATCCATCTACACCTAAAAAATAAATATTAAAAAAATATACAAATATAAAATAAATTCTCTCCTTATTTAGGAGAATTTTAATATATTTTCATGGCAATGATAATTTAAATAAAATTTCCTAACTACTGCTAGAAACATAAAAATGTATTACAGCCAAATTAAGCATCAATTACTATATTTTTATTTGCTTTAAACACTGTTTTCCATATATATTATTTCAGAAATTCCATAATTTTTCTTACGGAAAAATTAGTATGACTAAGTAATTTTCTTTATGTTTCTAAAGATTTCTAAATGAAGTAGAGAAAAAAAAAATCACTGAAATATCTGGACCTAAGTTCTTCATTTCACTTGGCTATATGTTTGGTATACGCCAAATAGTTAAACCGCATTACCATCATCATTTGGGACACACACAGTTCAAAGGAAATTATGATACTAACTTAAACCTAAGTTTGAGGTATAATAGATGTACAGATTTTAAAAATGCCTAATTGGAAGACTTTTGGAGTACATAAAGGGTTTCAGAGATTGCTGAGCTGTAACTATCTGGATAAACAGAAATGCCAAGTGAACTCATAGGTGGGTTACAGAAGTTAGCTAAGCAATTTACCTTCAAAGAACACTGAAATAACATATCCCATGATACTTACAAATGAAATATTATTCCAAATAAAGACATTACATTATTTAAGGATGTTACCCTTGCCTTATCTCACATCACATATACAAATACTATTCAAAATGGATGATAAGCCTAAATACAAAAACTAAAACTAAAAGCCCTCTAAAAGAAAATATACAGAAAACCTCTTCACAACCTTGAGATTGGAAGAAATTTGTTAATGAGACACAAGGAGATACTAATCATTAAAAAAAAAGTTGATTAAATAATTAGACTTCACAAAAATCTGCACTTCAAATGATTCCATTAACAAAATAAAAAACCAGGGCTGAAGTTGTAGCCCAGTGGTTAGAGCACCTGGCTAGCACACGTGAGGCCCTAGTTCTATCCTCAGCAACACATAAAAATAAATAGATAAAATAAAGGTACAATTAAAAAAAACAAAGAAAATGAAACAACAAGCCATAGACCAAGAAAAAATATTCTCAGTATATTTATCTGACAAAACTTATTTATATCGTATATTCTAAATATTCTTAAGAAGGGCTCTTAAAATTTATAAAAAGGTAAACACCACACTTTCAATAATTGGTGAGGGATTTTACCAACACTTTCTAAAACAAGATAATCAAATGACTAATAAGCCCCGAAGTTAACTATTTAGTCTTTAGAGAAATCCAAGTTAAAACCACACACTGGTATGGCTCTAATTCTAAAAAAAGACATCATACCAAACAAATGTTGGCAGGATGGGAGCTAATATAACTCTCATAAATCAGTATAAAAAATATAAAATCATATAATCACTTTGAAAAACTGTTTGTCAATTCCTTATAAAGTTAAAATTTGCTTCCATATGGCCCAGTAAGTGTGAATACACACACACACACACACACACACACACACAAATTATATATATAAAAACAAAAAAAACTTGCAGTTCCAAGTTCAGATATTTTATTCATAATAGCCAAAAGACAGAAACAACACAAATGTCCAGAAAAATAAACTGTCAATTTATGATATATCCATTCATTGCCAATACTTCTCCATAAGACAAAGAAACAAACTGGAGATAAATGTATCAACATGAATGAATCTTATAGACATTAGCCTGAATGAAAGAAGAATGGTGCAAAAAAGTACGCATGATATGAGTTTATTTATATAAAGTTCAAAAACATAGTATAGAAGAAAATACAGGTGTACATCCTCATAACTTTGAAATAGGAAAAGCCTTCTTAGACATGACTCTAAAAGCATAAGTGTCAAGATTAAAAAAAAAAAAAAAAAAGAAGTGGAATTTGACAAAATAAAAACATTTTGTAATTTACTAGCTAATCTCAAGAAAGTGAAAAGACCACCCACTAAAGGGGATAAAATATTTGCAAACTATAAAGAACTTGTATTTAGATATAGGAAGAACTCTTAACAAATCATTAAAAAATACTCAATTAAAAAAATGAACAAAAGATTTGAAAATATATTTCTCCTAAGAAGATACACAAAAATGGGGCTAGGGCTGGGGCTCAGTGGTAGCGCACTTGCCTAACATGTGTGAGGCATTGGGTTCGTTTCTCAGTACAACATATAAATAAAAAATAAATGAATAAAGTTCTATCAACCACTAAAGAAATAAAATAAAAATTTTAAAAAAGAAGAAGATACACAAATGGCCAATGAGCACATGAAAGATGTTCAGTAACACTACTCATCAGGGAAATGCAAATCAAAAATCAGAAAAGAAGTTCTACAAGACTGAGGTTGCTAGAAAGAAATTCTCTGGGATGATGGGAATTTTCTAAGATTACAGAAATTTTCTAAGTTTTAATAGGCATTATGGTTATACACATGTATATACATTTGAAATTCAATTCTTTTTTTTTTTTTAACTGAGGATTTAACCCAGGGGCACTTAACCACTGAGCCATATCCCCAGCTCATTTTATATTTTATTTAGAGACAGGGTCTAAGTTGCTTAGGATTAAGTTGCTAAGGCTGGCTTTGAACTTGCAATCCTCCTACTCCTGCCTCACCCTCTAGAGCCTCTGGGATTTCAGGCATGTGCCACCATGCCCAGAGCTCAAACTATACACTGAAAAACTAAGCCTTTCTGTTTCACTCTTCTCATTTAGAGACTGGACTCTGAATTAACACATTATTCATTCATCTGTGTTACTCTGTAAAAATAACTATAGTTTGTATTTCTTACTTATTAAAAAATACAGGGGCTGGGGTTGTGGCTCAGCGGTAGAGCGCTCACCTAGCACATGTGAGGCCCTGGGTTCAATCCTCAGCACCACATAAAAATAAATAATAAAATAAAGATATTGTGTCCAACCAAAAATAAATAAATATTTTTTAAAAATACAAGCCAATTTGAAAAATCTACGCTTTTAAAATTGTGATTACCTTCTGATCAGAAGTTTGAGTGTTATACAAATTAATACTGTGGTAATTTTTCTTAAATATGATATGTAACATACTAACCCAAAAACAGATGTGGTAGCTTTGGTTTTTAATATGGTGGTTTTGTTTTTTAAAGCAGATTACTTAAAAAGCAAATATAATTCAACTGAATTTGACAAAGCAGATGAGTTTTCAGGGTAGGGGTTTTAGTTTGGATTTTTTTTCATTTGTTTTAATTAGTGATAATAGAATGCATTTTGATACATCATACATAAATGGAATATAACTTCTCATTCTTCTGGTTGTACATGATGTAGAATCATACCGGTCATGTAATCACATAAGTACATAGGGTAATAATGTCTGATTCATTCTACTATCCTTCCTATCCCCACATACCCTCTCCCCTCTCTTCACTCTCATCTGACTAATCCAAAGTACCTCTATTTTTCCCTAGCTCCCCACCTTACTGTGAATTAGCATCTGCATATCAGAGAAAACATTCGACCTTTGGTTTGGGGGGACTGGCTTATTAGCATGATATTCTCCAGTTCCATCCATTTACCTTCAAAGGCTATAATTTCATTCTTCTTAATGGCTAATATTCCATTGTGTGCACACACACACAAACACACCCCACGTTTTCTTTATTCATCTGCTGAAGGGCACGTAGGTTGGTTCCATAGTTTAGCCATTTCAAGTTGAGCTGCTATAAACATTGGCATGGCTGCATCATTGTAACATTCTGATTTTAAGTCCTCTGAGTATAAACCAAGGAGTGGGACAGCTGGCCATCTTATTATTCATTCTTGATTTTACTTCTTGTGCTTTAGGAGTTTTGTTAAGGAAGTCAGTTCCTAAGCTAACATGGTAAAGATTTGGGCCCACTTTTTCTTCTAGATGGTGTAGGGTCTCTCGTCTAATGCCTAACTCCTTGATTCACTTTGAGTTGAGTTTAAGGGTTTAATTTCATTTTGCTACATATGGATTTCCAGTTTTTCCAGCACCAGTTGTTGAATAGGCTCTATTTTCTTCAATGAATGTTTTTGGTACCTTTGTCTAGTATGAGATAACTGTATTTGTCTCTGTGTTTTCTATTCTATGTGTCTGTTTTGGTATTAATACCATGAGGATTTTGTTACTACGGCTCTGTAGAATAGTTTAAGGTCTGGTATTGTGATGCCCCCTGCTTCTCTAAGGACTGCTTTGGCTATTCTGGGTCTCCTATTTTTTCGATAAATTTTATGACTGCTTTTTCTATTTCTGAGATTTTAATAGGAATTGCATTAAAGTCTTTATAGTGCTTTTGGTAGTATAGCTATGGTGCTTTTCTTTTCTTTTCTTTTTTGGTGGTGGGGGGGGGGTGTAACTAGGTATTGAACGCAGGGGTTTTTTTAACACTGAACTACATCCCCAGACTTCTTACTCTATTTTTTCAGTTGTCAAAGGACATTTATTTATTGATTGCTGAGCTGAGAATTGCCTAGCACCTCCCACATGACAGGCAAGTACTTTAGCACTGAACCACAACCCCAGCCCTTAATTTTTATTTTTGATACAGGGTCTCACTAAGTTGCTGAGTCTGGTGCACTCTACCACTGAACTAAAACCCAGCCCTAATTTTTATTTTGAGATAGGATCTCGATAAGTTGCTGAGGCTGATCTCCAAGTTGTGATCCTCTACCTTGGTCTCCCAGGGTTGCTGGTATTACAGGCAGTACATCCATCTTTAAATTGTCAGTCTTGCATGAAGGTTATTTTTTTTTTTTTGGGGGGGGGGGTTTAGGTTTGTTTTTAAATGTTTTAGTCATGGGATTTTCTTTACACTGAGGTCAAACTAGGGCCAAGCAAGCTTTTGTCCTTCATATTAACTATATGTTATATTGTATACTGACATGAGATATAATGCTTCTATATAAGAGAACAGAAGCAAAAGGGTAGAACTAAAAATTATTTGTATCTTGATTTGGAAATTATGAAACATCACCATATTATGATGAGACACATTTTGAAGAATAAATGTTTAGACTAAGGAAAGCTCACCAGTTGTTTTTGTTTTACTTGGGTATTTTTGCTGAACTTAGGTCAAGACCCCTTTTCTTTTAGTATTGCACATATGTTTCTTCTTCAAGTTCATTTCCTCTCAAATACATCTTCATGTATATGCCTGATGTGCTCCTGGCAGCAGGATGTTGGCAGCAGTGTAGTCCCCATGCTGTTCCTAGTAACATGTAACACCATTTTCATGACAGACCTAAGCACAGACCCTACTATTATCTTACAGGTGTAAGTTTTTTCAAGCCATAGTCCTGAGACAGATTATTTGATGCAAATTCTCTATTTTTGTAGTATGTTGTTTCCTTTGTGACTCTAGGGTGAATTAAAATGCCTGTCAACTGCAAACTTGCTTATGATTGATTTGGTGCAATGAAGTTCCTTTCTAATCATTTCTGGTTTGGAACATACTCAGCCATCCTAAAAACTGGAACTATTTATTTCTGACTCATTTGTTTTACCTTAAGTTTCAGATGAGGTTAACTTTTCTTCTTTCACTTACGGGGACTAAGCAAGGTCACAAATTGATTTGGTACAATGAAGTTTAGAACTTTCTAAAGAAAAACTTTAGCATTTTTATAACAAAAAAGTCCTAAGAAGGGTTAGGGTGTGGCTCAGCGGTAGAGCACTCGCCTAGTGAGGCGCTTGGTTTGATTCTCAGCACCACATAAAAATAAATAAATAAAATAAAGGTATTGTGTCCAACTACAGCTAAAAAAAAAAAAATTTAAAAACAGTCCTAAGAGTTAGAACATTTTGCAGAAGTACTACTAAACTATTTTATTACATCTCTTCCTAAGGAACTACAGTTATGTGTCACATGACAGTCTGATCAAAGAATGGATTGAATACATAATGTGGACCCATAATATTATATAATGGAGCTGAAAAATCACTACCACCTATTGACAGCTACATCACAACATAGTATAACATATTATTCATGTTTCTGGTGATACTATTAAAAAAAAAAAACAACCTATTGCGCTGTGTTGTAAAAAAATAAAAGTAGGGCACAAGCCTGGGGTTATAGCTCAGTAGCACAGCGCTTGCCTAGCACGTATGAGGCACTAAGTTCGATCCTCAGGACCACATAAAAATAAATAAATAAAGGTATTGTGTCCATTTGCAATTTAAAAAAATTTAAATAAATGTTTTAAAAAATTTAAATTTTTTAAAAACTTTTTAAAGTATGGCACATAATTATGTACAATATGTAATACCTGATAATGAACTGTTACTGGTTTATGTATTTACCACATTATACTTATTATCATGAAGCTGTATTCCTTCTACTTATTAAAAAAGAAAGCTGTAAAACAGCCTCAGGCAGGTCCTTCTGGAGGTATTCCAGAAGGCAGAATTATTATCATAGAAGATGACAGCTTCTTATGTTATTGTTACAGACCTTCCACTGGGACAAGTTATGGAGTAAAAGACAGTAAAACTAATGATCTTGAGTAGGCCTATGCTAATGTATGTGTTTCTTAGTTTATAACAAAAAAAGTAAATAAAAATTCAATAAAGTTTATACAATGAGAACACAAAGAAAATATTTTTGTGCAGCTGTATAATACATTTGTTTTAAGCTAAATAAGAGTCAAAAGTTGTGTGGAATATGATATGTCAAGAAATTTGTAATGTTTTGAACAACCAACAATAAAAAATTTAAAAAAAAAGAGTCAAAAGTTATAGTTTATTGATATTTGTTTTTATAAAGGTAGAGTAGCCAAAGTGTGCAGCTTGTATAAAGACTGATGTACACTAATATCGCAGACCTTCACATGCACTCACCACTGACTCACCCAGAGCAACTCCATTCCTGCAAGTTCCATTCCTGGGTAAGCACCTTATATAGGATGTCCCATTTTGTATCTTTTATACCACAATTTTACTGTACTTTTCTGTGTTTAGATACACAAATACTCATAGTAGCCTATAGTATTTAGCATAGTAATAACATACAGTATAATCTAGGAGCAACAGGCCACCATCTAGGTTTATCTAAGTACACCCTACAATGTTAATACAACAATGAAATCATCCAACAATGCATTTCTTAGAACCTATCTTGTCATTAAATGATGCATTCATGAAAAGAATTTATATATTCTTCAAGAAAATGGAGACTGGGGTTAGGGTTGTAGCTCAGTGGTAGATCGTTTGCCTAGCATGTTCAAGGTCCTGGGTTTGCTCCCCAGTACTGCCCCCAAAAAAGAATATGTAGACTTCATAAATATGTACTTAGAATCAACTATTCTCATTCCTTATTGCTAAAAGTGATAATAACTCAGGGAGGCTCCTAAACAGGTTGCCACCTAATTTTAATATAATTAAGATACTCTGACATAGTAGTAGAGGAGCACACTACCTAAAAGTCAACTATTTCCAAAGACTTGATTCTGGAAAATGGTAATGGGATTATTGAGAAGTCTATCCAAAACTTATTCTGTTATTTATTTTTCTCCTTCCAGATTACATGGCTTTACGGTTTACATGAATTTATTATTAAAAAAATAAAACTATCCACCCCACACTTCCCATTCCACCACAATTTCATTACGATGAATGAGAAGGAAAAAAAAAAAAAAAAACATCAGGTTGAAGGAAAATACTGACCCAGCAGTAATACTGTTCATTGTAATCTAAGGCATTTCCCATGAGTTTGTGTGGCCATTTCTTATCTGCTACTACTGTACTGTAATTCAGAGACCAGATCTGTTCACCCTCCCAGACAGTGCCAGGCTAAGACATCAGAGGCTGGATTTCTATTAAATGGGAAACACATAACCCTCAGTTCCCTAACTGGACAACTCCAAGTTTCTCTTAAAGTGGCTCCAAATCTACGGTCAGTTGTTCCAATCGGCTACAGCAGTACATTGGCTGAGATGAGGGTACTGAGACAGCATCAGCTGGATTTCAAATAGTATCAAAATGGAGAAAGTATAGGGCTGGGGTTGTGACTCAGAGGTAGAGCGCTCACCTAGTATGTGTGAGGTACTGGGTTCAATCCTCAGCATCACATAAAGTAAAATAAAGACATTGTGTCCACCTATAACTAAAAAATAAATATATAAAAAATAGATGGAGAAAGTCTAGAATTGGTGGTAGGGAGAAAGTATTATAATTCTCTAATGGGTAGGACTAAGGAATAAGTTGAGAATGAAGGAATTTTCCACCATGGAGAGTAGTTCAGATCTCAAGAGAGAGAAGCTTCATTATACCTTTGCCTCTGAGAATCAAACCTTCTCACCAAAGCACTACCTATTTAAGGAAATAGTAGAGTGCATACTTCACAAGAAACACATGAGAGGGGGCTAGGGTTGTGGCTCAGCGGTAGAGCACTCGCCTAGCACGTGCTGGGTGCTGGGTTTGATCCTCACCAAAGGTATTGTGTCCAACTACAACTAAAACAAAATATTAAAAAAGAAAGAAAGAAACATGTGAGAAAGAAGCACAGTTTGTGTGTAAAAGCATGCACATGATAAAGATCAAAGAAAAAGTCTCTCAACCTATGACTGAAAATATAAAAGAGGAAAAGAAAAATAATAGGGTTTCTTTGGGATGTATGTAGTTTGAAATACCTTGGGGACATCTATATAGATAAATAAGCACAGCAATTAAAGAAACAAGTCTAAAGTTCAGAAGAAAGGTGGAGATTACAAATAGAAATTTGGTAATTATTTGTGAACAGTTGACATTAAACTTTTTGAATATGATATTGTATTTGGTAAAATTTTTCCTAAGTATACCACAGCAGGACACTACAGAAACTGGTCAATATCAGCTGGTGACTTTCAAGCTACCAAGAGAATTTATAAAGCCCTAAAGACAAAAAAAAAAAAAAAAGCTATATGAGAAAATACCTGGAAAGTTAAATATGCTAGCACTTAAGTTTTTCAAAAAGCCTTATTATAATAGAGGGGCAACTTTTCAAACATGAGGGTCAAACATTTCTTATAATGTTACACCAAACGAACAGAATAAGAATATGCTGCGAGAAAGATAACTTGTCCGCTAAAAGATTGGCAAGTAAGTAACAAAAGACTTGTTTTATTCCATTTTGGGCTAATACAACACAATACTTTAGACTGGTTAATTTATAAACAACAGAAATTCATTGCTCACAGTTCTGGAGGCTGAAAAGTCCAAAGTAAATTAATCCCATTCCTGAGGGTAGTTTCCCAAAGGTCCCACCCCTTAACATCACATTTGGGATTAAATTTCAATACATGAATTTTGAAGGGACATAAACATTCATACAATAGCAAAACTACATGACTGACTCACAGAGTAGTCACATTCTTTCTTATCATCATCAAGCACAAATCTGTGTCTCAGATCAACAGAAATAAGAAAAGGATAAATAAGAGAAAAAACAAGGAATTAGCATAGGCAACAACAAAGACAGGTTCCAAAATGACCTGGATTTTTCAGTTCTGAAAAACACATTTCTTATCCTGGTTTGTTTCTTTCAGATGACAGCTCAGAGAAGGTGAACACATTCCAAACCTCTGATCAGAAACTGATGGTTTGGAAATTACTTTATCCAGCTGATAAAAATTTAAATAATCTTCAGTGATAAGAAAAAGAACAGAGAGTTCAAATGAAGATCTAAAGACTTTTCCTATGATTAAAAATACATGATTTTTTTTTTTAACAGAGACTTGAAAATATCTACTTTGCTTGTAAGCTTTTCATTCCCTTTATGTTGCTGGATGTTTTATGGAGAGCACCCTAGGAAAACTGAGGTAATACTTTACACTAAAATTATAAATGTAAGATGAACTTAACATCATCTAGCTCAGTCAAACAAATATAATGCAAGCCACATATAATTTTAAATGATCTAGGTAGCCATATTTAAAATTAATTTTAATATTGTATTTTCATAAAATATCATCAAAATGTCATTACAACATGTAATCAAATTTTTTTAAATTAATGACATTATTTTTTCAAATCAAGTATTCAAAATTTGGTGTTCACAGAAAGTAAACTATACACCAGAATACTACAGTAACAGTTTGTGTGCCCAATTGCCACATATAGCTAGTAGCTACCATGCTGGATGGTACAGATCTAGATGTTGATAAACTACAAACATATTTAAAATTGACATCAAAGACTCCTGCTTACCAAACTTTAAAACCATAACATACATTTACTTTAAAAGAACTCTTTCCACTTCTTCATTATCATATCTTATCCCAAAAAATAAGCTAAAAAGCAAAACTGAATTCCAAATAACAGAAAGTAAAAGGAAACAAACAGTTGCAATGACAAACATTTAAACAACACAAATAATGATGTGTTCAAATTTTAATTAGCAGCATTTCCCTTCTGAATTAAAATGCATTGCTATTATACTTGAAACTTACCTCCTTAAATTCATCTCTGCCAATGCCTTTGTATTTTTAAAATGAAAAAGAAAACACATTTAACACATGGGGGGGAAGGTTGTCTCATTTCAACTTTAAGTCTATCAATTATTAACTTTCTTCAAACTGATCTTTGACATCACACTGAACCATTTCTTCACATCTTTCCACGGTTGCCACACACATGCTCTTGTTTTTAAAATGTAATAGCTGCAATAAAACTGTAGGAATAAAAAGAGTTTCTATATAGAATTTGATACCTTCATGTTTCTTAAATTTTAGTTTTCTAAAATATTGCCATTTTTATATCTCCTGAATTAAAAATAGTTAAATAACACAATCATAGTCTCATTTACATTTGGGGAAAGAAAAAATAAATCCCAATAAAAACATCTACCTTAATTTTTACTTTAGTTATGTAACTTACACATCTTTATCACAAATCACAGAAATGGCCAGAGAAATTTAAAATTATTATTCTTACAATTTTCTCCCAGACATGATACTAGTAATAATACTAGTAGGGAAGGTAGTAGGACAGAACAAGAAGAGAGCTGAATCTTAGTATGGTGTCATTTTACTTCATTTTTTAATTAAAATTAGATGAACACATCTTTCCACTAGTATTGTTCTCCTAAAGATAAACAAGATATCACTACATTCAACCTTTCTGTAAATATAAATCCTTCCCATGGAATTTGGGCTTTTAATGATTTAAAACATTGTACACATACACGTGACTTAGTATTTGAACACAAAAATATTGAATTTTTTGAATAGTTCACACAAGAACAAAGGGTGACAACCTTCTTTTATTTCTTCACAAACTTTTTGTGTTAGTGGGGGTTGGGGGTGAAGCCTGGGGATTAAACCCAGACCTCATGCCTATTAAACACACTCTCTACCTCTGAACTACATCCCAGTCTCAAAATCTCTTTTCTGAAAATTTTTAAACAATTTCAGGAAATTTTCCTTAATTTTTTACATAAAAGTTAAGCACATGGCATACAGGCATAAATTATGAACTGCTTAGGAACAAGTTCACCATTAACCCACACTTTGCCTAAAACAATTTTTTAACATAATACTTTGTACAATTAATTGTACAGCAATTTCTGGTCACAGCCATAACGATAAATTCAAACTTGATCACTTACAAACCAAGTACCAGAAGTTGTACTTCATGCAAACTACTTCATCCGTGTAAAAACCAACTCAAAACTTACAATTTCTTTACACTCTTTAGAGAGATCTGTAAGTGCTTGGCTTTGCCAGTCCTGCCCCAGCTTCATATCCCCCTAACATTTTCCACCTCATAACTCCTTTTGCTCTCTGTAATGGTCCCTGCCAAGTTCTTCTCTCTAAGAACCTATATGCTCATAACAGCCTTCACACAACAGCCAACACTCCACTCTGTTCTTTTGAGATCCTCTTCCAATTTCATCTTATCCAAGAAACTTTACCAATTTACTTATCATGTTAAAAAACTATCTCTTCCTAAAACCTTTAACAAAACTTTTGCTCAAAATTCTTTAAAATGTAGTAAGCAAAGGAATAAAAAGTTAAAACTAATACACATACACATTGAAACCAAGTAATTATGTGGCATACACAACTTCTTACTTTACCATCAAATGCTGAAAGCCAAAGAAAATCCTTTGAAAGGAATTCCTAGGAAATGATCACCTGAAGGAGACAATTTCTATCATCAGGTTTGCATGGGCTGATATTAGGTCCTCTTTTATGTGGCTCAATTAGACCAAGCTCAAAATCCCCAGTTTTTAAACTTTGTTTTATCACTATTTTCTGTCTTTATCTCAACAGGAAGGTACCAAACCTGAGCACAGCTCCCTTTAAAGCAAAATTTCAACAATTACCTCAACAGTGAATTTTTAAAGCTGAGTAGAGAATATACTTATATATGGTATTAATTCCTAAACTTAATTGTCAAATAATATAAATCAACTTTTGTAATGTTATTCAGAACTCTTCCCATGACAAAGGAAAACATAAAACTTCTTAAGCTCATTCTTGTCATGATGAAGTAACAGAGACTGGATTTGCCCTATTACCTGAAACAACCAAATGATAATTAACAAAATATATGAACACAATTGTTTTCAAGACTGTGGGTAACAGGCAATAATGAAGAACAATTTCTGAGGTTCACATTAACTCTGTGAATGCCATCTTACCTTCCTTGAGAAAGTTTCTGGGACCTGGCACAAGTAGGGGAAAATTCAAGACAGTACCTAATAAACTCCCTGAATTGAGGAGATGGAGCTGAGACTCATCATAACTCAGATAAGCCACACTTCAGGTACTCAATTACGGTTAGATCAAGGTAGCTAGAGTTCACATGACAAGAGACCAGAAAGGAAAGAACTACACAGAGATCTTTAGAGATTGTCAAAGCATCTCTATCAAGTATTCAGCTGAAACTGAACAGTACACTCATGTAAGGAAACTACCCAAAGGAAAGGAAGAACCACCAGAAAAGATTGGCTGTAACTGTGGCCACTTTCACACAAGGCAGGCAACAATACCTGTTTCCACCAACCTGACTCAAAAATCTCCTGTTTCTAGGCACAATGCGCAGAGTACACAAAAGGGTCTTGCTTCAGTGCAGGGGTAGAGGGTTAACACTCCTAGGCTGTATACTACTCTAGAGCAAATGCTTTCCAAGTCATTTAATTGCATTCCAGAACAAAGTTTAAGAATACCTATAGGAAAATAATGAAACACAATAATGTAAAATGCACAATGTTAGCCATCCAATAAAAAATTATCAGGCTTGCAAAGAAACACATATAACTGTGTTACTATATTTATAGCAACACAATTCACAATAGTCAAACTATGGAACCAGCGTGGGTGTCCATTAACGAACAAACAGATAAAGAAAATGTAGTATATATTATACAGTGCAGTTTTGGTAAGCTATAAAGAAAATTGAAATTATGTCCCTTGCAGGAAAATGGATGAAACTTGAGAACACTATATTGAGCAAAATAAGCCAAACTCAGAAGGTCAAGGGCCATTATGTTTTCTCTCAAATGTGGAAAATAGAAGAAAAAAAAAAAAAAAGAACGGAGGGGGTCCTCATGATAATCAAAGGGAGATCAATAGAATACAGAAAAGGGATCTGGCAGAGGAAGGAGGAAGGAAAAAATTTTTAAAAGAAGCATATATATCCATTAATGAGGAGAATAATCATAATAATAATAATAATAATTTCTGTAATTAGAGTCTTTAAAGAAGTGCAGAAAGGGACAAAACAATTTTTGAAGAAAAAAAATGACCCCAAAATTTCCATAGTTGGAAAAAATTATAAATCTATAAGAAATTTAACAAACTTCAGATGTGAGAAACATGAAGAAAATGACAATAGGACAACTCAGAATTAAGTTGCTTAAAACCAGTGGTAAAGCAGAGAAAAAGACATAACAAAAACAAAGATAAGAAACAAATTGGATTTTTTTGTTGAAAACAATGCAAAAGAGAAATCAATGAAATAACATCATAAAAACTATTAACCTAAAATTTTGTCCTAAGAGATAATAAATATCTTTTAACTTTCTCAGACATACAAGAGCTAAACAATTCATCACCAGCAGCCTGAAATGCTAAAGGAAGTCCTTTAGACAGAAGGATAGTGACATCAGATGGAAACATGGATCCACAGAAAGTGCCAGTGTGTTGCACACCTGTAATCCTAGCAATTTGGGTGGCTGAGGCAGGAGGAACACAGGTGAGGCCAGCCTCAGAAACATAGTGAGACTCTGTCTCAAAATAAAAAGTAAAAAGGGTTGGGGATGTAGCTCAGTGATAGAGCACCCTGGATTCAAATCCCCCAGTACAGAAAAAAAAGGATAGAAAGTACCAAATATGGTAACTACACAGACATAAAAACATGCATTTTTTTTCTTTTTATTTCGATTTCATTTCTTTCTTTCTCTCTCTTTTTTTTTTTTTTTTTTTTGTGTGTGTGTGTGTGTGCGTGTGGTGCTGGAGATTGAACCCAGGGCCTTGTGCATATGAGGCAAGCACTCTACCAACTGAGCTATATCCTCAGCCCTTGATTTCATTTCTAAGATAACTGTTGAGGCAAAAATATTACAGTATGGGAATTATATATAAAAGTATAAACTAGCACAAAGGATTGTAAATGCAAGTGTACTATTCAAAGGTTCTTAACACATTATGTATAATGGTATAATAAATATCCTTTGAAAATAGAGCGATAGGGCTGGGGTTGTGGCTCAGTGGTAGAGGGCTCGCCTAGCACGAGTAAGGCACTGGGTTTGATCCTCAGCACCACATTAAAAAAGAAATGAAATAAAGATATCGTGTGTCCACCTACAATTAAAAAATAAATATATTTTTTAAAATTTTTTAAAAAGAAAATAGAGTGGGGGGGCTGGGGTTGTGGTTCAGCGGTAAAGCACTTGCCTAGCATGTGTGAGGCACTGTGTTCGATCCTCGGCACCACATAAAAAATAATAAGTAAACAAAATAAAGATATTGTGTCCATGTATAACTAACAAATTTTTAAAAAATAGAGTGATAAGTTGTCTTAAGAAGGTCAAATGATTAAAAGAAAACAATGACAAAAAACAAGATAACAGATTTAAATATAACCATTTTTATTATTACATTAAATGTAAGCAGTCTATTTTCCTCAAAATCTTCAAAATGAAAGATTCAAAATGATTCTGAAATGCCCAGAATGGGCAAATCCCCAGAGACAGAAAGTAAATTAGTAGCTGGAAATAGAATGAAATGGGAAGACTAATGGGAACACAGTTTCTTTTTGGACTGATGAAAATGTTCTGAAACTGGACAGTATAATCATAGTTGTACAACTGTGTGACTATATTGAAAAAACACTAAATTATATCCTTTAAGAGGGTGAACTCTATGGCATGTGAATAAATTTAAAATAAAAATTCAAAAGAAGAAACTAATAAAATGTGTTTTCACCTCTGCAGAATTATACTTCTTGTCTGACTCAAAAAGGTTTGGCCATTTGATTTGCTTTGGGGGTCATAAAATGTAAAGGAAAAGTTATACATATCACTCCCTGGGTATTTTCAATTACATCTTTTTCCTTCTAAGTCCAGTTTACCCTGAATAGCACCTGGGTTCTGGTCCTGGAAGGAAGTATGAAGTAAAGATGTACTCACCTGTACCTTGAGATGAATGTGATTGTAAGCAGGAAATAAAACTTACTTGACGTTTTTTAAAAAGTTAAACATCTAACTAACCCAATCAAAAGTCTAGTAAGACTGTATTTTTAAAATAGACCTAAATAAGGGTTGAGATATAGCTCAGTGGAGGAGTGCTTGCCTGTGAGTTAGGTTAGACACACAGGTTGATTGCATTAGGTTGGATACACAGCGCACATACATACACACACACACATGCATGTACACGCACGCGTGCACACACACACACACAAAGAATACAAATAAAAGATGGGGAAAAATAAAATGTTAAAACTATTCAAAAAGTTAGTGACTACATTAATGAAATCAAGTAGATTTCTAAGCATAAAGGTCATAAAGAGATATAAGACATCCTCAATGTCCATACACCAAATAATGGAACTTCATATTACATAAAACAAAGACAGAATTTAAAAGAAAACAGACAAATATGCAATTATAGCTGGAAATTCTAATACTTCTTTCTCAATACCTGACATAACAAGTAAACAGAAGAAAACCAGCAAAGATATAGTAGATTTGAACAACACTATCAATCCACTTGAGCCAACAGACATTTATAGACCATTTCAGCAAACAACAGCTGAATACACATTCTTTTCAAATGCCAAAGAACATTTAACAAGACAGACAATATTCAGGGCCATAAAACAAGTAATAAATTTGAAGGAATGTTGCTAAGGCAAGGTTTAAAAAAAATAAGCACTAAAAACCCATATTAGATCACACAAGCATCATAAGGTAACAAGACATTTCAATTAAAGATCAAAGACATTTCCAATCAACTACCATTTGAAGACAACTATCATAAAAATCAATTTCCTTCATTAACATAGATCCAAAATTCCCCAAAAAAATGAGCAAATCAAATCAATAATATTTTATAAAGACACTATATCATAACCAAGTGGAATTTGTCCCAGGAATGCAAAATTGATTCAAAATCAACTTGCCACATTATCAGACTAAAAGATGAAAATCATATGATCATTTCAATAGATTTGGAAAAAGCATTTTATAAAATCTAAAATGTATCTTAACTCTAAACCAAATAAGAAATAAAAAGGAATTTACCTAGCCTGATAAAAGGCATATGAAAAACCTACAATTAACAGCATATATAATACTTTACACCTTAAGAACAACAAAGCAAAAATGTCTGTTTGCCATTACCATTTTAATGTATACTTGAGGTTCTAATTTGTTGCAATAGGCAGGTGAAAAAAGACAAAAGGTATCCAAAAGATGAAAAAGAAGTTAAAGTGCTCTTATTCACAGATAATATGTTCAACTATACAAAAAAACCTAATGCAATCTTGAAAACAAAAATAAAAACTCCTACCAGGGGCTGGGGTTGTGGCTCAGTGGCAGAGCGCTTGCCTAGCATGTTGAGGCACTGGGTTTGATTCTCAGCACCACATAAAAATAAATAAATAAATAAAGGTCCATCAACATCTAAAACATTTCAAAAAAAAAACTCCTACAAGAACAATGAATACAGCAAGGCTGCAGAATTTATGATCAATATAAGAAAAACAATTATAGTTTCACATGCTAGCAATGAGCAATTAAAAACTAAATTTAAAAACATACCATAGACAAACAATAATTGAGAAATATATTGTTTGGGGGGTAGAAGACAATATCATTAGGAATTCAATGCAATCTCAACAAAAATTTCCAGATATTTCCAGAAATTAACAACTTGATTGTAAAATTTATATGGGAATGTCAAGAACCAAAAGCCAAAACAAAACAACAAGGTTGGAAAACTAACACTATTTGATTTCAAGACTCAATACAGGGGCTGAGGTTGTAGCTCGCTGGTAGAATGCTTGCCTAGCACGTGTGAGGCACTGAGTTAAATCTTCAGCAAAAAACAAATGAAATGAAGGTATTGTTTACATCTACAACTAAAAAAAAATTAAAAACAAAAGACTCAATATAAAGCTATAATAACTAAGGTAGTATAATGTTGGCATTAAAAAACAGAAAGAGATGAATAAAACAAAATGGAGTCCAAAAAGAGACTCATATATTTATGGACAACTGATATTTAACCAAATTATAAGAGTAATTAAATAGAGAAAGGATAGTGGTTTTAACAAACAGTACAGGAAAAATCATGTTTGTGCATATTCAAACAAATAAACTTTGATCTACACCTTGCATCAAATACAAAATTAACTCAAATAGATCACAGAGTTATGTGTAAAATTTAAAACTATAAAACTTCTTGGACTGAGCATGATGTTGGACATCCATAGTTCCAGCTACTCAGGATGCTAAGGTAGAAGGATTACTTCTGTACCAAACTTTGTGATCAGCCTAATTAGCATTAAAAAAAAAATCTCTTTTTTTAAAAAAATTTATTTGTTCTAATTTGTTAAAATCCCATCTCTTTAAAAAATAATAATAATAAAACTTCTAGAAGAAAATACATAAGAGAACCTGTGTAACCGTGAGTCACCCAAACACAATCTATTAAAAAAAAAAACAATTTAACATTGGGACTTCATCAAAATTTATAACAACTTCTCTTCAAAAGACACTTTTTTTTTTTTTAATGGTACTGAGGATTGAACCCAGGGCCTCATACATGCTATGATCTTCCACTGATTTACATCTTCGGTCCTCTTTTAGTTTTATTTTGAGACAAGTTCTTGCTAAATTGACCAGGCTGGCTTCAAACTTCTAATCCTCCTGCCTCAATCTCCAGAGTAGCTGGGATTATGGGTGTGCACCATCACGCATGGCTCAAAAGATACTTTTAAGAGATTAAAAAACCACCAACTGGAAAAATGAGATTTGAAAATCATGTACTTGATAAGGTATCTATATCCCAAACATATAAAGAACTCTCAAAACACAATAACAAGAAAGCAAACAACCTAACTTTATTTTCGTTTTTCTGGTATTAAGTATTGAACCCAGAGGGACTCTACCACTGAGCTCATCCAAGGCCCTTTTCATTTTTTAATTTTGAGACAGAATTTCATTAATTTGCTGAGGCTGGCCTTGACTTTCAATCCTCCTGCCTCAGCCCCCCAAGTAGTTGGAATTACAGGAGTGAGCCACCAAGTAGGGCTTACCTTACTTTTTAAAATCAAAGATGATAAGTTAGTCAAGCAGAACGGTTCACACCTGGAATCCTAGTGACTCAGGAGACTGGGCAGGAGGATCACAGGTTCAGGTCAGCCTTGGAAACTTATCAAGAACATATTTCAAAGTAAAAAGGTCTGGGTATGAAGCTCACTGGTAGAGTGCCCATGATTTGAATCCCCAGTGCCATAAAAAGAAAAAAGATGACATACACATGGTAAATAAATACAAAAGATGCTCAACACTATGAGTGCTGAATTAAAACCACATATTATCAATACTCATAGAATGACTAAAATTAAAAAAGAGTGACCAAACCAACTGTTGGCAAGGATGTACAGGAACTAGAAATTTCATAGACTTCTGATGGGAATGTGAAAAAATAGAGGCCATTTGGAAAATAGTTTGGAAGTGAAACATAATATCTACAATACAATCTATCAATTCTATTCCTAGGTGTTTGTCCCATAGAAGCGAAAAGTATACATTAACACAAAGGCCTATCCACAAATGTTTATACCATTCACAGCAACAGATGAGTAAACTGTGATATATCCATATGATGGAATACAGCTAAGCAACAAAAAGGAGTGACAACTCTCAAAATAATTCTGTTAAATGAAACAATCCATACAAAAAGGGTATAATAGTGAATGATTCTATTTCTACAGTGGGACATGGAGGGGGAGATGATACAGATTTTTTTTCTTTATTTGGGTGATAATTTCACAGAATACACCAATGTTGAAACTTACCAAAATGTACATTTTATATATTGGTAATTTATTATATCAATTATACACCAAAAAAGCTGTTAAAAATTACCATTATTATTATCCATACAGCCAGTGGCATTATATAACTTGGTCAAACACAAAAGGGTATTCTTCTTTATATTGTTTTGTACACAATACCCCCAATGAGGTTTTGATAATAACATAGTGAAGAAATACAAAGGATCCAGAGTACACATTCCTAGCAAAGTAAACAACTATTCCATTTCATACTCTAATGAGATAGTGATATAGTGCCTTTCATGGCTACATTTCTGAAAAGATTTCCCATTCTAAACCACAAATCAGATATTCATACTGGATTAAACTGTTTTACATTTTAACCAAAGGGGGCTATAAAGAAAGTTTAAAATAAAAATGGTAGGGCTGAGGGTATATCTCAGTGGTAGAGTGTTTATTTAGCAAATGCAAGGCCCTGGGTGAGATCCTCAGTACCACCAAAGAAAAATATTTTTAAATAAAGTTCAGGAGGGATTTAGGGACTCTGCTGTATTAAGAAAACAAACCTCTAAATCTAACCGTACAGGAAGAAAAAGTTAATCTTTTTCATGACCAACACTCAACCCAAAAGACTAAAATACTTTGTTACATAATCTGATAAAGAAGCCAAAAACTAGAAAACAAACATTCTTAATATGAGTAAATATTTAATTTTTTTTTTACTTTAGTTGGATTTGTATGATAACTGGAAAGAGAACACCAAGTAACCTCACTCACCTATTTTGTTCCTCCAGTTTAGCCAGGAGTTCCAAGTCATCCGGACTCAACTGTGATGGGGAAGACGGTGAAAGGGCTGGTGTTGACAGTGTGGTAGATGAGGATGTAGTGTGTAATGAAGCAGATGGACTTGCCACCTGACTGGCCATCTGACTGACTGTATGCGAAACTGTGTTCTTCACCCATGAGAGAGTAGAACTCAGCTTTTCTGCAACCTTGTCTGTCGCCACCTGAGGATTAAAAAATAAGTTGCATAGATTTTAGTTTTAATGCATTTATTACTGAGAACTTGAGAATCCTGTCTTGTTTTTTGTTTTTAAATTTTGTGTTGTTGCTACATTAGGGATTCCAACTCAGGCCTTTACACATGCTAGGCAAGCACAATCCTGTTAAGTTCTACTTAAAAATTACCATTAGAATTCTCTCTCTGAGATGATAAAGATGAAACAAGTTTTAGCAATAATGACCCTAACATATAGGTTTTGGAAACTTTTCCAAATTTCATGTTTGCAAACTACAAACTGAAACACACAAGGGAGTGATAAAATCACTTAAATGGTAACACAAATATTTCATTTAAAAATGAAAAAGAGCCAGTGCACACATCTGTAATCCCAGCAGTTTGGGAGGCTGAAGCAGGAGGATTGCGAGTTCAAAGCCAGCCTCAGCAACTTAGAAGGCCCTAAGCAACTCAATGAGACCCTGCTCTAAATAAGATATAAAAAGGGATAAGGATATGGCTCAGTGGTTAAGTGTCCCTGGGTTCAATCTCTGGTACCAAAAAGAAAAAAGAAAAAGGGCAAAAAATATCAAAAGATATAATTTTATATGAAATTTTTACTTCACATATGTATTAAAAATATACACTGTATGTATGTATATACAAGCACAGGTGTGCTGAGTCAGTATGTAAAGTATATTTTTATCAGGATTTTAGTCAAACCCAATTGTAAAGCAGGAATTAAAACATGTCATTGAGGTGATCATGATAGGGAAATGTTGTGATATGATTAATTTTTAAAAAAACTGGGTGTATTTATCATAAATAAGATGTAATGAGACCCTTATCAATCTGTCCTCAAACCAGTAAAGAGCATTTTCACAGAATGACTAGCTCCAAAGGTAGAGAGGGGGAGCTTGGGAGGAATAGAGGAATTCTAGATAGGGAAGAGGGGTGGGAAGGAAAGGGAGGAGGCAGGGGATTAGCAAGGATGGTGGAATGTGATGAACATCATTATCCAAAGGACATGTATGAAGACACGAATTCAGTGTCAACCTACTTTATATACAGAGATATGAAAAATTTTGGTACATATGTGTAATAAGAATTGTAATGCAAAAAAAGGTACGTGTATAAAGAGATGAATTGGTGTGAACATACTTTATACCCAAAGATATGAAAAATTGTGCTCTATATGTGTAATAAGAATTGTAATGCATTCCGCTGTCATGTATTTAAAAAAATAAAATCAATTACAAAATTAAAAATAAGAAAATTAATTAAAAAAAGAGAAAGAGAGAACATAATTCAACCCATAACATGATCATATTTCCTAATCCACATCTTCCTATTATGTGATGAAGTTCATGTACCCTCTTGTCCCTTGAATCAGAGAAGAACTTTTTGACTGCTTCAACCAATAGTGTATACCAAAAGTGATTATGGAAGCTCCCTCCTGCAATCCAGCCAACATACTGTTAAGAGGACCAAACTAGGGGTTAAGGATATAGATCAATTGAAGAGCATTTGTTTAGTGTGTATGAGGCCCTGGGTTCAATCTTCACAACTGAAAAAAAAAAAAAAAAAAGGGTGGAAGAAGCCGAAACTAGTCCAGAGAGACCACATCTAAAGAGTAGATGGAGATATTCTGTCCAGCTTAGGCACTAGCATCAACCAGACATGAATATGAAAATGCCTCCAAATGGGAGTGCACAGATGGTATATGACTGTAATCTCAGCAACTCGGAAGGTTAAGACAGGTGGATAACTGTTGAGAGCCACAGCCAAAGGGGCCCCAGCAAACTTCCAGCTGCCAGCTGATGATTGGCTCACAGCAGCCCCAGCAAACTTCTAGCTGCCAGCTGATTGGCTCCTCTGCGGTGATGCTCATTGGGCTATTTCCCCGCCCTTTCAGACCACGGAGCTGCTCATTGGGGGACTTTTTTGGCTCCGCCCACATGACCCAGCCAATCGGCCTCAAGAGCAGGAGGGGTGGGGGGAGATTGAGAGGCTTGTGGGAAGCCAGTGGTGGCAGTTGGGCTCTGAGGGAATTCCTGAAGAGCTGTGTGGTGCGGTGTGTGTGTGTTCTAAAAATAAAGTTCGTTTCTTTTGACAAGTGGCTCCTGAATTGTGCCCAGCCAGACTGTGGCATTTGGTGGCCCGCAAGGGGAACAACTGAGAGTAAGTGATAAGGTAAACTGCTCGCCCCTGAGGGCTGGGCAAGAGGATGGGTAGCCATTTTAAGATTCTTCTTTTGTTTTGTTTCGCTTCTGTTTTAAGTTGCCTGTCCCTGGAGATGTGTAAGATGGAAGAAAAACCGCTCACATCTGAGGAAAAACTATTTGCATTTGAGGAACAGATAGGGAGAAAGGACGGATGGACATTCCAGGAGGATAGAAAGGCTGATATAATGATTCTTTGTTGTTCCATTTTTGTTTCATTCTGTTTCGGTTTTGTTTGGCGTCATCTTGCTGGGTTGTATTATAGTTATAGTAGAAATATGGGATCAGAAATTAGTAAAAAACAAACTGAAAGAGTGTTAAGTAAATTGTTAGAGGAAGGAGGCATCCCAGTAAAATCAAGAGCAGTTAGGGTATACGTTGATACAATACAAAAATGTAGCCCATGGCTTTTTAAGGAGGAGTTGTTAAATATATCACAATGGAACCATCATGGTGAAGATTTAAAAAGAATAAAAAAGAATAGCCCAGGGACTCTGCTAGTTGGCACATTGCCACTGTGGACGTTCGTATCTTCTTTGCTTAGTCCAAAGCCTTCAGTTCAGACAATGGTAGAGGAAGGAGAAGACATAAAAATTCAAGTAAAAGAGAAGGTCTCTCAAGCGAGTCAGAGAAAAAAATTCAAGTAAAAAAGAAGGTCTCTCGAACTAGTCAGACAGAGGAAAAAATTCAAATAAAAGAGAAGATCTCTCGAGCTACTCAGACAGCGGAAGAAAGTTTAGAGCAGAAAAAGCCATTAGGGGAAAAGTTACAACAGGAGACTGCTACTAACACCTTTCTATCACTAGAGGGCGTAAGTGTCCAACCAACAGTGACACCTCTACAGGAGACTGCTACTAACACCTTTCTATCACCAGAGGGCATAAGTGTCCAACCAACTGTGCCACCTCCATATGCTGGGAGGCCCCCAACCCCCGTAGTTGATAGATGGGATCCTGAGAAAATACTAACATGCCCTGTATTTGAGCAGGCAGGAGGGCAGCGAATTCACCATGCTTTAAATTTCAAAACAGTGAAGCAGCTAAAAGAGGCTGTAACAACCTATGGTCCTCAAGCACCCTTCACTGTAAGCATGGTCGAATCCATTACCAATTTGAACATGACGCCATGTGTAAAGCTGTGCTAAATGGAGGACAATACCTGTTATGGAAGGTTGCCAATGAGGAATTTTGCAAGGAGACGACTAGGCAAAATGCAGCAGCTGGATATCCTCAGAGAAATCTAGATATGTTGTTAGGAAAGGGACCTTATGAGGATCAGCTGCAACAAATTGCATATGATCCTGGCATATACTTACAAATTGCTGTAGATGCGGTTAGGGCATGGAAGACTTTACAAGGACATGGAGGTTTACAAGGTCAATTATCTAAGGTAATACAAGGAGCTAATGAACCTTACGCTGAATTTGTAGATAGGCCTATTCAAACACCTACCAGAGTTTTTGGGAATACAGAACAAGCAATGCCATTAATAAAACAACTGGCTTATGAGCAAGCGAATCGTTGGTGCAGAGAAGTCATTAGACCATGGAAACATGAAGATTTAAACACATATATTAAATTATGTAGAGACATTAATAAACAAGGGCAAGTCGTGGCAGCTGCATTACAACAAATTTTAGATGCCAGGCCAAAAACATGCTACAATTGTGAACAAACAGGACATTTTAAAAGGAATTGCCCCATAGGAGGAGGGCTTAACAAAACTAGGTATCAAAGGAGTAGAATACCGGGTATTTGCCCAAAATGCCGTAGAGGGAGACATTGGGCTAATGAATGCCATTCTCAAACCACCATAGAGGGTACTCCATTATCAAAAAATGAACAAGGACCAGGTGTTTATCCACGATATCGTGGAGAAAGGCATCAGGCTCCATTGCCAAAAAATGGACAGGGGGGCCCAATGCTCTGGGGCCCAAGACCACAAATATACGGAGCACTGGAGGAACCCAGCAACCCCATCAGGGTAGTGCCCAGGACACATTGTCCATTAAATCCCTCACTAGACAAACCAGAGGAAGCGCAGGATTGGACATCTACGCCTCCGCCAGAACAGTACTAACTCCAGAGATGGGAGTTCAAATCATTCCCACAGGGGTAAAAGGACCTCTTCCCAAAGGAACAGTAGGCTTATTATTGGGACGCAGTTCTTCTACTCTAAAAGGACTTATGATAAGTCCTGGGGTAATTGATCCCGATTATGAAGGTGAAATAAAAATTATAGCCAGTTCTCCAAAGGGTATATCAGTAATTTCACCAGGAGATAGAATAGCACAGTTACTAATAATACCCAGCCTACATGATAAATTTTCCAGTCGTACTGTAGAAAGAGGTTCCAAGGGATTAGGCTCCACAGGTGTAGATTGGGCTATGCTTTCTTTAAATTTAGATTCTCGCCCCATGCTAACACTAAATATTCAAGGACATGAATTTAATGGGCTACTGGATACAGGTGCAGACCTTAGCATCATCTCTCGTCAAGAATGGCCAAAACATTGGCCATTACAAAAAGCCACTCAAATGCTTCGAGGCCTACGAGTGGCAACTAATCCCCATAGAAGTGCAATGGTATTAGATTGGAAGGATCCTGAAGGATGTGAAGGAACTATAGAGCCATATGTATTGGATCATCTTCCTATAAATTTATGGGGACGAGATGTCCTAGATCAATTAGGACTAACATTAACAAATAACATCAATCCAAATGCGCCCACTATTATGGCTAGACAAGGTTTTAGGAAAGAAAAAAAGATTAGGAGAACAAAAACAAGGTATAGCAGCAACAATTCAAATAGATCAAGGAATAAATAGACATGGATTGGGTTTTCAGAAGGGGTCACTGAGGCAATAAAAATTACTTGGAAATCAGAAAGACCAGTATGGGTTCCTCAGTGGCCCCTGACTAAAGAAAAGATACAAGCAGCCCATGACCTGGTCAAACAACAATTAGCGGAAGGACATATACAACCTTCTGTATGTCCCCATAATACTCCCATTTTTGTCATCAAAAAGAAATCTGGTAAATGGAGATTATTGCAAGATTTAAAAGCCATTAATAATGAGATGGTTATTATGGGACCTGCTCAATCGGGGGTTCCTCAATTGTCTGCTTTGCCAAAAACCTGGTATGTTTTAGTTATAGATATTAAAGATTGTTTTTTTTTCAATTCCAATTCATCCTGAGGATAGTCCACATTTTGCATTTACTATCCCTGCACTGAATCATGAAGGTCCTGATCAGAGATATGAATGGAAAGTACTCCCTCAAGGGATGGCTAACAGCCCAACTATGTGTCAAATTTATGTTAACAAAGTAATCCAGCCACTTAGAAATCAAAATCCTGAACTACAAATATTTCACTATATGGATGATGTATTATTAGCACACAAAGATAAAAACACATTGCTAGAATGTTATGCCACACTTACAAATTTATTTTAAAAATTATAATCTAGAGCTAGCAATAGATAAAGTACAATTAAATTTTCCAATTAATTATTTAGGAGTTCTATTATCCTCAACCATGGTCCATCCACCAAAAATTCAAATACGAGTAGATCAACTCAAATCACTTAATGACTTTGAAAAGTTATTAGGAGACATAAATTGGATAAGGCCTTATCTAGGTATACCAACAGGAGAGTTGGGACCTTTATTTGATATCCTAAA
Organism: Marmota flaviventris; assembly: GCF_047511675.1. Classification (NCBI taxonomy): domain Eukaryota; kingdom Metazoa; phylum Chordata; class Mammalia; order Rodentia; family Sciuridae; genus Marmota; species Marmota flaviventris. Next base: position 78,808,571 of record NC_092507.1, read on the forward strand.
AGGTCCATCGGATCCAAATTCACCCTGAATGTTAACGCCTGAAGCAAGAAAGGCATTAAAAATCATTGAAATATATATGGAAAATATGCATTTGGATAGAATTGATATAAGTTTGCCTTTATTATTTATTGTACTACCAACAAAAAATATTCCTACAGGAGTATTTTGGCAAGAAGGTCCATTATTATGGATACATTTATCTTATTCTCCTAACACTATTCTTACTAGGTATCCTGAGGCTGTAGGACAATTAATACTCAAAGGAATAAAAGCAGCAAAGGGAGTGTTTGGAATTTCTCCCAATAAAATTATTACTCCATATACTATGAATCAAATTGATGAGTTAGCTAATGAGTTAAATACTTGGGCAATAATCATGTGCAAATCTAATGTTTCATTTGATAATCACTTACCATCTAATCCTTTATTGTCTTTTTGGTCATTGCATCCTGTAATTTTTCCAAAAATGACAAGAAAAACACCTATCATTAATGCTCCAAATATATTCACTGATGGGTCAAATAATGGTACAGCAGCAATAGTTACACCTGATCAAACTTTTACATTTTTAGTACCCAAACAATCAGCTCAAAAGGTAGAGCTTAATGCAGTATTACAAGCTTTTGTGATGTTTAAAGATTCTGTATTTAATTTGTTTTCCGATAGTCAGTATATAGTTAATGCTATAGTATCCCTTGAAGATGCTGGTAGGATTTCCCCTTCCTCTACTGTTTTCTTTTTGCTTTCCACTATACAAAGTCTAATCTGGGAAAGAAAAGATCCATTCTTTATAGGACATATCAGGGCACATACAGGATTGCCTGGAGCCCTTAGTTTGGGCAATGATTTAGCAGATAAAACTACACATGACATACATATTTTCTCTACACTAGAAGAAGCTACAAATTTTCATAAAAAGTTCCATGTCAATGCTAATACTTTAAAAAAGCATTTTAAAATAACTAAGGAACAAGCTAGACAAATAATAAAACAATGTCAAAATTGTGTGACATTTTTACCACAAGTTAATCTTGGAGTCAATCCTAGAGGACTGATATCTAACCATATTTGGCAGATGGATGTCACACACTTGCCAGAATTTGGAAAATTAAAATATTTGCATGTTACAGTTGATACTTCTTCCGGATTTTTGATGGGCTCCCTTCATGCCAGAGAAAAAACTAAAGATATTATAGCTCATTGCTTATAAAATTTTGCCACTGTGGGCATTCCAAAACAGTGAAAAACAGATAATGCCCCTGGTTATACTTCCACCTCTTTTAAACAATTTTGCTCATCATTTGGCATTACTCATATAACAGGAATCCCATACAATCCACAGGGACAAGGCATAGTTGAAAGAGCTCATCGAACTATTAAAATGTACTTATTAAGGCAAAAAGAGGGAATTGGGAAGGGGTATATATTCCCCAAAGATAAACTTAAAATAACCCTTTTTACTCTAAACTTTTTAAATTTGGATTCATCAGGACTTAGTGCTGCGGAAAGGCATATGTGTCCAAAAAAATGTACATAAGCCCAAGGTACTTTGGAAGGATATTCTAACAGGACAATGGAAAGGTCCTGACCCAGTAATTGTCTGGAGTCGGGGATCTGTTTGTGTGTTTCCACAGGGAGAACAGCAGCCGATTTGGATTCCAGAGAGATTAACTAAAGCGATTTCTACAGACCAAAAAGAAGATGATTTGGCTCAAATCCATAACAGCTGATATCCAGAACTCCAGTTTGGCTACCCTTACATCTGCGACAGAACCAGGATGCTTTTTTCAATATCTATTTTATTATTGCCCTTTCCCACATCATGAAGTTCTATTTTGTTTTTTGAGCTCATACAGACCTAGGTTAATGTTTTTGCTGATCAGTTCTATTTTTTTGACTATAGAGTTTTTAAACATTGCAATGGAGATTTCACTTGTAAAAAGTTATAAGGCCTTTACTATTAGGTTATGTGTTGTATGTATTATATTATGTGTGCACACTTGTGTTTTGTGTTGTATGTTTGTATGTACATATATCCATATATCATATATGATGAGCGCTCATGAAAAAATGGATCCAAATATTTTTTTTTATTCACGTGATTTAAATGGTTTAATTTAAATTGGGTAAACAGCTGTTGAGGATTATTTTAACATGTGAACAAAAAAGGAGGTTAACAGATCTGTTTGTTTACTTTCACCTTTCCTTTTCATTTTATTTAACAATTCTTTTCAAGATAATGTAAATTGTTCAGAAAATTGTTTTCTTTTAGTGCCTTCTGGAATGTTACATAATTTTTTCTTTAGCCATTATTGCCAGAATTCCTATCTTCATCCCAGTGCCGGTGAAGACAAAGATAAAACCAATCTACAGCTTCTGCAATAGCTATCACTGAACTGCTTGCAGAACTTGCCTGGACTATGTATCACTTGTATGCATTGTGAACTCGCTTGCATGCATTGTGAACTATCTGTTGGTGCAGCGACTTGTGGTAGTGTTGGGGTATTTTTGCTGATGGTGTCATCGGTGGTACAATTTTTCCAAAAGGAGCCGTCAATTGGCTTGGTGTATCTTCCTCCCTTCTGCTTGTGATGGTCGTTCAGCTAAAATTTGGGGGCCAACAGAGGTGAGGCAAAGAACCTCACCCCCCTGCTGGTACAAAGACCTATCCACAGGTGTGGCTGTATGCTTGACAGGTAGTCAATGATGGGTAAGATCCAATTGCAATGGTACCAACCTAAGACAGGAGGCTGACGCCTTGAGGTCAGCTCATCCAATGACAGGTAAGGACCATATGTAGTATTGGACAACCTAAGGCCGGCACGGTCCCTAAGCCACATGCTTGTTGTTTAAACAGAGAGGGGGAGATGTTGAGAGCCACAGCCCAAGGGGCCCCAGCAAACTTACAGCTGCCAGCTGATGATTGGCTCACAGCAGCCCCGGCAAACTTCTAGCTGCCAGCTGATTGGCTCCTCTGCGGTGATGCTCATTGGGCTGTTTCCCCGCCCTTTCAGACCACGGAGCTGCTCATTGGGGGACTTTTTTGGCTCCGCCCACGTGACCCAGCCAATCGGCCTCAAGAGCAGGAGGGGTTGGGGGAGGTTGAGAGGCTTGTGGGAAGCCGGGGGTGGCAGTAGGGCTCTGAAGGAATTCCTTAAGAGCTGTGTGGTGCTGTGTGTGTGTGTTCTAAAAATAAAGTTCGTTTCTTTTGACAAGTGGCTCCTGAATTGTGCCCAGCCAGACTGCGGCAGATAACCCATTCACCTTTCTTAATTTTTTTAGTTTTATTTGTGTTTATTAATTTATTCCCAATAGTTCTCCAATTCATACAATTGCATAAATCTCAATATATTCAAGCATATCACATGAGCTATCAATTTTATGTTTTTCATCAAGTCCCTTTTTCAACCTGATTTTAATCTGCTCCATTCTGAACTGGTTGCTCTCTGTACCTACTACAGAATTGTGATCCTAGTTTTTCCCTTATCCTCTTTCTTGGGTTGAAACACTTGTTTCCTAAACCCGGTCTTCCCTTTACTTCATTTTTGGTGAAATATTTCCTCTACTGGCTTCCTGAGAAGAGTTACATGAAACATAAATTTGAGACACTACAATGTGAAAATGGCTTTCTTCTGTCACACTTGAAAATTTGGCTGTTATAAACTTCCAGGTTAGAAATGATTTTTCTTCAGGGTTTTTTGTTTGTTTGTTTTTGTGCTGAGGGTTAAAACCCAGGGACATTTCACCGCCGAGTTACGTCTCCATTCCTTTTTAATTTTTTATTTTGAGACAGGGCCTTGCTAAGGGCTTCACTCAGTTGCTGAGGCTGGCCTTTCAACTTGTAATCCTCCTGCCTCAGCCTCCCACATGTATAGGCATGTGCCACCTCAAGTGGCTTCCCTCAGATTTTTTAAGATAATGCTCTTTATTGTCTTTTAGCTGCTATTATTCTTGTTGAAGAATCTGAAGCTACTCTAATTTTATTAGTTAATCTATTTTTCCTTTGCCCCCAGGAACTTCTCTTATTTTCTCTGGCTTCTTAGTTGTAAAAATTCAATGAATGTCTTAACACAATCTTTTTTCATCTGTTTTGCACAGCACTCTGATGAACCTAAATTAAAATCTTCCATTTGGAAAAGTTTTCCTCATTTATTTCTTTGATGACATCCTCCTTTATATTTTCTCTCTTAAATTCTTGTTATTCAGGGCTGGGATTGTGGCTCAGTGGCAGAGCACCTGCCTAGCATGTGTGAGGCACTGGGTTCAATTCTCAGCAACACATGTAAATAAATAAATAATGGTCCATCAACAACTAATAAAAATATTTTTTTAATTATTATTATTCAGCTATGGCACTTCTTGTGCTAGCCTTTCAATTTTACCTTTCCTCCCAATTTAAAAAAAATGTAGTTGTAGATGGACTGAATGCCTTTATTTTATTTATTTTTATGTGGTGCAAAAAAATTGAACCTAGTGCCTCACATGTGCTAAGCAAGTGCTCTGCCACTGAGCTACAGCCTCAGCCCTTCTCCCAATTTAATCACTATTTTCCACAAGTACTCATCTCACAAACCCCACTTGATATTGTTACAAAGCAACAAATTTCAAACCTCAAATGCAAATTAATTGGGCACTTGGGCTTTGAAAATTAAAGACCTGTGTTCAATCCTAATTCCAGGCCAGTTTCTTTAAAATAGAAATGGTAATAATAATAATAATAAATAAAATCTACATGAAGTATTTAGCATATGTCTATAACTCAATAAATGTAATTATTTTCATGCTAACAGGTTTTTTTCTTCCCCATTTCTTCCCTTGGCTTTTCCTGCATGTCTTTAGAGATTTGCTCTTACATTCCAGGAATCTTCTTTGTTATCAGATGCCCTCCACAGATCACTTTTCATTCTTTGCTGGATCAAGTACCCAGTGTGACCTTGGTACCCCGTGTACTTACCTGTGTGACCTTCAGCAATTCAAATTAACCACTTTCTTTCTTTCCTTCTTTTTTATAAACATACATTTATTTATTTTTAATGTGGTGCTGAGGGAACACAGAGCTTCGCACATGCTAGTGCTCTACCGCTAAGCCACAACAGCAGCCCCTCAATCAACTACTTTCAATCCTACATCTTAAAAAAAAAGGGGGCAGGGGGCTAAGAATAGGCCAACCTCCTATGGTTTTCATGAAAATAAGTATTTTTTATATGTCAGAATACTACTTTGCCGAGCATGGTGGCACATGCCTGTAATCCCAGCGGCACAGGAAGTTGAGACAGGAGGATCGCTAGTTCAAAGACAGTCTCAGCAATGGCAAGATGCAAAGCAATTCAGTGAGACCCTGTCTCTAAATAAAATACAAAATAGGGCTGGGGATGTGGCTGAGTGCCCCTGAGTTCAATCCCTGGTAACCCCCTCCCAAAAAAAAGAACATTACCTAGCATTGTAGGCATTCGTGTGTTTGCAGTTATCAACAATACATCTACTGCCTCTGCTTCTACCATTACTACCACAACAACATACAAAAGATTCAGTATATGCTCCCTACCTATCTCCCAAGCTTTTTCAGCATTGAAACTAACTATATACATTAAAATTATATTTGGGGGGCTGAATGGTAGCTCAGTGGTAGAGTGCTTCCCTCACCTGTGAAATACTGGGTTCAATCCTCAGCACCACATAAAAATAAATAAATAAAATAAAGGCACTGTGTCCATCTATGACTAAAAATATATTTTTTAATTATATTTGGGGGCTGGAGTTGTGGCTCAGAGGTCCAGCGTTCGCCTAGTATATGTGAGGCACTGGATTCAATCCTCAGCACTATATAAAAATAAAATAAAGGTATTGTGTCCACCTACAACTACAAAATAAATGTTTAAAAAAATCGTATTTGGAATCTTTCTTGTTCCCTTTCCCCACTTTTTGGCAAAGTAAGGATCATTATCCTTCTCTAGACTTCTGCTGCTTTTAGATACATTTATGATTAGCATGTTAACCTTTCTTTGTTTTTTTGTTCTGGTGTTGGGGATTAAACCCAGGGCTGCGTGTACTCTACCACTGAGCTCTCCAGACCCCTTTGTTTTTTTAATGAACAAATATGCACTGTGAAACTACTAAAGAAAAAAAAAATCAAATATGCTTCCTATAAAAGTAATTTTCTTCTATGACCAGTGTGATTCTGCAATCTGTACAATTAGAAAAATGAGAAATTATACCCCAATGATTTAAATGTATGAATTGCCAAGATCATTGTAATGTCATGTGTAGCTAATAAAAAAATAATAAAATTAAATTTTAAAAAAATAAAAATAAAAATAAATAAAAAGTAAAAGTAATTTTCTTGAAGAATTTCACTCTTAATTTAAGCAAGAGCGATACCTAAATACTGACTAAAATGCTGAATTGGGGCTGGGGCTATAGCTCAGTGGCAGAGCGCTTGTCTAGCATTCATGAGGCACTGGGTTCAATCTTCAGCATCACATAAAAATAAACAAATAAAGGTACTCTGTCCATCTACAACTACAAAAAATAAAATAAAATGCTGAGTTGTACCCTGATAGCCTCAGAACATTCAAGGATAGCCAAGAAAAAGATACCACCAAACTGAAGTGAATGAAGTGTTCCTTTACAAAAATCGGCACCTGTTATTTTGGAGGTCTGGTAATATTTAAAATGAGTACCTAACCACCTCTAAAAGAAAATAAATCTAGGGGCTGCGGTTGCAGCTCAGTGGTAGAGTGCTTACCTAGCATGTGTGAGGCACTGGATTCCATCCTCAGCACCATGCAAAATAAATAAATAAATAAAGGTATTGTGTCCATCTGCAACTAAAATAAAAAATATTTATTAAAAAAAATTTACAGGGCTGGGGATTTGGCTCAAGCGGTAGTGCGCTCACCTGGCATGCGCGTGGCACTGGGTTCGATCCTCAGCACCACATAAAAATAAAGATGTTGTGTCCACTGAAAACTAAAAAATAAATAAATATTTTTAAAAATTTTACAGAAAATAACTCCTAGAAAAGGTAATGCTTTTAAATTTTTTATTTGTAAAACAGGACAATCCTCAAAAGTTCCAAGTCATAATATATATAACACTGTATCAAACTATTGGATGAAAAGTTAGAAGAACACACTGAAATGCAGGCTAAATTCACAAACTATGCTTCACACAATTGAATCTAATGCTCATGGAGGCATATGGCCAATTTCTTCAGCTTCTCTACATATAAATATTTATTTGTAAAAGTAAAGTACTTTATAGTCTATAAAATATTTTAACCTATTTGAAGCATTACAGTAGACCCGAGAAGAAATTCCAGAATCATTCCCTTAATAAGAATTTATTTAGAATCTACTCCAAAACAGTACTTTATTGGGTGCTGAAAAGTATAGTCATAAATAAAACAAACGTGTTCTTGAACATCATGGAAATAGTTACGAAGTCAGACAAATAGTGAATAAACAAATGCAGGGAAGGATACCATGACATGAAGGCAGTGAATCCAAGAATTTAATTTGTTAAGGTGGTTAAGGACTGCCTTTCTTTCTTTTTTTGTACCAGGAATTGAACCCAGGGGGACACAACCACTGCACCACATTCTCAGCTCTTTTTTATATTTTATATTGATACAGGGTCTCGCTGAGTTGCTTAGGGCCTTGCTAAATTGCTGAGGCTGGCTTTGAACTCAAAATCCTCTTGCCTCAGACTCCTGAGCCTCTGGGATTATAGGTGTGCCTCACTGCACCTGGCTAAGGACTGCCTTTCTGAAGCAACAACATTTAAATTAAGATCTATAAGATGAGCAGGAAGAGCTAGCTATGCAAAGAGACAGGCAAAAAAAGCAACAAGTACAAAGGCCTTGAGAAATTGGAAAGTTTAATGGGTCAGAGAAACACCAACAGAAATAAAAGGTGAATACCTATAATGCCAGCAACTTTGGAAGTTGAAGCAGGAGAATTGCAAGTTCAACTTAGTGAGATTCTATTTCAAAATAAAAACTAAAAAAGGGCTGGGGATGTGGCTCAGTGGTAAAGTGCCCCTGGGTTCAACTCCCAGTACAAAAAGAAAAAAAAAAAAAAGAGAAGAAATAAAAGGTGAACCACAAATGCAAGACATTAGGGTTTTTTTAATATTTATTTTTTAGTTGTAGTTGAACATAATACCTTTATTTTATTTATTTATTTTTATGTGATGCTGAGGATCAAACCCAGGGCCTCGCACATGCTAGGTGAGCGTTCTACCACTGAGCCACAACCCCAGCCCAAGACTTTAGTTTTTAAAAGTTTTAAAAAGAACAAGTAGAACAAGTTAAATTATAATTACTTTATTTAGCCCAATATATCCAATAGATAATGAATACTGAGGAATCTAAGTCTGAAATTCAACAAGTATTTTACACTTCATCATATCTCAATTTAGACTAGCCATAGATCAAGTGGTCAAGTAACAACGTGGCTAATGGCCCCCATACTAAATAGTGCAGATTATAAGAAGAGACCAATAAAGCTAAAGTATACTAGTTTAAGGAAGAGTAGAAAGAAGAAATTGGAAATATTTGCAGAGACCCAATCATGAAGGGGCATATAAGAAGGGAATTTGGGATCTATTTGGAGTGTAACTAAAAAACACTTGGTAGGGAATGTTATGATTATTTATTTATTAAATAATAAAAAGTAATTAATTAAGAGATCTATAAGGAATAAATTTAAAGGAAAGCAAGAAGAGAAGTAAGGAGATAAGCAAATAACTATGAAACAAATCCAGGTGGGAAACAATTATGGTTTAGGCTACAAAGGGTGCAACAGGGATAAAGAAAAACAGATATATGCAAAATAAAATTGACCTGGAAACAAAGTAACATCGTGATGAAAAAGATGAAGAGAGTGAGGGAGAAAGAAGAATCAAAGATGAGATCTACTGGGGCTGGGGTTGTGGCTCAGCGGTAGAGCACTCGCCTCTTATATGCGAGACCCTGGGTTCGATCCTCAGCACCACATAAAAAATAAATAAGTGAAATAAAGGTATTGTATCCAACTACAACTAAAAAATAAATATTAAAAAAAAAGATGAGATCTACAATGGCTTTGAGCAACTGATAGTACCATTTACTGAGACCAGAAGAAACTAGTGTTTTGTCATTGTTATATGGTAGGGGGGTGCTGGAGTTAATGGAAATTAATCAAGAGTTTTTCCAATTAAAAAACAGATTCAAGCCAGGGGTTAGGTGGCAAGGTGGGGCAGACCTGTAATTCCAGCTACTCAGAGAATTCAGACAGGAAGATCACAATTTAGAGGCCAGCCTGGACAACTTAATGAGATAATGTCTCAAACTTAAAAAAAAAAAAAAAAAAGAAGAAGAAGAAGAAAAGAAACACAGGTTCAAAGAGGTTCACACTGAAAAGTACCTAAAATGAGAGTCAAATGCAGGTATTATAAAATTAGATAAAATACCCTTTGCAGTAATATTCTGTCCCTCCAAAATCTGTAAATTTAAAAAAATCCACTAACATATAGTTAAGCACCATCACCTGCTGAACACACAAGCAAACTCCTCATCTTAAAAACCTTTAGGTCTTTGATTACTTTCATATTTTGAAAAAAACAAAAGAAAAAATTGAGCTTCAGATAATTAAAGTTTGAAATTAAAGTCTTCTAACAGAAAAGATGCTGAAATTAAAGTCTTCCACAGATTCTCTCCAAACCCACGCCCCAGAGAACAACAGCAAAGTAAAAGCCAAATGCCATGACTTGAAAGTAAGTACCATGCTCCTTCAGCCAAAATGGTTCAGAAACAGTTTACTCTTCAGAAGAAACACGTGGTCTTTACATGCTATCTAACAATGAATGACTCATTAATCAAGCTATTGCAACATCAGGGATTTAATATCCCTTTTAAATTCTTTACCTCCATTAGATTAGTATTAATTTCACTCAAGATACTTACTAAACATAAGTGTAAGACTTGGCATGGAGTGGGAAAATCAGTAAGCCAGGTGACTCCTGTCCTGTTCTCAAGCAGCTCACCACTAATGAAGTGTGGAGAGACAAAAAGCTAATCATTAAGTGACTTTGATCAACTATCTTGACTCTTACATTTATTATTCTTTTATATTTATACTTTCAATTTAGGGTAGGACAATTTTTTTCATGATGAGGAGGGGTAGTTAAGGATAAGGCATTATACAGACTTGCAAAAGTAGATGTTAACAGTGGCATTCTTTCTGGCCACTCAACATATGAATACCCATTAGTGTTTTGGGATTCCTCCATCTGAGAAGTCTGAAAAATACCAGATACTCACTTTCCCAGTCTTTGAAAATGACTGACAAGCAAAGAATGAGGCTCTGTGATCTATGTATTTACCTACCTACCTACCTCACCTTCTCTCTACCATTTCTACCAAACCTAATAGCTTAATATATCAAATATCTATCATCTCACACTTTTTGTATGTCAGAAATTAGAGTACAGTTTAGCCAGGAGATTCTGGCCTAGGGTTTCTCATGAAGTTGCATATAAGATCTTGGACAGTAACATCATTATCTGAAGGAGGGATGGGGCTGGAAGATGTTCTGCCAAGATGGAGCTCTCATAAGGCAAAAGGCCTCATGTGTCTCACCATGTTGACTCCTCCACAAGACAGCAGCTGAGTATCCTCACAATGTGGCAACTGGCTTCTCCCCAAACAAGTGAGCAAAACAGAAGATGAAATACCTTATATGACTCAGCTTCATAAGGAAAGCTGTCATTTATGAAATATTCTACTATTGCTTAGATAAACTGGTCCTATTTGGACTGGGGGAAAGAAATAAGAGTGTAACTACTTCATATGACATATCATAACTGTAAGTTACATATACAAAGAACTGAACAAAAAATTAAAATGTAAAAGGATATGTTATGTATTATTTATGAATACACATACATTTATAAGTATAATGTTATGTCTGAGAGGAAAGGGGGACTATGGTTACAAATGCAATTACAATTCTTAAGATGAATAATAAAAACATAATTGTACCTTTATTTTTACCTTTTTTGTGTCAGAAGTATTTCATCATAAAAAACCAATGTTCTACTTAAAGGAAATGAGTACTTTCAAAGATATTATTGCTAAAAACATACCAGTATTAATAAATACCTGTACAGCTGTACTATCCATGATATATACGCATAATTTGACTCAAGAATCTGTCCTGCCAGGCATGGAGGCACATGCCCGTAAACCCAGCAACTTAGGATTGCAAGTTCAAAGCTAAACAGTGAGACCCTAAACAACTTCATGAGATCCTTTCTCTAAATAAAATATAAAAAGGTATAGGGGGTGTTGGGGTTATGGCTCAGTGGTAGAGCACTTGCCTAGTACACGTGAGGCACTAGGTTTGATCCCCAATACCACATAAAAAAATTTTTTAAAAAAGGAATTGTGTCCATATAATACCAAAAATTTTAAAAAAACAACAAAAACTATGTCTTAATAAAATACTTATCTATACATGCACGAAGAAAACATGAATGGTGTGAATATACTTTGTATATAAGCAGAGAGATGAAAAATTGTGCTCTATATATGAAACATGGATTGCAATGCATTCTACTGTCATATATAACAAATTAGAATAAAATTAAAAATAAATTTACCTAAATAAGCAAGAATATATGTACTATTAATCACAGAACTTTGTTTTTTTTTTTTATTTTGGGGCAGCGGGTATTGGGGATTAATCCCACATTCCCAGTACCCCCACTTTTTAATTTTATTTTTTAGTTGTAGGTGGACACAATTCTTTTATTTTATTTATATGTGGTGCTAGGGATCAAACCCAGTGCCTCAGATATGCTAGGTGAGCACTTTACCACTGAGTCACAACCCCAGCCCCACCCCATTTGAGACAGGGTCCCTCTAAGCTGTTTAGGGCCTCAAATTGTGATCCTCCTGCCTCAGCCTGTCAAGTTGCTGGGATTACAGTCATGCACCACCTCAGAATCTTTATAATAAGAAAAAACTAGTGATAATCATAATGTCCACCAATCAGAGAATGAGAAAATAAGTTATGACCCCCTCCAACACAATAAAATGTAATTTAGCCATTACACAGAAAATGATTTCAGGGGCTGGGAATGTACCTCAGTTGGTAGAGGTCCTGGTTCAATCTCCAGAGCCAAAAGGGGGAAAAAAAAAAGTAATTCCCAATGTTAGAACCACAACCACATATTGGTCAAGAATAAGATATACAATATAATTTAGTTTTGAAAGGTTATATTTCTATTAAAAGCTACCTCAAGACACTGAAATTTTAGGAAAATAAAGACAAAGGGAAAAAAACTTTCCTTTTTCTACTTTAGAGACATATATTAAAATTCTTTTTTAGTATCATATAAACTTAAATCATTTTCATCTTTAAAAAGATAGTTTAAAAAACAATAAGGCAGCTGGGCATGGTCCCAGCAGCTGAGGAGGCTGAAGCAGGAAGATCATGAATTCAAAAGCCAGCCTCAGCAAAAGTAAAGTACTAAGTAACTCCATGAGACCCTGTCTCTAATAAAATACAAAATAGGGCTGGGGATGTGGCTCAGTTGAATGCTCCTGAGTTTAACCCCTGGTACCCCCAAAAAACAATAAAGCAGGTCACATGAAATATATTAATGCAACAAAAATATAAAAAACAAATAACTCAAAATTATATATACAAAATTATATATAATTAGAACAAAGATATAGTCAAAGAAAAGGATGGAGCAAAAAACACATCAAAATTAAAACAAGTTCATATTAGTGAATTCGAAAACAAAGTCCTTTTCTTTATTTTCCAATGATCTCCAATGTGGTTATATAAAACCTATATAACTAAAGAATAAGATACACACAACAAGAAAAATAGATAAGAGATTATTAAGATAAAAGAAGGGGGAAAAGAATACTAGTAGGCTAAAGAAGATATACACTTTCTGACGTAATTCTGTTTTTAAATAAATTCTTATTTGTGATTTTCTACATAGGATCCATGTTTACAATAAAATAAAAAATAAAAAACTAAGACAAATTTATCCCTGAACTCACCATTAAGTCAGTTCACTAGAGTTAATCCTTTTTTTTTCTTTTTTTCTTTTTCCAAAATAATAGAACATAAAACAAGAAACTAGAGAGAGACTTAAGCCTAAATCAGAAGTAAAATTGTGAACTAGACACAAGCCCTTAAGGGTTTTAAACAGACTTCTCAAAAAAAAAAAAAAATTATATGTATGGTAAAGCATATGTAGTGTAAAATTTGCCACTGTAACAATTTTAATGTACACTTTTTTAATGTTATTGTAATTTTTATACCTTTATTTATTTTTATGTGGTGCTGAGGAATGAACCCAGTACCTCATACATGCTAGGCAAGTGCTCTACCACTGAGCTATAAATGCAGCCCGAATTTTAATGTATATTTTACTGGCATTAATTACATTCACACTGCTATACAACCATCACCAGTATTTCTAAAACCTTTCCATCATCCAACACAGAAACTCTGTATCTATTGCACCTTTCCCATATTCCTGTGTAACCTCCAATCTACTTTCTGACTCCATGAATTTGCACTGTGTAATTTACATTGTATAAATGTAATCACAAAATATTTTTCCTTTTCCCTATGGCTTATTTTACTCAGCATGTTTTAAAGGTTCATCCATATTATAGAATATATCAGACTTCAATCCTTTCTTTTAAATATTGTATTAGTTGTTTTAAATATTGTTTTATTTATTTATATGTGGTGCTGAGAATCGAACCCAGTGCCTCACACATGCCAGGCAAGCACGCTACTGCTGAGCCACAACCCCAACCCCGCAAAATGACTTTTAATAGTTTGCTCTGGCCAGAAAGTCAGGATAGGGATTATAAAGGAGAGGAGTAACAGAAGCTGCCAAAAGCAATATTACTTATACTTTTGATTTTTCCATATTAACTTGTACAAATATGCAGCAATTGCATAAATTTGGAACATAATAGAGTCCTTTGTCACAACAAGATAAATACATTCCAATATAAACAAATATACAATAAGAAATAAAATCAGAGCTACATATGGTGGTACACACCTGTAATTCCAGCTATTCAGGAGGCTGAAGCAGAAGGATAGAAAGCTCAAAGTCAGCCTGAAGAGGACTCCTGTCTCATAATAAAATAAATAGGGTGGGGATGTACCTCAGTGCTTGCCTAGCATGTACAGAGTGCCCTAGGTTCAATCCTAAATACCACAAAAATTTAAAATATAAAGGAAGAAAAGAGGAAGAAAAACACAACACTGAATGTAAAATATTAAGCAGTCCCAGCCCCAGGCACAGTGGCATAAGCCTGTAAACCCAGTGATTTGGGAAGATGGACATGAGGATCACAAGTTACACGCTAACCTCAACAAGTTGGTAAAGCCCTAAGCAGTTTAGTAAGATCCCCTCTCAAAAAATAAAAAGGACTGGGGATGTAGTTCAGTGGTAGAGTTCCTACTACTGCAAAAAAAAAAAAAAAAAAATCACTGTTGATTAGCAGTACTACTGAGAAAGGAGCCTGAAAACATATTGATTTTTCTATTCTGACTCAAGAGAAAGTACTACCCTTCATAAGGCCTTGCATAGTACCTGATATATGTTAGACATTTGACAATAAAAATTTGCCTAGAAGAATGAATGGATGGAACTTTTGGTCTGAAATTGATTATTATGAACATCTCAAGTCTCACAGTTAGGGGGAAATTGGCAGGTAGGTAAATAACAGAAAATTATATTTTAGGGATCATTATTTAAACTGCAATTTGACTGCTTAAACAAGATTACAAACCACAGGGCTGGGAATGTAGCTCAGCAACAAAACACTTGCCTGCATATGCAAGGCCCTGAGTCTGATACCTATGTCCAAAAAGAAAAAAAAAAAAAAAAAAGATTACAAATCACAGAGCTCTCTACCTTAAACCATAGTGTTTTTTTAAAAAGGTATTTGTTTAAGTATTTATAATGCCAAATAAGCTCACAGAAGTTACAACAATAAATCAAATTGAGGAGTTTATTCTAAGATTTTGGTCAAAATTCAAAATGGTCTATTTGTACCTATACACACTGTTGTATCTCTTTAAGGTGCTGTAAACTCTGATTCCATAAAAAACTTGGATAGTCAACTGAATAAACATGTTGAAAGTTAAATATATACACACACATACACATACTCTCAACCTTGTAGCAGTAAGATTTAAGTTTGGTGAAAATATATCTATTTTTAATCTTCTAAAATCATGATAATTTTTGTTCCAACTCTATAAATGAAAATAAACACTATTTTTGTCTTTTTTTTTTTTTTTTTTAATTGGCAGAACTGGGATTTAAACCCAGGGCCACTCTACTACTGAGCTACAACCTTTCAAGAAAAAAAATTTTTTTTTTTTTTTACCTTTTCCCCTAAATGGAACTATGCTATATATCTTCAGAAAATAATTAATTCAAAAAAATCATGTAGTCATCAAAGGAAAGAGAACTTTCAGCGATGTGCCTTATATTTGTATATAATGGTGGGACTTGTCATTAGTCATTACATATTCGTACATGCATACATTATAACACACTTGAGCAATATCATTCCCCAGTACTTCCCCTTTCCCTTTCCTCCTCCCTCCCCCTGGTCCCATTCCTCTACTGATCTCCCTTAGATTTTCACAAGATTCCCCCCTACCTGATGGGGTTATAACTCACTGGTGGAGCACAGGGTTTAATCCTCAGTACCATATAACAAAATAAAATAAAGGTATTGTGTCCATCTACAACTAAAAATATTTTTTTTTAAAAAAGAGTTCCCCCCACACACTTTTTTCTTTTTATTCTCTAGCTTCCACATATGAGAGAAAACATAAGACCCTTGACCTGAGTATGGCTTATTTTGTTTAACATAATGTTCTCAAGTTCCATCCATTTTCCTGAAGATGACAGAATGTCATTCTTCTTTATGGCTGAATAAAACTCCATTGTGTATACATACCACATTTTCTTTATCCACTCATCTATTGAACACTTAGGCTGGTTCCATGTTCAGCTACTGTGACTGTGCTGCTATAAACATGTATCACTACAGTATGCTGACTCTAATTCTTTAGGACAAATATTGAGGAATGGTAAAGCTCAGTCATATGGTGGTTCCATTCCTAGTCTTTTGAGAAATCTCCAAAATGATTTCCATAATGGTTGTACTAATTTACAATCCCACCAACAGTAAACACTATTTTTATATAAAGAGAAATACAAGCATTATCAAAAAATATGAAATGTAGGTTCTTTTAATTTTTTATTATCTGTTTTTCTTTTTGTGCAGTGCTGGAGATTGGGAGTGTCAGTTTTAAAACATAGCCTATAAATATCCACAAAGAAGAATTTCAAACTATGTCTTTCATTTATTTAACAGCTGTCAGGGAGATGAAATAAGCAAAGATACAAATACTGGCTTCAATGGGAATCAAAACACGAGAGAGAGGGCTGGGGCTGGGGCTCAGTGGCAGAGCACCTGCCTGGCACATGCGAGGCACTAGGTTCAATCCTCAGCACCACATAAAAATAAATAAACAAAATAAAAATAATTGCATCCATCTATAACTAAAAAATATTCAAAAAAAAAAAGCAAGAGAGAAAGGGAAGAAACAGAGAGAAAAGAAAGAGAAAAAACAGAAAACAATGACAACATTGCTGAAAGTTCTCTTTCCTCTGATGCCTACATGATAAATTTCTTTGAATTAATTATTTTCTGAAGATATATAGCATATTTCCATCTCTCAAACTCTCCAGCTAAATTTTAGAAAAGCAAAACTTATATAATACAATTGCTGCTGCTACCAATAGCATCTATATGCTTTAGTATGTGCCAGGTACTATGACATGACTTTTCACTTATTATCTTATTATTTCATCTCAAAAACCCTAAGATGGATAGATAGATGTTTCTGTCTCTCTCTCTCTCTTTTTTTTTTTTTGGGGGGGGGGGTACTGGCAATTAAACCCAGGGTGCCTTACCACTGAGTTACATCCCCAGCCCTTTTCATTTTTTAGGAAAGGGTCTCACTAACTTGCTTAGAGCCTCACAAAGTTGCTGAGGCTGGCCTTGAACTTGCAATCCTTCTGCCTGGGCTTCCCAGGCTGCTGGCATACCAGGTACCACCTCACCAAAGTGAAAAAATGTTATTAAAGTTTATGAAGGATGAGCAACTTGCCCAAGATGCCTTAGCTAATAAATGTTGGAGTCCAGATACTAAATATCCACCCCAAAAATAAATGTCCTGACCATTATAAATCATTGATGAAATGGTAAACTAAAACTAAATGCAGAACAAAAAGGAAAAACACAGCACGTCAAAATGTGCCATAATTCTGAAGACTTTATTGGACTGAACCTGCCTAACTCTAATCTGATTACCTATTTGAGAAATTCAATTAACTAAAATAGTGAGATGAAAACCGTATTTGAAAATGGAACTGTCACAATATCACATAAAATTTAACTTCTCCTAAAACAGCTTATTGTACAATTATCAAGTATACAAGTAACAATAAATGTGGGCGAGTATGTGGGGATGCATATTGGTGCAACCACTCTGAAAAGTACTACAGAGATTCCTCAGAAAACTTGGAATGGAATCACCATCTGACCCAGTTATTCCATTCTTTAAATATACTCAAAAGACTTAAAATCAGCATACAATAGTGATGCAGGCACATCAATGTTTATAGCAGCTCAATTTACAACAACTCAGCTATGGAACCAACCTAGATGGCTGTCAACAGATGAATAGATAAAGAAAATGTGATATAGATAACACACACACAAAGGAATTTTATTCAGCCATAAAGAATTAAATTATGGCATTTGCTGGTAAATGGACAGAACTGGAGAATATCACGCTAAGTGAAATAAGCCAATCCCCAAAACCAAAGGCTGAATGCTAACACACAATAAAGGGGTAGAAGGGAAGAACTGAGGTTCATTGGATCAGACAAACGGGAATGAAGGAAAAGGAGGGAGAATGGGAATAGGAAAGACAGTAGAATAAATCAGACATAATTTTCCTATGTTCATATATGAGTACATGAACAATATAACTCCATATCATTTACCACCACGAGAATGGGAAGTTAGACTCCATGTACGTATAACATGTCATAATATAGTCTACTGTCATGTAAAACTAAAAAGAACAAATTTTTTTTAAAAACCTGTACTTCATATTTTTCTCCAGATTGGTATATCAATGAAAACCTGTTTTATAATTTTTATATTAAATGTAAATCCTATAATATATCTGGAGAAACATTTGATTTGTTCCTGACTTTAACATTTTGGGCTGGGGGTATAGCTCAGTGGTAGTGTGTGGACATACTCAGATTTACAAGGCCCTGGGTTAAATCCCCAACACCAAAAAAAAGTAAGAAGGTAAGTAAATAACAAATAAATTAAATTTACATTGTGTACAAAAGAAAATATTCCAATTTTGTTAACCACAGCCATAGTTTCCAAAGAAAAATAAAAAATAATAATAATAAAAAGCAATCAATGGCTATGTCTTCTCAACTACATGCCTACATAGGAAGTTAATGAAATTTTTCTAAGGCTAACAGAAACATTCAAACTAAACTAATCCAAGGTATTATGAGACTTAAGTTTGGGGGGTTTTGTTTGTTTGTCTGTTTGTTTGTTTTGGTACTGGAGATTCAACTCAGGGACACTTGACCACTGAGCCACATCCCCAGACCTATTTTGTATTTTATTTAGAGACAGGGTCTCACTGAGTTGCATAGCATATCGCTGTTGCTGAGGCTGGCTTTGAACTCATAATCCTCCTGCCTCAGCCTCCAGAGCTGCTTGGTGCTGAGAGCCACGGTGGAGTCTGTATGGCCCCTCCTGCACTTCCCCAACCAATGGGAACTCTCGGGGAATCCCCGGAAATCCCCACAAGAACTCCAAAATAGTGCGAGAACTCAAAAGTTGCGGCAGAGGCGGATAGTAATGCCTCGCCTGTCAATCAATACTGTTGGCAAAATGCCAGGGGCCATACAGACTCGGAAGTGGCTCTCAGCAGCTTGGATTACAGATGTGCACCATGGCAAGGCTTAAATTTTTAAGGCTGGGAGGTATAGCTCAGAGGTAGAAAGCTTGCCTAGAATTCATGAGAACCTGGGTTCCAAGCCCAGCACTGAAAAATAAATAAGTAAATAAATCATCTAGATATAAGATTTCAGTTTTGTTACAAAATTTTCATAGTTAATGGTCTAATCATTTGAGTTTATGATTCAATAGTCACAAATCTTTATAGAAAGTTAAAAATACTAAACAGTGCCCCATACATCATTTTCTGGCTAACTAAATTCTATTGGACTGCTACAACTCAGCTCAGAAATACCTCAGGCTACATACAAAATTACACACTCTCAACACAAAAACACTTTTGCAACCATTCAAAACATATAAATACTGTTGATATTATATGCTATCTGAGTGAAACATTTCATGTGAACAAATGAGGTACTACTTCTTTTTTTATTTTAAAAATGCTAATCCAATAATCTGTAAAATAACAGCAGAACAGAGGTGTGGCAAGAAGTTCTTTCATTCCTATCCACTCAGGCAAAATATTCAAACTCCTCTCTACCACACCTAATGAAAAGATTAATACTAGCCACATTCTTAGATTCAATAAAATCAGAATTACCACTTTGTTAGGCTTATTATCAAACTTACTTTAAGATATCCAAAGCCGTACTAAATATGGCACGTAATTACCTTGAAGAATTAGCATTCATTTGGAGTTTGAAACCTTTAGAACTATATAAGTTCAATTTTATTCAAAAATAATTAATGAAACATTTTAACCAGCCATTCATCTACTACCCAGTATCAAAAGATTTTTCATGTTAACTTACTCAGTATATCCATCAATAGGTTAGAAGCTTAAAACTAACTTGATCTAATGAAAATTATAAGATATGTATCTAAATCAAGGGTTTTTTACACTAAACAGTGATGTTAATTTAATGCTATACAGTTCAGTAAACACAAACTATAAAAAATTATAAAAACCAGAACCTTTCCTGCTCCTTGGCTAACCTAAATCATTAAAGGAATAAAATAATATTTTTTGTTTTAATTAGTTATACATGAAAGTACAATGATCTTGACATATCATACATTTGAATCATATGGGGTATAATTTAATAAAATAATATTTTTAAGAATATGAGCTGGGGTTGTGGCTCAGCAGTGGAGAGCTCACCTAGAAGTGCAGGGCCCTGGATTCAATCCTCAGAACCAAATAAAAATAAATAAATAAATAAAATATTTAAAAAACACATAATATATCAAACAATTTTATGAGGGAGACAATATAATCTCTCAAATTAATTAACCCAAGACCAAAATCTACTTAAGCATTTTGGTAATTCACCAAAACTAAAATCAGTCCTGTCATCAGCCAGGTCTTCCTTACATATAACTTCAATTCCATTTGAGCTTTTTGCATTTTTGTACTCTTCCTTTAAAAAATATCATGATCACAAAAATCATAATATCTACTATTTATGTTGATCAACAAAATATGAGCCATAGTACTATTCTAAGTACTTTACATGTAGTATTTCCATTCTTCATGATCAACTCTGCACAGTAAATATCAAAAAATATTTCTTTCTGGGGCTGGAGTTGTAGCTCAGTGGTAAAACAATTGCCTAGCATGTGTGAGACACAGCACCGCATATAAATAAATAAAATAAAGGTCTACTGAGGATGTAACTTAGTGGTAGAGCATGGGTTTAACATTCTAGAGAAACTGGATTCAATCATCAGCACCTTAAAAAAAAAAAAAGTAAAAGAACAGATTCAGAAACTTTAGATGACAGGATACAAAACAAAACCCCTGCTCTCTCTACTATACCATGCCACATTTTTTTTTCAGCTATCAATTTTTGTATAATCAAATTATTTGCAACACAAATTGTGCTGGTTTCTCAATAAAACCTAGTTTTCCTTCATAGAGGGGGAAATATTATTACATTAAATATCTTATAGTATTACCAAATTACTGATATAATTTTCCCATAAGTATTTCTGAATTAAAAGGAAAAAATACAATCTAAAATACACTGAATAAGAGCACTGGAAAGCTAAAATTTGATCATGTAAGCTGCACCTAAAATTGTGATGCTAAGGGAGTAGAGTTCATGAGAGAGGAACTAATAAAATCCCTAATCACAGTCTTCCAGAGTCACACCCACAAAATTACTTGTTTTGGGTTGTTTTAAAGGCATACCCTCACATACAATTTTTCCTGACAGCAGCAAGGGTATTAAAATATTTGTTTTCATCTTCTCAAGCTGGTCTTTAAAAGTACAAATTCAGAACAATAACTTCTTAAAATATTATGTTGTATGAATTTTTTTAAAGACAGATTACCATAGTTTTAATCTTTTCCTCAACATGTTTCTTTGAATGTCATTAGTTTAGGCTAACAACATAATATCTTTGTTTTGTTTTGTTTTACATACTGACATTGCTCAGATAAAGTTCATGGAACTATATTAAATTACTTTATGAGGGTTTTCATAAAATTATAACAGTTCAACATTACAACTTACAAATCAGAAAAGATACAAGTGCTTTGTAAGTCAGAACTTCATTTTACATTACTACTAAAAACAATTTCTAACTTATATTTTTAAAAATTTTAGAATACAAAATTTAAATTGTCATGTACAACATGTATACAAGTTGTCACTATAATTGAATAAAACAATATTTATATTTGGAATTACCTAAAAACTAATGATTGAATTAAAGACTTGTTAATATATTAACACTAAGATTATTCTAAGTAAAATAATTTATGAAAAATGCTAAATATGTAATTTATTACTATCCTAGGAAATAGCTTATTCAATAGATTAAGACTTACATATTACATCTTACATGCAATTAATCTTCTATATCTATATAGCCTTACAAATAATCAAAAGAATAATCTAATAGATTGCCTAGTGTGTTAAAACCCAATATGCTGTATTTATTTACATTTGTTTAATTCTGTTGCTGTGGCAACTAATATGCTTTTATTAACAACTGCTACTTTAAAAGATTGAATTTTAAAAACAAAAGCAAAATTAACTTTTTCGGGATACTGTGGTACAAAATGAATTACTAAAAAGAAAAAAAAAAAACACTTTCTCCAGAAACAATGGCATTTTTCCTTTACCCAAATAATAAATAAAATATATTTTTAATTTGCTTGAAGTAGGCATTACTGGTTAGCTATCTGATATAGCAACTAAATTATTACAGTTAAGGGAGTGGAAAGGATATGTGTGTACTGTCACATTAGAATGTTTTCATTAATTTTTTTCCTTTTTATTGGTTCTTTTCAGTTATACATAACATTAGGATTCATTCTGACACAATTATAAAAGCATGGATTATAATTTGTTCTACTTCAATTCCAAATACTTCCCCTTTCCCTTCTCTCCTCCCTCCTCAATCCCTTCCCTCTACTCTACTGATCTTTACGCTATTTACTTTTTATTTTAGTAAACACACTATATCAAGTACTGTTGTGTCAAGTGTGCTAAACAACAATATCAATCCATAACCAGTGTAAGTAAAAATTAATTATCACTGTTTTGAAAGATCCTAAAGTAGCAGTAAAAATCTTTTAGATTCTTTTAGAGTGATTTCCTTCCATGCATGAGACCCTGTTTTCAATCCCCAGTAATACATACACACACAAATCAATATAAATGACATTATAGCTAGGAATACAGCTCAATGGTAGCACATGCTTAGCATGTGTAAGTCCTGGGTTCAATCTCCAGCACCAGTTGAAAAAAAAATTTTTTAAGCAAATATTAAGATTTAAAACTTTTAGTTCACCCCAAGCCCTCTTGTTTAACTAGTTACAAAAAGCCTTAAGATTTAAGACAAAATAGACTATCACTAAATGTTCTTTTTAAAAAAAAAAAAAAAATCACCTTAGTCAGAAACAAGAATATATCAACAGTGTCTTCCCTGGGTTTGTAAACCTTGTGAGCAAGAAATTCTGTCTACATAGTATATAGGTCTTTCTTAATGTCCCCAGTACCTATCATTACGCTTGACACCTGGAAAAATGTTAAATATGTGTTATCTTTGGTGTTTCTTGTCTTATCCACATGTTTACAATGTCATTAAGTTTCTAGATCATTTGCTGACTCATTGTTCATCTAGTAATGGAAAAAATGCTTCTCCATATTTTCAAAAGGGAATCCAAGTTGAATTTTTTAACCTTATGCTCGTTTATTACATGCATTCCAAATAAATATTCAAAGACATTACATTCTTCATGGGCTTATTCCATATACTTCAGGTCTATCTTCTCACCATAAATTATGGCTCAGTGTCCTAGACCACCCTGATTTCTGGTGTGCCTTTAGATACAATATTTTTCTTCTTTCTTATGTATTTTATTCAAATATATTTACAAATTATTCATTAAAACTATAATTGTATCCAGTATCTGCTAATACTATTCGAATACATTTACCAGCACCATTTATGAAATTCTTTTTTTTTATTTTATTTTATTTTTTTAGTTGTAGATGAACACACAGTATCCTTATTTATTTTTATGTGGTGCTGAGGATCAAACCCAGTGCCTCACACATGTGAGGCAAGTGCTTTACCACTGAGCTACAGCCCCAGCCCTGAAATTCTTTTTTGGTAGGGAGGTACCAGGGATTGAGCACAGGGGCACTGACCACTGAGGCACATCCCCAGCCCTATTTTGTATTTTATTTAGAGATAGGGTCACATTAAGTTGCTTGGCGCCTCACTTTTTTCTGAGGCTGGCCTTGAACTCATGATCCTCCTACCTCAACCTCCTGAGCCAATGGGATTATAGGCATATGCCACTGCACCTGGCCATTTATGCAGATTCTGGATTTTTTTTTTTTTTAACTAGCAAAAGAACCACACCAAGTCAGGCATAGTAGTGCATGCCTGTAATCCCAGCAGCTCAGGAGGCTGAGGCAGGAGGCAGAGGCAGGAGGATGGCAAATTCAAAGCCAGCTTCAACAACTTAGTGGTCTTAAGCAACTCAGCAAGACCCTGTCTCTAAATAAAATACAAAAAAGGGCTGGTGATGTGGCTCATGGTTAAGTACCCTGGGGTTCAATCCTCCCCCACCCTTACCAAAAAAAAAAACAAGCCAAAGATGAGCAAACTAATCATTTGAGTACCAATTCAAAGACAAAATCTATATTATTGCTTAGACTTTCTAACAAACAAACTAAAAAAGATCCATAATAAAGCCAGATCTGTTCCTGCTTCTAATGGAGGTCTCTTCCAAGAACATAGGAACTAGCAGTTCCTTAAGAAAGAGTCCTAACAATGAACTTACAGGATACTGAATAGCGCAAATCCAACAATGAAAGCCCAGATAACAGCCAGTTTAACCAGCTTTTTTTTCAACATTTTTCAGAGTTCAATTGTGAGGGCTGAATGAATACAGAGAACAATTGACAAGTATTAAACCCACAATGTTTTTGGCCACTTAAAGAATAAACTGCAATGGCAGAGTGCTTGCCTAGAATGTGCCAGGCAAGGATGAATTGCAAAGAGCACAGACAGGGAAAGTTCCTTTGAAGTACAGATACAGTAATAAACAGCTAGAAATTCAACAAATAAACACATCAGGCAAGGTGTTATAATTGCTATAATGAGAAATGGGTTAACCCTTTTGGAGCAAACTCAAGGGCCACAGTTAACAGGTTCTAGGTACGAAATACAAATTAATTCACCTAAATGTTGCTAATAACAAAAGACTATCATACTATCATGATAAATAGTAATAATTGCCAATGAGGTCTGATTGGTATCTTGGATTTTAATACACAAACACAAACATAAATTAATCTATGGTAGAGTAAAAGGTCAGTGAGGATTTTGTGCAGTTATAAGCAGACTTACATTTCATAAAACCTGTTAAAATTAATTTGAAGAACAACATAGGCCTGACAGCTTGTTGCTATGTGTTACAAAAAAAAAAAAAAAACTATTTAGCAACACAAATTTAATAAGAAAAATGACATTTTAATACAGAAAATGATAGCCATAATTTAAAGGTAAATTCTTTATATAAACTTATCCTAAAAGAAAACATATTGTATTGATAATATTTTCATTTCAACATGAACTTTAGAGCTAAAACTGTCTCAAAGAGCAGCATTTGGTAACCTACTGACTTAGTTCTAAAGAAAATAAAAACATAGATTGGCAAAGAATAACCAAGTTATTAGAAGTACTTAACATAGAGGCTTTAATGGATGGTTTTGATTTATAATTTTCTTTTAACTATAAACTAAGATCTATACAACTCTAACAATAGTTTCCAATTTTTTTCTGGTACAGAAATTTTTTTTCTAAATAAAAAATTCTAGGTACTACCTATCCGTATTACATTAGGTGAACTTAGGTATTATTAACTGAAATGACAAAACTATCATGACTTTTTAATAAATTTTATTATATACTACAAATATATCAGATTTATTATTTATCCATTTAATGTTTAATACACACATGAATTTCTAGACCCCATTCAGACATTCATTGCCCAATCTATTTCTCTAGTTACTCATCTCTTAGCATGAGTTTCTCACATTTTAGGATAGACAATAATTTTATAGAAAATACCAGATAGCTCATTAAGCTGATTATCTTTAAAATCATTTCCAATTCTGAGATTCTAAGATTCTGGGACAATGAGTACTTCTAAAAAAGAATTTGGGACATCTAAAGGAATGACAGATTGATCCAACATTTAGGTCCTCTCCCTCTTGGCACTCTCTGTAGCTAACTGTATGGAAAAAAGGTACAATCCATAAGGAGTCAACATAGGAAGACAGATGGCAACACATTTTTGTATAATGGAAAGCAGATGGTGGACATCCAGGTTAAGATATAAACTGAACACACACACCTAATTTTGCTTCCTCCCACAACTCTACTATAACAAGGATAAACAAAGCTTTGTTGTTGTTTTGATGTTTTAGAACATGAACAGTAAGGACAGGGAAAACGGAAAAAGAAACAACAAAGTTTTGAAAGCTAGAAATAAGTTGGATAACTGACTTGTAAGGCCAAATTCTAAGACAGTAGGGCTGACAACTGAGAACACATCAAATTACATCAATAAATCCTCAAAAGGCTCTGGAACAGGGGAGGGGAGATGTTAATAAGAAAGGATCAGGTGAAAGTTGAACAGCTGGAAACTTAGATCTCCATCAAGCTGCTGAATGGCCATCTTCAGTGTAGCAGCAAACTAGAGATTTATTATCCTGAGAATGTAAACCATATATGGTGGAAAGACACAGGTAACCTAACCAAAAAAAAAAAAAAAAAAAATTACATGACCCTACATACAAAATGCTCCATAGCTCATTACCCAGTCCTCTTTTCCTGAGTTCCCAGATCACTGGAAACTAGACTTTCAACCTTCCAAGCAGAAAACTAAAATACTCTCAGGGAAATCTTGTTTTGTTTTGCTTTTGGGTGCTAGGGATTGAACCCATAGGCACTTTACCACTGAGCTAAATTCCCATTCCTTTTTATTTTTTATTTCGAGACAGGATCTCACTAAGTTGCTAAGGGTCTTGCAAGGTTCCTGCAACTGACCTCAAACTTGCCATCCTCCTATCTCAGTCTCCCAAGTCGTTGGAATTACAGGTGTGCACCACTGTGCTCTATGGAAAATCTAACCAGGCCAAAATAAAAGGCACAAAAACTAGAGCCAACATCAAATGGTCCAACCGATCACTGGTTTTTCAATCTTGGGCACACACTGGAATCACTAGGGAAGCTTTAAAAAAGTATTGATGTCTGGGCCAGGATATAGCTCAGTGGCAGAGTGCTGGTCTAGCATGCATGAGGCCCTGGGTTCAATCTCCAATACTGCGTAAATACATACATAAATAAACATTTGAAATACTACTATTAAGCCGGGCACAGTGGCACAGGCCTATAGTCCCAGCAGCTTGGGAGTCTGAGGCAGGAGGATCTCAAGTTCAAAGCCAGCCTCAGCAACAGAGAGGCACTAAACAACTCAGTGAGACCCTGTCTCTAAATAAAATACAAAAAAGGGCTGGGATGTGGCTTAGTATTCGAGTGACTCCGAGTTCAATCCCTGACACACACAAAAATAAATAAATAAATAAAATACTATTTATTGATGGAGATGATAATCAGAATAACAGTTGCCTCTGGGCAAGGAGTAGGGTCATAGAAAAAAGGCAAGTGAATGAATTTTTTAAGATATTCACTATGCTCTAAGTCTTGTTAGTTATGTGGTAAAAATCACCAAACTATATTCTTAAATTCTGTGCATTTTATTATATATAACATCTACATTTTCTAATAATACTGCTACTGGGGTCCTACCCCAAGAATTCCTTTTGTATTTGGTCTAACAGCAGCAAGGGTTTTTTATTTATTTATTTATTTTGGGGGTATGGGGGACTGAACGGAGGAGCACTCGACTACTGAGCCACATCTCTAGCCTTATTTTGTATTTTGTTTAGAGACAGGATCTCACTGAGTTGCTTAGCAGCCTTGATTTTGCTGAGACTGGCTTTGAACTTACAATCCTCCTGCCTTAGCCTCCCAAGCTGTGTGTGCCACTGCACCCAGCAGCAAGGATATTTTTTTTAAAGCTTTCCATGTAATCATAATGTGCAGCGAAAGTTGAGAACCAGTATTTCAGATCCAGATTATAAAGTAAACTGGAAGTTAGTCCTATTTATTAGCTCAGAACTTCCAATAATCTGTTACCTGCCTACTCTTAAACATGAACATACAAAAAAGGATTACCAGTCAGACCTCTGAGGAGGGCCTCTACTAACAAGGCTATACCAAATTGAAAAATAAGTTAGAAGAAACACACTATGCAAAGAAAGCTTTAAAGAAACTCTCTTTAACATCCTCAAGATAGAAGAGAGAAAATATGATTTTCATGAAACAAGAAAAGAGATAGGGGCTGGAGTTGTAGCCCAATGGCAGAGCACTTGTCTAGCATTTATGAGGCATTGGGTCAATCCTTAGTACCGCACAAAAATAAACAAATAAAATAAACGTATGCTATCCATCTACAACCATAGAAAGTTTTTTTTTTAATAAATATTAAAAAAGAGGGGGGGTGCTGTCTGAACAGAGGGAAGGAAACCAAAACCATCAACCTACAAAAGGGACTATGGACAAGAAGTAGGTTAACTGGCTCACACACAGAGCCCCAGAGAGGATCAGGACCTGGAAATCTCCAGGTTAGTGTTGGAGGGGCCTGAGCCTAAAGAGAAGACAAGATATTTAAAGTCTATATAAGGCACAATTGGGTCCTCTAGGTTCCCTTTTTTACTACCATCCCTATAATTTCATAATTTATTCTAAGAAACCTGATCTGGAGAGACTCCAGACTCAAGAATAGAGTGAGGATCAAAATTTAAAGCCAAAGGATTAAGCAGAAGTGTTTTTATTGAATAGCCTCCACCCATAGCTCACTTCCTTTATCCAGCTCTCATACATTAGAAGGCAGGCATAACAGTACTGCTCCCCTATCAACAGGGAATACATTCCGAGACCTCTAATAGACACCTGAAATCTCAGCAATCCATTTTCCACCCTATAATTTAATCAATTTTCTACCCTAACTAAGCACTTATCATACACGTGGCTGTAGCTTTTGCTGTTTTGAATTGCTACTACAAAACTAACACAAATTTCTTTTTCCTTTGCAATTTTACAGATAGATTTGTTCTTACTGTAGATTTTAGCAACTTCATTATATGATTTTTTTTTCTTATTAAGTCAAGAATTTGTAGCTTTTCACACAAAAGTACTTTCCTGTTTTGCTTTAGCATATCCAAATTGCCAGTATCACTACTCTTGTACTGGGGGCCAGTCTGAGATAAAACAAGGGGCCCTTGAAGAACACAAGCACTGTAATACCAAGATAGTCAATCTGATAATCCAAAGGGCTACTAAGTGACTAACGGAGTAAACAGCCTGGAGATGCTGAATAAAGGGATGATTCACATCCCACTTAGATGGAGCAGGTCAGCTTGAGATTTCATCATGCTACTCAAAATGACATGAAGTTTAAAACTTATAAATTGCTCAATTCTGG
This sequence comes from Marmota flaviventris, assembly GCF_047511675.1. Lineage (NCBI taxonomy): Eukaryota > Metazoa > Chordata > Mammalia > Rodentia > Sciuridae > Marmota > Marmota flaviventris. The sequence goes on from NC_092507.1 coordinate 78,837,775, forward strand.
GCTTTTTTCATGTAATATTTTCATACACTGGTTGACCAAGGGCAACTGAAACCTCAGAACGTAACACAGAGGATAAAGGGAGACCACTGTACACTGTCCCGCACTCCCAATTTGATTGGTTGATTTAGGTACTTGGAACTAAACCCAGGGGCTCTCTACCACTGAGCTACCAGCCCTTTCTATTTTTTGAGACAGCATCTTTGCTAAGTTGCCCAGGCTGGCCTGGAACTTGCAATTTTCCTGTTGCCTCGGCCTCCCAAATTGCTGGAATTCTAGGTATGTACCACCACTATTCTTGAGTTTATAGTCTAGTTGGAGAAATAAAAATTAAAGACCACCGTCCTCCATTAGAAGAAGTTCTATAATGGAAATTGATTTGGTTACATGCAAAAAGGGCATCTAAATCAAAGAAAAAAATATCAGCTACATGTCTATATGCTTGCCACAAGTGTTTTTAATATCATTAACAACAATATCAAAAAACATCAAATATCTAAGTAATGACATAAGATGTGCTGGGCTTCCACAGAGAACTATAAAACATTACCCAGTGAAATTTGGAAAGACCAAAATAAATGGAAAAATATGCCACATTCATAAAATGAAGAATTCAACACTGTTAAAATATCAATTCTTCCCAAGTTGATATATAGCTTTCATTCCAATTTCGAAATTTATTCAAACTGACAAGCAGATTCTGAAACATGGAAATTCTGAGCCAAGAGCAATCCAGACAATCTTTTTTTGTTTTTATTTTTAGTTGTCAATGGACTTTATTTATTTAGATGTGGTGCTGAGAATCAAACCCAAAGCCTCACACATGCTAGGCAAGTGCTCTAGCACTGAGCCACAACCCCAGCCCAAACCAGACAATCTTAAGAAACAAAACAAAGTTGGAGTGTTTATCCCACCATATACCAAGGCCAATTTCAGAGTTACATTAATACAGTGATATTAGTACAAAGATAACAGACAAATGAAACAGAATGGAATGTCCAGAAACAGAACCACATTTATATGGTCATCTGATTTATTTTTGTTGTTTTTGTCACTAGGATTCAAATCCAGGCCCCACGCATGCTAAATGTGGGCTCTATCATCAGGATACCCAGTCCAATCATCTGTTTGTGAAAAGAAGTGCCACACAGTGCAGAAAGATGGCATTTTTAATAAGAGATGCTGTGTCAAATACACAATAATAGAGTAAAAATTGCATACTGACTACTACAATCCATCTTCACTATTATGTATGCCTTAAATAAGAAAAATAAAAGAGAATTTCTATAATGTAACATGGGAAAATATCTTCATATTCTTAGGGTAGGTACAGACTTTTTAAATAGGATACAAAAAATAAGTAACCATAAAGAAAAAGACTGATAAAATATCTTGCATCAAAATAAAAACTATTGGGGCTGTGGTTGTGGCTCAGGGGTAGAATGTTCGCCTAGCATGTCGGAAGCCCTGGGTTCGAGCCTCAGCACCAAATAAAATAAAGGTATTGTGTCTATCTACAACTAAAAAATAAATATTTAAAAAAATTTTAAACTATTCATGGAGCTGGGATTGGGCTCAGTGGTAGAGCGCCTGCATGGCACGTGTGAAGCACTGGGTTTGAGCCTCAGCACCACATAAATGAATAAAATAAAGATACTATGTCCATCTACAACTAAAAAAAAATTTTTTTTAATTAAGACTATTCATGAAAAAACACCATTAAAGGAATGAAAAGGCAGGGCAAAAGGTATAGATAACTCAGTGGTAATGCCTGCCCAGCATGCCCCAGACCCTGAATTCAATATCCAGCACCATTGAAACATAAATATATATGAAATATGAAATGGCAAAATAAGGAGAGGAAAAAGAGAAATACATAAATGGGCATGTATGTGTATACATACACACATAAATACATAATTCACATATATACAGAGAGAGGGAAAGGGAAAGAACTCATAACCAGAATAAAGAATTACAAATGGAGCATGGTGCCAGGGCACAGGCCTATAATCTCAGCAGCTCAGGAAGCTGAAGCAGGAAGATCCCCAAGTTCAAGGCCAGTCTCAGCAACTTAGCAAGAGCCTGTCTCAAAAAAAAAAAAAAATTTTTTTTAAAGGGCTAGGGATGTAGCTCAGTGGTAAAGTGCCCCTGGGTTAAATCCTGAGTACCCATCCCTCCAACAAAATTATAAATGGGGGCTGGGAATGTAACTCAGTGGTAGAGTGCTCTCCGTAGCATGGGAGGTACTGCAAAAAGTAAAAAGTACAAATCAATACAAAAATAAGCATACAATAAAAACTTATTATTAACAGAGACTTCACAAAAGACATATATGGATGGCCAATAAAGGACGCACAACCTCAATCACCAGGAAAATGCAAAATAAAGCTACAATGATATAGTGCTGCACCTCTATGAGAATAGCAACAATCAATAAGGACTTGGGGTAACTGGAATATATATCACTCCTTGCTTATTGGTACAATCACTTTGGGAAAATATCCTAAAGTGACTAAAATTTTAGCATTAATATGACTCAAAAGCCAACAATTCCACTCTTTGGTATACACTCCAACCTAATAATGTTCTATTTCTTGATCTGTGATGCTCACTTAGTAAAAACTCATTACCTGTACACTTAGGATTGTTAACTTTTTCCGCATATTATATTTCAATAAGTTTTCTAAGATTTGACACATAGTTGGCAGAGATCTTAAAAAGTCAGCATACTAGAATAGGGGGGGGGGAAGTTTGATACACTGATGAAACTTTACGAATAAAATTTAAAAAAAAAAAAGAAAGCTAACAAATCCCAGCCCAGAAACAAAGATAAAAACTATCAACAGATCATTTTTCTCTAACTTCAAGAAGCACTAGAATTCATTCTTTCAGCAAAGAATGGAGTTTATTATTCTACACTGTAACCCAAGGAAAAGATATCTTTGCAAGAAAACGCTGCTGTTTTTGAAAACCACCTTTAATAGTATGGATAGGGGAAACCTTCCGAAAGTGTTGGCTAACTATTTGGTGAAAAGATGCCACCTGAGATGATCTAAGAGAAATCACAGCAACTCTAAAGCCGACACCAACACCACAATCCAACTACCGGAAATCCTGCGGTTAATCTGAGGCTTGTCCCGCTAGTCATAAGGTGATTCAGTGTTGGTTACTAACGCACCTTAACTGCATCCTTAGGAGTCAGTCACCTGGCATACCAGGCTTTCCCATCGCCTGCCTGGAGCGACCGACAAGCGCAAAACCCCGGAGGTCAAATACAGACAGCAACTTTGCAGGTAAGGGGAGCGGACGGTCACGCCCCTCAGGTTGCGGAGAAGGAACCCACTCTGGCCTCCGGGCAGACAAGAATTGTCACTATCCCCCAAAGGATGCGGAAGGAAGTGCCCCCGAAGCCGCTCCGTCCCTCCACCTCCCGCGAACTCCACAAGAAGACGGGCCGGCGAGTTTCTGCCCCCGCGCCCACAGGAGGAGGGTCGCCTGCGACAGCGAGTGGCGAAAAGGCGAACCCAAGGAACTTAGGCCCCAGCGGGGCCGGACGCGCCCGCCCGCCCTCCCGCTTGCGCGGCAAGTTTGTCGGCCGTCCGCATTCGCCACCCCTTGGCCCAGCTGTACACTCCGCAGAACCGGGACTCGAGGCCCGCCCGGCCTGGCGCAGTGCCCCTCACCTTGGAAACGTTGGGTGGACTTCGCCGTAAACATTAACTTCCCATCCAGCCGGCAGCCGCGCCGCCTCGGCCCTGCTCCCGACTCCGCGCGCCGCTTTCCCCTTGTTCTCAGACGCACGGCGCTCACTCCGGAACTCAGGGCCGCCTCGCGATTCTCACCCACCCCGCCGGGCAAAGCAGCCGACTCCACCGCCCAGCCCCAAGCCTGCCCGCTCGCCAGCTCCGCCGGGGTCCGGCGCGGCCGCGTCAGGAAAGCCCAAGGCGCAGGCGCGGCAGGGCCTTAAAGAGACCCGACCGCCTCTACCGCATAATGGGTTCGAGCAGGTTAGGGGCCCCGCGGGTTGGCAAAAAAAAAAAAAAAAAGCAGAAGCCAAGGGATTGGACCGAGTGGAGCGGGGGCGGGGAAATCCCTCTCTCCTCCGCCCCTCTTTCAGAGCACCAGCCCTCGGCCCTGCAAAACGCTGACTTCCCTCGTCACTTGAACCGCCTCTTGGATGTTAAAGCTGCAGAAGACACACCCCCTCGGGGCGGTAAGCGACCCGGAGCGGAGGGCTGCGGGCCTCACACTGCCGCACCGCCCACGCGCCTGTCTTCCAGGCCTGGGGCACGCGGTGGAGACGCGCAGGCTTCGAAAGGCCCCCCGCGAGTCCTCCGAGATGCGGCCTTAGGTCACACTTAAAACCATTAATCAACATGTAAATGTTGCCTGTGATTATTAAACCCACTTCCATCAGTCGTCTGGACACACTGGGTTTATGTACAGTCCAGCAGAGGGCAAAACGTGGGCACACGTATATGAGATCTTGCTGGGCAACCATCCAAAATCAACGAAGAAATTCTTAGAAGGAATATATAGTTTGGGACAGGATGGGGAAAAATATGTTATTTTACGTATATTAATTCTGGTCCTACCCCAGGAGAAGCAGGAAAGAAAAACAATAATGACTTTGAGGCAAGAGTCATTATAAACTACTGCCTTTATACATTTGGAAGTGACAAAAATGATAGTACCAGACACACAACTCCAAAATTATTTCTCTGGAAATTAAATAACCGGTTATTTTCTAATTTAAATTTATAAGACAAGGGACTTCACAGTAATAAGCATTTCGGGGGGGAAAAACTAATTTTTCAACAAGATTAGGAAATAACAAGAAATAGGAAGTAAAACCATGTCCTCTCTCCCCAGCTAAAAACGTTGAAACTTTGAAAGTAATCTGAGGCAAATTTTTACATGACTTTAGGTCATGCTATTATTTACAGTAAGTTTCAATCAATTTATTTGTAACCTAATCCACCTTGCATTAAAAAAAAAAAAAAGGAAAGAAAAGAAAACTGAGACAACCTGGATGATCTACATTTCCTTCCTATAGTCAGTCTATCAGCAAATCCTGTTGATTTTTACCTGCCAAATGTTTCTTGAATCTGACCTCTTCTGTCTCCTCTCCTCCATCACCACCCTGGTCTAAGCTGGGAGGTGGAAATAGACCACTGACTTAATCTTCTAATTATCCATATTCCCTCCAGGCCCTCTTTAAACCTCTTCACATAACAGAGTGATTAGCCTTTTCAAAATGCAGTACATTGGCTGGGCATAGTGGCACACTCCTGAAATCCCAATGACTTGGGAGACTGAGACAGGAAGATCCAGAGTTCAAAGCCAGCCTCAACAATTTAGGGAGGCCCTAATCGACTTAGCAAGACCCTGTCACAAAATACAAAATAAAAAGGGCTGAGGATGTGTCTCGGTGTTTAAGCACCCTAGGCTCAACAATCCCTGGTACCAAACACACACACACACACACACACACACGTACAGTGTGTCCCTGTCACTTCCCAGCATAAACCACTTCAACAGCTTTCCAAACTAATCAAGCCCCTGCAGGTCAGGCCCCTTGCCCATCTGTCCATTTCTTCTTAGCATTCATATCACATTCCATCCTGCTCTCTCTGCTTCAGGCACACTGGCCTCTTCTATTCTCCTACTATACTCTTCCAATGGGTTTGCTTACACTTTGTTCTGTGCCTAGAAATTTCTTCCAACTTTCATTCTTAACCTCTACTTCTGGGAAATTATCTTCTGACCTCCCTCCTATGTTGATCCCTTACTTTTATCACTTTGTGTAAAACTGTAACTGTGTAACTACTTGGTGAATTTTTCTTTCTCCTGCTAGACATCTCCATAAGGCCAACACTTGATTTTATTTGATTCACAGGTATATTTTTATATTTGTTCAACACATATTTGTTCAATGAATAAGAATCATAGGTGCTAGAACTTAAACTTGATGTGGCTTAAAGGTTACCTAAGTCACAGGTAAAAATATCACAATTTGACATTTGGAATCAGAGTTGAAAAAGAACTCCGGTTATTTTAAAACATTTTATATTATTTTTGCTAGCCTGTCACAAGATTCTTTGAGTAACCTTTAAAAACAAGTTTTCAAAGCACCTTGTATAAAATCCTGAATTAATAATAAGAACTATGGGATGGGCCCACATGAAACTAATTAACATCTGTTGCTTCTAGAGGGGAAGACTGACCCAGGCTTAGTGTCACATGCCTATAATCCCAGCTACTTGGGAGACTAAAGCAAGAGTATCATAAATTTGAGGCCAGCCTGAGCAACCTAGTAAGACCTTGTCTCAAAATTAAAAAGGACTGGAGATATGGTTCATTGGTAGAGCACTTAGCATCTACAAGGCCTTGGGTTCAATCCCAGTACCACAGGGAAAAAAGGGTAGGAAGAGTGGGTGACTAGTGGTCAGTGGTAGAAAGGAGACTTTTTACTGTATGCCCAAAAGTTTTAAAATTGTACCTTTTCAATTTTCAAACTTATGAATGTATTAGCTGTTCAAAAATATATAAATGACACCAGAATGCATACTGTACAATTTCATTTATTTGAAATTCTAGAAAAGGCAAAATTAATTGAGATAAAACAATTTTAACAAGATGTAGCCCAGTAGTAGAATACATGCTTAGCATGCACAATGCCCTGGATTTGATCCCAGCACCACATGCACATGCCCACACACACACACACACACACACACACACACACACACACACACAAATCCTTGGAAAACCATAGTTGGTCTTAAGCTTCTCAGAAGCCCCAGTACTTTGCATAGTAACTGTTCAATGTATTTTGAATGAATGATGACAAACAAGTCTGGCATTGACTTTACTGGTTACAAATTATGTTTATATGTTTACATTTTATATGTTTTCTGGTAACTAGTAACTTCCATATCAATGCAAACGACTAAACTACAATCTAAAGGGTTTTTTTTGTTGTTGTTGTTGTTTTGTTTTTTTGGGGGGGGTACTGGGGATTGAACACTGTGGTACTCCACCACTGAGCCACATCTCCAGCCCTGTTTTGTATTTTATTTAAAGACAGGGTCTCACGAGTTGCTTAGCGCCTCGCTTTTGCCGATGCTGGCTTTGAACTTGCAATCCTCCTGCCTCAGCCTCCCAAGTGGCTGGGATTACAGGAGTGCACCACCATGCCCAGCTACAATCTAAAGTTTTAAATTTATATTTTAAACATATTTGTATGCATATATGGGTATATGCCAGAAGCCATCCATGATTTTCATGAGGATCTTCTCTCGGTATGGTAGCCAGGGAGATTTAGGTTTGGCATTGCAAACTATCCGTGGCTCTCCCACAACAATAGATTGCCCAATGGACGTGACCTTTATCTCTACTCTGTTAGGAAGATACCTCAGTAGCTATGGAGATGGGTATAACCTGATGGAAACTGAACAGTCCATTTTTAACCTTTTTTGGTGAAGCACAGTCTATGGAAGGCCTTTGATGTTTCCCCATATAAATAAAACAGGCACGGGCTTCATTTTGCCATAGCACAGAAGCTCGATCCGTCTGATCAGCTTGCCCGTCCTGCCCCGGCTTTTGAAACTTCTTTCTGTGTCCTGTGGTTTTTTTGTTGTTCTGTTTTTCTTAGCTTTTATTTCTCAGCCAGCCCATTCCACCCAGGGGAACCCCATTTCCTCCTCCTCCTCCTCCTCCACCACCCCCACCCCCGCGCAGGACGCAGAAGAGAGGTATATACCTATAATTTATATCAATTTAGCACTGCTGCACTAAATGTCTGAGACGTATTATCTCAAATGAGTAAGCTTATATCATTAGCTCCGACCTGCCAGCACTATCTCTGGTTTACCCATTTCTTTCCCTCATCCTGAGCACATCAGTTTATTTGGTGAAAGAACGTACACTTTAACATCTCACTAAAATAGCTAATTCTAACCTCTCACAAGTGCTTGAGCACTTGCGTAAGTGAAATCCCACTGTGAATTCCACACCAACGCCACCTCTGTTCCAGCTCCTGCCACTCTGCAGTTCATACTCAAGAACCTCACACATCCAGAAGAGGAGGGAGCAGTGCAGTGGACAGCAGCACCCTCCTTAGAGACAATTTTATTTACAGTAAAATTCAGTAAGCATTTCAAAGCTTTCTATGTTCAGATACTACACTTTGTTTGTTTGTTTTTGTGCTGGGGGTTGAATTCAGGAGACTTTAACCACTGAGCTACATCCCCAGCCCCTTTTTTAAAATTTTGAGACAGGGGCTCACTAAGTTGCCCAGTCTGGGCTCAAACTTGCCACCCTCCTGCTTCAGCCTCCTGAGTTGCTGGGATTACAGTTTTGATCCTCAGCACCATACCTAGGCACCACTTTACACTCTTAGCATGGATTTGGTCTGGGAGAAAAAAATCCTGTAAACCTGACAAGGGTTAAATCCCATAACACCAGAAACACTTAAAGGTGTATAAGCCAGCCATATGAGCTCTATTGCTCACAGAAAGGAAAAGCAAGAGAGACATTCCCCCTGAGAGGCCTAGGCATAGATACTGAGGAGGGATTCATTCTGTAAGGTCAAATGCACTGGTGTACACTCATCCTTTCCCTGGGCAGCTGCAATTTGCACTTCCTTAGAAAAACAGTGCACTAGAAAGCCGGATTCAGTGGTACACACCTGTAATCCTAGGAATGTGGAAGGCTAATGTAGGAGGATCACACTTTCAATGCTAGCCTGGACAACTTTGTGAGAACCTCAGCAATTTAGCAAAACTCTGTCTCAAAATAAAAAATAAAAAGGACTTGGGATGTAGCTCAGTGGTATACAATCCCCAGTACCAAAAGAGAGAGAGAATGAGAACCAGGCACTCAGTTGCATTCTAGAGATGTGCTGTCTAATAAAGACAAGAGAGCCACAAGCCACATGTGACTATTTGCATTTCATTTTAAAGTTTCAGTTTCTCAATCATACACATTTCAAGTACTCAATAATAGTATATGTGGCTGGTGGCTATCGTCTTTGACAACACAGATACAGAACATTCCCATCTATAAAAAAGTTCTATTGAGCTGGGGTTGTAACTCAGTGGTAGAGTGCTCACCTCACATGTGGAAGGCATTGGGTTAGATCCTCAGCATCACATAAAAATAAAATAAAGGTGTTATGTCCATCTACAACTAAAAAAATTTTAAAGTTCTATTGACAGTAGTATTATAGAAAAAGAATAAATAACACTCTATTGAGAGTTGTAGCTAATAATCAAGATTTTGCCTTGGAAAAATGAAGGCTCACAATGAAATAGTGACAACCTACATCACTAGACTCATTATTTCCCACAATATAACTCTAAAAAGTTCTCAAGTACAAACATTGTGGCCTCTGTACCTATTGTAGCCATAAGAATGGCTTTGTGTCTCAGTGGTAGAGCACTTGCCTAGCATGTGGGAGGCACTGGGTTCGATTCTCAGCACCACCTAAAAAATAAACAAATAAAATAAAGGCATTGTGTCCATCTATAACTAAAAAAAAAAAAAAAAAAAAAAAAGGCTTACCATTTACTCCACCATATTCATGGTTTGCAAGACACTAACATCATCTTAGGAAAGAACATTGTTAAGAGGCACACAATCCTATTGCCATCTCTTGGTACTTGTACATAGGTAGAGACTAAATCTCCTATAGTAAAGAACTATATGGTCTATATGGTAAAGAACAAGCTTTGTGGCTCTAGAGCTCGGATATCATTTCTATGTGTTTTGTAATTGTGCCACCAAGACAGGACATCAATAACATGCCAATTTCTCCCCCACCTGCCAAAGAAGTCTGTTTATTTCTCATCTTTGTGAAATACATGTTTTAAAACAAGATAAAAATCAGTGCAACCAGAATTAGCAATTCCACTTAAACATTCCAATTGTAGATCACTAGATTGTACTCTAAAATTTCAAGGGTACTTGCCGAAAGTGTGTTTAACCCCTTTGAGCCCCTATCTTCTCATTCATAAACTAGAGAAAATAATATCTACTTAAGCAATGAAGTGATAATTAAATGGAGCATCTATGCAAAGTACATAAGCATTCAACAAGTAGTAACTATTATAATTGTTACTTTCCAAGGCCACAAAACACCAATGTACAAAAATTTTTAAAAAGAGATAAATAAAAAAGACCAAATTAGAAAAATCCTTACTCTGCTACCTGCTAGTTGTCTGGCTTTGAATCTCTGTAACTTTAGTTTCTTCATCAGCTAATTAAGGATCAGAGTTCCCAATGATAGACATGTGTTTTCATTTCATGCAAAATGGCCAAGCAATGGTAAAGCCAGGTGTAAACTGGAGCTAATGTGAATTAGTACGATGCCCCAGCTTCCACACACACATAAAAAAAGAAGAGACAACATTAGGCAAGTATTGCTTCACAGTAAAATTAATTTAACTTTTATTATGAACTGTGCTCCTAAGCACACCAAGGAAGCTACATTGCTGAAATCATCACTGAAACACAACCTTCAACATTGCCAACAACCCAAATTTGTAAATGCAAATGACTAGTTAGTCATTATCCTTGGCTACTCTTTTTCTCCACATGAGAAATTTGAAGTCCTTACAAACCAGGCCTCATCTGTGAATGTACATAAAATAAAATAAAAGGTAACCAGTAGTCAGCAGCCAGTTACAGAAAGGGGAAAAACAGTGCTGAATTTTAAAAAGCCAATTACTAAAATACCTTTCTTGCAGGTGTGGAATTAAACCTAACACTCCATAAATTCTTGTTCATCACTGGAATGGCTGTAACACAATGAGATAACATTCTTAAAATAAAACTGAAGAAATATTCACAAGCTGTTCTTGTTTTAAAGATTAAGCAAAGTATACAATCTTAATACAGTTATAAAATATTTCCTGTTGCAGCATCTGCATTTTTACAAATTTTAATATGAAATCAAACATCATTTTAGATATTTACCTGTTTCCCATTAGGGTTTCTAAAAGCAGCAGTCATTTTGGTGGTAACCATGATAAGCAGAGAAGACAAGAAGACTGGGGATTTGAATTGAATTTATAGCTGACTCATAGGGAGTGTTTACAATGACATTGCCACTGGGATCCACCCATTTAACACCCTTTCAGTTCCATCCTGCACATTCATTAGGTAGTAACTTTAAGACTTTAAGGGAAGCTGGGAATGTGGAGGACTAGGAATACTGAAACCAAAGCTTTTTGAAGTCTTATGAGGTTGCTAACTGATTTTGGTTTTCTTTCTTCTTTCCTTTTTCTCTCCCTCCTTCCCTTTCCCTACCTTCTTTCCCTCCTTCCTTCCATGACTTGATGTGTCTCAGAATGACCTTATAACTGTTACTGTATTTAGGGTATTGATTCTAAGGCATTGACTAGAACGTTCTATAATTAGATAGTTTCAATTCTTGAAACTTGACCATAGGGGAAAAAAATATTATTTTTCTTGAACTGTCCTTTCTGGCTATTTTTTTACTCTTCATCTGAGGTTTTGGAATTCTGCAGGCTATCATGTTCTATGAAAGGATATTGTGGTCATATTATATCAGGGGCCATTAATTGAAAGTTTAACATAGAAGCAAATTACATACCTTGTAAGGGGTACCTAAATAGAAGCTACTTCCTCCATTCATATTTTATATACAAAGATATGAAAAATTGTGCTCTATACATGTAATGAGAATTGTAATGCATTCCGCAGTCATGTATTTTAAAAAATAAAATCAATTAAATTTTAAAAAACGAGATTTGATATACTGATTTTAAAGGACTACCTCTCTAATGGTAGTTTATGTCTTTAAACTCCTTACCATGGTCTGGGCACTGTGGAAGGACTATTCATCTATCATCTCACTTAATCTTCACCCTAACCCTATTGTAATCATTATTTACAAGTGAACCTCAAGCAAGTCATTAAGAATGCTTCATTTATTCACTCACAGAGTTATTGAGGGTATTCAACTATGTAAGCACTTTCCTATGAGAAAGGGGATTAACTAATATTTTCAGCTTCTACAACATCATTAATAATGTTATATGCTTTCTCATGCAGCTATCATTATTAAACTCATTTAAAAGCAAGAGAGTGAGGCTGGGGTTGTGGCTCAGTGGTAGCTCACCTGCCTAGTACGTGTGAGACACTGGGTTCGAGCCTCAGCAACACATTAAAAAATAAACAAATAAAATAAAGGTATTAAGTCTATTTGTAACTAAAAGTATTTTTTTTAAAAAAGGTTTAGGGCGCTATGGCTGGTCCAAAGCCACACTGGTAGTAAAAGGAAAAGAAAAACTGCAAGTGTAAATCTCTCTTGACTACAAAGCCTGTGTCATTTGAAGTTACAAAAATGTGGTGTCCATGTTCATACTCTCTTGAAGAAGGAATAGTCTGGCATAGAAGACAAACATGTAAATAAATAATATGGAAATCTAATATGGTGGAAACACACAGAAGGAGGTACCTTGATAGGCTGAGAAGTTGTACTACTGTATTTATCTATCTATTTCCCCTTCGTCTGTCCCTATTAGAAGGTATATTGGCCGGATTCAGACTAAGCCAGTTACCTTACCCTAACTCCCTGACCATACTGATTGGTTCAACAGAGTAGGCCTGGGAGTCTTACCCTATAGTTTTTCAAACCACAGTTATAAAAGTCTTTTGCCCCCTCATTATTAAACTCTAAGGATGTGAACTCAGAGAACATGCCTATAAAACACAAAATGGAATGGAAAGCATCCTAAGGATATTAGAATCCTTGGTTCCAGTTTACCTTGCCTTTCCTAAGCCCCTGTATTTCTGTTCTTTCTTTAATGCTATAACCTCCCCCAATAATCTTTGAATGATTCATTAACTCATTATATATGCATGTATAATGAAGAATTTTATTTTTTTAATTTTGAAATAGGGTCTTGCTGAGTTGCTTAGGACCTCTGCTAAGTTGCTGAGGCTGGCCTTGAACTTGTAATCCTCCTGCCTCAGCCTCCCAAATTGCTGAAATTACAGGTGTGTGCCACCACACCTGGCTCATGTAATATTTTTAATATATTATTCTAGGCATTGTTCTAAACACTGGGGTTAGATAATATGGTAGCCATCCTTTAATTTAGCCTCCAGTGATCCTTTTTTTGTCCCCAGTAATCCTTGCTGCCAGTTATTCATACCCATGTATAGTGACGCCCACATTGAATAGAGCTTGTTTTTGTGATAAATAAAAGGTGGCAAAAGTGATAGGGTATAGGGTATAAGGATCTGAAACTATGTCATTGTAGCTTTTACTTTGCTATTTAAGATGGCATGCTTTGGGAAGCCAATCACCATGTGTGAGTTGCTGTGTAAAGAAAAAAAAACACAAAAGCCTCCCATCAACATCCAGAGCCAGCTTCACAGTCATGGCAGTAGGCCACTCTGGAAGTGTATCTTTGGCCCTAGTCAAGCCTTTAATTGCTTTAATACTGGCCCACAGCTGACTGAATCTCATGAGAAACCCCAAGCCAAACTCAATCAGAAAACTGCTTGCTGCCAAATTCTTGACACTTAGAAACTATAAGAGTAATGCATGTTTCTTATTGATTAAAGGCATTACATTTCAGTGTGATTTACTGCCACTAATAGCAAGAAATTGCAAGAGCAATAGATAAGTAACACAATAATAGTGACAAAAAGAGACATAATTTCTGCCTTGATGGAGCACAAATTCTAGTGACAGAAAATAGACAATAAAAAACATATACTATAGGGGCTGGGGATGTGGCTCAAGCGGTAGCACGCTCGCCTGGCATGTGTGCAGCCTGGGTTCGATCCTCAGCACCACATACAAACAAAGATATTGTGTCCACCGATAACTAAAAAATAAAATATTAAAATTCTCTCTCTCTCTCTCTCTCTCTCTCTCCCTCTCTCACTCTCTCTTAAAAAAAAAACATACTAAAAGAAAACACGTAGTAAAAAAACTAAATATCCACATATGAAAGAATGAAGTTAGATCAAAAATTATACAAAAATTAACTGAAAATGAATCAAATACTTAAAAGCCAAAATTATAAAACTATTATTAGAAAAAAAAATGGGGAAATTTTCATGCCATTTCAAATTGGCAATAATTTCTTAAATAGGAGACCCAAAAAGTAGGAAAACAAAAGAAAAATACATATATTGGATTTGAAATGAAAATCTTTTGTGCATAAAAATACACTATCAAGAGAGTGAAAAGGCAACCCAAGAATTGGAGAAAATATTTTGTAAATCACATATTTGATAAAGGAATAATATCCAGAACATATAAATAATTCTTAGAACTCAACAACAAACAACTCAATTTAAAAAATGGCAAAGGACTTGAACAGACATTTTTTCAGAGCTACACAACAAGGATACTCAATGATAGACAACATTATTAGTCATTAAGAAAATGCAAATCAATGGGGCTGGGGTTGTGGCTCAGCAGTAGAGCGCTCGCCTAGCACGTGCGAGGCCCTGGGTTCGATCCTCAGCACCACATAAAAATAAATAAGTAAAATAAAGGTATTGTGTCCAACTACAATTGAAAAATAAATATTTTTTAAAAAAAAGAAAATGTAAATCAAAACCAAAATGAAATCTCACTTTATACCAACCTGGATAGTGACTATGAAAAAAGCAGAAAATTACAAATTGGTGAAGATTTTGATAATTTAAACATTTGTGCATTACTGGTGAGAATGTAAACCAATGCAACCACTTTGGAAAAGAGTTTGGTAACTCCTTAAAAATTAAAAATTACCATATCGTACAGCAGTTCCACTCCAAGTTACTCAAAAGAATTCAAGACAAGAGCATAAACATATACTTGTACCTTGGTGTTCATTTCAGCACTATTTCCAATAGCCCAAAGGGAAAGCAAGTCAAGTGTTTATCAAAAAGTGAATGGATAAATGAAATATTATACAATGTAATATTATTCAGGCTTAAAAGGAATGAAGTCTGATACGTGGTATGATATGGATAAATCTTGAAAACATCATGATATGTGAAATAAGTCAGATATAAAAGGACAAATATTGTCTGATTCCATTTATATGAGGTACCTAGATTAGTCAAACTCATAGACACAGAAAGTAGAATAAAGATGACTAGATCAGAAGAAGGGAATGAAGAGTCATTATTTAAAGGGTACAGGGTTTCTGGTTAGGAAGATGAAAAGGTTTTGGAACTAGGTAGTGATGACAGCTATATAGCATTATGAATATATTTTTTATTTGTTCTACACTGGGGATTGAACTCAGGGGCACTCTATCACTGAGCTACATACCCAGTCCTATTTATTTATTTATTTATTTATATTTTGAGACAAGGTTTCAAAAAATTGCTAAGGCTAGCCTTAAATTTGTGAATCTCCTGCCTTAGCATCCTAAGTTGCTAGGATTACAGGCATGCACCACCATTCCTAGCTTCTGAATATACTTAATGAATTATGAACCTAAAGATGGTTAAGATGGCAAACTTCATGTTATGTATATTTTTCCATAATAAAAAAAGAAAAGATGTTGGGGATGTAGCTAAGTGGTAGAGTGCTTGCTAGTATGTGTCAATCACCTACACCAAAACAAAGGAAGGAAAGAAAGAAAGAAGGAAAAGGATATCTAGGAATTTGGAGCCTCTTGGAAAGTAAGAATAAATGAAGAGAGAATCTTAGTTTGACTTAGTTAAAATAATAAGTTGAACACATAAATAGCAAAAAATGAATTGGTATACTGTATACAGAACACTGAAACAGGGAAGGGAAGAGGGAGCGTGAAGAAGGGTTATTGCTATTTTATTTTTTCGCTGTATATGAACACAATATCTTTAATTTTATTTATTTATTTGTATGTGGTGCTGAGGATAGAACCCATGGCCTCACATATATAAGGCAAGTGCTCTACCACTGAGCCACAAACCCAGCCGTGGTTATTTTTAGTCAGGGAATACCTCACAGAGAAAGTGGTGGGAGAGAAGCCATATCTGGGAAAGACAACTCCAGGCAGAAAGAACAAATACAAAGTCTATGAAGCATGAACGTGCCTGGTACATTCAAGGAGACAGCGGGATGGTCAGAATGGAATGAGTAAGATAAAAAATTGTAGCATATGAAGTCAAAGAGAAAATGGAATCAGATTACAAAGAGGTCTCTATGGGCCATTTTTAGGACCTTGGCTTTACTCTAAATGGAATGAATAAACAGAGTGACATATCAGACCTATTTTGTGATTTAAAGAATCAACTGGCTGCTGTGCAGTGAATTGACTCCAAATGGCAAGAATAGAACCCTAGAGGCCGGCTGGTAGTTGTTGAAAGATGAAGACTGTCTGGACTAGTGTGGTCAGTGAAGGGGTGAGAAGTGATCAAATTTAGATATATCTTCAGTCAACATTATTTGTCTTCATATTGGTTATTGGATTAAAAAAGAGAGAGAGCAAGAGATCAAAGATGAGTCTGAGATTTGCAGCCTGGGCAACTAGAAAAATGGAGTTGCCATTTCCTAATATAGGGAATCATCTGCAATAAAGAGTCCTGACTGCTACTCAGTCAGAGAAATCTTCACAGAGAAAGTGATATCTGAGACAGATCTTCGTGATTCTTTCTCTTATGGAATGAAGAGTGTAGGTACTATTAGTTAATACTCATTGACCTCACTTTCTTTGGAATCTCATCTATTGGATTATATTCTATATATGTGCATTCTACATATGATATCATTGGGCTTTTGACATGTTATGCTACCATTAACAAAAGACCCCAAAATCTTAGCAGTTGTACCAGTGAAGGGTTATTTTTTATTTACATATCCTTCCATGGCAGGTTAACACTAACTCAGTCCCACCACACAAGCTTCATTTTATTTTTTAAATGGTGAAACCTGTAATATTTAGAGAATTGCAGAATATGGCATCTGTATGTTCATTTATTTATTTGTTCATTCATTCAACAAATGTTTCCTGTCAGGCAAGGCTAAGTATTGAGTTATAACAGCAAAATAAATAATTCCTAATTTTCTGGAGCTTATATTGAAAAATGAGAGTCTAAACACATAATTATAATAATACATAGTATATTCAGGTATAATAGATTGAATTACCTCTCTCATACTTTTTTCTTTTTTCTTTTTTGAGACAGTGTCTTGCTATGTTGCTCCTGGGCTCGAGGGAGTAGCCAGGACTACAAGCATGCACTATGCTGGGCCTTAATTGCCTCCTTTGAATTAGATCAATATAAAATTATTAGAACTAAAATATATTCAATTTTAGGGTTTTTTGTTGTTGTTGTTGTTTATTGCACAGAAAGCCCTGACATTATTAATTCTATAATAATTGGAGGGGGGTAAAAAATCATTTTATCTTTATAATTCAGAATGAGTTCTGGGTTAACACTCCTGGGCCTTCACCTTAAATACCCTTTTCAGTATTTAATATTTCTTTTTTTCTGTACTGGAGATCAAACCCAGGCCCTTACACATACTATGCAGTGCTCTGCCACTGAGCTACATTCCCAGAGTTTACTATTTTTTGAGACAAGAACAGGATCTCACTAAATTTCCCAGGCTGGCTTTGAACTTGTGATTCTCCTGCTTCAGACTCCCAAGTCACTGGGATTGCAGGTGAGTTTCAAAGACTTTAATCTCTTGATGTAGACCTAAAACTATAGTATAAAACTGTAATATACACATTGCATCAGGCTTTTGAAAGCTTACCTCCTAGCTGGGCATGGTGGAGCATGCCTGCAATCCCAGCAGTTTGGAAGGCGGGGATGGGAGGATCACAAGGTCAAAGCCAGTCTGAGCAATGGCACGGTGCTAAGCAACTCAGTGACAACCTGTCTCTAAATAAAATACAAAATAGGGCTGGGAATGTAGCTTAGTGGTTGAGTGGCCCTGAGTTCAATCCCTGGTACCCACTCCCAGTGGGAAAAAAAGCTTACCTCCTAAATAGCAGCTGTCTTCTGTAAAGTTTTTTTGATAATTAGATATATTTACATACAAAAGAGCTAAAAAAAAAACAACAACAAACAAACCTGTAGCTTTGTGAGTTTCAAATAACATCTAATTCAAATCAGGATTAATATCTAGCAATAATTCTGACAAACCCCACATAATTCACTTAATAACATTTTGTTGGAATAGCCTTCTGAATTACCACCATCTGTTTGTAGCCAAGAAAGAGTCAATCATTTGCATTTTCTTTCTTTTTTTGGTTTTTTGTTTGTTTGCTTTTAACTCCTGAGAGCAAGTAATCCTTCCATGTCAGTCTCCTTAATGCTGGGATTAAAGACTTGAGGACCCAGCAATTTTTTTAAAAACATAAACACAATCCAAATATCTATTGACAGCCGAATGCATATGATATGTTAAAGTGATAGTATATTATGTAACAGTGAACATGAGTGAACTATATATTCCACACAACAGCATGATGAATCTTAGAAACATAATATTGAGTTTCAGGAGCAATTTGCAGAAATTACCTTAAGATGTGAGACTAAAGAGCTGGGCTGATGGCACAGGCCTGTAGTGCCAGCTACTCCGGAGGCTGAGGCAAGAGAATCAATTGACCCTAGGAGTTTAGGAAGTTCTAAAAAGAACTAATTTATGTATTGTTTAGGAACATATACATGTCCAACAAAAGTATTATAGGATGTATGAAGAATAACAACATTCAGATTACCATTTCTTCCCCCTGGAGAGAGAGACAGATGACTAGGGTAAGTGTGGTTCAGGTAATGGCAATGGTATTGGCAATGTTTATTGACTGGGTTATAATCTGAATTCAAAGCAATTGGTTTTACTAAAGTTTCATTTTACATCAACTTTTTTTTTAGAAAATATTACAGGCCAAAAAACAAAACAAACAAACAAACAAAAACCCTCCAAGTTTAGGAACAAAAACATTCAGTGACATTTCATTCTACTTTGAAGAAAATCCCAGAGAGTAAGGATTCAAGAGCTGGGATCCTTAAGCCTTTGGCTCTCCCACTGTTCTTCTTGTGGAGAAACTAGAAAGCAGACAGAGAAAACTGTCTGCTTTCTTGGTTTCATGCCACAGAGCAGCCAGGAATGCAACCTCCTTTATTCCCACATCTTGGATTTTGGTTTCAGAGGTTTCAATCCATAGATAGCAGGCTCCATTCCTCATGGCTCAAGGGGAGGCAGAACAACATGACAGAAGAGTGTGGCAGAGGGAAGCAGCTTACATGATGATCAAGAAACAGAGAGAAAGACCCACTTTAGGGTATATCCCTGATTGTCAGTTACTCAGAGCCTGGGAAATACAAATAGATTCCATTCTGTATAATGCAGGCAGTTGGCGCATTTGTTGACCAAGTCTTTTTCTGTGTCATCCTTAAGGAATTGCTTCAACTCTGCATGCTTTTCATTCATCTCCAAAGTGTTCTGGTACTTAGGGTGGGAATGAAATGTTTTAAAGTTTATTAGCTAAGTTTCTCTGCACTCTTCCAGCCAAGCATCCTTCTTCTTTTTTTTTAATCTGATAAAATGTTACATATTAATTATATAAAGTGTGATTACCAAAAAAAAGCACAAAGATTAAAATTGCTTGTAATCTTATCATCAAATGATAATCACTGTTGATGTTTTAGTGTCTTTCCTTTCCATCTCATTTCTGAGTTGGCATATACATTGTTTATCATAGTTTATTTATTATATAAAATGGGATCATACACTTGGTACACTTAAAAGCTGTGAAATTTGAGATACATAAGAAAGAGTATAGAAAGAAAAGATAAGAGATTCAAACCTGAGTCTCCAGTAGGGCACAATTACAAGTTGAAGAGAAGAGAAACAAACGGACTTGGGAAACAGCACCCTAAAAAGTAGAAGGGAAATAAGGAGAGGGTAGTGTCTGAAAAGACAAGAGAAAAAAGTACTTCAAGAATTTTGAGTGACGCCAGGATGCAGTGGTGTACACTTGTAATCCCAGCAGATTGGGAGGATGAGATAGGAGGATTGCAAATTCAAGACTAACCTCAGCAATTGAGTGAGGCCCTAAGCAACTTATCGAGATCCTGTCTCAAAATTAGGAATTAAAATTTAAAAACTGGGTTGAGGATGAAGCTCAGTGGTAAAGCATCCCTGTGTTCAATCCCCAGTACCAAGAAAAACAAAAGAGAGAAAAAAAAAAATGTTGCCAATCTGAGAGGCAAAGAGAAGGTACAAAATTGTTGTCCAGGTACTATGGTCTGATGTGTTCTCCAAAATCCATATACTGAAAACCTAATTACTGAGTTCAATGTAGTCCCAGCTACTCAAGAAGCTGAGGTAGCAGAATTGCTTGAGCTCAGGAGTCCAAAGCCAGCCTGGACAAGATAGAGTCCACTGGGAGGGGAAGTGGGGAGAAAGAAAAGAAATTAAGATCTCTGATAAAGGTGGATACATAAACAATTAAAAAAGCTACTACTATATTTTTAAAAATCCTTACTTACCAATGTGATGGTGAATCCTCTGGTTATTATGAGGACAGAACTTTCATGAATGGTATCAGTGCCCTTATGAAAGAGGTCCCAAAATGTTGTCTTACCCTTCCATCATGTGAGGACACAGCAATATGGCAATCCCTATGAACAAGAAAGAGGGCCTTCACCAGAAACTAAATCTGCTGGTGTCTTGATCATAGACTTCCCAGCCTCCCAAACAGCAAGAAATAAATTTCTGTTACTTATAAGCTACCCAACTGAAGGTATTTTGTTGTAGCAGCTGAACTAGAACAGAGAGTAAAATCATAAATTCACTAGAGAAATATAATGTGATTGCTGCTGTCATGAACCTACTTGTTGTTCACGGTCATGATTCTGTGTTCTGCCCCAGATACATTGAGCCTCCTGGATGCAGACATCAGATTAGGCAGAGATACAAAAAAGATCAAAATTCAGATTTTGGTCAAATTAACAATATTCTTTCTGTGACTACAACTACAGGCTTCCACAAATCATTTCATGAAAAATGGGCACATATTTGTGCCAATACAGAGTTGTGTTTTTTTAAAAAACCAATATCTATTCAGTATTTTCCTCTTCATTCTAGTTTTTCAACTTCATGGTCATCAGTCTATCTACCTAATTCATCCTCCCCTTAAGTTTGATGTGAGAGTCAGTCCTCTAGGCCTTTTTTTTTTTCTTTTTGAGCCGGATCTCTCTATGTAGCTCAGGTTAGTCTCAAATTCCTCAGCTCAAATGATCCTTTCTAAACATCCCAAGTAGCTGGGACTACAAGTATATGCACCACTGAAACAGAAGAGAATATCCTATTTTTATCAGAATCTCTCTTACATTTTCTCCCACCTACTGTCTTTACTTGATTTTCTAAACATCTTGTGTTGACCTATGTTCAAAATACACCCCATTTATTAAAGAACAGATTCAACAGGACAGTCAGAGATACACATAACACACACACACACACACACACACAATTCCTTTATTTTAAAGAATTGGCTCCTGTGATTGTGGGGATTGACTTAGACTGAGTCCATAGGGCACACTGGCAGACTAAAAACCCAGGACCAGACACAGTGGTGCACACACACCTGTAATCCCAGCTACTTAGGAGGCTGAGGCAGGAGGATGGCAAGTTCAAGGATAACTTCAGCAATTTAGCAAGATTTTGTGTCTCAAAATAAAAAGGAGTGGATGTAACTCAGTGGTAAAGTGTCCCTGGGCTCAATCTGCTGTGAAAATCCAAAACAAAACAAAACAAAACAAATTAATAACAAAACTCAAGGAGGAGATAGATGATTGGCTTAAGTCTGAAGTTCTTCAGGTAGGCTGGTTGGCTAGAAATTCAGGCAGGATGTTATGCTGCATTTTTTCTTCTCCAGGAAACTGGTTTTTGTTGTTGTTAGTGGTGATGGTTTGTTTGTTTTGTTTCCCCTCTTTAGGCTTCAACCTATGAGATTGGCCCACCCACATTATCGAGAGTAATCTCCTGTGGCTGGGGTTGTAGCTAAGTGGTAACACACTTGCCCCACAATGTAAGGCACTTGGTTCCATCCTCAGTATCACATAAAAATAAATAAATAAATAAAGGTAATGTATTAATCTACAACTAAAAAATTTTTTTTAAAGTAATCTCCTTAAAGTCAACTGATTAAACACATTAACCACATCTACAAAATACCTTCATAGCAACAACTACATTAGCATTTGATTAAATAACTGGATACTAGAGCTTATTCTTGTTAATACATAAGACCATCTGTATTCATTTGTTTTCCACTGCTACAACTATATATATATATATATATATATATATATATATATATATATATATATATATACACACACACACACATACATACACATAACCATGTAATTTTTTCTTTTTGTTACTGGAGGTTGAACCCAGGGGCACTCTTCCACTGAGCTACATCCCCAGCACGCTACCCTCTTTTTTTGAGACAAGTTCTCCATAGGTTGCTGAGACAGACTTCCAGCCTCAGCCCCCCCAGTCACTGGGATTACAGGCATGCCTGGATGAGGTTGGATAATAAAGAGAAAAAAAATTTAGGCTGTGATTGCCTGTAATTCCAGTGACCTGGGAGACTAAGACAGGAAGATTGCAATTTCAAGACCAGCCTAGGCAACTTAGTAAGACCCTGCCTCAAAAAGTAAAAAGGGCTAGGGCTATAGCTTGTTTATAGAGTGCCCCTGGATTTAGTCCCCAGTAGTGAAGAGGAAGAAGGAGGAGAAGGAGGAAGAGGAGGGGAGGCTGGAGGGGGAGAGGAGGAGGAGGAGGAGGAGGGGGAGAGGAGGAGGAGGAGAGGAAGGGGAAAAGAGAAAAGAAAAATAAAAAGACTTTATTTAGTTTGTTTTTGTAGGTTGAAAGTTCAAACAGCATGATGCTGGCTTTTTCAAGGAACTTGCTGATTATATCATGTCATGACTGATGGCATCATGGTGGGATAGATCACATGGTGAGATTGGAAGCCAGAGGGCAGGAAGGAGCTAGTCTCTTTTTTTCTTTCATTTTCCTTTGTTCTACTTAGTTAGACATGACAGTAGAATGCATGTCAATTCATTGTACACAAATAGAGCACAACATTTCAATTCTCTGGTTGTACGCGATGTAGAGTCACACCATTTGTGCAATCATATGTGTACCTAGGGTAATGATGTCCGCCTCATTCCACCGTCTTTCCTGCCCCCATGCCCCCTCCCCTCCCTAGTCTTTCTATTTTTAAATAACTCTCTTTTAATAAGAGAGTTCCCATGAGAACTATGATGGCAGCATCCCCAATGACCCAAGCCCCCCTTAACATTGTACTCTGCTAAAAAAAATATATACTTTTAGGGCTGGGGATATAGCTCAATTGATAGAGTACTTGCCTCCTGTGCACAAGGTCCTGTAGGTTGAAAGTTCAAACAGTTGAAAGTTCAAAAGTTCAATCCCAACCACACACACACACACACACACACACACACACACCTATATACCTTTTAAAGCCAGGTGTGGTGGTACACACCTGTAATTCCAGCTGCTCAGGAGACTGAGGCAGAAGGATCATGAGTTCATGGCCAGCCTGGGCAACTTAGTGAGACTCTGTCTCAAATTTTTTAAAAAGTGTGAGGCTGAGGATATATAGCTTAGTGGTAGATACTTGCCTAGCATGCATGAGAGTTTAATACCTAGCACCACCAAAAATAAATAAAGGTGTAGGGGGCTGCTTTTGGTGGGCTTCTGTTTTTTTGTTCTGTTTTGGTTTTTTATTGGTAGTGAGGATTGAACCCAGAGGCACTTTACCACTGAGCTACATCCTAATCTGTTTATTTTTTATTTTGAGACATGTTCTCACTAAGTTACTTAAGACCTCACTAAATTACCCAGGCTGGACTTATGATCCTTCTGCCTCAGCCTCATGAGTCTTTGGTATTACAAGGTTGTGCCACTGAGCCTGGCTAGACTCTGCTTCTTAAAAGGTGCCACCACCTCCCAACATTGCCCCACTGAGGACCAAGTTTCCCACACACAAAGCCCTGGGGGCATGTTGAAATCATATCTAAACTATAACATCATTATACTTCACATAAAAGCAATTACAAAACAACTATATTTTATTGGATATTTACTATTTGCGAAGTATAAGACTAAGCACTTCAAATGAACTAAATAATTTTATACCCCCAACGACCCCAAGAGGTGACTTAGTGAAAATTAATACAATTGTACAGATAGAGGAACTCAGGTTCAGAGAAGTGAAGTAATTTGCTTAGTCACATAACTAGTAAGTCATTGAGTAAGGGATCCTGAAAAGTTTGTTGTAGGAAGTTCCTTTGGTCTCGAGTAGATCTCCTGTGCTTAGGCCCCAAGTCCCCAATGAAATCATTCCACATTACCCCAAAGCTATAGCCACAAGCCTGAGAGTCACCAACACTCTTTCAAAGTGATCCTTAGTTCTAGCTGTCAGACTCCAACAACACAAAAACTTCCAGAGAAATTAACCACAACAAATTCCAAAAGTGAGGTTAAGCAACGTGAGAATGAGAGGCAGGAAGGCAAGCCTAACCACTTGCTCTGGTTTTGAAGGAGACACCCAGAGATGGGAGTTTTCATTCTCCATGTTGACTTGTCTAACATTGTTCAAACTCACCATCTGCTATAATATCAAAATTTTGCATATGGATAACTAAACACCTAATAGCTTCATAATTTAATTCTTCGAGATTGTGTTCAAGACTCACCTCTTCTCTATTTTCTATTTTTCTCTCTTTTTATCATTTTCAGAAGCCTATACCCCCATGCTTTCTCCTTCCTCACCTCATTTATTTTCTTAGCAAAGATAGTTTAAAATTATTCACTCCAAGGTGTGAATTATGCTTGTCTCTCCTAGGAGCTTTTGCATTTACTTTTGAATACAATCTTTATTTAAATGACTAGATATCTGATCATGAACTATTAGTCCTTAGCCAAGGAGGCATTTAGTAGCTATAAAGTCTTCTGATTGTGGTTGTTCTGAATAATCCCTTATTCTCACTTAGCCTGCCTTGTTTATGTCTGGCCTTGTTTAAAAAAAACAAAAACAAAAACAAAAAAACTCCCTTTGTGTTCAGGTCCTGGCACTTTCCCCATATCCATTTTGAGAGAGAAACCTGAAAGAGCCAAAATAATGAGATATCAAGGTAGAAATTAAGCTTATATATATTTCCTCAGTACTACTAATAAGAATAAACATTGAGAATTTATTTAATCTTCATAGTAACTCTGGGAGATAGGAACTATTATTATTGTCATTTTATAGTAAAGAATTAGGGCTGGGTACAGTGGTGCACACCTGTAATTCCAGTGGCTCCGGAGGCCTGAGGTAGGAAGGAGTTCAAAAGCCAGTGTCAGCAACTGTGAGACACTAAGCAACTCAGTGAGACCCTGTCTCTAAATAAAATACCAAATAAGTCTGGGGATGTGACTCAGTAGTTATGTGTCCTGAGTTCAATTCCGGGTACCAAAAAAAAAAAAAGAATTTGGAGGTCAGGGAAGTAGTAATGGGACCATGCTGAAACCTAGAACCAACTCACTCTTAAGCTCAGGCATTGACAGTTTCAGCTTAAAATTCACCCAGAGGAACTGGGATTGTGGCTCAGTGGTAGAATGCTCGCCTAGCATGCATGAGGCACTGGGTTTGATCCTCAGCACCACATAAAAGTAAAAGATATTGTGTCCACCTAAAAATTAAAAAAAATAAATAAATATTTTTTAAAAATTCACCCATGAGAAGCAGGGTACAGGAGAATACAGCAGGAAAGTAACATAAATTATCTCTGGGGAAATTTATCAAAGTTTTTTTCTTTCTTTTTTTTCTCTGTCTCTTCAGTACTGGGGATTGAACCCAGGGACTTGAACATGCTAAACAAGCATTCTACCACTGAGCTATATCCCTGATGCTTTTTGGAAAGTTTTATTTTGAGACAGGGCCTCATTAAATTGCTGAGGCTGGCCTCAAACTTGGCGGTCCTCCTGCCTCTGCCTCTGTCTCCTGATTAACTGGGACCTGAGGTACATGCTTCTGTGTTCAGCATCTAGAAATTTTCTTGTCTGGACCTGTACTTCACCTACGGTGAGCATGACACCATGTTTTAATGATTAATTCAATGATAAGTAACCCAAACAAGTACACATAGGCAAACATTCTAGTTTGGTAGTGAAGTTAAAACTATACCTATTTGTGTCCATACTAATGCTGATCAGAACCTGTTATTCCAGTGTAAACATTGCAGTGACACTGGTTGTATGAGGGCAAAGTTCAAAGGATCTCAACTGCATCTCATCAAAAACTGAAGGTTAAGACTATAACCAATCAATCCAGGAGGCCAAACATGTGGGTAATTGCAGATAACCAACCAGTGATGGCTTGGAGGACACAACAGGGACATAGGCAGCTTTCTAGGTGGGGAGGTGGAGTGAGAGTACTGGTTTTGAAGCTGCACATAATATACATAGAAAATATCAATTGTCTAAGGCTAGGGATGTGGCTCAAGCGGTAGCGCGCCCGCCTGGCATGCGTGCGGACCCGGGTTCCATCCTCAGCACCACATACAAAGATGTTGTGTCCACCAAAAACTAAAAAATAAACACTAAAATTCTCTCTCTCTCTCTCTCTCTTTCAAAAAAAAAAATATATCAATTGTCTATTTCAGTGATTGGAGTGCTAATGAAAACTGTGAAGACTAAAACACTCTCCCCTGTGGTAAAACCCACATCTGTAATCTTTCTTGGCTTGTCAGTTTCAACCCCGAAGCCACTCTAGAATTGAATGGCAGGAGAGTTAAAGAAAGGGGCCAAAATTAAGAGACAGTGTGGGGGGGGAGAAGGAGAGGGACGTATAGTCAATTCCACAAAGGAGAGTATCCATCTGTGTATTATAAAAGATAATATACCAAAAAAACAGCTAGGGGCTGTGGCTCAGCGGAAGAGCACTTGCCTGGCATGTGTGAGGCCTTGGGTTAGATTCTCAGTACCGCATATAAGTAAATAAAATAAAGGTCTATCAACAACTAAAAAAAAAAAAAAAAAAATCTTAAAAAAAAAAAAAGCCAGGCATGTAGCCAGCTACTTGGGAAGCTGAGGTAGAAGGATCACTTGAGCCCAAAGTTTGAGAACTTGAGACCAGTCTGAACAACATAGCGAGACCTCATCTCAAAAACAAAAACACAAAACACTGTGGTATCTATATAGTGTGTTCTACATTTTTTGGCCAAATTCAGATGTATACCTGAATGTGACCTGTGTGAAATCAAAAGAAATTCTGGGCTTACTTCCTGGTTTTAAGATAACAACACCTGGAGGCTGAGGTTGTAGCTCAAAGGTAGAGCGCTTGCCTAGCATGTGTGGGTGCTGGGTTCAATCCTCAGCACCACATAAAAATAAATAAATAAAGGTATTGTGTCCAACTACAACTAAAAAACAAAATATTAAAAAAAAAAAAAAGATACCAACACTTGGAATTGTAAAGCCACACCGAAACCTATAGACTCTGTCATTAATTACCTTCTCTTCCTGAGGCATGCCCCCAACGCAACCCCCACCCCCACCCCCCAAGGCACACACACTTCCTCTGCTTCCTCTGTCTCTTCTCTCCTTAGCTCCTCCCGCTGCATTATTGGAAATAGAGCAATTTTGTCAAGCTTCTCCCAAAGCTACATCTATATGCTCCTCCCCTTCCCAATTATCAGACCAGTGGCCAGTAGCTGCACCCTTCTTCAGGTACACTGAATGGAGAAGAGCATGTCATTTGTTTATTTCCCTATTTTCCTTCTGCCTCTGGAAATACGGCTTCACCTCAGGCAGTCTTCTGACCGCACTCCCCCTTCTGGTGAAGAGTGGCACTACAGGAAAGAGCCAACTAATGAAATATGAACTTCTATTTATCAAAAATACCTTAATTAAAAGAGAGAAACGACCCAGGGGAAAACAGGGCATGGTGGCACTCTTAGTGCTCTTAATACACAAAGAACACTGACAAATCTACAGAGAAAGGAAACATCAAACTAATAGGAAAATTAACAAAGATTGTAAATTGTAAATAGATAAGTAATTGTAAATCACAAAAGTTACTCTAGTAGTATTCACAAAGGCCAGAATTTTAGCCCAGGTTTATCTCAGAAGAAGGGATAGTTGAAAAAGAAGTCAGTTAAAAATTAGAATATTTAGCCATATGCTGAGGAGGCTGAGGCAGAGGATCCCTTGAGCTCAGGAGTTGGAGAACAACCCAGGCAAGAATTCACTTGTTGATATTTTATTGTTATTTTCAATTTTTTATAATATATTTGTGTAACAATATATAGGAAAGAATATATTGGAAAGAAATATAGGAAAGAAAAAGACAAGAATTCAGTCTTGGTTGGAAGTTCCTTTTGGAAGAAGAGATTATAGAAGGTGAAGAAAAACCACAAGAGGAGTACCAGAAGTAAAGTTCAGGGAAAAGTTGGATTTCTCTCTTTCTTTCCTTTTTTTTTTTTTTTTTTAGGGGGGAGGTTATTACTGGGGATTGAATCCAGGAGAGATTTACCATTAAGCCTCACCTTCAACCACTTTTTTTTTTTTTTGAAACAGGATCTCACTAAGCTGCCCAGGCTGGCCTATAACTTAGGATCCTCTTGCCTCAGCTTCCCAAGTTTCTGGGATTACAGGCCTGGCTGTGCAGCAACACATCTGGTTGGATTTTTTTCTCTGAGACCCTCTAAGTATAACATTCTTTCTTTCCCTCCCTTCCTTCCTTTCTCTCTCTTTTTCATATGGACTCTTGCTATGTAGCCCAGGCTGGCCTTGAACTTCAGGTTAAAGTGATCCTTCTGCCTCAGCCTCCCAAGTAGCTGAGACTGCAAGTGTGCCACCATGCCCAGCTTTAAGTATAAGTGTTTAATACGAACCCAAACTGTTACATAACGATTCCATACAGACTGATATATTTGTGGCTACAATTATATTTTCTCAGTGACTGATTTAATTAGCATAGCAGACTGTATTTTTTCAAAGACAGTTACAACACTATATCCCATTCCTCATGCCCTTTGAGAGCCATTCTACTTCCCCCATTAGAAGGTAAAATCCGTCTCCCCTTCTCTTGGGTATGCCTTTCTGTCTTGACCAATAGAATATGGTGAAGTCACTTTGTGCCATACACTTCTAATTTGTTCTCTTGGAACACTCAGTCTTGGATCCTAG
Organism: Marmota flaviventris; assembly: GCF_047511675.1. Classification (NCBI taxonomy): domain Eukaryota; kingdom Metazoa; phylum Chordata; class Mammalia; order Rodentia; family Sciuridae; genus Marmota; species Marmota flaviventris. The sequence continues at coordinate 78,866,978 of NC_092507.1, forward strand.
CCACATTCTGTAAGGAAGCCCAAGAAGTCATGAAAAGAGGCCCATGTGGAGGAGAACCAAACTCCTAGCCACCATTCCAGCCATGTGAATGAACCATCTTGAATGTGGGATCTCAAGGACCCCATTGAGCTGTTTTGACTGATGCTGAATGGAGCAGAGATAATCCTTCCAAACTGAGTCCTGCCTAATTGCAGATTCATGAGCAAAATAAATGAGTTTTATTATTTATTTTATTTATTATTTTACTTTTATTTTAAAAGCCTCTGTAAAGTATACAGTCCCAGCTACTCAAGAGGCTGAGGTAGGAGGACTGCTTGAGCCAGAAATTGGGGGCCTGCCTGGGGAGTACAGTTAGACTTGGTCTCTTAACAAACAAAAACCTATTTTGGAGTAGATTAAGACAGACCAACTGGCAAATGGAATAACTAGGAAAAATGCTCCGAGATCACAGTGTGCTTGCCAAAGTATTATAGATATTTCATTTATTCATTAAATGTATTTCATACCAAATTCTGGTTTACATGCTGGAAATACAGCAGTGATTGATTGCAACAGATGATGTCCCCTTTCTGTCTTCACAGAGTGTTTGTGTCTGGGAAGGCAGGCAGACTAGAAACAAATTAACAAGAGAATGTATACTTGCTAAGTGGTAATAGATATTATGGAGAAAAAACAGAATATAGGGAATAGACAGTGAGGGGTGTTCTATTTTAGATGCAGTTGTTAGGGAAGGCCTTTATGAAAAGGGGATAATTGAAGAGAGATCTGAAGAGGTAAGGCAGCACACCAATGAATATCTGGTAGTCAAGAAGTCAGAGCAGGGGGCTGGGTTTGTGGCTCAGTAGAAGAGTGCTCACCTAGCACGTGCAAGGCCCTGGGTTCAATCCTCAGCACCACATAAAAATAAGTAAATAAAATAAAGGTATTGTGTCCAACTACAACTAAAAATTAAATATTAAAAAAAGGAAGTCAGAACAGAGGGAACAGCTAGTGCGAGGATTCTGTCCTTGGAGACCCCATGCTGAAGCAGAATGAGGGAGGGGTGAATGAGAGGAGATGAAGACAGAGAAACATGCTGGAGGCCAAAGCACATAAGGTTTTGTAAGCTATGATGAGGGATTCCGGCATGAGGGTTTTCAGCACAGGTGTGGCATGATCTGACTTTTATTTTATTTTTGAGGTGCTGGGGATTTAACCTAGGGTCTCATGCAGTCTTGGCAAGCATTCTACCACTGAGCTCTATCCCTAACCTTTTTTAAATTTTGAGACAGAATCTTGCTGAATTGTCCAGACTGCTGACCTCAAACATATGTGTGTGTGTGTGTGTGTGTGTGTGTGTGTGATTTTTTTAAGTATAGCTACCAGGATACAGATGTGGAACTGGAGAAAGAGACATCAAAATGTGACTCTAAGATGTTTGGTGTTGTTTGCTCCATACTAAGAATATTTTTGTACTTGTCTCCTTCATCAGAGTTCCTGGAGTCATTCTGTGTATTCAAACACTCAAACATTCATCTGATAACCATGATGCAAATACTGAATGCCATTCAGATGACTCCTTTAAGCACAGACTCTTCAAGACGCTGACTCCACACAGAAATGTGGGAATGACTCAGAGTATTATGATCATCACTCTGAGGTTGTTTGTAACAAATATAATTACACGTTTATGTTTGCAATATTTTCTTGAAGAAGTTGGCTTTATTATAATGTACTAAGAGGAGAATCAATAATTTATGTTGTTTTTTCTCAAAGTATTTGGTAAGCCTGCATGTGTACATCTTAGATTTTCTCTATACGTCCAAGTAACTGAAGAGGGAGACAGATATTACTAGTGCAATTAAACAAGTGGCTTCTCCAAAGAATTTATGGAGTTTGCCATTATTCATTCTTGTTTCTCCCAGGCTGGAACTACAGACATGTGCCACCGTGCCCAACAATTTCACCTTTATTTTTTAAAATATCTTTATTTTTTGTGGGGGGCTAAGGATTGAACCCAGTGCCTCACACGGGTGAGGAAAGTGCTCCACAGCTGAGCTATGACCCCAGCCCCTCACCTTTATTTATAAACAAAATGAATTGTAACTAATCAAGCCAAAGAATGTTCATATTTCATCAACCAAAATTGATCATGGAGGATCTTCCAAAGTTAAATATACACACTTATGAAATTTTCAGAGTAACAGGTCTTTCTTTTAGCACAAAAGGCAGGCTCAGATCCAAAAATTATAGCAATGATGGCATCCGCATTCCATTGTTATAGGCTGCGGCATCCACTTCTTCATCTAAAATAAAGTAGCAATAATGATCCTATTACAGTGTTTTTTAAGGATAAATGAGAAAAATGTAATAAATGCTTGGCACATACCAGACCATGGCTCTACCACTGAGTCATATTCCCAGCCTATACTTTCCCCCCCCCCCCTTGGTCTGGGAGATAGAGCCACTTCCCCAGCCCTTTTTTATATATATTTTAGAGACAGGGTCTCCCTGAGTTGCTTAGGGCCTTGCTAAGTTGCTGAGGCTGGTTTTGAACTGTAATGCTCCTGACTCAGGCTCCCGAGCTGCTGGGATTACAGGCACTATTTTTAATATACAGAAATCCAGAAGCTCCTTTTCCCTGTTCCATTCACTCTCCCCCACCCCTTCCCATCAAGTCTGAATCCAGTATCAGTGGAAGACCATGAAAGTCACGCAGAGCCATCCAGCAGGGGGCAGTGCAGACATTTCAGGCCCTGTAGTCTTTAGCAGGAGTGAAGTTCACAAAAAGTACCTTCCTTTGACTCAGGCAAGCGGAAACCTTGCTCTGACTCTGTACTTTATAAAGCCTTGCACAGAAACAAACACACAGAAAAAGTAAGCTTATTAAAGAACACATGGCTACAAAATAAACAAAAATGCACTTGGCTTCAGGCACCTCTGTCACTTAGGACTTGACACTCACTCTGACCAGATGTAATAAGCATCTGACCTGGTCATCAATACCTTCTAGGCCCCAGGGAAATGCTGCTCCACATTTTCTGTACTGTGCCCCCCCCAGACAAAAGGCAATTGTGCCCGAGGATCGTGAAGATTTTTGGTTTCTGATGCTGTTGACATTTGAAATGGACATTGCTTCAGAGTGTAGGACTTGAGTAATGAAATTTTTTTTTAACATAAGAGAAGTAAAACTAAATTAACTTATTAAATTCTTTCTTTCTGATAATATGAATGCAAACGATTCTTGAATCATGAAGCATTATGTTTGAGAATAGCTAAGTATCCATTTTCTTGCTTGTCTTCATAGTCTAATTTGACATTCTAATTCATCATATTGAAACAGATAGATTTTATTGAGACCAAATATGAAATGCTTCAGATGAATAAATCAAGACAACAAAGGTGCTTATAGGAAGAGCAAATCAGTCTGACAGAAAAATGAATTTTGAGTTGGTACTTCCCAGTTATTTGGTGTGTAGTGTTGCTTGCTGTTAAGAAGGTTAATAATACAAGCCTTAAAACTTTAAAGAATCTAAAATGTATAAAGATTAAAACTTTAGAGAAAAAAATATTTTTAATACTAGGGATTAAACCCAGGGGTGCTTTACCACTGAGCTGTAACCCAGTCCTTTTTATTTTTTATTTTATTGTATTTATTTTTCTAGTTGTAGATGGACACAATCTTTATTTATTTATTTTTTATGTGGTACTGAGGATTGAACCCAGTGCCACACACTTGCAAGTCAAGCATTCTACAACTGAGCTACAACCCCAGACCCCCTTTTTTATTTTTTGAGGCAGAGTCTTGCTAAATTCCTGAGGGTCTTGCTAAATTCTGAGGCTGGCCTCAAACTTGAGATCCTCCTGCCTCAGCCTCCTAGGTTGCTGGGATTACAGGCCTGTGCCACTGTGACCAGCTAGAGAATTTTTTTCTTTTCTAAATTGAATGAAACTATAAAAGAAATGTTCAGTGAAAGTGACATTCTAATTAAATACCAGAAAATTTAGAACAAGGAAATAAGTTTGTGTGACTGTAGAGAAAAAATACAAATAAATCGAAAATCAATTTCTATAGTTAAAAAAACTTTTTAGAAGACACAGTCTCATTATGTACCCCAGGTTGACCTCAAACTCCTGAGTTCAGCTGGATGTGAGGACACACTGTAATCCCAGAGGCTGGGGAGGCGAAGGCAGGAGGATTACAAATTCAAAGCTAGCCTCAGCAACTTAGTGAGGCTCTAAGAGATTTAGCTCCCTAAATTGAAACTGTTTCAAAATAAAAATAAAAAGGGCTGAGGAAGTAGCTCAATGGTTAACAGCTCCTGGGTTGAATCCCTAGTACCAAAACAAAAACTAACTCCTGGTTTCAAGTGATCCTCCTGCTTCAGCCTCTAGAGTAGCTGGGAGTGTAGGCCTGCACCACCTTGCATTGCTTGAAATTATTTTCTGATCCTAATAAATCAGTGCATGAAGGCCCATTGAAAAGACATTTGAACAAACAGAGCAACCTATTGCTATTCTGTTTTTCTTTATCATATTCTAGCACTGAAATATTAGAAAGAAGAATTTACCAAAACCTGTACAGATGTAGTACTACTGCTCTTACTAATAATGTTATACAAGAGACTATGCAAACTGTAATAAAAATGCCAGTGATTTGTACATAGTAGCATTAATATCTCTAGTAATATTTTCTGTGAAAAAATAATTTATCCATGATTCTTATCACATTGTTTAAATATAATATATAAAAATCATGGTTCATTTCCAAAGGTAAGTATAGCTTTAAGGGCTTTAAGGATTTTATTTAAAATTCCAATTTCTCTTGTTTCAGTGGAACAAAATTTCTCCAAACTGAAATTAAATAAGTTTATTTAAGGGATGGGGTTGTGACTCAATGGTAGAGTGCTTGCCTAGCATGTGTGAGGAACTGGGTTTGATTCTCAGCACCATATATAAATGAATAAATAAAATAATGGTCCATCAACAACCTAGAAAAGTTAAAAAAAAAAAGAAGAAAACTATTTAAGAAAGTAATGATGTACAAAAGGTTGTCTAACTTGGCCTTACTATCTGTGGAACCCAAATGATGTGATATCTTAATGATAATGTAAACATTTTGCTGAAATGAAGACATGAAATGGAAATTTTATGGAATAAAAGTACTATATTATAATTTATGAATTGTGTACATCTTTATTTTACCGGTCATCAAAACATTAATAGCCTATCTGGGTGCAGTGGTACAGGCCTGCCATCCCAGCAATTCTCAAGACTGAGGCAGGAGGACTGCAAGTGAGGGCAGCCTAGGCAACTTAATAAGACCCTGTCCCAAAATAAAAAATACAAAGGATTGTGTGGCTTAATGGGTTTAATTCCCAATAAGGCTCCCCCCCACCAAAAAAAAAAAAAAAAGTAAAAAGAAAGAAACCTCAAAAATCATGAAAACTCTCAGACACGCTCAATCATTTTTATTTTGATATTTTGTTGAATTTCAGTTGCATGAAAAGCCATAGCTTGGGGTTGGAGTTGGGAGTGTAGCTTGGTGGTAGAGTATGTACTTATTATGTGTGAAGCCCTAGGTTTATTCACCAACCAACCAACCAACAAAACAACCACAGCTTTATACACTTAAATAAAACAAACAAACAAACAAACAGGGGCTGGGGTTGTGGCTCAGTGGCAGAGCCCTCACCTAGCATGCATGAGGCACTGAGTTTGATCCTTAGCATCACATAAAAATAAAATAAAGATACTGTGTCCACCTAAAACTAAAAAATAAATATTAAAAAAGAAACAAAGTTTATTCTTTATTTGGCTAATATTTTTCCCCTAGATCAAAGTACAGGTTTAAAAAACTTAAATTTTTATTTTTTTTTTATTTTTTAGTTTTCGGCAGACATATCTTTGTTTGTATGTAGTGCTGAGGATCGAACCCGGGCCGCACGCATGCCAGGTGAGCATGCTACCGCTTGAGCCACATCCCCAGCCCCATAAACTTAAAATTTTTCCAAGGGCTCAAGGTGTAATAGTGGTAGACCACTTGCCTAGCATGTGTGAAACTCTCTGGTTTTGATTGACACCTTTAGAACAAAAAAAAAAAAAAAGAAAAGAAAAGAAAAAAGTTTCAATGAATTAATAGCTATAAAGATCTAATTATAAAGTAGTTCACTTACCATCTTTCAGTATATAACTATAAACTCTATGTAAAGCAAAAACCAATTACAATTAAAAATATTAATTTGCAAATAAGATAATTTTTTTTTTAGGCTAGGAATTGAGCCCAGGGCCCTGTGAATGTTAGTTAAATTCTCTATCACTGAGCTATACCCACAGCTCTGCTGATTTGTGTGTGTGTGTGTGTGTGTGTGTGTGGTGCTGGGGATTGAATCTAGTGCCTATATGCACTCGAGGCACACACTCTGCCAACTGAGCTGTATTCATTCCCAGCCCTCTGCTGATTTTTTTATACCTTTATTTTATTTATTTGTATATGGTGCTGAGGATCGAACCCAGTGCCTCACACGTGTTATGCAAGCGCTCTACCACTGAGCCACGACCCCAGCCCTGCTGATTTGTTTTCTACTTGTAATATGTACCAGACATATTTAATTAAATTGAGTTTGCCTTCATTTCAAATATTGTTTCAAAGCCATGTTTCGAATTCTAGCAGGAATCAATGTTTAATTTTTTTATTTTGAAATAATTTCAAAACTACAGATTGATTGTAGCATTTGTACAAAGAATTTTCATGTACCCTTCTTGCAAATTCCCTATTGTTGACATTTTAACGAATTTGCCTTATTAATTTCTCTCTTCCTCTCTCTCTCTCTCTTTCTCTCTCTGATCCTCTTGCTTCAGCCTCTGGAATTCTGGAATAATGGGTATGTGCCACCACACCCAGGAACTGTTGATTTTTAACTTTAACCATTTATTTATTTATGTTATTTTATATATATATATATTTATGTTATTATATATACATATAATATATATATGTATACACACATATTTTAGTTGCAGATGAACACACAGTATCTTTATTTTTATGTGGTGCTGAATTCAGCACCTTATGCATGCTAGGCGAGTGCTCTACTGCTGAGCCACAACCCCAGCACCCCCAGCCCCAACTCTAATCATTTAAGTAAGGTGATACTGACCACAGGTGCTGGACAAGTATGCCTGTCCCCTGGTATCACTAACAGCATTGACTGAGCTAGCCATGCAGCCCCAAACCTCCAGTTATGACTAAAGGAAATGAGTACACATATTTTTAATTTTGTTGCTACAGATTTATAAAATAAAAGAAGGAAGATAAACATTTAACTCAATGATGTGATAGTTTTCTAAATATTCAGATGAATGGTATATGGGTCTTCATATGTATTCTTGACTAAAACATGAAAAACTTAAGGGTGGGTGGGCCTACTATTTCCAGGTAGACTTTCTTTCTTGATGCTTATACCTCCAATGTGAGCAGGGCCTGACCTGGTAGGTAGGCTAATAATTTGATGAACCACTCAATTTCTATGCCTACAAATTGCACACGTCTCTTTTTATACTTACAAAAGCTGTTCAGCAAAGATTCAGTCACATTTGAGTGTGGGGAATATTTTAACATTTATTTTCTAGAGCTCTGTTGAAATTGGCCAGAGTGAACTCCATGTTCATTTTTCCTATTACATAGGAATTAAAAGTTGAAACCAGAGGTAACTGACATCATACTTCTGGTTTATCCCAGTGGTAGTTTTATGGACCCACTTACCCTTTTCATTCTAGTTTGGAAGCCCCTTCTTTTAGCTCTGACAATGAACAGCTGATGTCCTGATTCTGTGCTGTTTAATTAAACCTGTGTACACCCATCTGCTAAGGTCAGGCTACTATCATTGGAAGATGAGGGGATAGTTAAAATTCATAATAAGTCTTTTTCTAGTGGAACCAGTAAGCTTCATTATTGGGTAAAATAGGATTTGTTTTCTGCTTTGCTGAGACTACTGGGCTTGATTGAAGCCAAATTAAAAAATTCAGATTCCCAGCCCCAAACCTCCAGAGTCTGATTCAGTAGAGGTGGAAGATATTTAAATATCTGCATTTTAACTAGTACTTAAATGATTCCCATGCAAAAATCCCAAAGACCACTCTGAAATACTGTTAGTGAGAAATACTTGTCCTTGATAATTGTTTTTTCTCAATCTTGGTGTTGAAAACAAGAAAAGAAAATGGCCCATTGCCACAGTCACAATTAGTTGTTTTTTGGTACCGGGGGATTGAACTCAGGGGCATTCGATTACTGAGCCACATCCCCAGCCCTATTTTGTATTTTATTTAGAGACAGGGTCTCACTGAATTGCTTAGAGCCTCGTTTTTTTGCTAAGGCTGGTTTTGAACTCACGATCCTCCTGCCTCAGCCTCCCTAGCCGCTGGGATTACAGGCGTTTGCCACCGCACCCGGATACAATTAGTTTTAAAAGAAAGTAAAAAGGAATTTTAAAAAGTTTAGTTGACTAGCTTAGAGTGATAGAAAGAAAAGGAATGGGGGTTTCAGGAATCATGGAAAACGATGTAGGTATAGGGATATAGAAAAAAAAAAAAAAAAAAAGCCCTAAGAAATTGTTTTACCAGGAACAAATAAATAACAGAGCACTTACATTGGAGATTTAAAGATGCTCCTGACAGCAGGGCCCACCTTCAGGGTTTATAGTTTGCGGTGGGCTGAAGCATGTACGATGGTGCTAAGAAGGCAGAGAAATGTCCCCAATCCCAGGTTTGAGGCTTCCAGGGAAGGCTTCCTGGGAGGATCTTGTAGGCTCTGAATCACCAGGTAGAGTCCTAGAAAGGGTAAGAGGGCTTCAGGGAAAATTCATTTTATTTAATTTAATTTTTTTCCTTCTTAGAAATGTAATGTATTTGTTTTGATAAAATGCTTTAGAAAAAAAAAAAAAGGCGAAAGCCTCATGTAATCCTCCCAAGTTCATACTCACCTCCACCCGTAAGCATTCTCCACCCCTAAGCCCTTAGAGTTGGGAGCGGGCGGCACTCAGGGGTTTGACAAGGGAATGTCCGGCACAGATCCTCCAGCCAGCAGGGGGCGGCAGACCACACACCTTGTAGCTGGAAGCCCTCTCTCTCTTCCACACGTCTCACGCGTAATCATCAGCGCTACATACTGCGCTTGCGCAGGAGCTTCGGCCTTTTCTCCCCTGTAGCGCTGTTGGGCCTGCAGGTCTGTGTGGATCCGCGGACCTGGGTCTCTGTTCCGCAGGATGGTGAGTGGGTACCTCGATCTCAGGGCTCCGGATGAATGGGGGCTCCATTTTCTCGCTCGAACGCCAGCCTAGGGCGCGTCTTGCGCGGCGTAGGGGACGGATGGCATTAGATTCTCGGTTCTGCAGTGCTCAGACTGCGGCTCCCAGCGTGGCCTTAATGGCTGCCGCCCAGAGCGCGTACTGGGGGGAGGGGTTGGTGAAGAGGGGTTACCGGGTTGGAGCCCCGGATTGGGAGTGGGGTAAACTTGGTAGACTTCTGGGAGAGTGCCGGCTGGTCTCAGGGGGCACCAGCAGCCTGCAGTGGTGGAACTGGCATGCACTGGGCTCCAGGCTAGCTGAGCGATGCCGGAGCGGAGGCGGGCTGCGAGTCGTTGCACCCTAGCTTGGCCATCAGCTGAGTCGTGGGTTTTTCAGGAAAGCGTCGTATTTGGTCTGTGTTTTAGAAAGCTTCTGCTCCTGGACCGGGGAAGTAACTTTTGAGCCAGAACTGTCAGTGGAGCTTGGAGGCCGTGGTGGCCCTTGGATCCCGGAAGGGAGCTAATTTAGTTTGGAACACTCATTTCCTTGCTAGTCCTAGTTTTCAGGGACAGGGCCCTAAAGGTGGGATGGAGTGTTGTTCTAAGGGGAAACCTGTGCTCTTACCGGGTTAAGTATTGTGGCAGCCAGTTTAGGCTTTTCAAGAAGGCACAGATGAAGTGAGAGAGTTGTAGTTATTTGAGATTAGGTTTTCGAAGTGAGATGCACAGTATTCAGGCACTGCTGATTGTTGTGGAGCAGTGTTTCCCAAAAGTGGGGTGCAATGATTGGATGGTATTAAGATGTGAGGGAAGAAGTACAGAAATTGTGATAGGCGTTTTAAAACTTTTTAAAATAATGTTACAAGATCTTGTACCTGTTGAATCTAATTGAAGCTTGCATTTTTGTGTAATAGTTTATTTTTTATCAGTTTGTGACAGATGGAAAGCAGAAGAAAAAGTGTTACTTCATTTGGTTTGAAAAGTGAGATGCTATGAAAGTTGACAGTTGTATGGATTTGCTTTTGAAGTACATGATTAATTCGTGTTTAAAGTGTCATAGTCTAAGACATTTATTTAAGTTTCAAAAACATTCTTTTTTGTTTGTTTGTTTTTCTTTAAGGGGTTTGTTAAAGTTGTGAAGAATAAGGCCTACTTTAAGAGATACCAAGTGAAATTTAGAAGACGACGAGGTATGGGCAGTTTTTCATGTTTGCGATATTAAAAGAATCTGTTTTGTAATGGAATATTCCTTCTTAAGTTATTATGGTTTTTCTTTCAGAGGGCAAAACTGATTACTATGCTCGGAAACGCTTGGTGATCCAGGACAAAAATAAGTACAACACACCCAAATACAGGATGATAGTTCGTGTAACTAACAGAGATATCATTTGCCAGGTAAGTTGTAGCCTAGGATCAGACTGTGGGTGATAAATCTTTTTTCACTGAGCTAGAGAAATTGTCCTTGGGAAGCAAAGCACATGGGTTAAAGGGCCATTTTGTGCCTCCAGAAACATTGAATAGTTTGATTCCTTTTAATAGTAATAGAGTGAGATAGTAGGAAACTGATACTAAAACACGCATAAACACGCAAATTTAAGAGTCTTTGGGAAACTTGACCCAGTTTAATTTTATTTCCATTTTCTAATTTGGGAAAAAGACTTAGAGAAACCTGTTGTATGGGGTGGGGAAATACATGAGACAAGTAGAAGTTTCTTGCCATCCCAGTTCCAGACTAAATCCTGACTCATGTTATATGACCTTACATGCTGTTTAACTCATTGTAAGAGTTAAGTGAAACCCAAGATTGTTTTTATTTCTGCTTATTGTTTGAAATAGGTTTTAATAAAATGTACCAAAGTGTCTTGCTTAAAAAAGATCTTTAAAATGTAGTTCCTGGAGTCCAGTGTTCAGGACTTTTACAACTAGGGAACATTTATATGTGGGGGGATATTTGGGATACAATACAGGGCCTTGTACATACTGGGCAAGTGCTGTATCACTGAGATGTATTCCTAGATCTTTATAAGAAATTTATTTTGAGACAACAGGCTGTCACTAAGTTGCCCAGGTGTGCCTTGAACTCCTGGACTCAGGTGATCCTCCTGCCTCAGCCTTCCAAGTTGTTGGGGATTGCAGGCATGCACCACTGCACCTGAATTCTCATTGACTTTTTTTTAAGTACCTCTAATTCACCAGCTAGGATTCTTTTTAATCCATAAAAGTAGGGAACTATAGTCTGATTTATTCCAAAAATATTCTAATATTTGGGTAGTTACAGTCTTAACATACTGTGACATTAGTACACATATACTATAACAGCTGCTCACTGCTTATATAATTGAACAAGTCAAATTGTAGAGGTGAGTAGGTTTAACAAACCTTTTTTAAAATATTTTTTTAGTTGTAGATAGACACTATTTTTATTTTTATGTGGTGCTGAGGAACAAACTCAGGGTCTCACGTGTGGGGCAAGTGCTTTACCACTGAGCTACGACCCTTAACAAACTTTTTAAAAGGTGCAGATCTATGTCTGTTGAATTTCTTTTGAAAAAGAAGGCATTTAGGACAATAATGAAAAGTCAAAGTAGCAAAATACTAACCTGATTTTTCTCTTACTGTAGATTGCTTATGCCCGTATAGAAGGGGATATGATAGTCTGCGCGGCATATGCACATGAACTACCAAAATATGGTGTGAAAGTTGGCCTAACAAATTATGCTGCAGCATATTGTACAGGCCTGCTGCTGGCCCGCAGGGTATGTACAAAATGACTTTAATAGATGTACTTTGGGGTTGATTTGTTTTGATTGTATTCAGTGTTTGCACATGAGTAAAAGATTCTGAGCTACGGCTTCAGGACAGTGCTGGCTGTTCTGTGGTTTACAAGGTTGTCAGCAGGGAAGATGACTTTATAAATACAAAGTTTGATTGAAATGACTGCATTTCTGATAATCGAGGTGGTTATTTGTTCTGTTTTTAGCCTCATTGTGGGTATTGCTAGATGAGCTCTGTTCAGAATTGTCTGTAATGGTGGGACATCTATAATTTGCTGTCTTGTGATGTAGTCACTAGCCTGTGGCTGTTGAACACTTGATATGTGACTAGTGCTACCGAGGAACTGAATTTTTTTTTTGAGAGAGAATTTTTAATATTTATTTTTTAGTTTTTCGGCAGACACAACATCTTTGTATGTGGTGCTGAGGAATGAACCCGGGCCGCACACATGCCAGGCGAGCGTGCTACCGCTTGAGCCACATCCCAGCCCCCTGAGTTTTTAATTTGAATTTGAAAAGCTGCTTGCCACCAGTGGCTACTTAAATTATTTACCAAAGATCCTCATTACTCAAGTATACGTCTTTGGACCATCAGCATATACAGACTTGGGTTTCCTCTCTAGACTCTCAGAATCTTTATTTTGACAGGATCATTTGATGGGTGTACATTAAAATTTGAGAGATGGTGTCTTTAGCATTTACTATATATTAGTGGTAGTAGGCAATACAAATGTTATTTTGCTTTTTTTAATTATTTCAGTTACTGACTTTGTTTTGCAGTGTAGTTGAGACCCCACTTCTTCACTGGTTATATACATGTTTAGTAGGTGTCACATGGTCATTATATATGAGAGCAACTTGGTGCAAAAGCCACTGTTTATGGTGAAAACGTAGCTAGGTGACCACCAGCAGAAGAGTGGCCCAAATTAAAATAATGTAGTTGGACGGTAGAGCCACAAAACATGTTCCCTTTAGCCCAGTATCCTACCCCTAAAAATTTTATTTCAATTAAGTTAAAATGACATGTGATAACTTTTGATGTTGACTTTTTTAAAAGAATATTTTTTAGTTGTTAATGTACCTTTATTTTTATTTATTTATATGTGGTGCTGAGGATCGAACCCAGTGCCTCACACATGCTAGGCAAATGCTCTGCCACTGAGCCACAATCCCAGCCCCTAATGTTGACTTCTTATAGCCAGGCATGACTGAAGAAATCGGGGGTCAGTTCCTCATGTAAGGATCAAATTAAGTATTATGTGGTTGGGATATGAAATATTTTTAGAATGATTTGACTATTAAAAACAGTCATATATTTTTACAATAACTTCTTTGTTAATAGCTTCTCAATAGGTTTGGTATGGACAAGATTTATGAAGGCCAAGTGGAGGTGACTGGAGATGAATACAATGTGGAAAGCATTGATGGTCAACCTGGTGCCTTCACCTGCTATTTGGATGCAGGCCTTGCTAGAACTACAACTGGCAATAAAGTTTTTGGGGCCCTGAAGGGAGCTGTGGATGGAGGCTTGTCTATCCCCCATAGGTAATAATAGTATTCAAGACCTCACGTATAACTAATACTTTCCTGTGTTTAACTGGGTGGTGGAGATTATCAGATCAATAAAGTTGCTATCATTGAATGCCTGCTCTATGCTAGGTACTCTGCTGGAAGGATTCCTAACATTTTATAAATGATGAGACCGAGACTCAGAAACAGAGATTTGTCCAGGGCTAATAAGTGGTATGGAAATCACTATCTTTTGCATGACTTAATTTCGATTAGAAATGAGCAACTCCATTTATTTCCCCTCCCCCCCAGAATTTTTTTTCCCATTTAGCATAAAATTTGACCTAAACTTTCAGCTGGAAATAATATTGTACATGGCAGGCCATTCTTGAAAGTCAAGTAGGTTATTGAATTGCTAATTCCTTTGGTTTGAGTTAATATTTTGATTTTGTTTGTTTTGCAGTAGTAGGGATTGAACTCAGGGCTTAATACATGCCAGGCAGACACTACCTCTCAGCCACATCCTCAATACACATTTTGGTATTTTAATTTATAGCTTTTTTAGTGGTTACCTAATAAGAAAAAAAAAAGTTTGTGATTCTTGTTTATTTCATTTTTATTTTATACATTTTATTTATTTCGGGGGGTAAGCCTAAATTAAAATTGAACTAGAACTGGGTGTGTGTGGTAGTACATATCTGTAAGCCCAGCTACTTAGTAGGATTTGCAGGTTCAGGGCCAGCCTGAGAAACCTAGACCCTGTCTCAGAATTAAATAGGGCTGTGGATATAGCTGAGTGCATAAGGTCCTGCATTCATTCTGTCTACAACAGTCAAGAAGCCTCGCTATTAAAAAGAAGCTAGTGAAGTGCAAGTGTAACCAGTTGTATTCTCATTAGATGATTTCATTAATTGTGATCTTGGACAAGTCACCTATTCCTCCCTTATCCTGAGGTACCTTGAGAAATTATAGGATTTGGTGGATACGTTTTGAAATTGCTTTCCATGCTAAGATGTAGGAGAACTTCTATTAACAGAAAGCCTTGATATAGTTTAAAGGCATTTGTCACTGAGTAGGGTGGGGCACTTAGTCCAGGCTACTTGGGAGACAGGCAGGGGAGTACTTGAGTCCAGGAGTTTTAAGACCAGTCTGGGCAGTGTCTCCAAATAAAAGGTGTTTGTGGTATGAATTTCTTTGGAATTCACAGATGAGCTGCTGAATGATGATATCCCACTAACTGAGCAGTCAGTAGTTGGTCCTTTGGTTGCATATGATGCAATAATTGTTTCAAGACGGGACTGATGGCAGCTACTGAAATGAATTCCTGTGGGTGAACAAATTTCAGTTAATCTATACTAAAATATAAAAAAACTTTATTTTAGTACCAAACGATTCCCTGGTTATGATTCTGAAAGCAAGGAGTTCAATGCAGAAGTACATCGGAAGCACATTATGGGTCAGAATGTTGCAGATTACATGCGCTATCTAATGGAAGAAGATGAAGATGCTTACAAGAAACAGTTTTCTCAGTATATAAAGAACAACGTTACCCCTGACATGGTAAGAAATTTACCGAAGTTTGGCCTTTCTCGGTTAATTTATAGAACAAAGTTTACTACTTGTTTTTGGTTTAGGTTCTTAATATAGGTATATTTCAGGCTAGTGATTTTTATAGGTGTAGATAGATTCCAATTAGCTTTTCTTAAAATGGAATTAGAATATTAATGAGAGTAGATTAACAGGTGAGATAGAATAATACATGTAATGAGCTGGACTTAACATATCTTAGGAATCTTTTAGAGGTTTAAGTGTAGTAGCCTTCAAGTATCCAAAACTTGTGTTGCCTTTTTTTGACCTTGACTGTTGAATACTGTAGTCCCAGTTTTGAAATTAAGTGAAAATGTAGAATATGAATCATGTTACTCTAAAGCTGTTATAACTAAAATTATTTACAAGTATATTGGGTCAAGTAATTTCTGTTAGTACCTTATTCTTTTTTGGTGCTGCTTTGGGCATGAAAATTTTTAAAAAGTCATTGAGGAAAAGATCACTTCCTATTTATATGCTTTGGACCACAGTCTAAGGCAAAATAAACACATAGCTTGGTTTTTGAGGGGGGTAAAAAAAGAATCAGGAATAGTTTTACTGGTTCTGCTTAACCTTAGAATTTTTCTTTCTAAGCCTATCTTGTCATACTTGTTCAAAACTATTTAGACACCTCCCCATCTGTTCTTTCAGATATTTATTTTTTAATGCTATTCTATGCCATACTTAATGGCAGACAGCTCTTTGGCTAGTGTACCTTTTCAGCTACCTCCTTTTGGGTGTGTGTGGTACTGGGGATTAGACCCCAGGTCCTTGTCATTGCTAAGCATGGGCTCTAAATACAGTGAACAGTTGTAATAGTGCTTAAAAGAGGTAGAGAAATTAAATTTTGAGATAGATTTAGGTAGTTGAGCAGTCTCACATGCAGTGTGCATTTTTGTTTTTTTTCTCTTGCCAAATTTTCTATAAGTGCATATACAATCATTTTCTTCATTTTCTCCGCCTTAGTAAGACCTGGATTACCTTGACTTTTTTTAATGTGGTACTAAGGATGTCCATGTTCTCATTCATGCTAAATACATGGAATCATCATCACCCACCACCATTCTTTAGGGAACCATAATTGTTATTAGATGTTCAGAGAGTTGTAGTGGAGCATTTTCAGTGTATTCTAGAGAATTTCAAGCCTCTTTGAAAGTTCTAGAGACCTTATATTACTGCCAGATACTAGTGATTAGTAATAGTGAAAGATACAAGAGATTCCTAGTACATAAGTCTGAGAATTCTTTGAAAGACCTATCAGGTAATGATGGAAATTGTAAATCTCGGAAATTTGGGGTGACAGAAGAATTTGGTAGTTGTTTTTTAGTCCCCGATGTCCAGTCCAAGAATTTAGGGCAAACATTCAATTGAACGAGGAGTACAGTGTGGGTGCTACCTCCCCCACCCCACCCCCCCGAAAAAAAAAAACTGTTCTACTGTGATTCAGAAAGTATGGCTGAATTACTTAAGAATAAATGCAGATTGTGTTTTGTGAATATGTCCATATATGGTGCATAGGGTAAACACAAAGGATTTGTTACGATTACATTTAGGAATTGAAGCAGGAATCAACATTGACTTAGTTGGTTTTTTTTTTTTTTTTAGAATCTGACTTAAAAGGACAAAGTAGAGCAAATGGTGGAGTGCTACTGTACGTTAATATAGTAGGGCATATGAAATGAAACCAAGTACTGTTTGCTTTCCTTTGTTTCAGATGGAGGAAATGTATAAGAAAGCTCATTCTGCTATACGAGAGAACCCAGTCTATGAGAAAAAGCCCAAGAGAGAAGTTAAAAAGAAGAGGTATGTCTTGTTTTGTCTTGTGGATCAGACTTTCAGTGAAGTTGTGCAAACTCGATCACTAGCTCTGCGTGATATGGCAGAAGCTAAGGGAACCAGGTTTGCTAAAGTAATTGTGGTGATAGGAATGTATTAGCCTCAGAAGCTACTGAGGTGGCCCATTCTATCTTCTTACAGTTGTAAATACCAGTTATTGCATTTATTATTGACTACCTAAAGAGTTCCTTTTTGATATTTAAATAGAATGAGAAATAGTCCCTAATGACCACCTAGCCATTGTACTATTTTTTTTTTTGATACCACAATAATAGGATCATATCATAAAAGTTGTCATTTGGGAAAGTTAGCTAAAGAACATATATAAGTACATGCATTAGAAATTGGATTATTCAGTCTCCATCTGATCACAAAGTGTTTGGTTTTAAAAAATTATATTCCTATTTCACTTTTTTGCAGGTGGAACCGTCCTAAAATGTCCCTTGCCCAGAAGAAAGATCGGGTAGCTCAAAAGAAGGCAAGCTTCCTCAGAGCTCAGGAACGGGCTGCTGAGAGCTAAACCAAACAACAGTTTTTCTATGAAGTTTTTTCAGATACAGATAATAAACTTATTGAACCAGCAGTTATTTCTGTGTTGAGCTCTTGTTGTTAATGAAACTGTAGGAAATAACCTGAAATACAAAAGCAAAGGATTTTACAGTTTCTTGAAAAAACCACTTGTAGATTTTTCCGGAAAAAGTTATCTTGTGTGTAGACTCCAGCAAGAGTTCATACCGCCTTCTCAAGCAACAGACCAACAACAATCAGTAAAAAATATTTCTTCTGTCCATTTATTATAACCAGATAATTAGTGGGAAGAAAACATACTTTAAGTATACAATCTTAAAGCCAACAAAACTGGTGCTAATCCATGGTTTTAAATTTTGAGAATGCCAATAAAGTCACAGATTTGACACATTAACCGACTTAAACCTTTGAGCAGAAAACACTGGGGCTCTTCGCCAAAATGAGGTGCTTCATTTTTGGTTGGTTCAAGGGTACATGCCAGATCTGAATGTACATATGAAAATAATACAAGAGAGAGGATCAGATTTAAGCCTTGCATATCAAGTTTACATGGGGAAAAAAACATTGGGTAGATCAATATACATGCGTCTTTAAGAAATAGCCCTTTGGCCCACAGGAAATACTATTTGAAAATAGAAAAACTATTATTAAAACTGTCATCATCTCTTGCTCATAATGGTCCTGTTTTCACCACACATTTACAATGAGATTTCTTTTCAGTTTTTGTTTTCTGGAGCTGGGGCCTCATGCAATGCTGGGAAAGTGCTCAAACACAGCTACATCCCCACCCCAAGATAAATCCTTTTTAAAGGGCTGGTTGATAATAAGATGGACCCATCAAAAATCTTTAGGATAATGAAATTCAGTTTCGGCCACTAGAAGTACCTGCATGTTGTCAAGTAGTATACTTCCTGAAGTTAAAAGCCACTTCAGCTACACATTTGATGTCTTGAGGTTAAAGAGTGTTTAAAGTCTACAATACAACAAACCATGCTACTAACCCAACATTTTTTTAAAGGAATAATTTTAATATATCTTTGCAATCTTAATTTGTGTTAGTGTGCAAACTTTACCATGCTAAGACATTAGTAAATTCACGTATAAATTTTTAAAACAGCTTCAATGCAAACAATGTTTTAGCAATGGTATTTTGGCTAACATAAATCTACAAAACACCCACTGTTGATGTTTATGGAATGAGGCTTTTCACAGCATTTTTTTAAAAGTCATTAGTCAAAATAGTTATACAGTGAATGTACTGGGGAAATGTAAAAGGGCAGGAATGAAATCTTTTGATTATGTTGATCCTATACCTCCTGCCATTACTGTAGTAATCACATATTTTGATGATGGCTCTCTGGCCCAGGAAAGGGATCTCTGAATCAGAAGCCATTCTTAAAATGCTCAAAATTGTTCTTGAGATAGTGTTTCCTACAAGGGTAACAATGTCCAAATGAACTAAGAGTCATTTGTGTACGAAATTTTCTTCCACAATAATGTTTTTAGATTATTTAGTATCAAAGAATGTTCCATTTCCATTTGATTTGCTGTGACTTTGAGAGCGATACAAGAATAAAGCTGTTTTTCTAATTCTTCACGAATTTCACTTGGAGCACCACGCAATAGGTAGTCTTTGAGTAACTGACAGGCTTTTGCCAAGTTTGGTTGTATTACTTCTGAAGTACATTTCATTGTATTCTGATCACAGCTAGTTCTACAATCCGTGCCATAGACACAGTCCAGATCAGATTCACAGTGACGATCCTTAATAAGTTCTTTCAGGTTTGTCTCTGGCACAATTTTTCTCATATCCACCATTTTCAAATCATACTTTTCATTATATCCTAGATTTTTGGCACTAGTATCACACATGAGGAAGTTTCCATAGGGGCCATGGAAAACATCTTCCACAAATTCTAGAAGTCCTATGGCTATTTTAGCCTTTCTGGGCCATGATGGTGTGAATAATTGATCCATACTTCTTCTGAACCCAGATGGAATAAAAAGTTCAATGACCCATGGAAGGCTTACTCCATAAAGAGAGGTATATTCAACACTTTCCATCACATAAAGGTCACCACAGAATCCCATTAGTTTGGGGGTATGTTCTTTATCTTGAAGTATCACCATGAGAAGAAATTCATTTAACTGAAGAAGTGCCCATGCTGACTTTGCTTCTCCTAAGGAAACCTGGCCATCTTTGTCTCCATCAGCCACTGTTAGGATGAGATTAACCAGTTCAGAAAGGTTTCCTTGGTCACCCAATTTTGCCTGTTCAGACAAGAATTTGGCAAATTATACAGAAGGAAAGAAAAATACAACCTTATGCAACATAATAATTTTCTCTATGGGCATTATTACTATGCTAGTAATAATCTTACTATTGAATCCCCATAAAGGACCTTAATATGTTACATCTCCAAATACTTATGATAATTTAGGTAACATGTTTTATGTAACTACAGTAAAAGCATTTTAAGGATATCTTTGTTAAGAAATGGCCACCCTAACTCCCCGGGGCCTATTAGAACCTTCAGATAGTTAACCAAGACTCGAAGTAATTATCCCTTGTCTTATTCATACATTAACTTTCCAAATTACATTGTAATGAACTCACATCAAAGTTATAAGAGTGAAAATTATTTTCTTCTATTTTGTATTTATCATATTAACAGAATTATTTTGTCCTAACTATAATTGTTCTAATAATAGAGGTTTAAAAGTTTTTGTTAAGGTTCTCTGGGATAAAATAATCTGAAATGTATGTAAATAGCCAAAGAAAAGAAAAGCTTCTGAGTGAAAAGAGCAATAGAGATGAGAAAAATAAATTATTTCCAATACTGCAAATATTTTCATTATTGTATTGTCTTGTATTAATGTTTCTTTAAATTTAAAAAGGAATTGTAAAATGGCCACATAGAGTAAAGAATTAGTCATTTGAGTTCCATTTCTAAAAAAAAAAAAAAAAAATAGTGTATGGGTATCCTCAGAGGTGCTCAAGGAGGCCGACCTCTGTTCTCTGAACCCCAGCAGTCAGACCTGCTCATGTACTAGCATTTCCCCAGGACCAACCTACCCCAAGATGGAGTAGAACACACACATTCACCTGTCACCAAACTGCCATTTTTTTCATTGGAACTAGTGAGAGGGCTGTCAAGTATTTGGGTCTTGGGCCTGCTTCCAGCTGCATATTTGAATTCTTGCTCTGCAGTGGACTACTCCTTGGCTGCAGTCCTCACTCTCCACAGTCACAGGGGCCTTGGACAAGTTGTTACTATGTTCATGGGGATGAATCCCGGAAAGTTTCCAAGGCAGGCCTTTTGGCACTCTCAGCTTTAGCCTTTGCGGAGCTTTATTATTTCAGGTATCATGATGTGGGCATCTGCAAAGTTGTTGCCATGCTGTAGAAACTCTGATTATGACTTAATTTTATGATTTGATTATATGCCTTGATTATATGACTTAATTTTATGAACTGATTATATGCCCCTTTGCCTCTGCTCTGTCATGCCATTCAGCTCACAATAAGGAAGAAATAACAGACAAATCCACTAGAGGACAAAGCTAATCACATGGTTATTTTAGAATTTAGTTGCTGAGGAAAAGGTTTCAGAGGAATTATATCCAAGAAATTATGAGACCCAATTTTGGATTCTAGTGAGTTAATGGGGTTGTCTCCAAGTTCACAAGACTCACAGTATAACTAAATTTTACATTTGAGCTTTTGCCTTTGTCTCTCTTTGTGTGTGTGTGTGTGGGGGGGGGGTGCGGTGGGATGTACCAGAGATTGAATTTAGGGGCACTTGGCCACTGAGCCACATCCCCAGCCCTATTTTGTATTTTATTTAGAGACAGGGTCTCACTGAGTTGTTTAGTGCCTTTCTTTTGCTGAGGCTGGCTTTGAACTTGCAATCCTCCTGCCTCAGCCTCCTGAGCCATTGGATTATAGGCATGTATCACTGCACTCAGCTTAATATGTCAATCTCTTAAAGAGAATTCAGCTTTATTATTGTCAATATGTGATCATATTTCTGCATTTGGGAAATAAAGAATGAAGGCAAAGACTGTTAATTCATGAGTAAACACTTTGCAAAAAATTAGATAGTGGTTTAATTTTTGGAAACTTCCCCGTTGATATCAGCTACTGATGGTTTATGTTGTAGGGAAACTTTAAATTAGGAGATGCTAAAGTCTCAGATTACAGATTTCTAAATCATAGGTAAGAAAGCTTGGAGAGCTTCTAAAATTAGAGAAATTCCAGTTAGAGGAGAGGCCTTCCTTGCAGATGTGTCAGAATATTACAGATTCTAAACAGACTTAATCCTCAAATGTGTTTTACTTGTCCTAAAATAATCTGTACACAAATATAAAATTATAAATAATGAATTGTTTTTCTAACCATAGGGATTGCTAGTGAAAAATGTATTCCATGAAAAGAAAAACAAAATTTAAATTAAATGTTATAAAATAATAATAATAAAAGATTGTAACCAGAGTGTACTCATTTTAATTAATTTATTTATTTTTGAGACAATCTTGTTATGTTGTCCAGGCAGGCCTTGAACCCCTGGGCTTAAGCAATCCTCCTACCTCAGCCTCCCAAGTAGCTGGGACTATGTCACCAAGCCCACCTAGAGTATGCTAATTTTATTATGCTTTTTCTGGTATTAGTTTCAGTGGCAAAATGTATGATACTACAACTAGTTAATGACTCCCCCCTCACACCTGGACACTTTAAACTATTACAAGGAATGTTAAATTAAAGATCTTCCAACATGTATTTTTTTCTTTCTCTGAATTTTTCCCTCAGGACGGAGTTCCCGATAGAGGTCAAATATCAACATTTTAATGATTTAGGGTGAGTTCTGCCAATTCTTCTGGAAGAATATTTCTTTACACTAGCAATGTGTGAATAGATAATCTTACCTTAAATAGACTGTAGACCATCTCTTTGAATTTCTGTACAGTAGTTCCCCTAGTTGGCTTATCAAATAGAACTATTTCTTTTCTTGGCTCCAACTCAGTTCCAAAATCAAGATGAAGAGCTTGTTCCATCTGACATTTCACAACACCTGGTAGATTATCCCAAATCCCTAAATACATCTTTGTGAAAAAGAATGACAAGAGATGTATCACACTAAGTAGAAAACTCTAAAACATATACTATTATATTTTTTAAAATGTTTTTTTTTTTAGTTGTTGGTGGACACATGCCTTTATTTTTATTTATAGGCTCGAACCCAGTGCCTCACCCACGCTAGGCGAGTGCTCTACTGCTGAGCCACAACCCCAGCCCTATACCAGTATATTTTTAAGGTCTTCTTCCTCTACAAAACACAAACAAGCATCAAAACAAACTGAGCTACAAATCTGAAATAATCAAAGACATTTTTCCTTACATGAATTAAAAAAATAAAATGAATGTAATGCATGCCTAAAAATAGCTTTTGAAAAGTCAAAGTAGAAAGATAAAAGGATAAAACAAAATTCTTCCATATTCTATTTCCCTAGTTCCACTCCCCAGAATTAATCATTATTAAGTATCTATTTATTAAACTAACATTATATAGCATTTACTACATCTTATGTTGTGCTGGAGTCCCTGAGTCCCTGTGAGCAGTCCCTGTGGAAAATGCATGCAGCTCTGAGTGAAGCTGAAGCTGCAAGGGAGACCCCAGACAGAGATGCCAGGAAGGCGAATGTGTGCTGAGGGAGGCTGCAGGCAACGTGGCCACGTGGGCTGCAACCAGCAAGGCCGTGGGGTGGGGCTTCCCAAGCTTTTGGCAGCCCACATTCTGCCAGTGTGTTCTGAATCCTATAGTTGTAGGATTTAATGTTTGCCCTGCTGGGTTTTGGTCTTGCTTTGGTTCAGTCCCTCCTTTTACTCCCCTATTGTTCCATTTTGGAATGGGAACATTTACCCTGTGCCATTGTATTGTGGGAATGTGCAACTTTTTATTTTTACAGGGGCTCACAACTGAATTTGCTTTGTGTCCTGGAAGAAACTGTGGAGTGATGCCGAGGCAGTGAAGACTTTGGGACTCGGGATGGTCTGAATGTGTTCTGCGTTGGGAGATGGATATGAATGTTTGGGGAGCCAGGAGCAAAATGCTATGGTTTGAATGTGTCCCCAAAGGCCTACGTGTTAAAGGCTTAGTCCCCAATCTGGAGCTGTTGGGAGGTGGTAGAATCTTGACTCAGGAGGCTGAAGCAGAAGGATTGCAAGTTTGAGGCCAGCCTTGGCAACTCAGGAAGATCCTGTCTCAAAATTTAAAAAGATAAATTAAATTTAATTTAAAAAGGACTGGGAATGTAGCTCAGTGGTACAGCATCCCTGGGTTCAATCCCTACTATCACAAAAAGATGGGGTGGGGGAGATGGGGCCTAATCGGAGGTATTAAGTCATTGGGGATATACTCTCAATGGGACACCAGTCTCTTCTGCTTTTCCATTCCTTGGTCATGAAGTGAATGAATTCTGTTGTGATGTGCTCTCAAAAGGATGTACTGCCTTGCCACAATCCCAAAAGCAAGGAGGCCAACTTACCATGGACTGAAAGCTCTAAAACTGAGCCAAAAATAATCCTTTCTTTGTTTCAAGTTGAGTATCTGAGGTATTTTGTTGCAGTAATGGAAAGCAGACTGACAGTCTACTAATTAATTTTATTATTTTAATACTTACACTAACCCTATGAGGTAGGTAATATAATTACCATTTCATTGATGGGGAAACTGAAGCAGATAGGTAAAATAACATCTGGAAGTAAAAAGTAGTGGCAATGCCAGTATTTGAACCCAGAAGTCAGGACTCATAGCTTATGGTCTTAACCACTAGGACAGCCTGCCTCTCTTATTTCTACATAAAAAAAAAAATAAATGAGAACCATATTAATTAATAACAAAACAAAACAAAAATCCAAACAAAGCAGATTATATCATGCCCCTCCTTCAAACCCTCTATTAAACTCCCAATTCAATTAGAATGAAGTCCAAAGTCCTTTCCTTTGCTTGTTAAGCCCCTTTGGAGATGGCCTGGTGTACTTCTCCATCCTAGTCTTTACCACTTTGCTCTCTGGTTCTTTATTTTTTGAGCTATGCTGGTCTTTCTCTTCTCTAAACCAACCAAGCTTCTTCCTGTTTCACGTGTGTTGGTTCCACTTGCAGCGTATTCTCTGAGTTCTTCATAGGGACAGTTCCTTCACTTCATTCAATTATTAGCTCCAATGTCACCTTAGGAAGGCCTTTTCTAACCCCCAATCTATAATAAGAGTCCTCTCCCATCCCCTGGCACCTGGAACCCATTCTGTTTTGCTTTCCTTCTGTCTTTTAAATTATCTATTTATTCATTTATGATATCTTCTCTCACATTAAAACACAAAGCACACAAGGCCAGAGGCTTTGTCTGTCTTGTTCCCCACAGTCTCACCCAATACATCAAAAAGTGCCTGGCATACAACTGACACTCAAATGCTGGAGATTCAGTCAGAAATCCTCTTATACATGATTAGTAGTGTCAACTTGAAAATTATTCAAAATTTCTAACAAATAATATATACTCATATTGGGAAATTTAGAAGTAGGATGAATATAAAAATGTAATTTTTCCCTGCCCAAGTTTTGTTGTATCTTATTCCAGTCCAATAGCATCCTATTTTTACTTACATTTCTTTGATGGGGAGGTAGAATTTTTTTCATTATGTTTATCAGCTGTTTATGGTTCTTTTGTGATTTAGCTCAGCCTATGCCTATAATTTAATTCTTTGTTCATGCATGAGCTCAAATGTTATCTCTCAAAGGTCTTCCCTGATCATCTCCTCTAAAGCATCTCTACCATCCCTCTTCCCCATTCTCTACCAACTCACCTGTGTGCCTCCTATATATAGAACACACCATAGCCGATAATTGTTTTGTTTATCTATCAACTGCTTGTGTCTCTCATCTCTCTGGGGGAAATGTAAGGTTCATAAGAGAAGTAATCTTATCTTTTTTCTTTGTTTTTTTTCCAGTATTGGGGATTGAGCCCAAGGGTTTCACATATGCTAGACAAGCATTCTACCACTGAGCTACACTCCCAGCCCTTCTTATTTTTTACTTTGAAATAATTAAAATAGTATCTGGGGATACACAGGGAATAGAGAAGAAATAAGTATCTGTTGAATGAATGAATTAAAGCCTATAAAACTGAATTACATGTAATGTCCTAAAACTCTGGTTCAAAAATTATTTTAATAATGCCTTTAGTTTAAGGTAGAATTAAAGCTTACTGACATTCTGGAGTCTTTATTCATAATGTCCATACCTGATTGTTGGGCTTGGTAGATAAACATTTTCCAAAATAAAGCGTTTCCGTAACACAGAGGCTATTACATGCGGGCCCATCGATAACTCCAGTCTTGTACTTGTCACACTAAAAACCAGGAGATAAAAAAAAAGTAGTTAATAAAAAAAGGTTCATGGGAAGAAACATCTGAAAGATATCAATAAAAGGTATTTTTATCCTTTAAGAGAAAGTTTTCTGATGAAAAGAATGTGGGCTTTGGATTTAGATAGAAGTGTATTTGAATCCATCTGCTCTATTACTTTCTACCTCTATGATGATGAAAGGGAGCTTCTTAGTATTTTTTTTTTTTTTTTGGTGCTGGGGATTGAACCCAGGGCCTTGTGCTTGTGAAACAAGCACTCTACTAACTGAGCTACACCCCCATCCCTGGGGGCTTCTTGTGTGCACAGAAGTTTGAAACTATTTTTCCCACGTAGAGTGGTCTAAGGTGGTAGAATCCCTACTTCCTCCAACAATAGAAACATTCCATTTGAAAAATTTTAAATAAAGTTATGTCTGTCATTGTGTCATCCTTGAGTCAAACAAAAACAAAAAGAAAATGAGAAAAACGCAAACTCCATATTTGATAAAATAAGGTACCAATGTAATCCTAGGCACAATACAATAATTGAGGGTGATCTACTAAACCCAGAGATTATACCAGAGCCCCCAAATAGGCTGAGATTAAACACCTGCTGAGGCCTGGGTTCTCAAAATGGGCAGGGCACCAGGCAGGAGGTGCATCTGAGGAGCAGAACCATCTTCTGGTTTACAAGGAAGGTTTGAGGGGCACAAGCTTCCGGGACTTCCCAGAACACCACCAGACACCATGAAGTAGTGGAACAAGGTGGGGTTGTATGATAAAATCCTTAAACATGTTAACTTTGTTGGAGGCAGTCTTGTGATGGACTACAACAGCTGGGAGAGACAAGAGCCCTGTACCTCCTGCAGAGATACACAGGCTAATATGTCTGTGTGAGGTCTCTGTCTCTGCCTCACCTCTTGTCTGTTCCTCAACACACACACACACACACACACACACACACACACACACACATATACCCAACAATCAGCTTCACTGCTAGCTCAGTTCACTGCCCAGTTGCTGTCTGTAAATAGTTGACTGAAAAAAACAATTCACATAGGAATGAGTAATAACTAAAAAAATAAGCAAGAGATCTATACAGTAAACTTAAAAGAATTAGGAGGAAAGAAATAGGAAAAGCAAAAATCAGATAAAGAAAATTTCCAGAAAAAAATGTTATCATGAAGTAGAACAAATATGTTGCTATGAATTCAAAGGATTTACTGAAACAGTTTAAAATAAATTGTGGTATATTTAGAAAATAAACTACTTAGTAATTAAAATGAAAGAAATAAGCTCATATACATCTACATGGAAAATATTTGTAATGTTAAGAGGCAGAAGTTGCAGATTGACACGTGGGATCTAGTACCACTTACTGAAGTTTAGAAGCATACAAAGACTCTGGGAGTGCAGCTTAGTGGTAGAATATTGCTTACCCTGCATGAGACCCTGGGTCTGATCCCCAGCACAGGGGAAAAACATGCAAAGTAATACCATGTGTTGTTTATGTGCCTACAAATAGGTAAGGAAAGTATGAAAGCATAATGGCAGGACACCCACCATACTCAAGAATGGATATTCTGGAGGAGGAAGACTATCTAGGAAGATACAGAGAACTTCAACTGTACCTGTAATGTTTTATTTCTTTGGGAAAATGGAGCAAATATGGTAAAAGCTTACGATTTGTTAAGAAGGTGGTAGATACATAGGTGTTTGTCAAATTGTTTTCTTTATGCCAACATTGTCCTAAGCAGTTTGCATGTATATCTCTTTAATCCTCAAAAATTTCCTTATGGAATAGGGTTAGCACTTTCTCTTCATTGATAAGAAAACAGACAAGCCAGGTGCAATGGTGTAAGCTTGTAATCCCAGCAGCTTGGGAGGCTGAGGAAGGAGGATGGTAAATTCAAGCAATTTAATGAGACCCTGCCTCAATAATAATAATAATAATAATAATAGTAGTAGTAGTAGTAGTAGTAGTAGTAGTAATGGGGCCGGGGATGTGGCTCATTGTTAAAGTGCCTGTGGATTCAATCCCCAGTACCAAAAAAAAAAAAAAAAAAAAGGAAAAAGAAAACGAGACAAGGGAAGTTAAGAAGAGGTTAAGAAGGCTATGGTTGTGGCTCAGTGGTAGAGCACTAGCATGTGGGAGGCACTGGGTTTAATCCTCAGCACCACATAAAAATAAATAAATAAATAAAGGTCCATTGACAACTAAAAAACAGTTAAAAAAAGAAAAAAAAAAAAGAGAAGAGATTAAGAACCAGGCACACCTGTAATCCAAACAAGTCAAGAGGCAGAGGCAGGAGGATCACAGGTTTGAGGCCAGCCTGGACAACTTAGCTAGATCCTGGCTAAAATTTAAAATAATTAAAAAAAAAAAAACGGCTGGGTGTGGTCCTGGGCTCATTCCCTAACTGGGGTGGAAGGAGTTAAGAAACATGTAGAACAGGTTCATGGTAGAGCTAGAATCTGAGCCTATATAGTTTGCCTCCAGAGCTTTTAACCAGTTAGGTTAGGTACAAGAACTATAATTACCTGTGTTGGAGAGGAACTAGTAGAGCAGGGTTAGTACTGACTAGGTCAAATGCCCCTCCCAAGCGTTCCCATTAAAAATTTGCAGGCACACTCATTCCTTGATAGTCT
Organism: Marmota flaviventris; assembly: GCF_047511675.1. Lineage (NCBI taxonomy): Eukaryota > Metazoa > Chordata > Mammalia > Rodentia > Sciuridae > Marmota > Marmota flaviventris. Next base: position 78,895,527 of record NC_092507.1, read on the forward strand.
TCATCCTCCACACAAGCAACTCAAAACAGGGCCAGGATATTCATCTTTGTTTCCTCAGGGTTTTGAACAATGCCTGACATAATCAATCACAGATATGAGTGTAAATATAATATATGTAACACATATAATGCACCTGTCAATTGGATGAGTGAGTGAAGTAGATGCTGGGTTTTTACATGGGAGTAACAAATAGCTCTCCTCCTCTTCCTCCTTCTTCTCCTCATCCTCTTCCCACCCCTCCCCTTTTTGTACTGGAGATTGAACCCAGGGGTGCTCTACCACTAAGCTACATCCCCAGCCCTATTTATTGATTTATTTTTATTTTGAGACAGATCTCACTAAGTTGCTGCAGCTGGCCTTGCACTTGCAATCCTCCTGCCTCAGGCCCACAAATTGGTGAGATTAGAGGCATTCACCACTGTGCCCAGCTCAGAAGTAGCACATTCTATCATGAAGAACTTCTGGGATAGGATTGAAAGAGCTGTCACTTCCAGCGTCCTGTCTTTTTTTTTTTTTTTTTTTTTTTTTTGAGAGAGAGAGAGAGAGAGAGAATCTTTTAATATTTATTTTTTAGTTATCGGTGGACACAACATCTTTGTTTGTATGTGGTGCTGAGAATCGAACCCGGGCTGCACGCATGCCAGGCGAGCGCGCTACCACTTGAGCCACATCCCCAACCCAACATTTCGTCTTTTATTCTGCCCAAAGTCAAGATTTAAAAGTACCTCACTGCCCCATGCATCTTCCAAATGAATAAGCTTGAAGCTGTGCATTTCTCTCCTGAGCTTATATTCTTCCTTCATTCTTTCTTTATATTCCCAAATCTAACATTATTTTCCCTGCTAGACAATAATTTGATCTGAAGGCACAGAGTTGGTCACATCCATCTTTGAACTTCCTCTGTAGCACATAGCATAGTTTGCTGTTTAAATGTTCAATAAATGTTTATTAACTAACCAACACAGTGGTTTTGGGTTTAAAATCTCATTGGAAGCCAGCCACAAGGAAGACTGAGGCAGGAGCAGGAGGCTTGTTTGAGCCTAAGGGGTTCGGGGCCAGCCTAGGCAACACAGCAAGACCATATCTTTAAGAAAAAAAAAAAAACTGGGGAAAAATTATTACTTTTCCATGACACCTAAAATGTTTTGTTTTACTTTAAAGCACAAACTAAGTTTCTTAGTAAACTGCTAAGCAGTGAAGTATTTAGCTACTAGAATCAAATTTCTTGTTTTGAGCAAAGGCCTTAAGCCAACCCGCATCAAAGAGGTAGTCACAAAATCACAAAGAACAGGCTCTTCAACTTGTGGTTTCTATCACAAACCAAAAGCAAATTTCCCACATACTTTTGTGAAAAGGAGAGTTAGTTGAGTTTTGTTTTATTTTTCAGGCATACTCATACACATAAAACTTTAATCACAGAAAGTAATATGATAGTCAAATAAAAAGACACAGACATTATAATGCATGTTCAATGTTACAATAATCAGCAAAAAATGTCAAAGGTTTATCCATTCCTGAGATTTTTATTATCCTGATTCTACCACCACCTCTTTGCTTGCACTTCTCTCACACTACCAGAAGATGACACTCTTGAGCTTCATTTAAAAAAACCCACCCATGTTGAAGGAATAATTTCATGAACTACAGGAATTGTACCACAAGGGGGCAATAACAATAAACACATGTATAGCAGTAGGTTTTAAATAACTTTATAAGATCCACATTCTAAAAATCTATTTCAGGCATCAATTTCAGACTTCAGCTTCTCCTTAGTAAGGGGAAATAAAAGTAGAGTTGGGTTGTTCACAGTGCCTGAAAACCCTCCACGTCTCTAGTCCACCCCCTTTCCCATTCCCTGTACCAACTCTTGTTATATCTTCATCATCTTCTGCACTCACATTACCTTCCAACTTCTCATTCTCTGCTTCTGACTTCTCTGTATTAGCCATTAAAGGTGTTCTTTCCCTGTACACAACACACACCTTCTCTATTCTTTCCTTTCCTACTGTATAATGACCATAATTTTTAAATTTATTTAAAAAAATTTTTTTTTAGTTGTAGATGGACATGATATCTTTATTTAATTTATTTATTTTTATGTGGTGCTGAGGATTGAACCTAGTGCTTCACACATGCGAAAAAAGCACTTTACCACTGAGTCATAACCCCAGCCCCATAATTTATTTTAAAATTCCCCAATAAACACAATATGGTATTTGCGTTGTTGTTGTTTGCAGGTTATAGTCCAGGTATCTTTAATATCATAACCAAGGTTGCACAGGTGTGTTCCGTTGGAGCTCTAATCAGGAAGCCAATGTTTCAGAGGCAACTAACTACTCAAAGTACTTCTATATTCCTTATATCAAGTTTGATCTATTTCTCAGATTTTTTTTTCTTTTTTAACTGTGCTGGGGATGGAACCTAGGGCTTCACACATGCTAAGCATTCTAACAAGCTATACTAGTCCCATTTAGAAACAGGATTTTATTGGTAAAATCTGTGGCTTATCAGAGAGCATGATGACAGTTAGAAATGAACTATCATTGATGAAATTAAAGATATTTAACATTTAAGATATTTATTGGCTAAAATATAAGATATTCTATACACTTTCATTAAGAGGGAGTAGGAACCAGTTGGAGCTATAATCTTTCTCTTTAAATAGGTTCTCTGAACTAATCCTTATATAATAGATGTTTCTCAAACCTGAAGGAAATTCAGATCACCTGTAGGCTTCTTAAACTACAGACTGCTGGACCCTAGTCTCAGAGTTTCTGACTCACTAGATCTTGGGTGAGACTGAAAATGTGCACTTATAGATGATGCTGATGCTGGTGGTCAATGTAGACATTTTGGGAATTGTTGGTTCAGAATTTCTAGCTGCCCTGATGGTAATTATAAGTTAACAAAACCTGTCTTGGGAGTATCATTGCTTCTGCCTTGAGTAAATCTTTCATGCTAGTTGACAGTGCACCTAAAAGGACAAAATTAGGACTTTAATGAGTGTACAGACAGGTTATAGGAAATGTTTTAGGACTGTTTGCAAATAGATATATGTGTTGCAGATGTTTTGTGTATGGGTGAGTGTGTGTGTGTGTGTGTGTTACTGGGAATTCAGCCCAGGACGGCAAGCATGCTAGGCAAGCACTGTACCACTGAACTACATCCCAAGCCCGTCTTTAATTTTATTTGCCAAGGCTGGTCTCAAACTTGTAATCCTCCTGCCTCAGCCTCCTGAGTAGCTAGGATTATAGGCATATTCCACCATGCTCAGCCAAATAAATGTTTTATAATAAATGCCTATTTGTATACCAGAAAATATTTTCATTATAATCTAGTAATAAGTTGCATGGAAGTAGTTAGTCTTCACCTGTGTCAAATATTTTCAGTGGTTCAATTTTCTTTTCAATCTCTATGCCTTTTATTTATTTTTCTTATTATAGTGGCTAGGATATTCAGTAAAATATAGAAGTGAGGAAAATGTACATCCTTACCTTGATCCTGATCACAGACATTATATATTCAGACTTTTACCATTACACATGATGTTGGATATAGGGGTTTTTGTAGTTAGATTGAAAAATTTCCTTTGTGTTCTTTTTTTTTGGGGGGGGGGGAGTTACTGGGTATTGAACTCAGGGGCACTTGACCACTGAGCCACATCTCCAGCCCTATTTCATATTTTATTCAGAGACAGGGTCTCACTGAGTTACTTAGTAAGCGCTTCACATTTTGTTGAGGCTCGCTTTGAACTCACGATCCTCCTGTCTCAGCCTCCAGTCCTTTGTATTCTTAGTTGCTAAGAATTTACTGATTTTTGTCAAATGTATCAATTCAGATAATCCTATCATTTTCTCTTTTATTCCTTCTCCATGATAAAAGATTTTCAAATACTGAATCAATCTTGCATTACAGGAATATATTTACTTTGTCAGGCTCCACTATCTTTCAAACAGAATTTAAGGACTCTTGATAGATCAAACTGGATTAGCTCAATTTAAAATAATTTCCAGACAGGTATGGTAGCACACACCTAAAATCCCAGCTACCCAGAAGTCTAAGGACGGAGGATCTTAAATTTGAGGCTGACCTGAGCAATTTAGCAAGACCCTGTTTCAAAGTAAAATTTAGAAAAAGGAATAGGGATAGTTCAGTAGTAAAGGACTTGTCTTGCATGCTTGAGGCCCTGGGTTCAATCCCCCGTACACACACACACACACAAAAAAAAAAAAAAAAAGGAAAACAGAAAAATCCCAGCTGAAAGGTGGAAGCAACCTAAATGTCCATCAATGGATGAACAGTAAATAAAATGTGGTATTTACATATAATGGAATATTATTCAAACTTTAAAAGGAAGGAAGTTGTGACATATGCTGCAATATGGATGATCCTTAGGGACATAATGCTAAATGAAATATGCTAGTCATTAAAAAGACAAGTCCTGTATTATTTCACTTCTATGAGGTATCTAAAGTAAACTTTAGAAACGGAAAGTAGAATTGTGGTTGCCAAGGAATGGAAGGAGGAGAAAGGGGAGTTGTTCAACATGTATAGTTTCAGTTTTACGAAATAAAAAAATCACAAAGACACAATAATGTGAATATACTTAACACTATTGAATCGTACATTTAAAAATAGTTAAGATGGTAAATGTTATATTTTTTTACAACTTATTTTTCAGCAGCTTCTAGAAACAGAAGTCTATAGTCATGGTCACTTATCTCCTCATCCCAACTTGACCCAACAGTTTGGCTTTTAACTCTATTATATTTTACAAATACTCCCAACCCATTTAACAATGAACTCTGAATTGCGGATTTCAATTCTTACATTATTTAACTTCCTTCAGCATTTGTCTTTGTTGGCCTCCACTGCTTAAAAACTATTTCCTAATGACGTCTCTTCTCATGTTTTTCTCTTCTTTCTTGGTAACTCCTTACCAGTCTTCTTTATGGAGTTCTCTTCCTTTCTCACAATTTAAAATATTATTTTCCCGGGGTTTATTCTACTTCCTTTGGGTTCTCTGTACACTGTCACGAGTGAGACGTTTATTCCTATGGCACTGATGAGCCTTGGCTCTGTCTCCGCCCACGGCCTGCTCTTGAGCTAAATACTGAAGTGCTCCCTGGGCATCTCTTGTCTCCATCTGGATAGCCTACAAGCACTTCACACTTAAGCTACCCTCAACTGAACTCACCCTCCCCTGGCCCTCTCTCCCAGGTTTATCTTTCTTTATTCCCATTATCCATCCTCCACCTGGCTCCTCTATGATTGAGAGTTCAAAGTTCTACCTCGGTTCTGCACCACTTCTAGCTGATCTTTGTGGCTACTAAAGAAGCGAGCACAGACTTCAGTTGTCTGGAAGTATAAATTTATTTTTATTCCTCATGCCACCAAATCTCTTTTTGTTTGGTTTTTTGGTTTGTTCATCTAAGTTTTTGGTGCTGTAGATCAAATACATGTGCTAGGCAGATGCTCTACCACTGAGCTACATCTCTAGCCCCACATCTCCAAATTCAGTTGGTCACCAAGTGCTGGCAATCCAATCACTTCCTTAGTGTCTTTGTTTCTTGCCCTCCATTCCTGCTGCCAGGGGCATAGTTTCAGCTTCCTCACTTTGCGTCTGTATTACTGCAGATACCATGAAACTCATCTTCCTGTTGTGATGTCTTCAATTCACCCATTACACTGCATCTTGTGACATTTAGGGTAGGGATTACTGGGGATTGAGTCCAGGGGTGTTCTACCACTGAGCTACATCTCTAGCCCCACATCTCCAAATTCAGTTGGTCACCAAGTGCTGGCAATCCAATCACTTCCTTAGTGTCTTTGTTTCTTGCCCTCCATTCCTGCTGCCAGGGGCATAGTTTCAGCTTCCTCACTTTGCGTCTGTATTACTGCAGATACCATGAAACTCATCTTCCTGTTGTGATGTCTTCAATTCACCCATTACACTACATCTTGTGACATTTAGGGTAGGGATTACTGGGGATTGAGTCCAGGGGTGTTCTACCACTGAGCTATATCCCCAACCCTTTTTATTTTCTGAGACAGGATCTCACAAAGTTGCTCAGGCTGGCCTTGAACTTTCGATCCTCCTGCCTCAGCCTCCTGAGTCACTCGGATTACAGGTGTGTGCCATTATGCCTCACTAGTCATTCTATTCCTGAAATGTAGCAATAGTCATATCTTTATAGTCTTGTTCATGCCAATTTTTCAAAATTCAGCTCAAATACAATGTTTCCCAGAAAGCCTTACAGACCTTGTTCACTAGGGTTGCCCATACCAATACTGCATAGGACATACTTATATTATATAAATATATATATATATATATAATTTTTCATTTATTGTCAATATTTAGAATATGCTTATACTCCAAAAAGTATTTATAGCTTATTTTAAATTCAAATTTATCTGAGCATCTTGTATTTTTATTTGCTACTTCTAGCAACCCTATTCTCAGTGATGTATTCTTCCTTTTCATTTTTCCATATCCCCTACTAGCCTGTAAGCATCTCTAGGACAGGGAAATGTCTCATCTCCACCTCCCCAGGAACTAGCATAACACAAGGAATCATAAACTAAATGTTTAACTAAAAGAATATAGCATTTTAGGGCTGGGGCTGTAGCTTAGTGGCAGAGCATTTGCCTAGCATGTGTGAGTCACTGGGTTCCATCCTCAGCACCACATAAAAAATTAAATAAATAAAATGAAGGCATGCTATCCATCTACAACTATATAATTTTTTAAAAAAAAGAATATAGTATTTTTTTGTTTGCTTCTTTCTTCTAAGTTGTTTTCAATCTTTAGTCTCTTTATTGCTTCATAGGAATGATATTAAGGATAACAATGATATCACCTATTTCAGGATTATAGTGACTCTTGCATGATATAAAAGAGCAGCATAATACATCAAAAGTCACCAGAAATACTACCATAATTTAGCCACTAAGATTACCTGGATTGGGGTTGTAGCTCAGTGATAGAACACTTGTCAAGTATGCACAAGACTCTGGGTTTGACTTTCAGTACCACGAAAAATAATAAATAAATTAATTAAAAACCAAAATGATTATTCTTTGGATAGGGCTTATATTTCTTAATATTTGAAACAAATTTATTTAGTAAATGTAAATTCATAAAGAGATTGGTAACCTAACCTAAGTTTGCATAAAGGGAGCAGGACTGTACTTTTCATATAAGGAAAAAAATTGAGCTTGTTCTTTAAAAATGGTATGTCCCAAGTAGTATTGGTTCAGTACACTTAATGGCATAAAATGAACTGTCAAGTCAAATAATAATTGATCCTAAGCAAAGGCAAAGCTAATTGACATGGTTATATATTACTATCTAATTGGAAACATGGCTCTAAATATCTTAAATTTAGTATATCTTAAGCTAGTTGCTTTAAGCAATAAGCCATTAGCTCTAGAAATTGAATCTCAAAAGAGACTTAATAACATTTAGGGGCCCTTTTATCTTTTAATGCTTCCATTTTAAAAGGTATACTCTCAAAAAAAAAAAATATGGAAGAAGCTCCTAAAGGGGGAAAAAAAAAAGCATGTTGCTTTAGTAGCCACCAAGGTCAGCTAGAAGTAGTACAGGGCCTCACATGACCCAGGTGGGACTTTGAACTTTCAGTCAGAAATAGTCAGCCAATCTCAGTATGAAACAATGTGATCCTAAGAAAAGCATAGAAGGGAAGTATTTCTCCTGGCTTCTGGTTTTTTCTTTATTTTATGGAAAAAACAAACAAAACAGGCTATGTCAAGGGAATCTTACCTACAGAGTCAAACTGTGCAAGATTTCTTCATTGTTAGGTACCAAATAGGATTTGTTGAAATAATGAATGAATTAGGAATTTCTATAATCAGAGAAAATCCGCAATGAATCACATAACACATTATGCAATCAGCTTGTTAGAAAAAGAAACAAAGAAAAAAAAAAGGGTATTTCCAAGCACATCTGACTAGGGTTACTGGTCGCTGTCATTTTTAGAAAGCGGCTTCTAAACAAAGAGCCAAACAGTTCTCATTCCTTACAACTTAAGTGCAAGTTGACCTTGCTTTTGGGGGTTATATCATTCTACTCCACTTCCCTTCTACAAGTTTTAAAGGCTTATTATTCATTTCACTAGAATCAAGCCCTAAATAATAGGTATGACTGTAGAATGTTTCATATTTTCTCTTCTTTTCAAACCAGGGTCACACTATGTTATGTAGGCTGTTCTTAATCTTGGTGAACTCAAGAGATCCTCCTGTCTCAGCCTCCTGAGTAGCTGAGATTACAGCTCCATGCTTTTATTACAATTGAAAACAAAAGCCAAGCCAAGCACAAGCACAGTGGCATGGTCCTGTAATCTCATCTACTTGGGAGATTGACATAGGGCATTATTTGAGCTCACTGGGTTTAAGACCAGCCTGGGCAACAGAGTGAGGGGAAGGAAGGAAGGAAGGAAGGAAGGGAGGGAGGGAGGGAGGGAGGGAGGGAGGAAGGAAGGAAGGAAGGAAGGAAGGAAGGAAGGAAGGAAGGAAGGAAAGAGAGAGAAGGAAGGAAAGAAATCTAAAACTGAAAACAATAAACTTGAATTCAATTTCAGATCAATGTACAATGTGAAAAATTTATCTCAGTTTTCATTGCTAGCTTCCTAGAAGCTCAAAATTAAGATTGAGCATTACCTAGATCTTATAACAAAATTTACCCATTGGTTAAAGATGGTTCTCAGGGATATAATACTAATATTCTATACTAATTTTAAATGTTGAATAGAAGATACTTCCCCCCCCCCAGTACTGGGGACTGAACCCTTATAACATTCTCCTTACAGTGCATAAGCACTCTACACTGAGCTACATCACCAGCTCTCCACACTTTTTTTAAAATTTATTTTTTAGTTGTAGTTGGACACAATATCTTTATTTATTTATTTTTATGTGGTGCTGGGGATCGAACCAAGGGCCTCGCGTGTGCTAGACAAGCACTCTACCACTGAGCCACAACTCCAGTCCCCCCTCTACCCTTTTTAAAATTAAATTTTTGGACAGGGTCTTACTAAATTGCCTCAGGCTGGCTTCAAATTTACAATCCTCCTGACTCAACCTCCCAAGTAGCTTGGATGACAAGTATGCAGCACCACATCCAGCTAGAAATATACTTGATTACTAAATTAGACTGATTCACACAGTACATAATTTACATGAAATACATGCTCGATTTGTTTGATGTTCTCAGTTTGTTTTAAAATTTTACCTTAAAGAGACAAAAGAGAAAAATATATTAATTTATAGACAACCAGAAGTTTCAACTAAGTCTAAGATTCAGAGGCTACTACATGTTCCCGGTGTTGCTGGCCCAGTGTTCATTAGCATTTAGCTCTTTGTGATAAAAATGCCAAGTAAGCCTGGTTTATAATTAGAAGGAGAAAGAGTCTCCTTAGTGCCCTTCCAAATTCTTTTTATTCTTTAAGGCTCTACAACTGAATCTTCTCTACCAAGCCTTTCTCTACCATGCTACCTACAATGATCTCTCTATTCACTATTCATTTAGCACAAACCTTTAAAGAAAGTTTTCTTTCTTTAAAGGTTTGTACTAAAATACCCATAGTATAAATTAGATCATTTTATCTTGATGTGATATGTTTTTGATATGTCAACGTGGCTAGACTATCGTTCCCAGTTATTGAAGCAAACAATCTAGGTGTTGCTGTGAAGGTAATTTGTAGATGTGACTTAAGTCTATAATCACTTGACTTTAAGAGAGATTATCCTAGATAATCTGAGTAGTTCTAATTCAGGCAGTTGAAGGGTCTTAAAAGCAATGCTGCAGCTTCTCTGGAACAAATTCTGCTTATAGTCAGTATCTTCAGCGGTGCCACAGAGTTCCAGCCTGCCTTTCCTCACAGTCAACTATGTGGCTTTTGTATGGGACAAGCCAATTCCTCGCAATGAACCTCTTTATATTAGTTTTGCTTCTTAGTAGAACTCTGACATACCTGTCCATATAATGTTGTGTGGTGCACATAGATATCTTCCCAGCTATATACTCAAGGGCAAGGAACTGGAGAAAATGCTAAGTGCTAGGCACAGTAAATGAACTCATTCTACCCTCACAATACCTGTAAGGTATTATTAATCGCCATTTTACAAAAGTTAAGTAACTTGCCCAAGCTTGTATAGCTCAGAGGGCAAAGCTGGAACTCAAACCTGAGGTTCTTTTATTCTAATGCTTATACCTTTAAGCAGAAAAGCACTAGATAGGACCTAGAAATGGACAAAGGGGGAAAAAGACACACACAGAGAAGAAAGCCATGTAAGTCAAGATAGACCACGATTTCTAAGCAGACTTAAACTGCTTCTTACACATTTGCTTCCTAACTCCTAAACAATGATCTCAGCATGGAGTCAAAACTCTAGTTGGGACAGCTAATGATATTCTAGGAAAATCTCTGAATCACAATGTTATGGTTATAGCAATAGTAAATACTAGGGTATGTGCCCTGGGCCAATGAAAATAAATCAAGAACTTGAAAACTTTTTTTTTTTTTAATCTAGTAGGTATGTTGGAGCATCATTCAGTGTTAGAGGGCCAGGTTAATTTGTTCAATTTCACTTTATCTTCATAAAACCTGTGATACAGGTAAGGCAGAGATACTTTCCTCACCTGTAAAATGGAATTGAAGCGAGCCAATGAAACAAAGTCACTTACTCAATCACAAGGTACATCACAAAAAAGGGAGAGGCTGGTGCTTTGACTGCAGGTATTTTCTCCAATAAACTGGCATGATAGGGTTGAGCTACTGGTAATTAAGAATTTCCTCATATTCAGTGAATTGCACCACTAATATCCAACATTTTAAAATGTGATGTTAACAATTGCAATAAAATAGATTTTCCTAAGTCACACACATGGAACCAATCACATTCCTCAAGCTTGCTCCACTCTCTGGGCATTTGTACTTACTGTCCTTACATACTCAGTTTCCAGATTTTCACACAATTGCTTTCTTCTCATCAGGGTCCAAGTCAAAATGCCATCTTTCAGGAAGGCTTTTCCCAATCACTCTGGCAGCACGCCCTAGCCATTCTCCACTATATATTTCTGTTTCATCTTTTCTCGTTGCACTTGTAAATGTAAACTGAATTATTTTACTTTTTTTTTTTTTTTATTACGTACACTACACTGTAAGAATGTAAGCAGCTTCTTCTTCTTTTTTGGTACTGTGGATTGAACTCAGAGGCACTCAACCACTGAGCCACATCCCAGCCCTATTTTGTATTTTATTTAGAGACAGGGTCTCACTAAGTTGCTTAGCACCTTACTTTTGCTGAGACTGGCTTTGAACTCGAGATCCTCCTACCTCAGCTTCCCGAGCTGCTGGGATACAGGTGTAAGCCATTGTGCCTGGCAAATGCAAACCTCTTAAGGCATGAACTCTGTATATCTCGCTTCCCACTGTATTCTTGGAATAATGACTAAGAAGTAGTAGGTCTTCAAGAAAATATTTGTTGACTGACTGATACTGCCTCTAAAATAGATTACAATTTTTAAAATGATTGCTATATGGTAGTAGTTACCTTGAAAATAAATATTAAATTATTAAAAATAGGAAAAAGAAACTGGAGGAAAGTTAAAAGCAACAATGCCTACTCTTCAAGGGAAGAAAATAATCTACACTTTAAATTTTAGTAAATAATGTTTGTGGATCTTAATTTGGGTCTTCTGTGTCTCTTTATAATCTTCCTGAGTTCACAAAGATGAAATCGACTAAGATTTTTGAATGAAATCTGCTCACAGCTTATACATAGACTACTATGATCCTTTGCCAAACATGCTTTTGCTAAATATGGTTTTGAGATAATGTGGTTTTATATTTGTGTATCTAAAATTTAAAATTAGCAATCTGGATCTGGTTCAGTTCAGTCCACTTAAACAAAAGAACAGTTTATGTAGTAATACAAGGAAGAGAGATAATTGGCTTAGGCTATTCATTTCAAAACAAGGACCAGAAGAAGGTATAGTTATTACTATAATTTATGAAAAGGCCAGGCAATTACTTAAGCAGATACTGCACAACTAAAAAAAAGAAAAACAAAACAAAACAAAAACAGGCATAAGCTGTATAAAATAACACATACCGTTATACTTTGAATATTTTTTACATTTTTTTTTTTAGTTGTTGATGGACCTTTACTTAATTTACTTATTTGTATATGGTGCTGAGAATTGAACCCAGTGCCTCACACATGCTAGGCAAGCGCTCTACCACTGAGCTACAACTCCAGCCCTACACTTTGAATATTTACATGAATGTTTTCCTGTTCTTTTACTTTCAATATCTTTATATTTTAGATATATCTCCTGTAAATATATTTTGATTTTTAAAAATATATCCTGACAAGTCTTTGTCTTTCAACCGAAACATCTGGCCCATTTATATTTAATTTAATTACCAACATATTTGGGTTTAAACGTATTATAGTTGGTGCCATGATAAACCACCCAAATCCCCTCCAGACCTGAAGCACTCAAACCCTTACCAGCTGGGAGTTGAGGCAGTAACCAGCTCTCAGTTAAGTTCCTTTTGGAGCTTGCCCTCAGAGAACAGCCTTCCCTGTCATGCCCCTTTCTTTGGATATTCATTTTTTTTTCTATTTCCCCCACTATTTTTCCTATTTAATTGAACATGAACATGCAGTCCTTTTGGGGGGCTCTAATATCCAAGCCTTCTGTGGATCTGCATTTAGTGTCTTTGTTAATTTCTTGATTTTGGGGTCATATGATCTTGTCTTTTGGCATTGCCTGTAATTTTTCTTTTTAATAATGACTCTTCAAAGGGTTTCCCTTCCCTCTAAAGGCAGATGTACTGATAGCTGATAATCTTTACAAAATTATGTGCTGTGTTGAGTTGAGGCTGAGTTGTTGCTCTGTTAAAGCTCAAGCTACTTTTGGCTCATTCCCATTCCAAGGACATAGCCATTTGGGGTTTTTACCTGAGAGCCTGGCATTCACTGGGGCTTCTTCCTCCAGTAGGTTTATAACTCTAATCTCTGAGATCGTCAAAACATGTACTCTGCTTTTCAATGAAATTTTAGCCTCTAATTCTGAAGAAGCCCGGAAATTGGCAAATATCCCAATGTGATAACCATTTTTTTTACAGTGAGGTGCCCCAGTTTTCTACAAAGGCTCTACCAGTTTCTTGTCCCTGCAGTGGTTCTTTGGTAGTATGTACAGTCGTGCATCACTTAATAACTGGGATATTTCTGAGAAGTGCATGATTAGGTGATTTCATCATTATGTTTATATCATAGAATGTACTTACACAAACATAGATGTTATTGCTACTACACACTTAGGATCTACGGCATATAACATTACATATGTGGTCTGTCATTGACGAAAATGTCCTTATGTCGTGCATGACTCTGAGTTCTGCTTCTCAGATCACTGCCCATGCCCAGAATTAGCAAATTCCTCCAGGGTAAAAGAGGTTACAAAAGCCAGCTCACCATTCTGAAATTCTTTCAGTTCCCCTTTATTCCTGGTGTTTGGCCCTTCAGGGTCTCTAAGATACAGTGAACCAGGTTTCCCACCCTCGGTTAGATTGGAACTAGATTTTTATTTTCCAGCCTCATAAGGGTGTGTGTTTCAGAGCATACATCTCCAGGAAAATCAGTCACAGAAACTAAACTTACCTTTCTCGAATCTTATCCTCTCCCAGATCTTGATGTAATTCCTCACTAACATGTTAGTTCTTTGCAGCTTTAAAAATATACTTTAGAAATATTTTTTTCTGCTTGCTTTTTAGTTCTAAGTCCATAGTTTCTATGCACTATTAGGATTATCTTAGGTTATTATTATTGTCCTTAGTTTAATACCAGTTATGGTAGATTTTAAAGACATAATCCCAAATGCAGAGTAACTACAAATATTTTTAAAGTCAGGAAAATAAAGTACTTTAGACTTAGAAAGCTTTTTCATTAATTTCAAGTTTCAATAAGATAACCATCCAATTATGGTAGAATTAGGCTCTGTTTCCATTTCTTATAAATTAAAGGGAAATTAAAGTAAAAAATGAGGCACGTCAACTATAATTCATTCATGACAGAATATGTACCAATATGTGCCTTATATTTTATAAAATGTTGTATCAACACAATCATATTCATTTAATTTTGGCTTAATCTCTTGGAATAGTATTTCTTTTTTTTTTCCTTAGAATAGTATTTCTAACATCAGCAGATGACGTTAACAGGCCTTCCTGGAAAGGTGGTGGTGGGGATATATTTTTTTTTCTAATCAAGTGCATTTGCTTTCTCTTGGAGAAGCCTAACACACATTACTATATTAAAGACCTTGGGAAGTGGTCAGTAAAGCCAACTATTTATTTTTGTTTAGCCCTATGTTTCTAAATATATCTGACAAGGAAATATTTTATCCATGGAATACCTTTTTTTTTTGTTCTAGGCATGGAACCCAGGGCCTCATGAGTATCAGGAAAGTGCTCTACACCGAGACATACCCAGCCCTGGAATACTTATTAATGTGCCCAAAGGTACCTGGTTCAAGAAAGATAGCCTAGTAAAAGGGAAATACACATTTCAAATAAGCAATAGAAAACAATATGTGTGTGTGTGTGTGTGTGTGTACATACACAAAAAAATTCTGAGATGAAGTGTTTTAATTTTATTTATATTAGAATTTTGGTAATTTGCATGTTATTATAAATGATGGCATAATCCCTGCTTCCTCCTTCACTGAAGGTGGGCAGATGAGTTTTGTGTTAGCTTATCTAGACTACAGCTTCCTTTGTCAGTTTTTTCTGACATAGGGCAGGAGAAAGGGTGATAACTTTATATAGAAACAGAATTGGATCAAATTCTGGCTCCATCATTTTGGGAAAATTATTTTCTCTCTCTCTGGGTCATATTTCTTGTTTGTAAAATGGGCTTGGGGTTTTTTCATAGTCTTATTTTAAGGATTAATGAACATATGAAATTCCTGGTACATCAGCTGGCTCCAGAGGTTCTTCCTATCTTAAAATTCCTCAAGGATCCAGAACGGCCAATTGAAACAGACATAGGCCTGATGTCTTTGAACCTTGATTTGGAACTCTTTACTAATTAATTCCCCTGCTTCTTATATTAGTAATTCCTGCCTTGCCTACTTAAAAAATTTATAATATTCCTGAATAATAGTTTTTTAATCCTGACTGATAGAGTGCCTGGTGTTAAACTGATTTTCTTTTTTTTAGAACCTTGGCAAGTGTCAGGTCTCCCTGACTTATGTTGCCATAACACTTGCTATCATAACATTTCTCATCTTACTGTGATCACTCATTTTCTTCCCTGCTCAACTACAAGTTCTGTAAGGTCAAAGACGTTTTAGGTTCCCTAATATATGCACACACCTAGCACCAATGCCTGGGCAAAGAGTCACATTCAATAACTATAGAATCTAATAATCTAATCATTGGAATCCCCAAATCACTATTATTAGAAATATAATTCTATAGGATGGGGTGTGGCTCAATGGTACAGTACCTGCTCAGCATGCACAAAGCACTGGGTTTGAGCCCCAGCATCAGAAAAACAAAAAACCCTACACAAAAAAATTTATATATATACATATATATATATGTATATATAAATTTATACACACACATATTATATATTTACACACATATAGAAAATTCTGAGGGCTGAGGTTGTAGCTCAGTGGTAGAGTGCTTGCCGTGAGGCCCTGGGTTTGATCCTCAGCACCACATGAAAAATAAATAAGTAAAAATAAAGATATTATGTCCATCTACAACTAAAAAAAATTTTTTAAATTCTGAGATGAAGTGTTTTAATATTATTATATTAGAAGCTATTGGTGGAAGGCAAGGAATTAAATTTACTGGAAATACTCAAACATTTAAAATGTAAAAGTGGTTTTGAGCAACTAATAAAAAAATTTAAAAAAAAATGTAAATGTGGGCTAGGGATATAGCTCAGTTGGTAGAGTGCTTGCCTTGCATGCACAAGGCCTTGGGTTCAAGCACCACCACCACCACACACACACACACACTATATATATATATATATATATATATATATATATATATATATATATATGAATGCTATGGAAGCAATAATCACTAAAAGAAATTGAAGATTCACAGTGATTTTCCTGAGATATATCAAATCTCTAGGGTAGAAATTAAATAACAAACATATATGTTTTAGATAAATTTTGGAACTTGAGAATAACTTCATTTATTTAAAAGGTATGTTCCAGGAAGACTGCATGTAAATAATACTTTTATAAACATTAAAAAAAAAAAACATCTGGATGGGCATGGGGGCACATGCTTGTTGTTCTAGCTTCTTGGGAGGCTCAGGCAGGAGGATCACAAGTTTGAGGCCAGCCTGGGCAACTTAGTAAGACCTTGTTTTAGATTTTTAAAAAAGGGCTGGGATATATATATAGCTCAGTGATAAAGTGTTTGCTCAGCATGCAAAAGTCCCTGGGTTTAATTCCCAGTACAAAAAGAAAAGAAAAATCCATCAGATTAAACTAAATTTCCAACATGCCTAAAAGCAAACATACTTTTTTGTAAATGAGGATGCTCCCATGCTAACTTATCTACATTATGTATTTAGATTTCTGAATACTGCATTTTTCTTCATATATATATATATAATTAATTTAATTTAATTTATTTATTTTTATGTGGTGCTGAGAATTGAACCCAGGGCTTCACACAATTGAGGCAAGCGCTCTACCCCTGAGCCACAACCCCACCCCTGAATACTGCATTTTTCAAAGTGGGGAATATTCCCGGCTTGGTCATATTAATAAGCTTAATAAATTTTCCTATTTCCCATTAGCACAATTCTAATGTCAAATTAACTTTTATTTTTGAAAACAACTGTTAGTATATAAGTAATATAAATAATATAAGTAATAAATCTAGTGTGTTATTAAGAGGCTTTCAGAAAGCTCAAAAATTAAAAATACTTACTATTATTTTCTTACAATCCTTTCCTCTGCATAGTTCTGTATAGGTAGAATACTGCACATATATAATCCAGCTTCCAACAAAAACCACCAACCAGGAAAAGAAAAGATATTTCATCCGCACATATGAGAAGCGAGCCTGTGAGTAAAAGAATACATAATGATCATTCATTCAGCACCAACTCAGCATTCACTGTCCTAGGATGTGATTTCCCCCCTTGGAATCACACAGTATATATTCTAAGGCTTTCATATGGCAATCTTAGAACAAAGTGCACTTTCACCCTGTCGGAACAGCACTGGTCTTAGAAAAAGAAGCTCCTTGGTCCTGCCAAGGAAAAAGGGAACAAAATATCCTTTAAGAAGTATAACCTTTCAAATTTCACCATCATTAAAAGCTACTTATTAAGCACAAGCACGTGTGCCATGCTCCAATGTAAGATCAGGTAAAAAGTTCAATCCCCAGTTACGCTTCTCCCCCAGCCCCCACCCCCCAAAAAAGATACAATTCCCATTACTAGGAGCATACAAAAGACTGCTTCAGATAAGGATTTTTTTTAATATTTATTTTTTAGTTGCAGATGGACACAATACCTTTATTTTATTAATTTTTATGTGGTGCTGAGAATCGAACCCAGGGTCTTGGATGTGCTAGATGAGCACTCTATCCCTGAGCCACAACCCCAGCCCCTTGGATAAGGATTTTTAAAAGTGTGAATAATCACGATAAAAATATCTTTACAAGAAATAAGAACCAAGAATGGTTATTTGTCTAATGTCTCATAGTGACAACCAGAATAAGAAATCAAAATCCACAGGCTTTCCTATTTCCCTATTGCATTCACCAGGGCTTTTGGGCCCTTTTATTCAACCAACCAAATGTTTCTTTTCAGTAGATATTCTGAAAACTGAGGAGAATGTTTTAACCATGAAAAGAGAAATAAACGGAGAAGAAGGATCAAGATATATCAAGAGTAAATCACTCCTTGTATGTCAACTTGTAAAGCCACACAATGGGATCTTCTTTGCATTGTTTGGCTACCAGTGCTCTGATATCTAACTGCAGCTTGGGCCAGTTGGTGCCTTTTCTCCATCAACCACCCATCAAACAATTTAATCTTCAAAAGCGATAGTTGGTCAACAATTTGGCATTAGTTTTGGAGCCTGGAGCTCCAATAGTCTGATTTTATAGACAGTAGAACTGAGGATTATGGAGAGAGTTTGAGCAGAATGAATTAAAGATACGTAAACAAACAATGAAAAGCTAGTTTTGCTTTTACAATCACGAGCCAGTTTCTCACACTAGAAAACAGTAGGACACTGTGAGCACTGTGAGCTCGAAAAGAAAGCAAAGAGATGAAAGAGCCATAAGTGCACCTGCAGAAGACAATGGCTGCAAAGGAAAAATCGACTCAGGAAATACCGAATTCTGTGGGCCCCTATTTGTGGTTTAGCTATCTATCTTTGTGAGGTTAACAGATGGTGAATCACAGTCCCCAGAGCTGGAGTATAATGAATTCAGTTACATGGTGGGTCTTTGGACTTTATCATTAAAAATTTAAAGGGCCTTTAATGCAAAACATTTTTATATAACTCCAAGTGAATCCAGTTTTAAAAAAAATAAACAATTTAGGTAGAATTTCACATTAAGTCACATAAATAACAATGGGCTACGTAAAAGACATCTAAAGACCAGGTGTGGTAGTGCATGCCTGTAATCCCAGCTACTCCAGAGCCTGAGGCAGGAAGATTACAAGTTTGAGGCTAGCCTTGGCAACTAAGTGATACCCTGTCTAAAATATAAAATAAAAAGGACTGAATGGGCTGGGGTTGTGGCTCAGAGGTAGAGCACTCGCCTAGCATGTGGGAGGCACTGGGTTTGAACCTCAGCACCACATAAAATAAAATAAAGACATTGTGTCCACTGATAACTAAAAAATAAATATTAAAAAAAAAAAGGACTGGGAATGTAGCTCAGGGTAGAGCACCCCTGGGTTCAGTTTGCAGTATCACTCACACACACACACACACACACACATACACACACACACACACAAGATTACTTGGCTCTAAGAAGAGGTCTATTCATAAGACAAAAATTGGCATGGTATTATGATTAAATAAGTTTTATGATTAAATAATGCCCAGAGAACATAAGCACCTTGTTGTGTACACAGTAAAAACTCAGTGAATGTCACCTAAATCAATTTTCAAGTCACTAAGCAAGAGACCAACAATGCTGCCATTGGCGATTGCCTTGTTTTTAGACTTGCCAAAAAGAAAACTGAATCTTGAATCTGATCAAGCCTTTCTTTAGCTGCAACTGCCAGTGTACAGGAAACAGTGGAGGCAGACAGAGGAACACAAGTGACACTACCAGGCAAACTCCAGGCTGTGGGAAATGCTGTAATATAAACAACACAGTTTCTTCAACAAATAAATTATAAGGGGTAGGAGGGATAGGGAGGGAAGGAGGAGAAGCCTAAAGATTAGAAAATATTTGAGAAATATATCAAATTAAAAAAAAGTGTGACTCTTTTTGGAGTCCTGATTCAAATGAAAACTGAGAATCAATTTCCCAGCACCCCAGGGGAGGGGGGAGAACTGTTTAAAAAAGAAAATGAGGGGCTGGGGTTGTGGCTCAGAGGTAGAGTGCTCACCTAGCATGTGTGAGGCACTGGGTTTGATCCTCAGCACAACATAACAATAAAATAAAGGTATTTAAAAAAAAAAGAAAATGACATTTGTGAAACAATTGAAATTTGAAGAATGACAAGATACTTGTGCTAGAAAGAGATTTTTTTCTTTCCTATGTATTTATTTATTTGTTCTAATTAGGTATATATGAAGCAGAATGCATTTTGATTCATTGTACACAAATAGAGCACAACTTTTCATTTCTCTGGTTGTAAGAGATTAATTTGTTAGGTGTGATAATGGTTCTGTGTTCCTATTTAAATATTTTGCTTCTCTCTCATCAAGCTGTATTTCTCTACTTCCTCTGGCACATGTTTAAACTGAAGGACACCCATGAGCTGACTTGCCTGAGGAGTGCCTGTCATGATACAAATGCCAAAAATTTTGTAGAGGAAGTTAGATTAATGATATTCCCAGCAGGGCACTGGGCATCGCCTGTTGTAGACAAAATGACAAAAGTACTCAAACACATTTTTATTTCAGCATGCCATGGAAAACTGCTGTGATTTGGGGGAAACACAAAATAGTATAAAAGACCTTCATGTGTCCTTAAATATCTGTAGATCCTTATGTTTTAAAATAATGATTAATGAAACAGCTGTAAATTACACCTGTAATTATTAAGTAATTTTATTTTCCCTGTGTGGCACCTGCTAAAATGTTACTAGTGATCTGTTCTATACCAATTGCCTAGACAATCTAGTCTTTGATTAAGATATGCAGTCTGATATTTTTGTTTGTGCTGAACTATCCAAATTTATTGCCTAGAAGCTTTTTTATTCTGATTTTGTGCCTAGTTACTAATATTCCTTTTTCCAAATTATGCTCCTAAAAAGCATGATAACAATTTCAGTAAATGAATCTCAAATGGAGTCAATTTTGCCTCCTGGAGAGAGGGGCACTTGGCAATGTCTAGAGACATTTTTGTTTCATAACTGGGGATTACTACTGGAAACTTGTGGTAAAGGCCAGAGATGTTTCTAAAAATCTTGAAATGCACAGTACAGCTCCCAATAACAAACAGTACCCAGCCCAAATGTCAGTAGTGTTGTGTTTAAGAAACTATTATGGTTACACAATGAAATGAGAACAAAAATTATCAAATTTGTATGACACTATCATTTTATTTTGAACTAGTCTTTAATGCATAAACTATTACCAATTTTAAAAATCTTGTAACTCTGTCTGGAAATAACAGAACTAGTTCTTTATGACTAGAATTATTACCAATCTTTTATTCTAAATAAAGTGTAATCACTGGAGATGGAAAATATGTACACGATGAAACAAAATTTCTTAATTCCACTCTAAAGAACAGTGGGCACTTTTCTTCTTTTCAAATATTGCCTGGTTCCATTGTGATAACTTTTTTTCCCAGACAAATCTGAAAACTCTTGATTTTGTTTATATAATTTTACATTGTTTTAAAAATAGGCAGAAAGAGAGCTCTCCAAAATTTATCCATTTAAGACTATTTCTCTTATTTATTTTTTGTATTCAACATCTTTCATAAACATGTAAGGCACAAAGTCCTGTTTACTTTACCACTAGTACTCACTACACAAATGTTCTTAATTTTGAGAACTGGGAAAGAAAAAATATTTACCATATCATTTGCTTTTGTCCACAAATTTTGCTTAACAAATTTGGTGGACTTGAACACTCAGAAAACAGCAAATTGATAAGGTTATCCTTTGCAAAAGCTCAAATATACTTGTTATATAAACAGCAAATTGATAAGGTTATCCTTTGCAAAAGCTCAAATACACTTGTTATATCATTTCATTAAAAAAAAAAAAAAAGTAGGAATGTGGTTCCTTGTAGTGCTGCATGCCCGTAACCCCAGCTACTTGGATGGCTGAGACAGGAAGATCACAAGTTCAAGGTTAGCCCTGGGTAATTTAGTGAGACCCTGTCTCAAAATTTTAAAAAAGAGCTGGGGATGTTGCCCAGTGGTCTAGTGCTTGCCTAATATGTTAGAGGCCTGGAATTCAACCCCCAGCATTACAAAAACAAAACTTAGAAATGTGTTTATCCCTTTTATTCAAGTTTTTCAATTACCAGTATGCTGAAATTATCTTCAATTTTTTTTCTTATTGTTATATTGAGAACATTATAGACAGCGGACCATATCCCCCTGCTATGGATTGAACCACTGCCTCAGGAATGCTAGGTAAGCACCCTGCCCCTCAGCTACACTCCATCCCTAGTTAGCTGACTTTTGAGGCATATTTGGGAGTAACCTTGTTGGGAAAAAAATAGAATTAAAATTATTTATCTATATAATAACTTTTCCCAAATAACTTTTACCATTCTCTTTAAATATATTAGATACGAATAGTTAGTAATACTTTTGAAAAATATGCTAGCTGTAAAAAGAACAGATTGAAGGAAAACATTCAATAAGGCATATATTTTCTACATGTCATAATGAATGCAGATAAACTTTATTGAGCATAAGGTACCCTTATTCTAAAGGGTGCCTCACTGCCAGTGGAGGGTGATTGGAAAATCATTAAGAAAATTTAAATGTATCTAATAAAAAAATTAATCTTTTGTTACTGGGGATTGAACCCAGGGGCACTTTACCACTGAGCCACATATGCAGCCCTTTTTATTTTTTATTTTGAGACAAGATCTCACTAAGTTGCTGAGGCTAACTGAACTTGAGATTCTCCTGCCTCAGCCTCCTGAGTTGCTGGCATTACAGGTATGCACCAGAACTCCAGAAATAAAATTTCAACAAGGAGTCAAGGAGCAAATAATTTTCACCTAATGCTAATTCATATCATGCTTAGAGGTTGATAGCATCAAAAAAATGTAAGAACACCTGGGGAATTCATTGCACAGGGTGATTCTCAGGCCTATGGTTAGGCTTAAGAGTAAAATAGTTTTTCAAAGAAGTGTTACAACATGTGAAATGTTCATGATATATTAAGTGAAAAAGATGAGCTTTCAAAATAGCAAGTATAGTACATTCCCAATTTTGTTCTTAAAAAGAGAAGAAAATCACCAGCAAACTTTAGAAACTTCAAGGAAATAAGCCAAAATGTCAAAGATGGTTATCCCAAAAGGTCTAAAATGGGGCTTGGGGTTGTGACTCAGTGGTAGAGCACCTGCCTAGCACATGTGAGGCACTGGGTTCGATCCTCTGCACCACATAAAAATAAATAAATAAAATAAAAGTATTGTGTCCATCCACAACTAAAATTTTTTTTTTTAAAAGTCTAGAGTGGTAGGACTATGGGTTTTAATTTTTCTTCTCTATTCCATAAATTCTGTATAATGAATATGTATTACTTTCCTAATCAGAAAAAAAAATTTGTATGTGTTTAGCATACATATTCAAAAATATATCTCTAGATCTACAAGTCTCTTGATCGACTTAAATTTTTATGTGAAATTTCATACAGAATTGTTTAATGTATATAAATATAGCTTAAATGATAACTAAAAAGGCAAATACTCATGTATCTATCAATTGAGTTAAAAAATAGAATTTCTTAGTACATTCACCTACTCCATCTGCCCCTCCCCTATATAGGGTTAGTTAACTTGTTCCTGACTTCCATGATAATTGTGTATATGCTTCTCTAAGTAGTTTAAACACTGATCATGTTTCCTTAAAATGTGGAGTTTGATGTTGATTGCTCTTGAATTTTACATAAACAGATGCACATGATATATACTCTACTTTGACTTGCATCCTTCTCTCAGCATTATGTGATTCATCAGTGCTGATACACATAGCCAGTCTGTTCATTTTCTTTGCTCTACAGTGTTCATTTGGGTTTTCAGCAAACGAAATACATAATCAATACGTAAGTTTTAAAGGGTATACTTTTCTTTTAAAGCTGTCAAAATGACAACACACACACACACACAAAAAAAAATATGAAGCTGCACTCTATGTACCAGGCAATACATAAGATCCTCTGTGTATCTCATACATTCCATGCAAGGTTCCTGAAAACTATGGACATAGGTTTGGGAAAAACTATGAGAATGTATTGTTCAACCACATGCTGATTTGATATTAGGCTTAGAATGACTGAAGAGTTTTGGCTCTATATCAGTTTGCCAGGAGGCACTCTAAAAGGCATTACAAAGGAATTGTCATGAAACTGTCCAGGAGTGGGTGCAATTTTAGTTCTTAGCCAATGAGGAAGTGACTTTTCCCAACAAAAGTTGAAAACTCTCAAATCCTGTCTTTGCTGCTACTTAGAGAACAAAGGCCAAGCACATATTAAAGAGAGGTGCAAAGTCAAAAAAAAACAGAATAGCTGTGTGTGGTGTCACATGCTTGTAATCTGAATTACCCAGGAAGCTGAGACAGGAGGATCACAAGTTTGAGGCCAGCCTCAGCAACTTAGTGAGATCCTATCTGAAAGTAAAATTGAAAAAAGGGCTGGGGAAGTAGCTTGGTGATAAAGTACCCTGGGTTCAACCCCAATATCAAAATAAAAAACAACAAACCAAACCAAACCAACAACAACAACAAAAAAAAAACTGGTCAAAGCTATCCCCAGTGTTTAAAAGAAAGCATACAGAAGGCTTTTATGTACAAGTAGATAGCAGCATCTTACATAGAAAATGGAGGGGTGGGGAAGCATAGCAACCATTAGCAATCTATATCAAAAGAATGCTAGCGTTTGCAATTTCAGACAAAAAGAACTTGGTCACAGGGTTTCCAACATCCTAGTGCAAAAAGACAAAGGATAACAAAGCTAAGAGTTCTGATTTTCTATTGCTGTATAGCAATCATCCCCCAAATTACAGACTTACAGCAACAATTTATCTCCCATGGTTCTGAGGAAGACTTGACTAAGGCAGTTCTCTCTTTGTTTCTAGGGCGAGGGTCCCCTGAAGAAGGACTGGCTGAGTTGGGTGTTCTAACCTTGGCTGGGGTGGCTGGAACAGCTTCATGTGTACTTCAGAGCACAGTGGTCTCAAGATGGACAGACTTCTTACATGATAGCTGACTTTCCATAAAGAAGAGTTCCAAGACAACAAGATGAAGCTGCATTGTCTATTTCTGCAGCATTCTTTTGGTTAGACAGAGCCAGTGCAGAATGAATACAGAAAACGACAACATGAGGGTATAACTCCCAGGATGCCATGAACAGATAGAATCCATCAATAGCACTTGTAGTTGTATATATATTTATGCTTAAGCCAACTGAATATTGTTCTCATTCCATGTCATGGACTCGATAACTATCAATAATAAGCCCTTTGCCTATATACATAAATTCCCAATTTAAATAACTCCTTGAAATATGGTTATAATCGGGTTGATGTTACTTTTATTTTTTAAGATTCTAGCAGCCAGAATGGGCAAGTTGAGCATCTATTTCTCCCTTTTCATAGATTCAGACACTACTGGATTTAAAACTTTTTAAAAGATACAATTGTGATATGTAAATCTTGAGTGAGAAACCTGATTGGCAATTAAATTCAATGATTAAAAAAATTTAACTATGTTTTGTCTAAACTAAAGGTTAAGATGTAAGGTCCTTCCATACTTTAGATTCTACAGCATATTTTAGGGCAAAATTTATTTGAGGTAGTTACTTCTAAGATTGTATTAACCTAATTAATATAACAATTTTCAACACAGCTTAGACTCTTAGAATATCCAGAGGCTAACTGATCACAATTTATATAAAACTTAATTATTATAAAGGATTTTTAAAAATAAATTACTTTAACTGCCAATAATCTGTGAAATTGATTAAGGAGGTTGTGAGAAGTTCCTTTCTGCCTTTTATTTATGTGACTTCTTGACTCATGGCAGTTAAATACTGAAACCGAATCTCCCTTTGCTAGATGAGAGAAGCAGGTGTTTAAGTGTAAGACAGATGGCCAAAGAGGGAGCAGAGGAGTCGTCCACCTCTGTGTATCAGCATTTTGCCTTTGTATCACTGTAAGGACTGTTAGTTGCTCAGTGAAATGTAGTTCCAAAAGAGCTACTGTTCACATAACCCAAGAGTCAGGATGCTACTCCCATTGGTTATAACCAATGGTATCCTAGCATAGAAAAACTATTCTTTTATGTAAAAACAACAACAACAACAGGTTGGAAAGTGTCCATCTAGTACATTCTCATCAGCCAGCCCTTTAGGTAAATCCTAAATCTGTTAAGCAATTGAAATATATGTGATATATAGAATGATAACAACATCAGAGCTAGAAGAGTCCTCAGTGCACTTTTGATTTAAGTACTTTAAATAACAGTGTATGCCCAATGGAGAAAAGATGGACAATAAGGAAATACAGTAGCTGGGCACGATGGTGAGTGCCTATAATCCTAGCAACTCAGAAGGGTGAAGCAGGAGGATCTCAAGTTAAAGACCAGCCTCAGCAATTTAGGCCCTAAACAACTTAGCAAGACCCTGTCTCAAAATAAAAAATATAAAAGGGCTGGAGATGTGACTTAGTGGTTAAGCACTCCTGGATTCAATCCCCATTATAAAAAAAAAAAAAAAACACAATACAATACAAAAGGTTCAGTCCAAAATAAAAATACAATAAAAAAGTTCAAAATGATTCAGTTTGATACATTTTTTTCCTAGTTGCTTTCCATGAATGTAAATATATAGAACAAATTGGAATCCTATGATAAATATAATTTATTTCTTTACTTAACATAAACGTATTCCTTTGTCATTGGTCTTGATATTTAAAAATATATTTAAATGAATGCATAACATTTTACAGTATGGATATACCATAATTTACTTAACCCTATCTCTACTGTTGGTCATTTTTATTATTTCCAATATTGTGTTTTAATAATAATGGCAAACACCATTAATGAGAAACAATATTTATTAGTGCTACTCTGTGCCTGGAACTGTTATAGGTACTTTTTGTATATTAATTTACTTAATCCTCATTAAAATTCTATGAGCTGCTCTGGTAAATAAGTCTGGAGTTGGAAAACTATGGCCCACAAGCCAAATACAGTGTGCCACCTGGTTTTGTATGCACAGTTTTATTGGAACATAGTCACCCATTCGTTGATATGTTATCTAAGGCTGCTCTCATGCTACAACAGCAGGACTGAGTTGTTAGAACAGTGACATATGACCAACAAAGCCATAAGTATTTATTATCTGGCTCTTTATAGAAATAGCATGCAGAGCTCTGAATTGTTTAGTAAATACTCATTCTATGTCTCATCTTCCCTGCCTCATTGTTTTGGGCTTAACCAGGTGCCTTGCTTTGGCCAATATTTGTTAGTAAATGCAATGCAAAGAAAAATGTTCCAATGGACTTGCCCTCTTCACTTCAGATGCTCCCTGTAGAATAGGTTCTTGATAGTCTGTTGTTCCCAGGAAGCCCACCTGAACCAAACCAAGGTCCCAGAGCCATGCTCATCTCAGCTGATGTAAATATAGAAGTGATAAGTAAATGCTAATTGTGTGCTCCTTCCTGAGTATGGGGGAAATGTGTTTTGTAGCATTGCTGTGATAAGTGATACTGAGAGGATTACTATTATCCCCATACAAAAATTCTGAGGGGGGACTATTCCTCACATGGAGAAATTGTCTTATAGACAAAGAAACTGAGAAACACACAGTTAAGTAAGACTATATTAGTCATTAGTATGAAAACCAGGATTTGAATTGAGGCAACCTGTCTTCAGAGCCTGTAATCACTCGACTGCTTACTGTATTCAATACATAAATATGTACTTGAGTATTTTATTATTTCTTCAGAAGAGATTTCGGTAAGTGAAATTTCTAGGTCAAAATCTATGCAGTTTTGCCGGGCGTGATAGCGCATGCCTATAATCCCAGCGGCGCAGGAGGCTGAGGCGGGAGAATCTTGAGTTCAAAGCCAGACTCAGCAACAGCAAGGCAATAAGCAACTCAGTGAGACCCTGTCCCTAAATAAAATACAAAATAGGGCTGGAGATGTGGCTCAGTAGTCTAGTGCCCCTGAGTTCAATCCCTACTACCAAAAAAAACAAAAACAACAACAAAAAACTAGCAGGTTTAAGAAGTTTATGATAACATATTATTTCCCCAAAACTTGTTACAATTGACATTCAGCATCCAATTATATAGGTAATAATAGTTTTAGTTTCATTTATTTGACAATGGTCTTGACATTTTAAAATATGCTCTCCGAATTTTTAACACCAGACCTGACAAAAGACAAGGATATCTAGACAAATAGGGCACTGAACAGAACTAGTGAATGATCTCCAGACTTCTTAAATGCAAAATGTCAGACACATATCTAGGAAATTTATTTCAAAGTGATTATAAAAGGCAGGAGAGCTAGTCAAATTTTAAAGTACCGGGCTGGATTTGTAGTTCAGTGGTAGAGCGCTTGCCTAGCACGTGTGAGGCACTGGATTCTATCCTTAGCACTACATAAAAATAAATAAAATAAAGGTATTGTGTCCTTCTACAACTGAAAAAAAATATTTAAAAAACATTTTTAAAGTACTTCCAAGGTAGGGATGACCTAGGTCAACTTCAGATATCTTAAAACCTACCAAGGCTGAATTCTTTGGGCTTGACCAGGAATAATGAAAACACAGAGAAATCTAAGATGGGCCTCCAAGTTATGTGAGTCTGCTGAATACAAAATATGGCCTTAAATTGCCCATATTCAGTATCTCAGAGAAGAGAGGGGTTCCTGCTTAGAGTGAGCATCACTATTATCTATCTTCTTTTGAGTTTGATAGTAAAATGTTAATAGTTGCAGCAGTTTTTAAAAAAGCCTATAAACTCTGTTTGGAATGGTAAAGTTCTATTTTGAAAATATTACAAATCATGTAAACCAGATGGCCATCTCTAATTTTGGAATTTCTCAGACAGGTGTTAATCTAAAATTGCCTTCCATTTCTTTCTTAAATTCCAAAGAAAGCTAAAAACAAAACCAAACCTATAGAAAATGCTTCAGAGACAAATGACAGCTGTTTTGATCATAGCAATGTTTACTTAGAAGGAAAGGAGCTGATTTATAAAGAAAATGCACTGAGACACTGCAGGGAGTTGAGGCACTTTCCACAGTTTCAGTTTCATTTCTTTGACAATGGTCTTGACATTTTAAAATAGGCTCTCTGAATCTTTAACACTAGATCTGACAAAAGACAAGGATACCTGGGTTATTTACTGCAACACAAATACTTAGGAAAATAACAGGCTTCATTTGCCAGATTGGAGAATGATGAAAAAAAACAACTGTCCAAAAATCTTCATGAAAATACATTGATAGAATTCCCTATGGCACGTATAGTAATGGATATCTTATTATGGTTTGGATATGAGGTGTCCCCCAAAAGCTTATACATAAAGCAATGCAGGAATGTTGAGAGGTGAAGTCATTAGATTATAAGAGCTGTAACCTAACTGATAGATTAACTCATTTAGTGGATTAATAAATTGAAAGACTACTGTATTGGGTTGTAACTGTAGGCAGGTAGGGTGTGGCTGGAGGAGGTGGGTCACTGGGGGCATGCCTTAGGGGCTTATATTTTGTCCCTGATGAGTAGAGTACTCTCTCCCTGGCGGCCATGTCCTGAGCTGCTTTCCTCCTCCATACCTTCCTGCCATGATATTTTGCCTCACCTTGGATCCAGAGCACTGGAGCCAGCTGACCATGGACTGAGCCTCTGAGCCCAAGATAAACTTCTCCCCCTCTAAGTTGTTCTTGTTAGTTATTTTGGTCACAGCAATGGAAAGCTAACACACTTGAAAAATTACATTTCAAGAGACTACTGCTACATATCTCTTAAATATGCAACATATATATGATAAAAAAAAAAGACATCAGTGGATTATAAAAATTGTACCAAAGGGCTGGGGTTGTGGCTCAGTGATAGAGTGCTTGCCTCAAATGTGTTGGGCACTGGGTTCAATACTCAGCACCACATAAATAAATAAAAAAATAAAGGTATATAAAAAAAAAAACTGTGCTGAAAATAAATTTTTAAAAATTGTACCAAAGATTAAGATAATTTGACACTATTTTAAATGGAAGTTTCTCTTCTACTACCCACTATTACCTAAAATTACTAGCTATTAATATATGGATCATCATATGGCTTTATATACAAAGATTATCTAAAGCAGAATTAGAACAGTGTTGAAAAATTATAAATTAACCTAAATGGTGAGTCTAAGTATTTCTCTCATAATTAATGGGTATCTTAAATAGAAAAATCAGCAAATATTTTTCAATCAATTTATAATGAACTTAATAGCAAAAATTTTATAGTTTAAGGGCTGGGGATATAGCTCAATGGTAGAACACTTGCCCAGCATATGTGGAGGCCATGAGTTCGATCCCTAGAACTGTCAAAAAAAAAAAAAGCCAAAGTTAATCACCACATACCACAAGTCCTGTGATAGAGTGCACTTCTGAGTAAGATTTGAGGTGAATGAGAAGGTAGATTTGCAGAGGTTTATCTACAGAGATTCACTGTATGACTGTGACTACTCTTTTTTTTGTGTGTGTGGGGTGGGGAGAAGGGGTACTAGGGATTGAACCCAGGTGTGCTTAGCCACTGAGCCACATTCCCAGCCCTTTTTTCTTTTGGGACAGGGCCTTGCTAACTTGCTGAAGCTGGCCTTGAACTTGTGATCCTCCTATCTCAGCCTCCTGAGTTGCTGGAATTACAGGTGTGCTTGACTTGACTATGACTACTGTTGAGAAGAAGGAGTGGGGTGATCCTTCCTGGCCCAACCCTGGAGAAAGAGATGTGCACAGTACAACTCAGGAGCTCAAGCATATACCCAGAAATTTTGGAAGTGGTTGTGTCTTACTCAGATATAAGCCCCCAAAATTCCCAAGTGAAGATTTTGTGCTTGAGATAGCAGAGCAAAGATAGGGTCACCTAGATTTCAACAAGCTGCAACCTAAGCATTCCAAAAGGGAGAAGAGACTGCTTTTCTTTTTCTTTCTTTTTTTTAAATATTTTTTTAGTTTTAGATAGATGCAATACCTTTATTTTATTTATTTGTTCATTTATTTATTTGTTTTTATGTGGTGCTAAGGATTGAACCCAGCGCTTCACACATGCCAGACAGTGCACTATCACTGAGCCACAACCCCTGCCCTTGAACCTGCTTTTCAATAACAGCAACTGCTAGGGGTTAGAGAACCCAGTGGCAGGCACCTGCAGCCCCTGCTACTCTAGAGGCTCAGGCTAGTGGATCACTTGGTCCCAGAGGTTTGAGGCCAGCCTGGGTAACATAATGGGACTCTGTTTCAAAAACAAAAGAAAAAACTAGGGTTTTAGTTTTTTAAAAAAGAGGAAGAAAAGGAGGAGGAGGAGGAGGAAAAGATGAACAAAATCATTGCAACTTCACTTCCAAAACAATAAGGAATGAAATAATACATTATTTTCAGAGCTTATACATGCTTTGGCTTTCCTACTCTAGCAGAGCATTCCTTTATACCATCTACAAAACTAAAATAAGAATCTTTGCCTTCTTTGTACCAAACAAATCACAAGGGGTATGGCAGGCCAAAAAGTTAAGAGATGGGGCAGGGCTCCTTCAACATGAATAAGAATCAAAGGCAAGCTCTTTTCTGTTCAAAGTTCTTGTTGATTCAGAGCAAGCACACACTCAGTTTGGTCAAACATTCTTCTTTAACATGTGGGTGTTTGGAAAATTTTATCAGTACTTTTCTCTTACAATCCTTACCTAACCATACACAAACCCTCTATCCCACCAAAGCATTTAAAGAGCTCTTATTTGCTCACCATAACAATTATTTGCTCACCATAACAATCATAACTGATTGATCTCTTGAATCAGAATTAGCTGATATAATTCTTTAAACTTAGGTTGCTAGGATTGAGCCTCATACCTACAAAATCTAGAATCCTTAGGGATAAAGCCTGGCAATACACATCTCAAATGTTCCCCAGGATTAGGAGAAAATGGCTACAAACAAAAGCTAAATAAATGCCAGCATGATAGCCCACGCCTAATCCCAGCAGTTTGGGAGGCTGAGGCAGGAGGATTACAAACCAGCTTCAGCAACTTAGTGAGGCCTTAAAGCAGCTTAGCCAGACCCTGTCTCTAAATAAAAAATAAAAAGGACTGAGGGTGTGGTTAAGTGTCCCTGGGTTCAATTCCTGGTACCCCCCTCCCCCAAAAAAAACTAAATAAACAATGAAATCCCCTTAGGGAACACTATCTAGTATATTAAAGAGACTACTTTATACTTACTGGCAATAGTGCCAGGACTAGAGTGCATCATTCAAAGTCCCATCTATGCTTTCATTTAATATTAAATTACTTATGAACAATAAATAATTATTAATGATAATAATAAAAAGAACATGCTTGCAAATTTGAACCAATGATGTAATTATTTAAGATTGTCCATTCCCCTATCCAAGAGATCTTCCCCCATCTCTTGCCAACCATTAATGGGTTCTCCAACTGTACAATTTCAAAAATATCCAATAAATGGATTCATACAGTGTGTGAATTTTTGAGATTGGCTTTTCTGACTCAGCATAATTCCCTGGAGATTTATCAGGTAGTTGTCTGATATGGTGTGAATGTTTACGTCCCCCTCAAAATTCATCTAATACCAATGTGATGGTATTACAAGGTGGAGCTTTTGGAAGGTAACTAGGTTAGCAGAGGAGAGTCCTCATTAATAGGATTAATGACCTTTAAAAGAGTCCTCTTCATCCCTCCACCATGTGGGGTCACACATGGAAGGCACCATTCTATAGACCACAAAATGGACCTCTCCATACACTGAATTTGAAGGTATTTTGATCTTGGGCTTTCCAGCCTCCAAAACCATGAGAAATAAATTTCTGTCATTTATAAAGCACATAATTTATGGTATCTTGCTATAATAGCCTGAATGGACTAAGATATTGTATATATCAATACTTCCTTCCACTTTATTGCTAAGTAGCATTCCAGTTTAACCATTCACTTCCTGAAGGACATTGGGCTAGTTCCAGTTTTGGGGTATTACAAATAAAGCTGCTATAAACATTCATATATAGGTTTTTGTGTAAAACTAAGTTCTTATTTCTCTGTAATAAATGCCCAAGTGTGTAATTCCTAAGTCATATGATAGTTACGTGCTTAGTTTTTAAAGAAAATACCAAACTATTTTCCAGACTGGTTACACCACTTCATATTCCCACCTCAATGTATGAGTGATTGAGTCTCCCTACATCCTCACCAATCTTTGGTGTTGTCACTGATTTTAATTTGTTTGAATCATATTAGACTTTTTTGGGGAGGAGGTACTGGGGATTGAACTCAGGGGCACTCAACGACTGAGTCACATCCTCAGCCCTATTTTGTATTTTATTTAGAGACAGGGTTTTACTGAGTTGCTTAGCACCTTGATGTTGCTGAGGCTGGCTATGAACTTGTGATCCTCCTGTCTCAGTCTCTTGAGCTGCTGGGATTACAGGTGTGTACCACCATACCCAGCATTAGACATTTTAAAACAAGGAATAATATGACACAAACTTTAACTTAAAACTCTGAAGTCGTGATAGATTCAGGGTATTAATTTTTAATTACGATTTATTCCTTTAGAATATATAACACATATAATATATACTGCCAAACATTACTGAAAGTTTTTTTTCATATTTTTTTAGTTGTCAATGGACCTTTATTTTATCTGTTTATTTGTGGTAGTGAGAATCAAACTTACATGAGCTAGGCAAGCACTCTACCACTGAGCAAAAAAAAACAACACCAGCCCCTACTAAAAGTTTTTAAAAGAAAATATATCTCTTGGGGCTGGGTTTGTAGCTCAGTGACAGAGCACTTGCTTTGCACATGTGAGGCTCTGGGTTTGATCCTCAGCATCACATAATAAACAAACAAACAAACAAATAAAGATTAAAAAAAGAAAGAAAGAAAATATACCTCTTGTTATAGATCTAAATAATTCCTTTAGACTTAAAGGGAGACAAGCAAAGTACAATGTATTATATGAAATTATAAAGTAATTTTAAAAATATTATAGAACATTAAATATCTGCAAAATATTTTCACCTGCTTGAACCTTCAAGCCCTGCATATCCCCTTCCCTGAGTCTTAGTGAATCCAAAGATCTAAAGCTTAGAGTCCAACATCTTTATGCAAATTTCCTCCAAAACCCAAGTGATCAGGAAATATGCATTATCTCTTTTGTTACTCTTCTGATGCAAGCCTGTCTAGTACAGTATGTTACCAGCCACAACATTATATATACGCACATGTAGGAAGTCTCAGTTAATTAAGCCATTATTTCTAACCATCTTATTCAGACCTAAGCATGTTGGCTGTCTTACTAAGGGTAAAATTCAATACTGACTCACTGAACTGTACAGAATTTATTCCTGAGCTCATCAACTGGTGTGTGAGATAGAATTAAAGGTGAGCACCTCAACCACAGGTCTATAACCTCCAGTTCACAGCAGTTCAGTTTGCTCTGATGCTTTACAAATTATCATTCTTTTTTATGCCATGATGTGAAAAAATGGGGAAATAGTGATCTTTTCATTCGTCTCCCTATTTTGAGGAACATCTATGTTTTGAGAATAGTATATAGACAAATTCTCAGACATTAAAAAAGGCAAGCAAAAATCCAATTTATTTTCCCCCTTATCAGGAAAAATTTTTGTCTCAATTGGGGTGAAAATAAAAGGATGTTCCATGACATACTCTATGTAAGTGAATTCAATAATCTATGAAATTCTTTCAAATTCCATTATCTGTAACTAAATAATTTTGTTTGAATTGACACACTAGCAACAATGATAAGATATTGTGTACAATATATTATAGTATGTACCCAGAGGCCTCAATCACTTCTCTGCCTCAGAGCCCAACTCTGGCACAGGCTTTTATTCTAACCCATCTCTGCTTATTTCGTCTGATCTATATTCTTCTTTCTCCTCCTGTCAGGGCCTCCTTCCCATTTTGTCAGATCCACAGAACAAAAAATAGATCATAATTGCCATTCTCCCAACTCTTAAAAGATTCTGCCACCTCATTACAACTAATATTGGTGACCAAGCTTCCAGTACATGAACCTTTGGAGGATAAACCATACCCAAACTATAGTGCTAAACTTAGTTTGATATGGTGTTCATCAGCTTTTCATCTCAGTGACCAAAATACCTGACAAGAACAACTTGTCAGAGGAGGAAAAAATTATTTTGGCTCGTGGTTTCAGAGGATTCTGTCCACGGTTGGCCAGTTCTATTCCTTTGGGCCTGGGGCAAAGCAGAACATCCTGGTGGAAGGGCATCGTGGAGGGAGGCTGCTTAGTTTAAGGCAGCTGGAAAGTGAGGAGAGAGAGAAAGAGAAAGAGAAAACAGAGAGAAGGATAGGAAGGGGCCAGGGACTACCCAAGGCCACACCCTCAGTGACCTACTTCTTCTAGAGATGTCCTACCTGCCTAGAGTTACCACCTAGCGGTCCATTCAGCTATCAGTGAAATAATCCATTTGTTGGATTAGGCTTTGACTGATAGAGGTCAGAGCCCTAATCATTACCTAAAATCCCCACCACTAAATCTTACTGCTTTGGGGATCATGCCTTTAACACATGAGCTTTTGGGGGGACATGCCAAATACAATTCATAACAGATACTATCCATGACTTTAGGCATTCACTGAGGGGTTTTGAAAGGTATTCCCCATGGAGAAGTGGAGATTACTATAATGCATCTCTAATTTTCAGTTTTCCCTAGGAATAGTGAGACCAATATCAGTAAGAAAGTTGGCATCTAATCAATATGTACTACATAATAAGCCCTGTGTTAAAAACTGGAAGGGATGACAAAAAACATCAGGGACCCTCACGCACTGCTGGTGGGGATGTAAAATGGTGCAGTTGCTTTGGAAACCAATTCGGTGGTTCCTCAAAAACATTAAACAGAGATTTACCATGGGACCCCAGTAATTTCATTTCTAGATATATATATATACTCTAAAGAACTGAAACATATGTCCACACAAAAATGTGGACATGTTCCAAATATTCATAGGAGAAGTGGAAACAATCCAAATATCTACCAATTAATGAGTAGATGAACAAAATTTGGTATACCATACAATAGAAAAAGATTTGACCATAAAAAGGAGTGAAGTTGGACTGGGGTTATGGCTCAGGGGTAGAGTACTCACCTAGCACATGTGAGGCCCTGGATTCAATCCTCAGCACCACATAAAAATAAACAGAATATAGCTATTGTGTCCAACTACAACTAAAAAATAAATATTTTTTTAAAGGAGTAAAGTACTAATACATACTATGACACAGGTGATCCTTGAAAGTGTCACACTTTTGCATCTGGTGAAAGAAACCAGATGCAAAAAGCCATACATTGTGTGATTTCCATTTATATCAAATGTCTACAACAGATAAATCCATGAAGCCAGAAGATAGATTAATGGTCAGGGGCTGGGCAGAGGGAAGAATGGGAATATGGATTTTTCTTAAAGCTTTTTGAGAATGGAGTCTGAGATTTCCCTGAGGGGGCCATGCTAGTATCATTTGCCTGGAGAATGTTCATTTTTACAATGCGGTAAGAAAGTGGAGTTTTCCTTCTTTCCTAGGGCAGAAGTATTTTGGCCAATGAGAAAGGGGCTTAGATTCCAGAGTCCTTCCTTTTTGCTGCAAAAGTCCCAGGACTACAATAATCTAAATTAACTAATGGTCTGAAACTCTATATTTTTCCTTTTTGGAGGGGTGGGTACTGGGGATTGAATCCAGGAACACACTACACTGAGCTATACCCTCAGCCCTTTTCATTTTTTATTTTGAGACAGTGTTTTTGCTATATCGTTCAGGCTGTCCTTGAACTTGCAATCCTCCTGCCTTACCCTGAGGAGTAGCTGGGATTACAGGAGTGTACTACAGTGCCCAGACTTTTTCCAATTTTATTTATTGAAAGAACACTCAATAAAATTTTAAAAATTTCCATAATCCCACTACACTAGAATAACAGCTGTTTTCATTATCCATTTTCCTTTCTAGTTATCCCTATGAAATTCATTTTATACACAACAGTAATCAGTGAGTATATAATTTTGTGTTCTTTTTCTCTTTATATTGTAAACAATCCATATTGTCAACATAGTTTCTACAGCAATCATTTTCAATGTTGCAATAATATTCCATCCAGTTGATATGTCATTTTTTACTTAAGTTTTCCTCTTATATTGACTTTAAAGTTTTCTCTCTTCAACTATTCTGTGTTTATACAAGGCTGTATATAGATTTTTTAGACTTTCTTTTGGACTATTTTCTTAGTTTCTTTTTCAACAATAGACTTTAAAGTCATGTCATACGAACATTTTTATGATTCTTGCTTTCCAAACTATTATGAGCTTTTTAAAAAGATTTTAAAAATACCTTTATTTTATCAATTTATTTTACATGGTGCTGAGGATGGAACCCAGTGCCTCACATGTGCTAGGCAAGAGTTCTGCAACTATTATGAGTTTTTTAAAACACTATTTTGCACTGTGTTGCTGTTGTGGGGGGTAGTAGTAGTGGGGTGTGTGTGTGTGTGTGTGTGTGTGTGTGTTGTGATGTGTGTATAGATACAGATAAGTTAATTTAATAGACCTGAAATTGTACTAAAGTCTCTATTATTGAATGTCATTTTTCCAAATTGAACCACCTTTACTTTTTTTTTTTTTAAGTTGTAGATGGACACAATACCTTTATTTATTTTCATGTGGTGTGGAGGATCAAACCCAGGGCTTCACACACTCAAGGCGAGTGCTCTACCACTGAGCCACAACCCCAGCCTCCATCTTTACAGCAAAGGCTCATTGTCAAAGATAAATAATTTATAAAGATACAAACAGAAAGTGAAAGTTTCCTCCATCCTTCTTTTGAAAGGTTGATTAAAGTATGCCATCTCTTAAAATTGAGTCCAGGTGTGAAAAGTATTTGGTGATCAACAGCTCCAGGAAAGTCTATATAGAAACCCTCATGGCCTGCCAAAAGTCGACACTGGCTCAGCTGGAGGGAAGAATACTCAAACCGAGGGTGGTAGGGTAAAGACTCAGGGGCCCAAGAAAGATGTTGGATTAGCATACTCCACAGGAAGAGGGCAGAGACTGATGTATTTTGAGAATAAAGAGATGAAAGGAGGGGCTAAGAGAGTCCCAGTGTAGTCTGAACTGAGAGCTACTTGGCAGAAACCACAGAAACCCGATTTATATAAACAATTAAAAAAAGAAATCTCCACTAAAAAGACACACTAAAAATCTAAACGTACATGAAAATAAAATCAGTGGAAAGTAACTGACCACAGCTCACGTCCTTAAGTAGAGAACAGAAAATAAATATATTATAAAGAAAAAATGAATTTGTGTTCTTTCAATACAAAACTCAAAGGTGATTACTTATTGATCATGCAGGACATCATTTCTTACCTGTGGACAATACAACACTATACAGTTTCTAATTTTCAAATGCATTTCTTAATTTGGCATTTCCAATGATCAGCTTACCTCTGACAGAAATTGTTTTTCTTAAGGCAAAATTCAGGTTGTTTCTTTTTAACCCACACATATCTAGTCCTTCCTATATAACTCTATATCAAGACTGTGTTTATAGACCATCCTTACAGTTTCAGTTTGCATTGACCTGTAGACTGCTCGGTAAGTGCTCTAAACTCTTTGTGGGGATATATTCTTACAGCCTCAACAAGAGTGTACACTCCAGGGAGCATCTTCTTTTTCATTCTTATACCACCCAGATAACAAACACTAAAATGCAGCTAGGTGAAAACAAAACCATGAAGTTCATGAAGGGAAAACTGCGATACCCAGCTTCACATATGGATTGTAAATATCACCAGTTAACTAAAAAGTTGCCCAAGCATGGAAGATCTTAGCACTTAAAATATTGCCTAATACCCCAGCTTCACCTCTCACCATCACCTCCACCTTCCTTCTACTAAACTTCATGCTGCAGAAATATCAAAGTACTTATAGTTTCTGAAACACATAATGTTGCTTCACATTTTTAGGCCTTTGCATGTGCTCTTTCTTCTCCCAGAATACCTTTCACTAATCAGCCTCTGGAGTCTGTTCACCCTCTATAACTTACTCAGAAGTCACCTCCTCCAGGTCCCCCTCACCCACCCTAGGAATTCTATCATGCGTGCCTCTGCTATTTTTATACTTGGCACAAACTTCTGTTGTTATACTGAGTGTACTGTAATGTAATTAAATTCTTTAATTACATTATGTATTTATTCCATTAGATACAATTCCAATCTTGGTAAAAATCTATCCAGACAAGAAAGAAAATAATGGAGGAATGGAGGGAGGGAGACTCGAGGAAGTTTCTGGCACCTCCTCTGAAGAGGAACCACATTGTATTCATCTCTGTATATTTGGAGGATAGAACAAGACTTAGGACACACGGGTGCTCACCAAACACATCGGTTTGACATAAACCTTAAAGCAAAAATATGAACCAACTCAGCATGAAATTCTCAAGTGAAATAAGATGGAATATACAGGCTTACAGGCTTATTAACCAGAGAGGAGAGTTTGGTAGTAATGAGAAAAAAATAAGGGAAAACTGCCATTAATCAAAATGAAGTATTATTTAAGCCAAATATATTGTGGTACACACAAGCATATCAAGGGTGTAGTCCGAGCCTCTATGCAACCTCCTAATTATCAAGAATTAAGCTTAACACTCAGAATTCAAAGATGCATTAGACATGATTCTTTCCCTCAGAGCTCATAGTTTAGATGGGGAATCAAGTATGCAAAAAGACATTTTCCATACAATAAAAAGTATATCCAGGATATGTTCAGAGTACCATGATAGAAAGAAAAGACATCATTTAGCTGGAGGTGACAGTGTGTGTTGGGAAGGGAGTGATTTCAAGAGTGACTTCTTGGAGGAGACAGTTCCTGGACTCAACCTTAGATAATAAAGACAGATTGATTAGTGGGTTAGTCCATAAAGAAGACTACTTGTGATGTGGCTCAACTATTCCAAATCTATTGTGGGAAAGAGCTCATTCTAAGGAAAGTGAATCCTAGTTCAAGAGCTAGGGTAGAGACAATGGGTTGGTGCTGGAATGACAAGGCAATACTGTTGCTTAAACTAGACCCGTGAAGAATTAAACAGAAAAAACAGGTCTGAGGGAACTGTGTATCAGAGTGTGAGGGAGGCAAAAGAATTTACCACAGTGGCTAGAGCTTAAGGAGGAGGTAAAAAGTATGAGACATGGTGGCTCAGAGAAAAAGAGTCATGGAAACAGGCTGGGGAAATATCACCCACAGAGCAGCCCAGAGAACTGTACTGGAAGGCAGATTTGAGATGTCCCTGGGAAATCCCTAACTACTTGGGGAAGCGTTTGGAGGAAGTTATGGTTTCCACAAATGGGAGGCTGCTGTTATTGACTTTTTTTTCTTTAAAGTCTCAGGTTGCATAAAAAAAGTATGAGAAACTATTCCACTCCTCAAGGAGTTGACAATTGTGTTGAGAATTGTGAAACTTTCTAGAGAAGGAGAACATGAAAGTAGAACACAAAGATAAAAAAATAAGACCAAATCTAGGGAATATATGTGGAAAAACAAAGCAAAAAAAGTTGAAGTGAAATAAGATGAAATATACAGGCTTACAGGCTTATTAACCAGAGAGGAGAGTTTGGTGGTAATGAGAAAAAAATAAGACATTTTACTATATTCTAAGTACCCTGGAGGATAGACAGACAGTGGGATCAGAGGAAATGGACTTAGTGGGAGGGGCCTGTGGACAAGGTGTTGGGTAGGATATCTCAGCTGTGAAACCACAGTCTGGAGAAAAACCGATTAATTCCTCAGGGCAGGGCAGGGGTAAGATGGGGATCCAGAGTAAAGGGTCTACCAGAATCTGACATCCACTATGTCAGGGTAGGAGTCTGGAAAGATTTCCTCAGTCAGAAGTAGCATATACAGAGAACTCTCTAAGAAATCCTTAAACTGGTGAATGGTTAAATGTCCCCAGTTTGAGCGGATAGGAGGCTCCCACAGAAGGCACTTTAGCTCAAGCTAATCATCTTCCTGTCTCCCAGGATTGTCAGGAGGGAATGAGAATGAGAAGAGAGCCAGAAAGCTATGTAAATTTCTGCTTTTCTCCTCAGATATCTGTAAAGAAAGGGTGATCAGATAGGTGACCAATTGCTAGCTTTTGGGCCTAGGTAGGTGCAGTGGCTAAAAAGTTTGATCCCACCTCTATTTTTAAGAATTGAATTAGAGTAGTTACTTATAAGTGCAAACAGGTCATCTACAAAATGCACAAGGCACGGACAGGAGTTTATCCTTGGCCCCTTGGCTTTTCATGCAGAGAACAATTACTTAGAAAACCATTAGGCTTTGAAGGTCATCAGAATGCAGGTGTTTGCCTCAGGTGGCTACTGCACCTGGAATTAAGACTTCACAGTGATCTTGTCTGTTTGTAAAATTTAAGAATTTTAAATTGGGTAAAGTGTGGGGTTGGGGTTGGAGTATAACTCAGTGGTACAGGTGTACAGTGCTGGCCCAACATGCAGGAGGCCCTAAGTTCAATCCTCAGAATCAACATCAATAAAATAAAATAAATCTAAAAAAAAAAACTAGTGTTTTTTAAAAAATGTTGTTTTAGTTGTAGATGGACATAATACCTTTATTTTATTTACTTATTTTTATGTGGCACTGAGGATCGAACCCAGTGCCTCACATGTCTAAAGCATTACCACTGAGTGCTCTATCACTGAGCTATGCTGAGCTACCACTGAGCTACAACTCCAGCCCAAAGTTAGTGTTGTTGTTGTTTTATTTTTTTTGTAGTTGGAGATGGACAGTATATCTTTATTTTGTTTCATTTTTATGTGGTGCTAATGATGGAACCCAGTGCCTCGCACATGCTAAGCAAGTGCTCTGCCACTAAGCTACAGTCCCAGCCCCCTAGTGTTTTATTAAAAAAATATATATTTTAGTTGTCAATAGACCTTTATTTTATTTATTTATATGTAGTGCTGAGAATTAAATCCAGAGCCTCATACATGCTAGGCAAGAGCTCTACCAATGAGCCACAACCCCAGCACCAAGTTAGTGTTTTTTATGTTCCCCTTTACATTGTTTCAGTTAATACTATCCTTTGAAAAATAGTTGTGTTTTCTAGTTTGCTTAAGAAGCTCAATTTTGGGGGTGATTGGGTCTGTAGCTCAGTGGTAGAGCGCCCACCTCGCATGTGTGAGCACTGGGTTCAATCCTCAGCACCACATAAAAATAAAGATACTGTGTCCATCAACAACTAAAAAAATATTAAAAAAAAAAAAAAAGAAACTCAATTTTTTCCATTTTTTGTTTTTCTTGTTTCACTACTTCCTAGGCTCTTTTTGCTTAGTAATCTAATCACATTTACCTAGATTTGGTCTTATTGTCTTTGTGTTCTACTTTCATGTTCACCTTTTCTTTCACAATTTGTTTATCTTCAGTGTGTTGCTGTAGCACTTAGAAACTAAAACACAGCATTGCTTTCTCAGCACAACTGTAATAGCATTTTCCTCTATCTGTAGTTTTCTCATTGACAAATAATACATGCTCATTTCAAAAGCAGAAACATACCAGAAAGTGGAAGATTTAAAAGTCACCTGGGTTCTGAGTATTCAATTAATTTCTTTAACATTTGAATTATTTCCTTTCAGTGTTTTTTTCCTCCCCCTCTGAGTTTTTCTTCTTCTTTAACATTACTGTATTGTCATCTTATTTAATTTAACTTCTGGATCTTGTGGTAAACAATGCCTGAGGGAAAGGATTTTCCAGATGAATTGTTTGTGCCCAATTACACAATTTTGTCCCACAGGAATAACAACTCATGAGGAAACTGTTTGCTTTTCAGTTTAATCCAGATGCCACAGATACACATTCTTGCAGATTCATCAGCATACTCAGTGTGATCAGTGCGGTTTGTGAAGATGAGGATTTACTAAGAATTTGGGATGGCCTCATGCTTTTTTTGGCAGTCCTTTAGAAGTCTGTAGGTCTTTCATAACATATATCCTTTTTTTGTTGTTGTTTTTCTTTTTGACCATGGGTTGAATCCAGGGTGCTCAACCACTGAGCCATAACCCCAGTCTTTCTGTATATTTTATTTAGAGACAGGGTCTAGCTAAATTGGTTAGGGCCCCACTAAATTGCTGAGGCTGACTTTGAACTCATGTTCCTCCTGCCTCAGCCTCCAGAGTGGCTGGGATTACAGTCATGCACTACTGCACGTAGCTTAAGAATATTCTATTCTTAAATTCATTTAGTTGTCTTTCAGGCAACTAAATGTTTGTTGTCCAAGAAAACTGATTAGCATTTTTGAACTGTGGCATATGTGAACGTTACCTTCAAGAAGGAAACAAAATGCAGCTCTAGTTACAATACTCTCTAGTCACAGTTTTTTCCCCTGTAAATGCTGGCTCACTTTCTGAAACTGGTGTTCTAGAATCGTCTATCATCCATAGCTACTGTCTCTCCCACAGTTGTTTTTTTTTTTTTTCCCTCTGCATTCCAACATGATTCCTCAAGTGGGTTTTCTACATCATTTTTTTTTTTTTTTTGGAGCGGGGGCAGGGGTACCAGGGATTGAACTCAGGAGCACTTGGCCACTGAGCCACATCCCCAGCCTTATTTTGTATTTTATTTAGAGACAGGGTCTCACTGAGTTGCTTAGTGCCGTGCTTTTGCTGAAGCTGGCTTTGAATCCTCTTGTCTCAGCCTCTGGAGCCGCTGGGGTTACAAGCATGTGCCAATGCACCTGGTGGTTTTCCACATCTTTGAATCAGTACTCCTCAGCGTGAATCCACTTTTTACTGTCTCTAATTTGAATTTTAATTCTGCTATTGCATGTCCAGGTTACCTCTAACTACATGTGCTTACTACTCCTTTTTCATCTATTTGTTCCTTTTACTTGCATGCTTCAATCCATAGACACTACATCCTTCTGAATTAGCTAAGGATACTAGAAAAAAACTTAAATTTCTTATAGTTCTTATAATAAATAACTATTAGAGAGTTGCTCTTCCTCTAAGTCTTCATAATGATGTTCCCTTTCCCTTGTTCTGAAAGTTCTGAAAGTCCCATACTACTGTATGATCTCTCATTTGACAAGAAAAACATCTAGGCTTGGCTTTTGACAGCAAACAGGTTATGTGGACCGCCACTGGCCCGGCTCTGTTGATGTCTGTGCTGGTGGAATTCCCCGCTCTGATCCACAGCTGTATAACTGAGCACAACTTCTGATCTAAGTCCTGGTGTCTAACAAGCTTCCATCTGGTGTGGGTCTGCTAAACTAA
Source organism: Marmota flaviventris (assembly GCF_047511675.1). NCBI lineage: Eukaryota > Metazoa > Chordata > Mammalia > Rodentia > Sciuridae > Marmota > Marmota flaviventris. Next base: position 78,939,529 of record NC_092507.1, read on the forward strand.
AATCCAACTATGAGGCTGTTACACAGAAATGATGGAATATTTTAAAAACAAAACAAACAAACAAAAAAACCCTACAATCTCCAGTGTATTACTTGAGACATTTTGGATTATAAGTCACAGAAAAATCCATATCTAATTGGCATCAATAAAAACAGAATTTATGGGCTCAACTAACTGGAAAATTCTGTAAAAAGGTGGGGGTTTTTTTCCATTATGGAATATTTCAAGCTTATACAATGTAATCAGAATGGTACAATGAACCTGTGTGCCCATCACTCGGCTCAATAATTTATTCAGATTCGGCCATTCTTGTGTCATCCATGCCTCTACCTTTTCCTACCCTTACTTATTTTTTAAAAGATATATTTTTAAAAATTTTTAGTTGTAGATGCACATAATACCTTTATGTTATTTATTCATTTTTATAAGGTGCTAAGAATTGAACCCAGTGCCTCACACATGCTAAACAAGCACTCTACCACCCATCTACATCCCCAGCCCTTAAAAGATAGTTTTAGGTTAACATTTACATTATTGAAAAGTAAAATTTTAACTGTACAACTTCAACAAGTGGTTACGTCTGTATAATCTACACTCCATTAAGATACAAAACACTTTCATTTCCCCAGAAAGTTCTCTCATGTCTCTCACCAGTTAACCCATACTGCCCCAACCCCCCTCCACACCCCCCACCCCCACAACTTCTGTTCTAATTTTTTCACCAGAGATTAGCTTTTCCTGTTTTATAATTTCACATAAAAGAAACATTCAGTATACGCTTTTTTAAATGTTCAGTTTCTTTCACACAGCATTATGTCTATGAGATTCAAAAAAGTCCCATGTATCAACAGTTCATTCCTTTTCGTTGGTGAACAGAATTCCACTGTATGCATATAATCACAATTTATTTATTCTTACGTTGATGAACATGTGAGTTGTTATAGTTTTCTACACTATGTCTAAAGCTGCTATGAATATTCTTGTACAAGTCTTTTTGTGGAATGTTTTCACTTCTCTTATATAATTTACATTACTGAGACAAAGGATAAGAGTATGCTAAACTTTGTAAGAAACTTCCCATAGTTTTTCCAAAAGGGTTGTATTACTTTATATTTATACCCACAATACATGATAATTCCACTTGTTCCATGTCCTTGCCAACATTTGGTATTTTCAATCTTATTAATTTTAGGTATTCTAGGGAATAGAAAGTATCTCATTCTGTTTTAAATTTGCATTTACTGATGAATAATGATGTTATATATTTTTATGCTTGGTAGATATGTATAGATATATACATATATATATATGTAAACACATATATATATGTGTTTAGGTCCCTATTTATTTATTTTTTGAGGAACTGCATATTAAACCCAGGGTGCTTTACCACTGAGCTACATCTCCAGTCATTTTAATTTTATTTTGAGACAGGGTCTTGCTAGATTTCTGAGACTGGCCTCAAACTTGGGGTCCTCCTGCCTCAGCCTCCCAAGTAGGTAGGATTACAGGCATGTACTACCACACCAGGTTCTGTGGCTGTTAAGTCTTTTAAATCTTATAGGATAGGTGCCCTTTTCTGAGTTGTAGGTATTCTTTTTTTTTTTTTTTTTTTTTAAAGAAAAGTTTGAGTTGTCGGTATTCTTGATACAAATTTTGTCAGGTACATTTTTTTGTGACTCCCCCTGCCCCTGCACCCCACCCCTGGTCTGTGAGTTCAATATTCACTTCCTTAACCATATTGTTTGATGAAAAGAAACTTTTATTTCTGATGAGATTTAGTGTATTCTCTTTATGGTTACTGCTTTCTGTGCCTAAGAAAATTTTGCCTGACCCTCAGGTTAAAGATATTCTCCTAAATTTTCTTCTAAAAGCTTTATAATTTTAACTTTTATGCTTAGGTCTCTGATCCATCTTAAATTAATTTTTGTGTATGGTATAGTATAAGAATTGAAGTTGATTTTTTTCCCAGATAGCCAGTTGTTTCAACATGATTTTTTGAAAAGTTTGTTTCCTTTCTCCATTAAATTGCTTTAATTCATTTTTGCCAGTAAATGGATGGATTTGAAGACTATCAAGCTAAGTGAAATAGGCCTATCCCCCAAAACCAAAGATTGAATGTTCTCTCTGATATGTGGATGATACAAAACAGGGGTGGAGGGAAAAGAAGTCCATTGGATTAGACATAGGGGAATGAAGGGAAGGGGGTATGGAAATAGGAAAAGCAGTAGAATGAATTGGACATAACTTTTCTGATTTCATATATGAATGAATACATCACCAGTGAAACTCTACATCATGTACAACCACAGAATGGGATCCTAATTAGAATAAGTTATATTCCATGTATTTATAATTGTCAAAATATATTCTACTGTCATATATATCTAAAAGAACAAATAAAAATTTTTAAAAATTTTAATTGCATTAGTGGGCTGGGGTTGTGGCTCAGTGGTAGAGCACTTGCCTAGCACATGTAAGGCACTGGGTTCAATCCTTACCACATAAAAATAAATAAATAAAATAAAGACATTTTTTAAAAAGAACAAAACAGAGCTGTCTCTATTTAAAAAAAAAGATTGCTTTAGTCCTTTCTCTTTGTGTCTATCGTTATGCTAATACCATACTATGTTGATTATTACCTGTTTATAACTAAGCCTTGAAGTAAGACAGAATAAATCCTCTAACTTTGTTCTTATTTTCTTCTTTTCAACATTGTTTTATTTATTTTAATTAATTAATTTATTTAATATCTTTATTTTTTATTTATTCATTTTTATTTGGTGCTGAGGATCGAACCCAGAACCTCTCCTGTGCTAGACAAGCACTTTACTGCTGAGCCACATCCCCAGCCCTCAACATTGTTTTAGGTCTTTTAGGTCCTTGACATTTCCATATAAATTTTAGAATCAACTGGTCTATTTTAAAAACAAGTTGGGGGGCCTGAGGTTGTAGCTCAGTGGTTGAGCGCTTGCCTGGCATGTGTGAGGCACTGGGTTCCATCCTCAGCACCACATAAAAAAATAAAATAAAGATATTGTGTCCATCTACAACTAAAAAAATACTTTAAAAAAACAAGTTGGGATTATGATTGGCATTGCACTGAGTCTACAGATTAATTAGAAGAGGTGATATCTTAAAAATACCAAGCCTTCCAATACATGAACATCATATATCCGTGTATTTTCATCTTCTTTAATTTCTCTCAGCAGTATCTTGTGCTTTTCAGTGTAGAGCTATGTATGTTTGTTACATTAATTCTTAAGTGTTTTTTTAATGCAACTGAAATGAAATTGTTTTTATTTTATTTATCCACTTATTTTGGTGCTAGGGATCAGACCCAGAGCCTTGGGCATACTAAGTATTGAGAAACTAATGTGATTCCATTTTTGAGAAACCAGCCTCTACCTCAGAGCAAAGCTGGTCCAAGGAAGGGGGCGTGACCCTTGTCCTTGGAAAAACCCACAGAGCACTCCTAAGCACATACCCACCCTGCTGAGTTGTTTGTCTGTAAATAACAGGAGAGGTCTGTGGGCACCAGGTGTCCCTGACTCAGTTAGGCTAGGTGAGGACCCATAGCAACCCCCCTAGCAACCTCCAATCAGCATGAGACAGGGAAAATACCTGGAATGCCAGATGACCCCCAAGTAGTTTATGGTGGTTGATAACCATGTAGTTTAGCATGTACACCCCTTGTGGCCTAAACCAATCAGTTCAAAGGAATCCCTTTCTTGTTCTAACCAATCACCCCTACCCAACTTGTTCCCGCCAGTGAATGTGCTAATCAATGTTAGGAGTTGTTGTTTGATTTTCCCGCGGTATGGAATGATTTGCTGTGTGATGTTGTGACACATAGAGTATCGCCCCAAAACCTATAAAATCTCACTGAACAAAGGACCAGGACTCACTCCCTGGGACCACTGTGTCAAGAACGGTTGTAAGTCCAGGCTGGAGCTTGCAATAAAGACTCTTGTGTGATTGCATCGGATTCGGCTCCTGGAGGTCTATTGGGGTCCCACGAATCTGGCATAACAGTACATGCTTTCCCACTGAGCTAAACTCTCATCCCCCTTTTAAAAAATCTCATTTGTTTAAAAATACAATCAACCTTTTTCATGACTTTGCATCTTAAGACTTCACTGAATTCTTTTCATTACTGATTTTTATTTTCAGTGCTGAGAATCAAACCTATGACTCTGCGCATGCTAGGAAAGTGCTCTCCCACTGAGCTAAATCCCTAGTCCTGATTTCTAATTTAATTCAATTGTAATCAGACAACATACCTTGTTAGATTTCAGTCTTTTGAAACTTACTAAGACTTAGCTCATGGCCCTTTATATGGCCTATCCTGAGAAAAGTTCCAGGACACCTAAAAATACTGTATTTCCTAGTTGTTGGGCTCTATAAATATTAATTGGGGCAAGCTCTATTCAGACCTCCTATATCTGTATGTATGTTTGACTTAGTTGTTCTATTAAATACTGTGAAAGGAATATGAAAATCTACAACTATGATTGTGGATGTGAAACCTTTTCTCCTTTATTTCTTTCAGTTTTATGCTTCATGTTTTTTGAATCTACAGTAGAAACATACATATTTGTAAGTATGTCTTTCTGATACATTAAGTTTTTAATTATTATAAAATGTCCCCTGTGGGCTAGGGTTGTAGCTCAGTGGTAAAACACTTGCCTACAATATGTGAGGCGTTCGATCCTCAGCACTACATGTAAATAAATAAAATAAGGGTATTGTGTCCATCTACAACTAAAAATGTATTTTTTAAATGTCCCTCTTTATCTCTGGTAATACTCCTTGTTTTGAAGTCTACTTTCCCATTGTTAAACATCTATTCTAACTATGATTCATATCTATACCATATATCTTTTCATCCTTTTCCATCTTTTACTCTGTGTTATGGTTGGACCATGCTTTTTATCCAGTGGACACTCTGTCCTTTAACTGCAAAGTTAAGTCCTTTTACTCTCAATTTAGAGTTGCCATTATGGTGTGTTCTATTTGTCTCATCTGTTTGCTTGTTACTGTTTCTTATTTGGGCTTAATTGAAAAAAAGATTTATAGATATCATTTTTGTTTCTTCATTGGCTTTTAAAAATGTATTTATTAAAACATAATTTACATACAATTCACTCATTTAATGTGTACAAGTGTTTTTAAGTATATATTCACAGGGTTTTACAACAATCACTACAATCAAATTTTATAACATTTTCATCCCCTTAAGAGAAACCCCATACCCATTAGCTGTCCTTCCCCTCCTAAGCAACTAGTACTCAACTCTCTGTCTCTATAGATTTGCCTATTCTGGACACTTCATTTAAACAATACACAATATGTGGTTTTCTGTGCCTGGTTTCTTTTATGCAACACTTTCAAGATGCAACCACTTGGAATGTAAATCAGTCCTACACTTACTTTTATTGTTGAATAATATCCCATTGTCTGGATATACCACATTTTGTTTTTTCCATTCATCAGTTGATGGACATTTGCCTTGTTTCTACCTTTCAATTATTATGATAATGTTGCTAGGAACCTCACATGTATTGTGTGGAGGTATATAACCTCATTGCTCTTGGGTGTATACCTAGGAGTGGAATTGCTGTCTTATATAACTCGACATTGCATTTGTTAAAGAACTGCCAAAGAGTTTTCCATTGCAGCTACACCACTTTACATTTCCACCAGCAAGGTATGAGTTCCTACTTCTCCACATCCCTTGAACACTTGCTATTGCTCCACCTTCTTGATTATAACCATCCCAGTGGTGTAAAGTGGTCCTCTAATGGTTTTTTAGCTATAAATCTTTGCTTTTTTCTTTTACTTGTTGCTTTATAAATTAAAATATGCATCTTTAACCTAACACAATCAATCTACTTAGAGTTTATAGTTTACCACAAAACAGTTAAATGTAGGTATCTTGTAACAGCATAATTTTATTCACTCTAATCCTTTGTACTATTGTTATAAACCTCTCAGTAAATTTTTTTAACTACTAATGTGTTGTTAAGGAAATTAAGAGAAGAAAATAAATAATGTAGAGTGTTTTATATTTACCAACCTTTTTACCATTTCTATTGCTCTTCATTCATTTCTAAAGTTCTGAATTACATCTAGATTTCTCTTTAGCTTGGAGAACTTATTTTAGTTTCTTCTTATTGTTCTTTCTTTTTCTTTGTGGTTCTAGCAATCAAACCCAGGGCACCTGGGCATGCTAGGTAAATATTCTACCACCAATCTACATCCCCATCCCCCAGCATTCTTATAGTATAGGTTTACTGGTAATAACATCTTTGATTTTATCTGAAAATGTCTTTATTTCATCTTGACTCATGAAAGATGATTTTTCTGGATATAAAATTTGAAAGTGACATTATTTCTTAAAGAAATTTAATGATAAAATTCCATTGTTTTTGGTCTCTTCTGTTTCTAATGTTAAATCAACTAAACATCTGTATTATTGGTCCCCTGCGTTGTTGTTTTCTGGTACTGGGGATTGAAACCAGGGGCACTCTACTACTGAGCTACAGCCCTAGCCCTTTTTTATTTTTTGAGACAGGGTCTCAGAAATTTGCCCAGGCTGGCCCTGAATCTGAGATCCTCTTCCCTCCACTACCTGAGTTGCAGAGATTACAGGTGTACACCACTGCATTCGGCTTATTGTTCCCTTTTGTGTAAAGTGTTTTCTCTGATGCAGCCACAATTTCAGCAGTTTGATTAAAATGTATCTAATGTGATTATTTTTCCATTTATTTTTCTTGGGATTTATTGAACTTCTTGGATTTGTGAGTTGATTATTTTCACCAAATTTTACTATGATTTCTCCAAAAAAAAAGTTTGCCCCATCTTCTCTCTCCTCTCCTTTATGAACTCCAGTTACATGTACATTAGATCACTTACTAGTGTCCCAGAAGTATCTGAAACTCTGTATAGCTTTCATGAACCTTTTTTTCTCTCTTCTCTTCAATTTGAATATTTCTTTTTTATTTTGTGATGCTATAGATAAAACCCAGGGCCTCAAGCATGCTAGGCAAGTGTTTTACCACTGAGCCCCAATTTGATGTCTTCATTACTCTGTGGCCCCAAATCTGTTACATGCATTCTTCATTTCAGTTATTATACTTTTCTGCTCTATAACTTTTTTAATATTTATTTTTTAGTTGTAGCTGGACACAATACCTATATTTATTTATTTATTTTTATGTGGTGCTGAGAATCAGACCCAGGGCCTACCACGTGCTAGGTGAGTGCTCTATCACTGAGCCACAAACCCTAGCCCCATCTGCTCTATAACTTTTATTTTTAAAAATTTCTCTTTCTCTTCTGAGATTTCTCATCTGTTCAACCATTATATGTATAATTTCTTTTTTAGTCCTTAAGCAAATTATAATGGTTATTTTAAAGTCCCTGACTTATAATTTGAATATATAAAGTCATCTTGGTGGAGGTTTGTTACTAACTGCTTTTTTTTCTTGAATATGGTCACATTTATCTGTTTCTTTGCATGTCTAGTGATTTTTTATTGGCTATTATACATTATGTATAACATGATGACAAGACTCTGGATTCTACTGTATTCCTCCAAAGACTGATCTTTGTTCTAGCAGGCAGTAAGTCTGGCTACACTCAATTTCCAAAATTTTGTCTCCTGTGCCATTAGCAACTGCCAAACCTCTTAGTTCTTTTAGCTTCCAGACTACTTTTTCAATGCATTCCTTGGGATCTCCTCATATGTGTGCAGGAGTTGGTTAGATTTTAAATTCAGGCTTTGGGATTAGTCTTTCTGTAATTCTTCCCCTCCAAGATGTTCTCCCTATTTCTAGTTGCTCTGCTAGTCCTAAACACTTTCCAAGACTTTTGCCTCTGAATTAAGACACAGATTGGGGAGTACCCTCAGGGGCAGATCCTTTCTTTTGGGTTTCTTTGAGTTTTTTAATCAAATTATTTATTTATTCTAATTTGTTATACACAATGGCAGAATGCAATTCATTTCATATTACACATATAGAACACAATTTTTCAAGTCACTGATTATACACAAAGTATTTTCACACCATTTGTGTCTTCATGCATGTATTTAGGGTAATGATGTCTAACTCATTCCACCATCATTCCTATCCCCTTGCCCCCTCCTTTCCCCTCCCTCCCCTTTGCCCTAAAGTTCTTCTTTTCCTCCCATGTTCCCCTCACCCGACCCCATCACCATTATGAGTCAGCATCCTCATATCAAAGAAAACATTCAGCCTTTGGTTTTTTGGGATTGGTTTACCTCTCTTAGCATTATATTCTCCATGAGTTTGTTTTCTTTTGGTTTCTAGCATCTTCAAATAGTTGTTTTAAAATACACACACACACTTTAAAAACCCAGATTTCAATAATCTTGTCTATGTGAGTAATCTATCATGTTATTTTCAGAAGCTAACAAATATTCAGCATTGTTTTGTATCTCAATACTGTTACTTAAGAGTCAGTTTCTTTGATTCTCCACCCACCTTCTAGAGGTTCATCTTTTAAGACTGACTTTCCAAGTTGTCACCAGGTGGAATCATCAGCTTTCAGAGCTACCTGTTTCCATCTCCAAATCCAGAGAAGTAGGAAGATGTTATCAATAGCCAAACCATCAAACATAGTCCTAGGCTTCACTTCAGTTGAACAAGGTTTTGGGAAATATAGCCACCCATGAACCAAGCACTGTGGCCAGTAGATTGCCATGAAGTAACTGGCTTGGGCCTGAGTCACTGGTCATCTCCTTCTTCCACCCCATTCCTTGTTTCTGATTCCTTGAAAACCTAAAATCCCAGTTCCAAATCCCTTGTTGCTTTGTTAGACCAGTGCTTATTGTGGCTCCCAACTTTAAAGACACAAATCAATTCTCATTCTCTGACTCTCATAGGCCTAAAACCTTCAGAACTACAGCTTTTACTCCTCATCGTCCACTTAGGCTTCAGCTCCCTTTCATATCTGGGTTTTAGTTTGCTCATTCCTATTATCTGAAGATTTTCTTTTCTTGCTCAGTTATGTGGAAAACAACTGGGAAAAAGGTCTTATATTTTATCCAGCATTTCTATGAATCTGAAGAATAACGCAAGAGGGATCTTCTTGAATCAGCTAATTCTACCTTCAGTAACTTTCCTAAGCCTTCAGGATACAGTACAAACCCCAACACATTTAATATACAGGGCCCTCTATGGTATTATCCACCCCCTTGGTTTCATGACCCACATACACCCAAATTCAGTGTTTCCTTCTGCTAAGGGAAAATGTCTTATAATTCTTTGCTTCTGCCATGCTTTTCCTTACCTCTGGGCTTTTCAGATCCTGTTTTCTCTATACAGAATATCCATTTAAGGTGCCCATTCCCTCAGAGCATGACCTCTCAGAAGTGTGTTCTGTCATTCCTTCACCATCCAAACCCAAACTGAGATGGTCTCTTCCTGGGGTCCTGTAACACTCTAAACATACTTCAAACCAGCAAACATCATTCCAAGTGATTTATTTTCTCCACTAGACTATGTACTGGTTTCAGGTACCCAAGGTTAACTAGGGCCTAAAAATATTAAATAGAAAATTAAAAAAAAAAAAAAAGCAATTTGTAAGGTTTTTGTTTGTTTTGTACCAGGAATTGAACCTGGGGGGCACTTAACCACTAAACCACATCCCCAGTCCTTTTTTTCTATTTTATTTAGAGACAGGGTCTTGCTGAGTTGCTTAAGGGCTTGATAAATTACTGAGGCTGGCTTTGAACTTACAATCTTGAATCCTGGGATTACAGGCATACACCATCAAGCCTGGCCTGTAAATTTCAAATCATGTGCTGTTCTGAGTAGTATTGCTCCGTCCTGCCCAAGACATGAATCATTCCTTTGTCCAGAACATCCAGAATGTATATGCCGTCTGCCTACTAGTCACCTGGTAGTCGTCCTGATCACTGGGCTGACTTTGCAGTGTCACAGTGTTTATATCCAGTATTCAGTACTTTCTGCTGTCTCACTTATCCACTGGGGGTCTTGGAACATATCCCTTGAGAAAACAGGGATTTAGTTCCCATACTTCACTCTTTGCTTGGCACATAGCAAGCATTTAACAAATGTTTGTTGAATAAAGGAATTGGGAGACAGCCACTTGTTTTAATCAGATTTTTCACTGCTGCAACCAAAAGACCTGACAAGGAGGAAACATTTATTTGGCACTCATGGTTTCAACAGTCTCAGTCCATAGATGGCTGACTCTTGCTCTGGGTCAGCGTGAGGCAGCACATCATAACAGAAAGGTATAGAGGAGGGAAGCAGCTTAGAACATAGCTACTGGGAAGCAGAGAGAACTCCATTCACCAGGGATAAAAGGCACATTCTCAGTGATCTACCTCCTCCAGCCACACCCCACCTGCCTACAGCTATCACCCTGTTAATCCCCATCAATGGATTAATGCACTGATCAGGTTAAAGCTCTTGAACACAATCATTTCACCTCTAAACTTCCTTGCATTGCCTCACACATGAGCTTTTTGGGGACACCTAATATCTGAACCATAACACTAATTTTTCTTATTTTCAAAAATTTACTTTAGAGCAATTTTAAGTTTACAGAAAAAAAAATGAGCACAAAGCTCAGAAATCTCCAATTAATTGTCAAAGCCTAGAAGCAACCAAGACATCCTTTAGTAAGTGAATGAACAAACTAACTCGGGTACATCTAGGCAATGGAATATTATTCAGCACTTAAAAGAAATGAGCTATCAAGCCACAAAAGAAAACGAAAAACTCACAGAGGAATCTTAAATACATATTACTGTGTGAGAGAAGCCAATCTGAAAAAGTCACATACTGTATCATTCCAGTTAATATGATAGTCTGGTAAAAGTAAAACTTTGGAAACAGTAAAAGATCATTGGTTGCTAGGGTTGGAGAGAGAGAAAGGGATGAATAAGCATAGCACAGATGATTTTTAGGGCAGTAAAACTATTCTATATGATACCAGAATGATGCATACATGTCATTAGACATTTCTCAAATCACAGAATGTACAACATCCAGAGTGAACCCTAATGTAGATTATGCACTTTGGATGATAATGACATATTGATGTAGGTTCCTTGATTGTAACAAATGTACCACTCTGGTGCTGGAGTTGACAGTGAGGGAGGCTGTATACTTGTTTGGAGGGAGGGCATACAGAAATTCTGCACTGCTCAATTTTGCTGTCAACCTTAAACTGCTTTAAAAAGTAAAGTCTATTTTTAAAACATTAAAGAGCTAAACATACAACTAAGGAAGTTAGAAAAGGAAGTTAGAAAAACTCAAGTCAGTAGAAGGAAAGGAAAAAAAAATAATAAAACTCATAAATAGAAAATAACCTTAAATAAAGATTAACCAAACCAAAACTTGGTTCCTTAAAAAAAAATCTAAGAAGTAGAAAACAGAAGTATCTATACCTACAAACTAAAGAAGGAAAAAGTATAAAAGAGGAAGCCATGGTCTATAGTATATAAAGTCATAAAAATAATAAAGTAAAAGTACTATTAGGATTGAAAATTGATCAACCTGGCAATAAGGAGAACATGGATAAAATTAGCAAGATCAATTTCAGTAGAATGGAATGGAGTAGAACAAATGTCTAAATGGAAAAAAATCCTTGGATGTGTTAACATCCATGCTGATATACATTGACAAACAACTAGACTTATTTTTATCCTTACAGTAATTCAAGTGTAGATGGACACAACAATATTTTCTAATTAATTCAGTTGTGATGGAAAAGGAAGGTTCTGCTCGATATGTGTACTATGAACTGAAATGCAGTCTGCTGTCGTGTACAACAAATTAGAATAATAAATTTAAAATTTAAAAAAAAGTCCACATGTTCATGGTGTTAAATGCTTGGCAATACCAACACTTGAATGAAAAAGTTGTAAAATTTCTAAACAAATGTATAGCCACAAAACTGATGTCTAAAGAATATTGATCTGGATGTTAGTTTAATAGTTTTCAAGGGCGGGGGAGGGCTGGGGATGTTGCTCAAGCGGTAGCGCGCTTGCCTGGCATGTGTGCGGCCCGGGTTCGATCCTCAGCACCACATACAAAGATGTTGTGTCCGCCAAAAACTAAAAAAATAAATATTAAAAAATTCTCTCTCTCTCTCTCTCTCTCTCTCTCTCTCTCTCTTTAAAAAAAAAATAGTTTTCAAGGGGAATTCTGAGAGCAAGGACACTAGTTAGGAAGTTGTTGCAGCATTCTAGACCCCACCTGGATTCCAATGGGTCAGCCACAATCAAGGATAAAATCTGAGAGGTATTATGAAAGTAAAATGATTATGATTTGTCAATAAATGGATAAGGAAGTTAGAAGAAAAGGATGTAAAAGTATTTGAAAGACTGAAAGAATTAAGATAAAGAATGAAGATCAGTGGTAAAACACAATGATATTTTAATTAAATGCAACTTCAGTTGAATCTGTCTCTATAGTTTAAGAAATTCAGGTATTTAATTTTCAACACATAGCTTTGGGTCCCCAAGTAAACTTTCTCAAACAAATTAATTTTAAATTGAGATCTTTATGAATGCATTAAAAACACTGAAGAACTTATTCAATAAAATACTTGATATTATTTCCAGAATATAAGACAATAGGATAGTTTTGAAATTTCTAGTACTGTGTGCCAATTTTTTCATAAAAGGTTTTATAACAGTTGTAAAGCTACAAGACTGGTTTAAAATAAAAAAAAAAACACACAAACAAGAAAGTCTAAAATGACAAATCTGGCTAGATATTTAATGTTACATACTTATATTAGAAGTTTTCAATTTGTGTAAACATCCACACACTGTTTAAATTCTTTTCCACAATTAGCTTACACTGTAGAAAATTTCTCACCTTCTTCTTTTCGTTTCATTTTGGCTCTCCTCCACTCTCAAAACATCTTGAAACACAGATAGTATGGAAACAAATGAACACAAGCTATCTCCGAGAACATTCAGAATCAAATAGCTCAGCATTCCTCTTCTTTTTCGCTAAAGCATTCACTGCACCACAAAATTAAACAGACATCTCTAGGGATACAGATTTGCCAAGAGAGTTTTTGGCAAAAACAAAATCTGGCACTTCTCCAGACTGCTATACATGGACTGTTCTACAGATGGAGATTGATGGCTGGCTGGCTGGTCTGTGGTTATTTAGTAGTGTCAAGATGAAGGCTATTAGGCACAGATCATTTCATGTCCAAAGACTTCTGACAATAAACTCGCTCTGCCTAACTTCCCATATTCAGCAATAATGAGAATTATTTACTGAAGAGACAGTAATAATTTCAAGCCTATTTCTTTATGATACAAATAAGCAAACTGAAGCCCAGAAAAGGTAGGTCATTTGTCCAAAATTACATAGCTAGTTAACAGGGCAAAATTCAGGTCTTGAGACTCTCCATAATCTCAACCTTTCAACTCTCTTCTAAACAATAGTACCTTCTAAGTAATTAAAAGGAACATATTGCTCATGTTTAAACTCTTTATCTAAGTCATCTTAAAACTTCAAAGTCAGGGCAAGGGTTGTGGTTCAGTGGTAGAATGCCTGCCTAGCATGTGTGAGGCACTGGGTTTGATTCTCAGCACCAGGTACAATAAATAAAATAAAGGTCTATCAACAACTAAATATAAAAACAAAAAACCTCCCCACCCCACACCCCAAAAAAAGAGCATTTAAAAAAAAAAAAAACCTTCAAAGTCATATTCTTTTCCATTCAGTATTTTGCTCTTAATGACAATATACTTTATTTTGCAAGATCCTTTACATAATAGTTTTAAAAAAGAAAAAAGACTATGCATTTGAAGTCCCAGAGTCACCAAAGCAAAATGAGATTAGAACTGGTTTAGAAACCATTAAAACATAATTAGGTGCAAGACTTGGGTTTGATCCAGTACCACAAAACAAAAAACACCACAGTTAAGAAATTCTGAATCTTTTGTGTGTGTGTGTGTGTGTGTGTGTGTGTGTTGTGTTGGGGATTGAACCCAGGGCCTTGGGCATGTAAGGCAAACACTCTACCAACTGAGCTATATCCTCAGCCAAGAAATTCTGAATCTTTAAACTTTGAAACATTCTTTAAAAATTGTAGTCCAATATATTGAAAAGGAGAGGCAGCCTTGGAATCAAAGTCACAAGATCAAGATTTAAGTCTTTGTTCTGACACTAACTAGTTATGTGACTTGAGCCTCTTTCCACTTCCTTTGTAAAACAAGCTGAAACCAGATCACTAAAATTAATCTCATTATTTAAAATATAATTACAGAAAAGTCAAGGATAAGATCTTTGGGCTGGGGCTATAGCTCAGTGGCAGAGCACTTGCCTAGCATATGGGAGGCACTGGGTTCGATCATCAGCACCACATAAAAATAAACATATAAAATGAAGGCCTGCTGTCCATACACAACCACCAAAAAAATATTTTTTTAAAGGATAAGATCTTTATCTCATCCTTATTATTTTATAACTTTGTCCCAATACCGGATTAATGGAAGAAGTTAAAACACAGGAAACATCATCTCTACTATAAAAAAAAGTTGCACATTTGGCTCTGCGTAGTCAGAGAGAAAAACAGTATTGTCAGGAGAATGTAGTACACAGTTGAAGTTAGAGAGATTTGGATCACACATCTTTCTGAGTTCATTTATCTAAATAGATGGTTTTGAAAACCTAAGTATAGTTTTCCTGAAGGTGGGACAGAGAAGGCTCTGAATAGCTGTTTTTGTTCAGTTCTGCCAGAACCTTCCTAGCAAGTACCATCTACTTCTATGAGATGCCAAGAACTCTGTCTACTGATTTATGTACACAGAATAATTTGGTCAATTTCATTCGCAGGTCCTTCCTTTTCCTTTTCCTCCTTCTTCTCCCTCAATCTACTGCTCTCCCTTCTATTTTCATTCACCTACTAGTTTTAGCATTGATTCTTAATCAGTTTTTACTATGATGGTTTCTAAATGTGATTTTCTAATTACATATTTCCCTTTACAGATGTGTGTGTGTGTGTGTGTGTGTGTGTGTGTGTGTGTTTTGTTTTGTTTTTGGAGTTAGGGATGAAACCCAGGGCCTTGCATATGCTAATCAAGCTCTCTACGACTGAGCTATATCTCTGGCCCCTTATCTACTCATTTATTGAGTACCATTATATATGGCCCTGGATGATTTGAGCCTGTTAAATGAACAGGTCATTTCGAGAATTTTGGAGGAAAAAGGAATTTATCATTAATAGAAACAATGTCGACCTTCACTTTTCTAATACTTGAGACATCAATTAGGTAAAACAGACTATAAATGTCCATTGCTTGCAATTCACTGTTAGCTTCTCTTTGGAAAAGCAAAAATACAAACTCAGTCCCTGTAACCACCAGCTGCCAATAGTTTGCAATTGAGTAGGATCATGCAAAATTGATGACCTTTAAGTCCTATTATGAAGTTCTTACCAGTTTTTATGTCTACTTTAATTGTATTTAGGCTCTTTGTCTTTTAGCTAACAGACAGAAAAGAGAAAAATTAATTTGTAAGGTACCAGAAAAAGGGATTGAGGCATTATAAAGAGATAATCCAATAATGGTCACAAGAGTAAGAAAACAGGAGAATGTGAGATTATCCAGCTCTATTAGCCAAAACCCCCACAAGTTCCAGCTAATTTGTCAGACCTAAATATATATATATATATATATATATATAAAATATTAAAGCTTGATATCATTTTAACAGAATAAATCATATTTGGGAGGGCATCCTGTTTCTCTGGGTCAGTTTGTCTAGAACTGTTTGGTAAAGATGGTTGGATCAGAGCAATAACACAACTGGTTATTAGTTTTACCAAATTATTTATAAACCTAATTAACTGATCTGACTAGTATTTTCCTCCGTTAAACTGGGACAATAATACCTGTCTTGAAAACCTTACAATGCTAGTTAGCATAAAGATCAAAATGAAATAATATAAATTAAAGTACCTTTTATGTAAGGCATTATTATTATTAATCTTAATTTTTTAGCCTTTTCATATAAAGTCCCAAACTGGATATTGTCAGATCTTTTTTGAATCATTTTGACTTCTTCTTAGAACATTAATAGGTGACAAACCCATCATAAATCATTTGCAAGTACTGCTTCACAGTTGCTGCATATTATACCTCTACCTAACTCTAGCAGAGTGTGAGAAATGAAATCCCTACCTGCTTTATTTGGTAGAGACTACCTAACAAATCAAGGAAGAAAAAGAGGCCTCAAGACTGTCTTTCAGCCTCCCTGTGGGCCAGAATTGAAATTGATTTTAGTGGTGAATGACCATTACCAAAAGTATCCATTTTGCTTTTCAAAAAAAATCTCAGCACTAGGTTATTTGAATATCCAACTGAGGAAAAACAGTATCTTAAAATCTAATTACAAGGGGCTGGGGTTGTGGCTCAGTGGTAGAACACTTGCCTAGCATGTTCGAAGCCCTGGGTTGGATCCTCAGCACCACATATAAATAAAGGTATTGTGTGCAACTACAACTAATAAATAAATAAATAAATATTTTTTAAAAATCTAATTACAAGCCAGGCGTGGTTTGCATGCCTATAATCCTAGTGGGCTTGGGAGGCTGAGGCAAGCAGGATTGAGAGTTCAAAGCCTGGTTGGACCCTGTCTCAAAACAAAATACAAAATAGGGCTGGGGATGTGGTTCAGTGGTTGAGTGCCCCGAAGTTCTATCCCTAGTTACCCACACCCCCACAAAATCTAATTACATGATATTAAAAATCAGTTCCTGATAGACTGCAGTTCTAAATGTGAAAGGTAAGGCAATAAAGTTTTCAGAGAAAAACCATAAAATGTCTTTGTGACCTTATGGTATTTAAAGTATTTGTGTTCTCTGAAACAGATCATAAAAACTCTGACCATAAAAGAAAAAAATAAAAAATTTAATTATATCGAGAATTCATGTTCACCAAAAGATAATGTACAAAATACAATCCACAAAATTGGAAGATAGGACAATAATATATCTGACAAATTATTTACATAGAAGTTACATATAATTTCTATGTTAATAATAAAAATACATAGGTTTATATAAAAGGCAAATCCATTTATATAAAAAACAAAAACAAGCAAGATGAGATTTCTGTTAAAAATTGGGGTTGTAGTGATGGACAAGAGAATAAGAGGGACTTGTAGAGCACTGTTGTAATGATTTATTTCTTAAGTGTATATGCACTTCTCTTTTAAAAAAAAAAATTTCTAATTGTAGATGGACACAATACCTTTATTTTATTTGTTTATTTTTATGTGGTTCTGAGGATCGAACCCAGTGCCTTACACATGCGAGGCAAGTGCTCTACCACTGAGCCACAACCCCAGAACCATATATGTACTTTTCTTTCTTTCTTTTTTTTTTTTTTTTTTTCGCTATTTCATGTTATGGTTCTGGCTTTTCACATAAAACCCAGTCCCTCCTTGGTAAATTCCAAAGTGTACTACAAAGGCTAGTCATGAAACTGATTTTAAACTAACTGCAGATTAACCTTTCCTGAAGCTCATTGCTTCACAGAATTGGAAACCTGGTAATAGTCTGATAGAAGAAATTTGCTCTTTTCTGATTTAATAAAAACTAAAAAGAGGGCTGGGGTGGTGGCTCAGTGGTAGAGCACTTGCCTAGAATGTGTAAAGCACTGGGTTTGATTCCTAGCACTGCATATAAATAAATAAAATAAAGGTCCATTGACAACTAAAAAAAAAAAAAAGAAAAGAAAAGAAAAAGGCATTAGAAAGGAATGATTCCATCCCAACTTATCATTGAGTTATACACAGAGAAAAGTATATTGTATATATGCATATATACATGTATTACTTCATTTAGTCTTCATAATAATTCATGAAATAATACTCTCATTACTTTCACAGCTTTACAGTTAAGGGGATTAAGGCTGAGCACATTGTCTAAAAACAGACTGCACACACGGTGGAGTCAGGATCTGAATCCTGCTTGTCTGACTCCCAGGCTCATGTTCTTCACTGTTTATACTGCTTCGCTGTCACACAGGCTTTTCCAGCGTGGAGTGATGATAATATTCTTTGGCTTTTGTCCAGTTACTTTAGAAGGCCAGATCTGAACACTGTTTGTAGAGGACCTGGTCTGTTAAGGAATGAAAACTGGGCATCCAAACCCCCAAACAGAGAGCCCATACCATCATAGGCTTATTATAAAAATGTCTTGAATTTTAGCAGTTGGCCATGTGGTCTCAAAGGAGTCAACATTCAGTGTCTTACTTAGGCCATAATGGAAGAATGAGGGCTAGATTAAGCAATATTGTCAAAAATCAGGATTAGTGAGAAGGTTCTTGATTGTGTACAGGTGTCTGCAATTCTTTAAATTTCCCAAAAAGTACATTTTTTTTCAAGAGTTATGCTAACCAGTATTGATTATTTAATATAGTTACTAATAAAGCTTTAATACAGTTCAGGCTGGTAGGAAAAAATTTGATTGACTGGACTACTGATCTTTAATTAGCTTTTGATCTTATAAAAAGATACTTCTCTATTCAGTAAGTAGCAGACACTTCACCATGTTGAAGATAGGGAACCTATAAGAAAAACAGTACTCAACTCATTCTACTCAGAAAATCCTAAACTTAAAAAAGTAATGCTGGGGCTGGGGATGTGGCTCAAGTGGTAGTGCGCTCGCCTGGCATGCATGCGGCCCAGGTTCGATCCTCAGCACCACATACAAACAAAGATGTTGTATCCGCAGAAAAACTAAAAAAATAAATAAAAATTCTCTCTCTCTCTCTCTCTCTCTCTCTCTCTCTCAAAATAAAATAAAATAAAATTATAAAAAAAAAAGTAATGCTGGTTTGTGTCAAAGGTCAATGCCAAGGGTTCCCCAAGGGTTTGTGTGTTGGAAGTTTGGTTCCCAGGGTGGAGATGTGAGAGATCGTGAAACTTTTAAGAGGTGGGGCCCAGTGGAAGGTGAACAGGCTACTAAGGTCAATGCCCTCAGGAGGGATTAATAAGCTCTTGAGAGAGTAAATTATAAAAGGCAAGGCTGGCCCCTTCCCACTCTGGTTTCCTCTCTTGCCCTGTAATCATTCACTCTTGTGTACACTCCCACTACGATGTCATCAGCTACACTGTAATCCAGAGAAAGGGGCCCTCAGCAAAGCCTGAACCAATGGAGCTGCCTGATCTTGGATTTGCAGCCTTTAAAACTGAACTACATAAACCTCTCTTCTTTATAAACTATACCAGCTTTGGGTATTTTATTATAGCAACATAAAATGGACATATATTTGATTGTATTATCAATTTCATAGTTAAAAATCACACCTTAGGGGCTGGGGTTGTGGCTCAGTGGTGGAGCGCTCCTCTGGCACACGCAAGACGCTGGATTCGATCCTCAGCATCACATAAAAATAAATAAAATAAAAGCATTGTGTCCAACTACAATTTTAAAAATGTTTTTTAAAAAAATCACACCTGAGGGGCTGGGGTTGTGGCTCAGCGGTGGAGTGTGCGCCTAGCATGTGTGAGGCCCTGGGTTCAATCCTAAGCACCACATAAAAATAAATAAAATAAAGGTTCTGTGTCCAACTACAACTAAAAAATAAATATTGAAAAAAAATTTTTGGGCTGGGGATGTGGCTCAAGTGGTAGTGCACTCGCCTGGCATGCGTGCGGCCCTGCCCAGGTTCAATCCTCAGCATCACATACAAAACAAAGATATGTTGTGTCTGCCGATAACTAAAAAATAAATATTAAAATTCTCTCTCTCTCTCTCTCCCTCTCTTACTCTCTCTTAAAAAAAAAAAAAGAAAAGAAAAAAATTTTTTTAGATCACACCTGATAAGTAGTTCCATCATCCTTCATTTCAAGAATTTCTAAGTTTATGTTTTAAACTACTGAACATGAAAGTCATTTGAAATTTAAATGTCATTCTTTATATGAGAGAGAAAACATTTGCCAATATTTGAAGAGTTTTTAACACAAAGTCACAATCCTAAATTCTGAATGAGGGCTACTTCCCACTTCTGCATGTATAATGAAGTAGCTTCCTGATGGTGTTATGATCACAACCTCCCCAGCGGAAGAGGAATGTTTGAACCGACTATATCTCCACCTGCTATATGGTATAGATTAAAGACATCCCACCTAGATATATTATTTACTAACATCTCTCTGTAAAGTGTTTATAGATGCAGGGGTAAAAATCATATGTGGACCTGTTTAATAAATATACATAATATACATTTATATCTCCACTGTGTTATTCCCTATAAGCCCTTTCCTAAATTATCAAAATAAACTGTTCTCTTATGCAAAGTTTTATAAAAATTTTAGAAGCTTTTTTATATAACATGCATCTATTTATCAAAATTAAAGAAATTGTGTGATTCTGTAATTTGTTATAGCAGCTATTACATACAATAAAAATTTCTCTACTCAATATAAGAATTTTAAAAAACTAGCACATATATTTTTAGAAATCCTCACATAATGGGTATGTTAAAAGTTCTTAATAGCAACCACAACAACCAAAAAAAAAATATATATTGATTTTTCCAAGGTAATCCTAAACATACACCAAAGACAAATAAACAATCAACTTGAAAGGGGATGTTGGCCATTACACTAATCAGACTTTAAAGAGTTCTAAAAATAGGAAAGAGTTCAACATAGAAAGCCATACAAAAATTTCTATTTTGTTTATTTATTTAGGTATTTAGGATTGAACTCAGCAGTGCTTAACCACTTAGCCACATCCCATCCTTTTTATTTTGAGACAGGGTCTCACTAAGTTGCTAAGGAGCTTGCTAAATTGCTGAAGCTATCCTTGAACTTGTGATTCTCCTGTCTCAGCCTCCTAAGCTGTGCCATCATGTCCAGCATACAAAAAATTTTATAAGGTCATGCAGAAAACTTATAAATTTTAGATATCATATTATTTAATGAGGAAACAAAAGCATAAGCATTCCTTCCCCCACTCCCCACCCCCAGTACCCAGGGGCTCTCTACCACTGAACTACCTTCCCAGCCCTCTTTTAATTTTTTGAGACAGGGTTTCATTAAGTTTCCCAGGCTGGCCTTGGATTTGTGATCCTCCTATCTCAGCCTCCCACATATCTGAGATTACACGTGGGGGCCACCATGCCCTGCAAAAGCATTCCTCTCTAAATAGTCAATTAATTCTCTCAGGATAGTTATTAGGGAGTTAAGAAAAAAAATGTTCCATCAATCATCATCATCATCATCATCATCATCATCATCATCATCATCTCCTCAATAAATGAAAATATAAGGCTCAAAATGAAAAAAGAACCTGATACAGGTCAAATTACATATATAAAATCTCATGCTAAAGCATATTACTCATCTTAAAATCATATAACCTTAGATTTCTTTCCTTTTTTCTTTAAATAAAAATTACTTTAATAAAAAACACTTGCTATATAAGACATCAGTAACTCAATACTATCATTTTGTCTGGTTAATTTCCTTAGGGAAGTCTATATAACATAATGACTTCCGCATTTTCTAGGTAGATCTAGCTATGGGCCATTTTTACATTGATCTAATTGAATAGCATCTATTTTAGGTTAATAAACCTTCAGAAATACAAATTTCTTACTAGTCAACAATATTTTTGAAAATTATACAAATTTATAAATCACTTGAAGCACTACATTAGCAAGACCACAATATCTCATTTCTGCTTCTATTTGTAGCCTTTAAAGCTTAACTCTTTGCTTTCCCACCTTCCCAAATGTCATCTTTTCCCCTATGATACTTCTTTCTTTCATATTCTTCTCCTCTGCCAACTAGAAAGTAATCATACATGATTTACATTTACCAAATGACTAAAATTCATTTACACTACAATATAGTCCCACAAGCACTTGTACCTTAAGCCACATAACGGTGAAATGGAGGTCTAACCTCCCACTTAAGAAGATTGGAGAGTGGTTAGGAGTATAATTCGGTGGTAGAGCACTTGCCTAGAATTATCCTCAGCGCTGCAAAGAAAAGGAGGAGGAGGAGGAACATCATCAAGCACATAGATTTTCTTTCTTTCTTTCTTTCTTTTTTTTTTTTGTGACGGTACAGGGACAGAACCATATATTACCTAAAGGTAAACCTATTAGAGTCCTTCAAAGGGGGTTGCTGGGTATAGAAAAGAATGTCCTTTGTCTCCCTACCCTCCCTAACACAGATTGCTAAAAACCCAGCTCTTCTCTCTCTGTCCCCTCCTTTCCTTTTTGTCCTTAGCCTATATAGAGCATGGCTACTAAACACACCTATTTAAACATAACCCCTGGGCTGGGGTTGTGGCTCAGTGGTAGAGCGCTTGCCTAGCATGTGTGAGTCACTGGGTTCAATTCTCAGCACCACATATAAACAAATGAATAAAATAAAGGTCCATCAACACTAAAAAAATTATTAAAATAAATAAATAAATAAATAAACATAACCCCTATCCTTGATTTTAAAAACACAGGCATTTAAGGCCAATAACATCACCTTAAGATAGTACAACACAACTTTTTCCTTTTCTTAATCTTTCTAGTGACATATTTTGTATTCTCATTTATTTACTGGATTTTTGGTACTACAATCCTACCCCGTAACAGACAAACCCCAAAATTTTTAATATTTCAATTATCTTTGGTAATTAAGATTTTGATTTCTTAAAAAAAAAAGTATCCTTTTGGAATGTAGCCCTTTCATCAGTGGAAATATTATGCTATTAAAATAATTTTTGTTTGTGGATCTCTCCAAAGAATTTGCAAATTATTTGCCCCTTGCTTTTATTTATTTATTTATTTATTTATTTATTTATTTATGTGTTTATGTATTTATCCAGTACTGGAGGATTGAACCCACCAGGGACACTTGACTACTGAGCTATATCCCCAGCTCCTTTTAATTTTTGAGACAGGATTTTACTAAATTGCACAGGCTGGCCTGGAATTTATAATCCTCCTGCATCAGCCTCCTGTGTAGCTGGGATTAGAGGTGTGTGTGTGCCAACCCACCTGGCTACAAGTTTTGTTTTTAAAAATTCTTACAGGTAAGAAGAAAAAACTTCATTGCACGCACCATGTCTTAAACAGATGGGACTGGGTGCAGTGTTGTAATCCCAGTTGCTCGTAGGCCGAGGCAGGAGGATCACAAATTCAAGGTCAGCCTCAGCAACTTAGTGAGAGCCCTGTCTCAAAATAAAAAATATAATGTGCTAGGGATGTGGCTCAGTGGCTAAGGGCCCACATTGGTTGTTCAATCCCTGGTACAAAAACAACAACAACAAAAAACAAAACAAAACAATAAAACCAAATACCAACAACAACAAAAGATGGGTAAAAATTTCACATCTTTGATTAGCTCACATTTTCATTGCTAGAATGAAAGAGTGTTAGCTTCATTTCTATTTCAATTTTTTGTTCTTATAACTTTAAGTAGTAAGAAACCTTTTTCACATCAATGTAAAGCTGAGAATGCAAGTCTTATTATAACAATTCTCAACTTTTTGAAATCTTTTTGAGTTATTTGACAAAAATAACAGTAATCTACCACCAAAAATACATTAATGATCTATTAGTGACTTAGAAGATAGCTCAATCAAGTCTTCTTTCTGTTTTGTTTACAGCAAAATATTAGAAATTATTTGAATTGCAAACGAAACTGTTATCCAGTCATCCTCCCAGATAATGTTATTCAGTCATTCTCTATCTTAACACAGACACCAGTTGTCCTGTGTTTTTGGCTCTGATGGATTTTTCATCCAGGGCAATGAACCTTTGTAAGATCTGAGATGGATGAGCAGTCTGCCTTTCTTTTACAAATGTGGGAGAGGGGCAACTGTGCAAGATAAGGTGGGAAAACAGAGCTGCGATGCTATCACAGACACATTCTCAGACCAGGCAATGTTAGGAAAAAGCATGTGAGGAATAAAAAGATCTCAAAATTCCCTTAAACTATTCATGTTCCATACTCTGAAAAGTGAACCCAAATTTGAAGATGAAAGTCAGTGTGCATCTGCAGCCCATAATATCAACACCACACAGGGACTACATGGAGGTGAAGAGTGAATACTTTTTGATGAGGAAAAGTATAACAGCAAAATGACAGACACCAAAATAGCAACACAATGTATCAAAGGAAGAACTCTGCTTGAAAGCTAAGAAGCAGATGAAGTTGTTGCTTAAAGCATAATAATTAAGGATTTTAAACTCACCAAATCATTCTGCCATCACAGACTAAAAAGCCTTGTTTATCCCTTCTCTGTCCTAGGAGAATAAACTCTCTCATGAGTCTTTCTGTTTCACTAAGACTATTTAAAAGCTGATGAAATGTTTAAGCAAGTCATTACATTAATATAAAAATATTTTATAGGAAAGAAGTATGATCAAAACCAAAGTGTGGGTAGCATTATAAATAAAGTAGAAAAGATATTTTTGACTTATAAACCATAGAAAGAAGGCACATAATTGCTAATTAGTTTTTTTCTTTTTTTACTAAAACAAACTGTTGCTATTAAACAAGATTTTCTTAAAAAAAAAAAAAAAGTGACACCGTATCTTTTTTTGTTTTATTTAAAGCAAACTTATAGCTGGATGCTGTGGCACATGCCTGTAATCCCAGTGACTCGGGAGGCTGAGGCAGGAGGATCATGAGTTCAAACCCAGCCTCAGCAACACAGCAAGGACCTAATCAATTCAGTGAGACCCTGACCCTAAAAAAACATAAAAAAGAGCTAGGGATGTGGCTTGGTGGTTAAGTGCCCCTAGGTTCAATCCCTGGTAGAAAGAAAGGAAGGAAAGAAACTTATTTTTTAACTAATATTCATGTTAATGGGATACCATGTGATATTTCAATACCTGTATATATTGTGTAATGTTTAAATCAGGTTAAATATATCTCTACCCTCAAATATTTGTCATTTACTTACAGCAAAAACAGTCAAAATCCTTGCTTTGTGAAATGTATCAGACATTATTGTTATCTATAGTCACCCTGTTGTGCAATATCACATCATAGCTTATTGTTCCTAACTGTAATCCTGTATTCATTGATCAAACTTTGATCATTCCTTCTTCCCTCCTACTCTCCTTAGCCTCTGGTAACCATGTTTTATTCTCAACCTCTATAAGATAAACATTTTTATATTCCACATATGAGTGAGATTGTATGGTGCTTGTCTTTCCATGTCTGGCTTATTTCACTTAACATAATGATATTCTAGTTCCATTCGTGTTGTTGCAAATGACAGAATTTCATTCTTTTTGTGGATGAACGGTATTCCATGGTGCATATGTACCACATTTTCTTTATCCATTCATGTATTGACAGACACTGGCTGTTTCCATTCCTTGTCTGTTGTGAATAGTGCTGCAAGGAACACAGGAGTGCAGATATCTCTTCAACATACTGGTTTCATTTCCTTTAGACATATACCCAGTAGTGAGACTACTAGATCATCTGGTGATCCTATTATTTTTTAATTTTTAGGAGAACCTTCATATTATTTTCCATAATGGCCCTACTAATTTACAATCCCCCAACAGTGCATAAGGTTTCCTTTTTCTTCATTTCCTCACCTGCAGTTGTTATCTTTAGTCCTTTCAATAAGAGTCACTCTGTGGTGAAATAATATCTTATTGTGGTTTAATGCATTTTCCTGATTAGTGATGTTAAGCAGTTTTTCATGTATCTGCTGGCCAGTTGTGTGTCTTTTGAAAAATGTCTGTTTAGGACTGTTGTCCATTTTTTAAAAGATAAGAGTTTTTTGTTTGTTTTCTTTGATATTGAGTTTTTTTTGGAGTTCCATATGTATACTGAATATTAATCCTTTGTCGGATGTCCTTTGCAAAAATTTTCTCCCATTCTGTAGGTTGTCTCTTCACTTGGTTGAGTGTTTCCTTTTCTGTGCAGAAGCTTTTTGGTTTGGTATAATCCCATTTGTCTATTTTTTTTTTTTTTTTGCTTTTGTTTCCTTGTCTTTATAACTTTATTTCTCTGAAGTTATTTACTTTAATTATCTTGTCTTATTTTACTGAAATAATTTATTAAGTATGCAATGCTTAAATAGTGCAGTCACAAAGATAAGCAAGATAGGTCACTATTCAGAAAACAGATTAAAATTCACAATTTTGTTAATTCAAAATTGTAGATTGAATATACGTGTTTTACTTATAGCCTGAAACACTAAACTCAAAAAGAGAGGCATCAGAAAGAGAGTAGGGGATTGACTAGTAGGTAAAAGATTCAACAAATTTCTAGAATTCAAAAGCAAATGGAATTGTGTTGATGGATGAGGCAAGCATAGAAAGCCATAGCCCAGAACACTCTGCCAGGCAACCAGAAAGGAGCTTGAAGCCAAACTGCTTCTTGGAACACTAGAGGGAACTTAGAGAGCCAATCTGCCCCTTAGAACACCTGTGGGTTCTGGGCTCTGAGCCAACATGTACAAGGGAGGGCAGGAGTGAGGAATGGGACTGAAGACAGCAGGGGTAACGGAAGATCTGACCCTGGAGCTGCACTGGTTGGCACCCCATCCACGTCCCCCACCCACAGATCACAGGCAGCCTGGCATTAACCCTCAGCCAAAAAACAGACAGACGAAGGAACAAACAGCTTAAGATGACCAAGGGGTCTAGTGCGGGTATGGTCTGGCCAGAGTAAAGTACTGCACTGACAAAAGTCCACCAAGGCTGACCACAAGCTCATGACCAGAGATACTGCCCAAAGAGGCTGTTACCAGGTGGTGCTATTACCTTTCAGCGGAAAAGGCTTGTTTACAACTGCTTATTGTTCCACAAATAGTCCTAGACAAATTAGTAGGGAAATAGGTTTTATTCAAAGCAAGCTTCGAAAGATGAAAATTCTAAAACAAAAACTTTCTCTTCTATCTTCCTTCAAAACTGATTTTGAATAAAATCTATTTTCTTCCAATTTGACTCCAAATATTTGTGGAACAATGAGCAACTGCTTTCCCCCAGTTTGACCAAACAGAATAAAATTCATTTTTCCCTTTTCCAGCTTTTGACTATTTCTTATGAATGTGGGTAGCCAAATCTAGCCAGCCAGGATATAGGCAAGGTCCCTGGACAAGGCTGCCGGTAACAAGGCCAGCCAATGCATCCCACCCTACAAAAGGCCTCAGCCAGCCATGCACACAGGTCAGGGGTCTAATGGGTAAACGGATCAGAGAAAATCCACACCAGTTACCCCGTCCTTCCTTCTAAAATATGAAGACAACCAAGGGTCATAAGGCACATAAAGAAATCCAGCAGCATGAAAAAGAACATTAAAAAAAAAAACAACCTCTAAAGGGAATGAAAATAAAGGGATATAAGAAAACTTTAAGAAAAACTACTATAGGGGCTGGTGATGTAGCTCAGTGGTAGAGCCTTGTCTATCATGCACTAACCCCTGGGTTCAATCCACAGTAACACACACACACACACACACACAAAAAAAAAAAGCCTACTAAAAACAGAATATTTAAAAGGATAATGCATCCTATACAATAGGAATAGGAAACCATGAAAAAGAAGCAAGGACAATTTTTTTTGAAGCTCCATGGTAGAGCACTTGCTTATCATATTTGAGTCCCTGGGTTCCACACTCAATACAGGAAGAGAAACAAAGAAATTTGGAAGAATTCTTTCAAATCAAATTTAAAATCCTTGGAATTAAATTAAAAATCATTAGAAAAATAAAATTAACAGATGTTCTGGGAAACAAAATTAATGAGAGTAAAGGTTATAAAAAAGATGAAAATAATAGAGAAAGTATGGAAGACATAAAAAGTCAACCCAAGAGGTACACCATGTGGCTAACAAGAGTCCTTAGAAAGAAGAAACAGAGAAAAGTGTAGGGAGAACTATTAAATGAATTATAGAACTTTCCAGAGTTGAGGAAAGAAAACCCACCAAGATTCAAAGGGTTCAGCAAGTGCCCCACACAACCGATGAAAGACCCACATCTACCATTCCTCAGGGAATTTCAAAATAACAAGTATAAACAAAGAGATGGTGAACAAGAAAAACAGGTAACCCACCAAGGACTGATAATCAAACTGGCTGCTTGTCAGCAACAAGGGATATTAGAAGACAATAGAGCCAAGTCTTCAAATTTTCTAAAGACAACTATTTTCAGCCCTACATCAGGACTAACAACAAACAAATACTGGAGTAAAATAAAATCAATTTTAGACAAAAAAGCACTCAAAATTTACTTCCCACACATCCTTATTTCAGGATATACTTTAGTAAAATGGAATAAATCAGGAGAGAGGAAGACTCAGAATCCTGAGAACAGTGATTCCAGTCCAAAAGAGAGAAGGGAAATCCTAGGAAGACAGTTGTGCTTTAGGCCCATTAAAAGCATGCTGGTCACCATGGGAACTGGAGAATAGAAGAGGGAGGTTTCTGATTTAAAGGGGTGCAGGAAAAAATGAGATTGTAATAAAGGCATAGTGTGCCAGAAAAAGAATAAAGGCAATCAGAAACTACTTGACGATTAAAAGAGAGGGGAGGGGTGCTGTAGCTCAGTGAGGCCTTGGATCCAATCCCGACCACCACAAAAAAAAAAAAAAAAAGGAGAAAGAGAAAGAGGTGGTAGGGAGAGGAAGGAAGGGCACTGTACAGCACGCATACACACACACACACACACACACACACAGTGACATTTCAAATATGAAGCAAACTTATATGTATCATGATGATGAAGAACTGATGGAGTATGAGAAAAGAGGAACCAGTTGCTATTAATGTTTGGAATCCTGAGAGCCCAGAGGTCATTACCCTGGCTCCAGAGAGAAGAAAATGTAATTCTAGCATACAAATTGGCTCTGCACTAGATAATATTTATAGAATCATATTTTAGAGGGTACTAAAATTAGAGATGTCCTTCATCTTAGGCCTGAAGTAACTTTGATATGTTTGGTCTCAAGACATACATTCAGAACCCTAACAGAAAGATTGACCAAAGTGTTTCACTCTCTTTTATATACATAGCATCAAATGATACCCAGTTCCTATCTGCCATGCCCTTCCTAAAGATGAGAGCCATTTTCAATATGGCTAGCTCAAAAGCTATATGTATAGCTTCAATATGAATCAGCTCAATTCACTTGGGTTTGAGGACCATATGACAGAAGAAATGTCTGCTTCCTGCAGTTAAGCATAACAGGTAACCATTCCAAGAGAAGTCAATTGAATGGCCAGGGGAGAACTTATGGTCCATGATGATCTCAAATGTAACTCTGGCCCTTTATTAGGGATCCTGAAGGCTAGGTTTTAAATTATTTTTGTTTAACAGAAACATCCAAAAGCAAGCAAGCATGGTTTCTAAATAAAAAGGGACTCTTTTTTTTTTTTTTTGAACCCAGGGGTACTTAACCACTGCATTACATCCCCAACCCTTTTAATTTTTTATTTTTGAGACAGGATCTCACTAAGTTGCTGAGGCTGGCTCTAAACTCATGATCCTTCTGCCTCAGTCCCCAAGCCACTGAGATTACAGATGTGTACCACTGCACCCAGCAAAAAAGGGACTTTTAAAAGGGAATTTGCAAATATCGTTTGTTCTTTTCCTTCCTGGTAGATATATGGTGAAGTTTCTGGGAAGGGACAAGGCCTTTCAGTGATGCGCTTAATAACAAGAGGCAATTGTCAAGGTCTGTTAATTCTACTTGCTTCCTATGACAAAAGAGAAAATAACTACAAGCTGCAGTCAGTAGTTCTCAGGTTCATAAGGGAGATTTTCTTTTACGGAAGAATTGACAAACTATAATAACATAACACTGTTTATAGTGTTCATATTTTAGATTCAATTTATATGGAGACTTGGTTGTGGTGACAGGACAAAATATAAATATTAGTTTGACTATGTAAAAGTGTAACTGACTGACAGAAGGAAGTAGAAGAGAGGGAAAACAGGTAAGAAAAAGAGCACATATGCCACTTCATAAAAAGGTGGGATTTAAGAAAGACTGTCCAAAGTAGATGAAATGAGAAATAAGAGAATAAGAGTTGCTATTATCTGAAGATACCAAGTTAAGCCACAGCAGAGGTAAAATTTTAAATGCAACTATCAAACACTGGAAGGAAGATGTAGTGTAAGAAAGCGAAATACTCATTTTCAAAAATGCAAAGTCAGTGGATATCTAAATTTGATAAACCAGGAAACAAAGGTAAAGCATCTACTATTTTGAGCAATGGTCTTCAAATATTTGGGGGGAAGGGGGCAGTGCTGGAGATACAACCCAGAGTCTTTTTTTTTTTTTAAATATTTATTTATTTATTTATTTTTTAGTTTTCGGCAGGCACAACATCTTTGTTTGTATGTGGTGCTGAGGATCGAACCCGGGCCGCACGCATGCCAGGCAAGCGCGCTACCGCTTGAGCCACATCCCCAGCCCAACCCAGAGTCTTGAGCATACTATCACTGAGTGAATCCTCAGCTCCTAATTTTTTTTTCAGTTGTAGATGGACACAAAATCTTTATTTTTATTCATTTATTTTTATGTGATGCTGAGGATCGAACCCAGGGCCTCATGCATATGAGGCAAGTGCTCTATTACTGAGCTACAATCCCAGCCCCAGCTCCTAATTTTTTTAATGGTACAACCCTCTCAAGGAAAATATTTCTAGGCCTAAATCTCCAACAATATAGACACACATCTTGAATCTCGAATATATTGATTTATATTCCACATAATTGTATGTCTATAATAATCTATTATATGTATATTGTAACTTGTATAAAAATAGAAATTAAAAATATATAATAATAATTTTGAATGGATTCTTCAAGGAGGAGAGGTGCTTAAGACACAGTTCTACAATTTAGTGGTGTAGCCAGCAGAAAATCCCAAAATAAAAGTGGTTACAAAAGGCTACCTTTGGGTAGTAAAGCAAGGCAGGGAGAGGCAGAAGGCGGGAATGATGGTTGCATCATGTGCTCATCTATGCTATGTTACTTATTGTGTACATGTATAATTTCAGGTAAGGAGTTAGTTGATCTAATCAGCTCCATAAAACTCCACATCTATACGTGTGTTTAAGCCAATTCATTTATTCAACAAACATTTGTTCACCATCCATTTTGGGTAAGGCATAGGAGACCAAGAGAGGGAACTTGACATTTCAGCTCTTAAGAAGATCACAGCCTGGGGCAGAAGAAAAACAGGAAAAAAACACTGATGGCATTTCAGTATCCAAAGTGCTGTAAGAGGAGAGAGTATGTGTATGCCGGCGGGGGTGGGGAGGATGTCATTTGGTCTCAGTCTGGGACACAGAGGAGGTACAGATAAAGTACACTAATACCTGTGGGATGTTATGGAGGGATTGCGGAAAGGTAATTTCCTCTCTGAGTTGAAATTTAAAGGACAAGTTGAAAAGTGAGAATAAAACAGGTATGCAGGGCGAATGGAGGGAAGGTGTTCCCAGGGCAAAAAGGAAAAGTGAGGTGGAGAGTTGGACAGAAGAGAAAGCATGTGTTATGTTTGGGAAACTGAAGTTTTTCAGGATCCCTAGGGCAAATGGTATCTGAAGTGGGCAAATGGTGTCTGAAGTGGTAATGGCAGGAATGAGAAGGCAAGGGTCAGAAATGAAGGGTTCACGCTCAGCACCGTGAGGGGTCTCTTGAAGGCAATGGGAAGCCTCTGAAAGATGTCACCAGCAGGGAGGGAGACCTGATGAGATCTGCCCTTTGGGGAAGATTACTCTGAAGAAAGGTAGAAGGAGGATTGATCTGAAAGGGGTAGATTAGGCTATTTCAGTGGGCCTAATAAGGCAAAAGGAAAGTATGAATTATACTACCAAAAGAAAAAAGAAGAGATGATACACTGACATGTTATTTTGGAGGTGCACTCTCTAGAAACTGCTAAGGGATTAAGTATGAGATTAAGAAAAGAAGGAGTGTCTAAAGGATGTGGACATCTTCCTCTCTGTGTAACTGGAGACTGCCACTAACTGAAATGAGGAAAGATGCAACTTTGACAGGCAGAAGTTTAGGTTTGGATGTGTTGACTATCTGGAGGATTATCCAGAGGTAGATAACAAGCTATTGGAAATGTAGAACTGAAGTGCTGAGGAGAGGTTTGGTCTGGTAACACCCAGTCGACACCTCTTACTATTTGGGTTATAGTAGAAGCCATGTGAAAAAGACATAATTACCTACATAAAGTGAGAAGTAGGAAGTTAGAATCCCAGGGAAAGCAGTGGGCAAAGGAAGATGAGACAGCAAACAAAAGTATAAAAGTATCAGGGCAGAACGATGGAAGGTCAGAGAAGCCAGGAGGTTCTGCGTGAAAAAAGAGTGGCTGAAAGGACAGATCTTAAGATCCAGGCTGAATAGGGAAAGGAGGAAGGCCACAAAGGGACTGACAGACTGGAAGGAATGGGAGTGGCAAGGGCCCCTAATCCTGATGTATGCCTATAATAATCTATTATATGTATTTGTAACTTGTATTGTGAGGCACTGGGTTTGATCCTCAGCACCACATAAAAATAAATTTAAAAAAATAAATATATGGTGTCCATTTACAACTAAAAAAAATTAAAGAATAATAAATAAATAAAATCAAGCAAAACTTCTGAAAGGGGTAAAGAATGACAACTTTAATTAATTATAATAGAGATAACATTTTAAAGGACCTTATTGTTCATAAAGTGATATTTTCCCACTCTTAATTTCAGTCTATATAAGAGTACAAATGATTCAAGAATAGTGTCGATTGTAAAAACAAATATTTCCAAAGACAACTATTTGCATTTTCCTTCCTTTAATAAATATCCCAAGACTCTACAGTAATTGCCAGAATGATAAACACAATAACAGCACTCATTCAAAATTTCTTCTTTGGTACCACCTTTAAGCCTATAAGGTTTAAAACCTAAAAGCAATGGGAAAGAAACAAAATATCTTAGGAAATTATTATTTTTTTAAAGAATATTTAACATGCAATATCCTCACTATTGCACAGTTCATCTTTTTTTTTTTTTAAAGAGAGAGAGAGAGAGAGAGTTTTTAATATTTATTTTTTAGTTTTTTTGGCAGGCACAACATCTTTGTTTGTATGTGGTGCTGAGGATCGAACCCGGGCTGCACACATGCCAGGCGAGCGCGCTACCGCTTGAGCCACATCCCCAGCCTGGAAATTATTGACTTAACTGTTAAGATTCAGTTTTATCTTTCTATGGTAGGAAGAATTCTAAAGATGTCCCCCAAGATTCCTATACCTTAGTTATTCAATCAGACACTGCTCTAGGAATTGTTGTGAAGGAACTTTGCAGGTGGAATTAAGGTTACTAATTAGATGACTGAAACAGATTATCCTGGAGGGTCCAATCTCATTGAAGAAGCCTTTTGAAACAGAAGAAGTAGGCAGAATAGTTAGCAAGATACTCAGAGGAAGGAAGAGAGGAGATGAGGCAGAAGGGGAAGTTGGAGAGACTGACACTAAGGACTTCACCCACTGTTGCTGGCTTTGACAATGGGAGGAGAGTCAAGAACCAAGGAATGCTGGTGACCCCCAGAGGCTGAGAATAACCCCCAGTCAATATGCAGCAAGGAAATGGGGATCTCAGTCTCACAACCACATGGAATTGAATTCTGACAACATCGTGAAAGAGTCTGGAAGCCAATTCACTTCTAGAACTCTAGAATGAACCTCAGTCTTGGAGACACTGTGATATCATCCCTGTGAAAGCTAGAGCAGAGAGCCAGCCAGGTCACACTTTCCAGACTTATGACCTATAGAACTGTGAGATCAGGGTACAAATAATTGGACATTGTTTTAAGTTGGTAAATTTGCAGTAATTTGTTATAGGAACATTGGAAAACTAACACATTTTTCATAAATCGCTGACTTCAAATGTGCTCTGTCAAATCATTTTTCTGTCCATTAAAGTAACTTTGAACAGAGTTTAACATTTCCAATCATACTCAGTTATTATGAAATCCAGTCTATTTTCCTTTAACTTATTTTGAAAATATTTAAACCTACAGAAAAATTTTTTAACAATAGTACAGTTGTTATTCCTATACCTATATTCATCAATCCCCTAAATGATATTTGACAATATTTGGAAATGTCACTACTAGGTATGCTATTGGTATCTAGTGGTTAGAGCCCAAAGATGCTGCTAAATATTCTACAATGCAGAACCCCACACAACAAAGAATTATCAGTCCAAAATCAATAATGCTAAGGTTAAGAAACCCTGCTCTATGAATATATATACACAAACATTTTTTTTCCTGAACTTCTTGAAAGTAATTTATGGACATTATGATACTTTTTACATAAATACTTCAGTTTATATTTATAAAAACAATGACACTATCTCATATAACATAAGCTAACATTGATATAATACTACCCAAAAAAGTCCATTTTTAAATTTCCCCATAATCTTAAAAAAAAATGTCCTTTTGGGCTTAAAAAATACAGGATACAATCAAGGGTATATAGATCTACATGCTGATCAATGTTTTAAATGTAAAATAAATAAGCAGCTCTGATTTTCAAGCACTGGGGAGTATAACTGATGCCAGTGCTAAGATCTAATAGTCTGTAACTCTGGCACTATATTATTTCTAGAATGGTCTACTAATTTGTAGATCCACACCTCACACCCATAGAATGGTCATCCTCCCCCTCTACCAAAAAACAAAAAAACACACAGACATAACAAATGTTGGAGGGGATATAGAAAAAGTAGAACCCTTGTGCATTGTTGGTAGGAATGTAAAAAGGGGCAACCACTATGGAAAAGTGTATGAAGGTTCTTCCAAAAATTAAAAATAGAATTACCATGATCAAATAATCCCACTCTAGGTACAGAAAATAATTGAAAGCAAGATCTCCAAAGAGATATTTGCACTTCTATATTCACTGCAGCATTATTGACAATAGCCAAGAAGTAGAAGCTATTTAAACATCCATCAACTGATGAATGAATAAAGAAAATGTGCTATACACGCAGAGTAGAATACTACTTAGCCTTAAAAAAAAGAAGAAAATTAGGGGTTGGGGCTGTGGCTCAGCAGTAGCACACTTGCCTGGCATGTGTGAGGTACTGCGTTCGATTCTCAGCACTACATATAAATAAATAAAATACAGGTCTATCTAGAACTAAAAAAGAAATCTTAAAAAAAGAAGAAAAAGAAGAAGAAAATTAGTTGAGTATAATGGCACATGCTTGTATCCCAGCTACTTGGAAGGTGGAGGCAGGAGGATTGCAAGTTCAAGGCCAGCCTCAGCAACTTAGCAAGATCCTCAGGTACTTAGTGAACGCTTATCTCAAAATGAAAAACAAAAAGGATTGTGTTTGGAGCTCAGTGGTAAAGCACTCCTGGATTCAATCCATCCCTAGTATCATTAGAAGAAAGGGGGCATGGAGGGAGAGAGAGAGAGGAAGGAAGCAAGGAAGGAATTCTGCCAACTCAATAACATGGATGAATCTTGAGGACATTGTGCTAAATGAAATAAGGCAGTCACAAATAGACAAATAATACATGGTTCCATTTACATGAGGCATCTAAAGTAGTCACTAATAGAAACAGAAAGTAGGATGTGGTTACCAAGAACTAGAGGGTAAGAAGGAAATAAGGAGTTGTTCAACGGGTGGAGTTCCAATTTTGCAACATGAAAAAGTTCTAGAGATCTGCAGCACACAAGATACATATGTTAAAATTACTGTATTGTATGCTTAAAATAGTTAGAATGATGAATTTTATGTTGTTTTTGATCACAATTTTTAAAAAGTGGGCTGGGGTGCTGGGGTTGAAGCTTAGTGGCAGAGATTTGCCTACCATGTGTGAAATACTGGGATCAATCCTCAGCATCACATAAAAATAAATAAATAAAATAAAGGTACTGTGTCCAACTAAAAAAAAAGTAACTAAAATACCATGACCAAAGCTAAAGAAATATTTAAATTCATTTAATACCTACCTGACAAAATAAATAAAACAGAAAAATAAAAAACCACCAAGAACTACTAAAGACAAAGATAAATTCATCTAGTAATATTGTTGAAAACATTCATAGTTCAAAGCTGAGCATGATAACATGTGCCTTTAATTCTAGCTAAATTAAAGCTGAAGTAGGAGGATCACTTGAGCCCAAGAGTTGGAGGTCAGCCTGAGTAACATTGTGAGATGTCTAAAAATGTACGTGTTAAAAATGTTAAAAGTTTGACTTTTCAGTCCAACAATGTAAAAATATGGTACTTATCAGAATGATACAGTATTTATAAAATATTTATTTTTTAGTTTTTAGGTGGACACAATACCTTTATTTTACTTTTATGTGGATGGAGGTTATGGGTATGTGAGGGTAGGAGTTATATGAGAAACTCTTTGTATTCTCTCATTTTTCTGAGATCCTAAAACTGCTCTAATTTTTTTTTAAGTCTTTAATTTAAAAAACAAAAAAGTTCTGGTGCACTTTCACTCTATGCTGCAGCCTCAAGAAGTGTGGTAAGGATGTAATCTGCCTGAGGATTCACCATTTGTTTGAGTTTCCAACAGGGGCAGAAATACAACTAATGGTGGGGGCTTCGGTTGTGGCTCAGTGCTAGAGCACTAGCATATGTGAGTCACTGAGTTTATTCCTTCAGCACCACATTAAAAAAAAAAAAGAAAAGAAACACAACTAATGGTAACATCAAATGGCTACATTATAATTCTGTGCTTAAATTAATACATGGCATGTACATGCTCTCTAGACACACAGTCTCAGAAAGCTAGTCACAGCTCTGGAGATTTTGTTTTAGGCACAGGCAAGACCTTGTGCCTTTTCCCTCTGTAGTCTTTTGGGACAGAGAACAATCACCAGCTCTAATTATCTTTAGATTTAAAATAATCACGGAGACTGAAAATGGGCAAGGAACCACATTACTTTTACTACAGCATTTGTCAACATTGTCACTATTACCAGTTAATCCATATCAGTAACCCCATCTGGCACTAAATCCCACAAAATATAAACATTAGGTCATAAAAAAAACCCCAAACTATTTGAAAAATAGTGCTTATATAAGCCAAAGAGGCAAGTAGCAGAAATATTCAACAAGCACAAACTGCTTAATTAGAACATACCATCTACCCATTCATTCATGACAACCCTTCTGAACACATACTGAAATTTCCAGTGCAGTCATTTTGAGGATGCCTTAAGAAAACTTAAATGTTTGCAATCTCAAGAGCTTGAAAATCTTCAAAGGACCCTAAGACCTCAGACATCAAATTCCATTAGAATCTGCCATCTTTTTATATGCAACAGGGTGTGGGAAGAATGACTGGAATGAAAAATGTATATTATCTAAGTATAGTGAATCACCCCTAAATTGTCTTTTCTTACATTCTTTCAGGATTTAATGATAGTGTGAAAGAAGCAGGTATTCTATCCTAAAAACAACAAATTAATTATTGGGCTGCTGTGTTAACAGCCTCATTCAGACTGAGTAAATCCTAAACAAAGATCTCCATTTGCAGAAAACACACTGCTAAAAACTCTCAAATGCAGGTACTATTTTGGATTACCACGCTTACAGTGCACAAGTAGTATGTGCCACAATGGTGAATAGAAGCAAAAACGCTGCCTAAAAATGATTTAAACTGGTTACATGCCAATAGTTTCTGATCTCAGGGGCAGGATTGCTCTCTTCAATATGCTACAACATTTGGCCAGTCCAGGAAGTACTACTTCCCAGGGAAGTTTCTAACAAAGCAGTGAGAAAGGATGGAAGTGTAAATTAGCTTGCTCTGGGAATGGTGCATTGCTGTGAGAGGCTTGTTGCTCAGGTACACATTTGTTGGCTACCTATTTTTGACAGATCCCAAGCCCTCCTGGGTCTCAGAAAGGATGTGCATGGCAAAGGATGCCTGCACTGCTCCCCAGGAAGGAGGTGTTCCCTGAACCAAAAACCTGGCATTGGTGGGATCTGCAAGCAGTAGAAACACATCCATGGAATAAACTCATTTCCTTTCTCTTCCTTCCTTCCTCCCTTCTTTTTCAGCTTTTTTGAGATATAATTCACATACCATACTTGTTTAATGTATACAATTCAGAGTTGTGCAGCTGTCACCACTATCAATTTTAAAACATTTCCATCTCCTCGCCTCAAAAACCTCCTACTCGCCAAGCTAGGTGGTGCACACCCGTAATCCCAGCAGCTTGCAGGCTGAAGCAGGAGGATCATGAGTTCAAAGCCAGTCAGCAGAAGTGAGATGCTAAGCAACTCAGTAAGACCTTATCTCTAAATAAAATACAAAATAGGACTGGGATGTGGCTCAATGGTCAAGTGCCCCAGAGTTCAATCCCTGGTACCAAAAAAACCCCAAAACCAAAAAACAACAACAAAAAAAACCTCCTACCCATCAGTACTTACTTTTTTAAAAAAATGTGTGTGAGTGTATACACACACACACACACACATAGAGAGAGTTGTAGATGAACATAATACTTTTATTTATTTATTTTATGTGGTGCTAAAGATCGAACCCAGTGCCTCACATGTGCAAGGTAAGCACTCTACCACTGAGCCACAACCCCAGCCCTCAGTACTCACTCTTCATTTTCCCCCAGCTCCAGGTTATTAATAATCTATTTCCTATCTGAATAGATTTGCCTGCTTGGGACACTTTGTGTGAATGGAATCACAGAAAAAAAAAAAAAAAAAAAATATATATATATATATATATATATATATATATGGGTTTTTTTTTTTTTTTTTTGGTAGTTGTAGATGGATATTACGTCTTTTTTTATTTTTATGTGGTGCTGAGGATTGAACCCAGTGCCTCACTGGAACTAGGCAAGCACTCTGCCACTGAGCTACAGCCCCAGCCCCAGATTATATTTTTTTGTAACTATCTTGTTTCATAAATTCAATTTTCATCCATGTTCATATATGTATCAGTATTTCATTTGACTTTATTGATGAATAGTATTCTACTGCGTGGATATTCCACAAAGTTCTTTTCTTCACAAGCAGTAAAATCGTTTTTTCTATATGAACAAAGGTATACACAGTAATTAGGTGTCCACAATAGTCCATGAATGCCTATTACAGCTGAAATTATATCATTAATTACAAAAGGCTAAATGCTTTAAGTGTCATAAACTAATGCAGTGATATCTGGATTAATAAAAACACTAAGAATGAAGCTCCTTTATATGTATGCTTAAAAGTTTTCTCCTGTAAATAACAGGAAAAGAAGGAAATTTGCAAGCCTAAGGTCTGAACACTTCAGGACATAACCGATATTTGAGCTCATTTGGCCAAAAACAAATAGAAAAACTGCAAGATAGAAATCTGGTCTCCCAAACCTCCATCTCCTCTTTCCAGGCTCGTATTCCCTTCCTCCTTTTTGAAATCAATCCATTCCTTCCTGTACTCTTTACCCCTTCTCCTACCCACAAGCAAAACAACACTTCTGATACCTGTTGAATAGCTTCAGCTTTGTTCCAAATTAAAATACATTCATGCAGCTGGGCACTATGGCACACACCTGTAATCCCAGCGGCTCAGAAGGCTAAGACAAGAGGATCACAAGTTCAAAGCCAGCCTCAGCAAAACCGAGGCACTAAAGGAACTCAGTGAGACCCTGTCTCTAAATAAAATACAAAATAGGGGCTGGAGATATGGCTCAGTGGTTGAGTGCCTGAGTTCAATCCCCGGTACTCACTCACGCACTCCCCCCCTCCCCCTCGCCAAAAAAAGAAAAAAATAAACACATTTATGCAGAAATGTTACTTAAACCAAACATTTGTATTTTAAAACATCTCCTAAAACATGAAATGAGAATTAGTTTCCCTCATGTAAAAATTTCTGACATAAACTAGCTGGTAAGGAAAGAGCTTTTTATTTTGTTTTTGCCAAAGAGACCCTTTCAAATCATAACAGACCCTCTCCGTGGCAAATCAAAGTTAGCGAGTAGTCTCAAGATGATGCACAACTAGTAAGAAGGTGGGGAAGAAATAAAAAAAACTGTTATTAATTTTGTTAGGCATAACAGAGGTATTATGATTATGGCTGAAAATATTCTTATCTTTTAGATATGTATATGAAAGCATTTGGATAAAATAATGTGATGTCTGAGATAGACTTTAAAATACTTTGGCTAAAGGCTGGGGATGTAGCTCAGCGGTAAAGCACTTGCCTAACATGAACAAGGACCTGGGTTTGATTCCCAGCACAGTAAAAAAGAAAAGGAGAATGAACACAAAATAGTTTTTCAGTAAGC
Source organism: Marmota flaviventris (assembly GCF_047511675.1). Classification (NCBI taxonomy): domain Eukaryota; kingdom Metazoa; phylum Chordata; class Mammalia; order Rodentia; family Sciuridae; genus Marmota; species Marmota flaviventris. Next base: position 78,979,812 of record NC_092507.1, read on the forward strand.
CTTTGCTCTTTTCCTTCATAACACTTACTGTTACCGTAAATTCCTGAGATTATGTGATTAATTTCCTTGACTAGAAATTAAACTGCATGAGGACCACAAAGATGTTTGCTTAGCTCCCTCAGAATTTCCATTACCTCATGTAGTTTCTGACATACAGGCATCTAATAAATATGTACAAAGTAACTGAATCAATGGGGTCATAGCACCTAGGTCAAAAATGTTCAATAAGTCAAAGGCAGGGCTAGAAAACCTGGAATCTCTAGTTGAAGGGATTCAATGTATTTCTCTATTTGTATTTATCATTTAACTTCACATGCTTCTCTTAAAAATGTAGTAAAGGTGTCACAAAACAGATTCAGCTTCATCTAGCTCACCCAATGATACTGATGTCATGTTCTCTGATAAGAATGCCAATCTCCATTTTGTGATATGGAAACAGAAGAACCAAAAAGTAAGTTAACTTTTCAAGGTCATAATAAACTAGATGCACAAATGTAAACAGAACTCAGCTTTGTTCTCATGCCTCACATTGTTCCTCAAGGAACATGATTTTATTCTCAAGAAAAATACAAAAGAAGTGGGGAGACTGGGAGAGAGCACTGAATCCGTGTTTCAAATGCAAGCACTTTCTGCAGGTGAAAAACAAGCTTTTTTGTTGTTGTCTTCTTTGTTCCCCTCATAATGAACTCAGCCATGTTCAGTAATAGGACATAACATTTAATGGCTGTAGTCTCTCCAGTAGAGCCCCACCTCATCTGCCAATGAAACCTATTGCCTCTAAAAATTGATTATCACTCCATTCCTTCAATTTTAGGAATCTGAGGCCAAGAAATAGCAAACAGCTTGCCTCAAATAACACAGCTTTCCAGTGCAGAGCAGGGAGTTCAAAGCCAGCCTCAAAGCCAGTCACGCAAGAAAGACTCAGAGGGTTGTTCAAAATGCAAATTCCCCATTCCCACACTTATCATGCCTGACTCAGTAGATCCTGGATGGGGCCCAGGAATTCATATTTTTAACAAGTTCCTGTTGATTATAATGGGCAGCCTGAACAAATAGCCTCTAAAGGAAATAGAACTCTCCAAGCAGGCTAGTGGTTATGGGCAGACACGTCCATTTCATAAGTGTGAGCTGATGGATGTTTGGAAGCTTTGCTTATGACAGAAGGGATATTGAAGGAGGCAGATTTGTGCAATTCATCCCCTTTGTCTGGGACTGTTATCGGTGACTGATATTTGTCAAATGAACCTGGAAGTGGCTCAGTTACCAATGTTGTCCCAGTAGGAACCCAGGCATGTAAGCAAAAGCAATGGATCAGATCCATTTTTCTGTAAACATCTCCCTCTCCACACTAAGGCGAAACAGAATTTCCAATTAACTTGGCCTTTTTGCCCCAAAGCTCATTGAGAACATACACTTTATTTTGTTAGCAAGGAGGTAACAAAAATGCTGAACATGGCAGGCAAAGGCAGGACTGTTTGTCATCCTGGGTAAACAGAGCAGGAAACTCAGCCCCTAGGAAAGAACAGAAAGGCTCAGAGATAGGGCCTGGGGCCTTCTTCTACAGCCATGTCCTGTGGGGCCTGACTGAGTTGAGCCAATGGCCTCAGCAGTATTGGTCAGCTTTCTATCACTGTGACAAAATAGCTCAGAAAAAACAACTTAAAAGAAGGAAAAAGGGCTGAGGTTGTAGATCAGTGGTAAAGAGCTTGCCTTGCATGCATGAGGCCCTGGGTTCAATCCTCAGCACCACATAAAAATAAATAAATAAAAATAAAGATATTGTGTCCATCTCTAATATATATATATATATATATATATATATATATATATATATATAAATATATATATAAACAAAACAACACAGTCCACAGATGCTTGGTTCTCTTGCTTAGTAATTGACTCAAGTCAAATTGAAGAAGGGCAAAACACCCATCTGGCTAGATGCTTTAGAAAATCCATTGGTGACTATTAAGAAGATGGGCCAGATATATTTTGAGGAGCAGGGCCTCTACTGATGTATTCAGTGAAGAGCTGGAATAAATTACTAAATGCATTTAACCTGCATATCTGAATATCTATGTCTTTTGCAACCATATCTTAAATAGACACCTAGAAGGTGGTGATTCAACACATGTGGGTCTGACCCAGGTACAGTATTTGGGGAAGTGAGGACTCTGGAACCATGATGCAAAAGAGCACCTCAACAGAATGGCTCAACTTCCCTGAGCCTTGGTTTTCTCATCTGCCAAGTGGAAGCAAGAACACTCGGCTCCCCTTATGACTTTACTCTGCTACTGTTTGGCTCTCCACTTGGTCCCACTCCATCCATTGCTGGGGTTACACACTCAGGCCTTCTTGTACTTCCATCCCTCTATGCGCAGGACCTTTGTCCTTGCTATCTTTGTCCATCTACTTAGAACATGCTTCCCTAGATCCTACCAGGATTGGACGCTCTTCCTCAGTCAGAGTGAAAGTTGCATCTTGTTTTCTGACCATTCTGCCACTCCCTGTCTTGATTTTTGTTGCATTTTCACTTAAAGGAATTCCTGATAAGGGAGGATTGGTTTATGCTATTGTTTCCTATATGTCTTATAGCTTTTTTTGGTCCCTCCTTGTGTGATTATTATCCTCTTTAGTTTATTTATTTGGTACTGGGAATTGAACCCAGGGGTGCTTTACCACTGAGTTAAGTCCCCGGCCCTTTTTTATTTTGAGACAGGGTCTCATTAAGTTGCTTAGGGCCTTTGTAAGGTGTTCAGACTGGCCTTAAAATTGAGATCCTCATGCCTCAGCTTCCTGAGTCATTGAAATTACAGGCATGTAACACTACACCCAACTCAGCTGTTTATTTTTATAGTAAAATATTTTAATTCTTATACTTTTCAGTTTAGGTATGACCTATAACTATTTCTTTGTGGGAGTTCCATTTAACATGAGAAAAAGATGCTACTCTGATGTGAATCTATAGCAGCCTAACTTCAATAACATACAAAATGTTCCTTCTATATACATCTATCCCCTCTCCCCTTAGCTACTGATATCACAAAACTGCATGTGTATGCACTATTATTCAGTAACACAGACTAATAATTGGGGTTTTTGCAACATTGGTTTCTTTTTTTGTTTTGTTTTGTTTTAGTTGTCAATGGATCTGTTTATTTTATTTATTTATATGTAATGCTGAGGATTGAACCCAGGGCCTCATGCATGCCAGGCAAACGCTCTACCACTGAGCCACAACTCCAGCCCAACAACATTGGTTTCTTAAATCACGTGGAAAACAAAAGTGGCACTACTATTTTGACCCTCACAAATTTGCCTTTACCAGAGATCTGTCTTCATACAGCTCTGAGTTCCTGTCTAACGTCCTTCTATTCAACCTGAAGAACTCCCTTCACGGAGGGGCACATCCTAGTGTTGATCAACTCCCTCTGTTCTTGTTTATCTAGTGCTGTCGTTTGAATATGTACATCCCTCCAAAATTCTTATTGAAACTTCAACAGCATTGCAACAATATTCAGAGGTAGGGCCTTCAGGAAGTGCTTAGGCCATGAGGGTCCAAACCTCATGGACAGAAAGTATACCTTTATAAAAGAACACCTGTCTAGCATGTACAAGGTCCTGGCTCAATCCCCAGCACTGCACACATACAAAAAAGTACATTCATTAAACTAGGTGTGGTGCATACATTTGTAATCCCAGCTACTTAGGACACCGGGGCAGGAGGTCATCTTTGAGGCCAGCCCTGAAAAACTTAGCAATACCCTTTCTCAAAATAAAGTGAAGAGGTTTGGGGATATAGCTCAGTGGTAGAGCACTTGCGTAGCATGTGCAAAGCACTAGATTCAATTGCCAGTACACCAGATAAATAAAAAGAAAGAAAAAGCTTGAGTTGGTGAGTTCAAGCCTTCTGGCCTTTCTACCATATGAGGACACAGCAACAAGGTGCCACATTAGAAGGAGAAAGCCATCCCTCTCCATACACAGAGTCCCCTGTTGCCTAGACCTCAGATGTGCTAGCCTCCAGAACTGTGAGTGTATTTGTTAATAAATTATGCAGTCTAAAGTATTTTCTTACAGCAGCATGAAAGAACCAAAGAATCTAGAAATTCCTCCATTTCTCCCCCTTATGGAAAGGACGATTTTGCTGACCAAAGAATCCTTGGCCAACAGGTTTTGTCTTTCATCACTTTGAATATATCAATCCACTGCCTCCTAGGCTTCAGGGTTTCTAATGAGAAATCTGATGAGGACCTTATGGAAATTATGATGCACAGTCCCTTCTTCTCAGCCCCATAGATGTTAACAACATCCTTACAGTGTCTTAGGGAACACAAGGTGAATAAAGTGTTACTATCCTTTTGACACCAATCAGTCCAAGTTAAAAGAAAAAGGAATTGAATACCTTGAGTGTAGTATGATGAGGTATTGAAAAGCCACACCTTATAACAGATTTTTGGACTCAAATGAAAAAGTCATTAAAACATCCTACAGGTTTTTAATTTCTAAGCAAGGGGAATGTCAGTTCCCATAACTCATTGAAGTAAAAAAGCTTTGGAAGTCCTTTCTTATTTTTATTAATGAAGTGTAAAAGGTCCTGGAGGCCAAAAAGTGAGACAACTACTATGGATTATGCCCGGCTGTGACTGGGCCATTTCAGGATGTGACCTCACAAAGTACAAGTGTAAAGGAATTTCAACAACCACCTATAAGAACCCTGTCTTTGGATGAGTTTTTTTGTCCATAAGCCTGGAGAGCTCTTGGTTGATGACCTGTTGAACTCAGATAGTTAGCTTATTTGGTTTGGGAGTTTTGTTTGGGGGTTTCTTTGATTTGAGGTTTTTTTTAAATATTTTTTTTCTAGTTGTTGATGGACCTTTATTTTACTTATTTATATGCGGTGCTGAGAATTGAACCCAGTGCCTCACACATGCTAGGTAAGTGCTCTACCACGGAGCTACAGCCCTAGCCTGGTTTGAGTTTTTAATTTTGTTTTCTTTTAGGTTTTGTTGTTTCTTTTTCCTCTTTGTTTTCTTTTTAAATTTTTTTTTTAGTTGTAGATGAACACAATACCTTTATTTATTTTTGTGTAGTACTGAGGATCAAACCCAGTGCCTCACACATGTTAAGCAAGTGCTTTTATCACTGAGCTACAACTTCAGCCCCTTTTTGTTTTCTTTTTAGCTAGCATCATTGGTGTTTCTTATTATGATTGGTAGTGAGAATAGTGACTCTACTGAAGGAATAGTGTGACAGTTCAGCTCCTCCTTTAAGGATAGTGTCCTGAAGGACATGGGACAGAGGCAGCTTTGCCCAAGTGAAATTGGCTTGCCATATCCTAATAGGTACAGAGGTGGCTATGAAAGTACTGTCAAAGGCAAAGGAGAACTTCCCCTTTATTATATCCAAAGTGGATATAATGGAGACTGTGGAACACCCAAATGTGATCCAGCTATTTCAAGTGACTGAAACCAGTGAAAACATCTACAATCAGGATGGAACATGTAAGTGGGGGACAGCTGTTGCTCCCCATCCTGGAGGCTGCTGGCACACAGAAGCAGGAGGCTCAGGGAGTGTTCAGTCAGATCACATGCACAGTGCACTACTGCCATGAGAAGTGCATCGTGCACAGAGACCCAAAGCCAGAGAACATCCTGGTGAATGCCAGAGCAAACATCCAACTCTGTGACTTTGACCTGAGTCACAGGTTCACAGCTGAGCAAAAACTGGACATGTTTTGCAGCACTCTCCCATACTGTGCCCCAGAACTCTACCAGCAAGTAAAATGATGACCCTGCAACAGATATCTGGAACCTGGGTGTCCTCCTATATTTCATGGTCACAGGTTGCCTCCCATTCAAAGCAAACATCTGTGTGCAGCTGAAGGAGCAGATTCTGCACATAGGATACAATATCCCCCTCCCATTTCCACCTCATCTGTCATTTACTGTCAATCCCACACAGAGGCCCATGGTAGGCCAAATCATGGGGCACCTGTGGCTAAGCCTGGATAAGGAATATTCAACTTAGCCAGCTATTTCCTGATGACCTACACCCCACAATAACGATGATTATGTTTGGCATGGGGTACAGCCTATACAAAACCTGGGTACTTTTATTAAAGAGAAAATTTAATGATGCTATGGCTACATATGTTATGCTCTAGCCTCAGAGAACCCCAGTTAGGCCTGTGCATCTGGAGGTTGGGCCTTGCTTTCCTCCTGCAGATCCTTCCACCTTCCCTCTCCTTTTGAAGAGGAGTGTTAGTAAGCCTCCTCTCCACACCTTCCTCTTCTTGCTGCTGAACATCAGTGGCCTGAGGAAGGTAAGCAATCAGGACAGATGGGCAGCCCAAGAGCCAGCCTGCCTGCTATTCCTCACTGCAGACTACCTGTGAGGACCCTCCCACCCCACACCCAGAATAGCCCCCCCAACATTTCCCTGTGCACCCCCCCACCCAGTTCCTAGTTGAGCTTCAGTAGGTAGGAGGTAAGGACAGCAAGTCCTCCAAGGATACATCATCTAAAGAAAATTCTCTTTTCACCAGCAAGCCCATGGTAGGACCAAAGCCTGTGCCCTTAACAACAGAAGGGCTGGAAGGGAGGCCTAGGACTGTTTATGAATATCTTGTTGTGTGCCATGTTGTATAGCTCAGAAGACAGGCCCTGGATTCAGAAACAATGGCTCCAATGAATGGAGGGCAAATGGGCCCTGGATTCAGGAACAAAGTGGCTGTAATAAAAGTGGACAGCTGGGCTGGGGATGTGGCTCAAGCGGTAGCGCGCTTGCCTGGCATGCGAGCGGCCCAGGTTCGATCCTCAGCACCATATACTTAAAAAAAAAAATGATGTTGTGCCTGCCGAAAACTAAAAAAAAAAAAAAAAAAATATTAAAAAATTCTCTCTTACTCTCTCTCTCTCTCTTAAAAAAAAAAAAAAAAAGTAGACAGCTAAGCACAGATAAAAATGAATGGATGGCCATAGGTCCCTGAGCTTCATGGATCTTGACATCATGGCATAAGCATTGGCCAGGCAAAGACTTAAACAGGTACAGAAGGAGGTGAGTGAACTGCCTTGGGCTTCTGAGCATGATTCCAGTCACCAGTACATTCAGAGCCACCTGGAGATAGGAGGGTTCCTCTGCCCCCAGCTTGGGAGAGACATCAGAGACCATTTTTCCTGGGACACTTCCCCTTGCCCTGCTCTTCTCTGTCCCGTCTCCCATGTTTCTGTGATAGCAAAGATGGTTCTTAGTACATGTGTTTCTCACAAGTCTTACAAAATTGATGCTCCAAAGATTAAAAAAAAAAAAAAAAAAGGAAAAGGAAGTACCACGTAAATTAAACTTCAGTGGCTGAAAAATTAACTACAACAGTCTCAGTTGAAAATATTTTATTTTGACTTTGCCTAAACAATTTTTGAGGTTGAAGCACCTAGTAGTAGAGAAAGTGTAAAAAGCACTTATTTGCCAACAGGAAATAGAAGAAGGTTTGGCAGCTAAGTAATTTTTTTTTTTTAATTTGAAGTTGTATATGGAAAGAATGCCTTTATTTTATTTGTTTACTTTTATGTGGTGCTGAGGGTTGAACCCAGTGCCTTATGCATGCTAGGCAAGCTCTCTGCCACTGAGCTACAACCCCAGCCCTGGCAGCTAAGTAATTTGAATGCCTATTTTTAAAATTGGTTAAATTGAAACTATGGTGAGGAATAACTAACAAGAAAATTAATAGAATAAATGCTAAGATAATGCTTAAAACACTAGTTGCCTGAAATTCCAGTTCCCAAGTTTTGAATTTTTAAAAATCTATAATACTATATACCATAATACTATTAAGTCTATAATTTTTGTTGTTGTTGTCAATGGACACAACATCTTTATTTATTTATTTTTTTATGCGGTGCTGATGATCGAACCCCATGCCTCACACTTGCAAGGCAAGCGCTCTGCCACTGAGTTACAGCCCCAGCCCCTAACATATAAAATTTTAAAAAATTATTTTATATAGAAATAAATTACTAAAATAGTACTATACTCCCAATCCTTTTACCATTATTTGTTGTTTGTTTGTTTTCAGTTTGGTTTGGTACTAGGGATTGAACCCAGAAGTACTTAATGACTGAGCCATATCCCCAGCCTGTTTTGTATTTTTTATTTTGAGACAAGGTCTTCCTAAGTTGCTGAGGCTGGCTTTGAACTTGCAATACCCCTGCCTCAGCCTCCCCAGCAGCTGGAATTACAGGTGTGAGCCACCACACCAGGCTAGTTTACCTTATTTTGGCAATAATGATGTACTAATTCAGAAAGTCAGAAATGCCAAATATTTGTCATTAGTGGAAGCATAACTATTTGTAAAAACTAATCTGAAAGCTCTTGTGCTATTCGGTATCAAAGACTGTCACATCTCTGGAAAGTGTTCATAACCAAAAAGTCTAAATCTACCACCAAATCTAAAAATTAAACATAGGTAGCTAGGTATTTTTAGTTCAAAAAAACATTTAAAATATATCAAGAATCATATGTTGGGGATAGTATGGAAAGCTTTTTTTTTTTTTTTTTAACTCACATAAAAGGTTACATGCCCAAAAACGTAATTTTAGACTGGGTTATACATACGTTACTCGAGGAACAATTGCTACTGGTGGTGCTGATACAAAGATTCAGAACATTCCGTTTTATTCTTAGCCCTTAGTATCATGAATTGTCATATCATGCTTCCAATCTACACTTACATCACTCATCTCAGGGTCATGATTAACACATAAAATTTTCAAACAAAAACATAAGGTTTACTTGTCTCATGACGGTTCCTTCTCAACTTTTTTCATAATTTTTAAAAGCACCAGCAGACCCAAACTACCCTACCAATACCTTTAAGTCTTTTAATGCAAACGGTAAAGGAATAGTGCCCTCTGAATGCACAGAACACTGCTGACCCACATGAGGCATTGATTTGTAGTTGTTTTTCCATTGGAGTGATGGATTTGTGTTCAGCTACTCGCGATGTCTGCTAGGTCCCCCTGGTGACCAAACAGTACATGAAGGCAGTAGCAGGGTTCGAAAGCATAGACTGGTAGCGGAACAGAGGGTGGAAGGAGAAATCATGAAAAATTAACACGCGAACAGTACACACGACATGACTGAGAATTACGTTTGCATTGCTGGGGTACTGGAGATCCGCACACCAGTCACTGTCCCCTTTCCTTTTCAAAAGCAAATACACATAGCCTAGAGCTTCTCATCCCTACCTCCCATTTAAATCACGGGTGTGATGGATAGACCAAGCCAAGGGGCTCAGCACGAGGCACACGCCGCTTTGGGGGGTTTGGGGAAGCATGGATGTGACAAATTGTCATAATTGTCTAAAATATGGAGGAATGACACACCACCTTTCCTACCACTGGCTCAAGACCCGAGACAGAGTGAGGAATAGCTAGCCAGGGAATGGGGGGGCCAGGAGAGGGGGAACACTGAAACCAGGAAAAAGGCGACGGCACGTCCCAAGCTCCGACTGAAAGGGCGCAGGGCAGGGGGCAGCGCCCGGGGCGCAGGGTCGCACCCGGGTCGCGTCTCGGGGCTCTCAGGGTGCACCCGGCGCGAAGGCTAGCCCGGGCGGGACGAGCCGGGCTTCGAGCCCAGCCGGCTGAGGCGCGGGAGGCACAGGGGCAGCAATGGGGGGCGCAGGCGGCGCCGCCGCCGAGGGGCTGCGGCGCCCGGACGACCGGAGAGGGCGCGCCGCCAGGTGCTGGACGGCAGGGGGCAGCGGGGTTCGGGCGGGCGCCGACCCTGGGAGGAAGGAGGGGGACGGGCGAGTCCCGCGGGACGCGGAGGGCGCGCGGCCCGGTGCGCCCGAGGAGGGTGGCGGGGCAGCCACTGGCCTACCTGGAGATAACAAGGTTTCCTTAGCCAGGCCCCCGGACAGAGACTCCTCGCCATGGTAATCACACATCGCCCCGCCGCGCCGCAGTCAGAGGCGGACCAGAGCGCTGGCGGCCGGGCTCCCCGCCTCCCCGCCCCCTGCCCGGTCGGGCCCGCCCACTCTCCCGCCCCCGCCGGGCGCGCGGCGCGCTACCCCCGGCCCCACTGCAGTGACGGCGGCGGACGGCCCGAGGCCCGGCCTCCTGCTCTGTTCGCCGAGCCGCCGCGGCTGTCAGAGCGGCTGCCGCCGACTCCGCCATAAAGGGGAGTCGCACCTCGCCTCCGCCGACACAAATCCAATTGCTCCTCGCGCTTAAAGGGGAGGTGCGCGGAGGAAGGAGGAGGCGCCGCGGAAGCGCAAGTGTTGCAAGCTCAGCTCGCCAAGGGAGGATGGTAGCCAGCAAGGGGTGTGCGCCGCGGGAGCTGGAGCGCCGACCCCTCAGTGAAAGCCGACCTCCTCACTTGCTGGGGCTCTCCGCTCCCAGCACTGCGCCTGGCCACGCATCCCATCACCCTGCTTCGGCGGGACGGATCCTCGCTCTGGACTCTGCCCTTTGAGTCAAAACGTGTCTGAGCGTGTTGTATCAAAATTCAAAGGAAGCTTTGGGCTTCTTCCTTGGGGACAGACTTGTTTTACCTCGCGCGCGCGCGCGGCGTTCAGTCGGGTGGGGAAAAGGGGTGTCTGCAGCATCCAGAGACTGGACCCGCGCGTCTTGGGAGAACTGTGTTCTGTGCCCACCGAGGACTGGGCTCCCCTCTGTTAAACTCAGTGGTCCCTGGTGGACTTCAACTTTTTTTTTTAATGTACTTTTTATTTTTTACAATTCCGACTTTTTTGGTTTGTTGTTTTCAAGACAGCTTCGGAGTTTTTCTGGCCCCACCCAAGAATCCTGATCCAAAAGGCGGGGTGGGGGGGACTAAATTAAATACAGTCGTGAAGGCAAGAGACCTGGGACGTGGCATAGCTTCTCAGTTAAGGCTACATAACACAGGGTGTGGTGTCTTTCTTTTGACAGGTCCAAATAAGGGAAAAAGGAGCCACCCTAGCAGGAGAACAGCTGTTGATCCCAGTGACTTTTATGGAGGAAGATGCGGGTTTTACATCACTTTACCCCACATACCACGTTTTCACGTGGTGCCAACAACGTTTGGTCATTCAGAGCTCACAGGCTCCTTGTTTTGAGAAGTGGTTTCCCCAGAAGCAAACCTTTACGCATTCTCATGTTGAGTTTTTACATAAGCTTTGTTCTGGTGTTTCCAGTTTCAGTAAGATAAAGATGGATCATACTAGTTTTACTCATTCATTCAGCAAATATTTATTGAGTACCCAGACACAGTTCAAGTTGTTTTGGCTATACACACAAAATAGACAAAAATCCCTGTCCTCGAAGATATTACATTTTGTGGTGGAGGGGAGGCAATAAACAATAAAAGTAATAAATACATAAAATCAAATAGGCTGGGCAGCTGGGGACACATGACTGTAATCCAGTGACTTGGGAGGTTAAGATAGGAGGATCACAAGTTTGAGGTCAGCCTGGGCAACTTAACAAGACCCAATCTCAAAAAGAAAAAAAAAAGAGCTGGGGATGTAGCTCAAGTTCACTGGCAGAGCACTCACCTGTCATGTGTGAAGCCCTGAATTCAATCTTCAGGAGCCTGGCCACTAAAAATAATAATAAAGAATGTGAGGAGAATGATTGGAGATGACTATTATAGACAATTCTTTTAATAAATTCTCCTAGGGGGAGGAGCAAAATGAGACAGTGATTTTTTTAATAGAAAGAAATATTTAGGAGGGGCAGAGCCGCCCCCCACCCCCCTCGCCTGCCAGGTAGGGGAAGGGTGACCACCCACAGAAAAGGCCCAGTGGCCCAGGGCGGGACAGAGCTTCCAATCACTCCTGCAAGGTAGGCGGGCCTGCGACCCACTGGCAGAAGAGGAGCAGCCGCCTGCTGAGAGGCTGAGCCGCCCCCTCCCCCTGCGCTGGCATAGTAGACGGAACTGGGACCAATCACAGAGCAGGCCCAGCGGCCTGCTGAGGGGCAGAGCCGCCCCCCACCCCCCTCGCCTGCCAGGTAGGGGAAGGGTGACCACCGACAGAAAAGGCCCAGTGGCCCAGGGCGGGACAGAGCTTCCAATCACTCCTGCAAGGTAGGCGGGCCTGCGACCCACTGGCAGAAGAGGAGCAGCCGCCTGCTGAGAGGCTGAGCCGCCCCCTCCCCCTGCGCCAGCATAGTAGAGGGAACTGGGACCAAAGACAGAGCAGGCCCAGCGGCCTGCTGAGGGGCAGAGCCGCCCCCCACCCCCCTCGCCTGCCAGGTAGGGGAAGGGTGACCACCGACAGAAAAGGCCCAGTGGCCCAGGGCGGGACAGAGCTTCCAATCACTCCTGCAAGGTAGGCGGGCCTGCGACCCACCGGCAGAAGAGGAGCAGTCGCCTGCTGAGAGGCTGAGCCGCCCCCACCCCCTGCGCCGGCATAGTAGAGAGAACTGGGACCAAACACAGAGCAGGCCCAGCAGCCTGCTGAGGGGCAGAGCAGCCCCCCACCCCCCTCGCCTGCCAGGTAGGGGAAGGGTGACCACCGACAGAAAAGGCCCAGTGGCCCAGGGCGGGACAGAGCTTCCAATCACTCCTGCAAGGTAGGCGGGCCTGCGACCCACTGGCAGAAGAGGAGCAGCCGCCTGCTGAGAGGCTGAGCCGCCCCCTCCCCCTGCGCTGGCATAGTAGACGGAACTGGGACCAATCACAGAGCAGGCCCAGCGGCCTGCTGAGGGGCAGAGCCGCCCCCCACCCCCCTCGCCTGCCAGGTAGGGGAAGGGTGACCACCGACAGAAAAGGCCCAGTGGCCCGCGGCGGGACAGAGCTTCCAATCACTCCTGCAAGGTAGGCGGGCCTGTGACCCACTGGCAGAAGAGGAGCAGCCGCCTGCTGAGAGGCTGAGCCGCCCCCTCCCCCTGCGCCGGCATAGTAGAGGGAACTGGGACCAAACACAGAGCGGGCCCAGCGGCCTGCTGAGGGGCAGAGCCGCCCCCCACCCCCCTCGCCTGCCAGGTAGGGGAAGGGTGACCACAGACAGAAAAGGCCCAGTGGCCCAGGGCGGGACAGAGCTTCCAATCACTCCTGCAAGGTAGGCGGGCCTGCGACCCACCAGCAGAAGAGGAGCAGCCGCCTGCTGAGAGGCAGAGCCGCCCCCTCCCCCCCGCGCCTGCAAGGTAATCGGAACTGAGACCACCATCAGAACAGGTCAGACCTGCAACCGAGAGACAGAACAGGCCCAGTGGCCTGAGGAAGGGTAGAGCCGCCCCCCCCCCACGCCTGCAAAGTAGGCGGACCTGCGACCCACTGGCAGTACAGCCCCAGAGGCCTGCAGAGGGGCAGTGCCGCTGCCTGCGCCTGCAAAGTAGGCAGAACGGCGACCACCGACAGAACAAGCCTAGCGGCCCGCAGAGGGACAGAGCCGCCGCCCGCGCCTGCAAGGACGGCGGACCTGCTACCGACTGGCAGAGCAGGCCCAGCGGCCTGCCGGGGTGGTAGGCACATTGCCCCAATTGGCGGAGGGGCAGAGCCGCCGCCCGTGCCTGCGAGGGAGACTTTGCAACTATACAAGACCAATATAAATATATAGGGGGAAAATTCAATAGCACAACAGTTTCACCAAGAAGAAAGGAACGCGAACAGTATGAAGAGACAAGGAAAGAAAGGACCACAAGCATTGCAGGTCAACTCAACGTTAGAAGAAGTAATAGCTGCAGCTGATGGAATGTCAGATAAAGAATTCAGGATATACATGCTTCAGATGATCTGGAGTCTCAAGGAAGACATCAGACAGCAAAATCAGACAATGAAAGATCACTTCAACAATGAATTACATAAACAAATCCAAGAAGCAAAAGATCAACTATTCAGGGAAATAGAGGTTATAAAAAACAAACAAACAGAAATCCTAGAAATGCAGGAAGCAATAAGCCAACTTAAAAACTCAATTGAGAATACTACCAGCAGAGTAGAACACTTAGAAGACAGAACATCAGACAATGAAGATAAAGTATTTCAACTTGAAAAGAACATAGACAGCTCAGCAAGACTGTTAAGAAACCATGAGCAGAACATCCAAGAAATATGGGATAACATCAAGAGACCAAATTTAAGAGTCATTGGGATACAGGAAGGAACAGAGTTTCAAACCAAAGGAATGAGCAATCTATTCAATGAAATAATTCGAGAAAACTTCCCAGACTTGAAGAATGAGACAGAACCCCAAATCCTAGAAGCCTACAGGACGCCGAATGTGCAAAATCATAAGAGACCCACACCTAGACACATTATAATGAAGATGCCCAACATACAGAACAAGGAGAGAATTTTAAAAGCTACAAGAGAAAGGAAACAGGTCACATTTAGGGGTAAGCCAATCAGGATAACAGCTGATCTTTCAACACAGACTCTGAAAGCTAGAAGATCCTGGAATAACATATTTCAAACACTGAAAGAAAATGGGTTCCAACCAAGAATTGTGTTTCCAGCGAAATTAAGCTTCAGGATGGAAGATGAAATTAAAACCTTCCACGATAAACAAAAGTTAAAAGAATTTGCAGCTAGAAAACCATTTCTTCAAAACATCCTTGGCAAAACATTACAGGAAGAGGAAATGGAAAATAACAATGAAAACCAACAGTGGGAGGTAGGACACTAAAGGGGGGAAAATAATCAAAGTGGAAAACAAACCATGTTTAGTAACATAAATAAACAAATATGGCTGGAAGAACAACCCATATCTCAATAATAACCCTAAATGTTAATGGCTTAAACTCACCAATCAAGAGACACAGGCTAGTAGAATGGATCACAAAACAAGACCCAACAATATGCTGCCTACAGGAGACGCATTTGATAGGAAAAGACATACATAGGCTGAAGGTGAAAGGTTGGGAAAAATCATATCACTCATATGGACTTCGGAAACAAGCAGGAGTATCCATACTCATATCAAATAAAATAGATTTTAAGCCAAAGTTAATCAAAAGGGATAAAGAGGGACACTACATACTGCTCAAGGGAACCATACACCAACAAGACATAACAATCATAAATATATATGCCCCAAACAATGGTGCAGCTATGTTCATCAAACAAACTCTTCTCAAGTTCAAGAGTCTAATAGACCACCATACAATAATCATGGGAGACTTCAACACACCTCTCTCACCACTGGACAGATCTTCCAAACAAAAGTTGAATAAGGAAACTATAGAACTCAATAACACAATTAATAACCTAGACTTAATTGACATATATAGAATATACCACCCAACATCAAACAGTTACACTTTTTTCTCAGCAGCACATGGATCCTTCTCAAAAATAGATCATATATTATGTCACAGGGAAACTCTTAGACAATACAAAGGAGTAGAGATAATACCATGCATCCTATCTGATCATAATGGAATGGAACTGAAAATCAACGATAAAAGAAGGAAGGAAAAAGAATATATCACTTGGAGAATGAACAATAGGTTACTGAATGATCAATGGGTTATAGAAGACATCAAGGAGGAAATTAAAAAATTCTTAGAGATTAATGAAAACACAGACACAACATATCGGAATCTATGGGACACATTGAAAGCAGTTCTAAGAGGAAAATTCATTGCTTGGAGTTCATTCCTTAAAAAAAGAAAAAACCAACAAATAAATGATCTCATACTTCATCTCAAAATCCTAGAAAAAGAAGAGCAAAACAACAGCAAAAGAAGTAGAAGGCAAGAAATAATTAAAATCAGAGCTGAAATCAATGAAATCGAAACAAAAGAAACAATTGAAAAAATTGACAAAACTAAAAGTTGGTTCTTTGAAAAAATAAACAAAATCGACAGACCCTTAGCCATGCTAGCGAAGAGAAGAAGAGAGAGAACTCAAATCACTAACATACGGGATGAAAGAGGCAATATCACAACAGACACTTCAGAAATACAGAAGATAATCAAAAATTATTTTGAATCCTTATACTCCAATAAATTAGAAGATAGTGAAGGCATAGATAAATTTCTTAAGTCATATGATCTGCCCAGATTGAGTCAGGAGGATATAGACAACCTAAACAAACCAATATCAATTGAGGAAATAGAAGAAACCATCAAAAGACTACCAACTAAGAAAAGCCCAGGACCGGATGGGTATACAGCAGAGTTTTACAAAACCTTTAAAGAGGAACTAATACCAATACTTTTCAAGCTACTTCGGGAAATAGAAAAAGAGGGAGAACTTCCAAATTCATTCTACGAGGCCAACATCACCCTGATACCTAAACCAGACAAAGACACTTCAAAGAAAGAAAACTACAGACCAATATCTCTAATGAACTTGGATGCAAAAATCCTCAATAAAATTCTGGCCACTCGGATACAAAGGCACATCAAAAAAATTGTGCACCATGATCAAGTAGGATTCATCCCTGGGATGCAAGGCTGGTTCAATATAAGGAAATCAATAAATGTTATTCACCACATCAATAGACTTAAAAATAAGAACCATATGATCATCTCGATAGATGCGGAAAAAGCATTCGACAAAGTACAGCATCCCTTTATGTTCAAAACTCTAGAAAAACTAGGGATAACAGGAACATACCTCAATATTGTAAAAGCAATCTATGCTAAGCCTCAGGCTAGCATCATTCTGAATGGAGAAAAATTGAAGGCATTCCCTCTAAAATCTGGAACAAGACAGGGATGCCCTCTCTCACCACTTCTGTTCAACATAGTTCTCGAAACACTGGCCAGAGCAATTAGACAGACGAAAGAAATTAAAGGCATCAAAATAGGAAAAGAAGAACTTAAATTATCACTATTTGCAGATGACATGATTCTATACCTAGCAGACCCAAAAGGGTCTACAAAGAAACTATTAGAGCTAATAAATGAATTCAGCAAAGTGGCAGGATATAAAATCAACACGCATAAATCAAAGGCATTCCTGTATATCAGCGACAAACCCTCTGAAATGGAAATGAGGACAACCACTCCATTCACAATATCTTCAAAAAAAATAAAATACTTAGGAATCAACCTAACAAAAGAGGTGAAAGACTTATACAATGAAAACTACAGAACCCTAAAGAGAGAAATAGAAGAAGATCTTAGAAGATGGAAAAATATACCCTGTTCATGGATAGGCAGAACTAACATCATCAAAATGGCGATATTACCAAAAGTTCTCTATAGGTTTAATGCAATGCCAATCAAAATCCCAACGGCATTTCTTGTAGAAATAGAGAAAGCAATCATGAAATTCATATGGAAAAATAAAAGACCCAGAATAGCAAAAACAATGCTAAGCAGGAAGTGTGAATCAGGCGGTATAGCGATACCAGACTTCAAACTATATTACAGAGCAATAGTAACAAAAACAGCATGGTACTGGTACCAAAACAGGCGGGTGGACCAATGGTACAGAATAGAGGACACAGAAACCAATCCACAAAACTACAACTATCTTATATTTGATAAAGGGTCTAAAAGCATGCAATGGAGGAAGGATAGCATCTTCAACAAATGGTGCTGGGAAAACTGGAAATCCATATGCAACAAAATGAAACTGAATCCCTTTCTCTCGCCATGCACAAAAGTTAATTCAAAATGGATCAAGGAGCTTGATATCAAATCAGAGACGCGCCGTCTGATAGAAGAAAAAGTTGGCTACGATCTACAGTCGGTGGGGTCGGGCTCCAAATTCCTCAATAGGACACCCATAGCACAAAAGTTAATAACTGGAATCAACAAATGGGACTTACTCAAACTAAAAAGTTTTTTCTCAGCAAAAGATACAATAAGAGAGGTAAATAGAGAGCCTACAACCTGGGAACAAATCTTTACTCCTCACACTTCAGATAGAGCCCTAATATCCAGAGTATACAAAGAGCTCAAAAAATTAGACAATAAGAGAACAAACAACCCAATCAACAAATGGGCCAAGGACCTGAACAGACACTTCTCAGAGGAGGACATACAGTCAATCAACAAGTACATGAAAAAATGCTCACCATCTCTAGCAGTCAGAGAAATGCAAATCAAAACCACCCTAAGATACCATCTCACTCCAGTTAGATTGGCAGCCATTATGAAGTCAAACAACAACAAGTGCTGGCGAGGATGTGGGGAAAAGGGTACACTTGTACATTGCTGGTGGGACTGCAAATTGGTGCAGCCAATTTGGAAAGCAGTATGGAGATTTCTTGGAAAGCTGGGAATGGAGCCACCATTTGACCCAGCTATTCCCCTTCTCGGTCTATTCCCTAAAGACCTAAAAAGAGCATGCTACAGGGACACTGCTACATCGATGTTCATAGCAGCACAATTCACAATAGCTAGACTGTGGAACCAACCTAGATGCCCTTCAATGGATGAATGGATAAAAAAAATGTGGCATTTATACACAATGGAGTATTACTCTGCATTAAAAAATGACAAAATCATAGAATTTACAGGGAAATGGATGGCATTAGAGCAGATTATGCTAAGTGAAGCTAGCCAATCCCTAAAAAACAAATGTCAAATGTCTTCTTTGATATAAGGAGAGTAGCTAAGAACAGAGTAGGGTCGAAGAGCATGAGAAGAAGATTAACATTAAACAGGGATGAGAGGTGGGAGGGAAAGGGAGAGAGAAGGGAAAATGCATGGAAATGGAAGGAGACCCTCAGAGGTATACAAAAGTACATACAAGAGGAAGTGAGGGG
Source organism: Marmota flaviventris (assembly GCF_047511675.1). Taxonomy (NCBI): domain Eukaryota; kingdom Metazoa; phylum Chordata; class Mammalia; order Rodentia; family Sciuridae; genus Marmota; species Marmota flaviventris. Next base: position 78,998,464 of record NC_092507.1, read on the forward strand.
AAGGGGAAAAATAATACAAGGGGGACAAACGAATGTCAGTAAAGGGGGCAGAGAGAGAAGAGGGGAGGGGAGGGGAGGGGAGGGGAGGGGGGATAGTAGAGGATAGGAAAGACAGCAGAATACAACAGACACTAGTATGGCAATATGTAAATCAATGGATGTGTAACTGATGTGATTCTGCAATCTGTATATGGGGTAAAAATGGGAGCTCATAACCCACTTGAATCAAATTGTGAAATATGATATATCAAGAACTATGTAATGTTTTGAACAGCCAACAATAAAAAAAAAAAAAAGAAAGAAATATTTAGTTATGATGGACATGATACAAAAGAAATAATATCAGAACAAGAAGAGAGAATTACTAGTGTGGTGTCCTTGAGAGATTTGGGGTTTGGAATCTAGCACAGAAGGATCATCATTTACAGTTTGAGATTCTTTGGGGACAGTAGGACAGGCTCCCCAACTGCTCCATAAATGACTTAAGGTAGTCAGAAATCTTATTACACACCTCCTATCTTTCCAGATCATTCCCTTTTTTCTCTTGACTCCTATAATCTCCCAGACCCTCCCCCCACGGACTTCTAATTCATTGATCCTACCACCCTTTCACTGTCTTTAACCTCTCCATATTCACTTCTCCCCCCCTTAACTCATCTAAAATTATATGGTGAAATCATAATCACTCCTTTGCTTACATCCTCTGTTCCTTGATCCTCTCTTTTTTCCTATTCCCTTGGCAAAATTTGATTAAATAGGATTCTCAGCCTAGTCTGAGCCTGTATCCTGGCAGCTGATTATTGCTAAGGAAAGAAGAGCAGTGGCACTGACTTGTCCCACTTAAATTCATGTCTATGAATTCAAGTTAGCCCTTAATGACACTCAGTAAGCATACAATTTTTCCTAACCCATCTTCCCATTATCCTAAATAAATATTTCACACCCTTCTCTCTTCAAACTTCTACTCATCTTTCCCACTTCCTCATAGCTAATAACATTAATTCCAGTGGGGTTTTTTTTAATTTTTTCAGTTGTCAATGGATCTTTATTTATTTATATGCAGTGGTGAGAATCGAACCCAATGCTTCACACGTGCTAGGCAAGTGCTCTACCACTGAGCCACAACCCCAGCTCCTCCAATGTTTTTTAAAGAAAATTGAAACAGAACAGAACTTACAGAACTCCTCATACAGGAGCACAGACTTCCAAAGGTCAAGGGGAAAAAATAATCTGTAAAGACAGGAAATGTGTAATAAAAATTCGGACTCCATTTATTACATTTGATATATTATAGTTTTCAAGCCCTACTACCCTTTGTGCCCCACATCTGAGCAACTGATAAGAAAACCCAGGGCCTTTCATGCCAGCAGGAAGTCTTCCCATCCCCAACCACCATAAAACCCTGAGTCTCCTTTCTCTGCTCCCTTAAGTCATTTATGGACCAGTTGAGAAGCCTGCCCTACTGTCAGTGTCTCACTGTGTAGTAAACCTTTTTATTCTCCTGATGCATGTGTAGCATCATCCACTTCAACATCCAAACCAAATTTGGGGTGGAGGAGTCCATCCCACTTCTGCAAAATTACCACAGTGAGATGCACGAAATTGAGATTATGGTGAAGTCTAGGGTGGAATTCGACCATGGCAGTAAGTGGTGAAAGTGCCATATCGTTGGCAGAGAGTCAAGATCAGAGCACCACAAATATTATAAATGTACATATTAAAAGCAAGACTTAGAACAAGAGAGGTGCTGAAGAGGGTGCCAGTAGCAACAGCTAAAGTCCTTGAGAAATAAAACACTGGGCTGGGAATGAAGATCACTGCGAGGCCCTGGGTTCCATCCCAGCAAAACACACATACACCAAAACAAACATGAATATCAATGGTACACAATAGAAGACACAGAGACAAACCCACATAAATACACTTATCTCATACTAGACAAAGTCACCATAAACTTATATTGGAGGAAAGCCTTTTCAACAAATGGTGCTGGGAAAACTGGAAATCCATATGCAACAAAGTGAAATTAAACCCCTATCTCTCACCATTCATAAAACTCAACTCAAAGTAGATCAGGGACCTAGGAGTTAAACCAGAGACTCTGCATCTATTAGAAGAAAAAGTGGACCCTAATCTCTATCATCCGAGATTAGGCCCCAACTTTCTTAATAAGATTCCTGTAGCACAAGAATTAAAACCAAGATCAATAAATAAGATGGCCTCAAACTAAAAAGTTTCTTCTCAGTAAAAGAAACAATCTGTGAGGTGAATAGAGAGCCTACATCTTGGGAGCAAATTTTTATCCATCATTCATCACATAGAGCACTAATCTCTAGGGTATATAAAGAACTCAAAAAGCTAAACATCAAAATAATAATAATAATAATAATAATAATAATAATAATAACCTAATCAATAAATGGGCCAAGGACATGAACAGACACTTCTCAGAAGAGGTTATACAATCAATCAACAAATATATGAAAAAATGTTCATCATCTCTAGCAATTACAGAAATGCAAATCAAAACTACTCTAAGATATCATCTTGCTCCAGTCAGAATGGCAGCTATTATGAATACAAACAACAATAAGTGTTGGTGAGGATATGGGGAAAAAGGCACACTTATATATTGCTGGTGGGACTGCAAATTGGTGCAGCCAATATGGAAAGCAGTATGGAGATTCCTTGGAAATCTGGGAATGAAACCACAATCTGACCCAGCTATTCCTCTCCTAGGTCTGTGCCCAAAGGACTTTAAAAAAGCATACTATAGGGACACAGCCACATCAATGTTTATAGCAGCACAGCTCACAATAGCTAAACTGTGGGACAAACCTATATGCCCTTCAGTAGTTGAATGGATTAAAAAATATGGCATATATACACAATGGTACTACTCAGCAATAAGAGAGAATAAAATCATGGCATTTGCAGGTAAATGGATGGCATTGGAGAAGATAATGCAAAGTGAAGTTAGCCAATCCCCAAAAAACAAATGCCGAATGTTTTCTCGAATATAAGGAGTCTGACTCATAGTGGGGTAGGGAGGGGGAGTAGAGGAAGTCTAGATAGGGTAGAGGGGTGGGAGGAGAAGGGAGGGGGCAGGGGATTAGCAATGATGGTGGAATGTGATGGACATCATTTTCCAAAGTATATGTATGAAGACACGAATTGGTGTGAACATACTTTATAAACAAACAGAGATATGAAAAACTGTGCTCTATATGTGTAATAAGAATTGTAATGCATTCCACTGTCATGTACTTAAAAGATAAAATCAATTAAAAAAAAGTGAAAAATATTTTAATTGAATATGTATTTCGTTCTCCCTTACATAAAAATGGATTATTTTATTAGCTTTTTAAAACTGCACAATGAAGATCTAATTAGACTGATAAAAAATGTACCAGTTAGAGCAATATCAAATGACACTCCTTTCCTTTTCACCTTGACAGTAGTGTTGGATCACATAATTCAACTCACATTCTTCAAGGATATTTTAGAAACCTATCATACTTTTAGTCTGTGATTTAGTGGACATTTACAAATGTGAACATTTTACACAAACATCCAGATTTTTGGCTTTTGTGAAAACTCCAAGATGGTTAACCAAACCTTTCATTCACACACCAATGGTGGGCTGGCCAGCCTCTGAGGTTTGTGGTTTGCCACCATCCCTACTTCTCCTGCTCCAGCCCCCAGCATTTATTTATCTTTCTTGTCTGACCCCTGTCAGCATTTAACTTTGTGACCTCTGAGTTAAAGTCATAGTAAGTGGTTTAGGAAAGTATATTCAAACAGGAGCTTCTTGGAATGGGAAGCAAGGAAGGGACTAAGTGAAGAGGATGGAAGGGAGGGAATTAGGCTGGGGAGTAATTACTCCATTAAAGGTGAATCCAAGGGCTGAGAGTGTAGGTCAGTGCCATTCTTGAGGCACTGGGTGTGATCCCAGCACTGGAAAAAGAGAGAGAAAGAGAGGGAATTCATCTTTTACCTGAAATTCCATAGACAACAGAACCAACAAATGAATATATCCATCTTCTTATGACAATAGATAGTGCAGGGTATTGGTAAGGCAAGGTGATGGCTGAATTTGCACCCTTGGAAAAGTGCAATCTGTTATGATTTAGTCATGAGAACCCAGACTGAAATGAGAAACAGGGCTTGCTTTTTTTTTTTTTTAATCTCCCATGAAAAAGCACATTAGAGATTGGAATAAGGAAACACAATGGTTCTATTTTTCCACTAACACTACCACCAAATATTAAGAATCTCTTGTGTCCAAAATGTTATAAAATGCTGTTCACAGTATGGAATACAAGAAAGTTATTACAAAGTAGGCCTAGTATTTTGTGTCAATATGGAATGAAAAAGCTTAAAATGATTAGATTAGAATTTGAAGGTAAATTATAATTCATTGTTATGTTCCTAATACATAACATAGCACCTGGCATATGAAAGGTAATCCATAAACATTTGTTGAAAGAATGAATCAGTAAACGAGGCTTCCAAGAGGATAAAAGTTATAAAAATAGTTTAGGTTTAAAAAAATATTTCAGGCTGTTGTGATGATGCACACCTATAATCCCAGTGACTCAGGAGGTAGAGGTAGGAGGAATAAAAGTTGAAGCCAGCCTCAGCAACTTAGTGAGACCCTGTCTCAAAATAAAATAACAAAGACTGGGGATATAGCTCAGTGCCAGTACCCACCCCACCCCCAAAAAAAGATCTTTTAAACTTGAAAGCAACCTTCAAAATCTGAAATAGAATCATGAACGCCAGTCTTTATTTTGTTCATTATTCTTACTGATACATTCCTTTAGGAAATGTTGTTTTGATATTTCTTCAAGAAAATAAGCCTACAATAATTTGATGCTAGGATTTTGTCTAACTTGAAGTACAGCAATATATTTCTGGAAAGTAGAATTCTCCCTAATGAAAATGCTGCACTAAAAGACTTAAATTGAGAATTCATAATGGCTGTGATGAGTGTATCCGAAATGAGTATCATGGAAGTTATTGAAGAGATCACTTTATCATGGCGGGTTAGTATCTCCTGAAGGATATGAGCTTATTCTGAGACTGGCAGTAGTCTGAGGATTTGTTTGTTTATTTGTTTTGGTACAGGGATTGAACCCAGGAGCGCTTAACCACTAAGCCACGTCCCTAGCCCTTTTTTGTATTTTATTTAGAGACAGGATCTTGCTGTTTCTTAGGGCCTCACTAAGTTGCTGAGGCTGGCAACTTGTGATTCTCCTGCCCTAGCCTCCTGCCACCACACCCAGCTCAGGGTTTTTGTGTAGACTTTCAGTGTCATACTATTAAAACAGCATTTCACAATATGATTTCATTTATTTTATTATTTTAATTTTTCAGGATATGCCATGTTCTCCACAGAAGAAGAAAACTGCATAGAAACTCTTACAGTAAGAGATGAACTGGTAGCTTTCTAGAGCACTATTTGGTAGGTGATTTGTAGTGTTTTCTTCCTTCTGGTGACCAGCCCTAAACACTTCCCAATTCTCTTGCACACAGGAATCCCAAGCCAGGAAACATCCAATTCTCTCAGATGACAACAGAGATCTTAGAGGACCCAGATGTTTCCTTGTTGATCCTTCCAGTAAAATCTAGTCAGAACCAACAATTCAGAAAATATAATAAAGCTTCTAAATTTCTTATGGAGCACATTTCTCATCTTTTCCTGAATATTTTCTACATTTCTCCTGCACGTGGTGATTAGAACTCTAGATGAGCAACTGGAATTTAGTTCTGCCATATTTTAGCTATGTGACCTTGGACAAGTTATTTAATATATCTATGCCTCAGTTTTATATTTAGTAATTGGTTAATTAATCTGTCTGAGGATTAAATGAGGTTATGTGTTGTAAAGTGCTCAGCTAAGCTGGGCACAGTGGTGTACACCTGTAATCCCAGTGATTTGGGAGGCTGAGGCAGGAGGATTGCAGGAGGCCAACTCAGCAACTTAGTGAGACCCTGTCTCAAAATAAAAAATTAAAAGAACTGAGGATATAGCTCTGTGGTAGAGCACCTCTGTGTTCATCCCAGTTAATAATAATAAAAATGAATAAAGTGCTTAGTATAATGGTTGGCACAGATTTAGCACTAAACATACATAGAAGTTCTAAAACAAAGAGATGTCTAAAAACACCATGCTTTAAGGCCCTATGTGATTACTATTGTCGTTAAAAAAAAATTATGGAGAGTCAGCATCTTCAACAAATCTTTCCCAAAAAGCCTTATTCTCAAGGGGCTGGGGTTGTGGCTCCGTGGTAGAGTGTTCGCCTATCACATGCAAGGCCCTGGGTTTGATCCTTAGCACCACATATAAATAAATAAATAAAATAAAGGTATTGTGTCTACAACTAAAAAATAAATATTAAAAAACTACAACTAAAAAATAAGTATAAAAAATACTTCATTTAAAACAAAACAAAAAAAAAACCCTTATTTTTAAGTTTAGGGGAATGAGCTTTTCCACACAAATTAATTTTCCTTCTTTTTAAAATGTTTATTTATGTATTGATTTTTTCTTATTAAGCTTTGTTTTAATGGGCCTCAAAATTCTGTGACAGACTTGATCAGGTTGTTTCCATTAAAAAGTCCTAAGCCTGGGTTGGGGATGTGGCTCAAGCAGTAGCGCGCTCGCCTGGCATGCGTGCGGCCCGGGTTCAATCCTCAGCACCACATACAAACAAAGATGTTGTGTCCGCCGAAAACTAAAAAATAAATATTAAAATTCTCTCTCTCTCTCTCTCTCTTTAAAATAAATAAAAATAAATAAATAAAAAGTCCTAACTAGGCACTGTGGCACACACCTGTAGTCCCAGGAACCTAAAAAGGAGCATCAGTTGAATCCACAAGTTCAAAACCAGCCTAGGCAACATAACAAGACCAAATCTCAAATAACTGAATAAATAAAAGATGATTTTTAAAAAACTAATAATTTAAATTGCTGCACACTCAAAAAACAAATAAATGGTCGACAAAATATTTCCTTCTACAAATTTTATGATGCATTGTTAATCATTAACCAGACTTTTACTAATCTTTAGCCAATTGAGACAAACTGTTTGGAGACTATTTTTTCACCACTGATTTTAGACTGGGGTGATAGATAGGGATAATATTCATTCAGCCTTCTGAGCTTTCTGGGCATACTTTGTACCTAGCTAGCCCCAGCAGCTTTCTTGTCCACTGCTTTTATGACACCCGGAGCAACTATCTCTCTTGTCACAACAGCAAGATGATCCAAAGGAGGATACTCAGAGAAACTCAAAACAGGAATCAGGAACCAGGAACCATATCAATGGCAGCATCACCAAATTTCAACTATTCAGGAACATCTTCCATCTTCTTACCAGAATGGCAATCAATCTTTTCTTCTGGTTTTGCAAACTTGCCAGAAATGCAAGCTCTGTGATCATCTAGTACAGAGGGGTAGCCAGCACCAATGTGTCCTGGATGGCTCAGGATCATCACCTGAGCGGTACAATCAGCTGCTTCCTCTGGTGTGTCAGTTTTGCTGTCATCAGCCACATTGTTACTAAACACATATTTTAAATATATATAACTAATTTTATATATATATATATATATATATATATATATATATATGTATATATTATTAGTTATAGATGGACACAATACCTTTATTTTATTTGTTTATTTTTTTATGTGGTACTGAGGGTTAAACCCAGTGCGTCACTCCCCAGTGCCTCACACATGCTAGGCAAGCACTCTACCACTGAGCCACAATCCCAGCCCACTACACACATCTTTGACAAACACATTCTTCACATTAAAGCCCACATTGTCCCTGGGAAGAGCTTCACTCCAAGCCTCATGTTGCATTTCAACAGACTGTACTTCAGCTGTGAGAATGACTGGAACCAACATGACCACCATGCCAGGTTTGAGCACACCAATCCTCACTTGGCCCATAAGGGACAGTTTCAACACCATTAATTTTGAAGATATCCTGGAGGGAGAAATGCAAGGGCTTGTCAGTTGGATGAGTTCACGGTATGATGAAATACAGAGTTTCATGCAGCATGATTCCACTGGCATTGCTCTCTTTATGGATGACCTTCCATCTGTTGAACCAAGAGATATTGGTTTACTTGACTCCACCATGTTGTTACCATTCTAACCAGAAACTGGCACAAATGCTACTGTGTTAGGGTTATAGCCGAATTTCTTAATGACTATAACCTTAATGATTTCCTGGTATCTTCTGGCTGTATATGGTTCAGTGGAATCCATCTTGTGAACATAAAAATTGAATGGTTTTAGCCAGGTGTGAGGGCACACATCTATGATCCCAGCTACTCAGGAGGCTAAAGTAGGAGGACCCCGCAAGTTTGAAGTCAGCCTAGGCAACTTAGTGAGAACCTGTCTCAAAATAAAAAATAAAAAGAGGGAGCTCAGTGGCAGAGACACTTGTCTAGCACATGTGAGGTCCTGGGTTCAATCCTCAGTGCCACATAAAAAATAAATAAATAAAATAAAGATATTGTGTCCATCTACAGTTAAAGAAAAAAATAATTAAAAAATACAATAACAGGTGGATATGTAGTTCAGTGTGGGAAGCATGGGTTTAACCCCCAGTCCTACAAAAAAAAAAAAAAAAAAAGTTGTTTTCCACCTAGTGTGTAAACCAGAAGTTCATGCACATATGCCTGCTATTCTTGGAGAGACCAGCTTCAATTCACTAATACCAGCAGCAACAATCAGGACAGCATAGTCAGTTTGAGATATGCCTGTAATCATGTGTTCAATAAAGTCTCTGTGTCCCAGACATTAATATTAGTCACATAATACTTGCTGATCTCACATTTCCACAAGGAGATATCATTGGTGACACAATCTCATGCACTGCTTTCAGTTTAATCAAGACCCAAGCTACTTGAAGGGAGTCATTTCCTGACATAGTAGCCTTCTCAAAATTTTCCTTTTTTTTTTTTTTCTGTGATCCCTTTATGTTTAAAGACCAAATGGCCAATGATGGCAGACTTGCCAAAATCTCCATGTTCAACTGAAATAGGATAAAAGAAATAAAAAATAGGTGAAAAGGAGACAAAAGAAAAGACAAAGAAACCATGATTTTAATCTAAAAACCTTAGCTAAAGATCTACAGACCTTTGCTCCCCAAGCCAGTTCTCTCTGCCAGTCCTGTCACTCCCTGATTTCTGGGAAATCTACAGATCTTCACTTACAATCTTAAAGTTACTGGAAATTTAACTACTTTTAAAATTTTTCTGTACCCTATTAATTAGTCCATTAATGCATGAATTTTTAGAATAAACTGAACAAAGGAAGACACAAGACCTAGGATATATAGGTTATTTTTCCAGAAATCTATAATATAGGGTACTTTCCCAATGTGATCTATTGATCAGATAATGCAGAAGACATCAACCTAAGTATCTTGAAAATTGCCAGACTGCCATAATTTTTTTTCAGTGTTGTGTATTGAACCCATAGCCTTATGCATGTTAGGCAAACACTGTACCACTGAGCCACATACCTGGCCCCACCATAAACTGTCTTGTAATCACCAGCCTCAGGTCATTCCCACAAACTTTCCCATCTACACCTTTCACCAAGTTTTCTTTAAAAGAAAAGCATGTGACCCAAAAGTACACCTTCTCTTGAGGTAGCCCACATTATCCCTTGAACATGCCTCTACTTTTCTAAATAAATCTCTATTTGTGTCTTTAACTAATACATCCTTAAATTCATTTCTGCAGTATTTGTCGAGAACCCCATTCGTATCACTGGGCATGGTGGCACATGACTGTAATCCCAATGACTCTTGAGGCTGAGGGCAGGAGGATCATCAAGTTCAAAGCCAGCCTCAGCAACTCAGTGAGGCCCTAACAACTTAGTGAGACCCTGTCTTAAAATAAAACATGTAAAGGGCTAGGTATGTGGCTTAGTGGTTAAGCGCACCCTTTGTGGGGGAAAAAAAAACAAAAAAACTTACACTTCACTTGCCCTGAGTTGAGGTCCTCCTCTCTAGGAACTCCCCAACCTCCTCCTCCAACACAATGATCTTGATGTCTTTGTTTTTCCATTTGACTTTGGTGTAGTGGTGGTTTTCATGACTCCTATGTTATGGCAGCAAGCTCCTTCTGAAAAGGGAGTTAATTTTCTTAATTAACAATAATAGTCCCTTTAGGTACCAACTCTTGTAAACTTTGCAACCATTGTTAAACTAGCAGAAATCTTTTGTTTTGCTTGTCTTTACAGTCCTGGGGATGGAACCCATAGCTTCACACATACCACACAAGCACTCTACTTGAGCTAAACCCCTAATTCCAAATAGAGATCTTTTTGGACTATGTCACCCATGTCCCTGTCCTATTAAGCAGATTACAATAAAAATAACCTAAAATTTTCTTGATGCTATAGGATCAAGAATCAGACATCTGTCATCTTGGGTGTCTAAGTATGGCCTGCTAATACCCCAGACAGAAGGAGAACCTGTCCTGAACACATCCAGTGGGATGGGACTTGAACTTAAGAACACTGGCATTGTTCATAGGTATATTCAAAATTTTTCAGGGTATCAGACTATAGTTCATGAAGCAGTTGTCAATGGATTTCATAAGGGAACAACTGGACAGAGTCAAGTTGAAACAGAATCAAGTAGTTTAGAGGGAGATGCAACTCTGGAATTCAGACCAGCAGGCTGGAAATGGTAATTGGGACATCTCTTGGAACAATCTCAGGGTCTATAACCACCACCTGTGTGCAGGGCAGGGCTCCAAACTTAGAGATCAACTGTGCTGTGCAGGAAACTGGAAGTTAAATTTTGGAATAGGGACCAAGACAAAAGCCTAATTATAAAAAATAAGAGCTAATGAGGAGCTCTGACCTATAATCCCAGCTACTTGGGAGACTGAGGCAGGAGGATCACAAGTTTGGAACCAGTCTGGGAAAATTAATGATACTTGTCTCAAACTTGAAAAAGGAGTGGGAATGTAGCTTAGTGGTAGAGCACTTGCCTAATGTATGCAAAGCCCTGGGTTCAATCCCCAGCATTGTGAATAAAAAACTTGAATTCATATGTTTAAAACTTGATAGTAAACTAAGGCATTTAGTTCAAAGGAATTAAATTTTCATGATATGAAAAAATAGGATATTAGCTAGGTATAGTGGCGCATACCTGTAATCCCAGTTACTTGGGAGGTTGAGGCAGGAGGATTGCAAGTTCAAGGCCAGCAACTTAGTAAGAATCTGTCTCAAAATAAGAACTTTAAAAGGGCTTGGAATGTAGATCAGAGGTAAAGTGTCTCTGGATTCAATCCCGTGTGTGTGTGTGTGTGTGTGTGTGTGTGTAAAAAATAAATAAATAAATAAATAAGTCAGTAATCTCTAAAGGTTCTAATTTTAAATTCTACTTGATGATGATTATTTTATTACTTGTATTACCAACAATTTTAAAAGGCTATCTATTTAACTCTGGATCTTTTTCACTTTTCGTATTCTCTATTATTGCCTTCTTGAGACTCAGTTCTAAAGAAAGCTAAAATTCTAACTCTGCATTCCCTCTTTCCAAAAAGGCATTTCCTCTTAATGTTCCACCTCAAAATCTAAATATACGTCAGTTCTTGGATTGTGAACAATGGTGATGCTTTGCAAAATCAGGCCCCCAAAAAAGTAAATAAAAAAAGATGAAGGGAGATGGAAGCAGGGTATTTGTTAGGCAGTGGGCCAACATGGAAAAACAGGAGCCAAGAGGTACACAGGAGGGCTGGGGAGGTGACTCAGTGGTAGAACATGTACCTAGTATGCATGAGGCCCTGGGTCCAATCCCAGTACTGCTGCTGAAGGAGAAGGAGAGGAAAAGGAGAAGGAGGAATAAAAAGAAGCAAAGCAGCAGCAGCAGCCCCAGCACATAAGAACCAAAGGACAGGTAAAATTGATTCAAAAGCCAAAGACAAGAAGAATTCAGAATGTGCCAGAAACTAGGCATGTAGATAGCAACCAGAGATATCAGGAATCCCAAAATCTAGGCAGGTGCTAAAGAGCCCCGTGAGCAAAAGGGTGGGCAGTCACTCCTCTGCCCAGTCACTACCAGTCTCGTTGAGATCTCTATAGTGAGTGTTTTTTGTGTGGATTTGGATCAGACTACCTGAATTGAATAACAGCTCTGTAATTTCTTTGGTGTCGAGAGGGGACAAAAGTAGATATTGATACCTCGTCTTTTTGCCCAGGAAATATGGAGTTGGCCTGACCAGAGTGGGCCTTCCCTTTTCCTACTGTTCACAAATGGTTTTGCTCCATGGCTAGATACTTGGCCAATTTTTTCTCACTTCCAGACACTTTCTGCTGCTCTCTTCCTAGGTAATGTAGAGTTCTTAATCGGTATCCACAGATGCCGTGCTGATTCAATTTGGCAAGAGACTTAGAGCATCTGGGGACAAGTCAAGAACTGAAAATAGATTCTGCCCAATTGACTCAGCAGGATTGAAGGGCTTGCTTCTGAACAATCCCACACCGAGTTAGAACTTGTCATGTCTAGGACATCCTATTCTATCCCAGCATGAGTCTGATTTTGTTCCAAAGGTGGTTTTCATGTTAAAACAGAAGTATTGGCAGCTGGTACCATGTTATATTCTCACTTCCTACAGACTTTAAGGAAGTTCTACAGATATGCAAATCTGGTGACATTTTTCTTTACAGATTTCACAGAACTCAACCCCTATCAAGGCCATCTGGGGAGAAAAAAATCAATTATCTCTTTGGTTTTTGCTTCCTTCTTTTAACCTTTCATTGTACCCATTGAAAAAGTTTATAGTTATTTGACAGGTAAATCACTTTCTGTCCCTGCCCTACTAGACTGGGTTGAGACACAAATGAGGGGCATTTCCTTAGAAGATTCCTTTTACATTGGGTTCATAAATGAGGATTAGTGGACTGGGGTTGTAGCTCAGTGGTACAGCGCTTACCTGGCTCATGTGAAGCACTGGGTTCAATTCTCAGCATCACATAAAAATAAACAAACAAAATAAAGGCATTGTGTCCATCTACAACGTATATATATATATATATATATATATATATATATTTAAAAATGAGTATTAGAGGATCCAGTTTTCCCTCTCCTCCTCCTCTGCCCAATCACTACAGGGTCTGACAGGTAACAACACATCCAGTCTCGTTGACATCTCTCTGGTGAGTGTTCTTTGTGTGGATTTGGATCAGGCTACCTGAATTGAATACCAACTCTGTAATTTCTTTGGTGTCGCGAGGGGGCAAAATTGCAACGTATGCAGCCGAGGGGAGAAATAAAGAATGTCCACATGCTTCTGCCCATTCAATACTGTATTCACTCAAATTACTCAATACAATTTCGCTCTATAGGTTCTTAATCAAGAAAACGACAATCCTTCATGCGAGGCACTGCAATAGACATAATCAATTCACAGCAAACAATTCTAGATCAATTCTAAGCACTGAAAACACATTTAATCGTGACAGGCTAATGACAGACATTCCCTCTGCATGCTAAGTTCAGAAGTCTCAAGCCTTAGGCTTTACGTCCAGCTGATGCACACTCAGACTGCAGTGATGAGGTCCAGAACCAAGACAGGTTTTTCTGGTGTGGAGTGGACGACCCAGCTGAAAGATGGCCTATGGAGAAGTTGTGGCTCTCACCAAGGTCCAGACAAGGTGGTAGAGTTTGAGAGTTTGAGGATCACTCAGAAGATCAAGAAATGATGACAAGTGATGGGATGTCAGGTCCTCATCAGGCTCTCCAGCTTGAGTGCATTCTTGTTTCAGCTGGCTGAATCCCTGTTCATTAGCTCTTTTATTTATACTAAATTTTAGGGCTTTTGACCCCCCCCTTCAATCCTTATCAGCTACCAACTGATTTCTCCCTGACATCATTTACCCTGAGGTCAGAAACATCTGGTCTGGTGGTCTCCACCCTGATCTTCTGGCCTTTCCCTCTTATCAGGCGAGGACAGCCTGCCAGAGGCTTCGCTCTCTTTATCAGTGTAAGCAGAAGTAAATTGTTTGAGGCCATACTGGAGGGATCTGTGGATGTGTCTGGTGAGACTGCAGGTTTCACACTGGAGTTTTTAAAATGGAGTTGCTTAGGCTCAGGCCTAAGGCCATCCTCACATTTGGCTATATGATCTAGGGTGTTACCTAATTTCTCTAGTCTCTAGCTTTCTCCTGTCTAAAATAGATGGGGGAAAGAAAAAAAAAATATACTGTACTTATGTCCTAAGCTGCTGTGTGGATTAAATAGAATAATATACAGGATGTGAAAATATCTTTTTGTTGTTGTTGTTACCAGGTATTGAAGCCAGGGATACTTTACCACTGAGTTCCATCCCCAGACCTTTTTATTTATTTATTTTTAAATTGAGGCAGGGTTTTAACTAAGTTGCGTAGGGCCTCAGTAAGTTGCTGAGGCTGACCATGAACTTTTGATCCTTCTGCCTCAGCCTCCTGAGTCACTGGCATTATAAGTATGTGCCCACTGTGCCCAATTGTAAGTGTCTTATAAGCTGGGCATATAGCTCAGTGAGAGCACTTGCCTAGCCTGTGCAAGGTACTGGATTTGATCCCTAGCACCAAAGAGCAAGTGGGGAGGGCAAGGAATGAACATATCTTACATACTTTAAGTATTCTGTGGATGTTAACAAAACTGTTAGAGGGATGAGGCAGACAGTGTTTCCTGTAGGTTATTGATCACAGGACTATTTACACCTGAGACTGTCTGTCACAGTGCATAATTTGACTTTTCTTTTTCTTTTTTGTGGTGCTGGGGATCAAACCCAGGGTCTCACATATGGTAGGTAAGTGCTCTACTACTAAACTATATCCCCAAACCTGATTTTTAAAACAACTCTCTAAGGGCCCTTTTTCTATAGGAGGCTTTCCTTTTGAATACATGGAAATTTCCAATACACTGGTCCCACAGAAAGTGTAGCTTAACTTTATAACTTTAATGGTAGCTTGGCAGGTAATTCAGCATCACCACGTGCCTACGGATCCGAATTTTGCATCCTAGAAAACAGGCTTAAAAAGGTTGGGTCACTTATCATAGTTCATGTGGTTATTCATTGCTTAAAATGGTTCAGTGGTGTACCACCTGCCTACTGCCTAACCAGGTGCCATTGACCCTCAAAGCTTTTGCATTTAGCCATGAAACTCTTGTTTTCTTCCTTCACTACACAGTGCTCCCTCCCACCTCTTGGCTTTTGCACAGCCTGTTCTCACTCTCCCAAATTCTTCTTGTCTCTCCCCATCCTCCTAATTATCCTGCAGATCTCAATTCAGAGAAGCCTTCCCTGAAAAGAAAAGTCTTGATCCCTCATCATAGGATCCCAGAGCCATACTCACCCATCACCATTTACAATTACCTGTAATTAGATGCATGTGATTATTGGATTAATGTTTGTCTTTACTTCTAGATCATAAATTCTATGAGGGCACCTTTTTTGTTGTTGTTGTTTACTATTTTAGCTACAGAACCTAACTAAATACCTAGTACATAAAGAACTGGTAATAAATGCATAAATGAATGAATTAATCAGGTCTAATATTCAAGTCTCCCCCGCACAAATGCCTATTTGGTTTATTTTAGGAAACTTCCCAAGGGCAAATGTGCATAGCTAATAAATAGTTACAATACTTACTACCAGTTACTTAGCACTTCTTGATGTCAGATACTATACTAAATGTTTGCTACATATTATCTCATTCAACCCTCAAAACAGTATCTTTTTTTTTCTGGTCAATAAGAATGTGTGCATTTTTAAAATTTGTTCTAATAAATTATACATGACAGTATAATGCATTTTGACATGTTGCACACAAATGCAGCATAGCTTCTCATTCCTCTGACTGTACGTGGTGTAGTCACTCCAGTAGTGTAATCATACATTTATATAAGGTAATAGGTCTGTCTCATTCTACTGTCCTTCCCATCCCCACAGCCCCACTTTATTTTAAATTTTTTAAAATTTTATTTAATAATAGATGCCACATTCACAAAAATACTAATAAGTACTTAATTAAGATCTAAAAAGAGAAATGCCTAATAATTTAAATGTAGATAATTGACTAATGTTAATGATTTAGGATTTATAGTATTCTTTAAAAAATAGTTGTAGATGGAGATCATGCCTTTATCTTATTTATTTATTTTTATGTGGTGCTGAGGATTGAACCCAGTGCCTCACATGTGCTAGGCAAGTGCTCTACCACTGAGCCACAACCCCAACCCCTTATAGTATATATTTTTAAAGCTTTTTAAGCTAATATTTTAGAAAAAGTCTTTTCTCTGCCTTGGGATCTATTAATTCTCTTTATTTTTATTTATTTATTTATATGTGGTGCTGAGAATCGAACCAAGGACCTCACATGTGCTAGGCAAGTGCTCTACCAACTGAGCCAGCCACAACCCCAGCCCCTTATTAATTCTCAATGGACATTTAGTTGGCAGTTTAACACAGTCCCCTTCTGGTTTTTTTAATTTGTTCTTCTTATATGTATAGGACAGTAGAGTATTTTGAAATATTATACATATGTGTCATATAACTTATTCTAATTAGTATCCATTCTTTAAAAAAATTTTTTTTGTAGTTATACATAGACAGAATGCCTTTACTTTGTTTGTTTTTATGAGGGGCTAAGGATCAAACCCAGTGCCTCATACATGCTAGGCAAGCGCTCTGCCACTGAACTACAGCCCCAGCCCAGGATCCCATTCTTGTGGTTGTACATGATATGGAGTTACACTGGTCGTGTATTCATATGTGTAAAATTCAAGTCTTAACAGTTTTTTTTTTTTCTGCTGGGAGCCATTAGCCAAGTAGGTATGACAATTTCCTTGCCAGCGTACCCCATGTTGCTGACATGTTGCAGCGACATTGAATGTAGGTGACCTTGCTCAAGGACCAAGGCAGATTAGGGTGTTCCCGGTTTTAAGATAATCGTGTTTAGGGCGTTCCCAGTTTAGGTTCCAGGTTTAAGGTTTAAGATTATTCCTCCTGGGAATAGGGCGTATCCTGCTGCCTGAGTTCCCCTTGAGTTCTCACGGGATTCAGACAGTATATTTTGGAGATAGAAGCCCAGTGGAGGTGGAGTTGGGCAGAGAACGTGGATTTGGGCAGAGAACGTGGATTTCCCCAGAACGTGATTGTAGACGGCTGGTGTGAGTTCGGGAATAAAGAGTTGCTGTTTGAATCTACAAGCTGTGTGGTGGCTCGTGATTGTGTGCCCAGCCAGACTGCGGCATTTGTGCCCAGCCAGACTGCGGCATTTTTCATCAACCCAAACATAATAGATTGATCTAGATCATGTTGATCTTTTAGCTGTCTGTGACTCTCATGGTTATTCCTAGAGTTGTGACAATACAGGATTCTGGTATTAATGTGCTTTTTAATTAGAAACTTCATAGAAGACTTGAGAATCCTGGTGTGAATCAGGTAAGATTTAGTAAATCATATGTTTCAAAAGTAAAGTGGATCCCTTAATACCTTTTGTTCCAAAGAGAAAAACAATAGGATTTGAAATAGTTTACAAGAAATATACAAAACACAGGAATTTAAAAATGTACTAATATGGGCCAATGATGTAGCTCAGTGGTAGAGTGCCTGCCTAGCATTTGTGAAGCCCTGGGTTCAAGCCTCTGTATCACAAAATAAATAAGTAAATTAAAAATCTATTAATATAAATGAAGAAATGAGACAAAGGGAAAGTAGGGAAAGATGATACCTAGGGTATAATACCCAGGCACCAAAAATTTACCCCTAAAATCCTAAGATGCACTAAGATGCACACAATTAACTTAGAGTTTCCTAGTGGTCAGGGAAAAGCAATTACAAGATTCACAGTGCCTATATGAAAAAAGAGGAGTAGATGCTTACAAAAACTTTTTTTATGTTCTTTTAACTTTTTTTTTAATGTTCTGGTATATAAACAAAGTTCTTGAAGGGGAGGAAAATATCTTTCTTTTCCTGCATTTTAGTTAGAAACTTCATAGAAGTTTTGTTATAGGACCACCATAACAAAAAACAGATTAACAAGAGAAAAGCATACACATTTATTTAGTGTAAGTTTTAGGTGACATGGGTGCCTTCATAAATGAAGATTTGAAGACATAATAGGCAAGAGTTCTGCCACTGAGCTACAACCCCAGCCCTTATTTATTTATTTTTATGCAATGCTGAGGATCGAACACAGTGCTAAGCAAGCACTCTACCACTGAGCTACAACTCAGCCCCATTGCACTAAGTTTGATGAGAAGTAGAAGCATGCTAGGACCAAGCTAAAGTCTGAGCTCAGTGTAATAAACTGGGGTAACAGCAAGGCCTGTTCATCCAGATTTATTTTGGCATCTCTGAGTCTATGGAGATACTGTGTTCCTTTCCTGGGATAAAGGAAGGCACTTCTTACATAGGATCTTACCACTTGCTTCAGGAGTTCAGAAGTTCCATCCCATACAGGCTCTTTCTCAAATTTCTTCATCTTTTTTTATTTTATTTATTTATTTAGTTAGTTGTAGATGAACACAATACCTTTATTTTATTTATTTCTTTTTATGTGGTGCTGAGGATCAAACCCAGTGCCTCATACTTGCTAGGCAAGCTCTCTACCATTGGGCCACAACCCCAGCCCCGAATTTCTTCATCTTAAAATATTTACATGCTATATTTGGGGGTAGCATGTTCTGAACCCCATCATTCTCAACAATGAACCACCAGTGTATACAACAGTGAATGTAATGTGGTTATTTCTTCACATTCTTCAGTATAAGATTCACAGCAAAAAGCCAAATGTCAGGGGAAGAGGGTATGGAGACAATATGGTCCAGAAATCTCTCCAAGGATCTGTTTCCAAAACTGACAAACTTTAGGATGACTAGAGAATACATCTATTCCCATTGGTCAGCTCTTGTTTTCCTGAATATAAATTTTTACAACTAAACTTTTGCTAATAATTCAAAAAACACAGAATTCAAAATAATATTTGCTGGGGACTTAAAGTGTGGAAGTTCTATGGTGTAATTAAACATAATTAACCCAGAATTGAGACCCTTTCTAAAAGGAAAGCTCCTCACCGATACACATATTTAAATGGAAAGCCACCCAACTCTTCCATGGAGATGAGCTAGAAAACATAAGGCCAAGAGTTTCATTAGGTTATATAATTGGTTATATACAATGGGCATACAGCATAAATTCTCAATGGGAAAAAAAAGAATTGTAATTTTTAAAAATAATAAATATTTTCAAACCACACACAGGTCTCCTACCGCCATCTTTCCTATTCTTGCTGTCTCTGAGTAACCACCAAGTGTGATTTCTTGTTTTCCCTTTCAGACTTTGTGTATGTACATCTTCAAGGTAATTCCCCTGGTGAGGGGGACTGATATCCCCATCACTGTAATGATTCTCTTTTCTCATGGGGAGTAGATAAGATGAACAAGCTGTCACTGTTGTCTATTATTTTTAAACAGGTGTATCAAGATATTTGGTCCTTCTGAGGAGACAGGACTCATATCTGCAATAAAGGAGAATTTCTGAAGCATCCACAAATATCCTACTTTAAGCTTCTTGGTATAGAAAGTAATGTTTGCTTTTTTATGTTTTCACAAAAGACTGAGGAAAAAATCTATGTGTCCTTCAGGGTTCCAAATGAAATAAGAGACTGAGGTTGACCATCACTATGAGGTCACAACTTAAGCCCTGGGGAAATTAATAGGAAGTTCCTGCTTTGGGACTTTCACTTGCTCAGATTGGCAGAGGTTAGGTGGAAGTAGGGAATAATCCCCTGTTGTTAGCACTCATTTTCTATGGAGTAGGTGGAAAGCAATTCCATTGAGATCATTGAGCAAGATTACCTTCAGGTAGAGAGACAAAGGCTTTGTGGTTGGTACCAAGACATTGCCTGATCTAACTACACAATAATTTGTCTTTTACTTTGGAGAGGTTATTCTGGTAAACCTCTGACCACTGGACTAAAAGCCACATCAAAGTGGCTGTACCCTCAATCTTCATGGAGTTTATTTACCAATTCTGAAATATATGTGTCTTACCAATGGGTCTTATACAAGACATCCAGACACATCTACCTGACCAATACTGATATGAGTTGCTCACCTTACCGGAGAGTTGTCTGAGCCACTACACCATAAATCTGGTGAGCCTGGAGCATTTCATCATCAAGGGGAAATGGCATACATAAGATCAGATTTAATGTCAAGTGCAAAGGCACACACCTGTAATCCCAGCCATTTGGGAGGCTGAGTCAAGAGGATCTCGAGTTCAAAGCCAGCCTCAGCAAAAGTGAGGCACTAAGCAACTCAGTGAGACCCTGTCTCTAAATAAAATACAAAATAGGGCTGGAGATGTGACTCAGTAGCTGAATGCTCTTGGAGTCCAATACGCAGTACCCACCCCCTCAAAAAAATCGGGTTTAAAAAACTTCCTAGTGTTGGGGGATGGAACATGCCTGTAATCCCAGCAACTGAGGAAGTTGAGGCAGGAGGATAGTAAGTTCAAAGCCAGCCTCAGCAATTTAGCGAAGCCCTAAGCAACTCAGCAAGACCTTGTTTCTAAATAAAAAATTAAAAAGGACTGGGGATGTGGCTCATTGATTACGCCCCCCCTGGGTTCAATCCCTAGTACCAAAAAGTCAGGGGCGGGGAGGGAGGAGAGGAGAGGTGTAGAAAGGAAGGAAGGAAGAAAGAGAGAGAGAGAAAAAAGGAAAGAAACTTCCTAATCACTGGGTGTACACCTGTAATCCCAACCACTCAGGAGGCTGAGGTAGGATAATCACAAGTTAAAGGCCAGTGGGGCAATTTAATGAGACCATTTTCAAAATAAAATTTTAAAAATAGTGGCTAGTAGTGTAGCTTAGTAGTAAAGTTCTTTTTATTTTTTTCTTTTTCTCTCTGCAAAATAATATTATCAGTAAAAATCAAACTATAACAGCAGGTGTGTTCTCAAAAGACAATGAAGATGGAAATCTGTCTAGTGCATATAACTTTGATCAGTATATTTCATTGTCCATGTGCCAAAAAAGAGATAGACTGAGATTTGGATCTATACAAATTCAAGGTCATGGCTGTATGTTCAAAACTTGGAAGGAAGAACAGAACACCAAGAAACTGGTAGCTGGAAATTCAGGGAAAAGTTGTGTCAATGAATACCTTGGAATGATACCAGAATGTGAGAATATTTGTATCCCATGTGAATTATAAAAGAGCCTTCCAATTGAAATGTTTTGGATCAGTGGACAGTATTACCCATTTTGTGAATCCCTGTTTCTTTTCCCAAATACTTTAGTACTTGAACAATATTCATGGACTTAATAAGGGCTTCCTCTTAACAAAGTTGACCTGGTCACTGTCACTGCTGAATGTCAGCCTGACCTTGAGCCCTCAATTCAGTACTAAACTCAACAAGAAAAGACTGCCACCTCGTGTCAGATTAATTATATTGCCCCCTTTTCACTCTTCCTAAGGCATAGTAACTTGGTAATTTGTCTTTATTGGAATAGAAATTGTTTTTCCTTGGTACTGGGGATTGAAGCCAGGGACACTTTACCACTGAGCGACATCCCCAGCCCATTTATTTTTTATTTTGAGACAGCCTTTGCTAAGTTGCTGAAGTTGACCTTAAATTTGTGATCCTACTGCCTTAGCCCTCTGAGTCACTGGGATTACAGGCAGGTGCCACTGCACCCAACTGGTATAGAAATTTGCTCTAGATAATCTTTCATTCTTTTTTAAAATTGTTTTTTTATTCTAATTTGTGGAGGATCTTTCATTCTTGACTGTGCATCTGCCAGAAATATTATCTGTGAATTTACTTAATCCCTCATTCACCAGCATGATATGCCATACAACATTGTTTTTGATCAAGGAACTTATTTTATAGTAGAAGAAGTAAGCCTGTGTTAATGATATTCTCTGGTCCCCCCAGGAATTCTAAAGTAGAGTTATTCAAGAAGATTTTCTCAATATTCAGGGCCCCGGAAAAAATGGGGGCCCACCTCTTAGGAAATGGGATGGCAGGAATGAGGTGGAAAAGCAGGACCTTATCTTCTTTGGGGAGGGCTCAAGATTGAGCCCTCTCCAGCAGTGAGACCCACAAAAAGGAAAGCAGAAGAGAACCTGGATTCTTTATACCAGGTCCTTTAAGGGGCTCATGTTCAGAGTAGCATTGTAGTATTTAGGGTTGCTCTGAGCTGGGAACATCTAAACCTGTCATATCCCTGATCTGTGAGCATGCCTTTAAAAAAAAAAAATTAACTGTTAATGGACCTTTTATTTTATTTGTTTATATGTGGTTCTGAAAATTGAACCCAGTGCCTCACACATGATATAGGCAAGTCCTCTACCACCCAGCCATAACCCCAGCCCCTCAACATGCCTTTTAAATACAGGTCTTTGTGCCTATTCTTATACATTTTTTTTGTAGGCTCTTCTCCATTTATCAACTATTTCTCATGCCCAGCGTGTCCAGGAAGTCCTTCTTTACTGGCTGCATTAGGCCACAGTGATCTCCTCCTAAACCACAACACTTCCTGTCTGTTTAGCATTTATCATTCATTCTTCAATGATAAGTGAATATGTCTTTTCTTCCCAAGTGGATTCACAGGAGCAATTTCATAGACCTCATAGCAGGAATCACAGTAACTGACACAGATACCTACAAATGCATGTTGAATGGTTGATAATCTGATAACGATCAAGTATGATAAGGAGAAAGTGCCATAGGCATTCATGGAGGGAAATCATAACAGAGCATAGCAGGCACTCAGTAACTAAATTGAAGAATGGGTGGACATGATGGGGGAGGTTACATGGAGACAGGACCTAAATTTGACTTAAGGAATGGAAAAGACATGTTGGGAAGAGAGGAGTAAGGAACAAAGGATTCAGTGTATATAGCATCTCTTTTCAACTGTCTTCTGCAGCAGTCTTCTCACCTATCATCTCCACATCCTCACTCCTGGCCCCACCATTAATATTGCTTAATAAAGAAATAGAATTATTGAGCAAACAAGTCTCAGAATAGACAGGAAAATAAACTTCATTTGTTACTGACATGATCACATAATCTTTCCCACTTTTGGTCTCCAGTACCATGACAAAGCAAAACACTTTGGGGAATGGTGCCCAAAATTAGGTTGTGGTTTTAGGCCAGTCCTAATGGCACAAGCTCAAATTGGGCAACCTGTGGCCTCTGCCATCATCTGGAACATGCCAAGTTTATCTCCTTCCCTAACCATGTGGTATTCTGAGAGGTTAGGGCCAGCTCCTTGGAGATTTATACTGTGGATTAAAATCAGTTCAGATAGAATGAAAGCTTGAGACAAACCAAAATCCATGACCCTCTGTGAGGCTATCATAGGTAAATGCAAATTTTCCATAATTTATTGACCCTGCTATATCAGGAGCTATCTAAAGTTCTGTGTTTTTTACTTAGTCATTTTTTATGTCCCAGGGATAGGGGGTTGGGATTTCCATGGAAGTTAGAAAGTACATATTGGCCTAATTATTCCAAGTCTCAGATACTCTGGAAGGATCTATATGAGTACAGGATTTTAGCAAGCTTAGCCTACTGGCTCCTAGATCCTGTGCCTGTAATAAGATCTTTACATAGGAGACCTAGAGGGATGCCAAGCCACAGATGCCTGTTCTATAGCCCACACTTCCTTGCCTATGATCCAGCAGATCTATCTATATATCATAGGATCATCTCCATTCTTTCTAAATCATTGTTTTTTCTGAGTCATGACTCTCTAAAAACTAAAAATGGAACCACCATAGGACCTGGCTATACTATTCCTGGGTATACACCCAGAGGAATTAAAGTCAGTGTACTATAGAGATAACTGCATACTCATGATATCTGGCACAATTCACAGTAGCCAAGTTATGGAATCAGCCTAGATGACCATGAACAGATGGATGGAAATAGAAAATGTGATATGGCCAGGCATAGTGGCACACACCTGTAATCCCAGCAACTCAAGAGACTGAGTCAGGAAGATCACAAGTTTGAGGACAGCCTTAGCAAATTAGTGAGGCTTAAAAAAGAGCTGGGTACTTAGCTCAGTAATAAAGCTCCCCTGGGTTCAACCCCTAGTACCCTTCCCCCAACAAAGAAAATGTGGTATATATACACAATGGGATATTATTCAGCCACAAAGAAGAATGAAATCACATCATTTGCAAGAAAATCATTATGTAATGTGAAATAAGCCAGATTTAAATAGACAAGTATAGCATATTTCCCCTCATATGTGGAATCTTAGGCTGGGGAGATGAACCAAAAATAACAGGGAGGCTATTAGAGAAGAGAAAGGTGACAGGGGAGGAGGAATGGAGGGAAAGGTGGATGTAATGAAAGTATATTATTTGCATGTAGGAATATGCCACAATGAAACCCATTATTCTATAATTAAAATGTACTAATAAAAACCTAAAATAAATAAATAAATTCTAAAGATGTTCAAACACCAAAAAAAATCAATCTATTAATATTTTTTATTATTTATTACTAATTCTTTGCCTAACTTTTTCTTTAATTCTTGTTTTTTACTTTTGCTTTTTAACTAGATTTATTCTAATTAATTTTCCATAACCATCTTGCTTACACACACACACAAAAATTATTATTATTATTATTTTAAGAGACAACATCTTGCTATGTCTTGAACTCCTGGTCTCAAGTAATCCTTACGTGATCCTCTTAGCCTCCCAAATAGCTGGCACTATAAGCATGTGCTCCTGGGCCCAACTAAAAATTATTTCTTTAGAGGTACATTATGCCAAAGTTTTTTTTTTTATTTTTGTTGCCCTTTTAGAATTATTTTTGCTCTTATGAAAGAAGTTTTTCATGAATTAATTTCATCAGGGAGTTTTAATTCTGCTTACTATTTATAAACTTGGGAGCTGATTAATATTCAGGGTTTTCCTTCTTTTATGTAAGATCCTTTCTAAAAATTAGGCCATGACAATTTGCCAACCAAAAAAAAGAAAAGGGCTACTGCAAAAAGCATCACAACTGAGATTTGACTGAAAAGTTCCAGTAGTGTTGAATAGTGCCATGGACACGGCAGATACCATTGCTTTCCTTAAGATTCTCAATCTGGGACTGAGATACTAGAAGACTCATTTGTTGCCAGGAGCTGTAGTTATTAAGTGGTTCATAAACCTGGAGAATCCAATTTCTTTTCTTGGTGAGATATTAAACAGAACTTTAGATACCTACAAAACCACAGCAGCTTCCCTCACTTTCTACTACAGGACAGATCAAAAAGAAAGGGGAATGGAAATGATCTACTCTGCCAGGTCTTATGCTATTTGTTTTGTTTATGAAAGTCTCAGATAATCCTCAAAATGACCTCATTGCCGACATTTGACAAATGGGAAAACTGAGGATCAGAGTAGTTAAGTAACAAACAAAATCACTGGTAAACTGATTAGTTGGTGGATTGGCAGAGTGGGATCCAATCTCACCTGACTGCCTTTAAGGCCTGGGCTATTCTAATGGATACATTGCTCAGGAAAAAATCAGGGTCCCTTATCTAAGACAGAACGAGTCAGCAATAAATGTTTTATCCAGGTGCCCACAGAATTAGAGTCCAAGGCAAAGCAAGAATTATATAAACTAGACCAATAGGGGTCAAGATGATGTAGAGCTCTTAGGTGAGGTCAGAAACTAGCCAAAATTTGGAGACTTATAGATAGAGTTTATAGTGGGCTAGAGGAGTGTGTGGGCAAAGAATGAGGTCCTATCAGGATTCAATCAGAAAACCCAGCTGTCTGCCCCACACTGCTGCCTCTATATGGGTGGTGCCTGCCTCTGCAAAACCTTGAAAGGAAAGTGTGAGAACATCTCCCAGATAACCATCCTGTGAAATTCATCCTGCCACCTTCTATGGTTCCACCCAATCATGCTACTCTGGCTCTCCCTTCCCTCACTCCATCTAACTTGGCCAATATTGAGCCCCTTTGCCCCCATGACCTGTTTGGATACACATTGCTGGTTCAGACTGTTTCTTGGTTTTGAACACAGTTCTAGAATTAGCCCTCTACCCTCTTGCTTCCTGTGCCTCTGCCATATTCTTGTCTGTGGGAGTCAGGCCAATCTCCCTGCATGGAAGGGCAGTCTGACCCAGGTCAGACATAGGTATCAAAGTATGTTAATGAGCTTTTTGTCTCTGTGACAAAATACCTGAGATAACTCAAAAGAGGAAAAGATTTATGTTAGCTCACAGCATTGAAGGTTTCCATTCATAACCACCTGGCTCCATTGCTTCAGGCCTTTGGTGAGGCAGAGCATATTGGCAAGAGCATGTGGTAAAACAAAGTGGTTCACATCATGGTGGACAGGAGGAAAACAGAAAGAGAAAGAGGGAGGGGGACATAAAGAGGAAGTGGGGAGGGGGAGGAAAGGAGCTGGGAAAAAAATACATCATTCAAGGACATGCCCCCAATGACCTGCTTCCTCTAATTGGGCCCCATCTCCTAAAGTTTCCATGATCTCCCAATAACACCACCAGCTGGGGACCAAGCCTTCAACACATGAGCCTTTAGGGGACATTCCAGATCCAAACTGTAACACAGAGTGAGGTCAGAAATAAATGAAAGCTGGAAAAGCATGCTGCAAAATCAAGAAGTGAGGCAGGCAAACGGTCAAAAAACCATCCTGGAGCCCCCAATACTGAGAATTATCCCAGGGAAAACTTTTTGAGGGACTATGTAGACTTTGGAACATTATAGTTTTACTGTCAATGATGAACAGAAATTAGTTTTAATAAAAAATAGTTTTAATACAATTTCTTTTTATATATCTTGGCTGATTTGTTCTGTGACTGGACGACTTAATACCAATGTGTTGAGTTGTCCAGAGAGAGATTTTTCTGAGGTTTCTAGTGGAAGTTTAAGGCAAAACAAAGGAAATAAGGTACTCAAGCCCTTTCTGCTCTGGGCATCTCTGACACAAGACACAAGTCAGCTGTGTTGTATGTAATTAGTGGGACCACTGTCCAGCTATATCCATGGGCATCTGAAGTCCTTGAGACTCATATACCCAAGGGATGAAACCAGCTAAAAACCATGGGCTTTGGTCCAGAATTTAATCCCAAATGTTCTTGTTTTTTTGTTTTTGTTTTTTCTTTTCTTTTTTCTCCCTACTCTGGTAAGCTGTGTTAGAAATCAAGTAAACTATAAAAGTTTCCTTTATCCTCCTGCCATAATAGGAGAACCAGGTCCAAGCCCTCCCCCTAGAGCTCAATTCCCTGAACTTCACCCCAGGCATCAGCCCTTTCTGTAACCCTCATCTTACTCCTGAAAGACAACCCCCAGGCAAACTGCACACGTGGCTGCCCAGAATCCTAGGAGAAGGGGTAGTGTGAACCCATCTACAAGGTAACCAAGATCAGAATGAGCCCCTTTGCTCTTCCAAATGACATAGAGACACACAAAGAAGTCTGGTGTGGACTTAGTCCTGAGTTCACATGAGACATTTCCTGAAGAAACACTGCCAGAAACACTGGTGTGGAGATGGGTGGAGAACATTGTATGGGGGTGAAGTAATGAACAAACAGGGATTGTAAGCTCACAAGATATGCATAAAAATGTCTATATTACCTCATTTGTACTTGCAGACTAGAGGCTTGGGGATATTCACATTTCATGATAGAAACTGAAGAGTATCTCTAACTTTAAAGTTGATGTTGAAGAAAGGATAGGGAATTCTATTTCAAAAAATTTTTTGTCAGCCCCACAAAGTAATTCCATGTATGAATTTTTTTAAAGCAAAATCCTTCACTCATTTACACCTCATGTAGCAATATTCCAACTGACCTTGAAACGAGTATGTCAAACCATGTAACTTGACTCATTTTTCCATAACATATGATACAACACTTCCTGCTTTCCATAACAAGAACTAAGAGTTTTTCTAGTTTAAAGTAATGATAGAGAAATTTAAAACTGCTTAGACATCCAAATTCTAGGTAGAAATGTTTTTTTTTAAAAAAAAAAAAACTAAGGGAACATAGTTCAGTAGTAGAACATGTAATTGGTATGTGTGAGGCTCTGGATTCAGTTCCCAACATTAAAACAAACAAATATACGAACAGTTCTCCAGGTGTTTACACTATTTTTTAACCTAAAAGGTTATACTTTTAAAAGAATGGTATTGGGCTAGGGATGTAGTGGTGGAGCACTTGCCTAGCATAGATAAGACCCCCTGTTTGGTGCTGCTTGGAACTTTGACAATAATTGAGGTCATTTTAAAAATTTCTCCCTCCATGTCTTCATCTTCCTTTCTTATGCCATCATCTCTCTTGCCCTTGATTATAATTTAGAACAAGATTTTTAAAGTTAATTTTAATTTTTATTTAACAGAACTTTCAGTTCTCTACTTCCCCACCCAACCCCACCAGTGCTGGGGATTGAACCCAGGGCCTTACCCATGCTAAAGCAAGCAACTCTGTCACTGAGCCACATTCCCAATCCATTGTTCTTTATTCTTAATTTTTAAAACTAAAAGTAAAACTAAAAAGGCTTAATTAAGATGCCTTTGGCTTCTAAGACTTTTGATCGAAACTTATTTGTTGCTATTGAAACTTGACAGTTTAAGGGTTTGGAAAGCAATCTTCTAATGTTTTTCATACAGTTTCCCTCCCCCTCCTCTTTCTTTTCCAAGGGGAGGACTGTTACAGGTGGTTCTAAGGTGACAGGGACCAAGCAGGAGGGCAAGGAGTAAAGGAAAGCAGGGATAGACAGCATTCCACTTTCTTTGTATCCACCTGACACCCTGCTGTTGTGCTGTCTACGTTACTAATCTCAGACTGCAGTACTGCCCCAAGACACCATTTGATAATCAACTTTCTAAATAGAGAAAAAGTACTTGATTTTTTTTAAACTTGGAGACAAATATTCTACTTAAGAAAACAGATTGACATTTATACCGATTTGAAAATGCTGTGACATTTTTGGGAATTGCTGGGCTCAAATGGCTTTCTGGAGTTAGGGAACCAAAGAATCTGCCAGATGACATTTTTTGCTCAAGGGAGAGAGGAGGTATAGAAGAGAAGGCAATTTGGATTCTCAGCTGAATGTCTGGCTTAGATGTTAAGCCTCTCTGGCAGAGAATGTGCTTTCTTGCTCCTGTTTTTGATACAGTGCCAAGGGAACTGTCAGACCACAAGTAATCATTGTTAACTTGCAGAGCCATTAAGAAAAATATTAAAAGTCTTTTCCAGGACCATAACATTTTAGAGGGGATAGAAATAAGATACCTGTCCAACCTATTTTGAAAAATGTACTGAGCAGTTGAATTTTTAAGCAAGAATGACAAATTTTACATATAATTTGTCATGGATTTAAAAAGACAATGTGCTTAGAATAGCAAAGTTGCTGTAACTTGAATAACACACACACACACACACAAAAAAAAAAAAAAAAACCAGAGGCGGAAAGTCTAGGTAATTCAGAGTCATGATGCAGCAAAATAATAGTGTTAATGATTCAGAATTCCCTGACCTGATGCATTTAAACCCCAGAGAGTTGCCTTGGTTGTCTTCGCAGAAAACAACCCCTGTTTGTGCAGGCTGCCAACTGAATGTCTTTGAACTTCAATGTAAAATCTTTTCTTCTCAAAAATGCATTTTAGAAGATTTTGCTAAAAGTTTGGCAAAATCTGCAGATCCCCAAAGGTTACTTTCATCACAACTAAAATTCCTGAGTAACATATAAAGATGGGTGAAAGTCTCATAACAAAAAATGATAAGTATTTGAGGTGATAGATATGTTAATTAGCTTGATGTATCCGTTTTTAAAAATATACATGTATCAAAACATCACAAATATACACAATTTTTATATGTCAGCTTTGCCTAATTAAAAAACAAAACAAACAAAAACACTGATGGGTGGAAGCAATTCCTTCAACAGCTGAGAACATTTTCCTTTGCCTGTGTTTGTTTCCCAAGTAAATTAAAATGCTTGAAATTCTACCCTCATGCGTGCCAAGAGGTAAGAATTTTTACTACCCTGGCTTCTTCCCTGTGAGTCCCTTGACCAAAAATTACAGCTTTTCTAAGTGACCTCGCCATGTGACTATTTCCTGCTGGGCTATGGTAACTTCTCTCTCCCCTTATCCATTCTTATTTGAGGCCTAGGGTTATCCTTCATGGTTCCCCAAAGTTCTCTCCACAACTTTATAAGTGACCTTTAATAAATAAGCCCATTTAGAATGATTCTAGTCATTCTGCAAATTTTATCCCAGTCCTCTAAAAGCATTCTAAGGTACTACAGGTTAAAAAGCAAGAGACTTACTAGGTACACCTTGGAATCAAATGCACCATCCCAGCCTGTTGTTGAACTCCATGTGCCAATGCATATTATGCAGTGACCAGTCTCAAGCTCTCCCTCTGCTCCCCCAGCCTGCCAATCACCACATCATATACCTCCCTCTATTCCCACTGCCACCTCTGTGGTCCAAACCACTACCGTGTCTCACAGTCTCCTCCACACCAGGCTGATTAGTCCTCTGCACTAGTCTTGCTCCTTATCTCAGTTCCACATCGCAAAGAACCCTTCCTTTCTAAACTGTGAATCTGATCTTGTCATGTAGATACTGCTTACTAACTATAAATTAAATGAGAAAACAAGGAAGGTTCCTCTCAGGAGGAGTGTTCTTCCCTCTATGGTTTCCTACAGTGCCTAGGCTCAAACCCAACAGTATTATAGGGCTCAAAAATCTCCCAAGAACCCATGAGATGTGGTTCATGCTGAATCCACCAGCTTCATCTCTCATAACTTCTCCTCTTACTTTCTGCTCCACCACTTGTCCTCCTTTCAGTTCTGGAGTAAGCTAAGCTCTTCCTGGCCTCAAAACGTCCTACCTGTATGCTTTGTGTTAGAAATTTTCCTTCTCCTCTCCCTCCTCTCTCATCCAGCTTAAATCTCATTTACTCAGAGAAACTTTACCTGACTGCTCTGTCAACCCCAATCCCAGACCAGACCCTGTTCCCTATTTCTTTTGTAGCAAGTATCCTAATTAAAATGAATTATTTATGTAAACAGTCACTTAATGTCCAATTAACACGTCTTGCTACCTTGTCTACTCCTCCCTAGTCTTGGTTGCCAGCACCACATACCTCAATAGCTGAAGAAACCTGCTAATTGGTTTCCAGGCCTTCACTCTTGCTACCTCCCATGACTGGTTCTCTACAAGGCTACCAGAATGATCTTTTGAAAACTTAAATGGATCATGTGACTCCCCAGCTCAAGAGTTTTCCATCACACTGAGAAGAAAATCCTAGGTCCGGCCCCTATGGTTCTGTGACTGGCCTGCTACTTGGTCCCTCAGTCTTCATCCTGGCTATTCTCCACCTCACTCAGTCTGAACATGTTCCTCAACTTCTGCCCCTCACCATAATACCCACCATTTCCTCCTCTTTCTCATTTCATCTTATCTCCAAATTCTCCGGTATAATTGAATACTTCACAATGTGCTCATGTGTACATAGATGAGGCTTTTGTTTCCCACTTCTCCTGTGTTCAATTCTTTTAGTAATTGCTCTCCTCTTCCTCAGCAGATTCTCTTCCACTCTGGGTTTTCTATAAAAATTTGAGGTGTGATTGATGTAGAAGGAGTACATATTTAATTAATACATCTTCATAAATTCGAAAACAAGCATTCATGTGAAACTGTCACCATAAAGAATGCCATAATACCTTATATACAAATAAAGATATGAAAAATTGTGGTAAATATGTGTATTAAGAATTGTAATGCAAAAAAAAGGACATGTATAATGGCATAAATTGACATGAACATACTTTATATACAGAAATATGAAAAATTGTGCTCTATATGTGTAATAAGGATTGTAATGCATTCCACTGTTGTCATGTATTTAAAAAAATAATAAAATTTTTTAAATAAATAAAAGATCTATTAACAAAAATATATATATATATATATGTGTGTGTGTGTGTGTGTGTGTGTATATATATATATATATATATATATAGAGAGAGAGAGAGAGAGAGAGAGAGAGAGAGAGAGGTGGAGACAGCTAAAAGTATGTATATATATATTTTAAATAACCCAAGAGGAAAGACAGTAAAACTTAGATGATATTGGGAAGACTGAGCACCCCACAGTACTCAGCCAATGTGGAAGGTGCAGGGGGATCTTGCGCTCTAGGGGATAAACACTGTTGTACTCAGTCTGTGGGTCCTTAACCACCAGGCACCCAATCTTGCAAGACCATCATTAAAGTAAAACCTCGCTTTTTGCTGTAAAAAAAAAAAAAAGAATGCCATAAACATAACCATCATCTCAAAGTTTCCTTTTCTCTCTCTCTCTCTCAAAACATTTAACATAAGATCTACCCTTTTAACAAAATTTAAGTATACACTAGAGTATTGTTAACTATATGCACTTCACTGTACTTTAGATCTCTAGGACTTAGTTATTTTGTGTAACTGAAACTATGTAGCCTTTGATTAACATTTCTGTTTCCCCCTGCCCCTATGCCTGGCAACCACCATTCTGTTCTCTGCTTCTGTGAGTTTGACCACTTTTTCAATTCCTGATGAGATTCTCACTCCAAACAATATGCCTCTCATCCCCTCAGTGGGCATGTGACCTAAGTCTGATCAGTATAGTCTCCCATCCCCTTGTGATTTTTTTTTCTAATTGTTCTTTTTAGATATATATGACAGTAGAGTGTATTTTGACATGTATACGTGGAATATAACTTATTCTAATTAAGATCCCATTCTTGTGGTTGTACATGATGTGGAGTTTTACTAATGGTGTATTCCTAGATGAACACAGGAGAGTTATGTCCAATTCATTCTACTGTCTTTCCTGTGCTTTATTATGCATATTGCTAGACTCACCCAGAGAAAAGTAGACCAAGTCTCTCTTTTTTTAAAATTTTTATTTTATTTTTATGTGGTGCTGAGGATAGAACCCAGTGCCTCACGCATGCTAGGCGAGCACTCTACCTCTTGAGCCACAACCCCAGTCTCTCAAGTCTCTTAAATGAAACAATACACAATAATTTCTTTTCTCTTTCTTTTTCTTTTGTAGTGCTGGGAATTGAACCTGAGGCCTTGCACCTACTAGGCAAGTGTTCTACCACAAAGTTATACCCTGGGGGCTGGGCTTGTGTCTCAGCAGTGGAAAGCTCGCCTGGCACATGCGAGGGCCTGGGTTCAATCCTCAGTACCACGTAAAAATAAATAAATAAAATAAAGATATATATATATATATATATATATATATATATATATATATACACACACACACACACACACATTTTTTAAGTTACACCCTGCCAGGAGTATTTCTTAAATGTTTCAAATCCATTTATTTATTCAACAAACATTTACTGGGCACTTTCTGTGCTACCTACCTATTGTGCTAGGAACTGAGGAAACCTATGGTAATAGACAAAGTAGACAAAATCCCTGTCCTGGGTAATTCTGTAGCTCAGACACTCATTTAGTCATGTGATTGCTAAAATTCTGAGTCTAAGGAAGGATGCAGGGGCTGAGGTTGTAGTTTAGTGATGGAGTACATATTTTGCTTGCACAAGGCCCTGGCTTTCATCCCCAGCACCATAAAACAAAAACAAACTCTAAAAAGAGGTACAGAGCTTTTACTGGATCCATCAAAGACTTTTGTGATCAAATAAGTATTACTGGGGCTGGAGTTGTGGCTCAGTGGTAGAGTGCTCGCCTAGCATGCACGAGGCACTGGGTTCGATCCTCAGCACCACATAAATGTAAAATGAAGATATTGTGTCCACCTAAAACTTAAAAATAAATATTAAAAAAAATAAAAAACAAATATGTGTTACCATAGATTTTGTGGATTCTAAGATTAATCTACTCTACAAAGCATATTAAAATGCAAGATGTTAATAGAAAAGAGATATTAAAATTCTATTCTTTCAAAGAGCTGAATCACTCTGCTGGTTAGAGATTATATGTAAATCAGTTCTGAATCTAAAATGACTCTGGAAAGCAGAGACATGGCACAAGGTCATATGTCTTCCTAGAGATTTTCAGAATATCAGCACTGTGTTAAAAAGAAAATCTGAGAGAGAGTGGGGAGAGAGAGAGAAATTTTAGACTTAGGAATTGAAAAGTGCAAGAATATAAATTTGGTGTTGCAGAAAACAAAAATGGTTAAGCTATTCCATTAGTTTAGACCAGCAAAAGCATTCTTAGCAATAGTTTAAATCTTCCATTTTGTGACTAATTTTGCTTTCCTATCATGTTTTATTTAGAGAGGGAGAGTTAAAAAATAAATAAGAGAATAAAGAGGAAAATAATCAGTCATACTCCTACCACTCAAAAATAGCTTCTGATAATATTTTGACATATTTACTTTCAGCTTTTTTTTAAATGTTCATTCTATTTTAAAAAACATTTCTTGGGTTGGGGCTGGGGCTCAGCAGTAGAGCGCTTGCCTAGCACATGCAAGGCGCTGGGTTCGATCCTCAGCACCACATAAAAATAATAAATAAATAAAGATATAAAAAAAGAAAATATTTTTATAAATATTTCTTTATCTCCCTCACTGTGTGTTTCTGTCTCTGTTTATCTATCCTTATTTTAAAAATATTAAAGCATCAAACTAATACTAAAGTCCCTTTTAAACCTTATCCCTCTTGTTTCCTAGACAAATTGCTATTTAAAATTTGATGGATATGGTTCTATTGCATTTTCTATGTTTTTATTATACATATACAAATAAAATGTATCCAAAGTCACTTACCCACTGCTAATATGGGATCATGGTGGGGCAGTTGCAGGATTCACACATCATCCAGCTTGATGTCTGAATTACAGTTTAGACCAGGCTGTCAGAGCCACAAAAATTATAGTGTATATGATTTTTTTTCTGCAAGAAAATTGTTTCTATTCCATAAGATGAAATTAAATACATTTTTATCCCATAAAGAGCATCATGATTTCCCAGTATTTGGGCCTGAATGAGTGTGAAGACCACTGTTGTATGAGGGGTTGAGATATCTTTATTGTGTCTGATCATATAACAGGTGCTGCTCCAGCTGTGAGGCTCAGGAGTAATTTCCTTGCCCTCATGGAGCCTATATTCTATCAGGACATAGGTAACAAAAGGAGACCAGTAGGCATCATGTAATGATAAATGTGATAAAGGAGAAGGAAATCATGTATGAGAATGGAGGGGAGGATGTCTGAGTGGGTGCAGGAGATCTCTTTGAAGAGATGATCTTTGATGTTATTGCAATGAATATTGTGAATACAGTGCAGGATGGAGCCAGAAAAGATCACGAGAACAAAGCAAATCCATGCAATGTGATATTTAAAATGATCTGCCACTTTAGGGCCCTGCAGTTCATGTCACAACCTAATATTCTGGGGAGGAAATATTGATAGATAGAATTAGGTACATTTCTTCCCCAACTACCTGAAGAGTGCAAAGTAAGAAGCCTCTGAAGAATGCAGCTCAGTAAGAACATGTTTGTGATGTTATCAGAATCATAAACCACGGAAAGTTTGGCAGGGGTATATAAGGCTGTTAGGGCTTCTAGGGCCTAGGAAACAGTTGCGAGTACTAGGAGTTTGTCTTTGCTCTCTCTGAGCCTTCCATCCCTCCCCATCTGCAGTGCTCTCACACCACCCAAGGCCATTCCAACCCACAGGCTGTTCTGGTGGACACCCAGCATGTGTTGGCCCAGCTCTCCTCCTCCATTCTTCAGCACTCCTTTTTTTTTCCAGAGCATGTTCTTCCTACTACAACCATGTGGTTCAAAATGAACTGCCAAGTTATTAGAAATCCTGCTCCTTGTTGACAAGTCTTTGGGTGCAAACGTGACCCACACTGGGCCAATCTGAGTATTTCATACACTGACCACAGTGCATTTCACAGCCTGGTCAATGTTGAATGATATCACAAGACAAGCATCCATCCCTGGGATTTTTTTTGATGTGGAACATAGGAAGAAACTTCAGTCTCTGTCTAGTGGCAAAGCTGCAAGAACTGAGGCAGGGGAGTCGTTGACAGTTCTGCTCCTTGCTGTGAAGGAAGCTATGCTGAGAGAAGCGCAGAGGTGAGAAAGAGAGTTAGTAGTATTGGCTCTTCTCGTTGCAGACATCCTTGAATTTCAGCCTTATTCCTGCTGCGATTACGAGCAGCTACTAAAAATTCCCCCTCTTGCCCAATCTAGTTGTGGTGCTTCCTTTAGATAAGAGTCCTAGTAAAAATATCTTTCTCTACATTGCCCCGAGCTCTAAAATTATGTTCCCCATCCCTCACGCTTGCCAAATAAAATTCCTCTCCAAGGTGATAGGAGAAAATAATCCAATTGGCTATTTGAAGCAATTCAAACTGAGATATGGACAATTCAAAATTTTTCCCTATGTCGATAATGGGGGAAGCTATGCTTGTGCAGGGTAGCAAGTATATGGGAAATCTCTATAGCTTCCAAATTTTGTTGTGAACTTGAAACTACTCTGAAAATAAAATGTCTGAGGGTATAGACCAGGGGTAAAGCACTTGCCTAGCATGCATAAAGCCTTGGGTTAAATCTCCAGCACCCCCAAAATAAATAAAAATTAAAAACTGGTCTAAAAAATAGTTTATTTAAAAAAAAGTTCCCTGTAGACTTGGCCTTAAGATCGATCCATTTTATGACCCAGCAATTCTATTTCTGGTTATATAACCAAGAAAATTGTGGGGCTGAGGAGATAGCTCAGTTGGTAGAGTGCTTGCCACACATGCCCAAGGCCCTGGGTTTAATCCCCAGCACTACCACCAAAAGAAAAAAAGAAAAAGAAAATTTGAATAAAATATGTCCCCACTAAAACCTGTACACAAATATTCCTATGGTTTGAGTGTGTCTCCCAGGGTTTCCTGCTTTGGAAGCTTGGTCAACCGTGTGGTGATGACATGTCCAGTTCGGGTCCAGGTCCTTGATGTCCTGAACAAAGAAGTAAGTAAAACACACAGAAGTAACAGGCAAAGTACAGATTTACTGAAGATGAAGGTGACAGTAGCACTTCATAGGGTAGAAAGGAGTTGGCCAGGAAAGAGAGAGGCTCAATGTCTGGAATTTAGTGTTTTATATGCTAAGCTGTGGGGCGTTTTCTGTATGAATCTGATTGAAGACCTTACCCCATTTGCTCCCACTGGTTACTTTATAATACCTAATTAGAATACTGTTCAATTTTGTCCCATTGGTTACTTTAGAAAACTCAATTAGCATACTGTCCTGTTTACCTCCATTGGTTATTTTAGAACACAGAACCTGTGGCAGGAGTTATTATGGGTAATAAGTTCTCAGTGGTGGGAGTTGTCATGGTAATGGAACTTAATATAAACATGGACTTGATAGCACATGATGACACATTGTCTTCCAGCAGCATTTTTCTTGTATCCTGCCTCCGCCATCTTGGAGTCCCTGAACTCCGACATAACAAGGTGGTATGGAAGGTTTAAGAAGTGAAGTCTAGTTGGAGGTGCTTTCAGAAGGGATTAAGTGGTTCTGTGGGACTCTGTTTAGTTTAGTCAAGAGGGTTCTTATAAAAGAGTGAGCCTGGGCTGGGGTTGTGGCTCAGTGGTAGAGTGCTTGTCTTGTATGTGTGAGGCACTAGGTTCGATCCTCAGCACGACATAAATAAATAAAATAAAGTGCTGTGCCCATCTACAACTTAAAAAAAAATCTTAAAAAAAAAAGAGTGATCCTGACCTCTGTTACCATGTGATCTCTCTTTCTCCCATGTGTTCCCTCCATGATGTCATTCACCATGATGTGATACAGATAATTGTGCCCTCACCAGAGTAAAGCAATATTGACACCATGTTCTGGGACTTCCAGAACTGTGAGTTAAATAAACCTCTCTTCTATGATACATTACCTAACTTCAGGTATTCTATTGTAGCAATAGTAAATGGACTAATACATTTATCAACTGATGAATATATTTTAAAATATGGCATATTAGGGGTTGGGGATGAAACATTATTCAGTCATAAAAAAAAGAATGAAATGTTGATACATGCTATGATGTGGAAAAATCTTGAAAACATCATATTAATTGAAAAAGGATAGTCACAGAAGACCACAAATTGTATGATTACACTTATGCAGGATGTCCAGGATAGGCAAATTCATATAGACTGAAAGTAGAGAAATAGCTATAGGGAGGAAAAATAGAGTAGGATTGCCAATGGATATGAGGAGGTGACAGGAATTTAGGAGGTGACAAGAATTTTTTTAATTAGACAGTAGAGAAGGCTGTAAATCCCATGAATACACTAAAAAACACTAAACCTTACTTTTTTGGGGGGTGGGAGTGGATACCAAGCCTTTATCTCAGGGGCCCTTGACCACTGAGCCACATCCCCAGTCCTATTTTTTATTTTATTTAGAGACAGAGTCTCACTGAGTTGCTAAGTGTCTCATTTTTTCTGAGATTGGTTTTGAACTTGAGATCCTCCTGCCTCAGCCTCCCAAGCCATAAACCTTACATGTTTTAAAATTTTTTAAATGTATATTTTTTAGTTGTAGATGGACACAATACTTTTATTTTATTTACTTTTATGTGGTGCTGAGGATCAAACCCAGTGCCTCACACATGCTAGGTAAGCACTCTACCACTGAGCCACAACCCCAGCCCTAAACCTTACATTTTTAAAAGGTGAATTTAGTGGCATGTAAATTACATCTAAATTTTTTTTTTAATAAAAAAAGACTTTGTTGACTCTCAGGTAGGATTTAAGTGGGGATATTGTTATGCAGGGATGGCTTCCTTGGGCTCTTTCTCGCTCCATACTCAAACCCTCCCTGCACCCTTCAAACCAGAACAAGAGTAACAGTATCCACACAGGGTTCTGACACTTGCATCAGGGTTCTCAAAGCACCTACAAGAGCTAAAATTACACAGGGCTCATCTTTTTCAAACACAAATAAATAGTTAATGGGTACATTTTTCCTAAAGTTAGGATTTTGTCCCATTACACATCTTCAAAATTGTGGTGTCTGTTGGTAAGTACTAGCACAATGCTTGGTACACCATGTACAAATGAGGATCTAGAATGCATGTTCCCTCCAAAACTCAGGTTGAGATTTAATCATGACATTTAAGAGGTGATTAAGTCAGAAGGGCTCCACCTTCATGAATGGTTTAATGCCCTTATCTAGGGAGTCTGTTATTATTATGAATGAATTCAACTGCTTTTATAACAGTGCCTGTACTCATAGAGACTTAGAAGACTGAGGCAGGATGATCACCAGTTTAAGGCCAAACTTAGCAAAGTAGGGAGACCCTCAGCAACTTAGTGAGATCCTGTCTCAAAATAAAAAATAAAAAGGACTGGGGATGTAGCTCAGTGATAGAACAACCCTGGGTTCAATCATCTGTACACACACACACAAAAAAAAAAAATTAAAATTAAAATTGAAAAGGCAACTTCAGTTCTTTCATGCTTCCATTCCCTCTTTCTCACATGGTGTTCTCTTGCCATGCAATGGCCTGTGAGATGTCAGGATGCTGCAAGAAAACCCTCATCAGCTGCCAGCACCATGTTCTCAGACTTCCCAGCCTCCAGAACCATGAGCCAGAATAAGTCTCTTTCCTTTTAAATTACTCAGTCTGTGGTAATTTGTTTTAGCAACATAAAACGTACGAAGACACCCAGTTTATTTTTTAGATTTGTTTAATTTGTTCTTTTTAGATATGCATGACAGTAGAGTGTATTTTGACACATTATACATACATGAAGTATAACTTCCCATTCTTGTGGTTGTGCATGATGTGGAGTTACACTGGTGGTGTGTTCATATATGAACATAGGAAAGTTATGTCTAATTCATTCTACTGTCTTTATCATTCCCTTCCCTCCATTTCCCTTTGTCTAATCCAATGAACTTCTATTCTCCCTCACTCCTCATTGTGTATTAGCATCTGCATATCAGAGAGAACATTTAGCCTTTGGCTTTTTGGGATTTGTTTATTTCACTTAGCATGATAGTCTCCAGTTCCATCCAATTTACCAGCAAATGCCATAATTTCATTCTTCTTTAAGGCTGGTATTCCACTGTGTAAATATACCACATTTTCTTTACCCATTCATCTGTTGAAGGGCACCTAGATTGGTTCCATAGCTTAGCTATTGTGATTTGAGCAGCTATAAACATTGATGTGGCCACGTACAACACCCAGTTTTTTTTTTTTTTTTTTAGTTATTGATGGACCTTTATTTTATTTATTTATATGTGGTGTTGAGGACCAAATCCAGTGCTTCACACATGCTAGGCAAGCGCTCTACCACTGAGCTGCAACCCCAGCCCAGGACACTCAGTTTTGAGGTTTTAAGTAGAGCTACCATTAGGTAATTAGGAAGCCAGTGAGGTTGTCTTCAGAGACTTCCAATCTTTTCATGCTTTTTTCTCTTGAGGCCATTATCTTCTCACATATCCCTTATCTCCTTAGGAATCAGGGATCCCTATCCATTTGTGGGTTCATTCTTGAAATTTTAAAAATTTAGCTTTAGAAATAGTTGCATGAGTAACCAAAGACATATGTATACGGACAAATTATATATTATTATATAGTTTTAATAATTTCTAATCAGACAAAAAAACCTAGATCATCACTACTTGGAGAAATATTGTGCATCTATTAAACACACACACACACACACACACACACACACACAAACAACTCTCCTCTTGGAGGATTTAAATTACAGAGCACTCTCAGGGAGAAGCCCACTCCTTAACGAATGTCTAATGGGAGTGGGTGGGATTGGGATTTGGGTAGTGGGGAACATCATGTGGAAGCTGAGGAGTTACCAGCTGGTTTGGCATCCAGAGCCTTTGCTCCTGCTTTTCCTTTGCCTGGGATTCCCACCACCACCTGCACCCCATTCCTGTATATGACCTGTTTAGTGACTTTGTTGAACTTCAGTATTATGTAACTTTGATGTTTCCTCCAATAGGCATTTCTATCCCCCATTCAGCTGACTCTTTGGTATCTTTTATGTGTGTGTGGCGGGGCAGGGGTGCTGGGAATCAACTCTAGGGGATCATGAGGTCTCATTCACTTTTTTTTTTTTTTTTGAGAGAGAGAGAATTTTTTTTTTTAATATTTATTTTTTAGTTCTCGGCCGACACAACATCTTTATTTGTATGTGGTGCTGAGGATTGAACCCGGGCCGCACGCATGCCAGGCGAGTGCGCCACCGCTTGAGCCACATCCCCAGCCCTCTCATTCACTTTTGAATTTCCATCATTTAGTATATTGTCTTGCACATAGAAAGGTTGCAATAAGTATTTTTTAAACTACCTCTCACAATAATATTAATTGTTCCATTCCCTGTAAATCAGTAGCACTGTTGTGTCTCTTTTAAGGTGTTACAGTTTTCTACCTTGTATCATGATTTGTTTGTGTGGTTGTCTGCTCCTCACTGGAATGAAAGCCTTCTGTGGGCAGGAACTATATGACACCAAGCATAGCCTTTTGTGTATAATAGCATGCAATTTGTATTTCATACAGTTGGGCAACATTTTTTTTTTTGAAAAACAAAAGTATCTATTATGATCTAATTAATATGAGAAATAAACATGTGTAGAAATACAATACAAATGCAGAAATATAAATAGGTCTTTATTTGCACAGAACTGTCATCCAAGAACTGACAGAGATATTCTGAGGCTTAAGCTTTCTGTTGCTGATTTGTGCATATAAGGCCTAGCAGGCAGAGCTGCTCAATCAACTTGCTCTTCCTCTCTTTCCCTCAGGCCTCCCCTCCAGCTAATGGTAATTTTGACTTTCACACTATAAGAAAAAAAAAAATGATGCCTAGGAAAGTCAGAGGGTTACTCCAGTTCAAACAGCATCTCAACTGCAGAAATGAGAATAGACCTGCCCTCCTAGGCCCCTGTAGCACAGGCCTTCTCCTGTACAACACCAGCCCTGGGAATGTGGGATGATGTTCATATTTAGGACTCAAATGACAAACATCCAAAGAGAAGCTGCAGGTCAGTTTCACTCTCTTCCCCATATTCAGAATGGGGAGAGCTTCTCTGACACCTTGAAACCCCAAGGTGCTTGTTTTATAAGTCTGTTTTATATAGGACTCACCTTGCTGGCTTGAGAGAATGTCACAGTCCCACTTAGCCTTGAGTAGGGCACAATTAATTTTGCTTTGTGGGAGGAACTCTGGGGTATAAACTATTTAATATTCACAGAGCAATTTGCAGGTACTCAGCTTAGTAACAAAATCTGCTTAATGATGCTGAACACAAAAGTCTGGATTGTCTATTTCCAAGCTGTTATCCAGGCTGGCTAAATGATCCACTTTACCTCTGGCCTAAACTCCAAGAGCAGTTGGAGTTTGGGGTTCAAACATTATGGCTATGGACAGCTAAGACCAGGGTTTCTTCACCTTAGCACTATGGACATTTTGGGCCAGATAATTCTTTGTTATGGAGGCTGCCCCATATGTGATAGGATTTTTAGTATGACCTAGTATGACCTCTAGCTTCTACACACTAGCTGCTCATAGCACTGCTCCTCTCCAAACCAGCTGTGAGAACCAAAAATGTCTCCAGATGTTGCCAGTGTCTCCTGAGATACAAAGTTGCCCCAGTTAAGAAAATCAACTAGAGCTGGGGTTATGGCTCAGTGGTAGATCGCTTGCCTGGCATGCGGGAGGCACTGGGTTCCATCCTCAGCAGCGCATAAAAAAAAATAAAATAAAGGTTATTGTGTCCACCTACAACCAAAAAAATTTAAAAGATAACCAATGACATAGGCCCTGAGACAATTGCTCAGCATCATCTGGGTCAAAGATGGATGTTCTCAAAATCCTCTTACTCGAGCGTCCCCCACTTCATTCTTTCAGTCTTACCTTTGACTATTTATTCCTATGTGCCTGAAAACTGACAAATTCTCAGTTGCTTGAGAAGCTTGAACTCATTTAT
Source organism: Marmota flaviventris (assembly GCF_047511675.1). Lineage (NCBI taxonomy): Eukaryota > Metazoa > Chordata > Mammalia > Rodentia > Sciuridae > Marmota > Marmota flaviventris. Next base: position 79,041,493 of record NC_092507.1, read on the forward strand.
CTCTGGCCCTGGATGACCTCACTGATGTCCTGCTTTAGTCCATGAACTCCTGTATCAAACAATGTACATCCCCAAAGCCCAAATTTGCAACCTTCATTCAATAAACATCTATGACTATGTGTTCTGCTCTGGTGATATGCTAGGGTAAGTTAAAGATTGTGTGGTTTATCAGTTAGAATTATGTTCCATTGCAAGTGACAGTGGCTTGAACAAGATAAAAGTTCATCCTATATAAAAGTCCAGAGTGAGGCAGGCCAGAATTAATGTGGTGGTTTTACGCCATGAGGTTGGTCTGCCAGGACTAGCCTCTCTTTTAAGATCAGTTCATGGGCCAAGATAGTTGCTCACCTCTAGCCATCAAATATACCATTCAGCCAGCAGGAAGAAGGAAGGAATGGAGAAGAAAACTAAATTAAGGAAGGTTTCTAAAGCTGCCATGTAACACTAGTGCTTACACCTCATTTGCCTGAACTTATTAGGCAGATCACACCTGTCTGTAAGGCAGGCTGGAGAAATGTGGTCTTTATTCTGAGTGGCTGTGTAACCCACTTAAGAACTGGGGATTCTAAGGGAATAGAATAGAGACCACAGAGACAAACCTACACAGATACAGTCATATGGTCCTTGACAAAGGCATCAAAAACATGGTGGAGAGGCTGGGGCTGGGGCTCAGCAGTAGCACACTTGTCTAGCATGTTTGAGGCACTGGATTTGAATCTTAGCATCACATATAACTTAAAAGAAATAAAGGTCTATCAACAATTAAAAAATAAAAATTAAAAAGAAAAACAAAGTGGAAAAAAGATAGACTTTTTAATAAACGGTGCTGGGAAAACTGGTTGTAAAAGAATGAAAATAGACTCCTATCTCTCACCCTGCATAAAAGCCAACTGAAAATGAATCAAAGACCTAGGAATTAAGCCAGAAACCTTGCAATTCCTAGAAGAAACTGTAGGGTCAACACTCCAACATATGCTCACAGGCAAAAATTTCTTCAATAGAACTTTGAAAGCTCAGGAAATAATACCAAGAATACATGAGACGGCATCAAATTAAAATTCTCCTGCACAGCAAAGGAAACAAGAGTATGAAGAGAAAGCCCACAGAATGGGAGAAAGTCTTTGCCAGCTATTTTTCTGAAAGGATTAATATCCAAGATATATAAAGAACTCAAAAAACTTACCACAAAAACAAACAAACAAAACAAACTCAGTCAATAAATGAACTAAACAGACAGCTATCAAGAGAATAAATACAAATGGCCAACAAATATATGAAAAAATATTCAACAATTGTTGACAATCAGGAAATACAAATCAAAACTACACTGAGGGCCAGGGTTGGGGCTCCATACTAGAGCGCTTGCCTAGCATGTGTGAGGCACTGGGCTCGATCCTGGCATCACATAAAAATAAATAAAATAAGGGTAGTGTGTCCATCCACAACTAAAAAAAATTTAAAAAAAAATAAAAACTACACTGAGATTTCATCTCGCTCCAGTTAGAATTGCAGTCATCAAGAATACAACCAATAATAAATGAATATGTGGGGAAAAGAAATGCTTAAACTCGCCTAAGTCTCAGCGACGTGGCTAACCGCACTAAGAAAGTCGGAATCCTCAGTAAATATGGGACCCACTACGGTGCCTCCCTCCGGAAAATGGTGAAGAAAATTGAAATCAGCCAGCACGCCAAGTATACTTGTTCCTTCTATGACAAAGCCAAGATGAAGAGACGGGCTGTGGGAATCTGGCACTGTGGTTCCTGCATGAAAACAGTGGCTGGTGGTGCCTGAACCTACAACACCTCTTCTGTCTCATAGTCAAGTCTGCAATCAGAAGCCTGAAGGAATTGAAAGAGCAGTAGAAAGTTCTACTATATAACAAAATTGTGGTTTGTTGTTAATTGTATTAACTGGATGTTCTGATGTGGATTGCATTGCCCTTTCAAAAGAGATTTGTAAATTGAAGCCCTTCTAATTTGAATTGGAAAATTTTGCTGAGATAGGTATTTGTAATTCAGGTCTTTTTTCCCCAGTAATCAGATGATAATGGCATGAAACTAAGTCTTACAGCTTAGGTATATGCTTAGCTTTTTTTTTTTTTTTAAAACCACTGTTCAACTTCTCAGAGATACATTGACATATTGTATAAAAATTGTATTAAAGGTAAAATGTGCTAAAATACACAAAGGATATACATTTTAAAAAAATGCTTACACACTATTGGTAGGATTGTAAACTAGTACAACCACGATGGAAATCACTATGGAGCTTCCTTACAAGAGTACAAATGGAACCACCATAACACAAAAGAATATGAGTCATCATACTATAAAGATACAGGCATACCATGTTTATAACAACACAATTTACAATCGCCAAATTATGGAAACCGCCTACGCTGTCAACAGAATAGATTAAAAAAAACCTGTTATATATGTAAACAATGGAGTTTCAGTTCACCATAAAGAAGAACAAAATTATGTCATCAGGAAAATAGAAACTTGAGAGCATTAAATTGGACAAAATAGGCCAGACTCATATATTTTTTCTCATGTGTAGAAGCTAAAGAGAGAAGAAGGAAAAAAGGGGGATCTAATTAAAACAGAGGGAGACCAGTAAGGTAGAGGAGAAGGACCAGGGGGAGAGAGGAGTAGAGAAAAAGGATAGTGATGGGGGAATGAAATGGATCAAATTATGTTATGCACACATACAGATGTGTAACAATGAAGTCCACTATTATGCGTAATTATAATGCACCCAAAAAATGTTTTAAACCTGGGAGTCTAGTATCATAAATATGAGAGGACAACTGGAAACCTATACTACACAAGGACACTTGAAACACATGCTCCACTTCAGGATGTCTCTGTCTAGAAACAGAATTGTTTGTATATACAACCACCTCTAGTTCAACTTGACTACAATAACTTATTTTTTTCCTAAAGGGAAAGGTATGATTACAGCAATAATAAAATTATAAGGACCATAAACTAAATATTAACTAACCAAATGAGGTAAGGACACATATTTTGTTTATGTTCATACAATTGTGACTTTCTATAATTTCCCAAATTCTGAAAGTTTATTCCACAATAAACTTCAGTTTAATTTTTGGAAACATTTGTATCTTTGGAAATGAATATAGGAAACTCAATTACCAGTATTTGAAATAGTTGAAATAATAATTATGAGTCACTTGGTGGTTCTATTTCTGACATCAAGTAGTGGGTGTCAAATTAAGTGCTGCTTTATTTTTAGCTATGTGATGTGTCACTCATACACATCCCCTGGCAGATTGCATTGGCTGAAAATATGAAAAAGATTTGCAGAGTCAATAAAGTTGCCAAGTCTTCATCAAAGATTATCCCAAACTGGTAATTTGTTTTTTGGTACAAATTAACATACTATTTTGCAGTGCCAAGTCATGGTAACTGGCTAGGCATGGTGGCACAAGCCACTTGGGAGGCTGAGGCAGGAGAATTGCAAGTTCAAGGCCACTCTCAGCAAATTAGGCCCTAAGCAACTGAGTGAGAACATCTCAAAATAAAAATAAATAAATAGATAGATAGATAAAATAAAAATCTGGGATTATAAATCAGTGGCTAAATACCCCTGGGTTAAGGCTGGGGTTGTAGCTCAGTGGTAGAACACTTGCCTCATATGTGTGAGGCCCTGAGTTCGATCCTCAACACCACATACAAATAAATAAAAATAAAGATATTTTGTTCATCTACAACTAAAAATATATTAAGGGGAAAAAAAAGTACCCCTGGGTTCAACCTCTGGTACCATTAAAAAAAAAAAAAAATCACGATGACCAAACAGAGTTGGAGCCAAGGCAACGTTTATTTTCCAGTTTCCACATTCTTAAAGCTTTTTGCCAGAGAGAGTTTTACAGTGCTATTCTGATGGAATGTTTGTTGGCCCAATCCCAAGCCTTGCCACATATTATAGAGTCAACCTGAGGGAAAAAAGTTCTGTCTTGAATTCTCTGAGTAAGAAGTAGGTAGCCTAAGTGCAGATTACCTAAATTGCTTTGACTTTCTTTAGGAAACTTACAAAGGGCAGAGTCAAAAGAAAGTTGACCTTATTTTATAAACAAAAAGCTCAGTGTCTTCCAATTCTGATCCCAGTTCCTATCATCACTCATTTTTGGACTTGCTTAGGTAAATTGAATTTAAGAGGTAGAAAAAAAAATGGGGTGATCTCAAAAATCTGACTTCTGGATAAGACAGAGGAGGTGACTATCCCCAAGGAATGCAGCAATTGGTATGTAACAGATTTTTATTTTTTCTAAGTGCTGGGGCTTGAACTGTGCTAGGCAAGCCCTCTATCACTGAGCTACGTTCCCAGCCTCTGCAATAGCTTTTCCTGAAGTTTGGGGGCCTGAGACAAAGAGCTGGGGTGAGAAGAGCTGTGTCCCTTCCCCCATCCCACACATTTGAATAGCAATCCCATCAGTAATATCAGCTTCCAACAGGGAGAAAGATGGAATCCTTCCATATTTTGCAGGTATGTGTGTGTAACATGCATAAGTCCAGTTCTGTGCAGGAAAAAATGTGTATAAGGTGCCCAGCACTGCAACTGACACACAATAGTAGATTCTCTGTGAGAGTTAAAGTAATGGGGCACCACTAAGCCCATTCCTCCCGGCCTGCAAATCCAACTGAGGACATGTGTGCAGATTAGGAAAATGCATGTGTATCCAGTCTCTGTCACCTTCTTGCAATACTTCTTGGCAAGTTCTTTTCCCCTAGTCACCTTCCTCCTCTCTTCCCACCTCATACCCAAATGCCTACTTCATCTTCAAGGCCCCGGACAGATGCCAGCTTTTCTCTGTATCTATACCTTATCATGTTTCCACATAGATGTCCATTATCTCCTACAGGTACTCACAGCACTTTGCTTCTTCTGAATGTAATATAGTTCTTTTATTTTTAAATTTTTTTGTTTTAATTAGATACACATGAAATGTAATATAGTTCTTATTGTGCTATAATTTATTTATATGCCACCAACTCCAATAACTGTGAACTTCTCCAGGGTAAGATGATTTCTTCTTTATCTTTATATTAAAACATTGTTTGATTGAATGAACTATACATTCAACCAATGGGATATTATTCACAAATAAAAAGTAATGCACTATCAAGTCATTGAAAAAAAACATGGAGGAACTTTTTTCATTTGTTTGTTTATTTAATAGTATCAGTGATTTAACCCAGGGGCACTTAACCACTGAGCCATATCACCATCATTTTTTATATTTTATTTAGATACAGGGTCTCACTAAGTGGTTTAGGGCCTCACTAAATTTCTGAGACTGGTCTTAAACCCGGGATCATCCTGCCTCAGCCTCCTGAGTTGCTGGGATTTCAGGCATGCGCCACCACACCCCGCCCTGGAGGAACTTTAAATGCATGTTACTATGAAATGGCTACATGCTGTCTGATTCCAGTTACATGACATTCTGGAAAAGGCAAACCTATACAGACAAGAAAGGTTTAGAGGTTGCCAGGGATATATTTGGGGGGCAGACTAGAAAGATGAAGCGCAGGTGATATTTGAACTAGTGAAACTATTCTACACAACATGTGTGTGTTAAAGCCTGCAGAACTGTAAAACACAGAGTGATATTTAATGTATGCAAAGTAAAAGAGAATAATTTAGGAGGTAGGAGAGTTCCAGGAAGGAAAGCAGAGCATGACAGTAAAATCTAACTATATTAAAAATGCATTAAATAACCTCACTGAAGGAGGTGGTGGGAGTCTGCTTGACCTTAAGTAACTTTGGAAATGAGTGGAATCTGTAAGACCTTCTAATAATAAAAGTAAAAGCAATTGCCCATAAGAAATCACTTTATTTGAGAAGACTGTTTCACTTGGAAATATGGGTTAATAATTCTGATACTGCTATACATGGATACTGGAATAATTGAGTCAATGGATAGCAGATGGCATGAGCCAGGTTTCTCATCGTTGGAGTGAGATTGTACAGATAAGCAAGGGAGAAAGCTGGAATGATCTATGAGGTAATCAATTAAAGTTGAAGACATCAGTAATAATTCATGTTCAGCTTAATATGGACACAGATAGTTATATATCAAATATTTGTAGATAGTGTATGTGCACTGGTTCTTCGACCTGTTAGCTAAGAAGCGCTAATAGACCTAGTACATTCCATAAAACAGACTAGGCATCTTGCACTCAGATCTTGGTTTCTAAAATGGGTTTCCAATAAAAGCCCTTAGGCTTTTTAGAAAAATGGCTGATTCTAGGTTGGGGCAGGAAATAAATATACAAGATGAGTATAGAGCATGTTGTAGTGCCAGAAAATAAAGGAGTATGTGTGTATGTATGTATGTATATGTGTATTATATGTATTACATGTGTGTGTGTGAGAGACATTTCAGAAATATTGGTTATGGCAAAAGAACAGAGGAGCTGACCAAAAGAGTTCCCAATGACCAAAGTTTGAAGAATTTGGGCAAACTAAAATAAATGAATAAAAGTAATGTTGAATTGTAATTCAAAATATAAGATAAATACTAATGAGTCAATGCAGATATAAACAAATGATTAAATAAATTAATGGGTGGAGGAGAGAATACAAATTGTCCATTTAGAATAATTCAAAATAATTTATGTAGAGACTTTGTTCTTAAGGTAGAGGAGCATAAATCCTCACGTAAGTATGGGCTATGCAAAGTGACTTTACTCTAAAGTAAATGGAAAAGGAGGAAAAAGAGGAACTTTACAGTGAGGAACCTTGACAAAAACTACCTCAGCCAGGTTATCAAGGTCAACATCAACAGTCATAAATCATGATGATAGTAAATACCCAGATAGAATTTGTGAAAATGGTACTTTGTCTCTGTGATCTTCCTTCCCAAATCCCACAACCCAAGTCTAATATGAGAAAAAATATCAAATTCTATTTGAGGGATATTTACAAAATACCTGACTGGTACTCCTCCATAAATCAAAAACAAGAAAAGGCTGAGAACTGTCACAGATGAGAGGAACCTGAGGAGACACCACTGCTTAATGTTATATGATATCTTAGATGGGATCTTAAAACAGTAGGAGACATTAGGCAAAATCTAATAAAATCTAAATATTGATACAATATTTTCTGTGGACTTCTGTTAATAATAGTGTGTCCATATTAGTTTGCAATTTGTACCAAATGTACCAGGTACTAATGTAAGATGATAAGGGGAGGAGAAACCAGGTTCAGAGTATTTGGGAACTCATTACTGTCTTCTCAATTTTCCCATCAATCCAAAAACTATTCCCCCAAAAAGTTCATTCTTAAAAATTTTTCTGACACATAATTATTCACTATTAAATGACCAAAGGAACATAGAGAATTTAGTTTTCTCAAGTTAGAAAAAATTATCGTCAGCAAAACCTAAGTATGATATTTATCAATTTGTTCTAATTTATTTAGCAAACATATTATGCTTACTCTGTGATAGGTAATATTACGGTGCCCTACACATCATCATGTTACAAGGAGGGTACTATTACTATTTTCTTTTTATAGACAAAGAATTGAGACATGGAATGATTAAGCTCTTTATCCAGTAAGAACAAACCCGGTATTTGGATTGAAGCAGTCCAGCTCCAGAGATTATGTGATTAACCAGAGAAATTTTTATGCAAAAGTGGTTGTTAAGTTAATCTTCCCACTAGTTTTGATATCCACTAGTTTTGGTGGAGATTGTCGGTATTATTATTACTAGCCACTAGAGGGCGTTAACACTCTTACAAAGTTTTCAAATGACTGAATTTTAAAAGGAGAAAAAAGGCAGTTTCTAGATTTTTTTTTTTTCCCTTCCTCCCAGTGGTGGGAATTCAACCCAGAGCCTCAGGCAAGGTAGGCAAGCACTCTGCCTGTAGGCAAGTACAGCGCAGCCTCTAAGGACAGTTTCTCATCTGCATTGTTTTAAACTTGTTTCCATTTGCTAACCCATAAACAAACTGGAAAGCACACAAAATTAGTTCAGAGATGTTTAAATTCCACAAACTGGAAACAAACTAACCCATAAACAAACTGGAAAGCACACAAAATTTGTTCAGAGATGTTTAAATTCCACACAATTTCTCACTTGTCCTTTTTTTCTTTATTATACATGGCCTACATATTTTCTATATTGTATAGTTCTATATTGTATAATATACTATTTTATTTTTGAGTAGTTTCATTTGTTTGTTGTGTGTCCACAATCAAGAAAAAAACTTCTTGTCATCAGAGAACACAATATTTTATTGCACTTATTGTTTTTATTCTTTAATATTTATTTTTTAGTTATAGGTGGACACAATATCTTTGTTTTATTTTTATGTGGTGCTGAGGATGGAACCCAGTGCCTCACGCATACTAGATGGGTGCTCTACCTCTGAGCCACAACCCAGCCTGCACTTATTATTTTTAAAAGTTGCACAGCACCTGGCAAGTTTTAGGTACTTTATGAACTCTTGCTAATGGGTTTGAATGCATAAATACTTTCATTTACATGATAAATATGTTCTTGAAGTTAGCATAAGCCAACTTAAAAATTTGCTAGATATTTAAGGAAATCCAATAAAGAATCCTTTTTAATTGAGTCAAGAAGCACTCTGTAATTTAGCCTAGTGTAAATGTCTGTTTTTAATATGTGGTTTGGCTTAAAGTACAAAGCACCTGGTTGAATAAAAATCAATTTTGTATCTTGTGCAAGGTTTAATAAAGCCTTATTTGTATTATGCCTTTTCTCCTTTCTGTAGTTGATGGCAACTTACAACGGGACAAGAGAGCTTGAGTGGTCAAGTGGTCAAGATGCTGCTGGAGGAAGTAAGGACTTAAGATTCCAGGCCTGCCTTCCATCACTTATTAGGCAGGGAAAGCACTTGAACTTTCTGGGACTTGATGTCCTCATCAAAAAAATAAAAATAAAAAATAAAGTCGAATGAGATGAACTTTTTCAAAACTGACATTTAGATTCCCAGGTAAGGGGCCAGGTAGCCAGTAAAGAGCCTTATCAGATTCCCAAACAACTAACTACTTCCACCTGTATTACTCTTCTCCTTCTCCTTTTTCTGTGATGGGTTTGGCTATGTTGCCCAGGCTGGTCTCAAACTCATGATCCTCCTGCCTCAGCCTCCCAAGTAGCTGATATTATTACCTATATTTGTTATCATAGTTGCCATTGACATTGGGATAGTTTGTAATGATATAATCACCATCCATGGAGTATTTAATGTGCCCTTTAGTCTATCTTGTCATCCTGAACACTATATAAATATAATGATACCAGTCTTGTGTTCCAGTTTCAAGAAGCAATTATGTTAAGAGACTAGAAGATCTGACAGTTATGGAAACTAACCTTTTATTTCTCTCCAAAGCTAATTCAAAGAAAACTCTTAAATGTTATTTTTTTCTGACAAATAATTATAAACATTCAAAACAGCATAAAATTATTTAGATATTTCCTTTTCTACCAAGGGACGCCATGGTTCATTTAGCTTTAGAATCTATCACAGGCAAAGGGTTTGGGGGCCCTCTGAGAGGTGTTTATGAGCTGTAAATTGAGTGCATTGAGAGCAATTAAGCATTTAAATTAGAGAGATGTGTAAATTTAACAGCTGGTAAGTGTTGTCAAGTGCAAGCTACAGACCACCTGCTTAGCCGAATCTGCATACAAACTGAAGGAAATAAACAGAATGGTGGAAAGTAGAATCAAATCTGGTAATTTGGAGCATAAATTCAGATTGTACATTCAGCTGGAGAAACTTTAACATTAACCTAAAGTATAGCAACCCCTTTAGGAGCCTGTCCAAGGAAGGGGGCGTGACCCTTGTCCTTAGAAAAAACCACAGAGCACTCCTAGGCACCTACCCACCCTGCTGAGTTGTTTGTCTACAAATAAGAGGAGAGGTCTGTGGAGCCAGGTGTCCCTGACTCAGTCAGGCTAGGTGAGGACCCATAGCAACCCCCTAGCAACCACCAATCAGCATGACACAGGGAAAATACCTGGGATGCCAGATGACCCCCCCCCCCCCAGTAGTTTATGGTGGTTGATGACATGTTGGGAAACCATGTAGTTTAGCACGTACTCCCCTCATGGCTTAAAGCAATCAATTCAAAGGAATCCCCCTCTTGTACTAAACAATCACCCCTACCCAACTTGTTCCCTCCAATGAATGTGCTAATCAATGTTAAGAGTTGTTGTTTGACTTTTCTGAGGTGTGAAATGATTTGCTGTGTGATGTTGTGACTCATAGAGTATCCCCCCAAAACCTATAAAATCTCACTGAACAAAGGACCAGGTCTCACTCCCTGGGACCGCTGCATCAGAAACGGTGTGAATCCAGGCTCCAGATTGCAATAAAGACTCTTGTGTGATTGCATCGGATTCGGCTCCTGGAGGTCTATTGGGGTCCCATGAATCTGGCATTACAGGTTTTTTTTTTTTTAAACTGATGTTCTCAGGACCCCCCCCCCCGCCCCCGCCAATCCTTTAGCGTTAACCATAAAGGGCAAGAGAGAGTGTTCCTGAGATATTGGTCTTCCACTCTTCTACCAATGACCAACTTCTCAGTCAAATATATGTTTTAGATCTTCTGAGATAAAGTATTGATAACTGTTGAAAGAAAAAAGATCAGAAGATTTGGGTTTATTCTTGCTTTGACCTACACATATTCTTTCTCATATCAAGAATTTACCCACCTAGAAGTTGTTCTTTGTGTTTTAAGATAAAAGTTTGGTAATTTCTGATAAATTAGATGATATAAATCACAGAAGGAAGTTCCATTTGTTCTATGAATTGAAAAGGGGAATGTTCTGAGAAGTTTGAAGAGTTTTTAGGGATTTTGTAGTTTTATTTGTTGTTGTTATTGTTGTTCTGTTCTTAACCTTGTTACCTTGATCTTAGAACAGAGGAGATCCTGGGTACATTCTTATCCCTGAGGCATTCATGAGCTCATTCAACAAACATTTAAAAAATAAAGACCAATAAGATTGTTCTTGCCCTCAAGGAAGTTCCATGGTCAAGTAGGAAAGATAGAAACATAAAAATAAACTCAACATAATGAGATAGACCCAATATTTTGAATAATTAATGTCAGGACAATTCACCTCATACACTATCTATCCTGGAAGACTGGTGTGTACTTATTTACCATAATTATTACACCCTAACAGAAGAGTGCAGACTTTCCTATTTGCTGAAGAAAAGACCATGGTTTAGGAAGTTACCTTGCCTTTCTTTTACTCTCTCCTTCATGAAGTATACTTGTCTCTCTAAATTTTAATTTATGGTTTGAATTCTCAACTAAATTGCATTAGAATTATAATCTTTCAGGATGAGGACAGTTTTGTCATTTCTGTATCCCTGGAACATGGCTCAGTGCCTTTAATGTAATTCATGCTCAATAAAAGCCATTTGATTGAAAGAAATATGACAGAGTCAGGATTTGACCCTATCCCTAGATCCAAAGCCTTTGCCCTTTCCATAGTGTTAATTTGCTTCCCAATCTTATAAGTTCAATTGTAGAAATGTATGCAAAATATGGGAACTCAAAGGAGAGAAAGCCTCAATGAGGTTCATAGGGAAGGTGAAAACTGAGCTGGATCTTGAAGAATTCATGATAAGTTTTCAAGTAGAAAAGGCAATGAGAGCACATTAGTTGGACAAATGGCTCACATGATGGCATGATGCGGTGGCTAGTAATTCCATATGGATAGAGCATGGATTGGAAAGAAAAACAATAATAGATGGAACTGGAAATGATCATAGACGGCACACCAGAATGTGAGGCACCTTGTATGCCATTCCAAGAAAGAATTTGGACAATGGAAAGTCACTGCTGATTTTTTAAACAGAGAAGTCCCTGTAAGGTTCTTCTGGTGACCATCTTAAGTAATAGCCACCATTTCCCCCTCCCAAGGACCTTTCCGGGAAAGGCTCACCACTCTCTTGTACCAACCCCCAACTCTTAAACCAGCTGCACTAGGACCTACCTGGCTCTGATCCCTGAACCTGACCCACAAAAGCAAAATCCAATCCTGTCGTGCCTCTCTCCACCACGGAGGCATGTGCCTTTGTTTGTCAGCTCTGACAAATAAACTCTCGAGTGTATCTCTGCCTGGTCTCCATCTGACATTTCTCGCTGACCTGTGTCCCGGTTCCTCACTTTCCTTTCAGTCCCCCCTTGATATACAGAGGTACAGGAACCAGAACACTTGGGTTTAAGACCTAATTTTGTCACTTATATGATTTTAGGGATTCTCATGTCCTCATTTTTCTAAATGAAAATGAGAACATTCTATCAACCACCTCAGAGGATTGTTAGGAGATCCAAATAAGATGCACTGCTGAAAGTGCTTTGTAAACTATAAAGCTAGCTATAAATGCTAGTTTTCATTAAGTTAGCATCTGTATTAGTTTGCTAGGGTTTTCAAAACAAATATCAAAGACTGGATGGATTAAACAACAGAAATTTATTTTCTGATAGTTTTGGAGGACAGAAGCCTGAAGATGTGTTAGCAGTTAATTTCACTCTTATTGTTATGCTCAAATTCGGGACCCCCAAAAGACGACCAGAGACCAAAATCGATGTAAGCAGCAAAGAGATGTTTATTACAAGCTAGCTCGGTCCTCTGTGTGCACACAGCAACTGGTGACGCTGAGCGGCCAGGGTTTGCAGCAGTTTTCTACACTCTTAGGGGAAGGCAGGGACTTCACATACATCATAGCATCTCTTAGCAAATCATCACACACCACGGGAAAATCATAAAACAACTCTAAAACATGATTAGCACATTCACTGGCGGGAACAAGTTGGGTAGGGGTGATTGGTTACCACAAGAGGGGGATTCATTTGAACTGATTGGTTTAAGCCATGAGGGGAGTATGTGCTGAACTACATGTTTTCCCAACATGTTGTCAATCACCATAAACTACTGGGAGGGTCACCTGGCATCCCAGGTATTTCCCTGTCTCATGCTGATTGGTGGTTGCTAGGAGGTTGCTATGGGCCCTCACCTAGCATGACTGAGTCAGGGACACCTGGTGCAGCAGATCTCTCCTGTTATTTGTAGATAAACAACTTAGCAGGGTGGGCATGTGCTTAGGAGTGCTCTGTGGGTCTTTCCCAGGACAAAGGTCATGCCCCTTCCTTGGATAGGCTTTGCTCTGAGGTAGAGGCTGGTTTTTCATTATGATGGCCATCTTCTCCATTTGCCTTCATCTGGTCTTCCCTCTGTATCTGTGTCCTACTCTACTCCTTATTATAAGGACACCAGTCATATTGGAGTTAGGCCCCTAAGTTAGGACCTTACTATACCTCAGTTACTTCTTTAAAGGCCCTCTAGTACATTCCGAAGTACTGGGGTTAAGACTTCAATATATGAATTTTGGGCGGTACAAAATTCAACTTAAACAGCATGTAGAAAAACACTATGTAAAAATTCTACAACGGGGCTGAGGCTGTAGCTCAGTGGTAAAGCACTTGCCTCACACTTGTGAGGCACTAGGTTCAATCCTCCGCACCACATAAAAAGATAATGTGTCCATTTACAACTTTAAAATATTCTACAATGTAGCCCCGTATGTTTGAGCATGCCTGTAATCCCAGTGGTTTGGGAGGCTTAGGCAGGAGGATCCATCCCAAGTTCAAAGCCAGCCTCAGCAAAAGCGAGGCAATAAGGAACTCAGTGAGACCCCTGTCTTTAAATGAAATACAAAAAAGGGCTGGGGATGTGGCTCAGTGGTTGAGTACTCCTGAGTTCAATCCCTGGTACCCCCCCCCCAAAAAAAAAAAAGAGTTCTACAATGTCACCAGGTACAGTGGTGCAAGCCTGTAATCCCAGCAACTTGAGAGACTGAGGCAGGAAGATTGCAAGTTTAAAGCCAGCCTCTGCAACTTAGTGAGGGCTTAAACAACTTAGCAAGACTCTGTCTCAAAAAATTAAAAGGACTTGGGATGTTGGTCAGTGGTTAAGCCCTTCTGATTCCATCCCTGGAACAACAACAAAAAAAAAAAAAAAAAAAGAAAGAAAGAAAGAAAGAAAAAGAAACAGAAAAAATATTTCTACAATGTCTATTTAAGCAATGAAAAAATGGAAAACCCATATTATTTTTCAACCATACCATTAGTACAGTTTGGATGTGTGGGGAAAAAAAGAAAAAGCTCATGTGTGAGACAGTATGAATGGTCAGAGGTAAAATGATCAGATTATTGAGTTGTTACCTAATCAATGGTGTAAGCAATTGATGGATTATTTGGGCAGTAATTGATGGATTATCTGGATTACCTAGATAGGTAGGGTGTGGTTGGAGAAAGCAGATTACTGAGGGCATGCCTTTGGGGTTTATATCTTTGGTTAATAGATCTCTCTCTCTCTCTCTTCTCTCTCTCTCTCTCTCTCTCTCTCTCTCTCTCTCTCTCTCTCTCTCTCTCTCTCTCTCTCTCTCCCTCCCTCTCTCCCTCCTGTTGTCATGTCCTGAGCTTCTTTCTTCCACCATGCCCTTCTGTCTTGATGTTCTATCTCACGTGGGTGCAGAGCCATGGGCTTGGTCATCTATAGACTGAGACCTCTGAAACCATGAGCTCCAAATAAACTTTTCCTCCTTCTCTACATTGTTCTTGTCATATGTTTTGATTACAGGACACAAAGCTGACCAAAACACCATTCAAACAAAAAACAGTGTTATGGACCTACTCCCATAAGTTGAGAAACCAGCCCCTACCTCAGAGCAAAGCCTGTCCAAGGAAGGGAGCCTCACCCTTTGTCCTTGGAAAGACCCACAGAGCACTCCTAAGCACATGCCCACCCTGCTGAGTTGTTTGTCTCCAAATAATAGGAGAGATCTGCAGAGCCAGGTGTCCCTGAATCAGTCAGGCTAGGTGAGGGCCCATAGCAACCTCCTAGCAACCACCAATCAGCATGAGACAAGGAAAATACCTGGGATGCCAGGTGACCTTCCCAGTAGATTATGGTGATTGACAACATGTTGGGAAAACATGTAGTTCAGCACATACTCCCCTCATGGTTTAAACCAATCAGTTCAAATGAATCCCCCTCTTGTGGTAACCAATCACCCCTACCCAACTTGTTCCCGCCAGTGAATGTGCTAATCATGTTTTAGAGTTGTTTTATGATTTTCCCGTGGTGTGTGATGATTTGCTAAGAGATGCTATGATGTATGTGAAGTCCCTGCCTTCCCCTAAGAGTGTAGAAAACTGCTGCAAACCCTGGCCGCTCAGCATCACCAGTTGCTGTGTGCACACAGAGGACCGAGCTAGCTTGTAATAAACATCTCTTTGCTGCTTACATCGATCATGGTCTCTGGTGGTCTTTTCGGGGTCCCAAATTCTTATAGAATGGATTCCCTGCTAGAGGCCAGGTTGGATGTGATTCCAAGTTTGTAATTGAGACTTTCCATAAGCTTCCATAAAATGGTGCTGGCTGAAGCTTTATGGCAGGAGAGGCAAACCCATATCAGGAATAAGTTTCTTTTCCCTTGAGAATAGAAGGGATTCTCAAGACGGCCTCCTGGAGGAATAGTTCCAAATGAGGATCCTGTGTTGATCTATATTGCTTGGACAACTTGGATGTGTAGAGGCAGCAACAGCTAGACTCTCCCTGGGAAGTGGGAGTCCATGGTTTGGGTCAATACCTCGCCTTGACTCTGTTCATGCGCTCATCATGCCCATTCCAGGGTTAATAGAGGCAAAGCCTGGCTAGCATCAACTAGTTGGAAAATTCATCTACCTTGTTTAGTTACTTCTTCTATGGTAGATGTTTCTGGTGGGTATTAACAAATGACAAAATATCTCTACACGTGATGCCTACTCTCTTATGTCCTTCCATATGCCTCTTTGTCTCCAATCTTTCAGTCCCTTTTACCCCAAGTCCATCATCAGACGGTGCAGACCAGGACTCTGCATATATTCTCACCTCACACATTTTACTTCCATCACCTCACCATAGAAGGCAAAAGTGAATTAACTGACTGGTAAATTTTCAAAATGAACATACTCTTTTCCTTTGGCATCTACTCTCTTGCAGAGAACACATACTTTCTGGGTGCTCCTCTGTGCTGTAAATTTTACAGAGATAGATCTAGGGTCACCCAATGCTGTCTGTGAGTGTGTGAGTCAGTCTGTACAGTTTGCAGCTAAACTCTCTTCTCTGAACTAGTCTTTATCATAACAGAAGTGTATTTTTATCTCTACCTACCTGACACTTGCATATTTTTCTTAATTGTCTTCATGCTCTGGAAATGCTATTTATTATGCAACCTGAAACCCCAGCAGAAAGTATCAAAGCTGAACTTTAACAAGAAAATGGGTACTGCTTCCCTACTTTAAAATTCCTCCAGGGAAGCAGGCATTTCCTTGGGCCTAGGGAATTACAAAAGTATTCCATGGTAGATGCAGAAGCCCAAAGCTGCTTGAAAGAACTATAATAAATGACATTTTTAATTAAAAAGAAAAAAAGAACACTACCCCTTGATGAAAGGTTGTAGTAACAGCAGGGTCTGGTGACGTGAAGGGTCTCATTCCCTTGGCCCTGTGCAGGGCTCTGTTCTCAGAAGCTGATCTGATGAGAGACACAACCAGGCTCCTGTAGCAGCCCAGATTTTTGGAATTCACAGGTTACTTGTACCCTATCATGGGGAGAACTTTGGAAGGATCAGAGTAAAAATACCTCTTCCAATTATCTTTGGAAAATATTTTATATTAGTTTTTATTGAATATTAGAGAAAGATGCTTTTTATACATTCAATTTTACACAAATATTAAATACCTATCGCATTTGCGGTGTTTACTATGGGATGTGAGTGTGTGTGTGTGTGTGTGTGTGTGTGTGTATGTACATGCACATGCTATGAGAGAAAAAATAAGCAGTAAAGTTTTTCACATTTTTGGGGGGGATCAAAGGTATGTGCATTTTATTATTGACTGATATTGCCTAATATTGCTTCATAACAATTTTATTAGTATGTACTCTTACAGTGATGGTTTTCTCACATCTTCACCTACCTAGTAGGTTATCAAACTTTCGCATCTTGCTGATCAGATTCTCATTCTTTTACAAGTTTTGGGAGTTTTGTTTGTTTATTTGTTTTCTCTTTTCTTTCTTTTCTTTTTCTTTCTTTCTTTCTCTTTCTTTTTTTTTTTTAAAGTGACTACACGGTAGTCACTTAATCAACTTTTTGATTTCAAAGCATGTTGAAATACTTTGACTCCTGATGGTGAATTATGATGAAGAAGTTCATACATAAATGTGAGAACTAGAACATGTAATTTCACCTGACAATGTATCTTACGTTTTTAAGTAAAATACAAAACAAAACAAAAGAATCAAAACAAAAAACCAGAATGCATTTGATGTTCATTCTTCGTTTTTCCAGTACCAGCTGTTGCTCCACATCTGGCATTCTGGTGGCTACACCTGGGGCATCACAAAACTGAAAACAGATGGGTGGGCTCCTGGAGAAGCAGAAGTAAGTGTCAGATTCTGTCAGAGAAGCAATGGGAACATCACAGGGTGAAGCCTGTGTTTTAACCACCAGGTGCCAAATTGATCAAAGGATGCCAACAAAAGAGAAGCCACAGATAGGAGGCCAGGAAAGGGGGAGGGCAGAAGGAAAAAGAGATGGAGCTGGATGGGAACGCAGATATAGAGAATCAGTGTGCTTTGGCTGGATGGTGTGTTTTGGGGTTTGGGCTCCTTTGAATGAGCCCTGTGCTACTATTACACGTTTCACTCCAGTGCACCACCAACTTTGGAACTGTAATGTAGAGCACTGCTTTCCTAGAAGGCCAAAGAACATAGTAGTTAAAACCTGAGCTTTGGAGTCAAGAAATCTGGTGCCCAGCCCAAGGTACATTACTTACCACAGTGAGACCATGAACAATTAACTCAGAAGTTCCTGACCTTTAGTTTCTTCATCTGTAAAATGGAGCCAATAAGTAATTTTTTTTTTCCTCATGGAAAGACGCAGTGCTTTAGGGGGTAATAGACTGTAATGTTCTTAGCACAACACTTGTTATTTAGTGAGTACCAATAAAAGCTAGTATTATTAACCTGGAACAGGAGTGTCTCTAACTTAGCTCTGAAAAGATCTGGAAGTATATGGAAGTGTGTAAGGATGGCCTTAAGCCTGAGCCTAAGCAACTCCATTTAAAAACTCCAGTTTGAAACCTGCAATCTCACCAGGCATGCCTAGCCTAACAGAGCCCTCCAGTATGGCCCTCAGGTACAAACAAGTCACTTCTCTCCATTCTGACAAACTGGAAGTCTCTGGCATGTTGTCCTTGCCCAGATAATGGCAAGAAAATCAGGGTGAGGACCACCATACCAGATGCTTTAACCCCAGTGTAAATGATGTCACTGAGAGACCCAGTGGCAGCTGATAGGAATTGGAAGGGTGGTCAAAAACTGCAAAATTTAGTATAAATGAGGGGGCGAAATGAATAGACATTCAGCCAGCCAACACTGATGCCCTCATGCTGGAGAGCCTGATGAGGACCTGGACTGAATCCTAACTCTTTTCATTGTTTGCCTGATCCTCTACATTTTCCTCACCGCTCTCAAACTCTACGCCACATCTTGACCTTGGTGAGAGCCACAACTTCTCCCTATGACCTACCCTCTCCTCAACCAGCCATCAACTCTAAATCAGGAGATGTCTGCCTTGGTTCCTGATCTGATCACCATGGTTTTGGTCTGACACTTGAGCTTAGTATGCAGAAGGAATGTCTGTCACAAGCCTGTCATGATTAAGTGTGTTTGCAGTGCTTAGAATTAATCTAGAATTGTTTGCTGTAAATTGATTATGTCTATTGCAGTGCCTAGCATTAAGGATTGTCATTTTCTTGATTAAGAACCTATAGAGTGAAATTGTATTGAGTGATTTGAGTGAATAAAGTATTGATAAAGGCAGAAGCTGTCGCAGTCTGGCTGGGCACCAAATAACCAAGCCACCACGAGGCACTTGTAGATTCAAACAGGAACTCCTTTATTGCCTGAACTCCACCGGCACCCCACACGCACTCCCCCGGAACTCTCTCACCCTTCACCGGGCTCCTGGAACCCCCCCCCCCATGAGAACTCCACCGGAACTCCAAACTATATACAACTCAATACACAGCCTGTTTCAATCCAGCATCATCCAGTCACAGCAATTATACACAGCTTAACTTAATTATCATCATCTTCATGGCTCGCTGGCGTCACCTTTCAACCATTACTTCTGGCAAAATGCCAGGGGCCATTCCAACTCGGCTGTGGCTCTCAACAAGAAGCGCATGACATTCTTTATTTCTTCCCCTCCACTGCGTAAGTCGCACCTTTTGCCATCACCACAAAGTGTCTTTGTTCACATACCCCCCCCACCAGAGTTATTCCATTTTTTATGTTTTGTATATTTACATTCTGTGAAGATTTTGCTTGAGTGAAGAGTTACACTTTAAAAATCTTCAAAACCATAATTGATTGGTTGATTGATTGATTGATTGATTGGTTTATCTTAAGCATATAAAGCAGGGTTTATTTAAAAAGGAGTAACATGGGGGGCGGTGCTGGGGTTGTGGCTCAGAGGTAGAGTGCTCGTCTAGCATGTGCGAGGCCCTGGGTTCGATCCTCAGCACCACATAAAAATAAATAAATAAAAGAAAGGTATGGTGTCCAACTACTTCTAAAAAATAAATGTTTAAAAACAAAAAAAGAAAGGAGTAACATAGACTTCTTCTGGGAGGGAGAAGGGGCCATAACCAGGTATCCTGGTATCCTCAGAAATTAGGTATTCTTGTAAGGGTCCGGCAAACGTCGGAGGAAGAGACCACCAAGAGACCGACTCATGCAACCGCAAAAGGGGGTTTATTGAAAAATCCAGCGCGCTGGGGCTCCGTGCTCACTCAACAAGGGAGAGCGGCCCAGAGCCCCGAGCAGGGGTTGAGCAGTGCTTAAGTACACTTTTTGGGGAGGGCGGGGGCTTTGCATACATCCAGAGCAAATCATCATGAGGCGCGGGAAAATCAAACAACAATTCTTAAACATGATTAGTACATTCATTGGCGGGAACAGGTCAGGCGGGAGTGATAGGTCAATCCTAAGAAGGGGGGTACATTCAAACTGATTGGTTTGGGCCCTGAGATGCCTACGTGCCAAGCTGCACAGGGTCCAGGTTATTTATCTACTGGACAGTCCCGGGAATTGTTTTAACAGCTACAGGAATTTCAGGTTTTGGGTGTAGCATAGGAACTTAACAATACCTGGTCCTTTACATTTTAACTCAGGCTTTGCAGCTTAGAAACTTTACAATACCCGGTCTTTTACACTTTAACTTCAATTTCTTTTACTCTTACATTCTGTCCATTTTATATGTCCTAGGCTTCCTTTGTTCTCCTGCTCTCTTCCCCTTATCTCTCTCCTTCTCACGTATGCAACTAGGCCTAATAGGCGCAGTGGTGCATGCCTGTAATCTCAGCTGCTTGGGAGGCTGAGGAAGAAGGATCACAGTTCAAAGCCAGCCTAAGCAACAGCGAGGTGCTAAGCAACTCAGTGAGACCCTGTCTCTAATTTCTTACAAAAAGGGCTAGGGATGTGGTTCAGTGGTCAAGTGCCCCTGAGTTCAATCCCCATGCCAATAAACAAATAAATAAATCACCAATATAAATTATGAACTGGATAAGTCCAAGAACTTGCCCAGGATACTAGAAAATTGCCTTCAACTTAGTAAACACTCTTTGGATAAAGTTTCTATTAGCTATGAAGCCTCTTGTGATGCCATCATCCTCCTTACTTGTTAATATCCTATGCACAGAGAAACAAAGGGAAATTTTTGTTAACTATCCTGTTCTCACTAGGAAACATTATATCCTTAGCATTTACTCAACCTATCCTCTGATTAAAAAAGAAGCAGAAGCAATATTGTTTCTTTTTGGCTTCAATGTTTCCAATGCAGCTTCTCAGTTCATGGATAGTCAAAATTGTCATCGATCATTTGTAGTTTCTTAGATTACTAACATAGGTTTGCTTTTTGTAAAGAATCTTATAGATAAAGCTTAGAATAAGAGTGCCCATGATAAAGTTGTTCCCTGAATACAAAGCCCAATCCCATGGGAATTCATACTAGTCAAAGAAAATGAGAGAATAGGTAAAGAAAAAGTATAATTTTTATCCCCTGGAAATTTGAAAAAAAGTTAAAAATATCTCTTTCTGGCATTAGACAGTTCAATGACTTTTCTTACAAAACAACGCAGCTAGAGGCTCCATTACATTAAAAAGGTTAGGTCGATACGTCTTCTCATGCACTAATGGTTGTTAATGTAGAAGAAGATTCCAGAAGGACTCTTGGATTGTTTTGTGCTTGAACAATGGCATAAAAATGGGTCTGAGATTGTATTTCCCATGCTTCCACCTTCATGTGCCCATAAGTAGTGTATCAAACATCTGCACCGGGATAAAATTTACACTTGCATCACACTGTTTTTAAAAGAGTATTCTGTTTTGATAGCAGGGCTTATGACACATGAAGGTAACAAAAGTGAATAGAAGAGTAAATAAACCCATTACATTTATTTGACAATAATGAAAGCAAAAAAAAAAAAAAAGTTTTTTTTTTTTTTTCAGTGCTGTGGATTGAACCCACAGCCTCAGGCATGCCATGAAAGTACTTTACCACTGAGCCACACCCCCAGCTCAGTTGTTGGTATTTTTTTTTTAATGTGGTATATATACACAATGGAGTATTACTCAGTCACAGAAGAATGACTTTTTTTTTTTAAATTTAGTTGTAGATGGACACAATACCTTTATTTATGTTTTATGTGGTGCTGAAGATTGAACCCAGTGCCTCACACATGCTAGGCAAGTGCTCTACTACTGAGCCACAACCCCAGCCCAGTATTTTTAAAGCAAAAATATGTGGGAATTTTGGGGGTGGTGGTGCTGAGAATTAAACCCAGGGCTTCATGGATGCTAAATATGTGCTCCACCACTGAGCTACATACCCCGGCCCTAGAAATATATAGTAGATGATATTAGGGAAGTTTGGAAATCTTTTTTTTTTTTTTTTTTAGAGAGAGAATTTTTTAATATTTATTTATTTATTTATTTTTAGTTTTCGGCGGACACAACATGTTTGTTTGTATGTGGTGCTGGGGGTGGAACCCAGGCCGAACGCATGCCAGGCAAGCACGCTACCACTTGAGCCACATCCTCAGCCCTGGAAATCTTAATCTAGAAAGTAAATGAAGACTTTACTTACTAGGTTTTTATATTTTGTCAAAGAATAGGGAATATTGATTCCCTATTGTATGTATATGGTATATACATACAAATAAAATATTCTTGAAATTAAATTTTCAAATGACGGAAGTAGATGCTTATTAAAATTAGATGCAATGTTACCATTTAAAAATTTTAAATTACCACACAAGTTCCAATGCCATTTATGAAACCCTATAATTGTAAGGGTAAAAGAAATTGAAGTTAAAGTGTAAAAGACCGGGCATTGTATAAAGTTTCTAGGCTGCAAGGCATGAGTTAAAATGTAAAGGATTAGGTATTGTTAGGTTTCTATGCTACCTGCAAAACCTGAAATCCCTGTAGCTGTTAGGACAATACTGGAACTGCCCAGTAAATATTCCCACTGACTCCCTGGTTGTCTAATAACTTGGGACTCTGTGTAACTTGTCACGTAGTCATTTAGGCCCTAAAACCAATCAGTTTGAATGTGTACCCTCCTTAGGAATGACCTATCACTCCAACCTGACCTGTTCCCGCCAATGAATGAACTAATCATGTTTAGGAATTGTAGTTTGATTTTCCCACGGTGTATGATGATTTGTTAAAGGAGACTGTGATGTATGTAAAATCCCCGCCCTCCCCAAAAAAGTGTACTTAAGCAGTGCTCAGCCCCTGCTCGGAGCTCTGGGCTGCTTTCCCTTCCTGGGTGAGCCTGGAGCCTCAGTGCGCTGAATCGGATCCTCAATAAATCCCCTTCTGCCAATTGCATGAGTGGTCACTTGGTGGTCTCTTTCTCCGACGCTTCGCCGGACCCTTACATAATCATTATATGTACTAGATTAAAAAGGGAGGTGTCAGTTAACAGACATTTCTGTTACTGCATTATAATGTAGTAGAATTTACTGCATTCGATACCACCTAACAGCTTATCACCACAGCTTAAACAGCTTTTCTTCAAAATTAGATTCTTTTATCTAATTCTATATTCAGTAAATACTTTGGGGCTCTTATTACTATCATAGTTATAAAGTAATTTAGAAGTGTTCTGTGCTTTAGCTGCATGAAACTGATAAAAAGTATTTTTTAGGTTAAGTGGTACTATAAATAACTTATTTAAGCATTTCTCTTAGGCAATTTGGAGAGATAACCTTTATTTATTAAGGTCATTAAATCAGATGTAAGTAAAAAAATCACTATTTGAAATATTGTTAAGCATCTGCAGTTTTAGTTTACAAACTCCCTTTCTCATCATTTATTCTGAAGCGCTGCTGTGCTCCTGAAAGAGGAAGGCGGGCAGAAGGGCTCTGTAGGAGATGGCTCCTGGTTTACCTGATATCCCTCCAGTTTAGACGCAGCCCCACTGGACCACAGCAGTGTTCCCCACAACATCCAACGGCTCAGCCCCTCCCCTGTTCCCTCAGTCAACCACAGCCCCTCTTGGGGATTACAACTTTTTGAAGAGGGCCATCTGTTCTCCACTTAGATGCACTGAGCAAAATGACTCAGCATTTCACTCTTTAAGCTTTATTTTTATTTATTTATTTTTGGTCAGAATAGGATAAAGGAGAGATGGAAACACCTAATTCAATTCCAAGAGTCTGCCAACAACACCCATATGCGCAAAGTCACTCAGTTGGGAAAAAAGATTAGAACCTGAGACATTTTATGTCTTCAGATGCATTTCTTCTCTGAAGATGGATCTAAATTATTTAGAAATTGAGCATTTCAATCAGAATTGGCTTCATGGGTGGGTATTTAACCTGAGCAATCACACAGAGCCAATGCTTAGAAGGGCCTCACACTTTACTCAATCCTCTGCTATCTCCAACTTGAAATTCTTTTTTTTTTTTAATATTTATTTTTTAGTTATAGGTGGACACATGTTTGTGTGTGGTGCTGGGGACCGAACCCAGTGCCTCACGCATGGTAGGTGAGCACTCTACCTCTGAGCCACAGCCCCAATCCTTGAAATTCTTAATAATCACAACTTTGATTGTGTAAGTGAAGTCAGATGAGACAAGGGCATGAGCAGAAGCGATATGAGAGTGTCTTCCATTTTTTGCTGACAAATTTGTGTATAGCTTTCTATATTTGCCTCATGCACACAGAATTCCTGTGTAGACTCACAATGCCTGAGAGTTTAGCAAGATGTAAGACAAATACAAGATTTGTATTGTAGGTCCACCACTTAGTGGGGTACTGACATCCTTGAAAGTTCAGGTTTTCCATCCAAATTAAATCTTGTTTCGAAGGCAGAAAGAAAACAATGACATCTTAAGAAATACAAATAGGGCTGGGGATGTGGCTCAAGCGGTAGCACGCTCGCCTGGCATGCGTGGCTCACCTGGCATGCGAGCGGCCCGGTTCGATCCTCAGCACCACATACAAACACAGATGTTGTGTCCACCGAGGACTAAAAAATAAATGTTGAAAATTCTCTTTCTCTCTCTCTCTCTCTCTCTTTAAAAAAAAAAAAAGAGAAATACAAATAGCCAAGCAGCCTCAACATACCCTTTCTTCCTCTTACTGCTTCCCTACATGCCAGCCACTGATAGAGAGAAAGATGGCAAAAGAAAAGGGAAAGATAATTCCTTAGTTCCTTTCCCTTTCTGTCCTTCCTTTCTCCACTGTAAGCTGGATAGAGCTGGTAGAGCATGCACATATCAAGATGTGAAAGAAAAACAATTGGGTTATTTTGTTCAGTGTTTCTACTGTTCTTTAAGAACAAATTATAGGGGCTGGGGTTGTGGCTCAGAAGTAGAGTGCTCACCTGGCATTCGTGAGGCTCTGGGTTCGATCCTCAGCACCACATAAAATAAAGTGAAGACATTGTGTCCCCCTATAACTAAAATATATATATATACACACAAGATACACATATATGTATAAGCTAAAGTCCACAAAATGTGTGATTTTTGTGACTGCCTGAGTTGAATTTTCTGATATATGCATTTAAAGCAGGTATTGTACAATACAAAGATAAACATTAAAATTCATATGAAATAAATTTAAATATATTATTAAATACTAGTAAATAGCAAATAAAAAGCCATTGAAAGCCTAGAATGAGACTTAAGAGGAAAGGAAATTACTTTTTAAAAGCTATCCCATATAATTCACTCATTTAAACAGCTTTTTTTTTTTTTGTGGTGCTGGGGATTGAACTCAGGGCTTTGTGCATGAAAGACAAGCACTCTACCAACTAAGCTATATCCCCACCCTAAGTGTATTTTTAAATATTTTTTAGTATATTCACGGGTACGGGGTTGGGTTGTCTCATGAATTTTAAGAATAAAATCCACAGACACAAGGGTGAGAGCCAAAGTAACAGGATTTATTAGAGTTAGAAAGAAAACAGAGCTCCTAAAGAGGAAAGGATCCCAAGAGAGGGGTACCAAAGAGTGAATATTGTCTAGGGGTTTAAGGTTTAAGGAAGTCAGCCCCCTACCCAATCCTGGGTAAGGCATTCAGTGTCATAAGGTATTCAGGCAGCTGTAGTCCAATCAAAATATCAATCAGGCATTTTTTGCTTCTTTTGGAAATACATGGACCCTGGTCACATGAGACCTCATTTTAAAATAGCCTTTTTGTAAGTGTTTCAGCAAATATCTGCAGGTGTTCTTTGTGTTCTATTACCCAGGAGTTACTTAGGGGCCTATCCTCCCACCTTATCTCTTCCTCCTGATGTCACAACCATTATCACAGTCAATTTCAGAGCATCACCTCAGAAAGCAATGTTGAACCCTTTAGCTTTCACTCTTTACCCATATAGATTCCTCTTCTCCACTTGCTCCAAAGCAACCATTAATCTACTTTCTGTCTCTATTAATTTCCCAATTTTGGATATATGTTTTTTTTAATTTTTAAAAATTTTAATTTTTTTAGTTGTAGTTGGACACAATACTTTTATTTTATTTATCCATCTCTATGTGGTGCTGAGGATTGAACTCAAGGCCTCGCACGTGCTAGGCGAGTACTCTACTGCTGAGCCACAACCCCAGCCCCAGTTTTGGATATTTTATATCAATAGAATCATACAATATGTGGCCTTTTATGACTGGCTTCTTCAGCTTAATGTTTTTAAGATTTGTCCATGTTGTAATATGTTTCATTCCTTTTTATGACTAAATAATATTCTAGTGTGTGTGTGTGTGTATATATACATACACACACACATATATAATTTTGTTTATCCATTTATCAGTTGATGAACATGTAGGTTGTTTTGATTTTTTTGGATGTTATGATGTTATAAGTAATGCTGCTATAAACATTACATTTCCCCCTACTTTTTTGACCATTTTTATGACTTTTATTTTCATATTTTTCCCATTAGGCTCCACAAATTGTGTTGCTAGCCCTGGTTACAATTTATTCAGCTCAATATTTCTTAGGCATTTAGTCTAACTGTGGTATTATAGTAGATACAGAGATATAGAGACAGTGCCCACCCTTAAGTAGTCTACAGAGTGGTTAGCAAGCATAAAGCAAATGCATATCATACTTGTCTTGTTAATTTTGAAGAAAATGGGAGTATTTTAAAAATATATGTATCATCAGAACACTTCAATACATAGAGAGCAATTAGACCTGGACAGGGAGTCCTCCATGGAGGATATCCTACAACTTCTGGGCTTAACATTGGTCAGTTTCACTAAAATATTCTGAGGAACATGAGGGGTTTTCCCCTAAATTAAGCAGAAAATAGCAGATGCAGATGTACTGATAAGGACCAGGGAAAAACCAGTCTCTGAAACTGCCAGGTGCCTCTGTTTGGTAAAGACAGGGGAGAAAGATTTAATTTTTGGTAAAAGTCGTTATCATGACTTTATTGATTTTGTCTCTCTGTTGTGACTAATGTTTATGAATTAAAATAAATCGTAGTTGACTGATGAGCAGCCCAAATGAAAAGAAGACTAGGACATAGAATCAAAGAGTATCTCTATGCTTTATGGTTGCAGAATTTTATTTTTACAGCATTTAACTTGTATTGCAACTACTTATTGATTTTTTTTTCTCCACATAACTATGAAGGTAAATCCATAAAGGCCTTTTGATTTCTGTAGCTCCAGCTTCCAGTACAGTGTCTGGCTTTGGACTTAACACGAAATTCACCTTCATTAGAGGAAAGAAAGAGGAAGGAAGGGAGGATTTGTTTGCTTCTTATCATATTCTATATCTTCATATCTCTAGTGCTAATCTTGATACTCCATTCCACTTCAGTCCTCCTCTATTTTCACATGAAACAATTAGTTTTGTATTCTATGTAACATTTTCCATCTCCATCTCCAACATACTAATTAACTCTGATGATTAAACTATTTGTATTTGTCAGTAAATTAACAAATATACTTGGCTGCTTAGCAATGCATCACATGCAGTTATATTTGTGTGTCTTAGTAACCAGAAATTCAGGGTTCGATGAATGTTCCAATTGTGTAAAAACAAAAAACAAAACAACCTATGTTGTGATATCCCTCTTTCATGTTTGTTGTGAATATTTGATGTGTCATGTAAGATTGGCTCTCAACCTTGAAAGGTTCTAGTTAAACACTAAGGCAATTTTAGTCTCCAACTTTACTTCTATTGGATAATTTGAGACAATCTCTTTATGAAATCTGTGTCATTTTGCTGGTATTTTTAAAATTACATGATCAGGCTGAGTGTGGTGGCACATGCCTATAATCCCAGCCTGTAATCTCTGGAGGCTGAGACAGGAGGATCTCAAATTCAAGCCCAGCCTCAGCAATTTAGTGATGCCTTAAATAACTGAGTAAGACCCTGTCTTAAAAAAAAAAAAAAAAAAAGTAGGGGCACTGAGGCTATAGCTCAGTGGTAGAGGTCTTGCCTTGCATGTGTGAGACACTGGGTTCAAGCCTCAGCACAACATAAAAAAAATAAATTAATAAACAAAGGTATTATATGTCCATCTACAACTAAAAAAATATTTTAAAAAATCACATGATCAACTCTTTATTTCAACAGGCTTTTGAAACTCTTATTTTTAAAAAATATTTATTTTTTAGTTGTAGTTGGACACAATACCTTCAATTTATTTATTTTATGTGGTGCTAAGGATCAAACCCAGGGCCTTGCACATGCTAGGAATGCACTGTATCGCTGAACCACATTCCCAGCCCCTGTAACTCTCTATTTTATGAAATGATTTTTATTATTTTTAAATTGTTCGTTTCTTGATGACTTAGCAGGAAATGCATCACTCAACATTGAAAGTCTATTAACATCATTATAAAATTTAACATTTCCAAAATGTTCTTGCAGACACCAATCCCATCCATGTTTCAACACAATTTTACAGGCATCCTGTGGAAAAGTGGTATAATAAGGTAGAGTTTTACTCAAAGCTTGATTATTATTAATTAAATTGTTGATTATCTTCTGTGTGCCTGAAACCATATTTGGTAATAGGACAATTTAAAGTTGAGTAATAAATATTTCCTCCCTCCCAAAAAGTAACAGAACAGTGAAAGAAATAAACAAAATATATAACAAATGATAATATAAACCAGACTGTGATGTTCTTTCTTTTCTGATTATAAGCAAATACAAAATTCATGTAAGAGTTGAGTCAAGAGTAGCCTTACTAAATCTGTGTCATTTGCTCTAAAATTTAAAGGAACAATTAGATAGAAAAAGATGAGCCACAGGGCAAGGGCATCCTAGGCAGAGGGGAGAGCCAGGAGAAGGACCAAGGGCTAAGTAAAATCACGGCCTGATTTTCTGATGTGCCTTAGTGGAAAGTGGAAATGGAGCAGAAGATGGTGGGTAGGTAGAGGAAATGGGAACACCTGGAGAGGGGGTAGATCTAGTGAAGGGAAGGGAGGAAGGAAGTGATAGGGAATAAGTAACATGGACGATGACCTACTTTGAGAAGAGTAAAACAGGGGATGTAAAGGAAAAGGACCAGTAAGGGCTGTCATGGCTTTCCTTAAGACTCAGCGGAGGGGCTGGGGATGTGGCTCAAGCGGTAGCGCCCTCGCCTGGCATGCGTGCGGCCCGGGTTCGATCCTCTGCACCACATACAAACAAAGATCTTGTGTCTGCTAAAAAATAAATATTAAAATTCTCTTTCTCTATTTCTCTCTCTTTAAAAAAAAAAATAAACATATGGCACTTTGTCAATGACAGTCTTCTCCTTCCCCTAGTGACCTTGGAAACACCCATTCTGAAGCCTTCCATCTTAAAAAAAAAAAAAAAAAAAAAGACAGCGGAGGAAGAAAAATCATCAAATATAGAAGTGGTGAATCCTGGGCTGGGGATGTGGCTCAAGCGGTAGCGCACTCACCTGGCATGCGTGTGGCCCGGGTTCCATCCTCAGCACCACATACCAACAAAGATGTTGTGTCCGACGATAACTAAAAAAATAAATATTAAAAAAAAAAAATTCTCTCTCTCTCTCTTTAAAAACAACAACAAAAAAAAAAAAAAAAAACAAGTGGTGAATCCAAAAGAAAAGTATTGAGTTTTGAATATTCGCATTATTCTGTGGTTTTTGATGTTTTTCCTCACTTTTAAAGATATGTATTTTTTGTTTGTTTATTTTTTGAGACTGAAGTCTCAGTATGTTGCCCAGGCTGGTCTCAAACTCGTGGACCCAAGTGATTCTCTTGTCTAAGCCTCTTGAGTAGCTGGCACTACAAACGTGATAATGAGCTTATTCACTTCCTATTCTTCTTGGTGATACCTTATTATTAGTCATTTAATTTTTTTTTTTTAAAT
The DNA here is from genome assembly GCF_047511675.1 of Marmota flaviventris. Classification (NCBI taxonomy): domain Eukaryota; kingdom Metazoa; phylum Chordata; class Mammalia; order Rodentia; family Sciuridae; genus Marmota; species Marmota flaviventris. Next base: position 79,071,487 of record NC_092507.1, read on the forward strand.
AATCTTTTCTAGGACTGGGGATATAGCTCAGCTGGTAGAGTGCTTGCCTCACATGTACAAGACCCTGGGTTCAATCCCCAGCACCACACATACACACACAAAAATAATAATAAAATAAAATAATAATAATAATCTTTTCTAGAGAATGCCCTTCTGTCTTCAATCCTGGCTTCATAAAGTTATTTATTAATAGTTTCCAAAACAGGTATTAGAAAAGAAAATAAAAATATATTTAATCCCATGCTGAGTATTTTCTACATCCAATTTAATTAAACCATGGATGTAATATTTTTTTCTTTTAAAAGAAGTATATCATATTGGAATATAGATGCCAAAGGTAATCTTTAGGTGTTTTATAATTAATTTTAAAATTTTGCCTTATACTTTTTAATATTTTTGCAGTAATAGCAATACTTTATAATCAGAAAAAATATTTTGTAAAGACAATTATTGTATGGCAATATGTAAATCAATGGATGTGTAATTGATGTGATTCTGCAATCTGTATATGGGCTAAAAATGGGAGTTCATAACCCACTTGAAGCAAAGTGTGAAAGATGATATATCAAGAACTATGTAATGTTTTGAACAACCAACAATAAAAAAAAAAAGAAAAAAAATTTAGATAAATTATTAAATAAATAAATAAAGACAATTATTAGTTCATATAAAAACTTTCTCTTTTGTGAAAATACAGGAGAAAAACTAGTGTTATATTATAATGAACTTGTATATGATAACAAAGGAATCCTTTTACAGAAGCTCCTTAGAAATAAAAGGAAAATTAAGGCCAAAGCTAAAGTCAGGCCACGACTTTAAAGCAATTTACTCCTAAGAACACAAAATCCGTTAATTTTAACAGTGAGACTATTGTCTATAAAAGTACTAAATATTCTGAATGGATAGCAGGCTCCAGCTGTAAACTGATGTCCTAAAGCAGTTGTGAATTTCTACCCTTAAAACACCATTTCTCCTGTTACAGCAATTGAGATTGTGAAGAATGTATAGACAGATTGTGTTTCACTCTCTTTATTTGCATGGTCTGTTGAAAGTAGGTTAATACTGTGGGAATCTTTCCTTTACTCACAACTCTGAGTACATATATAGGGTATTTATACATCTAGAGTTTAGGTGACTCTTGCCACCATCTGTACATGGATCATTTTAACCCTAAGGGCTGTTGGTTCCAATGTATTGTTTTGACATTATACACCATGGTTGATTCAAATAGAAGTAAATACCACAGCAGTTGGTGCTCTAAAACAAAATTCAGACCAATGATTTTTCATATTATTGTGAAACTAATATAGGGATCACCCACACTGAGTTCACCACAGAGTTCAAATGACAGCTAGGGAAAATAAGAATAAGAGCTATGTATAAATTATTACTCACTTGACCAAAATAAAAAATCTAAATGAATTCAATTGAGAATACAGAATTCAATTTAGGAAGTTACATAGACCTAGCTACTCTTTCCATTTCTAAATTTTTTCAAGGGCTGAAGATTCAAAAACAAAATTAAACAATTTAAAAACAAAACCTTCCTGGGAGTATATATATGAGACTAGAATGTGGAAAATCAATATACATTATATATTTTTAGAAATTTTAAGAGTAGCCAAGGTATAACAGGTAACATATCATCAAATTTCATTGACAAAAGATTGTTTGAAAACTTATTTTAGAAAGTTTGAATGGCTGTCCATAATCAAAACCACCAGCCAGGAAAAAAAGGCAGAGAAAAAAACACATGAATTATACAAAAGGATTGTTATGTCATAGTTGATATTATTTATTTACGAGGCCCTATGTATGTCTAAATATCAATATAATTGAAGTTTTATGTTGAATAGTGTAATGAAAATCTACCTATGATTGAAGAGAGAAAGGATCCTGGTAAATTGTTGAATTGGTTAATTCCTAGCCTTAGTTGCCATGTATACTGATCTGACTCTAATCTTATCTGAAGCTGTGAGGTCAATCTCATTACAATTGTCTAATTCGGAATGTTCACATGCACATGGTTGACATTAATAACACCTGAATATGTCTGCAGTTCATCAAGGAGTTTTGACTTGTTCTAACAAAATGAAACAAATAAACAAAAAAGGAAACAGTAGACATGTTCAATTGTTTAGTAATGCAGTGAGGGAGGGGAAAGTAATTTACAGTTCTTGAATGCCATTGTGTATCAGACACCATGCTAGGTGTCTTCTATGGATTTTCTACATTCCCAACACACCTACAAGTAATATGCTATTATCTTATATCATAGATGAAGAAAATAAGAATTAAACTGGGAAAGTGACATGTAGATGACACTTAGTTCTTCTTTATGATGAAAACCCAAACTTCTGAGGATAAATTAGATAAATCTTATAAGCTATTATAAGACAGTGAGGTTGAGCAAAAATGTATCAGAGTTTGAGCATAAACAAATGCAAGATAATATTTATTTTAAATATATTTAGAGAATAATGGAAAGTTATTACTAACTACTTCTTTAGGGTAATAATTCTCACCAGGCATGGTGGTGCACCTGCAATCCCAGTGCTTGGGTGGCTAAGGCAGGAGGATCACAAGTTGTAGGCCAGTGTGGGCAACTTGGTGAGACGCTGTCTCAAAAAACAAAAAGGGCTGGGTGTATAGTTCAATGGTAGAGCACTGCTGGGTTCAATCCTCAGTACTAAAAAAGAAAGAAAGAGAGAGAGAGAAAGAGAGAGAGAGGGAGGGAGGGAGGGAGGGAGGAAGGAAGGGAGGGAGGGAGGAAGGAAGGAAGGAAGAAAATACAGATAGTAATCGTCAAACTGTATAACCAACTCACACAGCAACAAATTAAGTGGAAAACTAAGGTGACAGCAGTGTCCTACCCTTGAATAAACTGTGATATATCTACAGCTACAACATTCTGCCCTATTCTCTTGCTTCATCTTTAGAAATAAGTAATGGAACTAAGAAAGGCTCAGATGAAATAAACTGAGTTCCTTAAGAGAAAGTGGTGCTTAAAATTTTTGAGGCTAAAAATGTAGATTCTTCCATTTGCAGATCACTTTTTGTGAAATGCTGGCTTAGACTCTGGAGTGTGGTGGCAAGAAGGATGAATGTGTTCATTTTGACTCATCCAGTCACTCGTGCAACAAAATTAGATGCTGTATAGATGCTAGAAATTAAAGATGACGACAAAATTAAAATCTAATCTAGACTTCCCTGCCATTTCCTTCTTGTCTGGGATATAAACACAACCTGCATCAGGCTCAACCTGTCCTTTTGGGCTTAGAGAAACAGTTTTTTTTTTTTTTTTTAATTGTGTTGTTTTTCTTTAACCTCCATCCTATACCACCCCTGCTCCTGGATCATCCTCCAGTCCCTCAGAAGAAAAGCTGGTTATAAAACTTGTATTGTCTCCATTCTTTGCCCTAATTGGCCTGTGCTTTTTTGGTCTATGTTTAGGATCAAAGTCCTCATATCAACTTGCAGAAATTAATGTAGCAAAATCTATCATCATTCTTAGTCCTCACTTTTTAAAAAAAATTTTTTTAAGTTGTAGTTGGACTCAATGCCTTTATTTTATTTATTTATTTTTTATGTGGTACTGAGGATCAAACCCAGGACCCCGTATGTGCTAGGTAAGCACGCTACCACTGAGCCACAACCCCAGCCCTAGTCCTCACATTTTTAATGGAGAATAAAATTCTTTAATTGTTTTAGTGCAGATTAGACATCACCTGAAGACAAATCCATAATTCAGTTTCTAAAATACTTATTTGATAAAATATGGTCAATTTAATAAATGTTAACTCAATCAATGTTAATAAACTCCTAATAGAAAATATATAGATCTTTGAAGTAAAACATTGATCTGGTAACTACAATGGAAGTGGCAGTCAGAGAACCCCAGAGGACTGGGGCCCCCCCTTCCCTAGGTCAGCCCTACAATGGACACTGGAGAAGAATACTAGCCCAACACCAGATTCTGGCTAAGATGAACTCACTGAGCCTGAAAACTTGATTTAGTCATCTTTTTAAACCTACAGTTATCATCATCTATTTTCTGGAGTACCTCTCATACTTGGAACTGGGTACAACTGCCCCTACTAGGGGCACTTCCTTGGTGCTTGCCAGAATACAGCATTGCCAAATAGCAATATTTAAGTACCTCTAGTACCAGGAAATATTTCTCTTATTCTTACAACAAATCTGAGGTATGTATTATTGATATATATGTTGTATATTATATATGTTAGCTCATGGCTAACATATACAATAGATGAAATTGAGCCTTACAGGGGTGGTTTCAGTTACCTATTGATATATAATGAAACATCTCAAAACTTACTGATTTAAAACAACAGAAACTACTTATTTGGTCATAATTCTGCAACTTGGTCAACATTTGTTGGGGAAAGCTCATTGGCTCACATAGCATCAGCTGGAGTTGCTTGACTGGTACAGGAGAATTTACTTCCCTCACCCGGATTGACACTGGTTGTCAACTGGAAGCTCAGCCAGGACTGTTGGTTTTTCTTTTCTTTCTTTTTCTTTATCTCGTTTCCTTCCTTCCTTCCTTTCTTTCTTCCTTCCTTTTTTTTTCTTTCTTTCTTTTTTTTTGTTTGTTGTTGTTGCAGCAAATTGAATCCAGGGGTGCTCTGCCACTGAGTTGCATCCCCAACCCTTTTTATTTTTGAATTTTGAGACAGGATCTCTAAATTGCCAAGTCTGGCCTTGAATTTTGTGGTCCTCCTGCCTTACTCACCATGTCTCTGGGATTACAGGTGTATGCCACCATGCCTGACCAGAATAGTTTCCTTAATTTAGCAATATGCATTTAAGTTTTTGCCATGTCTTTATGTGGTTTCATTGTTTATTTTTTATCACTAAATAATGTTTTACTGCACAGATATTCCAGTTTGTTATCTATTTATCTATTGAGAGACATCTTGGTTGCTTTCAGTTTTTAACACAAGAGAATTATGACCAAATAATTAATTGCTCTTGTTTTAAGTCAGTAAGTTTTGAGATGTTTCATTGCATATGAATAAAAGCTGCTACAAATATTTGTTGCAAGTTTTTGTGTAAACATACTCACTTAGATAAATGTCTAAGGGTATGACTGCTTAATAAAATGGTAAGACTATGTGTATCTTTGTAAGAAACTGCCAAACTATCTGCCAAAGAGGCTGTACCATTCTCTAGCAATGATAAAAGTCCCTATTGATTTGCATCTTCTCTGGCATTTGGTCTTGCTAGTTTTTTGGATGTTGGCTATAATAATAGGTGTGTAGTAGTATCTCATTGTTTTAATTTTCAATTTCCTAAAGACATGTGAAGTTGAATAGATAAGCATATGATATTTATCACATGTATATCTTCCTCAGTGAGATATCTACTTATCTCTTTTGCACCCCCCTTTTTTTGAGGTGCTAGGGATGGAGCTAAGGGTCTTATCCATGCAAAGCAAGCACTCTACCACTGAGCTATACCCCCAGCCCTGCACCTTTATGAAGTGGGTTGTTTTCTTTTTTTTTAATGTGTTGGGTTGTTTTCTTATTGTTGAGTTTTAGGAGTTCTTTATATATTTTGGATACAAGTTCTTCACCAGATACATGGTTTGCAAATATTTTTCCTGGACTACACCTTGTCTTTTTAGTTTCATAACAGTGTCTCTAGAAAAACAGAAGTATTGTGGTTTGGATATTGCATATAAAAGCTAATTGCTATAGGTTTTCCCCCAGCGGTAGGGGGAGTACAAGTGATCAATCATTGATGTCATTACAATTGTTATTTTTTAAATTAAATTTATAAAAATACTAAGAAATAAAAAAATAAAATAAAAGCTAATTGCTAACCCCAACTCACATAGATTTTCACCTTTATTTATTTTATTCTGTAAGTTTTGTAGTTTTTTATGATATATGTCTGTCTACATTCAATAGTATTTATTAAAATAAATTAATGAAGAATAATAGCTCTGAAAATGAAACTGAAATACTGGTTCTTTAGATTTTTGAAAGCATTGGAATAAAGTTAGTTAAAACTTATTGGGAACTCAGCCTGTGAACCAAGTTGCCTTAAGAAATACTTGAGACAGACAGTTGATCAGAAGGACATGATTCAGAGTATAACAGTGGGGAAGAAGAAAGCGGTAGAGTGCTCACCTAGCATGCATGAGGCACTGGGTTCGGTCCTCGGCACCACATAAAAACAAACTAATGTATCCACCTAAAATTAAAGACACATAAATAAATAAATATTAAAGAAGAAAAGAAAGACACAAAGATCTAGTTCATTGATCAGTCAGTCCAGGACCCTGGAGAGCTCCCCAGAGAGTCCTTGTTTTGACAACCCCGAAAGCTTTCAAATGCCCCAGCTGACAGCATCCAAGTCCTTTCCTGATCTCACAAGACCATAAACCTTCATAATTGTACTGTATGAGTTTTAAATAACTATTTAAAAATACCACAACAGTATAATCCAGAGGGAATAGGAACACAATAAAGGAAAATTCTATCACATAAAGAAAACTGTTAACTGCCTTTGTTATTAACTGATAAAATGGTGAAAGAAGATCCATAAGTGGACCTTATTTACTTTTTCCTATCTTCCTTTATCAGCACTCCTTCCAATGCTACAATTTAATGTGTACGTCCTGAGTAATTAAATTTTCATACCTAATATTATGTAATTAAGTACATTCTTCAGTTATAATTACTATTTGTGCCAAACCTTTGTCCATGACATGAGAGAGACAGGGACAAGAAGTAGTCAGTTAAATTGGACTGGAGTACCAAGACTTGAGTAGGTGTGTAGTTTTCCGTCTAATACTGGTCCTCTTGATCTCTGAATGCAGTGCACTCACTGTGGCCTCTTTATTTGTAGTATTTCCCTTCTTGAATCTAGTTTCTGCCCAGTGCCAGAGAGATATTTCTAAACAATGGATCTGTTTTAAAGTTTCTTATGGTTCTCCTACTTTTATATATATATATTAGTGGTTAAAAGGTCATCTCCAAAGTTAAACTAAACTAGGTTCAAATCTGTACTTACTATTGTGTGGCCCTGGGTAATTTGTTTATCTTCTCTGTGCTTCAGTTGCTTTACCTGTAAAACAGGAATTAATAATATCTTCTCAGGGCTGTGGCTGTAGCTCAGTGGTAGAGCGCTTACATAGCATGTGTGAGGCACTGGGTTCAAGTGTTGTTGGGAGAACCAAATAAAGTGACACACATAAAGTGTTCTCCATACAGTGGTGCAGGGTTAAAATAAAATAAAGGCTATTGTTGTTGTTATTATTATTATTGTTATCATTAGGGATGTTCAAATTTTATCACATATTAGTAGACTAAAAGTATTTTAGCAATTCAGAATGGCAATCCCTTCTTTGGGCAAACACCCCTTCTTCATCTCTCTATATATGCATCTTGTGGTGGGAGTTAATAAAAGAATTTACTTCTCCAGCTGTAGGGATAGTATTGACATGACTTTTGTTGAACATGCTATCTCATTTTCTTGGCTATAGGATCTGATCCCGGTTGATCCTAGCCCATAAAACTTCCCTGGGAGTTTTGGGCTAGAACCCTCAGGAGGGTGAGGGTGGGGGAAAGAGGAGGTGGAGGACTTTTCCTTTTCTTAACTTATTCCTACGGTAAAACTGTAGCTTTGCTGAAAGCCAGTCCTCTCTTTAGAGAGGGCTATCTGCAGGAGAGAATGAAAACAATCAAGAAAGGAACAAAAGGGCTGGGGCTGGGGCTCAGTGGTAGGGCACTTGCCTGGCATGTATGAGGCACTGGGTTCAATTCTCAGTACCACATGTAAAAAAACAAAAGTCTATCAACAACTAAACAATATTAAAATAAAAAAGAAAGGAACAAAAATAAAAGGGGTGGGGGAATGAATCTTCTATGGATGATACTTAGGAAGCATTGTTCAAGTCTTTCTTTTTTTTTTAAACATTTTTTTAAACTTTATTTTATTTATTTACTTTTATGTGGTGCTGAGGATCGAACCCAGGGACTTGCACATGTGAGGTGAGTGGTCTACCACTGAGCCATAACCCCAGCCCCATTCAAGTCTTTCTTCAGACTGCTATTGTATCTAAGTCAGAGTCTTCTAAAGAGCCAGAACCCCTATGGGAAGCTCTTCATTGAAGACTTGAGCTTCTAAACAATCCATGAGAATGTGAATAGCCATTGTGAAAAAAGGGGAATACTCACCAGCAATGTGGTAATAAGAGATCCAAACACCAAGTGCTTCAGGGGCTTTGGGTTTTCAACTGTGGAGGAGATAGATGTAGCCAACCCGGGGTGGAAGAAAGAGTTGTGGAGCCAAAGACAGCTGTCTCAAAAGAAGATTCTCAGAAACCAGGTGCCTGGTTAACTGTTAAAAAGATTTTTGCTGGTGGTATTAAAGAAGATGCTGGAGAACTTCACCTAAGAGATTATTTTGGAAAGTATAGGAAAATGGAAATGATTGAAACCATGACTGAGGAAGTGGCAAGAAGAGAGGCTTTGGTTTTTTAAGATGGACCCAGGACTCTGTGGATAAGACTATCATTAAAAATACCATCTAGCGCTGGGCACAGTGGTGTACACCTGTAATCCCAGCGGCTCAGGAGGCTGAGGCAGGATTGTGAGTTCAAAGCCAGTCTCAGCAACTTAGCAAGGCCCTGAGCAACTTAACAAGACCCTGTCTCAAAATAATGCTGATATTCTTATCCTCCCCACTGAGTCCACAAAGCAGTTGAGGCCATGAGAACTTAGGACACTTGCCTAAGAATATCAGTTAATAAAGTGACAGAGGTTGGCCAGCAACTTTCCTCCTTCAGGTCCGCCTTGTATTTTTCTGCCTTTTACTTCATGCTGTGTCTCTCATCTTGCCCACATCTTTGAATGGTCAGTGGACAATTGAGCAGTGTGATGCAGAAGATAGGTTTATCTTTCTTACTGTTCTACTTCCCTCATATTGATGATTTACTCTCCAAAGCCTTGTGTTTTAAGCAGGGTATGTGGAAATGGGAACTGGAATATAGCTCTTGTGACTTTTTTTTTCTTTGTGGTGCTAGGGCTCAAACCCAGAGCCTCATGCACACTAGGCAATTGCTCTACCAACTGAGCTGCATTCACAACCCCAAGTGATTGGTTTTGATTGCACACATATTTCTCACTCACTCACCCTGAATTTTCGACTACTGAGATAGTACTAATATCACTTGATGGCAACACATGCAAATTCTTCTGGGGTTGAGGTGTAGGAAGATGATTTGACAAGCCCCAAATTACCAGGTAACAACAATCACAATTTAGTTTTTGTGTTCCTAAAAGTTTATGCCATCAAATATGGAAATAGATGGTATGAAGTCTAATTTTAGATTAATTTAGATTCATCTGTATAGTTTCAATCGTTTTTATAGTTAAGAATTATTCTTTATACATATTGAGACTTAAGGCAGGGAGACTCAAGACTATTCTGAGTGATAACAAAATAATCCTTTGTGTGTGTGTGTGTGTGTGTGTGTGTTGCTGGGGATTGAACCCAGAGCCTTTTACATTTGAGGCAAGCACTCTACCAACTGAGCTATATCCCCAGCCAACAATAATCCTTTTTTACCCACTTCATGGAGGTACAAATTGGCATCCTCTAGCTTTATATCCATGATGTGCATTCTTGACTCCTACCCAAGAGTTTCAGTGTAGACTTTGGGATATGAGACACCATAAAAACCCACAGTACCTATGCATACAATTCAGAAATGCAAGAAAGAGAGGATTTATATTTTGTGAACATAACCACTGACCACCAAGAGATGGGCTTTTGATAGATTTTCTCTTCCTCCCCACTAGGCTGAGAACCACCTTCATCTACATGCCAATTTTGCTTCTGCTTTCAATGTACTTATTCTCTAGATTCACTACTTTTCAGTTGTCACAGGAGCCCCCTCTGCCCTCATCTCTGAAGCCTCAGCTTTCATCTCTTTGCTGCCCCACCTTCTCATTTACCACCTTCCCATCCCACCCTTCTCCTTACCCCCTACTCTGGCATCAGAGAGAGGTATTATTTTCAGGAACTGAAAAGACTTTATTTCAGCATGGAAGATCTGGAGAGGCCTAGTTTGCTGTGGATCAGTCTTTCCTGCTCACAGCTCTGGCAGGAGTGCAGTGTCCATTTAACTAAGGGCTCCAAGGATTCCCTATGGTAGATTCCCCAAGAGATGGTTTACCTGAGTCCCAGTGGCTGACATTGAACATTTAAGACATATATGAGACTCAATTATTATGCAAGTAAGAGGTTAGGTTGGGCTACACAGCATGGAAGTCTCTTCTTACTCTAGGATCAAATGATTTTTTAAAAAAACTTTTTACAGGCTGGGATTGTGGCTCAGCGGTAGAGTGCTCGCCTAGCACGTGTGGGGCCCAGGGTTCAATCCTCAGCACCACATATAAATAAATAAAGGTATTATGTCCAACTACAACTAACTAACTAACTAAATATTTAAAAAATTCTTTTACTTGTAGATGAACACAATACAATACCTTCATTTTATTTATTTATTTTTATATGGTACTGGGGATCAAATCCAATGCCTCACACATGCTAGGCAAGGGCTCTACCACTGAGTCACAACCCCAGCCTGAATTGAATGATTTTGTCTCTTGGTGATGATACAAAAAGAGGCACAAGAGTCTAGAAGATGCCTTACATCAGGGCACACAGATCGTTCCCATCTGAGTCAGAACAAGTCACACAGGTGCTGCCTGCATACCTGTGTGATAGCCCACACCCACACTTACCAAATTCTAATGTCTCCAAGTCCCAGGAAGCCAACCAGTGCTGGCCCCTTATCCTCTCCTATTTAAGCCTGAAGCTCAGGGCTGGGGACTCTTAGAGCTCAGCCCTGGGACAAGAGCCAGGTCTGCTCCAAAGACCACTCCACTCCTGTCAACACTGAGATTTAAATTGTGACACACTGTTTGGAACTAGTTTTCTTCCACTTAATTTATGTGTACATCTCATTAAAAGCTATTCAAACACTTAAAAATACAGTAGATAAAAACTGAGAATAAGAGTATAGGTTTTAGGAGCATGGTGTTCTGAACTACCAAAACAGTCCATGTGCAAACTATTTCACATTTACTTTGGAGTCAACATGATTCTACATAGTTTGAAAACATGCTAAGCTTAATATACAATGTTTTTTTGACATTTATTGAAAAAGTTGAGATATAAATAGTAGGCTTAAAATATGGAAAATTAAGTTAATGTTTTTAGTGAGATAATTCTGGGGAATTTATACTCAAGGGAAAGATATGTAATAGTGATACTTCTGATATTTCACTCCCTGGAAGTGGAAGTGGAGTCTTCTTTCTGCCTGCTTTTTCAACAGAGGGATCCTCCCACATCTTCTCTGCTTCTCTTGGGAGGACAGAAGTCACCCTCCTGTCCTTCTGGTCAAGCAGAGCTTCCACCTGGGGAAGTGTCTTCAGCTACCCAGCACACCCCTGGCTGTTTTCAGCATGGGGGTCTCCTCCGCAGCCATGCAACTGGAATTTGTGTTCTGTTCACATTTTGCAGGTTTCTGAAGTCCAGAGCAAGATTTTGCTGTTAACTGAGTCATATGGACTGATCTGGGGTTTTCACCAATGCAGGAAAAATCAAACATTTCTAATGCTTGTTTTCTCCCTCTTAGAAAAACTTCTGCAGCCGAGCTGAGCAGGACTTGATAGTGGTGGAGATCCAGGATTAAGCTGCTCTCAACCCTTTTCCTCAGGTTGTCAGGTGAGAAATAGTGTTCATAGGACTCCCCATGATCAAGAGTGGAAGTGGCAGGCCTGGCTGCCGGCCGCAGTCTCTGCTCCAACCTGAGCTGCAGCCTGGGAGAAACAGGCTTCAGGCTGAGCCTCTTTCTCTTCAGCTGGTCTTCTGGAGGTGATGTTCTTTTTCTCTTTGCTGTGAAATTCCAGGGCCTTGAATACTCCAAAAGGCAATCTTTTGCTGTAGACATTGTAGAAGACCAGCTGTATTTCTCAAACATCTCAGATACGCCCTCTGCTAGCCTCTTGTCTGGGGTGACTACTTCTCCTATAGTGTCTTTCCGCCAATTCACCTTTTCCTCTTTTGAAAGATGATAATTCATGGATCTCTAAGGGCTCAACTGATGGAGGTTACTGGACGGTGCTGATAAATAAGTGCTGTTTTTAACACATGAGGATGTGCACATATCACTTCTAATTCCACTAACAGTCCTTTCCAATTTTCTTCCCTGGTTTTCACATCCTGATTTTCCACAGAGATCATCCAAAGATGTGTGTAAACCACCAGAACAGGAATCATCTGAACACAAAGAATCATGTGAAATGTTCAAAGATGCTTCCCGCACAGTTATCTGGATTCTTATGAGACTGCTCAGTCATCTGGGAAGAGGTAGAGGAAAGACTTTTTCCTCTTCTCCTTCATCTCTTGTAATTTCTTCTCCATTGTGCTGCGGTGACCACTAATTTTTAGTTGTGGGACTATATATATTTCAATGAGCCATGAGATTCAAATAAGAGAACAGGTACATCATTATCTAGAGTTGTCTTTTGCTTTTGTAGTTCTTCAGTCATTTTCTCAAATTTCTTTTGAAGTCTTTTGTCATTTTTCTGGTGTTTTAGGGATAAAATCTTTGGGTTGCATACACCTACACTTCCTCCTCATCAGGCATGGCAAGAGCTCATTCGTGTTGGCAGCAGGGAACAGCACTCCTCAACGTGCTATTGTTCTGCACCGCATGCGCTCTGGCTGCACTTAGCCTCACCACCCTCGAAGGGGCTCCTCTGCCAGTCACTCTCCAGGGACTACAGCAGGGCCTTTGATACAATTAATAGACTGTGCGACTCAGTCTTGGATCTTATGGGAATATACATGCAGCACATAAAAACTTTTTCCCACCCAGAGCACGGGTACCCACCTTTGAAAACAACCTGAGTTACTTGCTTGTTAAAAGTTTTTTTAAAACTTTGCCCCAGTATCCAGGAGTTGGTTTGTAAGGTTTTTTTTGTTTGTTTGTTTGTTTTTGTAGTAATTTTCTGCCCTCCTGGAAGACCACGCTGCAGCGTGGGCCCCAACATCTTTCAGGAAGGCGAACCCCGTGGCTCTGGGGGTCTGCCCTGTCCTGCAGCTGATCAGAATCCTAGGAATCACTCTCCCTTTGTATTTAAATCTCAAAGTCCTCACTATGTCAGGATCCCTGATATGTTTAGATGATTAATTTTTTTTCTTTTAACATATGAAAGTGCTTTAGTTTCAGGTGAGTCACTAGACAAGGAATAAAGTCAGTAATTTCAAGCAAGAAGAAACTCAGATCATCTAGTCATTCCTTTGTTTTATAGATGAATAAATTGATATTCAAGAGAGAAAAATATGCACATATTTACTAGGTATTCCAGTTATCTATTGTTGCATAATAAATTATTTTAAAAAGTTGCTTAAAATAATTTTATTATACCTAAAAGTTTTTTTTTAATATTTATTTATTTTTAGTTTTTTTCGGCAGACACAACATCTTTGTTTGTATGTGGTGCTGAGGATCCAACCCGGGCCGCAAGCATGCCAGGCGAGCGCGCTACCACTTGAGCCACATCCCCAGCCCTATACCTAAAAGTTTTATGAGTCAGTAATTGGGGCATAGATCAGCTGGATGATTCTTTTCCATGTGGGGCTGATAAGTCCATTTGCTTGTGTTTTAGCAAACAGATGACTATTTGGAGGATTAAGAATCAGTTCACCTCTGTGTTATACCTTGGCATGGATGGCTGCAAAGTTATGCCCAGCTGAGACTCAATTGGAGTAGCTATATATAACTTTGGCCTTGTGGTGGTCTCAGGGTAACTGTACTTCAGTATTCCTAGAGACAGTGTTTCCAAAAGACTCAAAGTAAAGTTTGCCAGTTTCTTAATGTTTTCACTGAGAGAAGATCAATCAGAGAAAATGGGAATAAGAGAGAAATATTCAGTAAATGTTAAATTGAATCAGAGATACTTTTTAGTACTAACTTTCACAAAACTCTGAACTTTTTTATTAATTGGAATAAAAATCTGAGTTATCCTGAAGCCCTGAAAGAGAGTGGAAATGGGAATTTTTCTGAATGCTTCTATTATTATTACTGTGGTACTGGAGATCAAATTTGGGACCTCATGCATGGTAGGAAAGTGCTCTACTGTTGAGCTGTACCTCCCAGCTCTTTGTAACACTATTAAGTTATGACACATTCTTCTCTGTTATTTTTATTTATTTATTTACTTACTTACTTTTTAACTTTGACATTTATTTATCTATTTTTGGCAGTACTGGGAATTTAACCCAGGGCATTGTGCATGCTAGGCAAACATTCTACCACTAGGCTACACCCCCAAACCTTCTGTTATTTTTATTGGCTTCTGCTTTTCTTCCTCCTGCTTATCTGTGGTCTAGCCTAAGGGTCATTTCATCACTTGCTATTCTCCAGGTTCTTGGTTTCATTCTCACTTTAAAGATTTATGTTAATAAAATATTAACATACATTAAAACTTATGTTAATTATTTTCAAATATGCTTCTTTACCCTCTCACTTATCTGAACTCCAGGCCCTTTCTCCCAGTTTGGAATAGTTCTAATTGGATACCTTACTGTATCTCAAATTCTGAGTATTGAAAATAAGAATAGTATATCCAGAACAAAGTCATCATCTTCTGAAAAGTAGCTTCTTTTCAAGAAGCTTTCAAGAGCTTCTTCCAAGCTCTCTTTTCTACAATATCATTTTCAGTTTTTCATCCTTGATGCTACCTCTTCTTTTAATGATAAACCATGGTTGTTGATCAGTTTCTGTTATACTTTCTCTCTTTCCAAAGGTCTGCTGGAGCCATATCTTTTTGTTCATTCACAGTGCCACTAGCTTTCCTGACCACCTTGTGCTGGAGTAACAATACCATTTGCCTCTGTGACTCATCCTTACTCCTGGTTCATAATGAATAGTGCTCTCAACTAATTTTCAAATGACTGTGCTATGTCACCTGTTTTCTAAAAGAAATGTCTAAAGTTCACTCTTCCATTTATTTATTTATTTTTTCAATAGGATTTTTTTTTAACAGAGAGAGAGAGAGAGAATTTTTTTTTTTAATATTTATTTTTCAGTTTTCGGCCGACACAACATCTTTGTTTGTATGTGGTGCTGAGGATCGAACCCGGGCCGCACGCACTCCAGGCTTGAGCCACATCCTCAGCCCCCTCACTCTTCCATTTAAACACAAATGTTCTAACAGAGCCGCTCCCTTTTCTTTAGTTGGGGTAAATGCCATGGAATGTAAGTGATGGACCCCATGGGAAATGTATGTTTACCTTTGTAAGAAACTGGCAAACTGACTTCCAAAATGGCTATAATCCCAATGATTCAGGAGGCTGAGTCAGGAGGAATTCAAGTCTGAGGCCAGCCTGGGCAACTTAGGCCCTCAGCAACTTAGCAAGACCCTATCTAAAAATAAAAAGGCCTAGGAATATAGCTCAGTGGTTAAGTGGCCCTGGTTTCAATCCCCAGAAACACTCACCCTCCTGTGTGCAAAAAAAAATAATAATAATTTGGCTGAAAATAACAGAAAAATGGCTATGATGGATTAAAAAGATAGGAATTTATTTGTTTTATAGTTTATTTGTTAATTATAAAATAACATACATTTATTATGTGCCAGGCATAGTTCTAGATGCTTACATGAATTAATAATTTTATCTTTACAAGCCTATGATGTAGATATAATAATATTCTTATTAACCTACATTGAAACAATCAGGAAATAAAACAAAGAAATTTAAGCAATTTGTCAAGGCTTATGAAACAAAAAGTTCAGGAATTCAGGATTAATACAATTTTCAAGGATGTTAACAATGCTGGACTCTCCTATTTTCTGCTTTAGCATCATTGGTATGTGACTTTTGTCCTCATGATCACAAGATAGCTGCTGTTAGTCTAGGCATTACATTCATGTTTCAGGCATGAAAAGGGAAAAGGATTATGAACAAAGAGTAAGAGCCTAAATGGGTATGCTAGTCAAAAGTATTTTTCTAAAACTCTATAGAAGCAGCTTTCCTTCTCATTCTGTACAAATATTGTACACACACATACACACACACATGCA
The DNA here is from genome assembly GCF_047511675.1 of Marmota flaviventris. Classification (NCBI taxonomy): domain Eukaryota; kingdom Metazoa; phylum Chordata; class Mammalia; order Rodentia; family Sciuridae; genus Marmota; species Marmota flaviventris. The sequence continues at coordinate 79,087,623 of NC_092507.1, forward strand.
TTATATAAATAAATTAATTAAGCTGGATTTATTTAATCTGGCCAGTTTTCATTTCAGGAAAGTTTAGTATTTTAGCTTTAGTATTTAAACTTTTAGTCTAAGTAAAGGAAGGTTCTGTCTGGGTAGAGGGGTTATGAATGACCCTTGGGCATTAGGGTCATTTCTTCATTGATTATTTTTGTAGACCTCATAATCAAGGTGGTGTTAGTTAGCTTTTCATCACTGTGAACAAAATACCTGACAAAAACAACTTAGAGGAGGAAAGATTTATTTTGGCTGACCGTTTCAAGGTTTTCAGTCCAAAATCAGCTCCAAGTTAGAAGTATTCTGGTGGAACAAATGGCAGAGAAAATCTTCCATCTCATGGCATCTACGAAGTAGAGGGATGAGGGTTGGGGGCAGAAGAAGGGTGGTGGAGAAGAAGGAACCAAGCAGAAAACAAACCCTTCCTGCTCCCAGTGACCTACTTCTTTGACTATGCCCCACCTCCCAGTAGTTCATTAAGTCAGAGATCTCATGATCCAATCATAGCCTAAAAGCTCCATCTCTCAATCTTGCCGCATTGGGGACCATTCTTTCAACAGATGAGAATATTGAATTTTGAATACAGAATTTTGGGAATATTGCAAATTTAACTATAACAAAGGTGATAGCTATGTATTTAATATCTTAGGTGTATAGGAAAAGGATATATGAAATCAATACTTATATATTGGAACATTGTAAATCAGTTTGACACTTTTAGAAAGCAATTTTTAGTATATATCTGGGGAGTCACTAAAACTTCTTTTTAATCTCTTAGATTTCACTCAAGTTCAAGGCAATTAAATAGGAATCCCAGTCTACAGGAAGATTCAGCTAATAAAGTAAAACCTGGAGGGCGTTAAGAAGTTAGTATTTAGCCAGGCTCAGTGGCACATAGCTGTAATCCCAGCAATTTGTGAGGCTGAGGCAGGAGGACTGCAAGTTAAAGACCAGCTTTCAGCAACGTAGCAAGATCCTGTCACAAAATAAAAATATAAAAGGGCTAGGGGTGTAGCTCAGTGGTAATGCACCTCTGAGTTCAATCCCCAGTCCAATAACAATAACAAAAAGAAATTGGGGGTCTGGGGTTGTGGCTCAGTGGTAGAACACTTGCCTAGCATGTGTGATGCACTGGGTTCGATTCTCAGCACCACATATAAATAAAGGTCCATTGACGATTAAAAAAATAAATAAATAAATTGGTACTTGTGGGGGAGAGAAAGAGGAAATACTGGAGAATGATATTGACCAAATTACATTGTTATATTGTGTGCATGTATGAATATGTAATAACAAGGCTGTAATCAGAAAAAAGATAAATTCAAAATTTCTAAGGTGAGGGGAATGACAAATGGATCATTAAAATATGTGGATGATTAAGAACTGAGGGGATGTTACTTGCTGTATTGTAAACTGTGCTACTCTGCTAGTGCCATAAAGCAGCCACTTTGGGACACAGAAAGACCCATACCCTTCTGTCAGTATCTGGAGATCAATGCTGTTGTTCATAGTCATGGAATTTATGTGGGTAATTTGGGTAATTATTTGTTATAGTGTAGACATTCATCATTGTTATAATATAAAATAGTTGGTAAGCTATAGAGACATAAGTCAAGAATTCAGTAAGTGGTCCAAGTGCTGAAAAGTGAATTTAAAAAATATTTTTTTAGTATTTTAATTTATTCTAATTAGTTATACATGATAGCAGAATGTATTTCAATTCATTGTACACAAATGGAGCACAACTTTTCATTTCTCTGGTTGTACACGATGTAGAGTCACACCACATGTGCAGTCATACATGTACCTAGGGTAATGATGTTCATCTTATTCCACCATTCTACCTCCATTTCCCCTCCCCTTCCTTCCCTCTCCTTTGTCCAATCAAAGTTCCTTCATTCTCCCCACGCACTGCACCTCCATTATGCATCCACTTATTAGAGAGAACATTTGTCCTTTGGTTTTTTGGGATTGGCTTACTTCGCTTAGCATGATATTCTCCAACTCCATCCATTTACCTGCAACATTCATTCATGGCTGCCAGCCTGGGAGGAGCCTGCTCTGATAAAGAGAATGGAGAAGGGTCCACCAACCATATTTGCTATATAGCTTATAGGGCTGGCATGACAATTAGATCAGTTAATAAACAAGAAGACTTGGTGTGGATCCTAGAACCTTGTAAGACACAAAACCTTAGAACTTCAGAGCTGAAAGCAACTTTAAAGGGTAGTGCTCCCAGCAGGGTGGGATGGAACAGGGGTGCCATCCGTCACAGAATGTGCTGGAAGATGGAGCAAGGACCCAAAGGATCTCAAAAATAGAAGTGAAGAGGGAGAAGGGACACTGGGCAGGGTTTATATGACATCTGAGAACCCATTACCCTCAAGGGTTGGATGGATAGGGTGGTAAGAACAGAGACCGAATCCTTACTATTAAGTACAAAAAGATTAATTATTTGCATATCTCTCTAGCATATCCCTGATGCTATGCATTTAACATTTAGGTGCAAGATCGCATCTTATTTGCAAACAAACCAGGGAGGGAAGCAGGATCAAGTAGGGTTTTCAACCTTCCTTTCCAGAGGAGGAAACTGAAAGGAAATCCAGGCCACCTAGCCAGAACGTGATGCAGAAAGGCCTTCTAGTTACCCCCTACCACACAGCCGCAGGTGGTGGACTAACACATAGCCTGTGGGGCCATGGCTGAAGCAGGAACCCTTGGGCAGGGGCTATTAGAATCCAGAGCAATCAGAATCTCCTGGAAGGCTAATCAATGCACAGATTGCAAGCTGTACTCCTGGGGATTCTGATGTGGTAGATGTGGAGTTCATCTCTGAATTTGTATTTCTAAATTGCCCAGGTGATGCTGATACTGTTGGTCTGGAGTCTATGCTTTGAGATGACTCTTTACAACAGCAGGTGTACCATAAGGCAGCTTCCAATAGTATAGCTATAGCAGAAAATTATTAATATTATTTTAAAATATTTTTAATTGTATATGGACACAATATCTTTATTTATTTATTTATTTTTATGTGGTGCTGAAGATCAAACCCAGTGCCTCACACATGCTAGGCAAGCACTCTACCACTAAGCCACAAGCCCAACCCAGGAGATTCTTTTTAACATGAATACATCAACATGAATCAAGGCCTCTAAGAGTACCTGTAAAAGTCTCCAGTTAGTCACTTGTTATTGAAAGTGAAGGAGAGACAGGTGGGAAGTAGAATTAAGTGAGGCCAGATAATTGATTTTACATTTTTTCTTGTATATTTTTCCAGAGTTCATGTCTATACAAACAATAAATTATAACCCCTCCAATCTATACAAAAAAAAAAAAAAAAAGAGAGAGAACTGAGAGAGGCAAGAGGCAAGATGATGTATGATGTACAGATCAGTACCTTCATTTCAGAATCTGATCTGAGAAAAGAAGACATGCACCAGGTCAAAGATACAGCTGCCTCAAGGGGCCTGCAAGAATGAAAATTGCCTTATAACCTGATAATATTTTTATAGGCATGTTAACAATACAGAATAGTGCTGGGTGCAGTGGTACACGCCTGTAATCCCAGCAGCTAAGGGAGGCTGAGGCAGGAGGATCTCAAGTTCAAAGTCAGCCTCAGCAACAGTGAGGTCCTAAACAACTCAGTGAGACCCTGTCTCTATAAAACACAAAATAGGGCTGGAGATGTGGCTCACTGGTCAAGTGCCCCTGAGTTCAATTTCCTGTACCAAAAAGACAAAAACAAAAAACCCCTCTCTACAGTAACTGATGTGGGTCAGAAGAAGGAAGTGCTTATCCAGGTGGCCCCTCCTAGACAAAGCTCAGAGAGGCATAGGAGGCTCTACTTTCTGGAGAAGTACTGGAGGCACTGCATGAAACAGAAGTACACCTGTCCAGTCCATCACCACTGGTCTTTTTGAAAAAGCATCTACCCAGCCAGTGGCACTACACCTCCTTGTAAGTATTTCTCAGTAAACCTTCTATCTCATATCTTATTTCTGGTGTGGTCCTTGGTCTCTTGGCAACCTATCCCACTGCCCTAGCACAACTGGGTGGTAAATGTGACACAGATCAATGAAACAAAATTCAATAAGAACACAGAATGTGGGCTGGGGTTGTGGCTCAGTGGTAGAGCACTTGCCTAGCATGTGCTGATTGTGCATGATACATCTAGATTGTATCAGAGTACACTAAAATACATAATCACAACAAAAGTTTATTTCTACAATTGAATATTCACATGCTAAGAGATTAAGGACTGCAAGTTGGAGGTCAGCGTGGGCAATTTAGTGAAATTCTGTCTCAAAATTTAAAAGAAGAGCTGGGAGTATAGCTCTGTGGTATAGCGCCCCAAAGTTTAATCCCCAGTACTACAAAATAAAGTTAAAGAGACTGAGAAAATATCCACAGATCCTGTATCTGATAAAGGAATTCTAACCAAAAAATATTTAAAAAATGAAACTTGATATAAGAAAACAAATATCACAGTCAAAAATTGGGCCAGGGGCTAGGGTTGTGGCTCAGCAGTAAAGAGCTTGCCTAGCATGGGTGAGGCCCTGGGCTCATTCCCCAGCACCACATACAAATAAATAAAGATATTGTGTCCAACTACAACTAAAAAAAAATATTTTTTAAAAAGCCTGTTTTAAAAAATTGGCCAAAGGCCAGGCATGATAGTGCATGCTTTTAATCCCAGTGGTTTAGGAGGCTGAGGGCAGGAGGATCACAAGTTCAAAGCCAGCCTCAGTGATTTAGCAAGGTCCTAACCAGATAAGTGAGACCGGTCTCAAAAAATAAAAAGGGCTGAGGATGTAGATCAGTGGTAATGTGCACCTGGGTTCAATGTGTAGTATAAAAAAAAAAAAAGTTAAAAATTAAACAAAAATTTACTATGCAAGCCGGGCATGGTGGTGCACGCTGTAATCCCAGTGGCTGGCGGGTGTGTGGGGGGGGAGCAGGGAGAGGGGGCTGAGGCAGGAGGATCCCAAGTTCAAAGCCAGTCTCAGCAATGGCAAGGCACTAAACAATTCAGTGAGACCCTGTCTCTAAATAAAATACAAAAAAAGGGTTGGGGATGTGGTGCAGTGGTTGAGTGCCCCTGAGTTCAATCCCCATACCAAAAAGTAAATAAATAAAATAAAATTTACCATGTAACTCAGCAACTCCTTTTTTAGGACTCAAGAAAAATAAAAACAAATGTGTACATAAAGACTTGTACATAAGTGTTCAAAGTAGATTTATTCACAATAGTACAAAATTAGAAATGATTCAATAATTCAAATGTCCTTCAACTGAATGAATAAATAAAAATGTGGTATAGCCATACAATGGAGTTCTAGTCAACAATAAAAAGGAAAGAAATACTAACTGGTAAAACATGAATGAACCTCAAAAACATGAGTGAAAGAAGCCAGATGCAAAAGACTAAAATGTATGAGTTCATTTACATGAAATTGCCAGAAAAGGCAAATTTATAGAAATAGCAGATTGAGGGTGGGAAGGAGGATTGACTGTAAATGGGCATAATGAATTTGGGGGTGTGTAATGTAAATGCTCTAAAACTGAATTGTGGTAATGGTTGCAAAACACTAGTCACTGTTTATTGTAGTCATTAAGGAATCTAAAGTGTTAGATGTTCTATCTCAACAATATTTCATTATAATTTAGTATTTTATCCAGTACCATTTAATAGTTTAAATACTTTGATCATATATTTTCATTCTGCTTCTCAGAATAATAGTCCTAATGGTTTACATCTGTCTTTAGCCTCACTGTATTTGATACCTTTCAAGTTTCATTTTATCTCAATTTTATTTTGACATAATTTCTCATAAATTTGTCTTCAATGCTGCTCCTAGATTGGTTAGAGAAATTTTTGACTTAAGCAGATACAAACCTAGCATGATGGTGTACTCCTGTAATCCCAGTGAGTCAGGAGGTTGAGGCAGGAGAATCACAAATTCAAGGCCAATATCAGCAATTTAGTGAGACCCTGTCTCAAAATAAATAAATAAATAAATAAATAAAAAGGATGGGAGATATAGCTCAGTGGTAAAGTCGCCCTGCCTGGGTTCAAACCCCCACCCCCCAAAAAAAGATATTTCACAAAATAATTAAGTTTGCTATGTACCTATGCCTAATCATACATCATCAATTTTAGAGAACATTTGGCGTAATTGTCCTTAACATTATGTCAAGTAGTCCTAATTTCTACATCTTTAGGGATTCAGTACCTCAGAGATAGTCATTCCAGTCTCAGAAACTCAAATACAGTGGTCCCTTTTTTTTTTTTTTTTAATTTTTGTGAGTAACTTTTATTATGATGGTGTCTTTGTTGACTCATAAGTTATTTTTAATGTTTATTTTATTTATTTATTTTGTGTGGTGCTGAGGATGGAAACCAGAGCCTTCCGGGTGCTAGGCGAGCACTCTACCGCTGAGCTGAGCCACAGCTCCAACCCAAGTGGTCCCTTCTTAACTGGAGGGAATATATTCCAAGACACACGGCTTTCGCTTCCTTGGGGACTTCCTAAAATCTTCTAGAGTACTAAATCCTATATGTACCATGTTTCTTCCCATACATGCATACCAATGATAAAGCTTAATTTATTTATTAGTAACAGATTAACAATAACTAATAATTAAATTATTACAATAAACTGTAATAAAAACCGTGTGAATGAGGTTGCTCTCTTCCTCTCCTTCCTACTCTTTCAAAATATCTTAGTGTACTGTAGATTTTTTGCAACCTCAGCTTTTTTTCTTTCTTTCTGCCCCCATTTTCAGTTAAAGGAAACATTTTGTAGTTTCTCTTTGGCATATAAAATTGCCAGTATCATAACTCTTGTACTTGGGAGTCACTATTAAATAAGTTCTGCAAAACCATGACAACAGATCTGATGACTGACACACTAAGTGACTAATGAATGGGCAGGTAATGTAGATCAAATAGATACGCTGTGCAAAGGGACGAGTCACATTTAGGGCAGGACAGTTGGAAAGTGTGAAATTTCATAACACTACTTAGAATAGTATGCAATTTAAAACTCATAGTGAAACAGTAATGATGGTGGATAAAATATTGATAAAACGAACATGCTTATGTGCCAAATTTTTATAGGCTGAAGGAATGCCTTTCAAAATAGGAGCAAAGGGAGGATAGGCCACAAAGAGGTACTTTCTTAGTAAAACAAGACAAAACAACAACAAAACAAAAACAAAAACAAAAACAGGGGCTAGGGATGTGGCTTGGTGTTAGAGCGCTTGCCTAGCATGTGTGAGGGCGGTACTGTGTTAAATTCTCAGCACCACATAAAAATAAATAAAATAAAGGTATTGTGTTCATCTACAAATAAAAAAAAAAAAAGAAAAACAAACAAACCAAAAAACATGTATTCATTATTCCTGTGACATAATATAAAAATAAAATTATTTTAAAAATTTTAACAAAACTATAAATAAGGGTCCTGCACATGGCTATTAAGAGCTGGGTTATATCTTAACCTAAGTGAAAGAGAATAGCATGCACTCGCACAGCTTGTCAGTTGGGACCCCTGTCGGCAGTAGGCTAAGTGTCTGTTCTAGTATGAAAGTTCTGTATTCTTTAAAATAAACCACTGTGCACGAGATTATTTTCAGATTTCATTACAATTAGGAAAGATTGAAAAGCAGGTAAATGGAGAAAAGCTTTTTCATTGTTAGGGGAAAAATCTGAAAATCTTCCACATAAGCTGCTCCTAATTAGAGTTTGGGACTGAAGAGCAATCTTTGAACACAATTTAATTTTGACCTCCCGGGTCTCCTCCCCGCTGAAGAGAATTCTAACACTGGGCTTTAAGAAGAACGTAAAAAAAAAAAAAAAAAAAAAAAAAATCCGAGTCTTAGCTAAGGTTTTCTCCACGGAAAGGAAAATTGCTCAGCATCATATATAGAGGACTGAGCTATTTCTACCGGACAGAATACGCATGCTAAATGTCGGACACAAGTCTTTCCTTTGAAGCAAACAGCGTAGCACAACCAACGATCTGGAGCCCAGCGTTCACTATTGTGTTAGCACCGGCGGCGGAAGGACTTAGCTACCGCAATGTTAAAGAGTCCTTCTTTGTTCAGCCCCGGCCGAAGACGCAGGGCGCGGTGTTCTTCCGCGCTCGCTGCGCAGTCCCCGCCCCTCCGCGGCCCTGGAGAGCTGCCATTCGGCCCCGGAGTAGCTCCGCGCTCCCAGAATGCACCGGCAGTCCGCGGGAAACCAAAATGGCGAAGGGCTGTAGCGAAGTGGGCTGTGTTTGAGGCCGGTATAGGAAGGCTCACTCTACCCACAACCCTCGTCCCCGAGGACCTCGTTTTGTGCGTGCGTATGTGCGGGGTTCCCGGTGGGGCGGGTACCCAGTAAGTGTTCGGAGTCGCAGGGGAAGCGCCCACGGGGACGTGATTGGTTATATTTTCCTGTATGAAGCGGTTGGCACCACTGAAGTGACCGAATGAGGTGAGACCTTGGCCTGGGAACCGACTCTTCCGGAGGAGGTGGGGGTGGGGGAAAGAGAAGGAAGAAAGGAAGCAAGTATAAAAGGGAAAGATGGAGGATCGAGGTGGGGGTGGGGGGCTTCTGTCTGTGGGTGCCTTTGCATTTATGTGTATGTTGAAAAGAATGGATGGGAAGGAATAGTCATTTAAATGTTGGACAAGCATAGGGACGAAAGGAAAGAGCAGGGCGTTGGGGGATTCTGTTGGAGGAACAAGATAAAACGTTGAGACGGGAAAGCTGCGTTTGGAGGGCAGGAAGGAACCTGGGGGCGGGAGTCTGTTGGAGGGGCAGGATGAACCTGGTGACGAGGGGGTGGGGAACTGTGAGGAGCCGTTAGCAAATTGGGACTGGAGGAGATGGGGGAACCAAGTGGAGGGGCTGCCTTGGACCTTAGGGGGCGCTAAGGGTGGTAGAATTGTGTAGAATTGGAGTGAGGGGGATCGAATGGATGGGTTGGATATAGTATGAGAATAAGGGGAACACTGAAGGGGAGTCCGGAAGCAAACCCTGAAAGCTGAAAGGGAAAATGAGATGGGGGGAGGTACCTTATATTTGGAGCGCACAAGAAAACCTGAGACATTTCTAATGTTCAGTTAAATTTAATTCATATCCCTTCTTGGGATTTGTATTGAATTCAGTTTTACAACTGAGGTAATTACGGTTTAAAGGATTTTAACTAATTTGCCAAGATTTCTAAACAACGTAGTTGGGTAATGCCAGAACTCTTAACTGCATGTTTTACAATCTGGTGTCCTTGGTTGCTAGAGTTTTTCTTTGGAAGCAATTAGCAGAAACAGATGGATTTATCGGGGTGTTTTGACGAACATTGAGGGTTCATGAATAATGGGGAAAGGTTATAGAATACTACTGTGTTTAAAACATTTAACTTTGGTTAAGGATAGAAAGCATCTAATACTAATCCGAATATGAAAACACAGGTAGACCTGTGTCTTAACATACAGGAAAGCACCATGTGAGGTCAGTACAGAGCTAGAAATATGTAAATAGTGGCTGATTTAATTTGACTCCAGATGCTCTAGTGGTAGTAACTTTCTCCTTCAGATCTATTTCATGTGACCCTCCTGTATACTACTTTGCCTACAGGATGGTTTTGATTTCCATGTTTTTATTTTTTCTTGAGAATTTCCTTTTTTGGGGGGAGGGGGGCAGTGAATTACAAAGACAGTTGAATTTAAAAGTATTTATTGTGGATTAAAAAAGATGTACTTAAATTCTTATGTGACCTTTTCAGAGGTTCGACAATGATTTAAGTGGAACCATTTTGACTAAGGCTTTAGGTGTCCAGTAGTTTAGGTAAGAAAAGAGTTGATTTTAAATTACTTAACATAAAGCATTCTGTTTTGTATTGGGAATGTTATTTACACTCTCAAGTACTTGCAGTGATGGCTTGAGAGGAAATACAAGGTGAAGTTTTTTTGTTGTTTTGGGATTCCTAAATATAGAAATGTATTTGAATTCACGTTTTAAAATCTGCTCACCTTCAGTTTTTTCTGAAGTACTAAAAATATTCTAAGTATTTGAATTAAGAATGCACCTGTTTGGGCTGGGCTTGTAGGTCAGTGGTGGAGCATTTGCCTCACATATGTAAGGCAATGGGTTTGATCCTGGGCACCACATAAAAATAAATAAATAAAATAAAGGTATTGTGTCCATCTACAACTAAAAATATTAAAAAAAAGAGAATGCACTTGTTTCCTGATAGCGCATACCTATACTGTTAATGGGTATTAATGGAAAGTTAAACCTATCAAAATTAAATGCACACACAGTTTTAGGATTAAATGAATAGAAATAGTTAAACCTTTTTTCTAGACAAAACAAATTTAATAGTTCTTTTAGTTATGCATGTTACCTCAAAGCTCTGTTCTGAGAAGAATTTTATTCTGTGTATTCTGCAAGGGGTCATTAACTGTTTTTATTTTTTAAATATTTTTAGTTGTAGGTGGACACAATACTTTTATTTCATTTATTTATTTATTTTTTCTTTTAATGTGATGCTGGGGAATTGAACCCATGCCTCAAGTGTGCTAGGCAAGTGCTTTACCACTGAGCTACAATCCCAGCCTTATTAATTCTTTGATGTCATGAATTATAGACCTTTTCATTAGGTTTTTGATAAAACAGTTTGATTTATTCATATTCTAGATACTCTTTTAGCAATTGGGGAAATTGGCCTCTTAGGCGTTGCCATGATCAAAATCTGTAGTTGCTGGTTTGTAAAGTAGAATTTAACTGCTATTTTAATCAGTCTGCACTTTCATGAACTGCGTTCCTTGGTTGATATTCATGCTTGTTTCCCCTGTTCTTAAAGAAAGTTTGTTTGTTATAGGGAAATAAGTACAACAACCCTAAATTGGACAAAATTGTGGATGTTTCTTATTAATTAGAGTAGTATTACATAATAATACTTTCTGCAATGATCATCAGTGTTCTGTTACTGCTATTCCAATAAGCCACTAGCCACATGTGAATATTGAACATTAAAATGTAACCAGTGAGACTGAGAACTGAATTATAATTTAATTTCATTAAAACTAAAATTTAAGTGGCTATATGTAACAGGGGCATATCAATTAGGGGTTGTTACATCAATATATTAGGAATTATTAATCTATGAAGCATGGAGACCACAGGAACCCAAGGATGAGGAACTGTCTTAGAATTGAGGTAATTTGCCAGGTGCTATGGCACATGCCTGCAATTCCAGTGACTTGGGAGGCTATGACAGGAGGATTGCAAGTTCAAGGCCAGCCTCAGCAATTTAGAAAGGTCCTAAGCAACTTAGACCCTGTCTCAACATAAAAAATAAAAAAAAAAAAAGAACTGGGGGATGTAGCTCAGTGGCAAAGGGTATTTGGGTTAAATCCCCAACACCCTCTCTCCCCTCCCCCCAGAAAAAACAAACAATTCAAATTTTCACTTTAACATGAAGAATTCTTCATTTTTGTCATATATCATGTCTTTGACTTACCTATTTTCATATAACAATAATAAATGCTTCTCTAGTCTTCTCTAGTTTTTTAAGATTTAAGATTCTGTTTCCTAAGTCAAGAAACAACAAACAACAGAAAATGGAGATTAGGAATGTTTACTGTTAATTTTATACTAAAAAAAAAAACAAAACTTAAGGAAAATATCAAACATGCATAGTGAACCAGGGGAATATAATGAACTTAATAAGCATTATTGGTTCTTGTTTTATCTGTACTTCTACCCATTCCACTCCATTGCTTTTATTATTATTATTATTTAAATTTTAATATTTATTTTTTTAGTTTTCGGCGGATACAACATCTTTGTTTTTGTATGTAGTGCTGAGGATTGAACCCGGGCCATACGCATGCCAGGCGAGTGCGCTACCGCCTGAACCACATCCTCAGCCCTTGTTTTTATTATTATAAAAACATCTTAAGGTAGATTTACACATTCTGAAATGTACAAATCTTAACTTTTTATTTTTATTTTTTGGTACTGAGGACTACTGAGCTATATCCCCAGTCCTTTTTTAAATTTTATTTTATTTTTATTTTAAGACAGGGTGTTTCTGAATTGCTGAGGCTAGCCTCAAACTTAATTGTTTTTTTTTGGGTGGGGGTGGTGGTATTGGGGATTGAACTCAGGGGCAGTTGACTACTGAGCCACATCCCCAGCCCTACTTTGTATTTTCCTTAGAGACTGTCTCACTGAGTTGTGTAGGGCCTCACTTTTGCTGAGGCTGGCTTTGAACTCCCATTCTTCCTTCCTTAGCCTTACAAGCCCCTGGGAATACAGGCATGTGCCCCAGTGCCTAGCTGGCCTCAAATTTATAATCCTTCTGCCTCAGCCTCCTGGATCACTGGGATTACAGTTGTGCACCACCTTGCCCAGCAACTGTATAGTTTTTTTTAATAACAGTTCTCTTGAGATATAATTCACTACCATGTTTATATATACATAATTCATATCTAATGGGCCTTTTTTATTTATATGAAGTGCTGAGAATCAAAACTTTCTCACATGTTAGTCTAGTGCTCTACCACAGAGCCACACTCCCATTCCTCACATCCACCTTTTTAAGGCATGCAATTCTGTGTGTGTGTGTGTTTTTTTTTTTTTAGCATAGTCACAGAGTCTACAGTTATTACCATTGTCTAATTTCAAAATAACTGTCATTATGCCAAAAAAGAAAAAGAAAAACCCCCAATCTCTATTTAATAGCAGTCACTCTTCATTCCCTTCTCCCTCAGCCCTTGGAACCGTCAATCTGCTTTCTGTGCCTGTAGATTTGTCTATTCTGGACATTTCATGTAATGGAATCATACAATATGTGATCTTGTGTTTGACTCCGTTTATGTGACCTAATGTTTTCAAGATACATCCATGTTGTAACAAGTATCAATACTTTATTGTATGAAAATACATATTTTGTCTATTTGTCAGTTGATGGACATTTATATTGTTTTGACTTGTTAGTAATGCTGTAATAATCTTACAGGATTTGTGTGGAGGTGTATTTTCATTTCTCTTGGATACATATTTAGAAGTGGAATTAGTGTTTAAACATTTTGAGAACTATCAGACTTTTCTAAAGACTGTTCCATGCTATAGTCTCACCAGTATGAGGTTTCTAATTTCTCAATGTCTTCACCAAGACAATTAAGTCTTTTTGATTATAATCATCCTACATAGTCTCACCAGTATGAGATTTCTAATTTCTCCATGTCTTCACCAAGACAATTAAGTCTTTTTGATTATAATCATCCTGGTGGGTGGGAAGTTGTATTTGCTGTTTCTATTTGCAATTCCCTGATAGCTGATGAGGTTGAGCATATTTCCACATACTCATTGGAAATAATAAATGCTTCTTTGGTCTTCTTTAGTTTTTTAAGATATAAGATTCTGTTTCCTAAGACAACACACTAAAAACTGGGTTGTCTTAGGGCTGGGGTTGTGGCTCAGTGGTAGAGTGCTCGCCTAGCCCGTGTAATACCCTAGGTTCAATCCTCAGCACCACATAAAAATAAATCAATAAATAAATTAACTAAAGGTATTGTGTTCAGCTACAACTAAAAATTAAATATTAAAAAAACTGGGTTGTCTTTTTATTGTTGCAAAAATTCTTTGTATATTTTGGATACAAGTTCTTTCTCTAAAATATGATTTACAAACATTTCCTCCATTTTGTATCTTTTCATTTTGTTGATTGTGTCCTTTGAAGCAGAAAAGTTCTTAATTTTGAAGTCAGTTTACTCACCCCCCACTTTTTTTTTTTTTTTTTTTGCTTGTGCTTCTAATGTTGCCTCTTAGAAACCATTGTCTATCAAGGTCACACAGATTTACTCCCTATGCTTCCTTTAACTTCTATAGTTTTAGTGCTTACATTTAGGTCCATGATACATTGTTTTAAAAAAATGCAGTTTTATTATTGAGGTTACCTTGCTCTTTGACTTAGTTTCCCATGATCCATTTGAGTTAATTTTTTGAATGATGTGAGGTAGGGACCCAACTTCAGTCTTTGGTTTGTAGTTCCAGTTTCTGAGGACAGTATTCTTTCTCCATTGTACTATTTTAACAGTCTTGTCAAAAATAAATTGACCAGACATGGAAGGGTTTGTTTTCTGAATTCTTTTTTTTTGGGGGGGGGGGTGGTGCTGGTGGTGGTACTGGGGATTGAACTCTGGGACAGTCGACCACTGAGCCACATCCCCAGCCCTAATTTGTATTTTATTTAGAGACAGGGTCTCACTGAGTTGCTTAGTGCCTCATTTTTGCTGAAGCTGGTTTTGAATTTTCGATCTCCCATGCTGCTAGGATTACAGGCATGTGCCACCATGCCTGACCTGAATTGTCAATTTTATTCCATTGATTTATATGTCTATACTATGATACTACCATTACATCTTGATTACTGTTGCCTTGTAATAGGTTTTGATATTAGAATGTGTGAGTCCTCAGGTTTTGTTCTTTTAGGATTGTTTGGCTATTTGGGGTTTCATACTTTTTTCAAGCTGGGATTTTAATGGGCATCATATTAAATCTGTAGATTGATTTGGGGGAGAATTGCCATTTTAGCATTGTTAACATCATGAACATGGGATATCTTTCTAGTCTAATTTTTTTCTGATTTTATGTCATTTTCATTGTACAAGTCTCTTTTCTGTTAAATTTAGTTCTAAGTGTTTTGTTCTTTTTTGGTACTGTTGTAAATGGATTTTTTTCTTAATTTCATTTTCGGAATCTTTATTGCTAATGTATAGAAATGTAATTGACTTCTGTTTATTGCTATTATATTTTGCAACCTTGCTGAATTAATTTATTCTGATCATTTGGGGTGGGGTTTGTAGATTCCAAATCACCGAGTTTTATTTTACAGCAGAATTTTTCTTCACAGTATCAATTTTTGTACCAAATGTATTGATGACACAGTATTTTAAAAAACTAAGAATCAAAATATATAACATTGCTGGTCTCTAACATGGGCTTATTCTTAGCAAGAACAAGTTGTGTTTGATTTTTACTTTGGGAAATAAGCTGAACGTGTTTCATTTACTATGTACTCCATCCTCTCCTAAAACTGTTTAGTGATTTAGTGCTGGGCGAGGGGAATAAAAGATGCCTCAGTATTTCCTCTAATATTTTTCCCAGTGCCTGCTGATAGTCATTTTCTGTGTGTGCACCAGTACTCTCATATGTTGGAAATGGGGAATATTTTGCCACTTGAATAGTTAGTGATTATAAAATATGTCAGTTATGCCAGGAGTGGTGGCGCTTGTCTATGATCTCTGATTCCAGAGGTAGAAGCAGGAGGATTGCAAATTTGAGGCCAGCCTCAGCAAGTTAATAAGAGCTTGTCTAAAAGGGTGGGTGGTGGTGGTGGCTGGAGATGTACTCAATGGTAAAGTACCTCTGGGTTCAATCCCTAGTATACCCCCCCAAACAAAAAGTAGCATTAGTTTTAAGATTATTTTACCTTTTTTTTTTTTTTTTTTTTTGCATTAAAATGTGAAAATGAGGTCTTCTTAGATGACTTCTCTAGGTGTTAGGATCTGTTGTTGCAGTTCTTTAGACTGAGAAGTTAGTGACTAAAATAGATTTTTCTAATTGTAAATTGAAAGTGGATAAAAGGCTGGGACTACAACTCAGTATTACAGTTCTTACCTAAGGGTTCCGTCCTCAGCACGAGGGGAGGGGCACTAAATAAGCTATGAAGTTAGTGACAGGAAGATCAGTAGGGAGTTATTAGTAATTGTGGAGGAGCTAATAGCCCAAAGTAAGGCAGTGGTTTTGGTGATATTGGGGGGTTTTAAAGAAAGAAACAGCAGGGTTTGGTGAATATTTGCTGGGTTAGGGAAGATGGAGGAATCAAGGACCACATATTTCTAGTTTGAGAAATGGTCAGCTAGGAATGGCAGTAAGTCAGGAACTACTGAAGGAAGGGAAGAAGTTTGAAGAATTTGATGTTAGTTAAGTTAAAGGTGCTAGAAGAATCCAGATAGAGAGTAAGCAATTAGAAAAAGGATCTGAAGGTTTTTCAGGATAGAATGGGACTGAAGATATGAGATTTAGAAATTGTCAACAGAAAAATTAGGTGAGGCTTTAGGAGTAGATGTCTACTCAGGACAAGCTAAATGTGTAGAACAGGAGGAGGGAATTCCAGACAGCTTGAATATTTAAGGATTAAGCAGACAAGGAAGAATCTACAGGAAACAGAAATGGCCAGAGAAGTTGGAGAAAAGGCACATACTGCACATGGCAGGTATCATTGCAGGAACCAAGAGAAGACAATTTCAGGAAATAGATCATAATCATCAGTTATTATCAAAGATTGGGTACAGTGAGAACTGAAAGACTTGTCTGGTATTTGGAGGTCTTTGATGCAGTTGTTTACAGTGATCAGGACAGAAGTCAGCTTGTTACAGATTGAGTAAGTGGAAAGTGCTTTTCTAAGTTTATTGGTGAGAAGAAGGAGAAAAATGGAGAAGTGGTTTATAAGAATTTTTGTTGTTTTTGTTTTATTTTGATTATGGCAGGTTTACATCAAGGAGAATTGGAGGGGATTTAAAAATAAAGGAAGGGAAGTTGTTGATGAAGTAAGATTCTTGATATAAGATCTTTTTAGTACTTGAGAAAAGAGGCATGTCTTTAGAGAAGTGGATGGGTTTAAGGAAAAGGGGATGAGGAGAAAGTTGAGGAATTTCTCTTTCTCTTTTCCTTTTAGCTTCTCTTTTCTCTGAGCTATTATCCTACCTTTTGAGCAAAGAGATTAGTATCCCAACAGATCTTTAACCAGGTTATTCTTTCAGAATGTGTATACATAACGGAAGTGATCATCATATTTAAGAAAATTTCTTTTTTTTTTTGGTACATTATTGAAGATATGTTTGTTGTAGACCAAAAGACTGGATAAGAACAATGTAAAAAAGGAAAAGTTTATTTGGGGCTCACAGTTAGGTCTCAGTCTGTAGATGACTGACTCCTTTGCTCTGGGCTGGAGGTGAGGTAGAACATCATGGCCAAAGGGCATGGCAGAGGAAATCAGCTCAGAACATGGCACCAGGAAGCACAGAGAGTGCTTTGCTTACCAGCTACAAAATATAAACCCTAAAGGCATGCCTCCAGTGATTCATGTCCTCCAGCCACACCTTGCTTGCCTACAGTTACCATCCAGTTAATCCATATCTGATTAGTCCACTTATTAGTCTAAAGCTGTCATAATAATTTCACCTGTGAACCTTTTTGCATTGTCTCATAAGCTTTTGGGGGGACACTTCATATCTAAACCACAACACTAGTTATAGCACCTAAATTTCATTTGTTTTGGTTCTGGAGATTGAACCCTGAGCCTTGCATATGCTTAGCACATGCTCTACCACTGGTCTATGGTAATACCTAAAACTTTTTGAAAAATAGGTTATGGGTTTTCTCCTAATTTCAAGTTCTCTGAGTTGAGGAGACTAGGTTTTAACCATTTTGAGTTTTTAGCTCATTGAGAAGCATCTAGCACATGTACCACTTTCCTCTTCATAGTAGAGTTGGAATTGTTTGTTTATTTAGAATTACAGTTTTACAATAGGAATATATTTTAAACATATTGAAACAGTAACCAATTTTCATTGAGAAGAGCATTACTTTCTTCTGTCTTCAGATTAGTTTAAGATTCCTATGGGCACTTGAACCCCTCTATTGACTCTCAGTCTGAATGTTTTTTTCCCCCCATGTTTTTCAGTCTGAAGATTTTTTGGTAGTAGTTTATGAATTCCCCATCATTAGATAGATAGAAGGATAGTTTTTGCTGCCCTGGTTAAATAAAAGCACTTACCCAGTACAAAAAAAAAAAAAAAAAACGTTTATAATTTCAAATCATTCACATAATATAAATCACATAAATTATTCACATCATATAAATCATTCACATAATATATATTTTTTTAGTTGTACATGGACACAATTCTTTTGTTTTATTTATTTATTTTTATGTGGTGCTTAGGATCGAACCCAGGGCCTAACATGTGCTAGTCCAGCGCTCTACCACTGAGCCACAACCCCAGGCCCATGACATTACTTCTTAATCTTGAGTAAACAACAAACAACTATTGGCTATCCATCTTAAAGAAAGTACTGTACTTTGGTGTATATTATGAAGAGTTTCTTTATTCGACAGATATGTTGACAACTTCCTATGTGGAATATAGTCTTAGGTGTTAGAAATATGTTTGTTGAACAACAGATATTTTCACTGCCTTGTGAAGTATGCAGAAAAAAGGGGGGGTAATTAATTGGTAAATATAAATGAAAGGTATACTGGTGATTATTATATTCTTTTTTTAATAATTAAAAAAATTTTTAGTTGTACATGGACACAGTACCTTTATTTCATTTATTTTTCTATGGTGCTGAGGATCAAACCCAGTGCCTCACACATGCTAGGCAAGGGCTGTACCACTGAGCTACAATCCAGCCCTATATTCTTTATTTGTATTTGTCAGTTTTTAAAATGAATTTAATTTTAAAAGTTAAATGAAGGTTATAAACATTTTAAAAAATTGTTCTCTGACAATATTGGAGAGTGTACCTATTTTTATAGCAATTATTTGGGAGAATCAGTTTTGCAAAAAATGGAGGAGAGGGGAAAGTAATTTTGGTAGGAGGTATAATATGTATAAATGCCTTGTGGGAAAGATCCCCCCCCTCCCCCCCATAGAAACAGGATCTCAATATGTTGCACAGGCAGGCTTTGAACTCCTGGGCTCAAGTAATCCTCTTGCTTCTTTATCTTGAGTAGCTGAGACTATAGGTACATACTACTTACTATGCCTGGCCAGATCTTGGTTTTTGAAGACTTGATAGGAGTCCAGTATGGCTGGATCTAGAGATGAAAAGACATTTTTTGGGGAGGAGAAAAGTAAATGTGCAATATTTGATTTGTAGCATTTTCAGTCTAATATCAATGTACCAGTTGTGTTGATGTTTGAAGAAATATTTATAAAATCCTTGTGTATTTGCATATATGATACTCTTAAATGCATATCTTTGGAAAAAAAATATATTAGAGGCCAGGTACTGTGGTGCAGGCCTGTAATTCCAGCAACTCAGAAGGCTGAGAGAGGAGGGTAGCAAGTTTGAGGCCAGCCTCAGCAATTTAGTGAGACCCTTAGCTACCTAGCGATAGTCTGTCTCAAAACAAAACAAAAAGGGGCTGGGAATATATAGCTCAGTGGTAAATCACCCCTGGGATCAATCCTCATTACCTCCACCTCCACCCCCGACCCTGGACCCTGACCCAAATGCTAGAGACAGTTGTCCTTCAGCATTTTATTATGTCAAAATCAAGGGCAATCAGCTGTTACTCCAGGAAACCTAACAGCCAAGTTGAACCATCTCTAGAAGTACATGATTTTATCACTAGTGGATGACTTCAGTTAGACCTATAAAAGCCCTGTGACTAAATTATACTGTGTGCAGGAGACTTGATAGTGATCACAAATGACCTGGTTTCAGGCTGGGGATATGGCTCAAGCGGTAGCGCGGTCGCCTGGCATGCATGCGGCCCGGGTTCGATCCTCAGCACCACATACAAACAAAGATGTTGTGTCCGCCGAAAACTAAAAAATAAATATTAAAAAAACAACAACAACAGATGACCTGGTTTCCTACTTGTTAATTCTGAATATGTTCTTGCCCTCCCCTCTGTATTTTGTGACCTTAGTTCCTAACTGGAATCCAGTTCATACTTTTTATTTTATTTTATTTTTTAACTCTTATTTAATAAGACAGTGGCTTGACGCAAGTGCATCTCAGTTCTATTATTTTTTCTTCATTGATTTTAGGGCTGTAGTCTGTAGGATTATAGTGAAAATTCTGTACTTTCCATTCATTTTAATCTTGCCTGAATTATTAATGGAGTCTTATTTGTGTAAGTGTAAACAACTTTACAGTTCTAGACTTTTTAATGTATGTGCACAATTTCATTTATCTATTGTTTTTATGTATATTAATTGGCCTCAAAAATTTTGGTGTTTTAAGTCTGTAGTTAACCTTTTTCTGTTAGCCATTGTATTGTAGGTAGTCATCTCAAAACTAATATATCATCAAAGATCTGCAAACTAACGTTAGTGTTAGCCAGAGTTCAGATGTCATTGTAGAGCCACTGTTTTCCATTTGCACAAATAGTTTTAGATGGTTGTAGATAATGTGATGAAAATTTAACCAGTTTTCTTATTTTTTTAAAAAATCTGATTTATTTTTGAAATCTCTTTGCTATTCTGGAAACACCTGATATGTTATATTGACAGTGTTATTTATGATTTTTTGAAAGTTAAAATTTATATTTTTATACTTTTAAAAATCTTTTGTGATCATAAGTTTTATTAGATTGCAAAAACCTCAACATACAAACATGTCTATAAAACTGGTATTTTTATCCTTAATTCTAAGATGGTTAAAAATATTTTCTGTAATTTCATGAAGAGTACAAAAGCTACACTCATTGAAAGTGTAAACAACTCTGTCATTGCCTTTACTGTTAGGTGGTTAAGCTATTTTTAATTCTAGAGGGCTAATTCTAGAGGTGTAAGAGTGGAGAAGTTTCAGTCAAGTGAGGTGAAATTAAGAACAATGTTAAGAGTTTTTTGCTTTAAAAATTTTGTAATTGACAATAAATGTGTGGCTAAATACAGGCCTTAATTAATTTACTTAAGCGACATTTTAAATACCCATCTTATAACATTGTAAAGTTTTAGAGATCAGTGATAAGCAAGGTGTTGTAATTTAAGGTACAAATTCCATTTGTTTACTTGAAGCTGGAAAATTGTTTGATTCTGCTTTTAGTATGTATTTTACACAGAAGATTCACTTAATCATCAGTGTGTGAAAGTAAGAAGGTTTGCGAGAATATTTGAAAACACTTGGTTAGGTTATTTTTCTTGTTTCAACAAATTCTCCATTTTTGTAACCAATATGAATACTTTAGTGTTTTTTCTCCCACACTTCCAATCTTCTATGAGCTCCTTGAGGAGCTAAGATTTTAGAATAAGCTAAACTCAGCAAATCATAGTTTTTCAAAGATTCCTATACTTGACTTTTATGAACCATTTGATCTCTTTGACAGGGTTGGAATAGTGCACTGCAGGGTTGTTAGCTTTTTATTTTGGAAAGTTCTATTTATTTATTTATTTTTTAAAAGTTACAGGTGGATACAGTGTCTTTAATTTACTTTATGTGGTGCTGAGGATCGAACCCAGTGCTTCATGCATGCTAGGTGAGCGCTGTACAGCTGAGCCACAACCCCAGCACTATTTTGGAAAGTTTTTAAGAATGTTTTTAAAAATTGCCACTGATCACCATCTTTTCATAAGACACTTTAGCTTACATTTAACAATGTAAGCTCTCAAGGTGGGTGTGGTTTTACATGCCTGTAATCCCAGAGACTCTGGAGGCTGAGACAGGAGGATTGCAAGTTTAAGGTCCTGTCTCAAAATATAAAACAAAAAGGGCTGGGGATGTGGCTCAGTGCTTAATTGCCCTTGGTTTCAATCCCTGGAACCAAAATCAATAAATAAACATAAAGAAGAGGAATATGCTCTCAATACAAAATGGTCTTTTAAGGTAGTTGACTTTAACATAAATAAATACTTAATTTGTTGTCCTCCTTTTTCATTGTGAAGACTGGTTCTAGTTTATGGATTTTAATTGAGAACCAGTGCCTAAAACAATAGTTTCTTGAGCTGTTTCAGGAGAAGGGAATTGAGAGTTCCTGTGGTTTAACATTAAGGAAATATTATGAAGTATGTTGTCACATAGGCTTCAAGGAAGTCCTGTGAAAAAGTCTTTCCATTTACTTAATTATTGGAACCATTTTTTTTACATATCAACTATTAACATTCTATAGAACTCTGGTATTCCAGAGACTGCCCTTTGTGAAACACTGCTGTGGATGTTGATATAACCAAGGGTTTGTCTCACTGGTTTTATCGTTTTTTATTTTTTAAGTTTTTAATATTTATCAAAGTTTCGCTTGGTAAGAGTTTAATATGTCAGGGAGTTATAAAATTAGAATGCTTGCCTAGCATGTGAGAGGCACTGGGTTCGATCCCCAGCACCACATAAAAATAAATAAAATGAAGGTATTGTGTCCATCTACAATTAAAAAAAAATATTAAAAAAAAAAGGCTTTTAGTGAAAAGATGAAGTTTCTTGTCTGTAATTCCACCCTTTTTGACTCCTTAGAGGCAACTACATTTATTTACTAATTTATTTAGAATCAGGGAATTGAGCCTGGGGCACTTTACCACTGAGGTACTTTACCACAGAGGCACTAATACATTTTTAATATTTTAAATTTTGAGACAAGGTCTCCTTAAATTGCTGAGGTCTTGATAAGATGCTGAGGCTGGCCTCAAACTTGTGATTCTCCTGCCTTGGCCTTCCAAGTTGTTGGCATTACAGATGTGTGCCACTGTACCCAGCCAGACAACTATTTCTAAGCCTTAGCTATTTCTTTATATTTCTAAGTAAAATAGCACTACATCATCTTCTATCTTGCAACCCTAGTACTGGGGATTGAACCCAGAGGTACTGTACCACTGAGTTACATCCCAGCCCTTTTCATTTTTTTTTTTTTTTAATTTTTATGTGGTGCTGAGGATCGAACCCAGTGCATTGCACTGGTGAGCACTCCACCACTGAGCCACAACCACAGCTCCTCATTTTTTTAAATTTTGAGACAGTAGGTCTAGTTGCCTAGGCTGATCTCAAACTTGCAGTCCAATTTGTATCACTGCAACTTGATTCATCAACTTTGAAGTCTTTATGTTCTTATACTGTTAGATGAGGAATTTCTTTCATCCCCTCCCCCTATTATTTCAGTATGGTTTTATAAAAAATTTCAAGCTGTTTTCATTTGTTTATATAAAAATTATTTACATATGAACCATGTAGAATAGAAATAGTTGTGAGAGTTAGATGAGTTAGTATATGCAAAGAATTTAGAAAAGTGCCAAACATTTGTTAGCTTTTAGCTGTTTCAGGAATTATATTTCTTTCTTAACATAATTGGGTTTAAAAATTATTTCATTAAAACCGAAATTTGCTCCGGGCTCTGTGGTGCACTCCTGTAATCCCAGCAGCTCAGGAGTTGGAGACAGGAGGATCTTGAGTTCAAAGCCAGCCTCAGCAATTTAGTGAGGTGCTAAGCAAACTCAGTGAGACCCTGTCTCTAATAAAATATGAAATAAGGCTAGAGATGTGGCTCAGTGGTAGAGTGACCCTGAGTTCAATCTCTGGTACTACCCCCCCCCCCCAAAAAAAAAAAAAAAAAACAAATTTGCCTAGTTTATTTTAACATAGAAATCTTCACACATCTTTTCTCACCGTGTGCTTTTCCACAATGTCATTTGTCATACACACACTCTTTTTTTCCATTTATTTTTTCTCAGAAATACCCTCATGGAGTTCTGCTCTCATTTGGATTTGTGGCTATGTAGACTTACATGGTTGTTCTTTTTACCTCTCTACTGTGTTCAATCTCTTGAATTCAATGTCTGCCTTTTATTTCCTTTACTCACTTTCTATCAGGCTTATAGAAAGGTGATGAATCTGAAAATGTTTTGATTTTATTCTCACTCTTCATTGATAATTCAGTTGATCATAAAGTTGGTTTTCACTTAGTAAGTATGTATTTATGGTGCTGGGGATAGAAGGATGGAACCCATGGTGCTTTAGCATTGAACTACATCTCCAACCCTTTTATTTTTATTTATTTTTTAATTAATTAATTTATTTTTTGTAGTTGTAGACGGACAAAATGCCTTTATTTTATTTGTATGGTGCTAAGGATTGAACCCAGTGCCTCACACATGCTAGGCAAGTACTCTGCCACTGAGCTACAGCCCCAGCCCCTAGCCCTTTTATTTTATTTTGAGATGGTCTCACTGGGTTGTTTAGGCTGGCCTTGAACTTGAAATCCTTCCTTAGCCTCCAGAGTTGCAGGATTACAGGTGTGCCCCACCAGACCTTGCTTAGAATTAATTTTTCAATCAGATTTTTAAGTGAATAGTTTTTCAGGCTTTTAGCTTCTAATGTTGCTATGATAGTAGTATCATTCTAAGTCCTTTGTGAGTTGATACCTTTTTTTCTAAACATAGTTTTGTAATTTTTTTTTTTTGGGGGGGGGGGCGGGAACTGAGAATTGAGCCTAGGGACACTTGACCACTGAGCCAAATCCCCAGACAGTTTTTATATTTATTTAGAGACAGTGTCTCTCTGAGTTGCTAAGGGCCTCGGCCTCCCAAATTGCTGGGATTATAGGTACACACCACCTTGCGCTGCTGAACATAGTAGCTTCATTCTTGATTTTCTTGTCATGGATGGCCTTCTCAATCTGGTGACTCCTTTTCTTTAGTTCTGAAATGTTCTTTAATTTTTTTCTTTGATAATTTTCTCCCCACCATCTGTTTTCACGTTAGATTTTTAGATTATCCTTTGATTTTCTTATTCTTTTTCCTTTTATTATCTTTTTGTTTTTCATCTATTAAATTTTTATTTTGGTTATAATTTTGTATCTTAGAGCTCCTTATTTTTCTTATTTCATGGATACAGTGTTTCTCAGATCTCTAAGGATGTTAACTTTATAAAAAACCAACAACCTTTTTAATGTCAGCACAAGTTGACTGCATAGGATAAATTTATAGGTCAATAAATTTTTAGGTTCCTGTTACAAAGGGAACACTTTTGTAACATGCTGGGGTCAAGAAATAGAACATTTCCAGCTAAACCAGAAGCCCAAATTCTGGCCCTTCCATCACTCAAAGGTAATCATAATCCTATTTTATGTCATTACTATTTTTTTAAGTCTAATTGTGCAAGTGTGCTTAAGGGTTTTATTTTAATTTGCTAATTTTAAAATGTTTTTAAATTTTTTCAATTATAGGTTCTGCCTACATCTTGCCCTCTCTCTCTGTGCAGTTTATTTGTGGGAGAAACCGGGATTATTTTAAAAGTGTATGTCTCAACTTTCAGACTTTTAAAAAAGTTACCTTCTTATTGATGTTTAATCTTATAGCATTGTAGCCAAAGAACATATACTGTAAGATTTTATAATTTGAAATTGTTCACACTTCCTTTATTGCTGGGTTTCATTCGTGACTAAAACACTCAGGGGTCACTCCAGGTAAACTGGGTTAACTGGGCTGTGCAAAATAACCACACAAGAGACACAAATACCTTTTTCTTTGGGGTTGCTGTGATGTCTCCTGACCTTAAGGGTCTGCAGGAAAAGAGAGAGAGAGTATGAGCTGCCCCCTTTTATTAAGGAGAAGCTATTCAAATGAGGCAAGGGGTCAGGTTTCAGAGGGCTGAGTCTAGTTTCATGATGTCTGCTGTCACCCAAGGGCACAGTAAGATAAGGGGACACACACAAGGCGCTTCCATGGAACATTGTATCCTAAACAGGGCAAGGAGTAATATTAAAAAGGAACAGGTAAGCGTAGCTCCACCCATGGGGCTGTAGCAAGACACATCCATGCACAAGATACTGTCCCTCAAACCCAAGAAGGGTGGGGAAAGCTCTGCCACATTTCTGTGACTGAGCACCTCAGCACCCAGCCGGGAGTGGGACTCAGTCACGTGCAAGGTTGGTCTCCCACACTTATTATATGGTCAGGTTTTAATGAGTATTTTTCCTAGTGGACATCCTTTTTTGGATGAAGTCTTGATGATTTAATTTTGGGGAGGTACCACAGAGATTAAACTCAGGGGCACTCAACTACTGAGCCACATCCCCAGCCCTATTTTATATTTTATTTAGAGACAGGGTCTCACTGAGTTGCTTAGCTTCTTGCCATTGCTGAGGTTGGCTGTGAACTTGTGATCCTCCTGCCTCAGCCTCCTGAGCCACTGAGATTACAGGCTGGGCTACCTTGCCTGGCTTGATGATTTAATTTCATTACTGCCTTCCTCCTGATTTCCCCTATCCCAGTCTCAGTCCTCAAGTTAAAAACCTAGGAGTTATTCTGAATTTCTTATTTGCTTATTAGTTAATTATTGGTAACTGTTCATTCCACTCTAAAGTTATTTCTTGTATATAGAGAGTGGTACCATGATTATTTTTTAAAACTTGGTAAATGTGAAGTATATAAAGTAAGTCATTCAATGACATATTATGTGGAGATTTTTTTTTTTATTCCTACTTCTTTATGACCCTAATTCAGGTTTTCCCTTTCTTATTTATAGATTATTGCAGATTAGGGTCCCCATGTTGTCTCTTTTATTTGCCTGTTCTTTCATCCAATATTGAGAAACTGTTATGAGCTAGGCACAGGGAATATATAAAGATAAATAAAACAGAAAGGCAAGATTTCTCTCTTTATTTATCTTTTCTACAGGGGATTGAACCCAGTTATTACTGCTGAACTATACTTCCAGTCTTTTTTCAAAAATAAATAATTTATTTATTTATCTATCTATTTGTTTGTTTGTTTATTTATATGCGGTGCTGAGGATGGAACCCAGGGCCTCACACATGCCAGGCAAGTGATGTACCACTGAGCCACAAGCCCACCCAGCCCCCAGTCTTTTTAAAATTATTTTTTATTTTGCAAAGGTCTTCTATGGCTTTTGAACCTGTATCCTCCTGTTTCAGCTTTCCAAATAGCTGGGAGTACAGGTATATACCACTGTGCTCAGTTGCAAGGTGGGCTTTTATACATTGGGCTTTTTTTCTCATTTGTCCAATGTTAGCTTCGCCTGTTTCTCACTGTTAAAATTTAAGGTGTAATTATACTGAAGTTTTTGTTCTTACAAAATTGTCTGTTATTGACTTTGTGCCTTTGCATATATTGTTTGGTTTATGAAGTCCTCTCTGAAATTCATCTTTGAATTACTTAACTATTACATTACCATTACTTAATGCCGCAGTCTGTCTGGGCACAAAATAACCGAGCCACCACAAAACCTTGTAGATTCAAACAGCAACTCTTTATTCCTGAACTCTCACCGACACTCAACCCACACTTCCCGTGAACACCCTGCCTCTACTGGCTCCGCGCACCTTCTCCCAGAACCCCGCGAGAACTTAACAGGAACTCCAAAGGAGTGGGCACCTGAGGCAGCAGGATACATACGCTGTAATCCCAGCAGGATCTGCCCTAATCCTGAAGCCGCCCTATTCCCAGCAGCATCCACCCTAAACCGGGAGCCACCCTAATCCCTGGGCAGGGTCACCTTTCAACTCAAAATGCCATGCGTCATTCCTACTTGGCTATGGCTCTCAGCATCTCCCCTCTTCTGTTTAATTAAACAACAAGCAATGTGGCTTAGGGACCGTGCCTGTTAGGTTGTCCCGTACAACATATGGTGATGAGCTGACCTCTAGGCGTCAGCCTCCCGTCTTAGGTTGGTACCACTGCAATTGGATCATACCTGTCACTGACTACTGGTCCAGCATACAGCCATACTTGTGGATAGGCCTATGCACCAGTGTGTGGGGGTGGTGAGGTTCTTTGCCTCACCTCTGTTGGCCCCAAATTTGGCCTTGGTGCCAGTGGGGGGTGAGCTTCTTTGCCTCACCCCTGTTGGCCCCCAAATTTTAGACCATCACTAGCAGAAGGGAGGAGGATACAGAAATGCCATGACACCAAGCCAATTGACGGCTCCTTTGGAAAAATTGTATCACCGGTGACACCATCAGCAAAGATATGCCAGCACTACCACAATTCGCTGCAGCAACAGATAGTTCACAATGCATACAAGTGATACATAGTCCAGGCAAGTTCTGCAAGCAGTTCTACGCGGAGGAATCTATCAATATGTCCATTTTCTCCCAAAGTAAATCGACTCTTCGATTGATCATTACTTGTTGAGTTATTATTCATTGATGCATCAGTTTATACAGTTTACTGTGATAGCTATCATAGAAGCTGTAGTTTGGTTTTATCTTTGTCTTCACCGGCACTGGGATGAAGATAGGAATTCTGGCAATGATGCTAAAAAAAAAAAAAAAAAAATGTAACATTCCAACAGGTACTAAGAAAACAATTTTCTGAACAATTGACATTATCCTGAACAGAATTATTAAATATAATGAAAAGGAAAGGTGAAAGTAAACAAACAGATCTGTTAACCTCCTTATTTGTACACATATTAAAACAATTCTCAACAGCTGTTTACCCAATTTAAATTAAACCATTAACATCATGTGAATAATAAAAATTCGGATCCATTTTTTCATGAGCGCTCCTCATATATGATATATGGACATACGCATATACAGACATACAACACAAAACACAAGTGTGCACACAAACATACAACACATAAGGCCTTGTAGCTTTACACAGGTGAAATCTCCATTGCAATGTTTAAAAACTCCACAGTCAAAAAATAAAACTGATCAGAAAAACATTAACCTCGGTTTGTATGAGCTCAAAAAATAAAATAGAACTTTATGATGTGGGAAAAGGCAATAATACAATAGATATTGAAAAAAGCATCCTGGTTAATCACTGTCACAGATGTAAGAATAGCCAAGCTGGAGCTCTGTATATCAGCTGTTATGGATTTGAGTCAAATCATCTTCTTTTTGGTCTGTAGAAATCACTTTGGTTAGTCTCTCTGGAATCCAAATTGGCTGCTGTTCTCCCAGTGGAAACACACAAACAGAACCCCGACTCCAGACAATCACTGGGTCAGGACCTTTCCATTGTCCTGTTAGAATATAAGTACATTTTAATAGTTTAATGAGCTCTTTCAACTATGCCTTGTCCCTATGGATTGTATGGGATTCCTGTTAAATAAAACATTAACTGATTTTTCTTCAGGGATGATGTTCCAAAATATCCTAAATGCATCCTTTGGAAATTTAAAGATCCTTTTAAATTTAAGTCTTCCAAAAGCATTTTGCCTTAGTTTTTAGAATTACTTTAGTCCTTTTAATTTTTTGATGTGGTTTTAAACCAATTTTCTTTTAGTTTAACGTTTTCTAAATTGGCTCTTGTCTATAAATTTTACCACCCTCATCTGAGACTTCTAATTTCTGCACCACCAGAAATTAAAGTTGATGGGCTTTTTGAAAAAATTACTAATAATCTCCTTGTTCTTCTATTTTATCCAGTATTTGACTTTAAACTTCTCTCTTCTACCTTTTTCTGTCTTGAATGTCTGTATCTAATAGTTGTCTTAGCTTTTTGTATTTTTTATCTGAAATACCTTTATTTGACATTTTTAACCATTTTTTATCTTGTTTCTATCTTCTAGTTTTCTTCTAAGGTTTGTATATTTATCCTTAGTTGCTTTTTTTTCCTCCTAATTTTCTTTTTCTTCCTATTTTGTGGGTTTAAAATTCTTGTCTTCCTACATCTTTTTTATCTTCCTACATCTTTTCTTTTTTCTTTAATTTTTTTTAAAGAGAGAGTGAGAGAGAGAGAGACAGAGAATTTTTTTTTAATATTTATTTTTTAGTTATCGGCGGACACATCATCTCTGTTTTGTATATGGTGCTGAGGATCGAACCCGGGCCGCACGCATGCCAGGCGAGCGCGCTACCACTTGAGCCACATCCCCAGCCCCGTCCTACATCTTTTCTATCTTTTTTTTTAACCTTTCTGTACTTTTGTCTTTGAAGTTTTCCTCTTTAAATTTTTAATCTTCTTTATCCAAATTGCTTTTATCCTATTATCTTTCCATTTTTATGGGTTTTTTTAAGTAATGTTTTTAAGATTAACTAGGCTTCGAATGACACAATCTTTCCTCTGCCACAAAGGCATCTTAACCACCTTTAATTTAACCTTTTAAAGTCTTTTGCAACTTACTTAGACATTGTACAACTTTTTACTTTATCATACAAAGATTGTCTCATCTAAAAACATTTCTTTTTTCCTTTAACCTTCCATATTAAGATATATTTCTACATCTTGAATCTTTTTATATCTCTTTTCTAGCCGTTAACCGTTTTTATAAATTCACATTCTGAAACAACCTTTATAAAATTTCTGAATTTAGACAAATTACTCCACTTTAATAAGATGAAATACTTTCATGTTTTTTATGGTACTATAATATTATAATTGAAACCCAACTGAAAATTCTTCTACTCTTTGTATATAAATTACACCTGATAGAATCTTAACACTTAGTAACCTTGTTTCAGCAAAAGACACAGCCACAAAGCAATATTAAACTTTTTTTCATTTACCAATTTATGAAAACACACATAATGTTTAAATATATTACCTTATGGAACTTAATAAAGAGTACTTGATTTTATATTTAGTTGTTGATATTTTAACACTTTAGCTTTGTAAATTAATCAGATGTCTGTAAAAACCAAGATCTTAGACAAGTGTAGTAAACAGAACTAGCCATCTCTTTCTTGTTGAAGAACAATTCTTCTACAGGATACCACGATGGTCCCATTGTGATATATTCAACAACTTCTCTTTAAAAAGCCCTGGGCTTCATTTTTGTATTGTATCAACATATGCCCTGACTGTTCTTGGTCTTACTAGGGTGCCTCCTTCCTCTAACAATTTCTCTTCCTCGGAGGCAAACAACTTCAAACTTTGAGTCAACCATTTTCCCCAGTTTGCCTGAGAAAGTTCTAGGGACAGGCAACTTGAAATAAAAACAAAATAAATCAAAACAAGAACACATTGTTTTTTTGAAATGGTCACCCATTCTTTCGCTCTCCTTCAGGGGCGAGCAATTTCACTTACCTCCAAGCTTCAGGCGTTCCCTGTACGGGCCTCCAAAAGCTGCAGTCTGTCTGGGCACAAAATACCCGAGCCACTACAAAACCTTGTAGATTCAAACAGCAACTCTTTATTCCCGAACTCTCACCGACACTCAACCCACACTTCCCGTGAACACCCTACCTGTGAACACCCTGCCTCTACTGGCTCTGCGCACTACTTCTCCCAGAACCCCAGGAGAACTCAACAGGGAACTGCAGCAGGATACGCCCTAATCCCAGCAGGATCCACCCTAATCCTGGAGCCGCCCTATTCCCAGGATCCTCCCTAAACCGGGAGCCACCCTAATCCCTGAGCAGGATCACCTTTCAACCCAAAATGCCATGTGTCATTGCTACTTGGCTATGGCTCTCAGCAACTTAACCCTCTTAAAAAAAAAAGTGAGTTTCAATGAAGTCTTATTTAACACTGCCTGTTGCTTCTGGATGGATTAGATAGTATTTCTTTTTGTATATATTCGTGTTAGGAATTATATTGCACATAGTTTTTTTTTTTTTTTTTTGGTGTGGATGTATTTCTTTCCTTTGTCTTTATTTCCGTGTGTATGAACTGCATCTTTCCCATTGTTTTTTCCTCCTAATATCCAGCTTACTATACCTGATTTATAAGAGGCACTCAACAAATATTTGTTGAATTACCACAGCTGTAAATTTAGAAACCATGTTTTTCTTTTTCTTTTTTTTTGGCGGGGTAGGGGTAGGGGGGTACTGGAGATTGAACTCAGGGGCACTCGCCACTGAGACACATCCCCAGCCCTATTTTGTATTTTATTTGGAGACAGGGTCTCACTGAGTTGTTAGTGTCTTGTTTTGGCTGAGACTGGCTTTGAATTCAGATACTTCTGCTTCAGCCTCCTGAGCTGGTGAAATTATAGGCATGGCGCCACCGTGCCTGGCTAGAAATTATGTTTTTCTTAAGTTTAATTATACTCTTACCATAAAATAGTTGTGGGAATCTACATTATTTTGGTGGTAAAATGTTCTGGTTAATTAAAGTATATTCTGAAAACTAGTTTTCACATAAAAGCTGTCAGCAGCTTAGGAGACATGTGTGTGTGTGTGTGTGTGTGTGTGTGTGTAGTTCATAATATGGTTGCATTTTTGCGTTTCTCCATATTTTGGCATTTGGAGGTTTTCACCCTAAGTGTTGTCTTTCCACCTGTTTTAGTCAGCTTTTTTGACACTGTGACCAAAAGACTTAACAATATAAAGAAGGAAACATTTATTTTGTTTCACGGTTTCAGAGGTTCAGGTCATGGTTGGCTGGCTCTCTAGCTTTGGCCTGAAGTGAGGCAGAACATCATGGCAGAAGGGCATGGTGAAGGAAAGCAGCTCAGGACATGGCAACTAGGAAGCAAAGAGCTTCACCAACCAGGAACAAAATATAACTCCCTCTCACCCAGCCAAAGGCATACCTCCAGTGACCTACTACTTCTAGTCACACCCTACCTACTGCAGTTACCACTCAGTTAATCCATTAATTAACTCACTAATTAGGTTAAAAAAGCTCTCATAATCTGAACATTTTACCCGGGAGCCTTTTTTTGCATTGTCTCACACTTAAGCTTTTGTGGGACACCTCACATCTAAACCACCTGATCACCCTAATGCAAAGTTCATGTCTCAAAGACCCCATGCACATTCCTATAATAACCTCAGTGTTAAATCTATGGACACCTAAGGATCACTAAATAGTTGAGGAAAGCCTGTAACATGAAAGGAGAACCCAAGATAAAGAGAAAAAACAAAATCTCTAAAGAAGTAGGTAATGAAAGGGACAGTATGATTGAAAGATGTCTTTATACTTAGATATATCCTTAGTAAAACTTCAAGCCACATTCTTTTTTGTTTTTAAATATGTTTTTAGTTGTATTTTATTTATTTATATGTGATGCTGAGGATCGAACTCAGGGCCCCACAGTAATAGGGGAGCATTCTACTGCTGAGCCGCAACCTCAGCCACTCAGGCCATATTCTTAATGAAATTTTAAGCCATCAAGGATAAAGGAAGATCCAAAAAACCAGGGTAGGGAGAGGTAATCTAACCAGTGAGTAAAAAGAGTAGAAGTGTTGTTTTATGTCCTGAGTGTAGTAGGAAAAAAAAAATCATCAAACTTCTGAGGGAAAATTATACTCAACATAAAATTCTATGTGCAGGAAAATATCAGACTGTTGTTATATTTGTCTTGTTCTTTGTTCATAGGTCTCACTATGTTGCCTAGATTGTCCTTTAACTTCTGGACGCAAGCCAGCCTTCTGCCTCTCCTACAGGCCCCATGCCTTTATAAGTCATTTGTGAGAGAAAGATATTTTTAGATACATGAAGGCTTGGAAAATTCACATGCACACCTCCTTTTATTGCATGGCACTATTGAAGCAAAATAATATGTGATCTAGGAAGCAGAATGATTAGGAGAACTTCCAAGATGATAAGGACAAGGCCTAGAGGACAATCATTCTGATCGGTACAGGAACACGAAGAGCTCTAGAAGCAGGAGTTACCTATAGAAAAGAAAAGGTTTTGAAATTATCTTTGATAATTTGAAATGAGGCAATAAGAGGATATATTAAGCAATCCTGGGATAAAATTATATGTGAATAGAAATTTGGTAAGAATACTTTTTTGGTTGATGGACTATTTATTTCGTATGCAGTGCTGAGAATCAAACCCAGTGCCTCACACATACTAGGCAAGCATTCTGCCACTGAGCTACAACCCCAGCCCCAACTACTTACTTTTAAAATTTTTATTTTTTTGTGGTGCTGGGGCTCCAATCCAGGGCCTCATACATGCTAGGTAAGCCCTGTACCAAGCTACATCCCCAGCCCTTTACTACTACTTAACTTTTGCAGTGACTAATATTTAGAGTTTTATTTAAGTAGTGATTTAATGAAATTAGCCCAATAAAATTTATAAAAGAGGTAGGAAATGGGAGTTGTAAGATGTGAATCATCTTCTATAGCAAGAAGTCAGGTCTGAAATTGATAATTTTAAAGAGAGAAGTATAAGAACATTGTTTGGTACTTCTCAGAAGAACTGCCTGAAGAATTAAAAAAAACACCTACCTTTGAGAGCAGAACTGGAAGGTGAGAGGGGATAGGTTAGAGAAGTAGTGGGGTTGTTTGTAATTGTTTTCTTCTTTTTTGTGTGTGCTGTTGTATACTGAGGATTGAACCCAAGCACGTGCTCTACCATTGAGCTACATGTACAGCCCTTTTAATTTTTTATTTTCAGACAGGGTCTCTCAAAGTTGTTTTTGAACTTGTGGTCCTTCTGCCTTATTCCTCCTGAGTTGCTGGGATTACAGGCATGTTTCATTGCACTCAGCTGATATATTGTTTTTCATTTTATTCCTTTTTCTACTATTTTTTTTAAAGAAAATATGCATTCTGATTATACAAACATCATGATGTTTCTCAGTCCAAGAAATAGAGTAGAGCAAACGGAACATGGTGTGAGAAGTCTAATGATGTAAGAACTATACCATACCAAGAGAATGTTTAACCTGAACTTGATAGATGGGCTTGAGTCAGGAAAGTAGTTTTTTAAGAAAGAAG
Source organism: Marmota flaviventris (assembly GCF_047511675.1). Classification (NCBI taxonomy): domain Eukaryota; kingdom Metazoa; phylum Chordata; class Mammalia; order Rodentia; family Sciuridae; genus Marmota; species Marmota flaviventris. Next base: position 79,121,969 of record NC_092507.1, read on the forward strand.
GTCTAGAAAGCCCGAAGCTTTCTGCTTTTTGTCTTCTATGTTGATGTTCATTTGATATAAGATTTTTAAGGCATTACTCAATCAAAAAGAAGGCATCCAAGCTTCATTTTATTTATAACCTGTCTCAAGACATGAGAATTCCTTACCTATAAGTTTGGTACAGGGCCAAGTTTGTTTACTGTTTCCCTTGCTTCTGGGTCCTACTTTGGCCCTGCTTGGCCTCATGAATTTGTCTGAAAGAAAGATCTCACCAAGTGTCACTCTCAGTAAGATTTTCTTTCACATGAGATTAACCCACATATTTGCTATTTTTCCCAGGAATGCAATGGAAAAAATCATTGGAAAGAGCATGGGAATCATGGCAGGTTTGTGTTCTTAAGAGATGAGACCTATTGGTGCTCAGAGTTTGGATAGCAGTTTTTTCTTTTTTTTCCCCTCTCTTAGCAGTGCTCTTTTTTCCCCCTGCTATTTTTCAAAGTTATTTGGTTTTCTGGATTGGTGAGTCAAGAGGAGAGTGCTCCCAGGCTGGAGTTGTGGCTCAGTGGTAGAGCACTTTCCTGGCCTGTGTGAGCCCCTAGGTTTGATCCTTAGCACCGCATGTAAATAAATAAATACATAAAATAAAAGATCCATTTAAAACTAAAAAATCTTAAAGAAAAAGGAGATATGGCAGTGTAAAGTAAAATTTTTTTTTTCTTGTCCCTTAGCTGCCTAGTGGCACTTCATGGGCTAAAGAGTAGTTGCAGGAGTACCTGAGACGTGGTTGTGGTGGATCTGTCTTGGTTGATTGGGGTTACCAGAGAAGAGGATGGAAAGTGTAGCAGCACAGTAGAAGGATGAAAGTTTCTACTGGAGAGGTGAAACCTATGTCAGGGCAGTGACATTTGCCCTTAAGGAGATTGCCTTTAATTAAACTACCAATTACTTCTGGTAGTTCACTCCTACTGCATTCCGCATGCTATGATAGGCACTGGGAAAGTTATGGTAAATAAGAAAGGACAATCTTCCCCTCTGAGTACAGGCTATGTAGCTGGTGTAGAATAAGTAAAGACAATTAGGCAAATAGAGCACAGTTTGAGAAATTTAATGGTGGAGGAACTATAACATACCAAGAGAGTATTTAACCTGAATTGGTGGTGGATGGGTTTGAATTAAAAAAAAAAAAAATCTTTATAAAGAAGATCTAGCTGAATTTTTCTTAGAATGTTGAGCTCTTAAGATAGAGACCTTGACTATCTTATTCAACATTCTATCCCTAGGGCCTAGCACAGGCACTAATTAAATATTTATTGAAGGAATAGTAATTGACCTGAAGATGAATCAGATTTCCTGAGGTTTCTTTTTATCATTTGTTAGGGTAAGGACCTAGCAAAATATAATTTCTTAATTATATTTTTAGTTCCTTTCTTTTTTTCGTGTGGTAGTAGGGATTGAACCCAGGGGCATTCTGTCACTGAACTACATCCCCAGCTCCTTTTATTTTTTTAAAATTTCTTTATTGTGGTGCTGGGGATTGAACCCAGGGCTTTGTTCATCTGAGGCAAGCAGTCTATCAACTCAACTATATCCCCAACCTCCCTTTTATTTTTATTATTTTATTTTATTTGTACCAACTGAGGATTGAACCCAGGAGTGTTTAACCACTGAGCTACATCCCCAGCCCTTTTTAATATTTTAGAGATAAGGTCTCACTGAATTGCTAAGTGCCTCGCTAAGTTGTTGAGTCTGGCTTTGAACTCATGATTCTCCCTCAGCCTCCCGAGTTGCTGGGATTACAGGCATGTGCCACCTTGCTGGGCTTATTATTATTTCATTTTTTAAAATTTATTTTATCATTTATAAGACAATCTTGTTAAGTTGCCTAGGCTGGCCTCAGATTTGGGGTCTTCCCACCTCCACCTTCTGAATCACAGGATTATGGGTGTGCATCACTGGGATTATGGGTATGCACTACTGTGACCAGCTCTTACCCTTTATTTTGAAGTTCACAATAGTACTTAAGAGATTATTTTAGCCAAATTAAATGAACTGTTTGTTCAGGGTCACACAACTAATTCAGATGGTCTTCTAGTTTGCTGGAGGAATAAAATTAAGGAATGGATTGGGAAGAATTCAAAATTTTCCCTAAGGCACATTCTTTTAAAATTATTTAGCTAATTTCTAAATTCTTGAGTCAAGGTCTTATTTATTGTAGGAACAGTAGAACAAGAAAGAAATAGTGGCTTAAACCCTTGGTTTTTACTTGCTCTTAAGGGAGGAAACATCTTTGTTGAGTCTTTTTCAAGATGGATGTCACTAGCAGTGTTGTAATACTAGTTTTTTTTTTTTAAATATTTTTTTAGTTGTAGGTCTTTATTTATTTTTATGTAGTGCTGAGGATCGAACCCAGTACCTCACAAATGCAAGGCAGGCGCTCTACCACTGAGCCAACAACTCCACCCCTAATACTAGTGTTTTAATCAGCTTTTTGACTGCTGTGACTAGAAAAAACCTGACAAAAACACTTAGCGGAAGAAAGATTTATTTGGTTTCAGAGGTCTCAGTCCATTGACAGCTAGCTCATTCCTCTTGGCTCCAGGTGAGGCAGAACAACATGGTGGAAGAGTATGGCAGAAGGAAGCGGCTCACATGATGGTAGGGAGCTGAAAGAGAATGTTGATTGGTACCTTTTAGGATAACAATTTGACAATATCAATGACATTAGATAATATACATGTAAAGATGAGAAAAATGGGTGTATTACTGAATGATTTTGACCCTGAGATGATAATTCAAACTCAGTAATAAGTCTGTGATAGTTCTGTCTGTGATAGTTTTGTCTCCTTTTTAAAGTTTGTAGTAGTTTATAGTAAAAAGGAAAATTGTACATAGTATTTGATACTGTGATTATTTTCTTTCTTTATTTTTGATACTGGGGATTGAGCTCAGGGCACTTGACCACTGAGTCACATCTCCAGACCTATTTTGTATTTTATTTAGAGACAGGGTCTCACTGGGTTACTTAACACCTTGCCATTTCTGAGACTAGCTTTGAACTCGGGGATGCTCCTGCTTCAGCCTCCAGAGCCGCTGGGATTACAGGCGTGCGCCACTGTACCCAGCATTACAATGATTATTCTTTTTTTAAAAAACATTTTTTTTAGTTGTAGATGGACACAATATCTTTATTTCATTTATTTATTTTTATGTTTTGTCGGTGGGGGGGGTGGCTGGGGTTGTGGCTCAGCAGTAGATTGCTTCCCTAGCACACATGGGTGGTGCTGGGTTTGATCCTTAGCACCATATAAGAAATAAACAAATTAAATAAAGGTATTGTGTTCAACTACAACTAAAAAAAAATTAAAAATATTTTGCAAATGAATATGCAAAATTCTTAATGTAGGGTGGGGCACATGGTAACCTTAAACAACTTTGTTAGAGGTTTGGCTATGAATGGGAGGAAAAATAAGGTTGTAGGAAGAGATATAAGGGATCAAGGGTAACTATTACTAGGTTAGGTTTCATTCCAAGATACAGCACATTGGAATATTAAGAAAAGCATGACATAGGGGCTGGGGATGTGGCTCAAGTGGTAGCGCGTTCGCCTGGCACGCGTGTGGCGCGGGTTCGATCCTCAGCACCACATACAAACAAAGATGGTGTGTCCGCCGAAAACTAAAAAATAAATATTAAAAAAGTCTCTCTCTCTCTCTCTCTCTCTCTCCCTCTCTCCCTCTCTCCCCCCTCCCTCCCCCCCTCCCCCCTCCCTCCCTCCCTCTCTTTCCTTCTCTCTTTCTCTCTCTCTAAAAAAAAAAAAGAAAAGCATGACATAAACTGTAGGCAATGGAAAAAATAAGATCTTATGACATCTTATGATTTATGGACACTTAACTCTGCGTGGGAATAGTGCAGGGTAGAGTAAGGAAGAAGCAGACCTCACCGTCAAGAAAAAGGGAGGGGAATTTATTTAAACAATAGTGGAGCATATAAAACTGTCTGGGAATGTTTGCAGTGTTGGTTGTTTTATACATTTTCCACTTCAGAATTAGAAGATTCTAGGTCATAACATAGTTTCAACTCCTTGGCATTGTCTTGAGGTCATTTCTTACCCATATATATGTTGTTCAGGCTTTGGTTAGTTACTTAAGGGGTATAAAACCCCTCAGGTAATCACCAGATGTATAGCTTTTTAAAAATTGATTTTGCTAACATGGTTATTTTCACACTGTGATTTGAAGGTATAAAATTGTTTCAGTGTTGAAAGGTTTCAGCCTGGCTTTGAGCATTCCAGATGATAGAATTAATTGTGATTCATTTTCCATTTTTACTTCTGCTTTTTAGTACTTATCCTGTCAGACATTTAAACCCCTCATATTACTCAAGCATCCCTTTCTCATATATGGCTTTAACAATATATATGGCAGTATATAATTTCTTTATTTAGAACAATGGCTCTTAAAATGTAATCCATGGACACTTTGAGAGGATCTGCAAGATCAAATAATACTAAAATTTTTCTTTTTCTTTTCTCTTTGTGATGGATTCTTACCATGTTGCTCAGGTTTGTTTCAAACTACTGGGCTCTAGCCATCCTGTCACCTCAACCTCCCAATAACTGGAACCGTAGCAAAACTGATTTTTTTTTTTTTTGCCTTCCCTACTGTGTTGACATGTGTACAGATGGTGCACAAACAATGTTAGCTAAAACTGCTCTGTACCTTAGTGTGAATCAAGGCAGTGACATCAGACTTTGCTAGTGTTCTTCGTTGATATGTGCTCACAGTAAAAAATATAAAATAGACATAGACATATGCACAATTTAATTTTACTTAAGAACGTTTTTGATGAAACAGTAAAAATTATTAAATTTGGACTTTGAATTTAGGTTTTTAATATCATGTGTGATGAAACAGGAAGCATGCATAGGGTATTTCTGCCAGCTTTAATAGTAGCTATTTCATAGAACACCATTTTTACTTTAAACAGTGAGTGACTTACGGATACAGCAGATACTTTCTCGATGTGACAAACTTCATTTTATATTTATCCTTGTATTTACCTTTTTTGATTTTCTTCATTCCTCTGTGTTCAAGTTACTATCTTATATGACATTTCTTTAATATTGTTTTGCCCCCACATGCCTCCTTTTTGCTGTTCTTTTCAAATGTAGCATATTTCTATATGTTTTAGGCCTAACAATTGAATTATATACTTAATATTTTGTATATTTGGTTTGGAGGAAATATGCTTTCATTCTTTTATAATTATTTAATTACTTTTACCAATGTTGTTGTTTGATATGTGGGTGTATTTTAATTTCTTTTTGATTTATTTACTTTAAACCTTAAGAACTTCCTTAATGTTTCTTGTAAGGTGGCACTGCTAATAATAGGTACAGATTTTGTTTATCTGGAAGTATCTATTCCATTTTTTTAAAAAAATATTTTATTAGTTGTTGATGGACCTTTACTTATTTATATGTGATGCTGAGAATTGAACTCAGTGCCTCATACATGCTAGGCAAGCGTTCTACCACTGAACCATAACCCCAGCCCCTCTATTCCAGTTTTTTAAGGACAGTGTTGCTAGTTATAAGATTCTTGGTTGGCAATTTTTCTTTCAGCACTTTATGTCATCCAGCTGCCTTCTTTTATTGTTTCTGATGAGCAGTCTCATTAATCCTATTGGGATTTCCTTGTACGTGCTTTTTTCAAGATTTTCTTTTTGTCTTTCAGCATTTTTACTGTGGTGTGATTGAGTGTAGATTTCTTTGCCCTTATTGTACTTGAAGTTTGTTGAGCTTCTTGGATGTATAGATTAATGTTTTTAAGCAACTTAAGAAGGTATTAGTTATTATTTCTTTGGTTATCTTTAAAATGTATTTTGTTTTAAACTAAAACTGTCCCATTTGAACATTAACTCTCCCCTCCTCCCAGCCCCTACCTACCATCCTTCTACTTTCTATGAATTTGACTACTCTTCTACTCTTTGTACCTTATGTAACTAGAATTATAGAGTAGTTGTCCTTTTTGTCTTGCTTATTTCACATAACATAATATCTTTAAGATTTATGTTGTAGCAGTGTCAGGATTCCTAAGAATTTGTGAAATTTTTGGTCCTAAAATTAGTTATCCTTAATTCTTAGGTAATGCAACATTTTTCCTTCCCCACTTGTTTTATTTTTACTAACTTTTATTCTGTCAATTTTAGGATTATCATCTATGTAGTTTTACATGTCATTGTATTTTTTTAATATATTTTAGTTGTAGTTGACACAATACCTTTATTTTTATTTATATGTGTTTTTTATTAATATGTGGTGCTGAGGATTGAACCCAGGGCCTTGCACGTGCTAGGCGAGCACTCTACCGCTGAGCCACAACCCCAGCCCTCATTGTATGTTTAATTAGTGAAATATATCTAAATGGAACTGTGAAACCAAATACTGCTATGTTACCTTTAAGAAAATTGATGATAGCCGGGCATGTTTGTGTATGCCTGTTATCCCAGCAGCTCGGGAGGTGATCCCGAGTTCAAAGCCAGCCTCAGCAAAAGTTGAGGTGCTAAGCTACTCATTGAGACCTTGTCTTTAAATAAAATACAAAATAGAACTGGGATGAGGCTCAGTGGTTGAATATCCCTGAGTTCAATCCCTGGTACCCCCCAAAAAGAATTTTGATGGTATGCTGTGGTTTTTATAGAATGACTGTTAAATGTAGTGTATCATTTTGAGGTCGCTTGCTTAAAAAGAAGTAAATGTTCTTAATAATATACTTTGCATTTGAATGTGATTTTGTGAAACTAATGGTTCTCAGTTTGTTTTAGACTCCCAGTCTGCATTTTTAAAGGATTGTGTGTAAACCCCTGAAAATCAAAAAAGGCTAAATTCAGTAGTGATTTCCTGTAGAAAAAATATTATTGCCCTTCCAGTGAGTGTGACTATACCCATCTACCTGCCCAGAGTTAATGTGTCTTTACTGACTGTGGAATAATTAGGAGTTAAGGTTTAAGTCACTTTTATTCTTTATCTAAACTCAGTCATGAGATTCAAGGCTTTTTTTCCTCATGACTGGCCTGCCTGCCTGCCTGCCTGCCTGCCCGCCCGCCCGCCCCTAAAGCTGATATTTTAATGACACCTGCCCAAATATGTTTATATTAGAGTGGTTGCTGAATTTGGGCCTCACTTTAGGGTATACAATGAATGAATATTGAGAATTGCTATTGCTTTGTTTTAAACTTACTGGGAGAGTATTTGTGATTTGAGGTTCTTGTATTTCCTTCAATTTAATTTTTTTTAACAAATCAATTTTTGATTGAAATATCATTGGTATAAACTGTGTATAAGTAAGTTTTATCTTTGTTTTTTTATTTCCTTAACAGAGACTCTACAGGGGCAGGTAATTCACTGGTCCACAAGCGGTCTCCTTTACGTCGAAACCAAAAGACCCCAACATCCTTGACCAAGCTGTCTTTACAGGATGGACATAAAGCCAAAAAGCCAGCATGTAAATTTGAAGAGGGTCAGGATGTCCTAGCTAGATGGTCAGATGGCTTGTTTTATCTTGGAACTATCAAAAAGGCAAGTTATCTTGATAGAAGGCATTTTTTCTGTTTTTGCAGTGAACTTTTAATAATCTTAAATTTCATGTTGATAATTTAAGAAATAAATATTCTTCTGTATTGCAGATAAACATTTTGAAACAGAGCTGCTTCATCATATTTGAAGACAGTTCTAAATCCTGGGTTCTCTGGAAGGACATTCAAACAGGCAGGTGCTACTATTTCTCTTGAACATGTTTTATACTGAAATATGATTTTCTTCAACCTGACATTTTCTTTTGAATGTATTGTTTTATGATAATTCAGTATCACATTTGAGGAGAGTTTAAAAAGTACCCTACAAACAGAATTATTCCTTTTTCCTTACTTTGTAAATAAAGATGGGTTTCTCCATAGTGGGACTGGAGCATGTTATATTGCTTCCTGTTCCTCTTCCTTTTGCTATGTATCCCTTTCAACTTTTTGGTCTTTTGGAGGTTTTTGCAGGTTTATGATAAGTCTGTCTTTTTGTTCCCTCCTTTTCTCCTTTCCTTTAAAAAGTAGCAGAAAGAAAAAGTAAACCAGTTACATAGAGGAAGAAAGTTGTGAAAATTGAAGGATCCTGTCTAATAAGAGTCCCACCTTGTATATCAGATTAGTGATCTGTGGTTGATTTTTCTTCACTGGCTCCTTATACTACCCCCTAGAATTACAAAGGATTGCTCCTTGACCATATAACTCTTTGTTGCACCTAGAAACTTATTACTATAGAATGCAAATACAAAGTGAACCTGAAAATCATATGACAGCTCAGCAGGAAATAGTTTTAGTAGTTTTCTTTCTTGTAAGAATCCTATAAGTTATTTATTTATGTTTGTGTGTATATCTCTAAAATAATATATGTATATAATGTGTATATATGTATTTTACACATATAACAATACATTAATTTTATCTAGCAATATACTTTTTTTTTTTTTTTAAAAAAGAAGATTCAGTCTTTCTTTTTTTTTTAAATATCTTTTGTTTCATTTGTTTATTTTTATGTGGTACTTGGGACCGAACCCAGGGCCTCACGCATGTGAGGCAAATGCTCTACCACTGAGCTATAACCCCAGCCCATAGCAATATACTTTTTATTTTCAATTTTTTTTTTAGTTGTAGATGGGCACATTATATTTATTTTTATGCAGTGCCAAGATCAAACCCAGTGCCTCACATGTGCGAGGCAAGCACTCTACCACTGAGCTACAACCCCAGCCCTAGAAATATACTTCTTAAAAGTTTACACAGGGGCTGTGATTGTGGCTCAGCGGTAGAGCACTCACCTAACACGGGCAGGAGCCGGGTTCGATTCTCAGCACCACATAAAACTAAGGGCATTGTGTTGTGTCCATCTACACCTAAAAAATAAATATTAAAAAAAAAGTTTACATAAATAAGGAAAAATGTGATCCTGTTAGTAAAGAAATGTGTGCCATAAGAGGGAGATATGTGTGATGTTAAGACTGTTACATAATTTCAAAAAGGTATTTAAACACCTATGCTATTTTTTGTTTCTTTGAAATGATATACTCCTGCAATGCTGGTGACAGTATAAATTTCTGTTTCAGTTATTTAACAGTTGCATTAAATGCATAAAAATTTTGTACTCTGATCTGTCCAACAAGACTCTCTTCTAGAACTGCTAGAAGTTTTTTCATAAGAAATAATTTAAAAGAAAAAAGCTAGAGGAAAAATGTTCACTGTAGCATATTTTAAACAAACAAACAAAAATCTTGTATTTCTAAAATGCAAAGACCAAGACTACAGTAATCAGTTAGATTTTCTAGTAGAGGACCACTAAGCTCTATGGGAAGATTCTTGTACACTTGACGGTAAAAACAACAACAACAACAACAAAACAACATGTACTTGAACTTCACAAGTAAAGTATTCCCAGGTTCCTCAGGAATGTTTTCTGAGGTAAATGTATATTGTTTATCGGATCAGCACCCCTTTTACTGAAGACCTGCCTTCCCTCTCACTCTTATAGTGGGAATCAACTCAGGCACCTACTCCAGGCAGGGGCTATCATTCCCTTTCCAGGGAGTTGCAGATTTGGGCTGAGAGGTCCCAGGCTGTCTGATTACTTTCCTGACTGGAGCCATAAACCCAGGAGCTATGGGAGGCCAGGTCCTACCAAGCATACCAAGTAAACAGAGTTGAGGAGAGACGACAGGAGACCAAAACAGACAAACAAGTAAGCAAAAATACAAAAACCAGACAAAACAATAATTGCTAACCTATGTGGCCAACAGTAGAAGTGTAATGAAGTAAATTTGGTTCTTTCCACTAGATGCAATATAATGCAGTTATTAAAAGTCATAATTTTGAAAACTGGCTGTGTGAAAATGCTTTTGATAGAAGAACTATTACATAGTATTAGTGAAAGGAAGTACCTTGTGGTGGGGAGAATAGGAATTCTGTCTTATGAATTTGGATCCTAGTCTTGATACTTTATAATTGAGGGTCTTTTGGTTATTGTATATGTCTGATCTTCACTTTTTCTCTAGGAGTAGGATATTTATCTAATAAGTTAGCTTTAGAATTAAATAAAACGTGAATAGTCTAACAATACTTGACCCATAGCACAAAATGATGAATATTATTGTTGTATGCAAGTAAACTGTGTGTTATTATTTTGATTGTATTAAAATAGGCATGAAGAGAATATTAGAAATGGTAATTAGCACGTGCTGGTGTGATAAAATTATATTCTAAATTTTTTGATTTTTTTTTTCTTTTTTGTTTAAGAATAAAAATGCTCAAGGAAAAAATGATTTTTTATTTAGATGAGAAGTGTAGTTGATAGCTGAGTGAATTGGTCCACATCTGTAATCCTAGGGATTCAGTAGGCTGAAGCAGGAGGATAGCAATTTCAGCCTTGGCAATTTAATGAGGTCCTAAGCAGCTTAGGGAGAGCCTGTTTCAAAATTAAAAAGGCTGGGGATGGTAGCCCAGTGATAAAGTGCCCCCAGTTTTAATCCCCAGTACCAGAAAATAAATAAGAACACACACATACACACACACACACACACACACGAACACGAGAATGATAACTAGAACTCCAGACTTTTTTACAGTGGTGTACATTATTGGGTACTTTATTGTTAGGGTACATTATTGTTCAGCATAGTTCCAGATTTCAGAGATGAAATAATTGGTGTCCAGTCTTTTTTATAAATTAGTAAATCAAAAGAAATATTCTGAATCCATAGAGAAAGGAGATTATTTACATATTTTCCTTGCCCTTTTCCTTTAGTCTCATGATATTAGTGATGTAGGATGAATGAATGCGTGCCCTTAAACCTCCCTCAACCCCCTAACCCTACCCCCAGAAGTAGGAATATCAGAAATGAATAATTGAGATGCTGCCTGAGAACAATGTAAATTGTGCCCTCTGCCAAAAAGCAGACTGAAGTGTGAATGTACACAGGTATCTTAAGTTAAAGGTGGAAAGAACACAGAGACACTAGAAATATCATTTTGAGAGATAGCATTTTGTCTTGTGAAACATTTTGATCTAATTATCAAATACTGCCCATGTGGGCTACCTACTGAGTCATAAAAATAGTTTTATGTGGAATTCTTTTGTGACCCCCTGCTTTTTATGTATGTTTTAAATATTTCAGGAGCCACTGGAAGTGGGGAAATGGTCTGTACAATATGTCAAGAAGAGTATTCAGAAGCTCCTAATGAAATGGTTATATGTGATAAATGTGGCCAAGGTAAACATTGATTTCTTTTAGTCTTGTGGAAATATTTAGTTATATACTGAATACCTGTGTTGAAGATGAATGACTAAAAAATACATTTGTAATTTGAAGCTATTATCCTAAGTTATATTCATCAATTGTAAATATTTTAATGCAGGAAACGGTACTAAAATGCCTTCTTGAAAATGTGTTTTGCATTATTTATTAATAAAATAGAATTTGCTTTATGCTCTTTTTGATATTAAGGGTACCATCAGTTGTGTCATACACCTCATATTGATTCCAGTGTGATTGATTCAGATGAAAAATGGCTCTGTCGACAATGTGTTTTTGCAACAACAACAAAGGTATCTTTTAAGTGTCTTGGGCTAAAGCCCTAACTGGTATTTTTAAAATGCTATCAATATAATAATTATTTACATCAAAAGTTTATTTGAATGGTATGAACAATTGTTGTTTGCCAGAAAAATCGACGTTTATTGTTTGATTAATTATGCTTAAGTGACTTGAAGTTATTCTTCATTTCATGACAGTGGAATGGGAATTGGGGCAGTAATTTGAAAGAAGACAGAAAATGGAGATTATTAATCAGTTTGTGATATTAGAAATTTAGAACGGAATTTTTTTTTTTTTTTTTTTTAGCAGTCTCAGGCATTTTAAAATTATAGAACTGTGTTTAAAATTTTAACCTTTACTCTTTCAAATGATTTTTTTTCCCTCTAATATGTAGAGGGGTGGTGCACTTAAAAAAGGACCAAATGCCAAAGCATTGCAAGTCATGAAGCAGACATTACCCTATAGTGTGGCAGACCTTGAATGGGATGCAGGTCATAAAACCAATGTGCAGCAGTGTTACTGCTATTGTGGAGGTCCTGGAGAGTAAGTAAATACAGTTACTTAATGTCCTTTAAGTAATTTTCATTTGCTTACATTGTCTTATTTTTCTTACTGATTGGTAAGATTAGTAGTGAATTGCAGATGCTTGAAAGTATCACTAAAGACAGCTAGGGGAAGAAAATTCACCATTATTTCACCAAAAAATTCTCATCTAGGTTTCACTCATATTCATGTATTTTAAAAAATCTTACTATAAGGCTATTCTGGCATTTAAAAAAAATATTTATTTTTTTAGGTGTAGATGCACACAGCACAATTCCTTTATTTTTATGTGGTGCTGAGGATCGAACCTGGGTCCTGCCTGTGCTAGGCAAGCGCTCTACCGCTGAGCCACAATCCCAGCCCCTATTCTGGCATTTTAAAATGAGTTATATATATTTATGTATCTTATAAAAATAAACTGTAGAGGGAAAAATATATACTGTAGGGGACCACTGTCAGGTCTGAAAATTTTTAGTTTTATTGGATTTCACATTTAATATGATTGACCATTTAGAAATTGTTATATTTGATAGTGTTATTTGAGAGCATAAGAGACAGATGTTGGTTTAAACTACAGAACAAAGATGAGACTTTTTCATAGATTGATTAGAGGGCATACCTTACTATTCTTTCCTAAATATTCCATTTCTTATGAATACAGGATATCATTTGCCAGAGGAAAATACCATGTAGTTTTTCTAAGTTTTAACTGAAAAAATATGCCATCCAGGTACTAGAGAGGCTATATTTGTTTCTGACTCCCAGGTGCTTTGACAGCCACCTTATCATTGATTATTAACTAGATTATAAAGAAGAAATCATTTGAAGTTGACCATTGTAGTTAATTATATATATCCATAATTAGAGGCTATAATTTTATTCATCTTTATTATTAAATTTTGCTATATCAGCCTGGTATGGTAGTGCACACCTGTAATCCTAGCTATTTGGAAGACTGAGGCAAGAGCGTCACAAATTCAAGGCCAGCTTTGGCAAGGGCTGGGAGTACAGCTCAGTGATAAAGTGCCTCTGGGTTTCATCCCCAATACTGGGGGCGCGGGTGGTGGTGGTGGTGGTAATTACATCTACAAACCAACATTCTACTTTCTAGAAAATTTGCCTTTAATTTCTGGTCCATGGTCCTCAGTTCTGCCTTTCAAACTAAACATTTTATCTGTTATATGGGGTAGGTCTTAAAAATGTTGCAAGTCAATGGCATATATCTATAATCCACTGAACTGAGGAGCCTAAGGTGGAAGATTGAAAGTTCCAGACCAGCCTTGGCATTTCAGACTTTGTCTCAAAGAATGAAGGTCTGGGAATTTAGTACAGTTGTAGAGTACCCCTGGGTTCAATCTCCAGTACCCCCGGTTTAAAAAAGTGTATTTTATGCCAGAAATTTTATTTCCTACTTCTATGACCTATGTAGCAATAATGTTATCTTCTCCAGACTAAAACTCCACTGCCAGCAAACAGTCTTTATGATATAATTTCCAAACTCTGTTTCTCTCCAGTGTTTGAAAGTTATTCTTAAAATACTGTGCCATGATTGGGAAAAAAAGGTAGTGTTTCCAGAAGTAGTCTGGTAGAATATAATGATTTAACGGGCTATTTAGAATCTCAGGCATGATGCTTCTCTTGTTGCATCATACAAGAAATTTTATTACCTCTTTTAGACACTCAGTAGATATTCTCTAGGTTCATGTAGGTGGTCAACTAATAATTTTAGCAGCTTTTGGGGGGCGGGCGCTATTGGGTATTGAACCCAGGGGCACTTTAGCAGTGAGCCACATCCCCAGCCAATTTTTATTTTTTATTTTGAGACAGGTCTCACTAAGTTGCTGAGAGCCTTGCTGAGTTGCTGAGGCTGGTGCTGAACTTGTGATCCTTCTGTCTCAGCATCCCAAGTTGCTGGGATGACAGGCATGCACTGCCACCATGAGGTGTTCAGTGATGAAAATGAATATATAAATGAATGAATTTTTAGTTCTTTATTCTAATTCATCTCTGATCTTGTGGAATATTAACTTTGTGATTTAACACTTCTGTAAGATTTCTCAGCTTTTGGTCATCTGCAAGTTTAAAAAGCGTTTGTCTAGTTTTAAAAAACCAGTTACATATAAAAGAGAAATAGTGAACAGGTTTATCTTTTTTCCTTTACTCATTTAATTCTAGCATTTTGTTTACCTATTTTATGAGGTAGATTGTTCATTATCTTTAAACATTAAAAGAATAGGAAATGTGCCTGATATTAGTAACTATGTTAGTTTCACCATCTAGTAGAATGCATGGATTGTAGTTAGTATTCATAAGTCATTTGATAATTGGCTAACTTTACAGGCTTCTTAACCTTTGCCTATGTATGGCTTACAATTAGTGTGGGACTCATTTGTTGGAAGAAAAGATGTTATTTGGAAGTAATATCTTATTTTCATAAAGGATTTCATGGTGTAAAACCATATACTAATTAAAAAGAGAATATATCCTTCTTAGATGAAGATTCAGTTGTAGTATCTTCGGCTATTTGAAACAGATCTGTAGGTCTGTATTCTGAATCAGTACTAAACCTGTGACAAAACTTTTATACTTTGATATAGTCTTAGGTTAGATGTCTTTGTTTTATTTAAATTACTTAAATTGCTAATAAATTCTTTTCATTATAATAGAAACACAGTAAAGATATAAAATGGAATGTTCATACTGCCTATGGCCATTTGATATTTTGGGCAAACAATAGTACCTCTTAATATGACCTCTCCTAAGGTATAGAGAATTGATGTGAAAAAAGTTTTAGGCTTCTGGCCAGGCATTTGGGCCAGCCTGGGGATTGGGGTGGAGAGGGTGGGGGATGTTGCTCAGTGGTATAGCACATTCTTAGCACATGCATGGCTGTGGGTTCTATCTTCAGCACTACGAAGGAAAGAAGGATGGATCCCATGCCTGTGCTTTGAGAGAAATCCTATACTAGTGTAGAAGCTGGGCATTGTTGACTAGAAGTAGATCTGTTTTTCAAGAGAAGAGGTATGAAGTGTGTTCAACATTACAAACCTTTTTGGGAAAGAAAAAAAAATTGCACTTTAGAAAAACGTAATGCTAGGGGTTGGGATTATGGCTCAGTGGTGGAGCGCTCGCCTAGCACATGTGAGGCCCTGGGTTTGATCCTCAGAACCACAAAAATAAATAAATAACATAAAGGTATTGTGTCCAACTACAACTAAAAAATACATATTTAAAAAAAAAAGAAAAACGTAATGCTGGGCTGGGGATATAGCTCAGTTGGTAGAGTGCTTCCCTCACATGCACAAAGGCCTGGGTTCAATCCCCAGCACCATCAAAAAAAGAAAAAAAAAAGAAAAAGAAAAACAATGCTTTAATCATGATTGTAGTTTGCATATTATGCTACTTTGTTGTTTTAATAAATAATGAAGTTTTTCCCTCATCAAAAAGTAGTAATTTTAGTCTTAACTTTTTTTTTATTTTAATAGCTGGTATTTAAAGATGCTACAGTGCTGCAAATGTAAGCAGTGGTTTCATGAGGCTTGTGTGCAATGCCTTCAAAAGCCAATGCTATTTGGAGATAGGTAAGAAGAACATTTCAATCTTACTAATTAATTTTATTTTTGTGACTTCTTCATTGTATTTATTTTACAGTTTGTAATTTCTAAAAAACATTTTGACAGTGATTTGTAAAGAGGTCACTTCAGGGAAAATACTGAATAATATGCTTTAAATACACATGATTTTTGTGCTTTTGGATATTATTCCAGAAAACTTTTAAGTAGTGTCAGTGATTGCATTTACTTCTGTTGCCTCCATAGTACCCTAACCTATTATCATTGGTACCTTCCTTTAAAATACTTAGAAAGGATCATATGACAGAGAATTGGAGAAGGCCACAGACACAATTTTTTATTTTTTATTCATTTTATTTTTTTCTATGTTTTTTTTTTTTGACCATACAATTTATTTTTTTTAGTCATACATGATAGCAGAATGTATTTTGACATATAATACATACATGGAATGTACATCAATCATATCACAGACACAATTTATACCTTAAAGAATTTCTAAAAGCAGATACTTTCTATATTGAGTATTATGTGGAAGAACAGAGTGAGTTCTAGGAGGTAAAATTAAAGATAGAGCACTAAATTTGGGTTTCAACCTTGGCTTATGCAGCTATTACCATCTTTTTGACTTTAAGAAGGTCAGCATGTCTCCTTTGGGCTTATCTTACTAGGTTATTTTGAGCATTGGATGGTACAATGTATATAGGGGCAGCCACCAAGTTCCTAACACACGCAAGCATTAGTAAATTATGGTACATATGAATCTTTGGGAATGTCAAAGGACTCTAATAGTTAGAGTCCTTCTCCCTAACTACTTTGTTATTTGAAAAGAAATTCCTTAAATCTTAGCCTCATTATTGAAATTACCTTTTGTTTTGGGTGTGAGTCCTTACATTCACTGTAGGATCTTCATTTGCTGACTATTTGCCTGTATTTATATCCTTGATGACATAATAAAATTTTTTTCCTTAGGTTTTATACATTTATTTGCTCTGTCTGCAGTTCTGGACCAGAATACCTCAAACGTCTACCATTACAGTGGTAAGAATGGATATTTCTGTTAAGAAAAAAAGGAGCTATATTATTAGATCTCCAAGATGAAAGTTCTGTGTCTGTGTACTTGCTTAAATAAAACTTTGTTCCTTATACCTGGCTTTATTTCTTTTATTTATCTTTAAGCCATCTTCACTAATTATTATCTACTTTTATTGCTAAATTAATAAGGCTGTTTATTGTAGAATGGCATAAATGTAGTTTTCAAACGTATTTTAAATCTTATTCATAGTTCCAGTTCATTTGTGCCTTTAGAATAGCATATAGTAGAAGATACGTAGGTTAAACAAACATGAGTTTCTGTACAGTAATTCTATACAGAATGTGTGGTGTGATTAGTTTTATAGATTTAGTAATAAAATACTTAAAATAAGTATTTATAAGTATTTTTATTATCTTTTACATAATTTAGGAACAGATAGAATTTAACTCATGAATTAGATAAAGTAAAGCCTGATAAAGTATGGTCTGTTCTATAGTTTTTATGTAGTATTAAAAATACAAAAATCTTGATTGTAAATTATTTTCTCCTAAATTCAGATCCTCTTTGAATGCATTTTAAGAAGTAATTCAGGTATCTTTTAGTTTATAATTACTATTCATAAAAAGTTAATATTTTGCTAATGTTTTCCAGCTTTTTCATATGTAATGATTTATTGTATTATGAATATGACTTAGGACATTGACCCTCTATCCATCTGAATAATTTACTTTGGATTAATTACTGATTTTGTAAAGAAACTAATTTTTTAATAACCAAAAACCTTGTTTTTGTATATTTTGATTATTTTTTGATTCCAGGGTAGATATAGCACACCTATGCCTTTACAACCTAAGTGTTATTCACAAGAAGAAATACTTTGATTCTGAACTTGAGCTTATGACATACATTAATGAAAACTGGGATAGATTGCACCCTGGAGAGGTAGGTGACCTTAGAACTAACTTCATTAGCTACTTGATGTTTTTTCTGTTTTGTTTTGTTATTGTTTAAAAAAACAACAACAACAACAATCTAAGAAACAAGTCATACGACCAAAGTAGAATTTTTATTTTTAGTTCTGGGGAGGAATAAATTTGATAGGGATATCAGGACCAGCTTTCTCATCCTTCTATGTTTATTTATTGCCTGTTGACTCTGGAAAATTATAGATGGAGGAAGTAAATTATTTGATTCTTCTGTATTCTAAAGTGAGGATCATTATAAAGATAGAAGGGTGGGAGAAATTCTTTGTATTGGGTGTCTCACTCATGGTTTCACCTCCTTTTCTTCTAAGAGATGTAAGCAGCTTTCTTCTTTCCTTTCTTGTTGGTACTCATATATTTCTGACTTCCAGGAATGGTGAGATCAGATAACAGGATTAGAATGATGAGTTATAGAGTGAAGCTGCCTGAGTTGGAGATTGTCCCTCCTCATTCTGAAAATCTTGTTTTGCTTCTCATTTGTGAAGCATAATTATTTACACTGGCTTTACAAAGAATTTTTCTAAAAAAAACAAACAAAGGAATATAAAGTAGTGCATGTTCATTGAAAAAGATTTTGGAACTATAGACTAGCACAAAGAGGGAAGAAATTAGAAAAATTTACCTTATTTTTAGCATTTATTTAGATTTATTAAAATACATATTATTAACTACTCTTGGTTGAAAACTAAAAAATTTGTTTCATAATATATAGAATCAGATATGTACATTTTAATTATGCATACTTTGAGATAAAAATTGTAAGTTGATTTGGAATTTAGGGAGAATTTCTTCTATTAGTTTTAGGCAAATGAAAGTTTATAAAACTCATATACATGGTATTTGGGGTTTTTGAGGTTTTGGGGGCCATTAGAGCATAATTTACATTTATTTAGTTGGTATATTAGCTACATAAAATAAAACAAATAACAGTACTTAAGTATTAAAATATAGGATTACTGAAATTCTATTGATAGAATGATAGAACGGTTTCAAGTGTTAGATAATTTTTAATGAAGTTTGAATGTTGTGATTTATAAATTTGAATTTCAATAAACTGACTAGTTTAATGAGAGAAAAAAAAAAGTAAGGCACTAATAGTAACTATAGTGTTCTTTATAGTCATCTTAATATTTAGTGCTCCAATGCATTCATTTTAAAATTCTTCCTTTCTAGGCATGATACTTTCAGTGCTTCATATACAGATACATCTGTATACCTGGTGTGCCATCTTCAGTTAAATTTTCTGATCCACAGTAAAATTTTACTTTAGCAAGTAAATGTTTTTATTATCTATAGCCTATATAGTAGTGTCTTAGAAAAAGAAGAGCTGGGGATGTAGCCCAGTGATAGAACACTTTCCTTAGCATGAGATTGAAGATTCAAGCCCCAGTGTTGTCAGGGAAAAAAAGAAAAAGAAAGGAGAAAAAAGTAAATTTAACTTAAAAAAAAAAAAAAATAAAAATAAAAAATAAATATAAAAATAAAAATAAATTGTAGTTGGATACAATATCTTTAATTAATTAATTAATTAATTTTTATGTGGTTCCAAAGATCAAGGCTAAGGCCTCGCCTACTACAGGCTAGTGCTTTACTGCTGAGCCACAACTCCAGTCCCAGATTTAACTTTTCAAAGAATGGTTGCCACTTAAGGACTTTAATCATTCCTCACTGCTTTCTTGGAGTTAAAATAAGAAAATACTTTTTAGTTGAGTTGTCTCATCAACAGACTAATTACTGATAATTGACATTCAGGTTGTTAATTCTCAGTCTTTTACATTTTTTTTATTGTAATTACAACTAGATTTTAGGGTGATATTTTAGTAATGAAATTATAAATTTTTTGCTTATCTATGTTTTTCAGTGTTTCATTTAGTTTACTTTTAAATATGAAACAAAGATGGACGTATTTGAATAAGAAGACCTTGTTTCATTGGAATTGAATTGCAAATTGAATTTTGTTACTGATCTAACTTAAGGTTTATCAAAATTTTTTCCATAAAATTCCATGAACTATTTTCAAGACATAGGAAATAGTATATACTAAATGTAATATTTTGTAATTTAGTACCTTGGAGTTTTCAAGAGTCATTTTGAACATCAACTTTTATTATACATAGTATAGATTATATTGCTGTAGAAGTTTCTCTTCAAAAATGAGATAAAACACAGCAGAAGTGTTATGATTTCTATTCTCTCTTAAATGTGGAGTTTCCTCCCTTTGCTTAGATGAAAGAAAGACATCTTGTGATAATGTTAAAAAGTTAGATTATGGGCTGGGGTTGTGGCTCAGCGATAAGAGCACTTGCCTAGCATGTGTGAGGCACTGGGTTCAATTCTCAGCACCTCATATGAATAAATAAAATAAAGGTCCATCAACAGTTTTAAAAAATGCTAAAAAAAAAAAAAAAAAAGAATCAAGCTTATTGACATTCATATGGTAAAGTTTATTAAAAAAAAAAATTACTTTTGTGACATTTTGGCTAGGAATGTACATTTTGTCCCTAATCACAGAGAGGAACTGAATCCATATTTACCATTGCTGAGCTTTGAATTCAAACCTAATTTAATATATAATGACACTAGATGAACTATAATGGTATTTGTTATTTATATAACATACCTCTGTAATTACTTGCTGTAATTTTATATTGAATTGGTTGTATTTTGTTTAGTGTATTGTGCTTTCTTCTTCTTTTATTTATTTATTTATTTTTTTGGATTGTCATTGTCATGAAGGAAATACTGTATTCTGTTTTATCTATTTATTTTTTGTGATACTGGGCATTGAATGGAAGGCCTTGTACATGCTAAATAAGCACTCTACCACTGAACAACATCCCCAGCCCCTCTTTTATATTAAAGGCTATTTTTAGAGGAGATTTAGGTTCACAGCAAAATTGAGAGGAGGGTACACTCCTCCACTTCTCCTACATATAACATTGCCTCCTTCATTGGCAGTATCCCCCACCAAAGTAGTACATTAGTTGAAATTGATGAACCTGCATTGACACATTATTATCACTCAAAGCTGTGACTTCTTTTAATTTAAAAAAAAAAAAAAGTTTCAAAGTTAAACTTGTTTGTAGGTAATCCTTTCATATTGAAAGGCGTATTTGACTCTCATGTATCATATCTTTTCTGTTGTTAGTTTTATAGGGTTGCTGTGAAGGGAAGCAAAAAACTTTTAAAACCATGTTAGAAGATAGTGATATTTTAATATCATATTTCCTTATGTAGTTTTTTTAAAAGTATCTTTATTATTTAAATTTATTTTTATGTGGTGCCGAGGATCGAACCCAGTGCTTCACATGTGTGAGGCAAGCGCTCTACTGCTGAGCCAAAAACCCCAGCCCCAATCCTTACGTAGTTTTTGTATATCTTTGAGATTTGGTTTTTTAATGATTATCATATAGACTGAGTGTAGTAATGTAAGTAGCTACAGTATTTTGAAATGTTTTCTTTTTAATGTAAAAATCTACCATTTGAGACCACAATAAGGATTTCTTATTTAAAATGAAGTGTCACTGTTGTATTAGATTGCTTTGAGGAGTTTAAAAGGAGATGGGAAGTGTGTGCCTGGGATTGAACTCAGGGGCATTTGACCACTGAGTCACACTCCCAGCCCTATTTTGTATTTTACTTAGAGACAGGATCTCACTGAATTGCTTAACACCTTGCCATTGCTAAGACTGGTTTTGAATTCAGGATCCTCCTTCCTCGGTCTCCCAAGCTGCTGGGATTATAGGCATGTGCCACCAAGCCCAGTTTAAAAAGAGATGTTGGTACTTTTTTGGATTTACCTCTGTTTTTAGTTGTTGAAGGACCTTATTTTATTTACTTGATTATATGTGGTGCTTAAAATTGAACCCAGTGCCGCCTCACACATGCTAGGTAAGCACTCTACCACTGAGCCACCACCCGAGCCCACCTCCAGCCCTTTAAAAAAATTTATTTATTTATTTATTTTTTTTAATTTTTATGTGGTGCTGGGGATCGAACCCAGTGTCTCATGCCTTCTATGCAAGTAATCTACCACTGAGCCATAACCCTGGCCCCAATCTTTGATTCTTTAATAACATACTTTACATTAACTGTGGTCTTAAATTTAAAAACCCTAAGGTTGATAGTAGAAAAATATATATGCTGTCTTAAACTTTTGAGGGAGGTAGGGAGAAAAGCATAAATGAAACTCAGTGAAATACCATGGTAGAAATATTTTGCGAGAGAAATGTTTAGTATAATTAAGGTAGTAAAATATTTTAAAGTGAAAAATAACAAGAAATCTGATTAATAGCAATACTTGGGACACAGAATGTTATTTATTAGTATATAAGTTGGAAAATAAACTGTTGGCATGTATAAGCCTAGGTGGTATAGAATTCAGCATTAGTAATGGAGGGTTGTATTTTATTGAAATGAAGAGTTAGTAATAGCATGTAAGTTTGTATAGAAATGTATAAAACTGAAAATAAAAGTATAGTATGAGGTAAGTGTAGAAAGGTTGGAGCAAGAAGATTTCTGTTTTGGAGATATGTTACCAACTTTGATCATATGAATATGATACTTTTCAACTACATTTGATACGATTTATACTATTAAGTTACATTTTTAGTTTGCAAAACACACAAAGGGAACATCTGGTCCTTATGTGAGTAAAATATATAGTCCTATGCAAAATAATTATGGAGTTCTATAAAACTTTTGAGAAACCATAGGAAATAAGTACCAAAAGTAAAGGGAGTTCTTGTGATTTTCAAAAAATAAGAGGATTTCAACAACTAGAAACTCAGTTTTGTTGTTGATTCTTAACAAAATTGCATATATCAGATATATGACTTGTGAAGATTTAAAAAAAAGCAATAAAAAAACCCCTATTAGAATAAAGTGTGTTAAATACCCTAGTTTCTTTGTTGATATGATTAGGAATATTTGTCAAATTCTGTGGGCATGGCATAGACGTAGTATAACTTGATCTTAGATAAGATTTTGAAATGTGAACTAATTAAAGTGGAAATTAATGGGCAACTTGTTGAAAAACAGTAACAAAATCAATGACTTAGATATTCTTGAGGAAGACTGTAATGGAAGGCCATAGGGATTCTCTGTTTGTACCCTCAATTCAAGAAAGGTGTCAGAATCCAGAGAAAAGATCCTCTGGAATAATTAGAGTTAAAAACAAAAATTAACAGTTATAAAGTACTGTTTTTAGGCATAAACACAAACAGTACAGAGGATACTTGATAGTAGTTCCAATTTGATCTTAGATTTGTGGTGGTGAGTGGGGAACAGGAAGAAGATAAAAACTTTACCCTAATCCAATACTTAGGCATGATAACTGATTTCAAATATTTGAACGGCTGTCTTGCTAAAGAGGGAATAGAAAACTTCAAGGGAGATTTTGCTTACATATGGAATAGGCTTCATTAGTAGGTGTATCAGCCTTTCTCTGCCTACCTGCCTGCCTTCCTCACCCCCTACCCCTGTAATTTTCTCTCCTCTCTTTCTTCCTTTCCTCCCTCTCTTTTGTGGTACTGGGGATTAAACTTGAGCCTTGCACCTGCAAGTGCTCTACCATTGAACTGGACCCCTAACCCTGTGTATCAGCTTTTATCAATGGTAATAATAAAGCTAAGATTGAATGACTAGCTCTCTTATAAAAAGAGATTGCACTTTTGGTGGGAGGTTGAATTAGATCTAGAGTTTAAGCTTTATAAAGTATGATTTTTTTCATTCTTCTGTAAATAGAAATTCTTGGGCTGGGGGTATAGCTTAGTGGTAGAGCACATGCTTAGTATGTGTGTGGGCCTGGATTCAATTTTCAGCACTGAAAACAGAAGAAATTTTCTATTATTGGACATCTCATAAATTACAGTAGGAGGAGATGGTATGATGATCTGAGCTTGTTCATGTATTTTTTTGTTTTTAGCATCAATCAGAGTGGCACATAGTGGGATTTCAGTCAGTGTTGGAAGAATGGACTTGAAAGTCATTTGGGTTGAGGCTTTAGCTCTCTCCCTAACTAGCCAAGGGAATTTGAACAGTTCTTTTAACCTTTATATTTATTAACTCATCTGTTAAAGAGTTGGAATAGATAGTTTTTAAGTCTCCAGTATTATTTTAGGCAGATTTATTTGCTCTTTCATTTAAAACAATTCTAAGGTTTGATAGTCAGCTGGTAAAGTTGGCTATAGTTTAAATGCCAACTGTGATACTTTGTTTATAACTTAACATTTTTTTGTTAATAGGTCCCAGTCTTTAAACTTTGAAGAAGAGGTGGAAAAGTCTCTGGGGAAAATTGTTATTGGAACAATATAGAATATTTTATAGAATTGGATATTTAGTTAAAATGGTTTATGATGAAAAATTGCTAAGCATTTAGGGCCATTTAAAGTCTATAATTGTTATGAAACACTGCCCCCCATTTCACATTTTTTTCTACTTATGATCATATTGGAGGTATTGGGAAATGAAGTGTTTCTCATTACTTTTTAGACCCCTTTATATTGATATGTTAGGAGCTTTCATGTTATATATTAAAATAATTCTAATGTATTTTCCCCCCAGGTTATAGAATTTTAAAAATTGAGTGATAACTAATACCAAGGTCCCATTTTTATTAGTGTTCATAGTTTTCAGTTCTTTCACAGACATCATTTTATCCATATAATGAACTAATAATTAAACTCTACTTTTTGTAGTTGAGAAAATAAGCCTGGAGAGATTAAATGACCCTGAGTAGATCACATAGTCAGTGAGCACCTGGAATTAGAATTTAGGTCTTCAGACTACTAGTCAATGTACTTTTCCTCTTCTTCATATTGCCTCTATCTAGTACCTGTATATTACTAACTGATGAAATTGTAGTGCGTTAAATTGTTTCTTGATACTTCACAGCTGGCAGACACACCAAAATCTGAAAGATATGAGCATGTTCTGGAGGCATTAAATGATTACAAGACCATGTAAGTTGATTTGTTTTATGTAACCCTATGAGGGAGACAGTTAGTAAGTATAAGGAATTATGGCGTTGTTTAAGAATTGTGGGATTGGTATCTAGAATACCATTTAAAACTTTTGATGTCCTAAATCTCTTTTGGTCAGAGTAAAGTAGAAATTCCTGAGGGTTGGAGAAGGAAGAGTAAGCCTTCTTTTGGGAATGGTAGGAGGGAGGCATATCAGTATCTTCCGGGGGGGGGGGGGGGGGGGGGGGAATTTGGTCCATTCTGTTGAAAAAGCATATTCAGTAGTAGCTTACTTCTACAATGCAGTCTACTGCAAGTAAAATAAAATCTTGCTAGCAGGTAAGAATATGCAAAACATAGCGGAAGATTTTATAGAGAATATAAGGTTTTTAAAGGATTAAGATCTCTGGTTTTAAAATTACTTATAGAAAAGAATATTACTGGTATGAGTGGTCTATAATAATTGACATTATTTGATATATTCTTGTATAGATCACCTTCCTTTTTTAAAAACCAGCATATCTATATTTCCTGAAAATATTTCAAAATGCCATAGGAATTTTATGTGTGCTGACTCAAAACTATTGAATAACATTATAAAATTCTTGTTTCAAACAAGTTGCTGTGTTAAACATGACAGCATCAGAATTGCTTTTTCATAGTTTATATTAGAAAGGTATATATACTAAAGCAAAAAGAAATATACCTGACAGCATTTCCTCATTAAATAATGTTTTAATTTTTAGTGGCTAGAGCTTTAGAGTAGTTGGAAAGCCATAAGGGTACCTGAGCAATTATTGTACAGGTAAAAATATTCTGTGGGACAGTGAATTCTGAACTTAGGGTGCCAGAAACACAGCTGTTCTTATTGTGGTTGAAATGGGGGCTTCTCATTCCTGTATTAAAGTGGAAGAACATGCCCAAGTGCCAGAGAGAGGTTCTTGTAGCCAGGGAGGTTTGAAGTAGTTGAAGGTATTTGGAAATAGGAATCCCAAAGACTAAAGACAAGGGCTAGGGAACATATTTTTCAGAGGCCCAAGTCCACACTCCACTTAAAAAAAAAAAATTTTTTTTTTTCTCTGCTCTAAGTTTTTCCAACTTCAGATGTGACACTGAATGTCGACACTCCTTTTATTTTGGGCACCTTTAGAATTATCTTTCCCAATGTGGTCACTCATTATTCCTGACCAGATTTCCTCTCTTTGCACATTTATTCTGAAATAGATTTCTTCTTTTCCTAAACACTTAGAGATTTTGTTTTTTCTAGTAGGTGACACTAAAATGTGGAAAAATTTATTGGGACTAAAAAAGATAATATTTTGTGTTCATCTTCCTTGCTTTAGGAACTTACACATACACTTCTCCCCCTTTTTCTTTTTTCTTTGAGTTGCGGTCTCATTATATTGCCCCATCTAGTGTCAAACTCCTATGCTCAAGTGATCCTCCTACCTCAGCTTCCTAAGTACTGGGCCTTAGGCGCGCTCCACCATGCCTGCCCTTCACGCCCTGTTTTTAAAAGTGGACATCTCCTTTTCTCCCTTATAGTCCTATCTTTTCTCCCATGCTATCCTATTGTGGACTGGCTCTGAGGCAGATAGTTATCAAGGAAAGCAAAGGGTAAAAAGGAGTTTTTGTAGTATTGGTGGGCTTTTGTGTCTAAGGACCTTATATCTGAAAGTTAAAAAGTTAGGGTCTGCCATGTATATGTGTTCAGTTTTTAAAATTTTAGTTAATTTTTTTAAAAATTTAGGTTTATGTCTGGGAAAGAAATAAAGAAGAAGAAGCATTTGTTTGGGTTGCGAATTCGTGTTCCTCCTGTGCCACCAAATGTGGCTTTCAAAGCAGAGAAAGAACCTGAAGGAACATCCCATGAATTTAAAATTAAAGGCAGAAAGGCATCCAAACCTATATCTGATTCAAGGTAAAAGTTGATCTGTGGCTTAGTTTTTCTCTTTAGCTTATGTTTTAACTAAAAATGTATGTTATTTAGTTTCATTAGTATATTTGAAAGTACAAGTGGCAGTTACCTTGATTTATTATTTTTTTTCCCCTGTCCATAATTTCTTTCTTAGACAAGGTATGAAGAGTTGATACTAGATGTATGTATGTTTGTTTATTTTAGACCTTTGGCCTCAAGGAATAGACCCTGTTGATTTTGCTAGCAAACAGCTTAAATTACTGGCCTGTTCATTTGTTTGTTCATTTATTTTTATTCATTCATTCATTCATTCATTCAGCACATTTACCAAATGCCTGATTATGTAAGTGCTGGGAAAACACAACAAGACAGATTTTCCTTCTGCCCTGGTGGGCTTTATATTATATGGGGAAAAAAAGGTAATAACAGTAAAATATTTACTGATCATGCTAGTGCTATTTAAAGAAATTGCACACTATTTTAGACTTTAGTAGGATCAGAAGAAATGGGGTCTTTGTACTTTAAAAGGGAGACTTAAGGAAGGACTATTTAAGACAGTATTAAGGTTTAGGCTTAGTAAGAATGGGGAAGAATAAGAATGATCTAAAAATATGAAGAATAAAGGGAAAAGCACTCTATAACAAGCATAAAGGCCATGAGACATTCTAGGAACTCACAGAAGTCTAGTATGGCATTATCAGGGAGTTGTATTAGATTTTGGGAAGATTGGGTTGGTCTTCATCTTGTAGAGTCTTGTAAGTCTCAAGAAGACTTTGGGTTATTTTCTAAGAACATTGAGGAGCCATTTAAGGGATATAAGCAGATTTAATTATCAGAATTTCTTTGGATACGCTTTTGAGAATGCATTGTATAGAGATAAAAACATGGAAGAGAAAATACTTTTGGAGTTGTTTGGGTGAGAAATAGAATAGGTGG
Organism: Marmota flaviventris; assembly: GCF_047511675.1. Lineage (NCBI taxonomy): Eukaryota > Metazoa > Chordata > Mammalia > Rodentia > Sciuridae > Marmota > Marmota flaviventris. Next base: position 79,149,531 of record NC_092507.1, read on the forward strand.
TAACAATCAAATGGAGAGAAAAGATTTGAGATCTCTTTTCAAGGCAGAATTGATTGAACTTGCTGTTAATTAAATTCATGAGAGAAAGGGAGGAAATGATTAAATGATTTCTGAATCTAGCTACTCATGGGTGGTGGTGTCTATTAACAGGATGTGGAAAAACATTATTTTGGCAAAGTGAATGAAGCACTTTTCTGTTTTATACTCATTGAGTGAAATTCTTATGAAGGACATTTAAATGGTGGTGTGACACTTAGGCAATTAGATATGTGAGTCAAGAGCTTTTAGGAGAGCCCAGGGCAGGAAATTTGGAATGTGATTTATAAAGAAAGCCATGAGAATGCATGAAATTATCTAGGAAACAAGTGGAGCAGAGAATGTGACTCAGAATAGTGGCATCATTTATAAATTTGGAGAGGTAAAATAAACAAAAAAGAATGATCAGTGAGTTTGGAGAAAACCAGAAAAGTTCAGTGTTATAAAAACTAAAAGAAATAGAGTGTTTAATATTAATATATTAAGCTGTATTGGATGATGGTGAGAGGTGGATTAAGATGAGAGAAAAATGCTTATTGAATAACATTTTGTATCAAAAATAATTTATTTGGAGTAGTAAAGATACAAGCCAGAAATGTTACTGATTTTAGCAGTTCCTAATTTACATGTCAAAACTGGGCTTCTACACATGAGGAACATAAGAAGATTCAGAATAATGATAATAAAGGAAGTGGCGGAAGGAAACTACCTTTAAGAATTCTGAATGACAGTGGAGAAAGTGGAAGGGGTAAATGTCATCAAGGCTCAGACAGTTTTTACTGTGAACTGAAGAAGACAAATGGAATAGCAGCCGAAGAGGGGAGGGATGGGAAATAGTATATATATGTATATATATATATATATATATATATATATATATATATTTTTTTTTTTTTTTTAAATTGATGGGAGATAATTAGAATCTCTTTCTTTACACTAATAGGAATGATCCAGTGGAGAAGAGGATATTGGTATAGGAGAGAGTGGAACTAATTGAAGATATTGTAGCACCTTTGAGAAAGGGATCTAGAGCTTCAATGGGATATGGCTTTGATAGAAGGAGAAACACCTTTCTGTTGAAATGTGGTGAAAAAGAAGATGAGTATAGATAGATACTGGTTGTATTACACATTGGAAAGTTGGAAGATGACTAAAAACAAGTTGGTAGCTTCTATTTTCTTAGTGGAATATGAAGTAAAAATTATAGCTCAGAGTTACACAGAACAACCTAAAGAGTAAATAAAATAGTCATCTTGGAGAGTAAGAAAATGTAATTACAAAATGTTGGTGATGTATCATAGCAATTTGAAGTTTGTAATAAAGCAGATAAGACTGTAAGGTTTCTTTCAAGAAGGAAAAAAATGCTTACTATTCCTATTACTTTTAAATGCCATCACTTTAATCTTTTTCTAGTAGTTGTCCATATTATGAATTAGGAAAAAAAATCCACAAATTTTCTTTCTCATTGCTATGATGATTTTGATACGATGTTCCATCAATAGCAGCTCACCTATCAGATCATTTGGTGCTACCACATAAGGATTCAACTTTGAATGTGTCCTCAGTTTCTTCTGGACCCTATGTATGGATTGATCCTTTTAGTATGAGAGTATTTTCTTAAGTACAGTGGTCCTTTATAAATGTTATTTTTTTAAAAAAGAATTTCATCCATCTTATCCTTGAAACTTTTGATTATATCTAGTTCTGCTTTGTTCTTCTTTTCCCCCCACTTTTTCCTTCCTCATACTTTCTTTTTATTCCCTGACCTTAGTTTGGCATCTTGTGGGATAGGGTTTTCCTCCCCGACCCTTTTTTGACTCTTCCTAACTTATTATTATATAGTATTTTTCATTTCCCCTTTTTCCATAATTGAATTTTCCTGGGTAACTTTCTCACAGTACCCCATTTTATTAGCTTGCTTGTATAAATATTTGTTAACTTCTAATTATTATTATGAACCCCTTTGCACCAGTAACATCTTTGTATTCCTGTCATCTAATATCTTCTTTCCATAATAGTTATTTTTTGTTAAGTAAATGAAATACATGTTCTGTATATTGCTATTTGCTTCTTCTTCCCTTCTATTAGATATGTCCTTGGCTACTGTACTTTCTGCTTTATTTTGCTTAATATTTGTCTTTGTCTTTCAATAATGATTTTCCAAATCTTAAGTTTACCCTATGAATGGCTCCCTGCCATTCATTGCCATTCAATGAAGGATTCTTTATTCCTTTCTCCTTTACATTCTGCCAGTCTGGGCTTCATCCTCTTTCTGATAGTTTCATTCAAGGGGAAAAAAAAAATCTGTATTGATAGCTACTATAATTTTAACATAGTTACTAAGGTTAACTACCAATTTCAGTAATTTTTAGAAGTAATTTCTCAAAAAATGCCTCAAGTAGGAACAATCTAAACCAATTAATTAAACTTTTAAAAACATTTGAAATCTCTCTTATCCAGTATGGTTGTTCGGTTGGTTGTTGTTTTTTAAATCTTTAGGTGCTATGTATATTCCAGAACTAAAGAGAACATTTTTTTTCCTTAAACCTTTCTTACTGTAAACCTTTCATAATCTCAAGTTAAGAAATATTTATTTAAAATTAGAATGTATTATCTATACCTATAAACTAGTAGATCCAGTTTACATTTAATATAGTTTTTGTTGACATTAATATAAAAGTAAAATCTGTATATATTTAAATACATGTGTAAAACTATTTTCTTTTTGTTTCCTTTATGCAGAGATTAAATACATAATGGTTTTCTGTTTCAGAGAAGTAAGCAATGGAATAGAAAAAAAAGGAAAGAAAAAATCTGTAGGTCGTCCTCCTGGCCCATACACAAGAAAAATGATTCAAAAAACTGCTGAGCCACCATTGGTAAGAGTTTATTTTGATATATATTCTCAGAGAGGAAGAATGAATGAAATTACTAAGAAGCTAATGTTTTTACTTACTGTAGACTTATGCTTTAAGTATATATTTTTTCTTTTCCAGGATAAGGAATCAGTTACAGAGAGTCCTACCTTGGATTTACCTTGTTCTATAGGGTAAATAGAAAGTTATTTTCTTCTTTCTTAGGGAAAAAAAGTTTTGGGGGGTGATTAGTATTTCTATTGTTATGTAATATAGTTGTTATACCATTTAAATTCTTTTGTCTCAGGAGAACTGATGGTCCTGCACATTCTTCTAATACCTCAGATGTGGATTTCACGGGTGCTTCCAGTGCAAAAGAAACTACCTCGTCTAGCATTTCCAGGCATTATGGGTAGCCATTTTATGTTTTTATTCTGTAACAATTTTCTCTTGGATGTGCACACCCCACCCCTACCCCAGTGGTGATTGAATAGTCTGTCTTTCAGAGGCAGTTGATAGAAGGATTTAGAGACTGTGCCCTTTCTCTTAGGCCTTTTAATGTTGCTGTTAACAAAAGTGTCTTGCTGATTTTTTTAAAAATAATTCGAATCGTGTCTGATTTATCAGATACTGATAAGCCTTGTCAATTAAAGGATTTTAAATTTGGAATTGTAAAAATATATCAGTCCCCTTTATTAAAATTTTATTTAACCCAACTCTAGAAGGACACATTTTTCCAAAACCATCATATCAATATGAAAAGTTAAGTCTACTTGAGGTCGGAATTACTTGTTTTCAAGTTTTACACATTCTTAAAGTTTTATTCACAATTCAAAAAATGATCTTTTAAATAATGTAACATTCTAAATTCAAGAGCTAAAATGTGATAATGTGAGCTTTGTTTTGGTAAGGGGTAGGGATTCAACTTGGGGGCATTCAACCACTGAGCCACACCCCCATCCATTTTTTGTATTTTATTTAGAGACAGAGTTTCATTGAGTTGCTTAGCGCTTTGCTAAGTTGCTGAGGCTGACTTTGAACTCAGCATCCTCCTGCCTCAGTGTCCTGTGCCACTGGGATTACAGGTGTGTGCAACCATACCTAGCATGAGGTATTTTTTTTTTTTTTTGCCCTTTAATTAGGTACTCTGCTAAGCTTTTTATATAAATTTTTTAATTTAATTCTTCAAATAATTTTTTAGTTATAGGTTCTCCATTTTATATTTTAGGAAACAGTTTAGGGTATCAAATGTTAAGTCCACTGTCACATGTTTAGCATATATCACAGCTGGATTGTTAGGAAATTATGATTGTGGGGCAGGAGTTATAGCTCAGGGGTAGAGCGCTTGCCTTGAACTTGTGAGGTACTGGGTTTGATCCTCAGCATCTCATAAAAAAAAAATAAATAAATAAAGATATTCTGTATTTAAAAAAAATATATCTTTAATTAAAAAAAAAAAGGAAATTGTGATTGTAAGCAAGTGCAATGCCACATGCCTGTAATCCCAGCAGCTCGGGAGGCTGAGACAGGAGGATCTCGAGTTTAGAGCCAGTCTCAGCAAAAGTGAGGTGCTAAGCAACTCATTGAGACCCTATCTCTAAATAAAATACAAAATAGGTTTGGGGATGTGGCTCAGTAGCCAACTGCCCCAGAGTTCAATCCGTGGTACAAAAATTAAAAAAAAAAAATGTTATTGTAAAGTTTTTGAATTTAGCTGTCATGCTGTATTCTCCTTTTTTGTTATAATATCATAAAATCAATTGCTTGCATTTGTTTGAAGAAGATCTCAAACATATAGTTTAACTCCTTCACTTAATTCACTAAAACCACCTTTATTCTAATTTTATTATTTAAGCACATGGAACAGGGTCTTATGTAGTTGATCTTCAATATTTGTTTTAGTGAATGAATGGATGATTTTTTAAAAGTTTTTTATTTTATTGTTTTTGCTTTTTTTGATGATGAGATTATTAAAAATATATGACTTATAGCCTTTTGGTAAGAATTTGCCTCTTGAACTCCTAGCTTAAAACTTACTTTTTTTTTTTAAGCTTAATAGTGTCTAGTTAGGAAGAAACACTATACAAAAGTGCTGGACTCTGAAATAAGGAAAGCAAGTGATTGTCATTTATTGCTGTAGTTTGGCTGATTTTTATGTAAGCAAGGGTGTGTACTTAAGAGTAGAATGATCCCCAAAACCAGAGAACATCTGTGGGCAGAGGATGTTTTAAAAACTTAGACAATTTTGGCCTTTTCTGTTACATAGGTTGTCTGACTCCAGAAAAAGAACTCGCACAGGAAGATCTTGGCCTGCTGCAATACCACATTTGCGGAGAAGAAGAGGTCGTCTTCCGAGAAGAGCACTCCAGACTCAGAACTCAGAAATTGTAAAAGATGATGAAGGCAAAGAAGATTATCAATTTGAGGAACTCAACACAGAGATTCTGAATAACTTAGCAGATCAGGAGTTACAACTTAATCATCTGAAAAACTCCATTACTAGTTATTTTGGTGCTGCAGGTAGAATAGCATGTGGCGAAAAATACAGAGTTTTGGCTCGTCGGGTGACACTTGATGGAAAGGTGCAGTATCTTGTGGAATGGGAAGGAGCAACTGCATCCTGACTGTAGGACTGAACATTATGTTCACTGCACTCTCATTTTATGTAGGTATCGTTCAAAGTCCTAAAGAAGTCTGGCTTTTAACTCTTTCTTAAAACAACAAGAACAACAACAACAAAAATCACAAAAGAAGATGATACTAGCCTTAACATGTACTTGTTGATGTTATGGATATTGTCATAAAAAGATATCTTTTACAAATCAGAACAGAGACTTAATTTTTTAAATCTTAAGATTTGTAGAATGTTTCTAGGATAGGATATTAAAATTGATTCAAACCCATGCATGGTGTTAGATAATTTTTCTAATTATTCCATTGAGTCAGTTTTTGTGATTAGTGGTTATCAGAGCAAACAGATCATGTAGATAGCACAAGTCTTTGGAGAAACATTGTCTGTTTTGTTACCAAAATGTTGGAAGAAATTTATTTCAATACCTTTTAGATTTCATAAAGTGCAGTGTATATAATGCCTACTGAAAGACTGTAAAATATTGAAATTTTCTTTCAAGCAAAGTGTAAAAAAAAATATATTGAGCCTGTAAATTGCTCTGTGACTAGACTTCATTGTCGTCTTAATATATTCTTTGCATGTACATATATATACACATGTGTGTATATATATGTGTGTGAATATGTGACCTATGCAATACAAATTATGGGAATGGGCAGCTTTGGAGTATATATCCCATAATTCTTTATTTCAGGAATAGTTGCAGTATTTACACAGCAGCATTTCTTCTCAGGCTTTTATTGGGTGCTGTTGCTTGCTATGTATGAAGAGAAATGTGTCAGACAAGTTTAGTGTGTACTGAAGAAGGGTGTGAACAACAGTGTTCATGGGCTTTTAGAATGCTTTTCACTTTCAGTCCTTGTAACTCAGCTGTTCGATACCTAAAACAAATTCAAATAATATCAACATCTCCTTTTATAAGTAACGTTTTCAAATTTTCATGGCACATTATGATTGTAAATGTCTCTCAGTTTTAACAGTAAGTCTGTAGGAGTCCCCTGAAGATTCCTGAAATGTCTGTAGTAACTGTTAGTAATGTTTGAATAAGTGTAGTATGAACAAAGTATTTTATTGCACAGGGTTAACAAACAGTATGTTGCCAGCTAAGGCTACTGCTGTTTTTTTTTACAACATTACCTCTTGTTTTTATAAAATGTACCAAGATTTAAATTGATAACTTTATTTTACGTGTAAAAAAAGAAAATAGTTTCTTTTATCACCAGTGTTAGAGTTGCCTTGTTTCTTTTTGTTTTGTTTTGTTTTTGTTTTCTTTCTTAGCCAAAGAGTAAACAGAAGAATATTCTTATTTTGGTGGCTATTCATTTTACTTTTACAAAATGGCTGGTGGATTTTAGACTAATAATTGGGGAATTTGCCACCAAAATGAAAAATATATAAAGTGTAGTGATGACAGAGTGGTAAAAATGTGGGTTAGTACTTATTTATTCCATTAATTGATTATTTGACTGTTTGTAAAGAAAGTTGCTTTATTTCTTTAAACATCTTCAAAAGATGACTTTTTCTCGTCACATAGCCAAAAGAAGCAGAGAACTGCGTTGTCCTGCATTTGGTTCCTGGTTGACCAGGTATAAATGAGCTTTACAAAAGTGCAAATTAAAAACTGTCACTTCTGTTTACCTCCACCAAAACTTGATTTCCCCCTAGCTATTAATTTAAAGTTGCCTTTCCTGCAGCTGCAATATTTTGAATAACACACAGAGTTTGTGTTGATTTTTGAATGTTTGTTTATGTCTAGGGGTAATGGAAAATGTAAATCCCGTGTAACCTTATTCACTCCACCTGTATCATATTACTTCATTTCCCCCAAAGTCCTTGAATTCTAACTGAACACCAGCAGTATTTTTAGTAACTCTTTCTTTAACATACTTGGAAGACAATTTATTGAGCTGAACTGTCTTTAGACGTAATTATTGTGAATGTCTGTTTTATTTTATCATGGTGGTTCACATGGCTCTGATGTTCAGTTTGTATTTTTGGAATTGCTTTACTTAGAATTAAAACAGACCAACATTAAATGTGTGTATTTTTTAAAGAGCTAATGAGTTTTGCTTTTGTATTTGCTTGAAAATACACACTAGTGCAAAGTTGACTGCTTTTATTTAGCTAAGGAGGCAAGGATTTTCTTACTCCACTGCAGATACGTTTACTTGAATTAATCTTTATGAAACTTTGCTTTTGTTTTCTTCTTGTCCCTCACGTGATATTAGTAATTATAGCATGTTCATCTTAAATGGTTTTTTTTTTAAAAATAAGATAATATTTAGCCAGCTTCCATACTTCAAAGAGAATATGCCTCTTTCTACCTTGTCCTCAAACTTCAAAAAAAAAAAAAAAAAAAATTCAGTCTTCCCAACTATTTATTTTCTTTTTGCTTATATAGAAGATGTCAGGGTTCATATAAAAGAATGTCCTATTTTTTTAAAAAAAACTTTGCCCTTAGACTACAGAAAGATGTAAAAATAATCCACTGTATTCATTTTAATCCAAAATAAATAGATTTTAGTAAGTACTGTAGTAGGAAGTGACAAACATGGATTCTTGGACTCTTTAATAACCAGACTAGAGCACAATAGGAGTAATCAGAATTATTCTATAAATTATGATCAAGTCAGATATTTAGTAATGATAACTCTAGCAATATCTGACTTGATCATAATTATAGTATAAGAAGTGAGTAGAGAAACTGGATACTAAGTAACACCGTATTTGTCTAGTATCCTCAAGGAATGAGATGTGTCCTTCAACAGATTTTTCCACTGGATTTAAAGCAAACCAATAAAAGCCTTCACAAATGATATAAAATGTACTTTTTGTTAGAACAAAAAAATACATGTTCGAAATCACTAATCTACTTTTTGTTTCTTGTATTTACTAGAAGATATTGAATTGCTTTTTTTTCTCCACCCTATGACATTCCTTCTCAATTGGGGGGGCATGATATATTATCATCAAATGGGCAAAATTAGTTTAGGTAATTACACAAACCTTAGGTAGTGGATTTAAGCCCTCTGAAGTTAAATCCTACCTGTCAAAACTATTTTGTTTCTTATTATTTAATTACTATTTTTATGTTTCCTTAGTTATTACATGAGCAGCTTTAACCTTAAGGTTATGTACCCTGCACAAGTTATGAAACTATAGCAAACAGTTAAGTTTTGGAGGAGCAATTGTTTGATATTGGAAAACATTTGAGTTTGCACGTGCCTGATCTTGGCCACTGGTTCCCTTCTGGATGTTGTCAGTTTGATACTCAGCACTTCTCTGTATGACCTGGGCTAGATAATTAAACTAGTTTATATTTTGTTGTTTTATTTTACCAAGGGGATTCAACCATTTATGTGCTAAAAAGATAAAATGTTAAAAATTTGAATATTTTGAAGCTTGTTAAAAAGTTCAAAAAAAAAAAAAAAATGGGGAGAGGTTGTGTACTAGGGATTAAACCCAGGGCCTCGCACATATTTAGGGCACTTAAAAAAAAAATAGCAAACAGGGGCTGGGTTGTGGCTCAGTGTTAGAGTGCTTGCCTAGCAATAAATGAATAAAATAAAGGTCCATCAACATCTTTAAAAAAAAAAAAGAAAAGAAAAGCAAGCAGAGGTTAAATCTAAGCCCATTGGCCAGGAGTGGTGGCACACACTCTGTAATCCCAGTGGCTTGGGAGTCTGAGGCAGGAGGATCACAATCCAGTCTCAGCAACTTAGTAAGGCCCTAAGCAACTTAGTGAGAGACTGTCTCAAGAAACAAGAAGGCCTGGGGATGTAGCTCAGTGCTAAAGCACCCCTGGGTTTAATCCTTGTTGCTGATACAAAAGAAAAAAAAATGCCCACCAGGAGCCCTCCTAACACACACACATACAAAAACAGAAACAAACAAAAAAACACCCTTTTTTGGGGGGTTGTTTTGGTGGTGTAAGGTATTAGACTCAGGACCTCTAGCACTGAGCTATATTTCCTTAGCTGCCTCATACTTTTTAAAAAAATTTGAAATTGGGGAGGCTCACTAAGTTGCCAAGGCTTGGTCATTAACTGGTAATCCTCCCGCCTTAGTCTCCTGAGGCACAGGAATTACTGGTGTACACACCACATCTGGCTGTAAAAATAAGTTTAATGGGGCACAGTGATGCACACATGCAAACCCAGCCACACAGGAGGCTGTGGGCAGGAAGATGGAGAGTTTGAGGACATCCTGGACAACATTTTTCAAAATAGAAAGGACTGGAGACATACCTTGGTGATTAAAAAGTGCCCCTGGATTTCATCCCCAGTTTAAAACATTAAAGAATTGTTTTGAAAGAAATGAACATTTTCAAAAGTTTTACTTTTCATGTAAAATAGCATTTTTAAAAATGATTTAAGGGCTGGGGATATAGCTCACTTGGTAGAGAGCTTGCCTCACATGCACAGGGCCCTGGGTTCAATCCTCAGCACCACCACCAAAAAAAAAAGATTTTAAAAAACAACTTCTGGATATTCTGTACATAAGTCACTGATTTACACAGTTTGATATATATCACTTTTATAAGTAAATTAATTATTAGATTTACTCAAAATGCAATTTAATAACAGCATCTAGAATTGATAGTGGGGTTGTAATCAATATTGTTTTAATCACTAATTGACATATTTGTCTTTGACATTAGTGGATGTAAGGTAATCTTTCCTATACAGAATTTGCATAAATACCTTGTAAATACATCTTTTCTTTGAGGAGACATGGAAGTTTGAGGAGATGGAACTTGTGGGAGAATTAAGGGAGGCAAAGCCGGTTGACTCATGTAAGACTTAAAGAGGCTCTGTTTTGATTTCTACCAAGTTTTCCAGAATCTAAAAGTATATTCTATGACAAGTCCCTTGTGAAATTATACTAATTATAATTTTGTAGAACCTTGATTTTGTTATTTTAATTCCAGATATAAATTTCCTGGTGAAGAATTACATCTTTGGAAACCCATTTTTGATACCTGTTTATAAATCACACTTTGTTCTTTAAACAACTTTAAGCCAATTTAAGACCAGAACATTAAAATGCCTTCTTATTGAAGGGTTTTCTAGAATATATTAAATATTTCATACTTTAAAAATCATTTTTGGCAGGATAGTCTTTCCTACTTACTGAGATTATGAACATTGAGTATTGTGTGTTACTGTAATATGGTTGTGTTCACAGGGAACTGGATATGGATAGAAGAATCATCCTTAGATTGTGATTTTTTTTATATTTGTTTTTTCATATATATTCTGTGGGAGTCTTCATGTTTGTTTATATTCACAGTGTACTTAGTGGTTTTCTTTCCCACCTAGTTTCTAAACATTCATAATCTGCTATAGACTGGAAAGGATTTAAGCAAAGTTTTCTGAGACAAAGAGTACTCATGTAAATAAACGTTTAAACCTTAGTTAACCTACAATTATGATTTCTTTAGACTTTGAGAGTTTATTTTATAAAGAAAAAGTACATGGCTTTAAAAAATATTTACTACTCAAAAGGGCTTTTTTTATTTTGTTGCTTCCTACTTTATGAAATAGAAGGAGTTGAGGTTCTAGAAAATTGACAGCTGGATAATTGAGATATGACTATAATGTAGAGTAAGTTGACTATTTTGTAGTTCCCTATAGGACTTCACATTTCTTTAAAAATAACAAAAATTCCCTGGCAGCTATAGCACCATGGTTTTTATTAACTGGTAGCTGTAATAAGACTATAGCTCGAATTATTTCATGTGTTCTGTGTGTGATGAGAAGAAATAGTGTTTTGCCTAGCATGGTATTACCTAGGTAGTACTGCCAGGTGTGGTGGTGTACTCCTGTAATTCCAGCTACTGGGGGGATTGCAAGTTCAAGGCAAGCAAGATCTTGTCTCAGATTTTTTTTTTTTTTTTTTTTTTAAAGCTCTGGGGAATATAGCTCATCAGTAGACTGCCTGCTTAGTATGTGCAAGGCCTTCTGTCCAATCCTCACTAACACATCCATACACACACACACACACACACACACACACACACAAAGTATCATTTTAAAGAACAGCAAGTTGACAATGACATGGTTTTATTTGCATATTTCATAGTCATAAGCTCAAAGGAACAGAGAAGAGATACGGTGTTTTAGTAGTAATTCAATATTTACACTACTGTATAGATTACATGAATTGTAATAATATTAGTAATTTGGTTATTTAGTATCTTGCAAAAATTATCTGCAATTAGTTGACCACTTGTCAATGAAGATCATGTCAACTTTCAGAGGATAATTTTTATTATTTTATTTCACTTAAGTTTTTAATGACAGCAGAATGTATTTCAATTCATCATACACAAATGGAGTGCAACATTTCAGTTCTCTGGTGGTTGTACACGGTGTAGCGACGCACCATTCATGCAACTGTACATGTACCTAGTGTAATGATGTCCATCTCATTCCACTCTTTCCTACCCGCCATTAACCCCTCTCCACCCTTTCAGTTTTAGAAATGGTTAGATGTAAGATTTTGCACTCTTGTATTATTTAATCAATTTCAGCAGTATTACTTTAAATGCTGGTATTGTTTGGCTCTGGAATGTCCCCTAAAGGCCCATGTGTTAAAAGTGTGGTTTCTAGCCCTTGCTGCTATTGGGAGATGGTTGAACCTTTCAGAGGTAGGCCTATTGGGAGGACTTTAGGTCACTGAGTTGGGACAGTAGCTTTGAAGGAAATAGTGGGACTCCAGCCTCTTTTAACTCTTTCTTACCCTCTTTTGCTTCCTGACAATGAGGTGATTGGTTTTCCTCTGCTACATGCTTCTGCCTTGGTATGTTGCCTCACACAAAGCAGTGGAACCAAATGATCATGGACTGAAACCTATGAAACCATGGGCCAAAATAAACTTTTTTTATTCAGTTGATTATGTCAGGTATTTGTTACAGTAAAAGAAGGCTGACTAACAGTTGGTACTGAGAGGTTGGGTCATTACCATGATTAAACCTGATGATGTGGAAAAGCCTTTGGAATTGTTTGGCAGGATGAGTTGGGGAAAGTTGGGAGAAGCAAGCTAGGAAACACCTAGAATGTTGTCATCAGCAGATCTTAAATTCTTTGGGGGGCTTTTTGGGGAAGATCAGAATGCTGATAAGAATGTGGACAATAAGGGCAATGCTGATGGTTTCAAATGGAAATAATTCTTGGAAATTGGACTAGTGGTTACTTGTGTAAAGCCTACATTTTGTCCATGTCCTGAGACTGTGGGAGACTTGAGTTTAAAAGTGACATAATATATCTGGTGGAAGAAATTTCAAGGCAGCACAGTATTCAGGTAGTGGAATAGGGGGAATGAGGGGAAAGAAAAGGGTGGGGAAGGGGAACAGGGTCTGAAATGGAGTAAATCAAATTGTATGCATGTATGATTTTGCCAAAATGAACCCAACTACTACTTAAAATACAGTGCTCTTAAAAAAAAAAAAAAAAGGAGCAAATAGATAAGGGGAAATTTGTGTTTTGACCAGAAAGGGGCACATCTATAGGTGCACCCAAGGAGTGAATGACTGCAAGAGAGCCAAATGCTTTAAACTGGGACAATGGAAAGAATGCCTTATGGGCACCTCAGGAAGATTTTCTAGGACACAATCCTTTAGAGAAGAAAACCCTAAAGTATATATCATGTGGAGTAAAAAGTACTCCCTTTCTGCATCTAAACCTGACTGGTAGGAAACAATGCTATTTTGTTTCTAATTTGTTGCTTCTCTGCTTAACCCCAAATTGTTGTGTCTTGGCTGGCAACAAAAGAATTACTGAACTAGTTACAAAGAAATGAAAATGTGTTTTAGAAGAATGGGGCAATGTAAGCAGGGAAAACAAGGGAAGAGATCTTTTATCCTCACTGCAACCCCCCCCCCCCCCCCAAAAAAAAAAAGGTTTTACTATTTCCTAAGTATGATATAAAAATAGTGCTCAGGGCTGGGGTTGTGGCTCAGCGGTAAAGCGCTCGCCTAGCACGTGCGAGGCCCTGGGTTCGATCCTCAGCACCACATAAAAATAAGTAAATAAAATAAAGATATTAAAAAAATTATATTTAAAAAAATAGTGCTCAGTGAAAAAAGTCAGACAACACAAAACTGAGATTCAAAAAGTTCTCCCAGTTGTACAAATCCAGAGGTGGTGATATGTTTAGCCTTAGCCTCCTAGATTTGTGTTCCTGTTAGTTAATTAAAAGGAACATTCATGTTTTGAAACTTTACTTTTCATTTAATAATTCAGTGTGCCTAACCTGTGTATCAAGAAATGCTATGTTCTGGATATTATGTGGTGTGGTACCCTCTGCCTTGGCACACATTAATTATAAGAATTTTAGTAATTCTCAAAATTTTCTTATTCTAAAATATTTAACCTTGCTTTGGGTGTATTGTGATGAATGTAGCATGTATTATATGCTGTAGGGATATAAGAGAATTGTACCCTGATCTTACCTTGGGTGGCTAGGCAGGAAATAATTTCCTTTGATAATACATGCACTGTCTGCATAATATTTTCTAGACTTTTCCTGTTCTAGATAAACTGTTGTTATTTATTCTTTGCAGTTTGGCCAAGGATATTTCCCAGCATATTTAAAAAATTTATGTCCCTTTGCAATTTAAGAATTGAGTATTTTATATTACACTTAACAAACTGCTTCTCAACTACATGTGCTATATATGCTTTAATTTTTGAGATACCTTTCAGAAAAAACTTTATAGATGAAGGAATCAATCATCCTATGTTCAAATTTTTCCTTTAGTGTGTATGCCACAATTGTCCCCCGAAAAGTCAATAACCACTGCTTTAGAGATTCACAAAATGATGACTATGACATTTGATAAACAGGTTTGGTCTTTCCATGGCAATGTTCTAATAACCACTTCTAATAATGACAGTCTTTTAGTAATCATATATTATGATACACTTCATCATAGTATAACTTCTGGGTAGTGTTTTAGAATATGGAATTGCTTCAAAAAGGAAAAGAGTTGGAACTTTATGTGAAAAATGATCAGGTTCAATTCCCCAAGTTCCCTGAAGAACTTAGTATTCACTTTTCTACTTACAGCAGTAACTAAAATCCAACTGATCTAGCACCTAAAATGACAGTTTTTCAATAGGTTCTTTTTGATTTCATTATAGTCTTTATTCATTCAGAAATATGTATATACCAATACTTTAATGCCTGTTTCAGTTATAAAATACTTCTGCCCCAACATATTTTCCACAATAATTATAGATTCATGGGAAGTTAATCAGTAAAAAAGAATGTACAGGGAGATTCTGTATTTTTCTTTATAAAATTTGTTCTAATGCACTATTACGTAGTATATAGTTTTATGGAATTTTATCTCTTGTCTGTGTAACCAGTGTCAAGATATGGAATGTTCTACCACAAGCCCCCTTTTATACCATCTAAATAAGCTGACAGAAATCTTTAGGTGTCTCTTTCTGCATTCCGTTTTTTTTTCTTTCTTCTTTTTGTGGTGCTGGGCATTGAACCCAGGGCCTCCTGCATGCGAGGCAAGCACTCTACCAACTGAGCTACATCCCCAGCCCTCTCCATTCCATTTTATGTTTGGGCTTCTGAAAGTCTTGTCATAAACTGAAGCCATCCCTAATCTGTCTTCCATTCCTAGCACATAGCAACCACTAATCTATTTCACATCTCTAAATAGAAATAATATTGTAATTTTTTTCTTTCTTTTTTTTTTTTTTTTGATGGTGCTAGGGATTGAACCCAGGGCTTTGTGCATTTGAGGCAAACACTCTACCAACTGAACTGTATCCCCAGCCCTGTAAACTTTTTGAGATAGGCTTTTTTTTTTTTTTTACTGAGCATAATTCCTTTAAGGTCAATCTAAATTGTTGCATGTATTGAGTTTGTTCCCGGAACAATGACAGCTCAATGGTAGTGTACATGTATAAAGAACCTGTTTGACTCCCAGCAACACATGTGCATGCACACATATGCATACAGAATTTCTTTGAAATACTGCAGAGTATTACATAGTATAAACATACTAAAATTTAATCATTCACTTATTCAAGTACATATGGGTTGTTTTCAGGTTTTTGCTATTGAAGTCAGGTGGAAGAGATAAGGCTAGACAGATAGGGAAATGGGCCCCTGGTTGACTTCCTGAGCAGAAGAGCACAAACAACAACTGTAATTTTTTTGCTAAGAAACTTGTAAAAAGGTTGGACCATATAAAATTGGGATGAATGTGACTTGGAGTCACAGCCTCGTCAAAGAAATAAAAATGCCCCATCAATATTTTGATTGGACTAAAAGCTGTATGAGTGCCTTACCCAAGATTGGGCAGGGTGCTGACTTTCTTAAATCTATAGATCCATATAAACCCTTACACAATAGCCATCTGATTTGTTTTCACCTTCTGTTGTCCATGAATTTTATTCTTTAAATTTGTGAGACAAGCCAGCTGACAACACACTCTCTATTACACTATTACAAATAAAGCTGCTTTGTGTTCAGGATTTTATTTGAGCAAAATTGTCATTTCTTAGGGAAAATGTCCAGGAGTACAAAATGCTGGGTTGCATTTTAAGTGCATGTTAAATTTTATAAGAAACCACCAAGAATATTTTCGAGAGTGGCTCTACTATTTCATACCCAATGTGTGAGTGAGTACTTCAATATCTTGCATTCTAGCAAAGCAACCCTAAAATATATCTTCTGAAGTTCTGGTCTCTAGTTTTCTCCTACAAATGCCAATACTATTAGAATTGAATTCAAGAGTAGAAAGGTTAGGTGTAGTCCAACCTCCCATTTGATACTGTATGTACAAATAATCACTTTTATAACATTTGATGATTATTACTATTAATCTTAAACTTACAGTATTGGGGGCTGAGGATATAGCTCAGTTGGTAGAGTACTTGCCTTGCATGCACAAGGCCCTGGGTTAGATCCCCAGCACAACAAAAAATTTTCAGGATTGCGAAATATAACGTTAAGTGAGTTTTTTTTTTTTTTATTAGTGTTGGATAATTCTCATTGTTCATTTTACTGCTTCCCCATTTTCTTAGCTTATATAGGAAGAAGACACTAATACACCTAAGACTATTTAAATGGAAAAACTCTAGTAAAAGCAGTGTTTTTGTTTTTTTAAGTTCACATTATTAAACTGTTGATTCAGTAAATAACCTACAGGGTTTTTTCCTGCCCTACATCTTCTCGTCTTTTTCTTTTAGATGTAGAGACTGTCTTAATATACTCTCTTGCACATAATATTATTCTAGGCCTGAATTCTTGAATCTGTGCCCTTCTCTGGACATAAATTTTAATAAGTGTATACGGCTCTAGTTTATGATACAAGGCTTTCAGAAGTCCAGGCAAGGTCCAGGCTCATACATGCTATATTTTAACAAGTTTTAAGATAAATTTAAAATATTTCTACAAATGAAGAAATAGGCTAAAAGGAGCCTGATTTCCTAAGATCATCCAGTTAGCAAATGTTCACAGGTAACTTATAGAATTCCGTATTGTACTGAATAAAAAGTAAGATGTCTGAGCCATCTTCCAGACTTAATAAATTCCTGGGACAGAGGAGTGGAACAAATTCCCTGGTGGTACATGTCTGTAATCCCAGTGACTAAGGAGGCTGAGGTTGGAGTATCCCAAGTTCAATGTCAGTCTTAACAAGTCAGTGAGACCCTGTCTCAAAAAAAATAAAAAAGGACTGTGGATGTAGCTCAGTGGTAAAGCATTCCTGGGTTCAATCGTTAGCATGAACAAAAATCCCAAGAAAACTGATGATTTTTGCCTCTTTATATTTTGAGGCTCTTTTAGGTACAGTGCATGTCTAGGCAACAGATTAAAATGTACACACATAAATAGAACACAAACTAGTATAATATAAAGAGATGCAAGGAACTATGGGTATTTAAAATGGGACTGGAAACCCATTTAACTTAGATTGAGATCAAGGAAGGATTTAAGGAGTAGACAGCATTTATAATAATTAGTAGATAAGATTTTCTTTGAAAATATTTTTATTCAGTTTAAATCCCCGGCAACTCCACCAAAAAAAAAAAAAAAAAAAAAGGGTAATTTTTATTATACTTGGTACTCGTAGTCCATTGCTCATTTAAGATGGCTGTTCACAAATATAAAGCAAAACTGTGCATTACACTTCAGATGAAAAAATCATTACATGCTGAATTTATTTCTTTAGAAACTTCAGATAAAGATTTTCATTTGAAAAGATATATGATCACATGTACTCAGTTTCAATTTTAAGATATAATGTTTAAGAAAAATAAATACACTTGACATGAAATTACATTTCAATTTGTAGTTTCTTTCAATGCTACTTTAAAACAGTTATTTACTTTCTGTATGTTGACATTCAAATGAAAAACAGTACTTTAATAATGATCTAAATGCAAATCAGAATGAACTTCAGGCCTTAAATATTGTAGTACTTTAAGTTTATATAATTAATAAGCAAAGACAAAATCAGCTCTTAAGTGATAAACATGTTAGCATAGTTTTAATTTAGAAAGTGACATTAGAAAATGACATGAAACAGATAAAATGCCTTCAAAATGATTTTTGTTCTTCATTTATAAATTTTAATTTTTTGAGCCAATATAGGTAACATGCTTGTTAAATATTTCACTCTTCATTTTGTTTTGTGTCTATAAAAATATAATTGTCCTTTAATAATCCTAAATTCTTTGTTTTCCAAATAAAGCCACTATTATATGGTGAGTAGTTACTGAATCATAGGTTTAAAATCAGTGGCAAAATCACCTATGTAGAAGGTGATGTAACAGCTTAGTTTAGGTAAGAAATTAAGTGTGGTATACAGTAATAGCCTTATATAAGAGGTAGAATTTTTTAATCACAGTTTTATAGAAAAGATGCAGTAGTTGTATCTGTACCCTGCTTTGTTATTTATGGTACTATAAGTATGCTTCTCATTATGAATTTGACAGAAAGGAGAAAAAGGAGGACTTTTTATTAAGAATGATCTTATTGGCCTTTGTTCTGCATGGGCTTATCTTAAGAACCTGAAATATTTTCTTGGCCAAATAAGGTAATTAATTATATATGGCATTTACCTCATTTTTAAAGAGGGGATGTGGCTCAATGGTAGAGAGCTTGACTAACAGGCATGAGGTCCTAGGTTCAATCCCCAATACCAAAGGAAGAAAAAAAAAAAAAAAAAGGTCTCTGAATAGTTTCTAGCCTTCTATTTTTCTAGGGCATAAAAAGTAGGAAAATGTATTTTTTTTTTTCATACCACTGAGTGTAAGTTGTAAATGGAATCACTAATTTTCCTGGGTACTGTTATTGCTTGTCAAGAATTCCTACAATATAAATATAATCTATATATTGATGGGTTCTATGCCCAAATTTATATGTGTAGTACTAGAGATTGAACCCAGGAGCAATCTACTGCTGAGCAACATCCCTAGCCCTTTTTATTTTGTTCTTCATTTTGAAACAGGGTCTCACTAAGTTGTTGAGACTGGCCTCAAATTTGTCAGCCTCCTAGCTCAGCCTCCTGAGTAGCTGGAGGTGTGCACTACCACATCCAGCTAGGCCCAAATTTTTCAGTTGTTTCTAACTCATATTTACTATAATACTATCAATGGGTATAACTTAAAATTTGTTTGTTTTATGATGAAGTTAAATTACTATTACTTGAGTAAGATTATACAGACTGTGATAAAATAGGAGATTTTTTTTATGTATGTATGGCTTATTTAAATATGAGGTGTTTATAACTTGGGACTGTGTTTCTAATCCTTACTTCAACATAAATGAAGTGACTAGAAATGTATAATAAAAATTATAATAAATGTCTACACTCAGTACTAAATTTTATGGTAGAGTATGTTTCATAAATTGTACCTGAATACAAATAAAAGACAATTCAAAACTGAAAAATTATAGAAAATAAAACCCACAAATAGTTTCCTCAGTTAACTGGAACTTAACCTCTAATGATTTATTTTAGGATTGGCATATCATGATCATCAGATTCCAGATATTTATTTATTTGCAGTTCCATTTAAGTGAACATTATTTTGGATCAGATATCCTTAAATTGTTTCTGATAACATCCAGAACTCAGAAAAGGAGAAATTTATTTACATTAGGACCATATCCTTTTAAGCAATATTTCCTTCACAATTGTTGGTAATAATGTATTACTGAAGTCAATAATCATGTTAGAACTAACATAACACTGTTGATAGATAATATAAAAATAAATTTATTTTATCTTATTTACTGTTAAAATTCTATACCTTAATTAAGGTCTAGACAGAATGCATCCTTTTGGATGCTGACCAACCTTTATCTATGTATCTTCACTTTAGAACACTTTTAATTCTACATCTTCATTTCAAAGAGAAAACTTGTCCTAATTTTAATGAGAAAGTATGCTTTTGCAGTTTCAAGAATTAACAAAATGTCAACTTTTGGGAATGTAGGCTAAGTATATAAAACTAATACATTTTGTTAATATTTTACATTGAAATATACTTGGTTTTAAAAATTCTAAAAATGTTTGTTTCAGAGCTGTTTCTATTTATCTTTTAGGAGAGATGCATATGTAAAGAGGAAACTTAATATATTCAATTCATAATTATATAATTTTCACATGATTTATATAACTTACTATATTAAAAACTTTTACAATTGATTTGTAACTGCCACATTTACAAAGAAGTTGTGGGCAAAAGCAGATTTTTGGTGTTGCATTTAGACCCAATATTCATTTCTTTAATTCACTGTGACATATGAAAAATTTTTTCAAAATTAGGAAAATACAATTATTAATATGGCTTCATTCAATTAAACTTATCTTTTATAAAATATTCCTGGTATACACTTAAAAACAACTGAATTGATAAGACTATTTGCACAGAAAGTGAAAACTTTCCTTTCACATTAAAATGATACTTGTTTTACACTTAATGATAAAACATTTTGGAAAATACTACTAATGGTACCAGTTTATTGCATTTTTATGCCTCTTTTTCTCAATGTTAAGTAATCCAATGGAGTTTTAAGTTCTATTTTTCCTCTTATCTTCAAACAGACTCTTCAGCATATAAACCTGAATGGCTGACACCACTACCATGACCACTAAATTAACCATAGACCAGAAATTGACTCTATCAAAATTGCTTTCTTGTATGTTTCGATCACGAGCTTCAAATGCTCTAAGCAGAGTTTGTATATGACCACTTTTGCTTAGTCTGGACTTGATGCTGTTGATGGATTCCTGAAGATAAAGAAAATTATTTTACTATTAAAGAATATTTCAGATATTTTCAGTTAATGATATGCTTTATGCTAAGTTTTTCAATCTAAATACAATTTCAAGATAGACAGGTACATGATTTGATTAAGGGATAGCTATTTTATTACATAAAGAAACTGTAAGGTTATATAATAATTCTTCTGATGTATTTAAATTATTGTGTTTATAGCTACTTTTAAAAGGAACAAAGATACTATTAATTGATAATAGATAATACGAAATAGATAATATGAGTGGCATTTTGAATAAATTATCTTTTTATCCTTTACAACTTTTTTTTTGGTACGAAGAGGGGTGGGGTACTAGGTATTAAACTCAGGGGCACTCTACCACTGAGCCACATCCCCAGCCCTATTTTGTATTTTATTTAGAGATGGGGTCTCACTGAGTTGCTTAGCACCTCGCTGTTACTGAGGCTGGCTTTGAACTCGAGATCCTCCTGCCTCAGGCTCCTGAGCTGCTGGGATTATAGATGTGCACCACCTTGCCCAGCTCCATGTTTTTATCTCACAAAGGAATAGTGAAATTAGAAAATATTCCATTTTTAGATGTGCATACTATACAATCAAAATCATAATCAATATTCCAATATCATATTCATAAAACAAGTCTAACAAAGATGTCCTCTAAATTGTACATTTTCTGATAAAATATTTTTATAATAGAGTCCTGTTGAAACAAGTTATTAAAAATGATACAGCTGGGCATGGTGATACAAGCCTGTAATTCCAGTTGCTTGGAAGGCCGAGGCAGGAGGATTGCGAGTTCAAAGCCAGCCTCAATAGCACCAAGGTGCTAAGCAACTCAGTGAAACCCTGTCTCTAAATAAAATACAAAATAGGGCTGAGGATGTGGCTCAGTGGTCAAGTGCCCCTGAGTTCAATCCCTGGTACCAGAAAAAATAAATAAATTAAAAAAATAAAAAATAAAAACGATATAAAGGCCATATGAACAGAAAGTAAGATGGAGATTTAAAATGTCAAACTGTTTATGGCAAAGGTAAGAAAATACTAGAAACATATTTTCTTGAATAATAAATACAAAATGCTTAGTTATCAATTTCCGTCACACAGTAAGGCCTCTGAAATTAATAATTTTTATTATTTTATTAAAAATCATACTAACCAGAATGTCTTCTAGTTTCATCTCCAACATATCTGTACCAGTAATATATTTCTTCCAGTCTTCTTGTTCTTGTGCCTGTTCTCCCATATTATCCAGGATTAATTCAAAGAAAATTACTTTCTCAGAAATAGTGCTGAATGTATTGTCAAAGCAGAACATGTAGTCACCAACTTCAGTCTCAACCCTGTATTAAAAAAAAGTGCATATTTTCGGTTATCTATATTTCTACTTGGGATCAAAGGAAAAACAACTAAAGGTAAAAGAAAAGAAACAACATGGTTTATAAAAATTCAACAGCTTCCTAATAGATTTCCTTAGTATTAACAATAATTTTTAGTTTCTTGGGAAAAACCAGCCTGGACATATATACATTCAAGTAACTGCATCTGTTTTTGGAACAGAAAAATATTAAAAACCTGAGTATAAGATAATTCAAATAAACTTAATTCTTTATAAATGTTAAAAGCTAATTTTATCATGAGTTTGTGTATAAACATGTCTTCCAACCTATCTTTCAAGTGAAATTAATCTGTAAACTGAGTTTTGTTTTCAAAAGTAGCAATGAACTCTCTATACTAAGTGCTTTCTTCCAGTATTCCTAACTAAATACATTTTTATAATACAGTTTTCAATGGTTAGAGATGAGGCCTACAGTCAATAATCAGAATTTTATTCCTAGTGGCATTACCTTTACCGAATAAATGCCATTCACATTATTACTTCACATTCAAAAGAACTGGTAGTTTTTTCCATGGTTCATTCATTCGTTCATTCGTTTGTGAGTTTCCTTCCTTCCTCCCCTACTGTGGACCCCAAACAACAAGAAAACAAACAAGAACAAACACCACTTCTTTGAAAGACCAGCAAAATTAGTTTACATTCTTATATCATTGAAACACCAGTTATTCAGTTAATTATTTCAAAAGAGACTGTTGATAACACTTTAAGAAACTGGCCAAAAACCAACTCAAATACTCTGGTAGGGCAACTGAGTTTATAAAACCTACCCTACGACAACTACTGACTCAGATGCTATATGATCTAAAATTCAGTCAGAGTAACTGTAAATAACAAAGAATCTTTAACAAAATTCAGTGTACTTAATGTGTCCATTAATCTTTTCCCACATGAAAGTTTTCTTTATTCTAATGAGATTTTTAAAAAATATTTTTAAGTTATAAATGGGTCTTTTATTTTATTTATTTTTTTATATGTAGTTCTGAGGATTGAACCCAGGGCCTCACACATGCCAGGCAAGTGCTCTATCACTGAGCCACAACTCCAGCCCCGATTCTAATGATATTTCTAATAAAGGTTTTGATATATCTAGCAAGTTTCCTGTTTCCTTAGATGAACTTCTAAACCTTCTCAGTTACATTTTATTTTAATTTCATTTATTTATTTATGGTACTGGGGATTGAACTTAGGGTCACGCAAACACTGAGCCACATCCCCAGTGCTGTTTTGTATTTTTTATTTAGAGATGGGGCGATGGGGCCTCACTGAGTTCCTTAGCACCTCGCCATTGCTGAGGCTGGCTTTGAACTCCCAATCCTCCTGTCTCAGCCTTCCGAGCTGCTAGGATTAAGAGGCGTACACCACTTGGCCTGGCTTTGCATCTGATTTTATATTAAGTCATTTAATTTTCTTTTGCAGTACTGGGGACTGAATTCAGGCTCTCACATGTTAGCTACCACTAAGCTCTATCCCTAGTATCCTAGCTGCATTTTAAACTGTTTATCATCTGATTCTATTTACTTTCTCAAGAAAGGCTTCAACTGGAATTGGGGGACTTAAGGAGTTGGGGTGTGAGGTCAGAACTGCTATGGATTAATATTTCTAATCTTTTTGTGGTCCAGTGTTACATTTGTAGCCTTCAAATATCCTTTATTTCATCATTTTTATTACACTGGACATTACCTTTTGTCTTAGAATATCTTTTCTATACAACACTATAAAAATCATGCTTGAGAAAGGGAGGATCCAAACTATACTTTTCAGTTAAGATCTTCAGTGAAATTCAGATTAATTTGGGGGCAACTGTCATATATCAAAGGATGCTGAGTGCTTACTGCAACTTGAAAAGGCATTTCCTGAGGAAAACATTCTCTCACAGAAGTCACCATGCCTAAGTTCTGTTGTCAACTTATTGATTTTTATTTAAGCATAACAGATAGCAATGTAAACAGATGTTAACATATGTACTATAAATAGTAATAGCCAATACTTGTATATATACCCCTTCATAATTCACACACTACTTTTACATATTTTATCTCTTTTTAAATACTTTTATTTATTTACTTTTATGTGGTACTGAGTGCTGACCCCAGGGCCTTACATGTGCTATGCAAGTACTCTATCACTGAGCTCTAGCTCCACATATTTTATCTCTTAATCCTTATCAATATTTGGAATTAGGCATAATTGGCCTTTTTCAGGTAAGTAAAATAAGTTTTAAACAAGTTAAGATACTTGCCTATGATCACACAGATGAAGTTTGTTTTCTGATTTTGAAGTTAATTCATCTTTCTATAATACAACTCAGAGATTGCGTGCATTCTTTGCAATTGCCTCAACTGTGGCAAACTTTTCTTTTGAGCACTTATTTTACCTTTGGAAGGAGCTGAGCAAAGACTGGTGAATACAATGGAGAACAATTTTAAAAGGAAAAAAACATATAAACAAACTATAAAGACATGAATCATGAATATTAAGTTACCCACATGTGGGACATTTCCCAGAGGTACACTTTCTATTATTCTCTAATTTATTCACACCAACAATATAACCAATTAACAAAAAATTTCTGACAGCATTTATTCAGACCATGTATCCTCAATGGGTGTGATATTGCTCAGAAGAGAGCAAAATTTCTTAGCTAATGGCTAATTATAATGGTTTATGACCCTTCAACGTTCAATCCTATCTGAATTTTATTCTTTAAAAATTCAATTTCTCTCATTGGGTTTTTCTAGTATCTTACAAGCAGTATGAAATCATAGAAAATACACAAAATGTATGCAATAACAGTACTATAGAGCAATGAAAAATAGCAGTTTTTTGGAGGACTTTCAATTGATTGACTGCTTGTTCCTGAAATCATACTGCAGAGGTGGTTTACAATATGCCTTTTGAGAGCCACTGGCTCCCATGTGAATATTTGTTGAATCCTCAATGCTTCTCTGGGGAATTAACAAAAATGAGTATATTTTGTTATTTAATTCTACAGAGGTTATTTAACCCATCATCAGTCATGCCAAATCCTGAAAAAACTATCAATAATATCTGAACAAATAGTAGCTAGTTAAAATTCACTGCCCTTATTAAGCAAAAATTAATTTCTGGGGCTGGGGATGTAGCTCAGTGGTAAAGTGCTTGCCTAGCATGCACAAGGCCTTAGGTTCAATCCTCAACACCATACACATGCACACACACACAAATAATTTTACTAAAAATCATTTTTAAAAAATTAATGTAATTTTCTAATAATTTTACTTTTGATGAAAAAATGTTTTGAATGCTTTTAAAAATTTTTAATTATATTGATATTCTTACACATTTATATAAACTGCTTTGCATTGTATAGTTGATATATTACTATATATGAGCAAATAAATTGCATGAAAAATTACTCATAAAGTTAATTTAGCCAAGTGTTGTGGCACGTGCTTTAATTCCAGTAATTCCTGAGGCTGAGGCAGAAGGATTACAAGTTTGAGGACTGTCTCGGCACCTTAGCAAAACCCTGTCTCAAAAAAAAAAAAAAGCCAGTGTGATGGCACATGCTTTTAATCTCAGTGACTAAGCAGGCGGAGGCAGGAGGATTGCAAATTCAAGGCCTGCCTTCAGCAACTTTGCAAGGTCCTAAGCAACTTATGCTAAGTGAAGTTAGCCAATCCCTCCCCCCCCCCCCCCAAATGCCATGTCTTCTCTGATATAAGAGGGGTGACTCAAAATGGGGTAGGGAGGGAGAGCATGGGAGGAAGACTACCTCCAGATAGGGAATAGGGGTGGGAGGGAAAGGGAGGAAGAAGTGGAATAGCATGGATGATGGAAGGAGACTCTCATTATTATACAAAATACATGTATGAAGATGTGAATTTGGTGTCAACATACCTTATATACAGAGATATGATAAATTGAGGTATAAAGGTGTATTAAGAATTGTAATAAAAAATAATAAGAGAGCTCATGTATAATGGCATAATTTGGTGTGAACATACTTTATATACAGTTATAAAATATTGTGCTATTCACCTTCAGCAACTTCTTCTATGCCTCATTTACTCATTAGTAAAATGGTATTATTATTATGTACTTTTTAGAATTGTGATGAATAAAAAAAAAGCTAATACATGAAAAGTACTTAGACTACTGCACTGGCATATTAAAAGAATTCAACAAAGATGAACTATTTTAAATGAAAGTCTTGATCTTGCAAGTGTTGTGCAGAGATCCAAAGTATCAATGGCTTCCAGCAGGGTTAAGGTGAGCACTGCCGGCTCTTCAAATGAAGGCCTCGAAATTGTGGACTGGCTCTGAGGAGTCTATTGCTTTGTCATGGATAGGAATGATTTCTAGAGGAACTTGATCCTGAGCTTGGGACTCTTGGCTTCAGGAGTTTGGCTGGCCAGGAACTTGAGTGACATTGACCTAATGGCACCTCAGTCAATGGTTTAACCAGTAGACAAATGGAATTCCTGTGTTGCACCTAAACCTTCCAAAAACAGCCTACAATTTGTGACTGGCACAAGGTATGCCCTGATGGCAGCTGAAGTTGGATTCACAGGGCACCTTCATCTTCCCCTTACCTGGCTGAATTCCACTCTCTGGTCAACATTCAGCCTCTGCCAAAGTGTTGCCTCTGTTCTGTAAAATTCTGTACATAGTTCCTAAGTTTCTGCAGGGGGTGATTTTGCTCTTGTTCCAAGGAATAATGATGGTGTTATAACAAATATTTGAAATAAAAATCACACAAAGATAAAAAAAGAAAAAATAAAGTCTTATCTCCCAATGGCTTAATTAGAAGTAATTCTATGGAATAAAGCAATATAATAATTTTCCCCCTAAGAGTTAATTATGATTTATCACTGAAGGAGACCAGTTAATTGGGAAGAAATAAAAAAAAATGACAGAAATTTTTTATATTCTGAAACTTAGAAGATGAACCACTACTATTCATCTACTAATGTTTTATACAAATGTTTCCCCATGTTCTACATAGGTAAAATATCATTAAAAAGCATTTTAAATTAGTATCCTAAAAAATTACAGTTGAGACTTGTTTTTCTTTCATTTATTTAGTGTTTATTGAGTATCAATTACATGCCAGGCATGTTGGTTAATAAAGACCAATAATTATAATAATAGCTAGTCCTTAAAATAGTGCTATGTGCCAGGGATGTTCTAAGCATCAAATGGTAGAAAGCAAGAGTTTGGGTTCATCCTGTCTCCGCCCTGAACATGCATCCCTGCAGACTTATTTAACTTAATCAGAATTGGGAATCAATCTATTTTGTAGTAGGTTGGAAAAATTAATTTAGAAGCTTATAACATGCCAATCTTAATTTATGGAAAGATATTCCATATTTGTTCTTCCTCTTTCTGTAAACTCAGAGTTTAGTTTTAACACAGTAATGATACTGACTAAAGAAAGTGCTATAGTAAAATAATAAAATAGAAAAGGGAAATATATCAGTGAGATATGAAAAGAGAGAAGTGAAATGTAAGAAGAGAATATGTCAAACTCTGAACTTAAACAAGCAATTTCTGGTGTGAAT
The DNA here is from genome assembly GCF_047511675.1 of Marmota flaviventris. Taxonomy (NCBI): domain Eukaryota; kingdom Metazoa; phylum Chordata; class Mammalia; order Rodentia; family Sciuridae; genus Marmota; species Marmota flaviventris. Next base: position 79,177,272 of record NC_092507.1, read on the forward strand.
CAGGGTAGCACTAACTCAGTTGTACGATTTCTTATTGGTCAGATTTTGCTTTTAAACCTTCTAATTATAAAAAAAAAGTGAGTTCTGAGTAAAACAATCAATTTATACACACACACACTCAGATCATTGCTTTAAGAAAGAAAACTATGGACATACATGATATAGCTTAGCAGTTCAAGAAATCTGAAGACACAAAACCTGGAACAATACCTTTTCAATTAAAATGAAAAGCCTGTGCTAGCCAGAAAAAAATGCCACAGTATGTTGAAGGTAATACCCAGGAATACTAATCTAGTTAAATACAAAGCAAAGAAAAAATTTAGGATCAAAACAAAATGCCTCGGGGTGGGGGTGTGCTGGGGTTGTGGCTCAGTGGTAGAGTGCTCGCCTAGCAAGTGTGAGGCCCTGGGTTCGATCCTAAGCACCACATAAAAATAAATAAATAAAATTAAAGATATTGTGTTCAACAATTAAAAATATTAAAAAAATGCCTCAACAAAAAGAAAAACGCTAGTTGCAGCTACTGGGGCAGTTGAGGAAAGATCTTATGAGCACAGGGATCAGGGTCATCCTGGACAACATAGCGAGACCCCGTCTCAAAGGGAATCTGGGGGAAGCAAACGAAAGAAAGGGTAATGGAAGACGTTTTAAGTTTAGAAGATGGTCCACCATCAAGGACTGTTTAAAATCACGTGAAGTTATCTAATATTGATATTTAGTACTGAAAATACTAAATTTCTCAGTCTTCAAGATAGCTCACTGGTATTATTCAGCCAAAAGAACTCAAAGAGATTACTTACGTGTGAACTCCATCTGATTTTCTTTGTTCAAAAACTAAGGTTTTGCCTTCTGGAGAGGCAAGGTAGAAATCAATATCTAATCCAGCTCCATCTAAAACCTACAGATGAGCACACAAGAGAAAAATATATATTATAAATTCTGAAAATAAAATATAAAGTAGATCATATGATGTAATGAGAAGGGAGCTGAAAGTTCACCTAGTTCAATTCCATTCATTTTCAGAACTTGTGCTTTCCCTATCCATTCCTATTGCCATAACCTGAATTTAGGCCTTATGGAAGTAACTAAAATAAATATTTCTACAACAGTGGCTTTATTGAGAAGACTCATACAGGGGCCAGAAATAGAAGGCAGTTCACACTTGATTTTAGCTAAAAAGCCAAGAAGCAATTAGAGGGCAGTTCAAATGCTGGGCCTTTTACTTAAAATTTAGGCAATTTAAGCCAGGTGTGATGGCGCACGCATGTAATCCCAACAGCTCAGGAGGCTGAGACAGGAGGATTTCGAGGTCAAAGCCAGCCTCAGCAAAAGTGAGGTGTTAAGCAACTCAATGAGACCCTGTCTCTAAATAAAATACAGAATAAGGCTGGGGATGTGGCTTAGTAGTTGAATGCCCCCTCAGTCAATTCCTGGTACTCCACCCCCGCCACACACACAAAAACCAACAACAACAAAAAAAACCTTAGGCAATTTAAGACAAGCCTCCAGGCAGCTGGGGAGGCTGAAGTGAGAGGATCACAAGTTCAAAGGCAGCCTTGAAATTTAACTGAAAGAGCTGGAGATGTAGCTCAGTGGTAAAGCATCTCAATAACACGAAGAAGGGGGAAGGGAAGGTGGAGAGGGAGAAGATTCTAAATAACTTCTTGAGTTTGTTTCCTCTTCAATTAAAAAAAAAAAAAAACATTAGCTACTTAATTCAAGATTCCCATGATCTGACCCCAGTTGACTTCTTTATTCTTTTTTTAAATTTTTTTTTTTAAAAGAGAGAGAGAGAGAATTTTTTTAATATTTATTTTTTTTTAGTTTTCGGCGGACATAACATCTTTATTTGTATGTGGTGCTGAGGATCGAACCCGGGCCACACGCATGCCAGGTGAGCGCGCTACCGCTTGAGCCACATCCCCAGCCCAGACTTCTTTATTCTTTAACATATTTTTCTACTACAACACAAATTGAATATTCCAACTATTGGCCAATGAACATGATTTGTTCCTTTATAACCCTCAAAGGTCCTTATGAGGGTGATGATAGTGATAACAGCAGATAACAATTATAGTTTCTGCCACACCTTGTTATAAGTGATTTATGTGGATTAATTTATTCCTTATAAAATTCTGAAAGGTAAGTCCTATTATTCTTTTTTCCATAGGTTTTTTAAAAAAATATTTATTTTTAAGTTTTAGGTGGACACAATATCTTTATTTTACATTTATGTGGTACTGAGGACCGAACCCAGTGCCTTATGCATGCTAGGCAAGCACTCTACCACTGAGCCACAACCCCAGCCCCTTTTCCATAGTTTTTTATTGGTACATCATAATTGTGCATAGTAGTGGGACTTGTTGTACATATTTATATTACTCTTATCATGAAAAAAAAAAAAAAAAACACCAAACCTCAAACTGAGGCATAAGAAGTAATTTTTCCAAGGTGATAAAACAAACAAGTGGCACAGTCAAAATGTGAATTTGGTAATCTGTCTCCAGATTAATTTTTTGGATTTGAATTGGGGATTGAACCCAGGGCCGCCTCCATGCTAAGTAAGTAACTGTTCTACTACAGAGCTATATCCCAGCACCCCTGCCCACCTCCTAATACCTTTTAATTTTAATTTGAGAGAGGGTCTTAAATTAAGTTGCCCAGGCTGGCCTCAAATTTGCAATCCTCCTGCTGCAGGCTCCCAAGTAGCTGGGATTACTGGCATGTGCTACTTCACCTGGCTTCAGAATAATTTTTATTTTTTGATACTAAAGACTAAACCCAGAGGTACTTTACCACTGAGTTATATCCCCAGTCCTTTCTATTTTAAGGCAGGGTCTCACTAAATTACCTAGGGCCATGCTAAATTGCTAAAGCTGACTTTGAACCTGTACTTCTCCTGCCTCAGCCTCCCAAACTGCTGGGATTACAGGTGTGCACCGGTTTGTCCAGACCCAGAGTAATTATTATTAGTTTTTAAATATTTATTTTTCAGTTGTAGTTGGCCACAATAACTTTCTTTCTCTCTCTCTCACTCTCTTCCTTTCTTTCTTTCTTTCTTTCTGGTGCTGAGGATTGAACCCAGGGCTTTTCACATGCTAGGTGAGCCCTCTACTAGTGAGTCACAACCCCAGTCCCCAGAGTAATTATTAATGAGTATATTGTGTTGTCTCTAGTATTCTTATGGACTCCTGAATGGTTCCTCATCCAACTGTACCCATTTTCTTCAAGAGCTACCAGCTTAAGTTCTCTGAAAATGGTCTCTGCCTCCCCCTAACCCTATCCCCCACCCAGTTCTTGTATATTCTTTCCTGTGTTCCTACAGAAACCATGCCTGTCCTCTTTGACACTTAATCATATATTATCTGGGATCAAAGCATCTTTGTGATGGGTGAAAATTTTTTTACATTGCTCACTATTTTTATATTTATAACTCTAAGGTCATTTACAATATTACCAATGTTTTGATTTGTCACTGATGCAGATATTTAATAAATCCATCTTTTTCCCATCTTATACAAATTAAAGTGTCTTAATGTTTCCCTGTAGAATCTTTCTCTTGTCTTCCTCTCTTTCATTTCTCTCCCTGCCTTTTCACTTTTGTATTTATAGCACTTGTTAAAAATGAAAAAAAAAAATCTATTTGGAACATAACAGCCTCTTAAAAAATAACCAACACTCAATGGCTATTCTTTTTCATAAATAACACTATTTTATTTTTCTTGTTGGTTTTAATGTAATCTTATAAAAGATCATTCTCAGTAAAAACTATTTCTGCACTCTTAATGGTAACAAAACTGGTTTCAAATGGCTGGTGAAATATACATAATTCTTTTTTTAATTTAAATCCTAATGAAATATAAAATATACATAACAAAAATAATCCATAAGACTGGAGGAGCTGGGGACGTAGCTTAGTTATAGCACTTGCCTAGCATTGGTAAAGTCCTAGATTTAATCCCCAGTACTGCAACAAACAAGCCAAAACAAACAGCCTCAAAACACCATTTTCAGATTGAAGAGTAATTTCTGGAAGATATTCACTGAACAAAGTGTATATGTAGCCACCAATATTAATCAATTTCAAAATTCTTAAAACAGATTAGAGAAACATCAAATATTTGTTGAAATTGAGATGTTCTCATTTTCACTCACCACTGGTTTTTCTTGGGAATCAAGTTCTCTAAAAATAGTTAACAGACTTAAAAACATGTGTCCTCAGATAAATATACTATGTATCCTCAGAAAAATTCAAGAAGATACTATCCATGGGCTGGAGTTGTGGCTCAATGGTAGAGCACTTGCCTGGCATATGTGAGGCCCTGGGTTAGATCCTCAGCACTGCATATAGATAGAGTAAATAAATATCCATCAACAACTAATAAATATTTTTTAAAAAAGTAAAAACAAAAGAATATACCATTCATAAAAAATGAAGATGTTGCTGGGCACAGTGATGTATTCCATAATCCAAGCTACTCAGGAGGCTAAGGCTGAAGGATCACAAGTTTAAGGCCAGCCTTGGCAACGTAGCAAAACCCTGTCTCAAAATAAAGGGGGGTGCAGCACAGTGGGGATGTGGTTCACTGGTAGTTTAATCCCCAGCATCAAATAAAAATATTTTTTTTCTTACAATTTAAAACTCTGTAAGGATTATAATGATCATGATGACAATTATTTTAATTAAAATGAATGAATTAATGAAGAATAATTAAAACTCTCAACCAAGCCCCATGTGTTTGTATTAGTATGGGAAAAGATGTGGAAGAATTCATATTTAGGAGAATGACAAGTATCCATAAGATCATATGTAATCCCCCCTTTCTCCATGAGAGTGACAGATTGTTTTTTCTTTCATTTTTATACCTTTGACTTATTCTAACAATAATGTATATTACTTTTTTGGGGGGGTAGTACAGGGGATTGAACTCAGAGGCACTTAACTACTAAGCCACATTCCCAGCCCTTTTTTGTAGTTTATTTAGAGACAGGGTCTTGCTGAATTACTTAGCACCTTGCTAAATTGCTGAGGCTGGCTTTGAATTCGCTATCCTCCTGCCTCAGCCTCTGGAGCTGCTGGGATTATTACAGGCATGCACCACCATGCTGGGCTATGTTTTAATATGTATTTTTTTTAGTTGTAGTTGGACACAATACATCTATCTAATCTATCTATCTATCTATCGTGGTGCTAAGGATCCTACCCAGGGCTTTGCACGTGCTAGGTGAATGCTCTACTGCTGAGCTACAATACCAGACCATGGATGTATATTATTTTTATAACAGGAAGTAAAAAAGTTCAAAAAATATCAGTTAATGAACCAGGAAATAAAACAAAATATTCAAAAGCCAATTTTTTGTCAAAGCTCATTAAAACTTTATCTAGTTTATACATACACATATAACATTAGGTGAGTATACCTGCAGATAAAATGGAGATAGGATATTCCAAATGGTATTAGGTATAATATTATACTAGTAATTTTTTAAAAATTAGATGAAATAGACAATTTGAAGGAAAAATACTGAAATCTGACACAAGATACAAAAAATTTAAAAGTCTAATAAAAATAAAACAAATCTGACATACCTCTTTTCTCCCAAAGACTTACCCAATTATATAAGTTCAGTGAAAATTTGGTTCACCATTGTTAATATTTTTTTAATTAATTAATTAATTTTTTATTTGACCGAGGAATGAATTACAATTCTTAACCATTATTAATATTTTTAAGTACCTATTATATACTATGTATTGTTCTAAGCTGAGGGTATATTTTCTTTTAATATTTATTTTTTCAGTTATAGTTGGACACAATGCCTTTATTTTATTTATTTATTTTTATGTGGTGCTGAGGATCGAACCCAGGGCCTCGCACTGCTAGATGAGTGCTCTGCCACTGAGCCACAACCCTAGCCCCAAGCTGAGGGTATATTTTCTATAATATTTCTGGAGTGCTTATTAGGTGTCAGACACCATGCCTTTTACATGTATTAATATATTTATTTGTCATAAGAACCATAGGAAGCAAGTGATTATTGTGGTTATGTGTATAGGGAAACTGGCACAGAGAATTCAATACTTTGTGGCCAAAATGATCTTTTTCAAAACACAAATCTAATCAGGTTAACCTGTTTAAAATTCTTCAATTGCTCCCTAATACTCTGTAAAAGATCCATATCTAACAAGGGTATCCTTAATCCGTATCCCTAAAAGGCCTTACATGGTCTGGTCACTACTGACTTCTCAAGAATAGTCTTGTACCACTTTTTCCTCATTGTACTGCCCTCATTTCTTCCAAGAGAGACTGTCTTCTTCTGAAGCTCCTAGGCACAAACTATTCTTCTCACTCATTGTCTTGTTCCACTCACCTGCTTATGCCTAGAAACCTGCTTATTCCACAGTTCTCAACTCCACTTCTGGGATGTCTTCCCTCAATTTCCAGATGAAATTAAAAAAAAAAAAATTCTCCTATAAGCACACTCAAGACTCATGTGCTTGCCTTCATAGCACTTATTAGAGTTACCCTTTCAAATTTATTTGAGTAATGTCTATCCCCATACTTGACTGAAGAACTACAATCCTAGCCCCATGGATTATATTTTTACTAAGTTGTATACCTAGCACATAGGATAGTGTTGACACACATTAAGCACTTAACAATGATATAATTTTTAAATGAGTGATCCATTTTATTAATAAGATATAGGTGTTGGAATTAAAAGATTTCAAGAATTTATAGTAATATAAAGTGGGCTGGTCAATTACCCAGAAATGAATCTCCTAAAACCTAAAAATAAAAAATGATTAAAAATTTTCAATAAATGCTGGGCGCAGTGGTGCTTGTCTGTAATTCCAGCAACTCCAGAGACTGAGGCGGGGGACTGCCTTGAGTCCAGCCTCAGCAATTGAGCAAGACTCTCAGCAATTTAAAGAGACCCTGTCTCAAAATTTAAAAAAATAATAAAATTAAGGGTTGGGGATGTAGTTCAGTAGTATAAAGCCTGGGGTTCAATCTCCAACACCAAAAAAACACACAAAAACACACCAATATGTAACCAGTAGTATCAAGCACAACAATGGAATGTCTATTTAATATTAATAAATACTAATTTAAGGTTCAGAAAATGATACCCCAAAGTAAGTAAAGACCTGAGAAGCAAAGTTTGTCTCTAACCTTCTTTTGTCCTCCTGTTTTTTACCCATTTTTCCCTGAAGTAAGCCATACAAACTAGAATTCTTTCTACCTAAGGTGGGGCATGAAAACTAGAACCCCTTTATCCCATAATTAGCCGTAAGACCTAAAATATTTTTCTAATTTCCTCTTATGTTTCTGTGTAAGAGTTGAACATAAAGAAATTCACTTATCCATTTTACTTGACTGTAAACTCCCATTCTAGAAAGAATTGTACCCCATAACCAGAAGGAAGAAATGTTGCATAAAATCCAGGAAGAATCAGACAGGCCTTACTGGTCCCACTACCTACCCCCCCAATCTATTATTATTAGATCATACCTATTTGTCCAGTCATATTTCTATATGGCTTTATCAAACCTAAGCATAAATGTGAATAATACTCTCTGGATTTTTGGTTTTCAATTTGAAGGCTCCTGTGTTATGTTAAACTATGATCAAATGCCTATTTCTCCTATTGATCTACCTATGATCTACCTACTGTCAGTTGACTTCAGGGAACCTTTAGGGGGAGAGAGGAAATCTCCCAACTGTAAGATAAAAATCAGTACCTTGTAGCTATTGAGAAATTAATTGTGGAGTTGGAAAATGTAAACAAAGAGTAAAGATAATCCTCACCCTACAAATCCCTTTAACATTAAGATTATAGATACTGGGGCCGAGGTTGTGGGTCAGTGGTAGAGTGCTTGCCTAGCATGCGTGAGGCACTGGGTTCGATCCCTGGCACCACATACAAATAAAATAAAGGTATTGTGTTTACAACTAAAAACATATTAAAGAAAATATTACAGATACTAAATGACATAAACAAATTATTTAGAGCTAGGCACAGTGACTCACACCTGTAATCCCCGCAGCTCGGGAGGCTGAGAGAGAAGGATTAAAAGTTTGAGGCCAGCCAGCCTCAGCAATTTAGCAAAGCCCTATGCAACATAGTGAGACCTAGTCTCAAAATTAAAAGTAGGAGGAGGATGTGGCTCAGTGGTTAAGCAACCTTGGGTTTAATTCCTGGTACATACCACCCCGCCAAAAAAAATTTTTGGAAGAATGCTTTGGAGGAATAAACAAGTCACTTTAAGAGTGACTAAAGATGTCAAGTATAAAGCTCAAGCAAGCTATGTAACTCCAGAGGTATAAATGTAAAACTAACATTCACTGAACATTTACCATGTGTCAGGGATGTCTCTGAGCATTTATTAACTCTTCTACTCCCCCAAAACAGACTCCATGAGGTAGTAAATATTATCTCCATTTTGCAAGTCAGAAGTAACTTGTTTAAGACCTCACAAGTTGCAATTAAGAGTCAGGATCCTGAATCTAAGCTCTGAACCCAAGAAGTTAGTAGTTAAAATAGAATTCTTCCCTAATATGTGGATAAATAACTGAGGTATTTTTTAAAAACATATTTTTAGATGTTGATGGACCTTTACTTTATTCATTTATTTATATGCAGTGCTGAAGATCAAACCCAGGGCCTCACACATGCTAGGCAAGTGGTCTTCCACTTCCATTGGGCTACAACCCCAGCCTAATACTGAGGAATTTTTGATCAATACAAATTGTTTTCTTTATAGACTCTTTCACTAATCTCCAAGTTGGTTTCCTTTCCTCTAATTTTGCTTCCCTTAAACCCATCTTTCACAATGCATCTAGCAATCTGCTTCAATCTTCTTTAAAAATGTTTTTGTAGTTATATGAATAGAAAGCCTTTATTTTATTATTTTTTAAATGCAGTGTTAAGGCGAATCCAGTGCCTCACACATGCTAGGCAAGCATTCTGCCACTGAATTACAGCTCCAGCCTTTCAATCTTAAATGGCATACAAAACATGGGAACTGTTGGCACGCAAGGCTATGGTTCATGACCCATGATCCAGCCTCTTGGCCCCTCCAATTTTCTTTTCTGCTTTTCCTACCCTAAACTTTTAGTCTTAAAATCTAATAAATTTTAAAACTTAAACTTGTTTTAAGTTTTAAAACTTAAAACTTGTAATGTAATACAAGCTCTACCTAATATAAGCCTACCTCTAAATTCTCCTACTATGCATTTTCAGGACTATGTGTCTATTAATTTTGTTCACTTTATGGAAATACCCTCATTTCTTGCATTCATGTCTTATTTAAGCAAGTTTCCAGATTTTGATTTCTTTTCTCCAGGAATCCTTTTTTGAAACCCAAAGAAGTGGCCCTCTGCTAATAGCACTTGACAATATTCTATTGAACTTATCTATTTATAAACCAGTAACCTTTAATTAAGCTCCTTGAGAATAAGAACTCTTTTTTACTTTTACTACCCGCCCCCAAACACCCTACAGAATTCTTGGCATATATTAACTGTTCAGCAAACATTCAATTTGTTTTTTCTCCAGGTGCTGGGAATTAAACACAGACCCTTGCCCAGGGCATACAAGCAATTCACCACTGAATGACACTCCCACTCCCTTATGGTTTAACTTCTGAACATTACTGGAAATCAAGAAATGTTAAGTTCTAGTCTTATTTTGATAGCTAAACTATATGACTTTAGATACTTCACTCTCTATGCTTATCTTAGACACTGATAATCTAATCCTAAAGTTCCTTCAAATAAAAATTCTATATCACTTTTTATTTTTCTCTATGTGTAAGAGTATGCAGTATTTAAAAAGAAATACTCTATATCAACTTAAAAATTAAATTTGATTATGTTATCTGTTAAAGATGAAACAGTGCTACCAGTAAACATCAAAATTAGCTCGTGGGGCCAGGCATGGTGGCTGAAACCTGTAATCTCTGCGATTTAGGAGGCTGAGGCAAGAGAGAAGCCCAAATTCCAGGCTAGCCTCAGCAATTGAGCTAGGTCCTTAGTAACTTAGTCACCTTAGTAACAGGACCCTATCTCAAAATAAAAAATAAAAAGGGCTGGGGATGTAGCTCAGTGGTAAAGCCCCTGGGTTCAATCCCCAGTAGCCCCATCCCCCAAAAAACAATAAATAGAAATTTACCCTTTACTAGAGTTACACATAAATTAAGGAAATTCCTTGCAATGGAGTATTAAGCAGGTACTAAAAAGAAAACAGACATGCGGAAAATGCTGACAATGTTCAATGAAAGGTTATAAAGTTTTAATAAACGATTTGATCTTATTTCATTTGAAAATAATGAATATATAACTGGGATGAAAATCCACCACTAAATAAGGCAATAAATAGCTCCTTTCAAGATATTTCAAAATCGCACTTAGTGATAATCACATATTCATAATTCCAAAATCCTTAAATGCAACAAGACGAGGGAACATCAATAATTTCCGAATTGGGTGACAGTGGTGGGGGTGACTCAAACAAGTGTCATCATTCTGTCCAATGATAAAGAAGAACGTGTATCTGTCCTGTACTGTGTGAAATTCTTAGTACTGGAGCGTACACTAGCTAGAAAAACGACTGGAAGTTAAGAAACAAAAAGTAAAGCCACCAACATCATCACTTCTGGCCTCTTTCCGACCAGAGGAAAGGGAAGGGGGCGGGTAGTCGTCAATTCTAGGAAGGACCAAACTTCTGGGTCCCCGACACTGGCGGAAGCTTCGTCTCGTGCGCCTGCGCGGCGCGGGCGGGCTTCCCCGGTGGCCCTCGCCCCCTCACCTCCCTGGCGGTAGGCAAGTTCCTAAGGGGGTGAGGCGACAACGCAGTACAGCAGGGCTAAGGGAAGGAGGCTGGCTCACTCGCTGCACTTACTTGATACTCGATCTCCAGCGAGGCCTTCAGGGGCATGGGCTGGTAGAAACACTCTTTCTGCCCGGCCGGAAGGGTGAAGGTGAAGTCGCTGTCCAAAGAGGGAGTGAAGCCGGCTGCCCCCAGCAGCAGCTCTGGGGTCAGAGTGGCCAGGAGGAGCACGGGGAAGGGCAGCCAGATCTTGTCTCCCATCCCTGCTGGGGCGAGCTTGGGCTGAAAGTGGCGTGGGAGGTGTAGATACTGGCGCCTCGGCTCCGCTTTTCTTCCCTGGACTCCTCGTGGCAGGGAGACTCAGAATATGAAGAAAGTTAAGGTGGCGGCCGCGGCGGCGGCAAACGCGCTGTGTAAAAAGTGCTGTCCTCCAAAGGGTAGGGACTGAGGGCGGGGCTAGCACTCCCTTTCCTCACCCCCCCCAGTCTCGGCCTCCTCACGCCCAGCGTCAGGGCCGTCAGCCTCATACTCAAACCGCCGCAGGTTCTCCTGGCTTCCCCACACCAATGGGCGTCTTGGCTATAATTGTGGGAAATGTAGTCCCGGGAAAGCACGGGGAGCGGACTCTACGGCTCTAGCTGACCACGATCCCCGGCAGGCCCTGCGACCGCGACGTTACGCTCGCGGAGTCAGCGCGGGGGGCGGGGCTGCGGCCTAGGAGGCGCGTCCCAACGGTTCCCGCGGCTCTTCGAACTCGCTTGGGTTCGCTCGTTCTCCTTTTGGTGTGTTTGAGGCTTCCACGCCGTGGCCCGGGAGAGGGTCCGAGGCCTCCGAGCGCAGACGTGTCGCGCGGCCCTGCGGTGGGCCTGTCCCCAGCTGCGACTTGGGTGGTGAGCGAATGCCCCTTGGCGGGTGGAAACCAGTTTTGTTTCCCTCCGGGCACCTTGGACGCGCTAGGCCCGGGTCCTCGCTCTTGCTGAGCATGCCGCTGTGCAGGGTTGTGTTTGATTTGACGAGAGATCCGAGGCTGTCAAGTTTTGCTCCTCTTCTTCCAAGTGGACTTAGGATCAGTGATGTTAAGTTGAGCGTTTTCCTGACAGGATAATACTATAACAAAACGATGACCTCTTTCCAAAATGGGAAATCTTTTCCGACTGCAGCCCCATCTTACCAAAATCACAGGGTATAAAGTAGGCGCTCGAGACGAGGCTCCCGCCAGTGTCGGGGACCCAGAAGTTTGGTCCTTCCTGGAATTGACGACTACCCGCCCCCTTCCCTTTCCTCTTGTCGGGGTATAAAATATACCCTTTCCTGTGGTGGGCATGCGTGTGTACCTATAAAACAGTTAATTAGGGCTAAAAGATGACGTCGTCTGGGTTTCTAGGTAGGATGATGTACCCTCCCACGTACGTGCAGGCAATGAAAATAAGTTTTTTTTGTAACTACTGTTAAGTTGAAGTGAGGAACAATCTTTATTTGACAGTAAATGATCCTCTAGAAAAATGAAAATGTTTGAACATCAAATGTAATCATTGCCAAAAAACTTAGAAAATTCTTATATGGCAATACACAGATGTTGATCATAAAACTTGACTTAAATAAAAAATACAGCATCAAACAGCATTTTTTTGAACTTGTCCAAATTTTCTTTACCTTTGTCTCCACCATTTTACAGGGGACTAGAGATGCTGACTAGATAAAGCAGGATGGAAACCTGATCATTGAATTTTGTTGGGGAAGTTTGAACAGAAACATTTGTGGAAACAAAGAGGAAGGAGGATAAAAACAGTTTGTCTGCTAAGATTACAGAGAATATTTAATTTCCTGCCCCAACTTTTTCCAATAAGGTGAGAGTTTTTTTTCCCCCCTTAACCTTTCACCCTATCTCTGAGAGATTTTGAGTGTGGAATTAAATGTAGCATATTACTTTAGAAGGATGAGGGTAAGGAAAGGCAGTTTAGTATTCATCATTTATATATACATTTATATGTACATTCAAGACTGTAATGTACAGTCTTGAATATAATACATAGGACTTCTAGCCTTTTAGACCTCAGGATGTGGTCAGAATTTTTAAAAGGGTGATAAAAGAGGTGCTACAATGAAGAAGGTAAGTAGAATCTGAAACAGGAATGAATTGTAAGATTATACAGTAAAATGTATAGGAGTAGTAGGGATTCTAAAGCTTTAGTTTTTTATTTTAATAATTCCAATAATAAAAATGTCTTATGATGATTTTTTTATGTGTGACGGAATTTAGTAGCGTTTCACAACCCTAGAAATACTCAACAGTTGAAGAAATAAGTTTCTTTTTCTTTAATAGTTGTATGAATTGAATTTCCAGATGTAATTTTGATCTCTGTGGTTTATGACTTGTCAATGCGACTGTGTGTATGTGTTTAAATTTTATAACCATTGTGAATGGGAGGAGGAGATAACTTTTATCTGGTAATTAATTGCCTTCTAGGAAAATATGAAAGACTGTACTGATTACATTTTATCAGTGATTATGAAAATTCAAATACGTCATGTTGAAATTGACATAATAAAGAAGTAAAGGGGCTGTGGTTGTAGCTCAGTGGTAGAGCGTTTGCCTCACGTACTTGAGGCCCTGGGTTCGATCCTCAGCACCACATAAAAATAAATAAATAAAAATAAAGATAATGCGTCCATCTACAAGTAAAAAAAAAAAAAAGAAGTAGAAAAGAATAGTTGAACGTAATTAAAAGGTCTTTGTATCTTGCTGACCTGGATTAAAATCTTGGTTTCACTCTTTATGTGACCTTGAGCAAATTAATTTGTCTCTGAATTATACCTTCTTCATCCTTAATGTGGAACAAAAATACTTATTTTACGCACTTATTAAGAAGACTTAAGGGCTGGGATTGTAGCTCAGTGGTGGAGCGCTTGCTTAGCATGTGTGTGAGGTACTGGGTTCGATTCTCAGCACCACATGTAAACAAATAAGTAAAATAAAGGTCCATCAACAAATAAAAATACATATTTAAAAAAAAGAAGAAGACTTAATGTGCTTAGAAAAGAGGGACTGTAATGACTAGACCCTGCTTAAAATAAAAAAATCAGTCCACTCAGATTATATTGAATTATCTTTCATGACTTTACAGAGAAATTTATTATTGTTTTTGTTTTGTTTTAAATCACCATGAAAGATTTCACAACATTCGAAATAGAAAAATAATGAATTAAATTCCATTACTGTGAGAACCTTTTGACTGACACCACGGAATCTTTCAGGCAAGGTACAAGAATTTTTTTTTTTTTTAAGAAATGGCATCTAGTTCATCAGACTACTGTAATAAAGACAATGAAGAAGAAAGTTTGCTTGCAAATGTTGCTTCCTTAAGACATGAACTGAAGATAACAGAATGGAGTTTGCAGAATTTAGGGGAAGAATTATCCAGGTAAGTAAAATCACATATAGAATTCAGAGTGTGACTTTAATTTATGAATGTAAAATGTTTAGGTTCCATTATTACGTATTGTGGGTTTTTAAAAGATTTCTTAAAATGATAAAACTGTTTTTTGTATATCTTTATTTTATTGATGTAATTATTATTATTTTTTTAAATATTTATTTTTTTAGTTGTAGTTGGACACAATACCTTTCTTCCATTCATTTATTTTTATGTGGTGCTGAGAATTGAACCCAGGGCCCCACACATGCTAGGCGAGCGCTCTACCACTGAGCCACAATCCCAACCCCTTATTATTATTTTTTTAAAAATATTTTTTTAGTTGTAGATGGACACAGTATCTTTATTTTTATTTATTTATTTTTATGTAGTGCCAAGGATCAAACCCAGTGCCTCATGTGTACTAGGCAAGTGCTCTACCACTGAGCTACAGCCCCAGCCCTATATATTGTGTTTTTAATATACCTGGAATAAGATATAATTTCCTATGCATTTTTTTTTAGGTATTTATTTTTTAGATTTTAGGTGAATACAATATCTTTATTTTGTTTCTATGTGGTGCTGAGAATCAAACCCAGGGCCTCAAGTATGCATGCTAGGCGAGCGTGCTACCACTTGAGCCACATCCCCAGCCCCAGCCCCTACTCTGCGTTTTTTTTTTTTTTTTTTAATTTTTTATTTTGGGTTGTTCAAAACATTACAAATTTCTTGACATATCATATTCCACACTTTGATTCAAGTGGGTTATGAACTCCCACCTTCACCCCATACACAGATTGCAGAATCACATCAGTTACACATCCATTGATTTACAAATTGCCATACTAGTGTCTGTTGTGCTCCGCTGCCTTTCCCATCCTCCACCCTCCCCCCTCCCCACCTCTCCCCTCCCCTCCCCTCCTCTCTCTCTAAAAAAAGGAATATTAGAGAATAATTTACATATTTAAAAAAACAGTAATGGGTTAGGAATAAAAGCATGAAATAGTGAGGCATAGTGAGTGGTGAGGCACAGTAGTGCATGACCAAGGCAGGAGGATTGCAAGTTTGAGATTAGCTTGGGTGATTTAGTGAGACACTATCTCAAAAAAAAAAAGAAAAATGCCAGGAAGGTAGCTCGGTAGTGGAGTGCCTTTGTCAATCCCTAGGACTGCCAAAAAAAAAAAAAAGTATACAGTGTATATTTGGAGCTTTATATTAATCTTTCATTGCTGTGACATTTTTTTGAATCCTAAGTAACCTTAGCATAGATACTCAGGAAGTACATAGATTGCTAGTTTAATGTTAATTATGGTTTATTTATTTGTTTATTTGGGAATAAAATTTTTTAGTTTAGACAGGGTCTTACCAAGTTTCTGAGGGCTTGTTAAGTTGATGAGACTGGCCTCAAATTCATAATCCTTCTGCCTCAGCCTCCCAAGTGGCTGAGATTATAGGGTGTGCCGCTTGGCCTAATTATGGTTTATTTAAAATTTAGTTGGAATGTTGCCTTACATTTATAACTATAGATACAATTTTAAGCATCATTTCTGATTATTTCTTTTTCTTTCCTTATTTATTCTATAGGAATTTGTAGTGAATACTTAAACTATCTAAGAACTAAAATATACTTCTCTTTTTGTCTCTAGTGTTAGTCCAAGTGAAAATTCTGATTATACCTCTAATCCCTCAAGGACCGAAAGGCTCATTTTGGAAGATCTTGTTCAGCCTAGCCACCCAGGACTTTCGAACTACTCATCTTATAAAAAGCTTTGTAAAATGTCTGGTAGTAGTACTGAATTTCAAAAAAGTGCAAGAGATAAGGTTATTGTTTTTAGATTGTCTACTTAAGTAGTTTTAGTTTTAGACTTATATACTTAAAATGTGTTTTCTTTAAATGCCTGTTCAATTTTCTGTACTCTTTTTACTATAGGGTTCAAGAATTAAAAATGCATTTTTTTAATGTTCTAACAAGAACATAGTTATCTTGGTGTATTACTTTATTTTTAAACTTCTATATTTGTTGCCTTTTTATAGTTTAATGTCTTCTTTTCTCAAGTAAATTATAATTCCCTTGATTTTAGTATTATGCCCAATAGATAACAGATAATCAATTATTAATTAACTAACATATATTCACAATTTAGCTTTAATCAGGTGCTATGTGGTGCTATGGCACTATTCTCCTTTCATTATGCCTGAGTTTGTCAATGATGTTAGAAATCTTTTCCTGATCTGGAAATCTGTTCCTCTCTTTTACTGTATCTCTTTTTCTTACTCAACCCTTTCACTGACCTGCCCTATCTTCTTCCTGTTTATCGTGTCCCCATTCCCAAAATTCATGTTCATAGACAAGGTTGCATATACATATCATATGTTTTGATAAAAATTTGCTCTGTTTCAAAAAACCATTCTTTTGAGAGATTTTTCTGTAAGGATGCTGCATAATGAAATTATTTGAGCCTACATTTCAGAAAATAAATTCAATTCCATGTCTACAAAGAGTATGTAATTTTAGGACCTTTGATCCCTATCCTGATTCGAATTACTGATAATTCTTACTGTATATATTATATGTGTATAATCATTATGTTTTACCATAAGTAAAATCAAAAGATAGATCACAAGTTGAAAAGAAAAAGCTTTTAGTAACACCTATCAAAGAGAAAGGGTTAATCTATAGTATACATAAAGCTCCTTGAAAGTGAAAAGAAAAAGATAGTAACCCAGTGGTCAAAAGACATGAATGGAAAAGGAAATACAAATGATCTTCAGGCAAATGGATGGGTGTTACATTTCACTTACAGTAAAAGAAATTCAAAATGAAACTGAATTTAAGTACTAGTTGTTACTAATCATATTGTTAAACATCCAGATGTTTGACACTGTCTTTTGTGGTGATATGTGGAGGATATACATTGCTGGTGTGAATGCAAAATGATATAATCCTTATGGAGAGGCATTTGGCAATATTTACCTGCAAAACTATCCTATGGGTACATCTGTGTGAGTACAAAATGAGTCAAAATGAGTCATTAGAAATAACTTCAGTGCCCAGTGATAGGTGATTGAATAAACTATGGTTCATTCATGCAATGGAAACTATTATTTAAGGGAAAATTTTTTGAGTTTCTCTAAGTATTGATTATGGAGAGATTGCCAGTATATATTGTTCAAGTAAAAAATGCAAGGTGCAGAATAGAGTATAAAATATCCTCATTTTTGCATAAAGAGTCAAGGTAGGTGGGTAATTTGTATTACTTGTGTATGCATGTGGAATCACTAGAGTACTAAATAAGAAAATTATGAAAATGGTTACCTATCTACTAATGATTAGCTGGAGTCTTCTGTGTATTTTTTTTTTTTAAGATTTTTTAAAAGATGGACATAATATCTTTATTTATTTTTATGTGGTGCTGAGGTTCAAACCCAGTGCCTCACCCGTGAAAGGCAAGCACTTTACCACTGAGATATAACCCCAGCCCCTTCTGTGTATGCTTTTTCTATTGTAGTTTTGATTTTGAATTGCTTAAATATATTACTAAAAAAAAAAAGAAAGAAACCAAAACTAACGAGGTGGGATGGCAACATCTATAAATCCAATGGTTTAGGAGACTGAGGCAGGAAGATTGCATGTTCAAGGCCAGTCTTAGTAATTTGTCAAGCCCTAAGCAGTATAGTGAGACTGTGTATCAAAATACAAAATAAAAAGGCCTGGGGATGTAGCTCAGTGGTAAAGCATTTCTGGGTTCAATCCCCAGTGTCCCCTTGCCAAAAAAAATAATACAAATATTGTTTTGAAAAATCACAACCCCCATGAAAATTAAAATGTTTGTTAAGAAGAATATATTAAAAATACACATAATAAGGGCTGGGGCTGTAGCTCAGTGGCAGAGCGCTTGCCTGGCTCATGTGAGGCACTGGATTCAAGCCTTAGCACCACATAAAAATCAACAAATAAGGCTGGGTGCAGTGGCTCACACCTGTATTCCCAGCAGCTGTGGAGGCTGAGACAAGAGGATCATGATTTCAGAGCACCTCTGCAATTTAGCAAGGCACTAAGCAACTAAGTGAGACCCTGTCTCTAAATAAAAATACAAAATGGGGCTGGAGATATGGCTCAGTAGTGGAGTGCTCCTGAGTTCAATCCTTGGTACCAAAAAAAAAAATCAACAAATAAAATAAAGGCATGCTATCCATCTACAACTATAATTTTTTAAAATACACAGAACAAAAAATATTTTAATCTGTTATTTCTCTTTGTTGGTCGACATTTGGGTTCTTTTCATTTACTCTTATGGACAATGTAGTTCTGAATATTTGTATTTGTATATCCTCAGGTGCAAAAGTGCAAATGTTTCTATCAGATTTATACTCAGGAGAGAGATTGTTGATTTTAGCATCTTCAATTTTATTGGATAATACCAGTCAATTTAACAAAACATCCACTGTTTTCCAAGTCCTATTTAATGCATGCTTCTACAAGCAGTAGAAGAGAGAGTAATGATGTCTCAAGTATTTTCATCAGTATTCAATAGATATTTTATCTCTTTTTTAGCTTTTAATTTTGTTAATTATGTATCATTTTTCATTTTATGTAGTCCTTAACTAATTAAAAATAGACTGCTCTTTTTTATTTTTCAGATGTCTTTTTCATCTCCTGTGGATCAAGAAATTAAAAGTCTTCGAGAGAAACTTAATAAACTTAGGCAACAAAATGCTTGTTTGGTCACACAGAATCATTCTTTAATGACTAAAATAGAATCAATCCACTTTGAATTAACACAGTCAAAAGCAAAAGTATGTATTTGAAATGATCAATATGCCAACAGGAAATAGATGAAATCATTTTCATCTATTTGAAAAATATTCTTTTTATTGCCCTAATATGCAGCAATTTTTATTATGATACTACTGATATGTTAAGAAATTGATTTTAGCTGGGTGCGATGGTGCATGCCTGTAATCCCAGCATCTTGCAAAGCTGAGTCAGGAGGTTCACAAATTTGAGACCATCCTCAGTAACTTAGTGAAGCCATAAGCAACTTATTGAGCAAAATAAAGAGTGCTGGGGATGTAGCTCATTTGTAGAGGACTCTTGCGTTCAACCCTAACAATCCCTCTGCAAATAAAAAAGAAAATTATATCTTAAAATGATTTAGGGAAAGTTATAGTTTGTACATATAGAGAAATCAACTCTTAGAATTACCAGAGTGTTGTATTTCTTATATACAAGACAAATATAGTTTATTTATCTTCCTTTTTAAAGAGAATACACTGTCATTGTTGAAACTTTAAGGAGTAGAAGAAAGGAAGAAGAAAGATCACTCAAAAGTTTCTACCATCTAGAAATTACCCTACTGGTTGATTACATAGTTGAATCCAGACCCTTATTGAATAGTTTTGGGTTTTCCTATGGTTTTTATTTCATGTATAGTCAGAGTTTTTGTTTTCTTCTTTTTTTTTTTTTTGATGGTACTGGGAATGAACCCAGGGCCTCACGTATGTTAGTAAGAAGTCAAGCTCTTTACCACTGAGCTATTCCCCTAGCCTAATCTGAACATCTTCTGATGGATTTACTTAGCTTTTTCACTGATCATTTTTATGGTAGCATTATGTTTTATTGTGTGATTATTCCATAACTTAGTTGATGATTTTCCTATTTAAGTGGTTCCTATTTTTATTGTATGGTTGATGTTATAAAAAAATAGAAGTTGATTGAGCTCAGTGGTGCATGCTTGTAATCCCAGTGTCTTGGGAGACTGAGGCAGTAGGATCATAAGTTCAAAGCTAGCCTCAGCAATTTAGTGAGACCCTAAACAACTTAGCAAGA
Source organism: Marmota flaviventris (assembly GCF_047511675.1). Taxonomy (NCBI): domain Eukaryota; kingdom Metazoa; phylum Chordata; class Mammalia; order Rodentia; family Sciuridae; genus Marmota; species Marmota flaviventris. Next base: position 79,197,351 of record NC_092507.1, read on the forward strand.
CTCTGTATCAAAATAAAAAGGGGATGTGGCTCAGTGGCTAAGTGCCTCTGGTTTCAATCCCTGCTTCCAAAAATTAATAATAATTAATAAAAAATCGAAGAACTCAAGATGTCTAAAATTAGAAATATGGTAAATTATGTTATGCCTATAAAATGGGTTGTAACAAAAATCTTTTTAAAAATAATGAGATAAATATATCAGTACTAAGAGGCAAAGTTATTTGAATTACACAGAACATTAGGAGGTTCAAATGATATAACATATATAAAGACACTTAGGGTAATATCAGCACTCAAAAACATATCCAGGCTGTGGAAGTAGCTTGATGTTAGAACACTGGCCTTGAATATATGAGATTGTTGGGTTTCATACCCAACTCTTCAAAAAAAAAAATCTATTACTTCATATATTTAATGATAGAAAAACACTACAGAGCAAAACATATGTACAAAGTTCCCAGTTTTGCTTTTTATAAAAAGTGCATAAATATATGTTTGTATGTATATAGTTATACATGTGAAATACGTAAGGATAGAAAGTCTATTGGTAACTTCAAGAGGAACTGAAAGGTCAGAATGGGGCTTTCATTATTTACTTTTATGGTCTATCTGTCTAATCTATCCTTTTTTGTAGTCTATATAGTTTTTAAGTAGTGGAGTTAGGGGAAAGTATTTTTCTTTTCTACTTAAATATAAAGACAAATGACAAGGAGCTGGGGCTGTAGCTCAGTGGTAGAGCGCTTGCCTAGCATGTGTGGGGAGCACTGGGCTCGATTTTCAGCACCACATATAAATAAATGAACAAAATAAAGGCCCATCAATGTCTAAAAAAAAATTTTTTTTAAATGACAAAATGTTGTTCTTTTCCCAGCTTAGAGAGAAAATAGTGTAGTAATGAGCATAAAACTTCATTGGTCTTTGGGATTGTTTCTGGGATAGATTCCCAGAGGCAGAATGACCAAATTATAGGGAACAAGTGTTTTTTAGTCATTTCCTGCATTCTACATTTTTTTTTGTCCCCTTGAGGTAAAAAGACCATTTTTCCTGATTTCTTATGAGGCTTATCTTTTCAATATATTTGTTTGCCCATTTAGATTTCTGTGATTTGTCTGTTCACCATTTCTGTTTATTAAAAATGTTTTTAATTTTCTTCAACTATAATCTCTTTAAACTTGTAAATGCTTACTTAAACTCAAAAGAGATATAGATGGTTTTGTTTGTTTTACAAACTGGGCATTTAACCAAGGGATACTCTTGTCACTGAACTATATCCCCAGCCCTTTTTATTTTTTATCTTGAGACAGAGTCTTGCTAAGTTGCTAAGGCTGACCTCGAACTTGTAAACCCTCCTGCCTCACTCATTCCCTAGAGTCCTAGGTGTGTATTACCTTGTCCAGCTAAATAAAAAAAGAGTTTATTAACCACTGAACTAATAAGACTTTAACCTTTTCTTTAAAAGGACTTAAACATAACAGTTTTAAGTGGTAAGATAGGTAATCTCAACATTTTTTAAATTGTGTTTTAGATTACATGTAGTATATAGGGACTAAAAAATAGTTTAGGGAAGTTGTCTTTTCCAGGGCAGTTCACATGTTTTTTGGTTTGTTTGCTCTGTGTGTGTGTGTGTTTTTCTGGTATTAGGGATTGAACTCAGAACCTCTCTATTACTGATTTACATCCATATCTGTTTTATATTTTTCTTTTGGTACTGGGGATTGAACCCAGGGACACTTTATCACGGAGCTACATACCAAGGCCTTTTATTTTTTATTTTGAGACGTGGTCTTACTAAATTGCCCAGGCTGGCCTCAGCCCCTTGAATCACTGAGATTACAGTGATTACTGAGCCTACTTAAAATTAATTTTTAAAAAAATATTTATTTTTTAGTTGTAGTTAGACACGATATCTTTATTTATTTTTATGTGGTGCTGAGGATTGAACCCGGAGCCTCGCACATGCTAGGCGAGTGCTCTACTGCTGAGCCACAATCCCAGCCCTAAAATTAATTTTCAAATCATAGAAACTCAATTTTTTATGGTTTGATGTTTTATATTTAATATTCTAATTTATATGAAATTGTTTCTAGATGATGTCAGTAGATAGTCTTCTCCCCACTTGCCTACAGATACAATCAGTTATATTGGGATATTGAGGATATTAAGAGTAATGGCAAGACCTCACATGCTGAGACTGTTTTGTAATAATGACATGCCCATCTAAATGAAAAGATAGCATTACATTTGACCAGTGACTGAGGAGTTCTGTTGAACCCCCTCATCTGACAGGGAAAAGACTAAGGACCAAATAGATTATTTTATAAGAGAAAGTGCTCTAAAAGTTGTTTTATATCTTAGATTTCAGTGCTTGAGTCTGCTCAGCAACAGGCAGCCAACATCCCAATATTAGAGGAACAGATTATAAATTTAGAAGCAGAAGTTAAAGCTCAAGATAAAGTTTTGAGGTAAGTATACCTTTTTATAACTAAGATTTTTCATTTCCCACTTCTTTGTTATATCCTATTAAATCTTGTCCCTCCCCCCACCTCCAATAAATTTATAATAAATGTCCCAGGTAGTGTGCAGGTATCTTAGAACTTAGTGAACCGAATTGCAGTCAATCATAACTCCTCTTCACTGCAGATTACATGTAGTATATAGGGACTAAAAAATAGTAAATGTAAATTGAGGAGTTTATTTACATGGTTTTATTAAATATGAATTAGTTCATTTCTCATTGTATAGTAATACTACTCAGTGCTTCAATAAAGTGCAAGAAATAAAATATAAGAGATCAGGTACTTTATCATTTGTTTTTCTACCTTGGATAAATGGAAAATACATGCATACTCACTAGCATATTATGCTGTTTGATTCTCAGAGTGTAGTTCTGGGATTAGCAGTATTAGCATCATGTGGGAACATGTTAGAAATAAATTCTCAGGTCCTATCTCAGGTTTACTGAACCACAAATCATGGGAGGTAGGGCCACCAAATCTGTGTTTTAATAAGTGCTGTAGATGATTCTGATTTATACTAAAGTTGTTTTTCAAGTTCATCAGTTTTGTAATTTTCTTTGATATATAAAATTTTATATATTTTGTAGAGATATATATATATAATTTATGTTTTTATATATATAAAATTTAACTTCAACACATTTAAAACAATTCTTTGCTATTTTATAATTTTTTAAAATATTTATATTTTAGTTGTAGTTGGACACAATACCTTTATTTATTATTTTTATGTGGTGCTGAGGATCAAACCCAGGGCCTCACACGCGCTAGGTGAGCACCCTATCGCTGAGCCACAACCCCAGCTCCTATAATGTTGTTTATTGTGAATTTGTTCCCATTTCATTCATTGTTAGTATTTGGGAAGGTTACTGAATTTTTTTTTTTTTTTTTAAAGAAATAGGCTCTTGGGGCTGGGGTCGTGGCTTAGTGGTAGAGCGCTCTGCTAGCATGTGTGAGGCCCTGGGTTCAATCCTCAGCACCACATAAAAGTAAAATAAAGATATTGTGTCCAACTACAACTAAAAAATAAATATTAAAGAAAAAAAGAAAGATATAGGCTCTTGGTATATTGTCAAGGGTGGTCCCAAACTCCTAGGCCCAAGTGGTCCTCCTACCTCAGTCTCCTGAGTAGCTGGGATTAAAGGCAACCACACCTGGCTTGATTTTTGCATAATGTAATTATTTTGTAATTGGACTATTTCACATACTGTTGTTATAACAGTTTTTCATTCTAATTCTCCTTAGTTTTCTAGGTAGTTAATGATATTATCAGGAAATCAAGGAAATTTTGTTTTTTCCCCTCACTATTTGTACTTCTTACTTTTTCACTTTTATATTTTGTATTGGGTAGCACTGTCAGAAACATCGTTGGATGTGGAGGTGATAATAACCATCCTTTCTTTTTCTCTCACATTTTTTTATTGGTGTATTATAGTTGTATATAATGATGAGATTTGTTACATATTCATACATACACAATATAACAATAACATTTGGCCGATATCACTTTCTAGCACTGCCCCCCTCCCTCCCCACCCCCACCCCTTGGTCATCCTTATTTCTGAGCTATGTACTAATGGTTTCTAGTATATGACCACGAAATGTGAACTTTTACTTCAGATATATTTCTCATTTGATGGAAGCCTTCTTTTGTTCCTTATAAAACTCTTAGTTAACAAGTTATGAATATGCCTTTTTCTTTATCTCACATATTTGTTTCTCTTAACTCTCTGACTTAAATAATAGAACTCCTAATGTTGCATTATTCTTACATATCTGTTTTAATTACTTTAAGTCTTTTTAATGGTACTGGGGATACAGCTTATCAGTAGAGTGCCTGTCAAACATGCATGAGACCCTGGGTTTGATGCCCGCACCACACACACACACACACACAAAAAAAAATTAAATTAAATTTATTTTGTAGAGAGGCAGAAGATAAATTAGAGCAGAGCCAGAAAATGGTGATTGAAAAGGAACACAGTTTGCAAGAGTCCAAAGAGGAATGTATAAAGTTGAAGGTAGACTTACTTGAACAAAGTAAACAAGGAAAAAGGTAAGTGTTCAGAAAGCGAGGTACTTTCACATGAATTTGTTTATATATGGGGGAAAAAAAGCCAATAGAGAAAGGACTGAAAATCAGAGAGTAGTGGGAAGTTCCTTTGTGGGAAGAGTAAAGATCCAGTACTAGTATAGATTGAGTAATTCATCTTGGATGAGAGGAAGGTCGTGCAAAAGAATGTGATGTGAGTAGGTTTAAATATAAAAAAATGTTTTAGGTATGGGGGTTATATTGATCAAGTTCCATCTCAGTATTCTCAGTTAAATTTGAGAAATATGAGGAAAGGTGATGGTTAACTTAGAGATGAAATAGCAAGGTGAGGCTTAAGCAGTGCTTGGTGATAGTTGGATTTTATTTTTGTTGTTTTTGTTTAGAGTTTTATATCTTATAACAGTGGAGGTTACTGTTTATTAAAATACCTTTTAGAAATTTATTTGAACAAGTCACAGAATTTATTTGGTACTTTTAATATTTTAACAGTGTAATAGTTCTGTAATACCTAACCATTGAAAATTTACCATCTAACAGACTACTTCTCTAATCTGTCTTTTCCAGCTTAAGAGGAAATATTGCCAATATACAGGAATTTATGTATATTTTAGAGTTTGTTTTGTGTTATACTTTATTTTTTATGTTGGTAGGGTATGAAAATGATCATAATATAGTCTTCATTCTTCATTTTACAGGTTAAGCCTAATAATCTGTTTTACTATTAAAGAAACTTCTAATTATTACTTGTAATTAAATAAAAATTACTTTGGGGCTGGGATGGTGGCTCAGCGGTAGCGCACTTGCCTTGCATGTGTGAAGCACTGGGTTCGATTCTCAGCACCATGTATAAATAAATAAAGATCTATCAACAACTAAGGGAAAAGATATTAAAAAAAATTACTTTGGAACCTAACTATTCAAATATAGAGCATTCTTCACTTGTATTCATTATCTCTTTTTAAATTTTAGAGCTGAACGACAAAGAAATGAAGCACTATATAATGCCGAGGAGCTGAGTAAAGCTTTCCAACAATACAAGGAAAAAGTGGCTGAAAAATTGGAAAAGGTAAAAAGGCAGTTGTACAAATTCAATGTTTTGTACTATGCTCATATTCTGAAAATGAAGATAGTTACAAGCAGAGTATGTTTATTTATGGTTAAAGAAGAATACTTTTTATGATTTTATTCATAGTAAAATCATTTAAATAAAGAATTTTCAAAATTTATTTATATATTTTTCATATAATTTCTTTTTTTTGTTTTTTTAAATGGGGGTGTTGCTGGGCTATCTTGAACCTGTGATCTTCCTACCTCAGCCTCCCAAGTAACTGTTTTCAGGCATATATGACTGTGTCCAATAAAAGAAAGATTTTTAAAAAATATTAATTAAGGATACTATTAAATACATTTATTGTCAGAATAAAGTTTTTTTTTTTTTTAATCCAAGAAGATTAGAGTAGGGACACAATATAGAGAAGTATGGTATGAGTTGAGGTTGGAGCTAGAGAGGTAGAAGCAGGAGATTCATTCTCCTCACCTCCTGAAAATGAAGGCCAAGTAGATTATGTAGCCTTCAACTGGTCTCCTTGACCTACCAGCCCAAGAGGAGCCCACTTCCCCTGATGCATGGTTGCTTAAACTGATCCCATATAGGAATATAATGACTTCTTTACATTTATTTAATATCTTATTAAATAAGACTTCATGATAGCCAGGCATGGTGGCGCACTACCTGTAATCACAGTGCTTCAGGAAGCTGAGGAAGGAGGATTGTGAGTTCAAAGCCAACCTCAGCAAAAGTGAAGCTCTTAGCAACTCAGTGAGATCCTGTCTCTAAATAAAATACAAAATAAGGCTGGGGATGTGGCTCATTGTTCAAGTGCTCCTGAGTTCAAGTTCAAGTGCCCCTGTTACAAAAAAAAAAAAAAAGACTAATAAATCCTGTATGGAGAAAGGTCATGAGTTGGATATTCAGATATTGAGCTCAGAACAGGTCTAGTAAAGAGATACCAATATGGGATACTTCCATCTTGGGATAATAATTAAAGAGAACTCAATGATTCTGTTAAAGAGAGCAGAGAAAAAAATCTTTAAGAAAGGTAGAGTAAGAAGATTCAGAGTACAGATAACCATAGAATGTTCACTTATTAAATAATTACCGAGTTCCTTTTACATGCCAGGTTCTATACTAGTCTCTGAGAGGTTCAGTTATACGTAACACATAATGCCTCCCTAGGGGTCACAGTCTAGTAAGATTTGCAGGTATATAGACAAATAAGTTTAGTATTTTAGAAAGTATAATAAATTATTTGGTATGGTTGGTGACATAAAGGGAGATTTAACAAAGTGGTGGGTTCAGAAGAGGCTTCATGGAGGAGATACGTGAGCTGCTAGAGTATTTCAAAGATGATGGCATATCATTAAATAGTTTTAAGCCGAGGAAATGATCAAACACATGTTTCAGGGTGCTCATTCTGATATCACTGTGAATTGTATTGGAGAGAAGGATGCAAGTCAAGGACACTCTGAGAGACCAGGCAAGAGTTACTGAAGATGATGGATATGTATAGAGAGATATGAGAGCTGTTAATCAGTGGCGTCTAGTAACCACTTGAATATATTAGGAGCAGACAGAAAGAGAGAAAAGTATACTATTGTTAGGTTGCTAGTTTGAGTGCATCATGAATAAAAATACATAATTTTGGGGAAAAGATGAATTCTATTTTGGAATGTCTATAGAATATCTAGAAGTAGATATTTGTGTCTCCCAGTCTTGTCTTAGACATTGAAATCTGGACTAGAACTGCATTTTAAGAATCGACAGTATTTAGGGGCTGGGATTGTGGCCCAGCAGTAGGGTGGTTGCCTAGCACATGTGAGGCGCTGAGTTCGATCCTCAGCACCACATATAAATAAATAAATAAAATAAAGGTATTGTGTCCAACTCCAACTAAACAATAAAGATTAAAAAAAAAAAAAGAAGAATTGCCAGTATTTGGGCTGGGGTTGTGGCTCAGCGGTAGAGCACTCGCCTAGCTCGTGCAAGGCCCTGGGTTCGATCCTCAGCACCACATAAAAGCAAATAAAATAAAGGTATTGTGTCCAACTATAACTAAAAAAATAAATAGTAAATATTACAAGAAAGAATTGATAGTATTTAAGTGGTAGACGGCTTGGACATTGACAGAAGAATTTTGTATATGATAAGAGGATAAAAAATAGGTGGAAGAGCTTTTGAAATATATTGAGAAGAGGTGATTAAAAAAAGAAAAATCATCAAAGTCTAATAAGAAAATCCAATGCAATAGAGCGTTTTTAATGATCATCTTCAGTGCCAGATGTTGCAAATTTGTCAAGAAGGATGAAGAATGATAGGACTATATAGAAGGCACAATCTTAGAAGCGGGAAAATGGGAAGGGAGGCAGTAGAGGTAGTTTTAAAGATATATCATTATACAAGGTAAAGAGTCAATAAATGGTGGTGAGGGGAGAAAGATGGAAAGAAGCTGATTAAGAGTTTTTAGAAATAGGGATACCCTGAACACCTTAGTAGGTTTTTTTTTTTTTTTAATATTTATTTTTTAGTTTTCGGTGGACACAACATCTTTGTTTGTATGTGGTGCTGAGGATCGAACCTGGGCCACACGCATGCCAGGCGAGCGCGCTACCGCTTGAGCCACATCCCCAGCCCCTTAGTAGGTTTCATAGGCAAGGGTCATTGGAGTGTGTGGTAGAGGGAAATTGAGAATTCTGGAAGCACAGGGAAATGAAAAACAGCACAAGAGTCTGAAGGACATGAAAGATGATATAGTCCATTTTTAATGAAATAAAGATATTTTTGTTCCTTAGAGGAAAAAAGTGATAAAAATACAGGAAAAAAAAGTTTTGGGTGGAAGGAAGGAGGAAAATTTAAAAATATTGAATTAAATGCCTTTGGGCTCATAAGTTAAGGTGTTGCTTAAAATGATTTGTATAGCCTGAGGAGACTTGGGGTGAGTGCTTAACACAGTTTTAGCAAGGGAAAAATAAAGTTTCAAAGAGAAAAAGGAAAAAAGCACAGTAAAAAATGAGTTATTAATAAAAGGAAGTAAAGAAAAAAGGTCTATTAAAATACTGCCATGGCAGCTAAAGAATAAAAAAGTTTAAAGGGGAAGTTATTGACCGTATCAGGTACTAATATGGAGGGAGATTTCATTTGTCATTCGTTTGTAATAAAACTGTAAATACTATTTAGCAGTATAAAATATTAAGATCTCATTAGATACTGAAACCTTAAGTATGAATTAATTAGATCACTCTTATGAAAGCCTTGGAGAAGGTCCTTGTGGGAATGGAATATCTTAGATGGATTCTTAATAACATCTGTAGGGGAATATCTTAACGAATATTCTCAGGGAGAGAGAGGAAAACTTCTTTTTATACTTTATTTTTTTAAAATCTTTATTTTATTTGCTCATTTATTTTTATGTGGTGCTGGGGATTGAACCCAGGGTCTCACATATGTGAGGCAAGATGCTCTACCCCTGAGCGACAACCCAGCCCCATCTTTTTATGCTTTCCTTAAGATTATCAATTTTTAACTCTGCTGAGTAAAACCCCTATACTTGGGTGAATATAACCAAGGGTAACAAAGGAAGTAGGGCAGGTATTCCAGTCCTTCACTGCTCTTGCTCCAACCTGGGTGCTTGAATTTTATGTTTTACATTTCAGACTGTTATTTCAGTGGGAGTATTTTGTGACTAACCTTTCAAAAAGTACTTCTGAAATATTTGCACTGAAATTAGCCTTTAGTAATTTGGGAGCAGCATTCCTACTTGAGTTGCTTGCTTTGTACAAATGAGGCCAGAACATTTATGCTTTTAAGTGACAGTGCAATTGCCCATCTGTAAGTAGTTCTGGACAGGTAGTAATATCCTCCTTCTTGTCTTTCATTACTCCCAGGAACTTCACTTTGCTTCTTTTCACTATAAGTCTGGGCACTTAAAACATGAAATCACTTAGTCTACTTTCCTGCTTGTGAAATACTACCTACATTTTTGATTTGAAACACCTAAACTTATTATGTTATGTTATGTACTTAACAATAATTTATTGTTTTAGGTTCAAACTGAAGAAGAAATATTAGAAAAAAATCTAGTTAACTGTGAAAAAGAAAATAAAAGGCTACAAGAAAAGTGTGGTCTATATAAAAGTGAACTTGAAATTCTGAAGGAAAAATTAAGGTACAGTATTGCAGAAAAAAGAATTTTTATGTGGAGATGGAAAAAATTAAAACATTTAAAAATAAGATTTTATATATTATAATTATGAACTTAGATATGTAGAATGATAAGCTTTGTGCCTGAAACACTTTTCTAGGTATAAAGTTATAATTTTAAATGCAATAAAACGTGTTAATGGTAACATAGTTGTAAATGTTCCATGATGTTGATTAACATATTTGCTTTGCATATATAGTAGAAAAAATTAACAGACATAATGATTTATAGTAAGATCACATTAACTAATAACTAGTAAAAGTGTTTAAAAAAAAAAAGAACTTTGGAAATCATGAAGAATAACCTTGTCCACCTTCTTGTTATTGTTATCACCTTGTAGTTGTTGGGGTTTTTTAAAAATATTATTTTAGTTATACATGGACACGATATCTTTATTTTGTTCATTTTTAAAATTTTTTATTTATTTTTCTTTTTTTGTGTGTGTGTGTTTATTTATTTTTATGTGGTGCTGAGGATTGAACCCAGTGCCTCACATGTGTGAGGCAAGCGCTTTGGCACTGAGCCACAACTCCAGCCCTATTGTTTTTAGTTTTCTTTTTTTAAATTATTTTTTAGTTATTGATGGACCTTTATTTTATTCACTTATTTATTTGCGGTGCTGAGACTCGAACCCAGTGATTCACACATGTGAGGCAAGTACTCTACCACTGAGCTACAACCACAGCCCCTATTGTTGGGTTTTTGTTTTTAATTTTGGTATTGCAGATTGAATCCATGAGCAACATCCCCAACCCTTTATTTTTTATTTTGTGATAAGGTTTCACTAAGTTACCCAGGCCAGCCTCAAACTTCCATTATTCCTGCCTCAGCCTCACAAGTAACTAGGATTATAGGCTTATGCCACCATGCCCAGTAGTCCTCTTGTTTTATAAGTGAAGAAACGGAAGCCCAGAGAGTGACTAAGGTCAGAAAGATCAAATATGAGAACCAAGGTTTTCTGACTCCTGTACATTCTCTATGATATTATGTCAGCCTCTCAGAACTAATTTCCATCATCAGTTCAGAGGTTAATATTAATCAGCCCTTATAACTTCAGACTGTTAATTTAAGGTAGTGGTAGCAATTAAAATAATTGCTTTGTCTAATTTTAACATTTTCCTTAAGTAATACATGTAGTATTTTTGCGTAGTAGAAGAGGTAACGATAGTTTTTGTAATGGTTACTTTTATATAACCAGAATATTTACTATCATCTGATGCTATCAATTGCAAGATATATTTAGGAAAAAAATACTATTAATTGTACTATGATACAGTGCTTTATCACTTAAATTTTTATTTTATACTTTATGATAAAGAATTCTTAAGACTTTTCTTCTAATACTGGATATCTAGTTCAGGGCCTCATGCTAGCCAATCAGTTTACCACCGAGCTATCTCCTGAACCCCTTCAAAACATTTTTTAAAATCATATTACTTGCATAAAGAGGAAAATACTGTAGCATGCTCAAGCCCTGCATTCAATCCTTAGTACTATTTTTTTAAAAAAAGAAAAATATAAATGAAATAAATTGCTTAAGATGGTTCTAAAACTTTACACTCAGAGATTGACCCTTCAAAGTGTATAATCAGAATATACTTAATTCTCTAACATCTCTTTTTTTTTTTTTTTGGACTGGGGAATTAACCCAGGAGCACTCTGCCTCTGAGTTACATTCCCAACCCTTTTTATGTTTTGAGACAAGGTCTTGCTGAATTGCCCAGGCTGACCTTGTAATCCTCCTGCCTCAGTTTCCTGAGTCACTGGGATTACAGATGTGCACCATTGTGCCCAGCACTACATTCATCTCTTCCTTATGGTGAAAACATTTCAAAATGCTTTCTTCTAGCTTTTGAAATATGCAGTGCACAATTATTATCTGTACTTACACTCTTGCACAATAGCATACTTGAACTTCTTATTCCATTCTAACTACAAATTAGTACCCATTGATCAGCTCTGTTCTTCCCCTTCCCTACTCTCCCCAGCCTCTGGTAACCACCAATTATACTCTAGTTTCCATGAGATGAACTTTATATTCCACATGTCGGTGAGATCATGTGTTATTTGTTTTTCATGTCTGACTTACTTCACTTAACATAATGATCTATATGTCTATCCATGTTATTGCAAATGACAGGATTTCATTTTTTTAAAATGTTTTTTTTAGCTGTAGATGGACATGAAACCTTTATTTTATTTATTTTTACATGGTGCTGAGGATTGAACCCAGTGCCTCACATGTGCTAAGCAAGCACTCTGCTGCTGAGGTAAAACTCCAGCCCTAGGATTTCTTTTTTTTTTAAATTTTTTATTTTTTAGTTGTAGGTGGACACAATATGTTTATTTTATTTTTATGTGGTGCTGAGGATCGAACCCAGTACCTCACGCATGCTAGGTAAGCGCTCTACCTCTGAGCCACAACCCCAGACCGGATTTTATTCTTTTTATGGCTGAATAATATATTCTTTTGTATATATACATTTTCTTTATGCATTCAGTAGTTGATGGATATTTCAGTTGTTTCTATTTCTTGATTACTATGAATAGTGCTATAATAAGCAGATGTGTCTTTGACATACTTATTTCATTTGGATATATACCCAGTGGTGGAACTGATGGGTCATATGGTAGTTCTGTTTTAATTTTTTAGTTTTAGGTGGACACAATATCTTTATTTTTTTTATGTGGTGCTGAGGATCGAATCCAGTGCCTCGCGCATGCCAGACAAGCGTGCTACCACTTGAGCCACATCCCCAGCCCCCTGTTTTAATTTTTTGAGGAACTTTCATATTGTTTTCCATAATGGCTGTACTAATTTGCATTCCCACAACAGAATGTAAGAATTCCTTTTTCTCTATGTCACCATTAGCACTTGTTATCTTTAGTTTTTTTTAAAGCAGTCATTGTTAATGGGTGAGATGATATATCATTATGGTTTTGATTTGCATTTTGGGTGCTTTTTATGATGGTGTACACCTTTTCATGTATTTGTTGGCCACTTGTATGTCTTGTTTTTAGAAATATCTGTTTTGGCCTATTGCCCATTTTTTCAAAAATGAGAATTTTTTTTTTTTTTTTTTTTTGCTATTGAGGTTTCGAAGTTCCTTATATATTCTATATATTAACCCCTTTTCAGATGTATAGTTTGCAGATTTTACCTCCATTTTTTTGGTGGTCTCTTCACTATTGATGGTTTCCTTTGCTCTGCAGAAGCTTTTTAGTTTGATATAATCCTATTTGTCCATTTTTGCTTTTGTTGCCTATGTTTCTTTTGAAGGGGGTGGTTACCAGGGATTGAACTCAAGGGAACTCGGACACTTGAGCCATATTTCCAGCCCTATTTTGTATTTTATTTAGAGACAGGGTCTTACTGAGTTGCTTAGTGCTTTGCTTTTGCTGAGGCTGGCTTTGAACTCACAATCCTCCTGCATTAGCCTCCCAAGCTGTTGGGATTACAGGCGTGTGTGTGCCACTGATCCCGGATTGTTGCCTATGCTTTGAGGTTTTTTTTTTTTTTTTTAATCCTTGTTCATTTCAGTGACCTGAAGTGTTTCCCCTGTGTTTCTTTCTAGTAGTTTCATTGTCTTGGGTGTACTGGTGAAAGATAAGGTTCGAGTTTCATAGTTCAGCATATGGACACCAGTGTTTTCCAGCACTGTTTATTTAACTGCTTCTTCTCCAGTACATATCCTTGGTGGCTTTGTTAAAAATTAGTTGACTGTAGCAGGTCGAGGTGGTGCATGCATGTAATCCCAGCAGCTTGGGAAGCTGAGGCAGGAGGATCACGAGTTCAGAGCCAGCCTCAGTGAAAGCAAGGTGCTAAGTGAGACCATGTCTCTAAATAAAATACAAAATTGGCCTCGAGATGTGGCTCAGTGTTTGACAGCCCCTAGGTTCAATTCCCGATACCCTCCCCACAAAATTCGTTGACTGTAGATATGTGGATTTACTTTTAGGCTTTCTATTCTGTTCCATTGGTCTATGTAGCTGTTGTTATGCCAACATCACACTTTTGATTACTATAATTTTGTAGTGTATTTTGAAATCAGATAGTATAATGCCTCTTGTTTTGTTCTTTTTGCACAAGATTGCTTGGGCTATTCAGAATAGCAAGAAATTTGGTTATTGAGCTTTTTCTGGTTCCATATAAATTTTAACATTGTTTTCTCTATTGTTATGAAGAATGTCACTGGTAGTTTAATTGGGATTACATTGAATCTGTAGATTGCTTTGGGTAATGTGATTTTTTTTTTTTGAGAGAGAGAATTTTTTTATTAATATTTGTTTTTTTAGTTTTTGGTGGTCACAACATCTTTATTTGTATGTGGTGCTGAGGATCAAACCCAGTGCCCCACGAATGCCAGGCGAGCTCGCTACCACTTGAGCCACATCCCCAGCCCGTAATGTAACCATTTTAACAATATTGATTCTTCTAGTCCATGAATAACTTCCATTTTGTGTGTGTGTGTGTTCTCTTAAATATCTTTCATCAGTATTTTATAATAATTTTCATTGTAGAGATCTTACACTAATTCAGTTAAATTTATTCTTAGGTATCTTTTGGTAGTTATTATAAATGGGATTGCTTTCTTGATTTAGATTTCAGATTATTCACTGTTATCATTATAACTATGCTACTTGAGGGCTGAGGAGTAGTTCAGGGTGCTTACCTGGGCATGAGGCCCTGGGTTTGAGCCTTAGCACTCAAAAAACAAAACAAAACACCAGAGGAATAATAGTGCTACTGATTCTTGTGTTGATTTTTATATTCTGCAACCATGCTAACTTCAGTAATTAGTTCTAATAGTTTTCTGGTGAAACCTTTGGGGCTTTCTATATATAATAAACTCATTCATCTATAAAGAGTTACATTTTGACTTCCTTTTTCAAATTTGGTTATTGTTTATTTCTTTCTCTTGCCTGATTGCTCTGGCTAGGAGTTCTAATACCATGTTGAATAAAAGTGATAAAAGTGGAAATCCTTTTCTTTGTCCAAATCTTAAAGAGAAAGGCTTTAGCTTTCCTTCATTCAGTATAATGTTAATTCTTGGCTTATTGTATATGGCCTTTATTGTATTGAGGTATGTTCCTTCTACACCTGTTTGCTAAGCAGTTTTATCATGAAGGGATGTTGATTTTTATCATATCTGTTGAGATAACTATGTTATTTTTGCCCCTCATTCTATTAGTATGGTATATTTGCCTATGTTGAACCATCCTTTCATTGCTGGGATGAATTCCAATTGATTGTGGTGAATAATCTTTTAATGTACTGATGTATTCAGTTTGCTAGGGTTTTTTTTGGAGGGGGGGTGGGGTACCAGGGATTGAACTCAGGGGCACTTTCCCACTGAGCCTTATCCTGGCCTTATTTTGTATTTTATTTAGAGACAAGGTCTCACTGAGTTACTTAGCACCTTGCTTTTGCTGAGGCTAGCTTTGAATTTGGGATTCTCCTGTCTCAGCCTCCTGAGCCACTAGGATTTTAGGCATGTGCCACCATGCCCAGCAGTTTGATAGGGTTTTTGCATCAATGCTTTTGTTTTTTGTTTTCAATTCTTGGGCATTGATCCCCAGGGGCATTCTACCACTAAGCTGCATCCCAGCCCTTTTTATTTTTTATTTTGAGATAGGGATCTTTTTAAGTTGCCAAGGCTATCCTCAAATTTATGATCCTTCTGCCTTAGCCTCCTGAGTAACTGGGGTTACAAGTGTGCCCCACCATGTCTGGCACTTCAATATTTCTGTACTTAGAATATGTAAATAAGATTATTGAAAATGAATGCACATTTTATTTTCATTTATTTTTTTATAGGCAGTTAAAAGAAGAAAATAACAATGGAAAAGAAAAATTAAGAATCATGGCAGTGAAGAATTCAGAAGTCATGGCACAATTAACTGAATCTAGACAAAGTGTTCTGAAGCTAGAAAGTGAGTTAGAAGACAAAGAAGAAATACTGAGAGAAAAATTTTCTCTGATGAATGAAAACCGAGAATTAAAGGTTCGTGTTGCAGCACAGAATGAGAGACTAGATTTATGTGAGCAGGAAATTGAAAGTTCAAGGGTAGAACTGAGAAGCTTGGGAAAAATGATATCCCATTTGCCAGTAAGTATGTGTGAAAAGAAATGTACTGTACTTGTTGTATCATGGAAAAGAAAAATTTTACTCAAGTGTTTTATGAGAGAACATCATTTTGGAGTTGCTTTATTAGCTTTTAGTTTTGTTCTTACTTGTCTGTACTTTGGCACCAATTTCTCTTCTATTTAATTCCTATTTTTGCCTCACATTTACCTTTCTTCTTCTGTACCCTTTCTTTCTTTCTTTTTTTAAATAGATGAACAAAATATCTTTATTTTATTTTTATGTGGTGCTGAGTATTAAACCCAGTGCCTCACGTGTGCTACATGAGCACTCTACCACTGAGCCACAACCCCAGCCCTATATAATTTCTTTTATATATGATGCCATATATAAGAATGGCACATTTTTTAAAATATAGCTTTATTGAAATATCACTTATTCTGTAAAATTCAACCATTTGAAATGTTAGTAACTTTTAGTAAATTTACTAAATTACAAATAGTTTTCTATTTGCAGTACTAGGCAAATTTCCTGCATTGTGGTAATTGTTTTAAGACTTTTAATAAGTTTGCTAAAAATCTTATAATAATCACCACAATTCAGTTTCAAGTTTCTGCCATCCCCCAAAGATCCCTTGTGTCCTTTTAGAATTAGTGCTCTACCTCTACCACATACCCTTGGGAAACTACTAATAATTTCTGTTTCTATATATTTTTCCTTTCTGGCTGTTTTGAAGAATGAAAACGTAAAAATATGTGGTCTTTTGCACATATTTTTCCTATTATTTTATATTTTTAAGGTTCATTCATGTTGTACATATCAGTTTTTCATTTCTTATTTATTTCTGAATAGTATTTCATTTCATCTGTTTACCAATTAATGGACATTTGGATTATTTCTACTTTTAGGCTATTATGAATAAAGCTGCTGTGAACATTTTCATAGAAGTCTTTGTGTGGTCATGTTTTTATTGCTCTTGGGTAGATACCCAAGAATAAAATTGCTGGGTCATGTGGTAAATTTATGCCAAATTGTTTTCCAAAATGGCTAGACTGTTTTACATTTTCACCAGCAGTATATGAGAGTTCCTGTTTTTCTACATGCCTGTCAACACTTGTCATTGTCATTTTGCTTAGTGGGTATGAAGTGGTATCACACTGTGGTTTATATTTTCATTTCCTCAGTGGCTAATGTTGAGCAACTTTAAATGTAGTTATGAGAATGACATAGAACTGGTTTGGGGGTGTAACTCAGTGGTAGAGTGCTTGCTGAGTATTTGAGAGGCCCTGTATTAGATATTAATTATTTGCTAGGATTTTTAAAAACATTTTTTCTTTAGTTGTAGGTGGACACAATATCTTTATTTTATTTTTATATAGTGCTGAGGATCGAACCCAGTGGCTCATGCATGGTAGGCGAGCGCTCTACCTCTGAGCCACAACCCCAGCGCTAGGATTTTTAATCTAATGTTTGCTTTTGAAATTAGAAAGTAATCATATACAGATAACTTTCATTTTAAATTAAAATTTTCATATGTGCTTAGAGTTAAGAATTATTTGATATATGACTATGAAATTGATATGATAATATATACTTGATGCTATGTTTCATGAAGTGCTAAGGATGATATAGTTTGAAAAAGTGAACTTTTTTACTTCTAGAGTGTGTAATTAGCTTAGTATTTGTAATGTAGCTTAGCATTTGCAAAATATGGGACACATTGCTCTATCAACTTCAAATGGTTTTAGAATAAATTTTATAGGTAAAACCTTTATATGTACTTTGTGAGCTCTATTCTTCCTCTAAATGCAAAAGTAGCAACTATTCTGAAATTCTTTTGTATCCTTTTCATCCATAATTTAAATGTTGCCACATATAAATTTCTATATAAATACATATGTTCTTCTCTCTCTCTTTTTTTTTTTTTTTTTTTTTGGTACTTGGGATTGAACCCAGGGTCCCAAGTTACATTCCCAGTTCTTTTTAGTTTTTGTTTTGAGACAGGGTCTCACTAAGTTGCTTAGGGCCTTGCTAAATTCCTGAGTCTCGCCTTGAACTTGTGATCCTCCTGCCTCAGCCACCAGAGCTGCTGGGATTACAGGCGTGCACCACCATGCACATACATTTCTCTCTATATATCCATCTACCTATACACACACATACACACACACACATATATATTTAAGTATTTATTTACTTGTAGTTGGACACAATACCTTTATTTTATTTATGTATTTATTTTTATGTGGTGCTGAGGATCAAACCCAGGGCCTTGTACATGCTAGGTGAATGCTCTACTGTTGAGCCACAACCCCAGCCCTTCTTAGTATATTTTTTAAAATACTTTGTGTATCAATGGAATTTGTTGTTTTACTTGGTATTGTAAAATGTAACCATATTAATTTATGTAACTCAAGTTTATCTAACTATTATACTTTTCCAATTATCTGAATTAATTATAGGTTTTCCATTAACCAATGTTTCCTAATGTGCTTGTACATTTTCCTATTGATGGACATTAGGTTGCTTCTATTAAATTCAGACAATTTTTCAAACTTAAAGAGTTCTGAATAAGAAAACAATGGCATCCATATGTGTATTATAATTTACAAACATTTGTTTTTTAAACTTGTAGTTAAAAAGAGAAATACTTGGTTTTAAATCATCCATTTCTAAGCACCAGATGAGTAGTTTGTCAAACAAAGAAGACAATTGCATTGGCTGCTGTGAGGCAAATAAATTGGTGATTTCAGAATTGAGGTATGTTTTTCATATTTTGAATTTACAACAAATAGAATGGTTTTGTTGGAAATTAAATGAAGGTGTTTAGTTGAGAAAATTAAAAAAATACAGAAAGAGGGTTGGGATTGTGGCTCAGCAATAGAGCACTTGCCTAGCACATGTGAGGCCCTGGGTTTGATCCTCAGCACCATATAAAATAAAATAATTAAAAAAAAATACAGACGGAAAAGTTCAGAGAGTATAATAACAAATACTGATTCCACAACTAAGATTTGATCCTTCTTAATATTTTGTGATATTTGTTTCAAATCTGTTTCTCTAAATAAAAAATAAAACATTACAGGATGGATAATACCCTTTGATCCTTATTGCTTATCTAATTCTTCCCCTGCTTATCCATTATTATGAATTTGATGTGTATTTTTCTGTCCATATTGTGTACATTTTTTTTTCTCTTATACACAAATAAAAGTGAACTCTATAGTTGCAGTTTTGCTTTTCTACTCAACATCATTTTAAAATGTTTATTTGGTACTGGGGATTGAACCCAAGAGTGCTTTATATCCCCAGTCATTTTTGTTTTTTTATTTTGAGACAGGGACTCACTAAGTAGCTTAGGGCCTTGAACTTGGAATCCTCCTGCCTCAGCCTCCTTAGTTGGTGGGATAAAAGCATGTGCCACCATGCCCATTTTAAAAAATTCATCCATGTCAGGATAGGTAGAGTGGTTGATCCATGAATAGATTTGGGTGGTTAGTTTGATCTTAATAATTAGGATTTTTTTTCTAGAATGGTGTCAATTTATCTATTCTTTTATTGATAATTACCTTATTTCTAGTCTTTTTCTATTATATAGTTACTAAGAAAATCCTTATACATGGCTCCCTACACATATATATGAGAGCTTCTCTATAATATATTCCTAAAACTCATATTTCTAGGTTGTAGGTCATCTATATTTTACTAGTTTCAATCAAGTTAGAAAGTAGCTAAACTAATTTATAATCCTACTGTTTATATATAAAAGTTTCTATATCCTGCCTAAGAGTTAACTAATATCAGAATTTTAAAATTTTGCCAGTTTGAAAGGTGAAAAGTAGTATGAGATATTTTTTACAGAATTACTGTCATATTGGATTCTTTTGTTTTGTGCCAGGATTAAGCTTGCAATAAAAGAGGCGGAGATTCAAAAGCTTCATGCAAATCTGACTGCAAACCAGTTATCTCAGAACATTATTTGTAAGAATAGCCAAGAAAGTGGCAAGTTGACTACTTTAGAAACAGAACCTGTAAAACTAGGTGGTAATCAAGCTGGTGAGTATATATTATTGAATTATTATTTTTTAATTTTTAAAATTTATATATGACAGTGGAATGCATTATGATTCTTATTACACATATAGAACACAATTTTTCATATCTGTGGTTGTATACAAAGTATATTCACACCAATTCGTGTCTTCATGTGTGTGCTTTGGATAGTAATGTCCATCACATTCCACTATTATTTCTACCCCCATGCCCCCTCCCTTCCCCTCTCACCCCTCTGCCCTATTTAGAGTTTGTTTATTCCATGCTCCCCCTAGGGAGCACTAGATCCCACTATGAATCAGCCTCCTTATATCAGAGGAAACATTCGGCATTTGTTTATTTTAGGGATTGGCCAACTTCACTTCACATTATCTTCTCTAGCTCTATCTATTTACCTGAAAATGCCATGATTTCATTTTCTTTTATTGCTGAGTAATATTCCATTGTGTATATAATGTTGAATTATTTAATAAATGGTAATCAGAGTTCTTGGCAACACTATTTTATTTTATTCTATTGACTGAAATACTGCAGTACTGGGGATTAATTCCAGGGTTATTCTACCAGTGAGCCATGTCTCCAGCCCTTTTTAGTTTTAATTCTGAGGCAGTGTCTTGCTAGGTTGTTGAGGCTGGCCTCAAACTGGTGATTCTCCTGACTCCTAAGTAGCTGGAATGACAGATGTGTGCCATTGTGTATAGCTGATCTATTTCTTTAAAATACTATCATTAAGGTGGGTGTGGTAGCAGATGCCTATATCCAGCTACTCAGAAGCCTGAGGTAGGAGGATTACAACTTTGAGGCCAGCCTCAGCAACTTAGTAAGACCCTGTCTCAAAATTTAAAGCGTATAAAGCCTTGGGATGTAGTTCATCAATAGAGTGCTTGCCTAGTATGTATGAGACACTAAGTTCAACTCCCAGTTCCACAGAAAACAAACAAAAGAAACAAATTAACAGCTGTTTGGTTTCTGTTAAACACACTTGATAATTTGTTATGAGTAATTATGTTCTGGTAAGAGAGCAAATTATTTCAGAATTTTTGGACTTTGCATTATATATATATATGTATATATATGTATATATGTATATATATATTTTTATGATTAGTGCAAAAAAACCTGATTTGCATTCTTTTGTTCTAATTCTCCCACATTAAAGTAAATCAATTAAATGTTACATAACTTGCACAGTATGAAGAAATTAATATAAAAAAGACTTAAGACTTTGGGAGAATAATCAAATATTTAATTGAAAGAAATAAAAAACCTGAACAAGCAGAAATAGGAGGTTTATACATGAGAAACCTCAATATTGTAAATAGGTCCATTTCAATCTATTTTAATATATATAAACTCAAGCCTGACCTAAGTTAAAATAGTTCTAAAGAAATTGGAATAAGATTGGGAAAATCAGCATAAAAGGCAATATAATTTTTGTAACATAGTGATTAAAATACTCTAGTATTAACAGGTATTCAATCAACTAATAGAAGAGAAAAAAGGGCACAGTAACAGACCACAAACAAAAGAATATGACAAATGACAGGGTATCATTAGAAATGAATGGAGGAAGGTAACTAATCAGTAAGGGATGATAGAATTATTGATTATTCATGTGGAAAAAATAACATAAGACCTCTGATTGTTACCATATTAAAATCTCAATTCCAGGTATACTAAAGATCTAAATGGAAAAATGAACACTTTAAAAGTTTTAAATAAAAGGTAACAATGTCCTCAGAAGACATTCTTTTAAAAGGATACAAAATTAGTGTACCAAAATGGAAAATTTAATAAATTTAACACCATTAAACTTATAATTTCCGTAAAGAAAAGACATATAAATCAAGAAGATAAGCTATAAACTGATGAGAAATGTTTTTAACACATACAAATAAAGTATATTGAGTTATGAGGAACTTTTCAAAATAATAAGAGATATACAGACAACTCAGTAGAAAAATTGACAAAAGATATGAATTGGCAATTCATGGAAGAGAAAATGCAAAATGGCCAATAAACATAGGAAATATGCTCAACTTCGCATTATATTTTTAAAATATATATTAATGAGCTGGGCGTGGTGGTGCACGCCTGTAATCCCAGTGGCTTGGGAGCTGAGGCTGATCATGAGTTAAAAGCCAACCTCAGCAAATGGGAGGTGCTAAGCATCTAAATAAAATACAAAATAGCCTGTGGTTCAGTGGTCGAGTGCCCCTGAATTCAATCCTCGGTACCAAAAAACCAAATATATTATTGAAATAAAATTTAATAAAATCCAATAAGATGTGCTCATTTTAAATATAAAATTTTGGTAAGTTTTGCTACAAGTGTTGTTTTTTTTTTAACATGTTTATACTCTTGGTACTATCACCACAGTCAAGACATAACATTTCCATCAGAATTCTTTTTATTCCTTCTCACATTACTTATAAAGGCTGTCCTCCTCCTCCTCATCCTCCTCCTCTCACTCCCCCTCCCAAGGCTTCATGTATGCTAAGCACATGCTTTACCACTGAGCTACCCCCTCAGCCTTGATTTTATTTTTTGAAAGTACTTTGAATATGCAATGGACTATTACTCAGCATTAAAAAAGAATAAAATCATGGCATTTGCAGGTAAATGAATGGAGTTGAGAATATTATGCTAAGTGGAGTAAGCCAATCCCAAAAAACCAAATGCTGAATGTTTTCTCTGATATGAGGATGCTGATCCATAATGGGGATGGGGTTGGTGGGTAGTATGGGAGGAAACTTTAGATAGGGCAGAGGGGAGGGAAGAGAAGGGAGGAAGCCAGGGGCGTAGGAAAGATGGTGGAATGAAATGGACATCATCACCCTAAGTACATATATGAGGACACGAATGGTGTGACTCTACTTTGTGTAAAACCAGACATGAAAAATTGTGTTATATATGTGTACTATGAATTGAAATGCATTCTGTTGTCCTATATAACAAATTAGAATAAATAAATAAATTTAAAAACAAAAAAGAAGAAAGTACTTTGAGACTTTGTTTATTGGCTGGCATGTGGTCTGTCTTAGTGTTCTAACTGCTCTTGAAAAATTGTTTATTCTGTGATTGTTGGGTGGGATTTTTTTACTATCAATCGTAAGGTTGTATTTAAGTTTTCTTTATCCCTAAGGATTTTCTGTGTATTTATTCTGTCAATTACTGAGAGACTAGTATTGAAATCTTCAGATGTGTCTCTATGTGTGTTTATTTATCCTTTCAATTCTGTCAATTGTTGCTTCTTGTATTTTGAACATATTATGTACATATTATTTGAGATTGTTATACCTTCTTCTTGAATAGACACTTTTATTATATTAAATGTCTCTTTCAGTTCTTAGTAATACTTCTTGTAGGAACGCTGCTTTGTTTGAAATAAATATAGGCCCTCCAGTGGTGTTTTTTTATCATTTTTTTCATCCTTTGAATTTGTGTCTTTATAGATAGTGAGTTTCTCATAGAAAGCATAGAATTGGGGGCTAGGGTTGTGGCTCAGTGGTCGAGCACTCGCCTATCATGTGTGAGGCCCTGGGCTCCATCCTCAGCACCACATATAAATAAATAAAATAAGGCTAAAATAAATAAAATAAAATTTTTTAAAAAAGCATATAATTGGGTCCTGCGTTTATATCCATTCAGACAGTTTTTGTGTTTTAAGTAGAATTTTATTGGGGTGTTTAGATTGCTTATAGTTAATGTAATATTGGTATTTGGAGGGTCTAATCTATCATTTTTTAATGTTCCATTTTATTCATTTTTTTGCCTTTTTTGGGGTTCAAGTATATTTTAGCATCTCATGTCTTATTTCCTCTCTTGATTTATACACTATACTCTTTGTATACTTTTACTTTTTTTAGTGGTTGGTTGCCCTGGGTATTAATAAACATCATAATCTATCTTTAAATACAAAGGGCTGTTAGCATTAGAAGTGACATAAAATTATATATCTAAGTAATTAGAATGGGAAGAGAATGATGTGATTAGCAGAGGGAATGGTGGTCATTATAGGTAGTGATAAATATAATGTGTCATATAGTCTAACATCTAAGAATAGAGTCAATGACATGGATAGCTTAGAAAGTAAAATATTGTGGAGATGGGGGATTGATGGGAAATAGCCTCTTATCCAACCCTTGAGGGCAAAGTGTATCTCTCCTTGTTTCCATATGTGTATTCTTATATAATCACCTACATTTTGCCTTTTAAAAGTGCCCTTGAAAATTCAGGTATTGTGGAGTAGGAGAAGGTATAATGTTTATAATGGAGAGAAGACATAGTCAGAAAGCTACCTGTGATAAACCTTAGTAGTTTTTAAAATTTCAGTGTATTTTCTTCAGCTAGTTTGTAAGTAAGGAATATAAGACTAGAAAGGGTTCACTGTGTGTACCTTTTGAACCTGTATCTACAAATAGTACATAAAAATATTCTTAATGGTTGGATGCAGTGGCATACCCTATAATCCTGTGACTTGGGAGGCTGAGGCAGGAGGATGGCAAGTTCGAGGCCAACCTCAGCAATTTAGTGAGAACTTATGCAATTTCGTGAGACTTTTTCTCAAAATAAAAAATAGAAAGCACTAGAGGTGTAACTCAATGGTAAAGTACCTCTGGGTTCAATCTTCACTACCCCTTTAAAAAAAAAGTTCTTAATCTCAAATTGTCCAAATAAATTTTATGATTATCTTTAGTTTAGGGGAACAAAGCAACTTTTTTAAAAAATAAAGCATTTTATAATTATTTCTATTAAAAATAGTATCTTAAAAAGTGGGAAGCATTCTTAACTTTCTGGTATAAGGAATAGTCTTTAGATACCTAGTAAAATAAATGATTCAGAAGAGCTTTTTCACTCATTGTTATATATTTAACTTAGAAAGTGCTTTATTTACCATTTCCTTATTGCATGTCTCCTTCTACATCCTTTTTATTCTTTAAATCAGAAACTAAACTTTATGGTTAAATATTTCAACTATTTATATTTATTTTTATACTTAAAGTTTTATCCAGAAAATTTTTCCTTTTGTGTTTATCAACAGAAATTATAAAAGACTGCAATCAACAGACTATGAACAAGCAATATGAAAGAGAGAGGCAAAGACTTGCTACTGGAATAGAAGAATTACGTACTAAGCTGATGCAAATAGAAGCTGAGAATTCTGATCTGAAGGTTAACATGGCTCACAGAACTAGTCAATTTCAACTGATTCAAGAGGAGCTTCTAGAGAAAGCTTCAAACTCTACCAAACTAGAAAGTGAAGTAAGCTTCAAATTAGCTGGGCACGTGTACTAAGTTTGAAGATAGAAAATACCTTGTGGGATTTTGTAACAATTTAAGTCTAGATTTATAAATTTTGCAAAATGGTACCACATAGATATATATTGGGGATTGAACCCAGGGGTACTTTAACACTGAGCTCCATCCCCAGCCCTTTTAATTTTTTAGTTTGAAACAGTATCACTAAGTTACTGAGGCTGGCCTTGAACCTGTGATTCTACTGCCTCACCCTTCTGAGTCCCCTTCAACCATGCCTCTTGATTATAGGCATGTGCCACCGTGCCAAGCTTTAAGCTATTTTAGAAATTATATTTGGAAACATGTTATTTTAACTTAACTTAAAATAGGAAGATGCTCCCTAATGGCTAAAAGGTCCTAAATTTGGTGAAACTAATAGTGCATTGCAGTTTATTATTTCTTCCACAGTATAAGTTGGCAAGGTAAAGGCAGATTTACAAGAAGAGAATTTGGGGTCTGGGGCTGTAGTGCTTGCCAAGCATGTGTGAGGCACTTGAGTTCAATCCTTAGCACCACATAAAAAACTAAACAAATAAAGCATGCTGTCCATTTACAACTATAAATTTTTTTTTTTTTTAAAAAGAAGAGAATTTGGATTATGTAGATGAAAGAAAAGAAGTGGTAGAGGATTTAAAATTTTAGCAAACATCAGAACTATTATGGTAAGATTGTAATCAATGACTGAGTCAGTTTCAAAACAGGAGATGGAACCTTTATTCACCAGCAAAAGGGCAGACTGCAAGTCTGCACTCCTCTAATCCCTAAAGGAATTAGAGCGAATCTTTTATAGTTCAAAACCACAAATAAAGCATATCAGTACATTTATCATAAGTGGTTGTGGCTATGATTCCTGACCACAAACAAAATCATGAGGTCTAAAATCATAAGCAGACGGGAAAGTGGGTCAAAACGACCCTAGTTGAATACAATTTAAAGAATGGTTACTAACGTCTAGACAAACATTCTATGCACTTAGGGTACATTGCACAAGTTTAGTATATAAGGACAGAAAGAAGAGTTTTACCATTGTGTTGCCGGTATGCTATGCTAAGCAAGCGTTGGTGGGTTCAGAGGTGGGGTTTTCCCATGAGAGAAGACACAACATGGAGTCTTAAGGTAAGAATAGAGTCTTGTTTGGTTATTGCCCATTATAGCTTGGCCCATAATAAAGCCACCTAGGAAGCCTCTCAAACATGTACATTTCTGGGTACCATTCTAACAATTTTGATTCAGCAGGCTTTGGGTATGGCTCAGAAATTTACATTTTTTAAAAAACTGCATGTGAATCTGATATAGATATACTATGGATTGTATTCTGAAATGTTTTATGAATATCTGATCTTGATTTTCACTGAGGAAAGGATAAGGATGCCTCATTAGGTAATTGCAGACCAGGATTACATGGGTATGTATTATATACTCAAACTTCAGGCTTACGGATGGAGCCTGCAATTTTTTTTTAAATTTATTTTTTAGTTTTTTTAGGTGGACACAGTATCTTTTATTTTTATGTGGTGTTGAGGACCGAACCCAGCGCCCCGCGCATGCCAGGTGAGCGCGCCACTGCTTGAGCCACATCCCCAGCCCAGGATTTTTTTTTTTTTTTAATATTTGTTGTTTAGTTGTAATTGGACACAATACCTTTATTTTATTTATTTTATTATGTAGTACTGAGGATTGAACCCTGCATGCACGAGGCAAGCACTCTACTGCTGATCCACAACTCCAGGCCCCATAAGGATTTTTTTTTAAATATTTTTTTAGTTGTAGATGGATACAATATCTTTATTTTCATTTATTTATTTTTATGTGGTGCTGAGGATTGACCCAGGGCCTCATGCATGCAAGGCAAGCTCTCTACCACTGAGCTACAGCCCCAGCCCAAGGATGTTTTTTAAATGTCTAATTTTGTGTCTTAATGTTTATAGTCAAGTCCATGGAAAAGACTTGTAAGATAGGAACTTCAGTTAATAATCGAAAAGGAGATTTAGTCTATAATTACAGGCTGCCACTTAGAAAATTCTCAAGTACTGAGATTAATAACTTAAAAAAAATAACAGAATAGTCTTGTTGAACATTAAAATTCAGAAACAGAAAAAGAAGAAAATAAACATTGATAATTCTACCACCAGAAATAACTACTGTTAACGTTTTGCAATATTAATTTCAATCTGTAAGAACTACTTTTAAGAAAATGGGTTAGGAAAAGGTAGAGACCTCTGAATTCAGTCCCCAATAGTGCAAGGAAAAGAAAAAAAGGGTTAGGATGCAAATTAAATCACTTATGTATTTCCTAATAGAAGGAGTGAAATGATATGCCTGGCTTCCTTTCACTATTTTTTTTTTTTTAATTTTTTTTTGTAGTTGTAGATGGACAGAATGCCTTTATTTTTATTTTTTTAATTTTTTATTGTTGGTTGTTCAAAGCATTACAAATTTCTTGACATATCATATTCCACACTTTGATTCAAGTGGGTTATGAACTCCCACCTTCACCCCATACACAGATTGCAGAATCACATCAGTTACACATCCATTGATTTACATATTGCCATACTAGTGTCTGTTGTGCTCCGCTGCCTTTCCCATCCTCCACCCTCCCCCCTCCCCACCTCTCCCCTCCCCTCCCCTCCTCTCTCTCTACCCCCTCCACTGTATAACCCTGAGGGTCTCCTTCCATTTCCATGCAATTTCCCTTCTCTCTCCCTTTCCCTCCCACCTCTCATCCCTGTTAAATGTTAATCTTCTTCTCCTGCTCTTCGTCCCTACTCTGATCATAGTTACTCTCCTTATATCAAAGAAGACATTTGGCATTTGTTTTTTAGGGATTGGCTAGCTTCACTTAGCATAATCTGCTCTAATGCCATCCATTTCCCTGCAAATTCTATGATTTTGTCATTTTTTAATGCAGAGTAATACTCCATTGTGTATAAATGCCACATTTTTTTTATCCATTCGTCTATTGAAGGGCATCTAGGTTGGTTCCACAGTCTTGCTATTGTGAATTGTGCTGCTATGAACATCGATGTAGCAGTGTCCCTGTAGCATGCTCTTTTTAGGTCTTTAGGGAATAGACCAAGAAGGGGAATAGCTGGGTCAAATGGTGGCTCCACTCCCAGCTTTCCAAGAAATCTCCATACTGCTTTCCAAATTGGCTGCACCAATCTGCAGTCCCACCAGCAATGTACAAGTGTACCCTTTTCCCCACATCCTCGCCAGCACCAGAATGCCTTTATTTATTTATGCGTTGCTGAGGATCAAACCCAGTGCCTCACACATGCTGGGCAAGTGCTCTGCTGCTGAGCTACTGCCTCAATCCAACACCATTTGTTTTTCTTCTAAATTGTTACTTGTTTTAATAATTACATGAATTAAAAGGTTATTCACTTGTGCCTTAATTGTTTATTACCATAAATTTGCCCTATTTATCTAGACACAATGTATTTAAACTTCAAAAAGAGGAGCAGGTATTTGATTTTAGGATGTATATTCTTAAAAACTAATTTTATACTTTATTGTATTTTCAGATGACAAAGAAATGCTCTCAGCTTTTAACCCTAGAGAAACAGTTAGAAGAAAAAATAGTTGCTTATTCATCAGCTGCTGCAAAAAATGCAGAACTTGAACAGGAACTTATGGTAAAATTTACCTTTTTGCTACAAGTTTACTCTGACTTTTAGGTACTGGTGATACCTTGTTTGTTTTTGTATCATTACTATAAAACATACTAAGTAGGAAACTAAAAATTCTACTGAACTTCTTGTCATTCTTTTTTTTGTTTCTGTATTTTCAAGTTAATAGGCTAATACAACAAGTTGTTATTCAAGTTTTGTCATTTTTTTTTTTTTTTACACAATACCTTTATTTATTTATTTATTTTTCTGTGGTGCTGAGGATCGAACCCAGGGCCTTGCACATGCTGGGCAAGCGCTCTACCACTGAGCCACAACCTCAGCCCCTCAAGTTTTGTCATTTTTATCTTAATAAAATTAAAATAGTAGTTTTTTAATATGCTTCTTTTGGGGTGTGGTATTAGGGATTTAATTCAGGGGCACTCGACCACTGAGCCACATCCCTAGCCCTGTTTTATATTTTATTTAGAGACAAGGTTTCACTGAGTTGCCCGTGCTAAGGCTGGCTTTGAACTCGTGATCCTCCTGCCTCAGCCTCCCAAGCCACTGGGATTACATAGTGTGTCACTGTACCTGGCTTAGTTATATTTTAAACCTGTTTTATATTTCTAGGAAAAGAATGAAAAGATAAGGAGTCTAGAAACCAATATCAATACAGAGCATGAGAAAATTTGCTTAGCCTTTGAAAAAGCAAAGAAAATTCATCTTGAACAACATAAAGAAATGGAAAAACAGATTGAAAGAGTAAGTAATGCATAGTTAGTGATGAAGAAAACCTCATTATTAGCACAGTATTGGTTATTTTGTAGGTGAGGAAACAAGGACAGAAAAGTTAGCAGCACTATAATTAGACTCTCACTCCAGATCCATTTTATAATGCTCATTTTTTGTGATGCTAGGGATTGAACGTATGGTTTCATACATGCTGAACAAGCATTCTACCCTTGGGCTACATTTCTGACCCACCAATGCTTTTCAATATAATATGCTTTCCATTTCAACTGTAATCATCTTTTTAAAAAAATATTTATTTATTTATTTTTAGTTATATGTGGTGCTGAGGATTGAACTTAGTGCCTCATATGTGCTAGGCAAGCATTTTGCCACTGAGCTCCAATCCCAGCTCGGGGCACTCTTAATGTTGAGTTAAAGGTAAAAATGTTATTGGGGCTGAGGTTTTGGCTCAGCGGTAAAGTATTTGCCTAGCCATGTGCAAGGCCCTGGTTCGAACCTCAGCACCACATATAAATAAATGAAATAATGGTATTGTTTCCAACTACAACTAATAAATAAATATTTAACTTAAAAAAAGTAAAAATGATATGATACAGAGAACACAAGACTAAATAAAAAATAGAAAATTTGAATGAGCAAATGGAGGTGACAAGAAGAGTGTAAGCTTAAGTATAGAGCAGTAGACATTATTTTCTCTGAGTAAGAGAAAGAAAAAAAGATTTGGGAAAAATACTGAACAGAGTTTAAAGAACATTATCAAACGTTCTAACATTCTTGTCATCGTAATCCTAGAAGGAGAGGAGCATGAGATTTGTGCAGAAAAATATTTGAAAAAATAAGACTGATAGCTTTACAAATTTGATCACAGAAAA
Source organism: Marmota flaviventris (assembly GCF_047511675.1). NCBI lineage: Eukaryota > Metazoa > Chordata > Mammalia > Rodentia > Sciuridae > Marmota > Marmota flaviventris. The sequence continues at coordinate 79,227,856 of NC_092507.1, forward strand.
AATTTACATTTTCAACAATATCAAAGAGAATAAAATCAGAGAAGACCACTTTCAGACACATCAAAATCCTTGCTGAAAACTTAGAAAAAAAAAAATCTTTAAAGCACCAATTGAAAAAAAATAAATGAATAGAAGGAAGACCAGTAGAACAGAGGAAGTGGAAAGGGGGGAGGAAGGGAAGAAGGAAAAGTGGAAGTATCAAGGAACAAACTGAAGCAAATTATATTCCATGCATGTACGTATATGTCAAAATGAGCCCTAGTCTTCCTTTTTTTTTTTTTTTTTTTGAGAATTTAACTTTATTTTATCTATTGTTTTTGTATGGTACTGAGAATTGAATTTAGGGCCTTACCTGTGCTAGGCAAGCACTTTACCACTGAGCTTACCACCCAGCCCTGAACCCCACTCTTATGTATAAGTATAATACACTAATAAGAACATAAAAAAAGGATACAGCTCAGTTGGTAGAGTGCATACCTCATATGCACAAGGCCCTGGCTTCAATCCCCAGCACCACAAAAATAAACAAACACATAAATAAAAAACCAGGGCTGGGGTTGTGGCTTAGCTGTAGAATGTTTGCCTGCCACGTGCGAGGCCCCAGGTTCGATCCTCAGCACCACATATAAATAAATATGTAAATATGTAAATAAGTCGATAAATACATACATACATTCATACATACACACACAATAAAGGTATTGTGTCTAACTACAACTGTAAAATAATATTTAAAAAATAAAAGAAAAAGAAAAAACCTTGAAAGCAGCCAGAGATAAACATAAATAAATAAATAAATACATTCATACATATGTACACACATACACACACACACACACACACACAAGGTATTGTGTCCAACTACAACTAAAAATTAAATATTTAAAAAAAGAAAAAAAAAAAAACCTTGAAAGCAACCAGAGATAAACATTGTAACTAGGGAACAAAGATTAAAATTACTACACATTTCTCATCAAAAACCATGGAGTGGGAGCTGTGATTGTGGCTCAGCAGTAGAGTGCTCGCCTAGCATGTGCAAGGCCCTGGGTTCGATCCGCAGCACCACATAAAAATAAAATAAATATTCAAAACAAAACAAAAAAAACATGGAGTGGTACAGTGGTGCATGCCTGTAATTCTCACAACTGGGAGACTGAGGCAGGAGGATTGCAAGTTCGAGACCAGCCTCAGCAACTTAGTGAGGCCCTAAGCAACTTAGGGAGACCCTATCTCAAAATAAAAAATAAAAAAGGACTGTGGATATGGCTCAGTGGTTAAGCATCCCTGGGTTTAATCCCTGCTACCAAAACAAAGAACAACAACAAAACCCTCGGAAATAAGAAAACAGAAGAGTAACATTTTTTTTTAGTCCTCAGAGAAAATTCGTCACCTTAGAATTTCATATTCAATAAAAATAATTCTCTGGGAATGAAGGTAAAATAAAGACAATGTTATATATAGGACATTTTAGAGAATTTGTCACAAGACTTGTTCTAGAAGAAATACTAAAGAGTTCATAACCCACTTGAAGCAAAGTGTGAAAGATGATATATCAAGAACTATGTAATGTTTTGAACAACCAACAATTAAAAAAAAAAAAAAAGATAGTTCTTCAGGTAAAAGAAAAATAATACAACAGGGAATCTTAGGACCTCAGAAATGAAAAGCTGCAAAAATAGTAAATATTTGAATAAATTACTTTTTTGGTACCAGGGATTGAACTCAGGGGCACTCGACCACTGAGGTACATCCGCAGCCCTATTTTGGATTTTGTTTAGAGAGAGTGTCTCACTGAGTTACTTAGTGCCTTGCTTTTTGCTGAGGCTGGCTTTGAACTCACGATCCTAGATAAATTACTTTTTGACAAAGTATGTTGGTATAATATTTGTGAAAACTACAATATAAAGAAAGAGGGTAAAGAGACTTATTTTCTTATAAAGTTCTATTTGACATTTACTTTGGCAAAAATACTCTGAATAGACTGTGAAACGTTAAATATGTACATTATAATCCCTACAGCAACCGAGAAAAAAATTGTTGAGATAAAGTAGAAAGATACAAAGATAAAATGGAAATCTGAACATAGCCTAATAATGAAAGAGACTTGTGGAAGAGAGAAGCAAGTGAAAAAAAAAAGTATAAATACCAAAGTAGACTTCAGATCATAGAAAATTATCAGGAACAAAGAGAGACACTGCATAACAATAAAAGACTCAATTCACCAAGGTTATGTAACAGCCATAAAAGTATGTATACTTACCAGTAGAATTTCAAAATGCATGAAGAAAATTAAGAAGGCTGAAAGGAGAAACTAACCCAAAATTAAAGTTGAAGATGTCAACATTACTCTTTTCTATAGTTGTAGAACAAGTAGACCAAAAAACCAACAACACCAAAAAATTAACATATTTCTGGGCTCGGGTTGTGGCTCAGTGTAGAGCAGTTGCCTGGCATGTGTAGGTCCTGGGTTCAATTCTCAGCACCGCATATAAATAAATAAAAAAAGGTCCATTGCCAACTGAAAAAATTAAATAAAAAGAAAAAAAACATTTTATTTCTAATAATTTTCCTATGTACATGTATTACTATACCATAGTGAATCCCATCCTTGTGTATATCCGTAAGAATGGGTTCCTAATTAGAATAAGATATATTTTATATAAATTCATTTTGATATATATATTTTTAATTATATCAAAATGAATTTCAGTGTCATGTATAACTAAAAAGAACCAATACAATTTAAAACTTTCGGGCTGGGGTTGTGGCTCAATGGTAGAGCTCTCGCCTAGCATGTGCTAGGCCCTGGGTTTGATCCTCAGTACCCCATAAATATAAGTAAAAATAAAGGTATTGTGTCCAACTACAAGTAAAAAAATAAATAAATAAATAAATTTTTAAACTTTCATATTTCTGTATACTAGCAATGAACAATTGAAAACCAAGAATTTAAAAATAGTACTATTTACAATAGCTCCAAAAATATAATGCTTAATATAAATATAACATAATATGTAGAGGATCTGTATGTGCAAAATGTTGAATAAGACCTAAGTAAATGAAGAGAAATACCATTTCTGTGGTTGGAAGTATTTAGGGAGTCAACCGTAAATGGATCTATAAATTTAATGTGTTGCCAATCAAAATTCTAGTCAAAATACGTGTTTTTATAGGTACGTAGCTGGTTTTAAAATTCATAGTGGAAAGGCAAAGGAACTAGAACAGCCAAAGCAAGTCTAAAAAAGAACAAAGTTGGAGGACTTATGCTGCAGGATTTTTATTAAAGCTCTAGTAATCAATACAATATGATATTAGCAAATAGATAGGTACTGATGAACAGATTAGAGTCTAGAAATAGACTCAGCTGATGTGATCATTTGATTTTCTTTTTTTTGCAACGATGGGAATTAAACCAGGGGCCTTATACATGTAAGGCAATTGCTCTACCACTGAGCTGTATCCCCAGCTCTGATCATTTGATTTTTGATAGAGGCACAAGGGCAATTCAAAAAAGTTAAGTCCTTCAACCTGTGATGCTTGAATAATCGGACATCCAGATACAAAATAATGGATCCTCGATGAATGTATACCTTAATATGAAAAGTGCTTAGAAATGGGTTACAGACTGGGCTAGGGACATAGCTCAGTTGGTAGAATGCTTGCCTTGCATGCACAAGGCCCTAGGTTCAATCCCTGGCACCACAAAAAGAAAGAAAAGAAATGGGTCATAGATTTTAATATAATTTTTTTTAAAAACTGTAACACTCTTAGAAGAAAGTACTCATGACCTCAGGTTAGGATAAGAGTTCTTAGGTATGATACTAAAACCACCATGAAAAACGACAACAACAACAACAACAAAATGGATAAATTGGAATACACCAATACTAAAGAGTTTTATGCTGTGAAAGAAAATGAAAGATAAGCTAGGGTGGAGAAAGTATTTGTAAATCCCATATCCAGCAAAAACATAAATAAAGAACTCTCAAAACTTGTCAATAAACACGAGTTTTTTTATTTTTAAAAAATGTTTCCACTTTTTTTTTTTTTTATACCAGGGATTGAACCCAGGGGCACTTAACCACTGAGCCACATCCCTAACCCTTTTTAAAAATATATATTTTATTTAGAGGTAGGGTCTTAATAATTTGTTCATGGTCTCACTAAGTTGCTGAGACCAGCTTCAAACTTCTGTTCCTCCTGCCTCAGCTGCTTGAACCACTGCGATTTCAGATGTGCGACACTGTGCAGGCTCACATTTTTTATTGGGGCATTATAGTTGTACATAATGATGGGCTTTGTTACATATTCATACATGCACACAATATAATTTGGCCAGTATTTCTCCTTTTCCTTTTCTCCTTCCTCCCTTTCCTCTATTCTGATCTCTCTTTGATTTTCATGAGATTCTGACCCTACAACCTTTCTTTTCCTTTTTTCTCCCTAATTTCCACATATGAAAGAAAACTATATGACCCTTGACCTTCTGAGAGTGGCTTATTTTGGTTATCACAATGTTTTCAATTTCCGTTTATCTTCTTACAAATGACATACTTTCATTTTTCTTTATAGTTGAATAAAACTTCATTGTATATATACATATACCACATTTTCTTTATCCATTCATCTGTTGGTGGACGCCTAGGCTGCCACAAACATGGGTATACTTGTATCATTATACTATGACAACTTTAATTTTTTAGGATAAATACTGAGGAGTCATATAGCTAGGTCATATAGTGGTTCTATTCCTAGTCTTCAAGGAAAAGACACACACACACACACATATATTTTTTGGTACTGGGGATTGAACTCAGGGACACTTGACCACTGAGCCACATCCCCAGCCCTATTTATTTATTTATTTTTATGTGGTGCTATGGCTGGAACCCAATGCCTTACACATGCTAGGCGTGCTCTATTGCTGAGCCACAACCCCAGACCCTCAGCCCAATTTTTTGTATTTTATTTGGAGACAGGGTTTCATTGAATTATTTAGCGCCTGGATTTTGCTGAGGCTGGCTTTGAACTCATGATCCTCCTGCCTTAGACCCCAATCTGCTGGGATTACAGGCATGCACCACCGCACCCAATATAAACATTATTTTTAATAGCTTCATTTTATAGAATAGTTGCCATTTGAGTTGTTCCTGTTCAGAATTATGACTTAATATTGTGTCAACTTTATTGTAAAGCTGTTTTCCATATTTTAAATTATTTTATAATAGGTCCTTTAAAAGTGGATTACTGATTTAGAAGATAAAAAGTATCTTTCAAATGAGTTCATCCCTGAGGGTTTCTTCAGTGATTAATATGAGAGTGGCAGAAATTCTAGGAAAACATTATATTTGAAATTTCCATTGAAGTTAATTTCAACCCTCTTTTTAAAAATTTCCTTCTCCTTATTTAATAGGATCCAGAATTTATTTTCCTTGTTTGCTTACTAGGAAGTTTAACTTGCAAATACTACTTTTTCAATATTATCTTAAATTGCTTAAAAAGCCTCTAATTTCTGATGTGTCCTTTTGTTGTTTTCATTTGATCATTTTCATTTCAGAATTCTTTGGTTTTATATATTCCTGTTAATCCTGTGGCTGCCATATTCTTATTGTATGGATGGATGGATGTGTGATATATATAGATCACTAGATATAACATCTTTTTTTATTTGTGTATAGCTACATGATATACATACATAAATATACGCATATTGAGTAATTTCATATTTTGTTCCAAGTTTTTTGGAACTTGGATGATGCCAATTATAGGTGAAGTTGTGGGGAGTAAGAAATCTTACATACGTCTAATGAATGTGTAAATCTTGATTCACTTTGAAAAGAAATACCTACTGAAATTGAAAATGTGCATGTCTTACAACAAGGAAGTCTACTTCTATGTGGTCTGTCTATTCTAGAGAAACTCTTACACATGTACATAAAGAGACATGTACAACAGATGTTATTGCAGCACTATCATAAGAGTAAAAAAACAGAGTAACTGTTCCTACGTAGAAGAGTAGAGAAATTGTCATTATTACAGTAGAATCTTATACTTCTCTAAAGTAAATGAACTAGATCTATGTATATCAACTTGGATAAGTATCTAAAACAATATCAAGTAAAGACAGCGACTTGCCAAAACTTAGAAGTATTGATAATATCTATGTAAATTTTCAAGACAGAAAACTACATATTGTTCATGGCTGTATGTATTTAGTAAAGTGTAAAAGACATATATAATAATGAAACATACCAGAAAATGATACAGACCAGTTTCAGCTTAGTATAGATAAAGGAGGAAAGTGAATAAAAATAGGCTTGTGATTTTTATTTCTTCCTTTTTTCTCATTATTGGGGATTGAACCCAGGGTCTCATAAATGCTAGGGAAACAGTCTACCACTGAGCTACATCTCTAACCATTTCTTTTTTTTTAATAAGAGAAAATGTTTGAAACATTTTAAAAATATAATATGAAAATTAATCCTGTTTTTATGTTTAGCTTGAAGCTCAACTAGAGAAAAAAGACCAACAATTTAAAGAACAAGAAAAGACTATGTCGATGTTGCAACAAGATATAATATGTAAACAGCATCATCTTGAATCATTAGATAGACTCTTGACGGAAAGCAAAGGGGTAAAGTCATCTTTATAAAAGTGTTAATAGTTTTATCTTTCTATGACATATGTTAATTCTAATCAAATCACTTGTGTAATAACCTTTACAAATGTAAAAATGTTTACTCATATTACTATGTTTTTCTTACTTCTCCCCCCACACCTCCCCACCTCCTGTTTTTAGGAAATGGAAAAGGAAAATATGAAGAAAGATGAAGCTTTGAAAGCATTACAGAATCAAGTATCTGAAGAAACAATCAAGGCTAGTATGCTAATACTTTTTGTTTTTCTTATTGAAGACAGTTCACACATAAATTATAAAAATTAAATGCATAAATGTTGATTAATTATTGAAGATTTGACTTGATTCAGTGAACTTTGTTTCTGTTGTTATGTTTACTTTCTTTCTTTTCTAGTACTGAGTATTGGACCCAGGGTGATTTAGCATTGAGCTATATCCCTCTTTTTTTTTTTTTTTTTTTTTTTTTGAGACAGGGTCTTGCTAAGTTGATAGGGTTCTCACTAAGTTGCTGAGACTGACTTGGAATTTACAGTTCTACCTCCACCTCCTGAGTTGCTGGAATTAGAGGAGTGCACCACTATGCCCAGCAGCATATTTTCTTTACATTGAATTTTAATCTTAATCATTTGATAGTTGATAATGTGATTTGTGGATTATCTAGCCTATTTGGTCCTATGATTTTCTGAACCATTAAAAAATTGTCTTTTGGGCTGGGGATAGCTCACTTGGTAGAGTGCTTGCCTCATATTCACAAGGCCCTGGGTTCAATCCCCAACTCCACACACACAAAAAAAGGTCTTAGCTTTAGCTATAATTGCAACTTATTAGCATTACCAGTAAAGAATTAACAAAGCAAGTAAATCTAGTTTTGCTTCTTTTTACCAGTTCTGCTGGTAAGGTTAATTAAGTGATGAATCCATAATTTTCAGCTAAAATATGGATTTGTGGCTAGTATATCTTAATGATTAAAAACATGGACCAGGTTGCTGAATTAACTTGGGTTTCACTTTTGGCCTCAAGATGCCTATTAACTGGATATAACTTAGTTTGAGATTATTTAAGCCATCTGAAATTTAATTTTTTCCTCTCTAAGATGGGGATAACAACACCTCAGAAGAATAGCAGTGTATTAAACAAAACTAGATATATAAAATGCTTAGCATATGCTAAGTTAAAAATTTAATAACTAATTATTATACAGTATCATCTCATTTGTGATTTCACTTTCCATGGTTTCAGTTACATGTAGTCAACCGCAGTTCAAAAATATTAGAAAAATTGAGAGACAATTCATGAGTTTTACATTGTGCATTATTCTGAGTAGTACGATGAAATCTTGTATTTGTCCCCATCTATTTCATCATATCTTTCTCATTGTATCCACTTAGTATGTACTAACTGCCCATTAATCACTTAGGAGCCATCTGTGCTATAAGATGAACTAGTATTATAGTGCTTATGTTTAAATAGCTCTTACTTTATTTAATAGTGATCCTAAACTATGAAAGTAGTGATGATGGCAATTCAGATTTGCCCAAACTAAGGTATAAAGTTCTCCTTTAAGGGAAAAGGTGAAAGTTCTGGATTTAATAAGAAATGGAAAAATACTATATGCTGAAGTTGCTAAGATTTATGGTAAGGACAAATCTATGTGTGAAATTTTAAAGAAGGAAAAAGAAATTTATGCTGGCTTTACTGTAGTACCTTAAACTACAAATGTTACAGCCATACTGCCTGATAAGTGCTTAGTTGAGATCAAAAGGGCATTACATTGGAGTATTTATATACAGGAAAAAATAGTATATATAGGGTTTAGTACTATCTGTGGTTCTTAAAATATATCCTCTGTGGATAATGGGAAAAACTCTTATATATTCAATATTTTCTCCTTTGCATTTTTCAGAGGTTCAAATTTGATATGTCCAAATATACTGCTACCTTATTCTATCATATTGTTTAAAAAAATACATTATTTACTTTTTCTTGGTGTTTTGTTTTTAGTTCATTTTGTGACTGTATGCCCATGTAAGTATAATTATGCTTATTCATAACTATTCCTATGACATTCTCAATTCTTTAATAGTAAATGCCATCTCAATTTATTTCCTCATGTAAGAAAAATCTCAAAATTTATTAACATTGAAAAATCATTAGTAGTTGGGCACAGAAGGATTGCAAATTCAAGGCCAGCCTCAGCAACTTAGCAAGGCTCTAAGCAACTTAGCGAGAGACCGTGTCTCTAATTAAAATATAAAAAGGGCTAGGGATGTGGTTCAGTGGTTAAGCACCCCTGGGTTCAATTCTTGGTACCAAAAAAAAAAAAAAATCTTTAGTATATAAAGGTCATAGGACAGAAATTATTTCATGAAATAATCCCCCCTCCAAAAAAAAAAAAAAAATAGCAACTTCATTAAACTACCTAAACATCTAGGCAGTTATCTAGTAAGGTATTTCCATATATTTCAAGCCAGGTATGCGATGGAAAGAAAATTAGTAAGGGAATGAAATCTGATGCTGTATTTTATTCCCTTAATACCTTTAACAGGTTTGCTGTTTGGGTAAAAAATCAAAATAAGAAAGAAATATAGAAGCAGAATTTCCATGATTCAAGTTATACTTAAATGATTCTTAACCTCTATTATCTGTAGCATCAAAACAGAAATCTGAAGCCTACTTTTCCTGATTATGTCATTATTCCTTTTATGATTTTTGTCTATATCCCCTTGCATGCCTCAGTTGTTCTCTGCAAGGAAGTACTATGAGTTTTCTATATACAGGAAAGTTAAGAGGATGAATTTAAAGTTGTATCAATTATAAAATTATGATTAATAATAGCTAAATAGTTGGTGATAAAATTCTAAACAGGTAACCAGAGACCAATAAATCAAGCAAATTATGTTGCCTCTTAAACAGAAAATTGATACAGTACTTCTTAAGATTTTGTTCATTTATTTTCTATTGTTTGGCGGCTGGGAATGTAGCTCAGTGTTAGACCACTTGCCTAACATGCATGAGATGTGGATTCAATCCCCAGTACCAAAAATAAATAAATAAAGTAAGGGAGGTATTAAGGTATTTTTCTTGTTTTCTATTTATTTTCTACTCTGGATTTTTTCCCTGCTCCCTCAAAAAAAAAAAAAAATCTTAAGTGGAAAAATAAACAGAAGAGCTTAATTGCTGTTGTTGAAGATATACAGCCTAAAGCCCCACCTACTTGTCCCCAGATGGTGTATTTGAGAAGTTTCTTTGGCTTCATGCCTTTATATACATGTATATCTGTCAGTATGTTTTGATTTTGTTCATTCGTGTATGTGTATGTTTGCAAGGGATGCATATACAGTGCACAATGTATTCATATGTGATTCAGACTCTCAAGCTCTGATTAAATCAGAAAGCCCATCAAAATTTGTTTATTATTAATTTTAATTAATTTATTAATTTAAATATATTTTTAAAATTTCAAACCCTCAAAAAATTTGAAATACTACTACAGGGAGCATCTGTGTACCTTTCATCCAGATTCATTGTCCATTATAATCTAGGTACACTCACTTCATTTCTCTCTATGCACACATACATGCATGCTTGTGTGTACACCTACCTCCTCCTACACAAATACTTCTTTTTTGCCAGCCACCTGAGACAAGGTTGTACATGTCATAATACTTTAATTTTCCTGAATACATAAACATGCATCTTCCATGAGCAGAAACTTTCTGTTATGGGGTCACCCTACACCTTAAAGAGGTCATAAATTCAGCAACATCATTCAATATAGTTCATAATGAAATTTCCCCAGTGTTTTGAAAATGTTCTTTATAACACTATTACTATAAGTATGGTTTATGGACTAGTAGCATCAGCATCACCTGGGAACTTGTTAGACTTGCAGAATATCTGGCTATGCTGCAGACCTGGAACTAAGGTAAATCAAATGAGATGCCATTAGTGCAAAATTTAAGGAGACACTCTTAGGATTATACACATAAAGGGCCAGTATTTGTGTGACCCTGAGAGTGAGTGTCTTTTTAAATTTTAATCTGTAAGTATTTCCCTTATCTCCCCCAAGTCCTTAACCTATTACTGAGTTAAAATCTATATTTCAATTGGATATAACCCATTGAAGCATTAAAACTTTTTAACAAGGGTCAAACCAATTGAATCTAGGGTTATCCCACCACTATGCTACATCCCTAGTTCTACATTCCCCAACCCTTTTTATCTCAAAAAAAAAAAACAAACAAACTTTTGATCAGTTGCCCAGGCTGGCAAATGAACCCAACTGAACTTGGTCTTCTCCTGCCTCACCCTTCTAGGTAACTGGGATTATAGCCATATTCCACCATTCCCAGTTCAAGATTCCCCTTTTAGAAATAAGAGTTGCAAGGATAATTTCATGATGGAGATTAATATCTGCAAGTGGAACATTTTTTTCTTTTTCTCCTAGTCTTGTTGAGATTTCTTTGACACTTTGAAGGTTGCCTCCTTGAATGTTACTAGCAGTAAGAGAGAAAAACACTCCTCAGGTCAATTTTCTGCCAGAACTTTTAAAAAAAATATTTAGTCTTAAGCTTTAGGTGGATACAATAACTTTATTTTACATTTATGTGGTGCTGAGGATCGAACCCAGTGCCTTGTGCATGCTAGGTGGGCACTCTACCACTGAGCCACAACCCCATCCCTCTGACAGAATTTTTTTAAAAAGGAAAAAAGAAAAACCACCTCCAGAAGCTCAGAATTACAACAAGGAAAAGAAAGGATTAAGACAAGAATATTATTAATAGATGGGATATGGAACATATGTACAAATTGAGGAGCTTTAATTAAATATTTTGAAAAAATTATTATGAGTTGTTCTTTAATATTGATGTTATAAAGCATTTTGCAACTGTGTAAACACAAGTAATCCAAGTTATATTGCTGTCCTTTTGAAAATATTCTCATAGATTCTAAACAAAGAAGTCTTGTATTTTTTTCCCTAGCTGACAAAATATTTTCTTTTTTTTCTTCAGTACTGATGATTGAACCCAGGGGTGCTCTACCACTGAGCTATATCCCCAGACTTTCTTTTTTTTTTGAATTTTTTAAACATTTATTTCTTTTAGTTATTGGCGGACACAACATCTTTGTATGTGGTGCTGAGGATCGAACCTGGGCCGCACGCATGCCAGGCGAGCGCGCTACCGCTTGAGCCACATCCCCAGCCCCCCTAGACTTTCTTTTTGTTTTTTTGATACAGGGTCCTACTAAATTGCTGAGGCTGGCTTTAAATTTGTCATCCTCCGTGCCTCAGCAGCAGGATTATTATAGGCTTGTGCCACCTTGTCCAGCAATATTTTCATATACTTATTAATGTCAGCATTTCAAAATATTATCTTAACAGCATTAACAATATACTGATTTGTAAATTGGTTCTTACTTTCCTATTTTTCTTGTTTAAGAGGGTTTAAAATGTGTGCTTAGGGGCCAGGGTTGTAGCTTGGTGGTTGAGGGCTTGCTTGAGCGCTTACCTTGCATGCGTGAGGCACTGGGTTTGATCCTCAGCACCACATAAAAAAATAAATAAAGATATTGTGTCCATCTACAACTTTAAAAAATGTGCTTAAAGACTGCTTTACCTTTTTAAGAAAATGTTTTTAAGTGTTTGACTTGAAGATTCTTGACAATTGGCTCTAGTTTATCTTATCATTCTTATTATTCAATGACCATGTCCTACAATTTTATACTCTTGATAACTCTAACCTCCTTCCAGCTTCTCCATTCCCTTTCACAGTGCCTTCCTCTTTGAATACTTCCTTTTCCTAGAATGTCCTCTACTGTCTATCACTTCTTTATTCTTCAGTATTCCATTCTCTGGTTTCCCTTTTGTTTTCTTACAAAGAATTAGTTTTCTCAATATTATCTCTTCTGTAATAACATTTTATATTCTAACTATGACTGTATATTTACTGTTTGAAGCAGTGAGGTAAACTTTAGGAGATAAATCTGTAAAATATTGAGTGTGTAATAAGCATTCATTATATTAGATGATTTTCCTTTTTTTTTTTTTTTCCCCTTCCCTTTTCCTTGCTTAGGTTAGACAACTAGATTCAGCATTAGAAATTTGTAAGGAAGAGCTTGCCCTGCATTTGAATCAATTGGAAGGAAATAAGGAAAAGTTTGAAAAACAGCTGAAGAAGAAATCTGAAGAGGTAAGTTATTTCCTTTATATGTAGCACAATTTTCATGTGATTTCTTTACTAAATAAGTTTTATTTACTTATTTTTGGTACCAGGGATTAAACTACAGAGGGCATTTGCTCACTGAGCTGCATCCCCAGCCCTATTTTGTATGTTTTTTAGAGACAGTGTCTCAACTGAGTTTCTTAGCGCCTTGCTTTTGCTGAGGCTGGCTTTGCAGTCCTCCTATCTCATCCTCCCAGCTGCTAGGATTACAGGCATGTGGCACCATGACCGGCCTCTTTGAGTTATTTTTAAGATACTTTATGGTGTATTTTTTTTTTCTTAGTGGTTTTGGGGATTGAACCCAGGGCCTTGTGCATGTAAGGCAAGCACTCTACCAACTGAGCTATATCCCTGGCCCCTAATATACTATATCCTTATGTAGCTGATATTAAAATGTACATTCCAAATTTTATATTCTTTAAAGAACAACCTTTATTTCAGTGCAACTTAAAATATAAAACCATGGGCTGGTGTTATGGCTCAGTGGTAGAGTGCTTGCCTAGCACGTACGAGGCCCTGGGTTCAATCCTCAGCACCACATAAAAATAAATAAATAAAAAGGTATTGTATCCAACTACAACTAAAAAATAAATATAAAATATATCTATATAGGAGCTGAAGTTGTGGCTGAGTGGTAACGTGCTTGCCTAGCATGTGCAAAGCCCTGGGTTCGATCCTCAGCACCACATGAAAATAAATAAATAAAATAAAGGTATTTTGTCCAACTACAACTAAAAAACAAAATATTATATATATATTTTCCCTTAAAATTCTAATTATTTATTGTTTAGAGAATCAGATAAATTACTAATATCACAGAGCAATTCTAATATAAAAAACATCTAATATAAAATAAGTAATATTTAGATTTAGAGTGAAATTATTCCAAATTTTTCTATTTTGTTTTTGTTTCTTCTCATTGTCTGAAGAATTAAGAATTAGGTTTAGAGCTGGGTGCTGTGGCACATGCCTACAATCCCAGCATCTTGGGAAGCTGAGGCAGGGAGGATTATGAGTTCAAAGCCAGCCTCAGCAAAAGCGAGGCACTAAGCAACTCAGTGAGACCCTGTCTTTAAATAAAATACAAGAAAGTGCTGTGGATGTGGTTCATTGGTTGAGTGCCCCGAGTTCAATTCCGCCCCCCCAAAAGAGAATTAGATTTAGAAATTAAACTTTCTATATTGAAATAAGTTTCTCAGGTAATAAAGACCTTTCTTGAGTTATCTTATTCTCTCTGTATCCTTAATGTCTAGCACTTTGCTTATTATGTCGAAAGAACTCAGAATTCTTCTATTTTATTTTTGTTCCTCAGTCTTGCTAAATTGCTTAGGGCCTCACTAAGTTGCTGAGGTATTGTTGAACTTATGATTCTCTCCTACATCAGTCTCCCTAGTCACTGGGATTACAGGCATGTGCCACCATGCCCAGCCCCTATATTTACTTTTTCTTTTTTTTTTAAATTTTTTTTGTTCTTTTCCCCTATATTTACTTTAAAGTCAAGCTATCTAGAAGTTAAAGTACAGTACAATGAAATGTTATAAAATATCTTTATTTATTTTTATTTATTGATGGATAATATTGTAAATTATTATTTGGATACAGCTAACATTATATACATCAACGTATATATTTTTAAATTTTTTTTTATTGTAGGACACAATATCTTTATTTTATTTATTTATGTGGTGCTGAGGATTGAGTCCAGTGCCCCATGTATGCAAGGCAAGCATGAGCCACAAACCCAGCCCTATAATTGAAGTTTTGCCAGTGACTAGATTACTGAATAAAATAAAATTTGTTGTTATATGATGTGACTTTCTTGGTGTTTTGGGTTAGATCTTATTTTTTTTCTTCTGTTTTATCATATTTAAATATTTTGCCCATTATCTCTTTAAATAGGAAGTAAGTGTGAGACAGGATGTTCCAGTAAAGAAAAAAACGTATTTAAACATTTTTTGTAGGGACATTAGTTTGATATAAAATAAACCACTACAGAAGTGTGATCTTTAGTTTGTCAGGAGCTGATAAAGAAAACAGGTAGGGATGGGGCTGCAGCTCAGTGGCAGAGTGCTTGCCTAGCATGTGTGAGGCACTGGATTTGATTCTCAGCTCCGCATACAAATAAAATAAAGGCATGCTGTCCATACACAACTATTTTAAAAAAAAAAGAAATTAAAAAAAAGAAGAAAAAGAAAACAGATAATACTGATGAATATTTGCACTAAATTATTTTCAGGCAGACTTAAGTAAAATGGATTAGGATAAAAATGAGTATTAAAATCAGAATTAGAAATTAGCTAGTTGCCTGTAATATTAAGATTATTCCAGGTTTCCAATATCATTATATAAAGAAGCTTGAAATTTTAAAAGAGCTTCTTTCTCATCATGAGCAAAGAATATGTGGTTCCTAAGTCCTTTATGATGCTTCTGAGTGTTTATCGGCTGGATAATTAAAAAAAAGAACCAAGTCATGATTCTCTTGTGCTATGTCTTGCAAGGAATTAAAATTCCTTTCTTCTGGAAAGAGTCTTTGCTTTAAAGGATTAGCTTTGTTTCCCTTCATTTAAAAAAAATTATTACATAAACAATGATAGGAAAACTTTCAAAGAAAATTTATATACACCTTTCTCTGTGGTACTATCTTTTTCATTTATCTTTTCATAATTATATTGATGCAATGTGATTTTCAAACTTAATTTCATTTTATAAAATGTTACATTTACTACTGTCTTGTAAATTATGGTTTTAAATGGACACATCATTTATAATTAGATTGATATATATCCTCTTTAATTAAAACTTTGCCTTATTGTTGGAGGAGGTGAAAAATGTTATAAAATATATTTTAAATTATGCTAGGTTATTTATATTTATATTATTTTTTAAATGATTTCTGTTAGCATGTTTTTAGGATTTGGATTATTAGGGCAAAGGACATTTTTTTGTTTTTGTTTTTGTTTTTTCCCTTCTTAATACCAGTGCTACTAGATAATTTTAAGAATATCTTTTAAATCAGTTTTAGAGACCAGCATATTCAAATACTAAATATTTGGAGTGAATGAGTGAAATTTCTCAGCTGATAATGTTATTCCTTGTATATGTTTTTTGGAGCAAGAATATTCCCGGGTGATTTGCTGGAATAGTCTTTTATAAATAACAACCAAACCTAATAATAAATATTGACTAATATTTTTGCAGTACTTCATGGCAGTGATTTATTATCACAAAGCAGAAAAAGTGCATTAGCTGAAATGTAGAGAAATCCATAGCTACCTATATTTTTCACTTCATCTAGGAGGAGTCATACAGAACATATTCCTTTCCATTGCAGTGAAATATGACAAGAGGTATAGTTTTTCTGCCTAGGGAAGACTGTTTATGATTCGGAAGTTCTGAGTTTTCTGGTTTTTTTGGTAGGGATGGGTTAGGTCAGATATGAATAATGACCAACCTGTAAGTATCAAAATAATTGCAGGCTCCCAGAAAGAAAGCATGTTTCAGTACCTCAGCCAAAATAATCTAATCACACAGGACAATCTTAAAAGATACATCTCCAGACAGCAACCACCTTATAATATACCTCTCCATCAGAAAAACGAACCCCACCCTTCTATGTAATAAACTGTGACTACTATTGACCCTCATGACAGTTGCTCCACATAATAAATGAGGATAATTAAGACAGATTTGACATTTTATTGCTTTTTATTTGAAACAGTTCATTGTAATGAGAAATATATGTATTTGTTAGGTATACTGTTTGCAGAAAGAGCTAAAGATAAAAAATCACAGTCTTCAAGAGACCACTGAGCAGAATGTTATTCTACAGCATACTCTTCAGCAACAGCAGCAAATGTTACAGCAAGAGACAATTAGAAATGGAGAGCTAGAAGATATTCAGACTAAACTTGAAAAACAGGTATATATTACTGGATGGTTTTATTTTATGAAATAGAAATTTTAAAAATCATTAACAAGTTTTTAGTTATAGAAATTGTTATTTAACTTTAAATATTTCACATGATAAGAAATACTCTGTATTGATATTGTAAAAATGAAGTTCTAATCCTCCATAATCTGACCTGAATATCTAATTCTGTCACCACATATTTGTTATCTAATACTGCAGCCACAATTTAGTTATAATTTAGAGTTCTCTACTAAATCTCTCTCTTTTTCTTTTTTTTTTTAACCCAAATATATTACCTATCTGGATCATTATTCCTTCTAATGTTGACATTTTGGATCAGCACATGGTGTGATATTCTCTAAAGAAATGGCAAAGCAGTATACTAAAACAAAATTGCCAAAGGAAAATACTCTTCCTACTTAGTTCTGAGGATAAGTTATGGGACTGGGGAGGTAGCTCAGTGACAGAAGCATTTTCCTTGCATGCACAAGGCCCTGGGTTTGATCCTCAACACTGCAAAAAATAAAAATAAAAAATAAATAAAATAAAAACAAAGTTATTACTTTAGTGAAAGAGCCCTTGAGAATTTATTATACTAGAGTACTAACCTTTTTTCTTTCATTCTTTGCCAAATTTATCTGAATTATTTTTTCTTCTTTTTTTATTTATATATGACAGCAAAATGCATTACAATTCATAGTTCACATGTAGAGCACAATTTTTTATTATCTCTTATTATATACAAAGTATATTCACACCAGTTCGTGTCTTCATACATGTACTCTGGATAATGATGTCCATCACATTCCACCATTATTTCTACCCCCATGCCCCTTCCCATTCCCTCCCACCCCTCTGCTCTGTATAGAGCTCATCTATTCCTCCCATGCTCCCCCTCCCTACCCCAGTATGAATCAGTCTCCTTATATCAGAGAAAACATTCAGCATTTGGTTTTGGGGGATTGGCTAACTTCACTTAGCATTATCTTCTCCAATGCCATCCATTTACCTGCAAATGCCATGATTTTATTCTCTGTTATTGCTGAGTAATGTTCCTTTGTGTATATATATGCCACATTTTTTTAATCTATTTATCTACTGAAGGGCATCTAGGTTGGTACCACAGTTTAGCTATTTGGAATTGTGCTGCTATAAACATCGGTGTGGCTGTGACCCTGTAGTACGCTGTTTTTAATTCCTTTGGGTTTAGACCGAGGAGAGAAAAAGCTGGGTCAAATGGTGGTTCCATTCCCAGATTTCAGAGGAATCTCCATACTGCTTTCCATATTGGCTTTACCAATTTGCAGTCCCACCAACAATGTAGGAGTGTACATTTTTCCCCACATCCTCGCCAACACTTATTGTTTGTATTCATAATACCTGCCATTCTGACTGGAGTGAGATGAAATCTTAGAGTAGTTTTGATTTGCATTTCTCTAATTGTTAGTGATGATGAACATTTTCTCATATATTTGTTGATTGATTGTATATCATCTTCTGAGAAATGTCTGTTCAGGTCCTTCGCCCTGATTGAGTTATTTGTTTGTTTGTTTTTGGTGTTTAGCTTTTGAGTTTTTTATATATCCTAGAGATTAGTGCTCTATCTGATGTGTGAGGGATAAAAATTTGCTCCCAAGATGTAGGCTTTCTCTCTCTCTTCACCTCACAGAATTCTTTACAGATATTTCATTTCTTTTGTTTTTTTCTCTTTTCAAAAGAAAATTTGCAGAAATAAACAAATTGAAAAATTTATACATTTTGCAATGTAATCTTTTTTTAAAAAAAAAAAACATTTTATTTTTTTAGTTAGAGACAATACCCTTACTTATTTATTTTTATGTGGTGCTGAGGATCGAACCCAAGGCCTTGCAAGTGCTAGGCAAGCACGCTACCACTGAGCCACAATCCCAGCCCTCCAATGTAATCTTACTACATTTGTAAGATTAGTTTTTTTGTCAAATGGATGATCTCTCATTATTTCAAATTTATCCTCAGCCTCTGCTGTGCTTTGAATGCCCCCACCAAAACTCATGTTGAAATGTAAGATAAGAGTTGGGACCAGATGGGACCTTTAAGAAGTGATTGAGCTGGATGCAGTGATGCATGCCTGTAAATCCAAGTCTCTTGGGAGGCTGAGTCAGGAGGATCACGAGTTCAAAGCCAGCCTCAGAAACTTGTTGAGGCCTAAACAACTCAGCAAAATCCTGTCTCTAAATAAAATACAAAAAAGGGCTGGGGATGTGGCTCAGTGATAAAATTCCCCTGGGTTCAATCCCCAATACCAAAAAAAAAAAAAGAAGAAAGAAGAAGAAGAAGAAGAGATCGAGTTATGAGAGCTCAGACCTCAAGAATGAATGAATCTACTTATGGACTGATGGATGAGTTATCTCGAGAGTGGGGGGTGTTATAAAAGCCATTTTGGCTCTGTTTCTTCTATGTTCTCCTTTCACGGTAATGTGATGCCCTGTACCACATTGGGACTCTGCAGAGTCCCCATTAGTAAGAAGGCCTTCAGTTTCAGCATAGTGACTTTGGACTTTCCCCACTCCAGAACCACCTCCAAAAACATGAACAAAATAAACCTTTTTTCTTTTTAAGTCAGCCAGTATATGATATGGTACTCAGTTATAGCAACAGAAAACTTCTAAGATAGCCTCTCCGGTGGAACTAAAGACTCCTTTCAGTGCATTCAATTGTGTATCATCCAGGTATTCTGTGTTTTATTTTTTAGAGACATCTTCTGTAACTTTCCATTCCTTTCATTAAAGTCTAGACCTGTTGCTTACTAAGCCTACTATATAGCCTCACCCTGAAATATTTCTTCATCTCCTTGGTATTTGACTCCTACTACCTAAATCCTTGTAAATTCACTCTGACTTTGGCAGGACTGATTATGATTCTTGTTCCTCTTAAAGTGGTTTTATTTCTGTAGTGATGTTATAGGTTTCTTCTTTTTGTTGTTGTTTTCCCCTTAACTTGACTAGTTCATTTGAAAAAAATTTTTTTTTTTTGGTGGGGGCAGTACTTGGGATTGAATTCAGGGGCACTTGGACACTGAGCCACATCTCTAGCCCTATTTGTATTTTATTTAGAGACAGCGTGTCACTGAGTTGTTTAGTGCCTTGCTTTTGCTGAAGTTGGCATTGAACTTAGAATCCTCCTGCCCCTGCCTCAGCCTTCTGAGCCACCACTATGCCTGGCCTCATTTGAATTCTTTGTATGATAATTATCTTTGTTCTTTGTTTTAAGTCAATACTTTGTTCTTTTTAACTTCTTCTTTTAGAAAAAAAAAATTTTAGTTGTAGATGGGCACAATACCTTTATTTTATTTATTTATTTTTATGTGGTGCTGAGGATCAAACCCAATGCCTCACATATTCTAAGCGAGCACGGTCCATTGAGCCACAATCCCAGCCCTTTCTTTAACTTCTTTAAGAGTCTACAGAAGTTTGCATCCAACAATTTCTTAAGTATAAATTTTCTTTCTGGTTTTCTTTTATATATACATTGATTCATGTTGGAGCCTTTCAGATTATTACTTTAGATTCCTTGTGTTTATGTGTGTGATGTTTAATCAAGAATTCAGGAGGTAGATTTCCTTGTTTCCCTTCCCTATTTCCTGAGTACTGGAGGTATTTGGTTTGGTTTTGCTTTTGTTTTGGTTTGTTTATTCTTTATTGGTACTGTGATCAAACCCAGGGCTTTGCACATGCTAGGCAAGCATTCTACCATTAAACTGTACCTTCTGCCCTTACTGCTGTTTTAATATTATTTAGTTATTTAGTTCTGTGAGGGGTTTTAGGAAAGCTGGAAGGATATTAAAGTCAAAAGCAAAGGTTATTTTTGAGAACCACAGTCATATAAATGTTCATTGAAAACATGAAATAACAGATTACAGAATGAGAAGTGAGAAGATTGGCTTGGACAGATCCCGGAGGGATGTGATAAATAGAAGCCAACGTAAATATTTTATGAAGAAAGGAAGGACATTGTCATAGGCTATTGGAATCACTGGGAAGTAAAATGGACATTAGGAAAAGTCCATTGATGAATTGGCAACTTGGAAGCTACTGGTGATTTAACCGCAGTTTATATGGAACAGACAGTTTTTCTGTAGATTGAGGTGTAAATGAGAAATGAGACAGTAATATAGAAATTGGGCTTTGCAGGGGCTGAAAGAAAGGGTGGTAAGTGGAGGAAGGTATAGGTATGAAAGACAGTTTTTTTACAATGGGAAACATGTTTAAGGGCTGTTATTTAAGAAAATAAAATGTTGGGGTTGTGGTGACACCTGCCTGTATTCCCAACTATTCAGGAGGTGCAGCAGGACTGCATGTTCAAGGCCAGCCTCAGTAATTTACTAGGAACCTATCTCAAAAAAAAAAAAAAAGGGCCAGAAATGTAGCTCAGTGGTAGAGTACTTGACTAGTGTTATGTGAGGCTCCAGGTTCAATTCCCAGTACCACCACAAGAGATGGGAAAGATAAAAAGAAGAAAATAAAATACTAGAGATTGAAGATACAGGAAGGAGGAAAGAGTGTCAATAGTGTGAGGTTTCTGAGAATGTGGATAGGAATTGATTCCAGAACACATAAGAAGCAATTTAACTTACATAGGTAGAAAATGACCTCTTTTATTGTAAAAAAGATAGACAGGAAAAATGCAGGTTATAGAGTTTATAGTCAAATGGGAATTAGGAATATTTCACTGAATTAGCCAATTTATGAAGAAAGAAAGGAACACACACACACAAGATTATTTCAGATGTAGAGAGTGAGAAGGAGAATATTTACTAAATTATTATTTTTTCTTTTTCCATGCTGGGAATTAAACCTAGGACCTTGTACATGCTAGGCATGCACTGTACCTCTGAGCTATACCCCAAGCCCTTTTAATTTTATTTTGAGACAGGGTCTTGCTAAGTTCCCCAGGTTTTCCTGGAACTTAATATCCTCTTGCCTCATCCTCCCAAGTAGGTAGGATGACAGTCGTGCATCACTACACTTAGGTATTTATTCAATTCTTGTTCCTTTTTATTTACAGTTCTGGGGATAGAAACTAGGACTTTGTATGTACTGGGCAAGTATCCTATCACTGAGCTATTCCCCCCTAGTCTTGTTGGGGTTTTATGTCTTATTTTAGTGTTTATGATGTTGCCACTTTTTTAAGATACATGTGAATAGAGTATCTTTATTGCTAAAAAGTAAGTTATGTTTTTGTATTTTTTTAAAACATTGCTTCATGGTCTATAATTTTGCTTTTTTTAATATTTATTTTTTAGTTGGACACAATACCTTTATTTTGTTCATTTATTTTTATGTGGTGCTAAGGATCGAACCCAGGGCCCCACACGTGCTAGGCAAGCGCTCTACCGCTGAGCCACAACCCCAGCTCAATATAATTTTGGTTTTTTAATCATTTATTTTTATTTTTAAAATTATTTTAAATTTTACTTATTTATTTTTGAGATGGGGTCTTACTATGCCCACGTTGGCCTCCTGTTCCTGAGGTCAAATGATACTTAACCTACCAAGTAGCTGGGACTATAGGCCACCCCTCTAATGCACAGTTTACTCTGATTTTTAAAAATACATCTGAAATGGAATAATATGGTAGGCTACATATTTATAAAAGTGTTTTTCTTTTGACTAATGTTTATTAGTAATTTAAAATACTTACTGAGAACTGCTTTACAAGGTATCAAAGCTGGAACAAGAACTTCAAAAACAAAGGGAAAGTTCAGCTGAAAAGTTGAGAAAAATGGAGGAAAAATGTGAAACAGCTGCTCATGATGCAGATTTGAAAAGGCAGAAAGTTATTGAGCTTACTGGTACTTCCAGGTAAAATGTGAATATGTTCATTTTATTTACCTTCCCATTTTTATATCAGTAATATCTGTTTCAAAATTAGTAACCACTGAAATATTTGCCTGAAGAATTTATTTCTTCATAATCTGAATTCATATAGTATTTTTTATCCCCTCATATCCTTCATTATGCCTTTTTTTGTATTATAGTTTAATACCTTAACCTTTCTGCTATATTGAAAGTTCTTTAAGGCAAAGGCCATATCTAGTTTACTTTAGAATTCTGTATAACAATTAGCACAACTAGCATTAAGTCCTTATGTCTCATAGGCACTCAGCAACTGTTGTATTAAGTGATGAATAACATTCAAAGTTATAGGCAAAGTTTCCTCACATAGAGACTTGCAGAGACTCTTAACTGTATAAAGGAGGGAGTAATGATAAAAGAAAACAGTGTCTCTCAACCTTGACTGAACATTAAAATCACATAAGCAGTTTGTAAAAAATACTGATACCTGAGACGCACATTTAGATTAAATTACATGTAAAGATTATGATTTAGTTTAACTGGATTGGGCCCCGGCATCAATATTTTAATTGGTCAATAAAGGAATCCATGAGCTGAAAGCAATACCCTGCTTCCGCAGACCCTCTTCTGTTTAATCAACAAGAATTGGCATATAGTAATACACTCATAATTAGTCTACTCTTCTGCCAACAGGAGTCAAGAGTGAACTTACATGCTAGAACTAAAAACTTGTCCCCAGATTCCCTCTGCACATTGTGTTTATGACTAACCATAGTCCTTCAAGCCTTCTTTTTCTCAGTGACAGGTGTCTACCCATTAACACAGCCTTACTGTTGTTTACCTTGGGTCCATGAAGACTCATCACATTATAACTTTATGTTTATACACCACAAGACATGTTAGATTTCCAGATCAACTCTCATCCCTTCCATGAATTCCCAAAAAGATCTCCACATATTCTCCTTTTTCTCACCCCATCCCAATTCCTGAAGGACTGGAATGCACAGTCTATCTAAAAAGGCATTCCTATATTCGCTATCTCTTCTTTTGCTGTACCAGAAACGTGATACTCCCTGAGGACATTGCTTCTTTCCATGCAGCTCTCTGAAGTAAAACTTTTACCCATAGCTCTTGTACCATACAGTCAGTGCCTGGAATAGTGTACTCTGATCCTAATGTCAATATATTATATTATCCCTCACTGTTGCTGATTCTTACAGGCCACCTAGCTTACTGCTGCTCTCTCCACCACCACTCCTGATTCTTAAAGGATTTGGGGGGTAGGAGTATTAACTGGGAATTGAACCCAGGAACACTTTATCCCAGATATACCAGACCCCCCCCACACTTTTTTTTTGTTTTGGAGATAGTATCTCTTTTTGTTAGTTGCCCAGGCTAGCCTTGAATTTATGATCCTCCTGCCTCAGCCTCCAGAGGTGCCAGGATTACAGGCATATGCCACTGTGTTTAGTTCTTAGGGGTTTCAGTATACACCTAACAGATGCTTCTGACATCTTGGCTTCTGATTTTTTTTAATCCTCTCCTCTAATAATGTTTTAATAATAAAACACTCCCATGGTTTGCCCTGGATCTTATTATTTCCAGTATCTACAATTTCTCCAAAATTTGACAATTATGTGTCATTCCCTTTAATACTCTAACAATTCTTCGACCCAACCAGGACCTCTAATCTATCAGTTCTAGCACTAATTCCATGATGCCCTCTCTCCTTTTTTTTTTTTTTTTGTGGTACTGGAATTGAACCCAGGGACACTTAACCACTGAGCTACATCTCCAGACCTTTTTTATTTATTATTTAGAGACAGGCTCTTACTAAGTTGCTGAGGCTGGCCTCTAACCCTCCTGCCTCAGACTCCCCAGTCACTGGGATTACAAGTGTGCACCCTCTTCCCAGCTCCTTTCTTGACTGAGTTTAAGTTAGTCATTTAAATCACTAATATGCTTATATCCACAACTCCTTTCAGTTCCCTCTATAAAGCAGGAAGGTTGTACAATCCTGGAATCTTTCTTCTCTATATGCTAACAAAGATCATTCTAATAATAAAGATCTGAGTAAAAATGATTGATTTGGCTCCCCTGTGAGTAGTATGATCTTTTTTTTTTAAATATTTTTCAGTTGTAAATGAACACAATGACTTTATTTTTTAAATTTATTTATATGTGGTGTTGAGGATTGAACCCAGTACCTCACATGTGCTAGACGAGCACTCTACCACTGAACGACAACCCCAGCCCTGATCTTTTTATTCATATATATATATATATATATATATATATATATAGTAGTTTTTGATGGACTTTTATTTTATTAATTTTTTTTTATGTGTTGCTGAGGATCCAGCCTAGTGCCTCACACATGCTAAGCGAATGCTCTACCACTGAGCTACAACTCCAGCCTGAGCAGTATGATCTTTATGATGAATAATTTGATTGGTTGGCTTCATTATGATCTGTGTCAGATCATAGAAATTCCAGATTAAATGAAGTGTCTATCCCTGGATATTCTCAATACATATGAAGTTTTATTAAGTTAGGTCAAATGCTAGCCTTGTTAAATATTACAAGGTAATACGTTTGTATTTAGTAGTATTTAGAGCACAAAGAAAAATTTTAAAATATAATAGGTGAGTTAAGATTCTGAGTAGATAGCCTTAAAAAAGAATGAAATGATGGTATTTGCCAGTAAATTGATGGAGCTAGAGAATATCATGCTAAGCAAAATAAGCCAATCCAAAAAAACAAAAGCCAAATGTTTTCTCTGATATGCAGATGCTAATTCACAATAAATTGGGGGTGACTAGGGAAAAATAGTTACTTTGACAGAGAGGAATGAAGGGAGGGGGAAGAGGGGGTATAGGGGAAGGAAGCATGGTAGAATGAATTGGACATTATTACCCTATGTGCATCTATTATTACACAACCAATGTGATTCTACATTGTGTACAACCAGAAAAATGAAAAGTTATACTGTTTATATGATGTGTCAAAGTGCATTCTATTGTCATGTATAACTAATTAGAACAAATTTTAAAAATTAAAAAACCCTAAAAGAATGTTTGTATTTAAAAAATAACCAGAATGATGGATATAATATCTAAGGGATATCAGATTCTGCTGAATTTCAGGTTAGTTAAAAGACAATGATGCTTTTTGATGATCCAACCTTTGACATTTATGTTGATAAGGAAAACTCTAGGCTAAGTGGTCCAGAGAACTAAAGCAGTAGGTTGGTTCCCATATTCTCACAAATTCTATTTAATCCCACCAATTTCCTTATGAAACCAAACACAAACACGTGATTTAAAACTGAATAAAATGCCTTGCAATCAGAAATATCTTAAGAGAAGTCTACATAAAATATGGGGTGTAGGAATATGTTCTGGTACGTGTATTTTTGTTGTTGTTTGTTTTGTTTTAATAAATTAATAGAAGTACTTTATTATTTTACATTTCTTCACTCACAGATTCCAAAGTAAACAACCACTATCAAATGGAAAAAAAGATTCTCAATAGACATTTTGCTAATATTTTTCTTTATGTAATTTTCAGGCTTTCTTTAGTCAGAAACAAGTCTAATGGTTTTGAAGTTTCCAGATTACCTGTTCTATTGTTTGTTTTTAATTAGGCAAGTAAAGCTTGAGATGGATCAGTACAAAGAAGAACTGTCTAAAATGGAAAAAGAAATAATGCACCTAAAACGAGATGGAGAAAATAAAGCCATACATCTCTCTCAATTAGATATGATCTTAGATCAGACAAAGATAGAACTAGAAAGGAAAACAAGTGCTGGTAAGCAAACAGTTGACTGAGTTTAGCTCCTTGTATATTTGTACTTAAGAAGTTGAATAAAATGAGAATTTGAGGTGGTGGGGCTGGAAGGGACCAAGAGTGTTCAGTATTTTGCCTCATATAGATGAATTAAACTGGATATTCTCTTTTTTTTTTTTTTTTTTAAAGTCAATCTTGTTTTTATTTTATTTTAAAACTGGATACTTAATTATAATTATTTAAAAGTTCTTAGTAAAACATGATTTGTATATTGTTATAAAGCTATTCTCTCCTCATAATAGTGAAGGAGTTAGAGAAGTTACAACACCACACAGAGACTGAACTAACAGAAACTTTGCAGAAACGGGAAGCACTGGAGACTGAACTACACAATGCTCATGGAGAATTAAAAAGTACTCTAAGACAACTGCAGGAATTGAGAGATGTACTACAGAAAGCTCAGTTATCGTTGGAGGAAAAATATACTACCATAAAGGATCTCACAGCGGAACTTAGGTAAGTTAAATAATAAGAACTAAAAAAAAAGAACTGATATCACAATTACAGGTATTTCTTTTATTACTCTGAATCCTTGGGTCATACAATAAAATTTATTATTGAATTCTAGGTTTCCAAACTTCTAACTGCCTTTGGTTTGCTGTGGCCCATCTAGTCAACTATCCCATGTTCTATCTAATTGATTCAGCTGTTGTTATTGGCTGCTAATGCTTCTACCCTTATTTGGATCATTTTACACTGGCTGTAGTGGCAAAGAGAAGGAAAAAAAGGAACAGTTGGGCAAGCATATAGCAGTGGCTAATAGCAAATTATTATTAGTAGTAGTATTACTCTTTATATTAACTCCATATTTTATGTTAGGACTGTGTCAGGGACTTCATATATGTTCTCATTTCCTTACAACATATATAGTTCCACCTTTTTTTTTCTTTTTTTATAGATAAGATGATGAAGTCTTGGGCTGGGGATGTGGCTCAAGCGGTAATGCACTTGCCTGGCATGTGCAAGGCACTGGGTTCGATCCTCAGCACCACATAAAAAAAATAAAGATGTTGTGTCCACTGAAAACTAAAAAATAAATATTAAAGAATTCTCTCTTGGGCTGGGGATGTGGCTCAAGTGGTAGCGCGCTCGCCTGGCATGCGTGCGTGCGGCCCGGGTTCGATCCTCAGTACCACATACAAACAAAGATGTTGTGTCTGCCAAATACTAAAAAATAAATATTAAAAAATTCTCTCTCCCTAAAAGCTGGCCTTAAACTTAAAATCCTCTGCTTTCAACCTCCAAAATACTTGGGATTACAGGCATACGCCATCACCCCTGGCTAAAACAGTGAAATCTTAAATTCTAGCTAATAGATTAATTTTATAAGCTCAGCTCTTTTCAAAGAAGATTTCCTTAAAATTAATTTCATATTGTTTTTAAAATATTAGTTTAAGGGACTGGGGGGTGTGGCGTGGTGGTGGAATGGTTACCTTAGCATGCATAAGACCCCTGAGTTCAATCCCTAGTTCCACAATAAGATAAAATTAGCTTTAGAATCTGCTTTTAAAAATGAGTACCTTTATCATGGGGTTCAATCCCCAGTACCACAAAAAATAATAAATAAATGTCAGTATCTTTATTAACATTGTTTCATGTTTCTGACTGGAAGATCATATGAAGATTTTTAAGATCAACCTTTTCATCCTCTATAATATCAGAACTAAGAGTTCCATGTTGAAATTCTCTTAAAAATATATTAATATTAAGCATTTTATAATATAAAATTATATATGCTAATATCTTAGAAAGGCTAGAATTCATTAAAACTGTATTTTAAATGTTTTGTATTAGACTTTAGTACTTCATTATATGTAAGACATTTTGAGTAAAATCCCCCTGTGAAATACAATAGTTAGGGTTGGGGATACAGCTCAGGTAGAGTGCTTGCCTAGCATACAAGGAATACAAAACATGAGAATAAATATCTCACTCTGTAGTAATAAAGTCACAGCTATTACATGTAAAAGATTTTCAAATATACCCATGATCTATGTATGAAAAAACAATGGATTTTTTTTTTGGGGGGGGGGGACCAGGGATTGAACCCAGGGGTGCTTAACCACTGAGCCATATCCCATTTTTTATATTTTGAGACAGCATCTCATTAAGATGCTCAGGGCCTCACCAAGTTGCTGAGGTTGGCTTTGAACCTACTATCCTCCTGCCTCATCCTACAAAGCCACTGGGATCATAGGCATGCATTGCACCTGGCTGGATTTTTTTTTTTTTTTTTTTTTTTTTTTTAAGAAAAACTCTTAAATCAATTCAATCTTAGAGCCCTGGGAGTTATTTAACAATTATCTTAAATTGTCCATAATAGTACATTTTTTTGTTAACTATGTGTTGTCATTTTCTTTATACATCATTCCTTTAATTTGAACCCTTCAATTTGTATTAATTACATATATTTCTTTGCTTTTACTTTATAGGAAAAATAACCCTGTTGGCCTAACTTTTTAAAACTATAGTATTCCTACTATATGCTTTGATCTGTTTTTTTTTTTTTTTTTTTTTTGATAAATTGCAGAGACTGTAAGATGGAGATTGAAGACAAAAAGCAAGAACTCCTTGAAATGGATCAGGCACTTAAGGAGAGAAATTGGGAGCTAAAGCAAAGAGCAGCTCAGGTTGATTTTTTAAAATTGTGTACACACACACACACACACATACACACACAGACGTATATTTTTTAACCACTGAATCATATCCCCAGCATTTTATTTTATTTATTTATTATTTAATTTTTTTGAGACAAGAGTCTCACTAAGTTGCCTTAGGGCCTTGCTAAGTTGCTGAGGCTGGCCTTGAACTTATAATCTTTTTAAAAAATAAATTAATTTATTTATTTTAACTAGGTATATATGAAAGCACAATGCATTTTGATTTATTATACACAATTGCAACACAACTTTTCATTTCTCTGATTGTACACGATGTAGCATGTACCATATGTGCAGTCATACGTGTACCTAGGGTAATAATGTCCATCTCATTCCACCATCTTTCCTGCCCCCATGCCCCCTCCCCTTTTCTCCCTTCCCTTTGCCCAATCAAAATTTCTCCATTTTTTCCCACATCCCCCTTGAACTTGTAATCTTCCTGCCTCAGCCTCCTAAATTGCTGGGATTATAGGCATGCGCCATCACACATGCATCTTAATTATATTTTAATATATTTTTTTTAGTTGTAGATGGACATGATACCTTTATTTATTTATTTTTATGTGGTGCTGAGGATTGAACCCAGTGCTTCACACATGTGAGGCAAGCACTCTCGACTGAGCCACAACCCCAGCCCTTAATTATATTTTAATGAAATTTTTTGTTATGACAAATCATATAGGGTTTCAGAAGTGACCAATTTTTGGTAAAATGTGCATTTTATATTTGTTTTATCTCTGCACATAAACGCTTTTTGAGTTAGAAATATATTATCTCTTTATTTTGATGTCTTTATAGCAACTGGTTTTTGAGAATAAGGGTTAGTTTAGCTTAGTTTCTGAGTGTTTTAATATCTTATTCTATATCAGAAGAGAATGGGATAAAAGAAGTTATTTTATCAATTAAATGTTGGAGGAACAAAAATATTTGGAAGGCATTTAGCAGTTTTTATCCAGCATAAGATGGAGTCTTAATCATTTGATTTGTTATTTATGAACAATCATTATAAGCTGGGCGCTGTGACACACTCCTGTGATCCCAGCAGCACGGGAAGCTGAGATAGGAGGATCGCAAGTTCAAAGCTAGCCTCCGCAAAAGCAGGTGATAGGCAACTCAGTGAGACCCTGTCTCTAAATAAAATACAAAAAATAGGGCTGAGGATGTGGCTCAGTGGTCAAGTACCCCTGAGTTCAATCCCCACTACCAAAAATAATAATAATAATAATTATATATGTGGGCTCAAGCCCCAGTATTAGTAATTAATCATTATTTTTCCTATTTAAAAAAAATGTTTAGGGGCTGGGATTGTGGCTCAGCGGTAAGAGTGCTTGCCTAGCACAGGCGGGACCTGGGTTCGATCCTCAGCACCATCTAAAAATAAAGGCATTGTATTGTGTCCATCTACACCTAAAAAATGAATATAAAAAAAATGTTTTGGGGCTGGGGATGTGGCTCAAGCGGTAGCGTGCTAGCCTGGCATGCGTGCGGCCCGGGTTCGATCCTCAGCACCACATACAAACAAAGATGTTGTGTCTGCCGAAAACAAACAAAAAAAATAAATAAATATTTAAAAAAAAATGTTTGACATGAGTTTCAATTTGTTATATCCACTATAAATAATTCCAAAGCACATCCTAAGCATATAGATTTCACATCAGAGTAAAATTGAACAACAGTTTAATATTGCTTCTGTTTTTAGGTTACCCATTTGGATATGACTATTCGAGAACACAGAGGAGAAATGGAACAAAAAATAATTAAATTAGAGGGTAATCTGCAGAAATCGGAGTTGGAACTTAAAGATTGCAACAAACAGGTAATTATTGAAAGATTACACATCTTAAATTGTTTAAAAAATTACTTTGGGCTAGCTAAGTGATAATTCCAGCTACTGGGGAAGCTGAGGCAGGAGGATGTCAAGTTTGAGGTTAGTCAAGGCAACTTTGTGAGAACCTTTTTCAAAATAAAGACTAAAAGGGACTAGGGATGTGGTCTACCATGCACATGGATGTTAGTTCATCCTCAGTGTTGCAGAAAACAAAAACGAAACACACTAAAACTGTAAGCAATATGGGGCTGAGGTTGTGGCTCACCAGTAGAGTACTCGCCTAGCACTTGTGAGACACTGGGTTCAATCCTCAGCATCACATAAAAATAAATAAGTAAAATAAAGGTATAAAAGGCCTAAACTTTTTTAAAAATTATTTTTATTCTAATTTGTTATATTTGACAGCAGAATGCATTACAATTCATATTACACATATAGAGCACAATTTTTCATATCTCTGGTTGTATACAAAGTATATTCACACCATTCGTGTCTTCATATATGTACTTCAGGGTAATGATGTCCATCTCATTTAAAAAAAAAACTGTAAGCAATCATTCACATAAAACAGCTTTTTGTTTTGTTTTGTTTTGAGACTGTCTGGTCTGAAACTTCTTAGGTTCAAGTGATCTTCCTGCTTCAGCCTTCTGAATAGCTGGAACTACAGATGATGACATTGATGACATTTTTCTTTTTTTCTCCTTTTTATGTAATTTTGAGTGTAATGTTTTTTAATATCCTATAATATGTCCCCATACTACTTATAATATGTCTAAATATGAATAAAATATTTCTGGAAGAATTTGTAAGTAATTCTAGAAACTGGTTGCTTCTGAGGAAGAATAAAATAGGAAGGAGACTTTTTCTTCTTTAGAGTTTGTTTTTTTGTTTGATTTGGAGGTACTGGGATTTGAACCCGGGGTCACTTTACCACTGAGCTACATCCCAGTTCATTTTATTCTTTTTAAATATTAATGCAGGCTCTTGCTTAGGCTGGCCTCAAACTTGTGATCCTCCTGCCTCAGCCTTTCAAGTCACTGGGATTAAAGGTGTACACCACCACAACTTTGTCTCTATATTTTAACCTCATGCATATATTATCTATAAAATTATTTGTAAGGTCATGTAACATTTGTTGTTTTAATGTATACTTTTTTCTTATACAAATTATGTTTGAAACTTTTATCTTTTTAATATATTTTAAATGTAAACATAAGCATTTTATTTTTATTTTTTAGTTGTAAATGGACGCGATACCTTTATTTTATTTATTTTATTGTTTTATGTGGTGCTGAGGATCAAACTCAGTGCCTCATGTGTGCTAGGCAAGTGCTCTACCACTGGACCACAATCCCAACCCCCACATAAGCATCTAATTTTTTAATTGTAGTTATACACAATAATTTTATTTTATTTATTTATTTTTATGTAATGCTGAGGATCAAACCCAGTGCCTCTCATGTGCTAGGCGACTGCTGTACCGCTGAGCCACAACCCCAGCCCCCATAAGCATCTTATTAAGCACAAAAATTCATATGCTTATTTCTAAATGATGATTGTCATAATAATTTTTTACTTTACTTTTGATGTTTTAGATATGAGTATTTAAAGTTTGAATTATTCAGAACATAGCTGTGATTGTTCTGTTTCCTTTTTTCCATTATTACATTAATAATGCTCATCTGTTTAAAATTAAGATAGAAAATTTAAATGAAAAATTGCAAAATGCCAAAGAACAGCTTCGAGAGAAAGAGTTTGTAATGCTACAAAATGAACAGGAGATAAGTCAACTGAAAAAGGAAACTGAAAGAACAAATCAAAGATTGAAAGAAATGGAGAGTGTAAGCAAATATTATTTTCCACCTAAGGAAGAAGTATTCTTGAAAGAGTGAAATGAATATTTATGTTTTAAACTGTTAACTTTAATATATAGAAACAGTGCCATAAGTATTTTTAGGCTATGTATTTGTACAAAATGCCTTAAGTTTCTTCTTTAACTTTTAAAAATATTACAATGGTTTACAATGTCTTATTTATCTTTTTATCTCCTACCTTTCCTTTACATGTTATCTCTCATGCAGTCCGCAGTACATGCTTATAATATGTACTGAGAATCTACCATGTAATAGACTTGAAGATACAGATATTAGTAAGAGTCTTTTTTTGTACTTGAGGAACTCCATCCAGAGAGTGTGTAAAAAGATGATAATTGTTCATTATTAAAGCCAAATACATTGTTACCAGATGAAGTTTGATGACTTTATATCATCAGTTTGCATGTGTGTTGATTTGTAAACCCATTCATCCCACTTGCTTTTTTAAAAAGTAAATTTGTTTCTAGTGTCTGTAACTTTTTCTTGTTTTTAAATACTCAACTGTTAAATCTTCAGATTTAACTCTTTTTTTATATTTATTCTTTAGTTGTAGATGGACACAATACCTTTATTTAATTTTTATGTGATGCTGGGGATTGAACTCAGTGCCTCACGCATGCTAAGCTAAGCTTTTCCTCTGAGCCACAACCCCAGCCCCAAATATAACTCTTTATTGTATTGGACTCTCTCTCTCTCTCTCTGTGGCATATAAATTCATAAGGGTAGCCATTTTAAAAATATATATATTTTTAGTTGTAGTTGGACACAATATCTTTATCTTATTTATTTATTTTTATGTGGTGCTGAGGTTCAAACCCAGGGCCTCGCACGTACTTGGTGAGCGCTCTACCACTGAGCCACAACCCCAGCCCCAAGGGTAGCCATTTTGACTCCTTTATTCACTCCTGTATCCCCAACACCTAGAATTGTACATATCATATAGTAAGTATGAATAAGCATTTGTTTAATTAATTACATATATAAATCAAGCAGGGTCTTTGAGAGTAAGTTTAGGCCCCAGTAGAGATGGGGAAAATGATTATTAATCCTATTATTACCAACTCTATTATGTCTGATCTCTAACAAGGAAGGGCTAAAAATACTTATATAACATTTATATTTATTTATAACCTGTGCCTCCATTCCAAACATCAAAGCCCTAGTGATCTGTACTGGTTTCTTTCCTTCTTCGTCCTTGAAGTCAAGTGTCCTTACCTACTGTATAACCTATCTCACATGGGTGATTTAGAACTAATTTTCTTCTCTTTTTTTTTTTCTTTTCCCCCTCTAAGAAGCAATACAGGTTGAGTATTCCTTACTTAAAAAACTTGTGACCAAAAGTGTTTTGGATTTTGAATTTCTTCTGATTTTGGAATATTTGCATACATGTATGGGACATCTTAGTGCCTTGTACACATAGCTTGAAGATAAATTTAATATAATATTTTCAATAATTTTGTATCTGAAACAAAGTTTAATGTCATGGAATTTTCCACTTGTGGTTTCATGTTAGTATTCAGGAAGTTTTTCATTTTCAGAATATTTAATATTTTGGATTTTCATAGTAGGGATACTCAACCTATACTTTATGAGGGATTTAATTGAATAATGTAAAAAATATTTCAGAGGGAGGAGTAGCCCCAATAACATGTCTTTATAAAGAGTGAGATCATAACCTTAACCCAGCTATGTCTATTAATGGTAGATTTTAATTATCCATGCAAATATATTCTTCATTTTTACATGAATAATCAAATATTGACTTCTTTTTTCTCTTTGTAGTATAATATATATTCTTTCATAAATGTTATATTTATAATGGTAAAGGATTATAAAGCTTGTATATATTAAGTCATGCAAAATTAATCACTAAGAGTTTCAGACTTATTATATTGTACTTTTACCATTTGCTTATTAAAATTTTTTTTTCTGAATATCAGTTTCACAATGGGTAATACACATTGTATGTTAAATTTTATAGGGATTTAGTTTGGAGGGGAAATTTCACTTAGTAAAAAATAATCAGAATAAGAAGTACATTGTGTATTTCATTTTGAAACCTACAAATTTCTTGTGCTTTTCAGGTTATGAAAGATCAGGAACAGTATATTGCTACTCAGTACAAGGAGAGCATAGATTTGGGGCAAGAATTGAGGCTGACTCAGGAGCAGAAGCAAACCTCTCAAACAGAATTGGTGGAGGCTCGTCGTCAACAAGTCCAAGCACAGAGAGAAATAGAAAGGCTCTCCAGTGAACTAGAAGATATAAAGCAAATCTCTAAAGAGAAAGTAATCCCTATTCTAAATAGTTTCATTATTACTGAAAGATCTTTAAAATTTTTAACACTTTGAACTGTATTATATAGTTCTTGCAAAAAATGAACCAAGTTTCAGAAAAATGTGAATGTACAGAGAATGGTTCAGTGCTAGAGCACTTGCCTAGCATGCCTGAGGCCTTGAGTTCAAACACCAGTAGTGCAAACAAAACAGTATGATTATACTTAATACCACTAAATTATACACTTAAAAGTGGTTAAGATGGTAAATTTTATGTTTTGTACAATTTACCATTTATTTATTTATTTATTATGGTATTAGGGATTGAACCCAGGGGTGCTTTACCACTGAGTCCCATCTTGAGCCCTAATTTATTTTTATTTTGAGACAGGGTCTCACTAAATTGCTTAGGGCCTTGCTAGGCTGCTAAGGCTGGCCTTAAACAATTCTCCCTGTTCAGACTCCCCAGTCACTGGGATTACGGGCACACATCACCACACTCCACCAATTTACCACATTTTTAAGAGGAAAAAAGTTATCTGTTATACTTTTATAACTTTGTAATTATAACTAGTAAGTCCTTCAGAACTGTTTGGACTAAACTAATAAGTTCTTGATAAATTGAGTTATAAAGCCCTTTTAGACTTTCAAGAGAGTATGAGCTATTGAAGAAAAAATAAGCAAATCTTTTTTGAGTAAAAGTTTTTACATTTGTAGCCACTTTTATCTAAATTTGTAATTGTTGGAAATCTTCAGTTCAGAACATTTGGGGAGGTAAAGTGCTTTTATATTTTCTCATATTTACTATGAGACTAACAACTTGTCTTAAAAAAGTATTTAGATTGGGGCTGGGATTGTGGCTCAGTGATAGAGTGATTGCCTTGCCTGTATGAGGCCCTGGGTTTGATCCTCAGTACCAAAAAAATAAATAAACAAAATAAAGGAATTGTGGGGAAAAAAAAGTTTACATTAAAGACAGTATTTAGATTGATTTACTTGTGTTAATTAGACTTTGAGGAAATGTGTTTATTGATATTCTAAAATTTTAATTTAGCATAGGAACTTAAATATTTTTACCTTTAATTTTAATTAAACCTAACTGTGCTCTGAGTCACATTTCTAAATGATTAAACTAATAAAGAATATATAGGAAATTTTTATTGGAGATATATCAGATATTTGGGGGGTCTGTTAGGAAAAGGGAAGCTGTCTACTTTTATCTTATTTCTGACCTTATCAGTAGTATTTAAGTATAGTAAAATTAGATTTTTTTGGTAAGATAAGCTCGCTTAAAAAGTGAGTTAAGTGGAATTATTTTCTTTTTAGTTTTTTTTTTTTTTTTAGTTGTTGAGGGACCTTTATTTTATTTATTTATTCATATGTGGTGCTGAGATTCGAACCCAGTGCTTCACACATGCTAGGCAAGTGCTCTACCACTGAGCCACAACCTCACCCCAAGTGGAATTATTTAAGTAGTGTTTTTAATGCCAAGTACGGTGGCACACACCTAATTCAAGCTGTTTAGGAGACTGAAGCAGGAAGATTGAAAATGAAAGGCTAGCCTAGGCAACTTAGTGAGACCTCTCAAAACTAACTAAATAAATAAGGATTGAGGATATAATTCAGTGGCACAGGGGCCCTGAGTTCAATCCCCAGTAATGCTAAATAAATAAATATACATATGTACATATACATATATATATTTAAAAATGCCTTTTTTTCTGAGAAAAAAGGTAAAAAGTTGTTTTCTGGTCCAGGGATTGCAACCAGGGGCACTCAACTACTGAGCCACACCCCCCCGCCATTTTTTATATTTTGTTTAGAGACAGGGTCTCGCTGAGTTGCTTAGGGGCTCACTAAGTTGTTAAGGCTGTGATCCCCCTGCCTCAGCCTCCCAAGCCACTGGGATTACAGGTGTGCACCACATAACCCGGTGGGAAAAATTTTTATTGCTTTGCTAGCAAAGGAGAAACAGGAGATTCTTGTCCTAGAAGCTGTGATCCTCCCCATCAGAGAGAATAGAGGGTTTTAAAAGAAGTCATATAAATACTTTTTAATATTATGTTTTAACCTCAAACTGAAGGTAAATTCATATATTTGTTTTTTGATGTTATTTTTATTGGTTCTTTTTAGTTGTACATAACATTAGGATTTATTTTGACATAATTGTAAAAGCATGGAATACAATTTGTTCCAGTTCAGTCCCCAGTACTTCCTTTTCCCCTTCCCTCCTCCCTCACCCTGTTCCCTTCCCTCTATTGATCTTTCTGCTATTCACTTATGGATTTTTTTTTTTTTGGTGTCTTGTGGATATGCATTCGGGGGAGATTTACCAGTGGTATATTCATATATGTACAAAGGAAAGTTAGGTCAGATTCATTCCACTATCTTTCCTTATCCTATTCCTCTTCCCTTCCTTCCTTCCCCTTCATGTACTCCACTGATCTTTCTTGTATTTGTTTTTCACCCTCCACCTCCCCATTTTGGATTAGCTTCCACATGTCAGAGAAAACTTCAACCTCTGACTTTTGGGGACTGCCTCATTTCACTTAGCATTTTAGTCTCCAGTTCTATCCATTTACTGGCAAATACCATAATGTCATTCTTCTTTATGGCTGAATAATACTCCATTATGTATATATACCGTGTTTTCTTTATCCATTCTTCTGTTGAAGAGCACATAAGTTTGTTTCATAGATCAGCTATTGTGAATTGTGCTGCCATAAACATTGAGTGGCTGCATCATGTAGTATGTTAGTTTTAAATCATTTGAATATATACTGAGGAGTGAGATAGCTGGGTCATGAAGTTGTTCCATATCTAGTGTTTTGAAGAGTCTCCATACTGTTTTCCAGAATGGTTGCACTAGTTTGCAGTCCCACCAAAAATGATGAGTGTACCTTTTTCCCTACATTCTCGCTAACATTTATTGTTATTTATATTCTTGATAATATTGCCTTTCTTACTGAAGTGAGATGAAATCAACATTCCAACATGTTGGCACAGGA
This sequence comes from Marmota flaviventris, assembly GCF_047511675.1. NCBI lineage: Eukaryota > Metazoa > Chordata > Mammalia > Rodentia > Sciuridae > Marmota > Marmota flaviventris. The sequence continues at coordinate 79,265,959 of NC_092507.1, forward strand.
ACCAACTTAACAGACTTCTAAAGCCCAAGAATTAAAATAAAAAATTAATAAGTGGGATGGCATCAAATTAAAAAGCTCTTTACAGCAAAGGAAAAAAAAGAGTGTGAAGAGAGAGCCTATAGAATGGGATAAAATCTTTGCCACCTGCTTCTTCTGAGAAGAAGTATTCATATACAGAACTCAGAAAATGTAACAGATAACTCAATCAGTAATTGATTCTTTTTATATTAGTCATTTGATTAGAATTAGTCTTTCTTGCATAAACCATACTCATTCTATCATCTCAAGTTTATTTTGGTTTCTTTAGAGAAAGAATAAAAAGATACTTGTAAATCAAAGTATAATATGTTATATTTTTATGGTGCTTCCCATAATAATTTTTAAATTTTTTTCTTAGTTATACATGGACACAATATCTTTATTTTGTTTATTTATTTTTATGTGGTACTGAGGATCAAACCCAGTGCCTCACCATGTGCAAGGCAAGCACTTTGCCACTGAGCCACAACCCCAGCCTGCGCTTCCCATAATATCTTACAACTATCTTTTTTAAAAATATTTTTTTAGATGTTGATGGACATTTATTTATTTATTTATTTTGCTGAGAATTGAACCCAGTGCTTCACACATGCTAGGCAAGCACTCTACCATTGAGCCATAATCCCAGCCCTTTACAACTATCTTGACTGCTCCTAATTGTGTACCAAACGTTTGTGACTCACTTATACAACTGTTTCAAAACATACAATTTACTTTGCACAAAAAAGTTTTCAGTGTTTATAATACTGTATACAATATTTCTGGGGGATATGTTCCAAGACCCCCAGTGGATGTCTAAAGTCACAGTATCAAACTCTATATATACAGCACTTTACAGCTTATCTTTGGCATATGTGGCATTTTGGGGCCATTATTAAGTAAAATAAGTGTTACTTATACATAAGTACTGAAATACTATGATAACCAAGATGGCTACAAGCTAACAGGCATAAACAATAAACAATTTAAGACAGACATGGTGGCTATATAGCATATATTGTGTGGATATTTTAAACAAAGGGACGATTCACCTACTGAGCTGAATAGAGCAGAATGACAGATTTCATTATGACACTTTGAACATCATACATTTAAAACTAACTTTTCCTTCCTTCCTTCATTCCCAGGGATTGAACTCAAGGGCATTTAGCCACTGAGCCACATCCCCAGCCTTTTTTTTTTTTTTTTTTTGAGACGGGGTTGAAGGTTGAAGTCTTGCTAAGCTCAGGCTCATTTTGATCCTCCTGCCTCAGCCTCCCAAACTCCTGAAATTACAGGCATGCACCACTACATCTGGCCACCTACCTTCTTTCCTTTCTTCCTTCCTTCCTTCTCTTCCTTTTCTTTTTCTTTATTGAGCTATATCCCCAGTCCTTTTCATTTTTTATTTTGACACAGTCTTGCTGAGTTGCTTAGTGTCTTGCAAAATTGCTGAGGGTAGCCTCCATCTTGGGATCTTCCTGCTTCAGCCTCCTGAGTCACTGGGATTACAGGTGTGGGCCACCATGTCTGTCTTAACTTATTTATGTAACTTTCCATTTAGTATTTTTGAACTGGGTTTTACTGCAGATTATTGAAACCACAGAAAGCAAAACCATCAAAAGCAAAAACCTAATTCATTTAAGGGGGGGACTTCTGTGTATAATAAAATTTCTTAATTAAAATAACAAGCACAGGTAGTATAAAGTACCATTAAATAAGTTTGGATAACAACAACTCATGGGCTGGGATTGTGGCTCAGTAGTAGAGCACTCACAAGGCACTTGGTTTGATCCTCAGCACCACATAAAAATAAATAAATAAAATAAAGGTATTGTTTCCATCTACAACTAAAAAAAAATTTAAAAAAACCTCATTCTTATTAAGCAAATAATGCAACTAGTGAGCAAAAATACAGAGTCATACCTAAGAAGGCATTATTATCTGCCAAAGTCCAGCATGCTGTGGTTATTAGTTTGTTTTTACAGAAAGTATTGGTTAGTGAACTTATGATACCAAATGATACACTAATACTTTCCTACTCGTTGTCCCTGAAAAGTCTCAAAAATGTACCATTTAATTAATTGATTTTGAAGTATGTTTATATAAAGATTAAACTGCTTCTATTAATGCACTGGATTTGTTTAGCTATACTAACAAGATAAACAAATTATATAATCTTTACTCAATATGTCATTTTTAAGGAAGCACATGAAATTCACTTAGTTGAAGAATTGGGGGCTTCTCAAGTACGTGAAGCTCATTTAGAAGCAAGAATGCAAGCAGAAATCAAGAAATTGTCAGCAGAAGTAGAATCCCTCAAAGAAGCTTATCATTTGGAGGTAAAGAAAATTTTAATTTGTTATGATATCTCCCACTAAAGTGGGTTGACCTATCTGTACAAAAGTATGAGTCTATCTAGCTCTTAAGTGTTCAATTCAGAATAATATATTGTGAGGTTTTTTTAAATTTTTTTAATATTTATTTTTTAGTTATAGGTAGACACAATATTTTATTTTTATGTGGTGCTGAGGATCGAACTCAGTGTCTCACACATGGTACGCAAGCACTATCTCTGAACCACAACCCCAGCCCCTTTATTCTTTATTTTGAAATAGGGTTTTACTTAGTTGCTTAGGGCCTTGCTAATTTGCTGAGGCTCACTTTCAACTAGTAATCCTCCTGCCTTGGCATCCCCAGATGCTAGGGGACTACAAGTGTGTGCTACTGTGCCTAGCTGTGGTCTTCATTTCTTATAGCTACGCACACAATTTTACATATACAGTGAACTAATATACTGTAAGATTAAGAGCTTGAGTTCCTGAACCAGGCATTCTATGTCCAATACTTGCTTATGGCTAAGCACATTTATGACCTTGGACAAATTACTTAACCTTTCTGTCTAAAGTGGGTATAACGGTTCTATCTCATAGAACTTTGGTGAGAATTAAATGAATTAATACAGTAAAGTTCTTAGACCAAAGCCTGGCCCATCATTTTTATGAATTCTAAAATAGTACTTCCAGAAAACTAATTGGAAATATTTAATAGCTGACATAAACAGTTTCATGTGATGTCAGTCTATAGTGCTTTGTAATTTCCAACATTTGTTCTAATAGTAAATTAGAGAGGCAATATTAGGACTTTTGTAATCTATCAGTGTATCATGAGCCTTTATGGACAAAGCAAGTATTATTGATTAGAATAGTATTTTTCAACTTTTAAAAACTACATTTGAAAATATTGCCCAAAATCTTTGTATATGATCTAAAAAATTTCTCTTTGAGCTTGGTCCTAATAAAACATTTTTCAGTAAAATAAGGGTTGCAGATACATTTGTATTAAATTCCTTTGGTAGGGATTTGATAACATTTTTGTGAGGGATTGGTAGGTCTGTATCCAGTTCTCAGGCCAAGAGCTTATAACTCTTGGTCTTTAGAGACAAATGTGAATTTTATTAGACTTAACATAATTATTTAATTGATATTATCTACTCAGTTTAGTGACTCTCAGTAATAATTAGTTCATCTCAAGTGTTTGACCTTCACTCATCATTACACTTATATATATGACCTTTATTCTTTTTTATCTGTAATTATCCAGTTGTGTACTTTTAGTTTTATAATTACCTGAAATTATTTAGGAAAAATTGCTTATATAAAATAAGCTGTAAAAAATTTGTTCTAGTGTTGCTGTTTAGTATTTGATGCTAATATTTTTATGTCTGTCATAAAAATGTATAATATAGTTTTCTACATTTAGGTGGCTGACAAAGATTTATTTATTTTTTGTAGTGCTGGTGATTAACTCAGGACCTCACACATGGTAGGCAGGCACTATACTGCTGAGCAATATCACCAATCCAACAAAGATTTGTTTTTAAATCTTTAAAGTGTGTGTTATTTGAATGTAAAGCTGAGAGGATACAGTATTATCGTAATAATTAGAAAAAGGGATCTTAATTTTTAACAATATTCTTTTTTTAAAATGCAGGCTTCAGAACTGTCGGAAAAGTCACTTAATAATTGCAAAACTCCTGATTTTTTGAGATAAAAATGAGATTGTTTTAACCTTTCATTGTGGAAAATTTTGAAGATATTCAAACTAGCATAGCATAAATAGTGCAAATCCTTCTACGTTTACTGTTCAGCAGTTATCAACTTGTGACCAATTTTATTTAATCCATCAATATGTTGCCCACTTCTTTAATCTAAAAGGGAATACTTTAGGGAATGAAAAGCAGTGTTGTTAATAATGACACTAGGACATCAGGCATAAAACCCAGAAAATAAAGAAAGAAAATAAAAGAATTGTGTCCATCTACAACTAAAAATATTTTTAAAAAATGCCTTTATAGCCATCTTACTTCAGTTAGAATGGCAGTGATCAAGATTACAAACAACAATAAATTCTGGTGAGATTGTGGAGAAACACTTGGACATTGTTGGTGGGACTGCACACTAGTTCATGTACTCTGGAAAGCAGTTTGGAGATTACTCAAAAAACTAGGGATGGTGGGGCTGGGGTTATGGCTTAGTGGTAGAGCAACTCACCTGGGTTTGATCCTCAGCACCACATAAAAATAAATAAATAAAATAAAGTTAAAAAAAAAACTAGGGATGGAACCATCATATGACTCAGCTATCCCACTCCTGGGTATCTTCTCCCAAAAGCTCTAAATCGGCATACTAGAATGAGGCAGCCACATCAGAGTTTATAGTTGCACTATTTGCAATAGCTAAATTATGGAATCAACCCAGATGCCTGTCAGTAGATGAATGGATTAAGAAATTGTATATATATATATGTTCAATGGAGTTCTACTCAGTTATTAAAAAGAATGAAGTCATGGTATTTTCATGAATGAAAATGGAGAATATGCTAAGTGAAATTAGCCAAACTCAAGAAACTCGAAGGTTGAATGTTATCTCCCCAATGGTAAGCTAGAGTAAAATAAAAGAAAGGTAGAGGGAAGGATAAGATTACATAAAGAGCCAATCAAATGCAAATTAATGAATGAGTGAAAGGAAGTCTAGTAGATAGAGGAAGGAGAAGAGAGAAGGGGAGGATGGGAGGGAAAAGGGGTGATGGAGAACTGAAATTGATTTACATGCATGTCTGAGTTTGTCAGGATGAATTCAACTACTATGTATAACCATAAAGATCTAATTAAAAAAAGGGACACATTGATAATATAGCATGCAAAGGTCAAAATTTAAATAAGTATGTTTTGTATAACTGAGCAATTAATTATAATAAAGACCTTTTTAATACTAGATAAATTACCAATAAATTCTCAAATTTAGAATTATCTAAAAAAATGCCTTTATAATTTAATTGTTCAAATCAGGATCCAAATAGAGTCCATTGCATGTGATTAACTGTTAAGTAAATGGAAAACAATGTGTTCCTTCACTCCCTTTTTTCTACTAGTATTTTATTTGTTGAGAAATTAGATGTTTGTGTATTTAAACAGAATTTACTTTCTTTTAAGAAAAAGTAAGTGGTAGTAGCCAAGTATTAGAATGTTGTTGAAAGCAACTCCACCCTATTTTCATTCTTTTTTATTTTTACAATTTGGGGGCTATGTAGATGATTTCACATCAGGAGAACCATACAAAGTGGAAAATATCTGCTGACTCTCAAAAGACTTCTGTTCAGCAGCTAAATGAACAATTAGAGAAGGCAAAACTGGAATTAGAAGAAGCTCAGGACACTGTGAGCAATTTACATCAACAAGTTCAAGATAGGAATGAAGTAATTGAAGCTGCAAATGAAGCATTACTTATTAAAGTAAGTAAACATCTAAGTAATGAAACATATCTATGAAAAAGTAAATTTATGGGCTGGGATATGGCTCAGTTGTTAGAGTGCTTGCCTCGCATGCACAAGGTCCTAGGTTCAATCTCCAGCACTACCAAAAAAAAAAAAAAAAGTAAATTTATGGCCTTTTTTTCCTGTTCTTATAGTTTGTAAAGGACTTTATGGCCAATTATTGACCTGTTTGAATAAAAAGCATTTATTTAGAAGGTAAATTTGAGAAATTATTAATATGCTGTATACCATATTACCCAAAAGAAATAATTTGTATAATTTATTTTTATTTTTATATTTTTCAAACTTACTTTTTAGTTGTAGTTTGACAGAATACCTTTATTTTATTTATTTATTTTTATGTGGTGTTGAGGATTGAACCCAGGGCCTCACACGTTCTAGACAAGCTCTCTACTGATGAGCCACAACCCAGCCATAATTTGTATAATTTAAATATAAACCCATGTAACAAATAACAATGATGTTTGAGGGATTTTTACTAAGAAAGTTGAAGCATTTTTCAAAACCAATAAAATTTCTGTAAAATTTATAAAGTAGAAGTACAAAATTATACTTAGAACTTTTTTAGTGGACTTAAACATGATTTTTAAAGTAGCCTGTTGTTATTTATTTACTGTTGTTATTTATTTGTTGATCTTGAAAGTTTGGAATTTGATTTTTTGGGGGGGTGCCAGGGGCTCTGGGGATTGAAACCAGATGTACTTTACCAGCCCTTTATTTTTATTTTTTTATTTTGAGACAGGGTTCTCACTAAGTTGCCAAGGTCCTTGCTGAGTTGGTAAGGTTGACCTCAAACTTGTAATCCTTCTGTCTCAGCCTTCTCAGTCACTGGGATTACAGGCATGTGCCACTGCACCTAGCTGGAATTTCAAATTTATATCAATAGAATGCATAGAGATTAAAAAGTTAACATTGGTTCAAAACTGCCAATATATAAGTAGAGTTATCAGTGAAGTCCTTAAAAAAAAATAACAAATAATAAATAACTTTTATAGCAAAATGGAAGTTATAGAAATGGAAAAACTTAACCAAATAATATGTTAGAAATCTTTCTAATTCTGTACTAACCTGAGCATTTAAATTCTTTTTTGTCATACAGTTGATATTTATGGTAGTAGATGAAAGCTGAGTAGACATAATCTAAAATCATATTTAGGGGTTTAAGGTATAATCAAGGAGTAGAGTATATTACAGTAATTATTTCTGCTTACTTGCTGAATATTATCAATGAGGTTAATGCAGTTTGACTGTAGATATTAATCATTTACAAGATTTTTAAGTTTATCTACTTAGGAAATTGCAAAATTAGTGGCTGTGTTTAATAGCCTTGCATGTGTGTTATGGAGATACTAGGGATTGAACCCAGGACATTTCACATACTAGGCATGTGATCTGTCACTGAGCTACCCTTTTTATTTTAACCTTTTTTTTTTTGAGATAGAGTCTTGCTGAGTTGCCCAGGTCTGGAACTTTTGATCCTCTTGACTCAGCCTCACAAATAGCTGGGACTATAAGATGTGTCACCATGCTGGGTCAGGAGTAGCCATTCATAAATGAACCATAGATATAGAGAGATCTTTTTTTTTTTTTTTAAGTATTGTTTAGTTGTCAATGGACCTTTATTTTATTTATTATATATGATGCTGAGAATTGAACCCAGTGCCTCACACATGCTAGGCAAGCACTCTGCCACTGAGCGATAACCATAGCCCCTAGAGAGATCTTACAATATGTACTATAATTAGCCAGTAAAGCAGTCAGAAAATAGAATTCCTTTGTTATCTGACACAGCTCTCAAAGACAACCTCAATAGGCTTTAAAGTCTAAACTGAAGAGGAGTTTGGAAGATAAAAGAGAAAGAAGAAAGTCTAATAGAAGTGTTGAAACAGACCAAGTACAAGTAGCTATAAATAATAGGAATCAGTTCCATTGACAGCATATATGCTAGTATTTGAGAGCAGTTGGAACATAGGCAAAGCTAAGACAGTGATGGCACACTACAGTAATGTTCACACAGTGACCTTCTTTTTGGGGGGATGGGGGGGTTTTACCCGGGATTGAACTCAGAGGCACTCAACCACTGAGCCACATCCTCAGCCCTATTTTGTATTTTATTTAGAGACAGGGTCTCACTGAGTTGCTTAGCACCTCACTTTTGCTGAGGCTAGCTTTGAATTCACAATCCTCCTACCTCAGCCTCCCAAGCCATTATGATTACAGGTGTGCGCCACCACAGCCAGCTCACAGTGACCTTTGAGTCTTAAGAAAAAGGTTAACCAGATGTGGTGGCACACACCTGTAATCCTAGCAATTTGGAAGGCCGAGGCAGTAGGCTGGCCTTGGCAATTTAGTGAAACCCTGTCTCAATATAAAAATACATACATACATATTTATTTACGTAAATAAATAAATAGCGCTGGGGATGTAGCTTAGTGGTATAACACCCCCAGTAGTTGGAAGAAAGAGAGAGGGAGGGGAAAAAAAAGGAAAAGGTGAATTGTTTTTAGTATATTCAATATGCTTCCTTTTATTGAAAAGTTATGTTTTCCTACTTATCTGAGAAATGTTTCTTAATTGTTGCAAGATAACGCATGATAGGAAAACATACCCTAACTCTAGCTGTGTACAATCCTATGTCAACTCTATAACTACTTTATTAATTGTAGCCAAAAAATGTGAACTTAAGGTTTACTATAAAAAATTCTCAAGGGCTGGGGTTGTGGCTCAGCATGTGTGAGACCCTAGGTTCAATCCTCAGCACCACATAAAAAAAAAAAAATAAAATAAAAGGTATTGTGTCCAACTACAACTAAAAAATAAATGTAAAAAAAACAATTCTTGAAAGCAGGGTACTGTGGCTCATGCCTATAATTCCTTGAAGGATAAAAAAGGAGTACTTTGAGTTTGAGGCCAAACTGATCTACACAACAAGACCTCACCAAGGCTGGGGATGTGGCTCAAGTGGTAACGCGCTCGCCTGGCATGCGCGGGGCACTGGGTTCCATCCTCAGCACCACATAAAAATAATAAATAAATAATATAAAGATTTTGTGTCCACCGAAAACTAAAAAATAAATATTAAAAAAAGCTTCTCTCTCTCTTTCTCTCTAAAAAAAAGACCCCACCAAAACAAAAACTTGTCACTCTTTCTAGTCACTTAAAAGTAAGTTATTTAAATAAAATAGTACACAGTCCTAAAAGAACTCGAATGTGGGAGTTAAAAGTTTCATTTTGTTTTGTATACTGTTGTTATAACAGTTTTAGTTTTAGGGACAGTATTTTTAGGGAACAAACTTAAAAATAGAAACTATCAGATTAAAAGTGATTTAAAAATATATATCTTAAATATACCTGTAAAAAAAAGGAGATTCATTTAAACAGGAGGCTACTATTATTTGAGGGGGGAGGGGTTACTGGGGATTGAACTCAGAGGCACTGACCACTGAGCAATATCCCCAATATTAAAAATAGAAAATTTTAATATTTTATTTAGCTTTTAGTTAAAATTAAAATACCATCCTTTTTTTCTTTTTCTTTAGGCTTCTTGATTTTGCAGTATAGATCTCATTCTCAGTATCCTGGTACAGCTCAGAGTACCCAATGAAAGCATGGGAAAATAACAGAAATATAATGTGTAATAAGATTGATTTATTAAAGATTATGACCCTCTAATTTTTTTCTCAAAATAATTCTAATTTACAAAAGCAGAATAGCTGATAATATATTTATTTCCTTTTAGAAATTCTGAAGGTAGTCTTTGTGTATACCATGTATCTCTATATATTTGCAGAGAAATTTTTAGGTGTAAGATTTTTATTTTTGAATAGAAATTAAAATTGTCATTAACACTAAAAAAAATTCTATAAGGAAAACCTAGTATTTATGGAATTCCATAGGCTACTTTAGACATATTTTGAATGAACATATGTAATTGTCTCAAAATGAAGCTATCTTAAATAGTAGAGTGTTTAAATAGCCCTTGGAAAATTCTTAAAGAGTTGCTGTCAAGATCTTAAGTCCTGGGGGGAGGGTGGAGGATGGGAAAGGCAGCGGAGCACAACAGACACTAGTATGGCAATATGTAAATCAATGGATGTGTAACTGATGTGATTCTGCAATCTGTGTATGGGGTGAAGGTGGGAGTTCATAACCCACTTGAATCAAAGTGTGGAATATGATATGTCAAGAAATTTGTAATGTTTTGAACAACCCACAATAAAAAATTAAAAAAAAAAAAAAAAAAAGATCTTAAGTCCTGTTCTGAGATGAAGGTTGACATAGATGACTTCTAAGAGTTTGATTTTCTAGGTTGTTTATTCACTTAACAAAAATATACTGAGCACCTTCTATGTACTGTGTTTAATTTTTCTGTAGGAATCAGAATTAACCAGATTACAAGCCAGAGTTTCTGGACATGAAAAGGCAGAAGACATCAAGTTTCTACCAGCTCCCTTTACACCTCTACCAGAAATTATGCCTGATAGTCAAGATCCAAAGTTTACTAAACATTCTCACACATCTGTTTTCAAGTGCAGAAAACTACGTCGCTCTATTAGTGCCAGTGATCTTAGTTTCAAATCTCATGGTAATGAAGATCTTTCTGAAGAATTACTACAGGACTTAAAGAAAATGCAATTAGAACAGCCTTCAACATTAGAAGAAAGCCATAAGGAACTGACTTATACCCAGTCAGACTCATTTAAATCTCACACATATACCATAGAGGATGATAGTTCTGAGAGTAATGATTTTACTACTCTTAGTGGGATGCTGAGATACATAAACAAAGAAGTGAGACTATTAAAAAAATCTTCTATGCAAACAGGTGCTGGTTTAACTCAGGTATGTATCTCATTATAAGTTTTAACAATTTGTCTCTGATAAATATAATTTTATTACTTGGAAGAAAATATATACATTGAATATTATATATATATAATATATACATATATATATATGTATGTATGTGTGTGTATATATATATATATATAGGTTGAGTATCCTTATCCAAAATGCTTGGGACCAGAAGTGCTTTGGACTTCTTCAGGGTTTGGAATATTTACATGTACATAATGAGATATCTTGAGGATGAAACTCAAGTTTGAATGTCAAATTTACTTATACTTCACATATAGCCATCCTAAAAGCAATTTTATAAATAGTAATTTGTGCCTAAAACAAAAACTTCACAGTGTGGAATTTTCCACTTGTGATGTCATGTTGGTACTCAAAAATTGTCATGATTTAGAGCATTTTGGCATATGTGGCTCAGTGGTAGAGTGCTCACCTAGCATGCACAAGGCACTGGGTTTGATTCTCAGCACCACATAAATGTAAAATAAAGATATTGTGTCCACCTAAAACTTTAAAAATAAATATATTTTTAAAAAATTTTTCAGATTTTCAGGTGAAAAATACTCATCCTGTATATATTTGTGTGTGTATATGCATTTTTATTTTTTATTCTTCAACCATTATTTAAGTCAAGCATGCCATGTCATGAAAATCTTCTTGTGTTTGTCTTAGATCAGTAACGGTCATATAATGTAAGTGCTAGAAAAGAATGAGAATAGGTACTTTTCTTTTGTGATAGACAAATTGAGAAAATTTAAGACTTAAATTTCACAGAAAAACAACTTTAAAGTGTCTAGGAAAAAACTACTAAATTTTAAAAAGAAGATTTTAAATTTTATACATAAAGTATAAAATATATATGTTAAAAATATATATATTTAGCTGGGCGCAATGGCACATGCCTGCAATCCCATGCAATACACATGCCTGTAGTCTACATTATGTAACTACTGTCCTTCAGATAATGTCAGCTATTTTTAGATGCTCTTTTGCCTCATTTTCAAACACATTAAGGTAGCTTTTTAGAAAAAGATTTTTAAGAATAAACCTAAGACAAAGACTGTTGCAGCCTCTTTTCATGTCTTCCTATCCCTCCTTATATTTAAAAGAGTGTAATTTTCTATTCATAGCAAGAAAATGTATAAAATAATAATAATATTTGTAGTAGAACAAAATTTACAAATTTTGAAATTTCAAATATTTAACAGTGCAAGTGGCATAATAAGTAAGGCAATACTGAGTAACATTTTAAAAAATTAAGTTCAAAATGTGATTTGCAATAATGAAAATACCTGTAATTTCTTTTCCATCTTTTAACTTCTTGGGTTTCTCTGCTGAATAGAACTATTGAATGTTACTATTCCCTGCATGCCTTCAAGAGTTTTTAATCAGCTTTAATTTTGTAAAAAAAAAAAAAAGGTCTTCTGTTAATATAGAGATAGGAATTGTGAAATGTAAACTTAACTCCCTTTAGAAAAACTTGTTAATTAAGGGATAGCAATTTACAATGACTTCTACCAAATTTATTATCCATTTTATTTATATTATTCTGTGTAGATTGGTAATTGCACTAATTGTTTTTTGTTTTGTTTTGTTTTTGTTGTTTTGTTTTGTTTTTGTCTTTTTTGGGAGGTGTACTGGAGATTGAACTCAGGGGCACTCAACCACTGAGCCACATCCCCAGCCCTATATTGTATTTTATTTAGAGACAGGATCTCACTGAGTTGCTTAGTCCCTCACTTTTGCCAAGGCTGGCTTTGAACTCGCGATCCCTCTGCCTCAGCCTCCAAAGCCACTGGGATTACAGGTGTGTGTCACTATGCTTGGCACACTAATTGTTTTTATAAGACATTTTTGTACATTCTATATGTTTTTGTAGTAGAGTTTTCATTCAGTTAAATTTATGAAGTGAAAAATACAAATGCAAACAAGTCAGTACCATCATTGTCCCTGCCCTTTTTCTTAAAGACTTATGTCTAACTGGATAGCTACTATATCAATTATACAATGAAAAATGTTGAGCTATGTATAAAAGTTCCTGTACTTATTAAACTGCCTAAGATTTGATATCTGCTGTAATAGCTTACAACCTGTTAATAAAGCTAAGGCAAATAATAGAAATTTTTAAAATATAACTCCATCTCGGTGAAATTTTCCCTGTGAAAGTCTAATAAAATCTACCATTTGAAACTGTGGTTGTGTTTATTAGATATTATTTATTCAGATATTTAATTTATTCATAGACATTTCTTTTTTTCTTTTTTTTTTTTCGTTGTCTGATTTTTTTTTTTTATATCAAGAATTGAACTCAAACTTTTTGAATTTTTTTATTACTATTATTTTTTATTTTGAGACAGGGTCTCTAAGTTGCTCAGGGCCTTGCTAAGTTCTGAGACTGGGTTTGAACTTAGGATCCTCCCAAGCCTCTGAGATTATGGCATGAGCCGTTATACCCAGTAATTGTCTGAAATTTCTATAATCTTGATCTGGATGGATCAGGGCAAGGCCTCAAACCACTTCAAAACTGTTGTGGCAAGCACACTTGTGCACAGGGTCGTTGCAGACCCAAATATGTAAAGATTTGTTATCAATAAATATTTATTGAGCACCTACTATATACCAAGCACTGGGATTATAGAAACAAATAAAAGTGACCAATATCCTTTGCACATGGAGCTTACATTTTAGTGGGGTAGAGAGTAAATAAGTAAATAGATATATGTTATAAAGCCAGAGTTTTTTTTAAAATACTTTCAAAGGGATTTTTTAATGATTTTATTATTTTTTTAAATACACAACAACAGTGGAATGCATTACAATCCTTATTACACATATAGAGCACAATTTTTTGTATCTCTGTATATAAAGTATGTTCACGTCACTTTATGCCATTATACATGTACTTTTTTTTTGCATTACAATTCTTAATACACATATATACCACAATTTTTCATATCTCTGTTTGTATATAAGGCATGTTGATACCCAATTCAAGTCTTCATACATGTACTTTGTATAATAATGCCAGGTTTAAAAACAAAAAAAGTGTTAGGAAGAAAAGCCGGTAAGAAATTCGAATGGGAGCCAGGTGCCTATAATGCCAGCAGCCTGGGAGGCTGAGGCAGGAGGATTGCAAATTCAAAACCAGCCTCAACAACTTAGTGAGAAACCCTCAACAACTTATTGAGACCCTGTCTTAAAATAAAAAGTGGCTGGGAATGTGGCTCAGTGGTTAAGTGCCTGTGGGTTCTGGGTTCAATCCCTGGTACCAAAACAAACAAACAAACAACTTTAGATTTAGCTGGGTGTGATGACACATGCCTGTAATCCTGGCTACTTGGAAGGCTGAGGCTGGAGGATTGCAAAATCAAGTCCAGCCTGAGTAATTTAGCAAGACTTTGTCTCAAAAATTTAAAAAGGGTTGAGAATATAGCTCACTGTTTGAGCCTTGCCTCACATGTGGGGGTCCTGCCTCCAGTCCTCAATACCATGAAAAACAGTGACCAAAAAAGATACAATTAGAGAGGTAGAGGGACTGGTCTTAGGTAAAAAGGAAGAAGTTTATTGACTGTAGTAAGAAGAAGAGCAAAAAATGTGGGAATAGAAACACATGGACTAGAAGGTTTGGTGGTGGTAGAAGAATTTATTGATTAACAAACAGGGCTATTATCTAAGTTAGAATAAGGCATTGGAGATTTAAAAGCAAAGAAGGTATATGAAATAGTTAACTTGGAGAATGGGAGAGTATAGGTAAAATAGGAAAGTTTAATAGAGTTACTAGCCAGGTAATTTTGTCATGTGGGACCAACCCTGTAAATCATAGGACCAGATCTGGCATTGTTTGTCCCTGCCTATTACATTGCAGAAGCAGGATTTCCCTTTCTCTTCAATTTAGTGACAACTCAAACTACCCTCACAGATTTCTAGAATGTTCCCTATAGGTCATTACTGTTCCTTTCAAGAACCTCTGCCCTATTCCAATGACCCTTAGAATCAGATGTGTAAGGGTCTATTTTTGGTAGAAACAAAGCCTAATTTGTGCAGGATAATTTTGATAAATGTAGTGACAGATTGTGATCATAACAAGACATAGCATTTACTATATATTAGGCACTGAATAATTAACATAAATGAACTCCTAATCTTTATAATAGCTCAGTAATAGTACCTGCAATAGTTATTATTATTATCCTAATAGTACAAAGTAATAGTACTTAGTAGGGCTGGAGGTGTAGAGGACTTGCCTGGCATGTGCGAGACACTGAGTTCTCGCAAAACACACATACACAGAGAAAACCTAATAGTTCTTCTATTGTAATGAATAATGTCATTGTCCCCATTATTACACATGAATAAACTGAGTCCCTGCTCTGTACTATACTGTTTACATTGATTGTGTTTATATCCTCTTCAGTAATTTCTGATTAAATAGATTGGTCTTGAAGCTGCTTAGTCAATTAGGGGTTAGGAGAGTAGAACTTAAAAGTTAATACACAATTGATAGAATGATTACTTATTCTGTAGGTTATTGGAATATGCAGATGCATTTGAATATCTTGTCATTTTATGTTTTATCAAGGAATTTTACCATTCCATTATCATAGAAGCTTAGTACTAAACTAAAATATTCAAAATTCTGTACCCAATTAGATTCATAAAATCAAAAGTTAAATTCCATGCTCAAATAGTTTTGTTTATTTTGAATGATGTTCTACTGAGTTTTAAATTCATTAACCACAGTCAGTACTTAGAACTTAAAGGTCACGTGGAATTCTTACACCTCATGTGCCTCAATCACATTCCCTAGATCAGCTCAATTTTGTCTTTGATAGAAAGGACTGGCTCTTTGGGTTGCTCAAAGCTCCATTCATTGCTCCATTTTTTTCATCTCTACGATGTTTACTAGACAAATGCTCATCTTGACTTTTTAGTTTTCAAGTGACTGCTCCTTGTATATTATACATTTCTCTTAAGGGGCAAGGGTAATTGAAGACATCTTTTTGCTGCTTTTTCTGATGGGTCTCTATTTCTTTCTTCTCTAATTTCACTATTCTTTGTTTTTTGTCTTTTTTTCCCTTTAATGGAAGGTAAGAAAATTCAGAGATAAAACTGCTATTGTTGAATGAAACTTTGACTTGCTCTACCTTTACTGTTAAATGACTTCATGGTCATTCACATGTATGTTACCTTAATAAATGTATACCACTTGTAAATTTTTTAAAAAATAAGAGATTTTTTTTTTAATTGGAGTGTGGAGACTTGATCTGCAGTCTAGTTCTGATCCTCAGTGTATTATGCCCACTATTAAGTATGACATTACATTGATCTCTAATTTACAGGGAGGATTATAAAACTCTTTTAAGGGCTGGAGTTGTGGCTCAGTGGTAGAGTTAGTACTTTAGTTTAGTACTAAGCTTCTATGATAATGGAATGGTAAAATTCCTTGCCTGGCACATGTGAGGCGCACTGAGTTTGATTATTAGCACTGCATAAGGATAGATAGATAAATAAATAAATAAAGTGTTGTGTCCATCTACAATTAAAATAAATATATATTTAATTTATATATATAAATATACATAAATATATATGTCTATATATAAATTTATATAGAGAAAGACATGTATATATTTATAACAAAAACTCTTTTAAGCCAGGCATGGTGGTATTCACCTGTAATCCCAGTAGCTTGGGAGGCTGAGACGGGAGAATCATGAGTTGAAAGCCAGCCTCATCAACTTAGAAAGGCCCTAAGCAACTTAGCAAGACCCTGTGGCTAAATAAAAAAGGATTGGGGATGTGGCTCAGTGGTTCAGCATCTCTGGAGTCAATCCCCAGTACAAAACAAAAACAAAAACAAAAAAAACCTTTTAAGCCAGAGAGACTCTGTTTAAATGAAATGTGAAGAAACCAATTATGCCAAACAGATACGAAAGTAGTTAGTTTGATTAGTGAATTGTGCCTGAACTCATTCATCTCTTTTCATGGTGCTTATACAAAGGCCCTAGAATAGTCCTGAATTAATCATTAAGAAAAATAAGCAGGAGTTTCAGGCACCAAGGAAAGGGGAGCTCCATAGAAATTTTTGTCCTAATTATGGTGTCTTTAACTTCTTCACTGCTATACTTGACTTTTTAAATAATTGTCTTTATCTGCTATGTTAAAAAAAAAATTTTTTTTTAGTTGTCAATGGACCTTTATTTTATTGATTTATATGCGGTGCTGAGAATCGAACCTAGTGCCTCACACATGGGAGGCAAGTGCTCTACCACTGAGCCACAACCCCACCCATGTTCAAATTTAATCTGCACTGTTAAAAAAATCATTAAGTGACTAAAGTTTAAAAGTTTAGTTTGAAGTTGTCATGAGATGTTACTACTACTCATGAGATATCGTAAGTTGTTTCCTACACATGATGTAACTTTAATTTCTGTCAAAAATCAAATCAGCCAAGTCTATAGAGAATTTAATTCATCATCTGATTTGTGTAAAGAGCCCTTAAGCAATGCAAAGGCTGGGGTCATTATTGTTGGGCTCTATGTAGAAAATCAACTGCTCAGAATGTAGCCCTACTCTTCAATGCATTCCTAAAATCCACTGGTACAGTACTGGTTGTGGTGGCGCATGCCTGTAATCCCAGTGGCTGGGGAGGTTGAGACAAAAGGATTACAAATTCAAAGCCAGCCTCAGCAATTTAGGGAGGACTTAAGTAACTGTGCGAGGCCCTGTCTCTAAATAAAATATTAAAAATGGATGGGGATGTGGCTCAGTGGTTAAGTGACCCTGGATTCAATCTCCAGTACCAAAAAAAAAAAATCCCCTGGTACAATGGAAAAAACATGGAAATTGGCACATGAGAAGGGCTTAATTAATGTTAGTTTCTTTTTTTGTTGCAGCCCTAATATAGATTTTCTAATGGTTAATAATTCATATTCCTATCTTGGCAATTCTATTCACAATCAAGACTATAACATAGAGTCTAACATAGAACTTCTAACTCTGAGAAAAGCTCAGAACTTAAAAAGTTATACAGTTTTGAACACAATTTCAGAGAGCTCAGAGACTTCACAATAAGAACTATTCTAATCATTTTTTTGATCAGAACAGTGGATGTTTATTAGGAATTTATAAAAAAAGTATTGTTTGTATTCATTTTATTCTAAAAGGGGGTTGTACATAGTTTACAAAATATGGTACATATGAAAAATTAGAAGTGAGAAAATCGGCTATAGGGAAAACAAAAATAGGCAAAAGATGAGATGAAGCAGGAATATAGGGAAATACCTAGGTACACGATAATATTTTCAAATTCATAGCCCAGGTAAAGTCCAAGATATGACAAAAATATTTAACTTGTATTTTTTAAATCTCCTTTTCCTCTATCTTTCTACTTTTCTTTGTTGTGCATACAAACATCTTCTTTTTCTTTCTATCCTTAAGACTTTTTTCTTTTTCATGTGCCTTTGAACTATAAGAGGACACTGATGCCTACATCTGTTATTTTGATATGCCATTTTGAGTTTTAAAATCACTTTAGTTTAATCTGTACTCCCATCTACTCCTCCAGAATTACTTGCTATCTGTATCCATGTGGTCTATTATTGACTTTCTGATTCATATTTTGCAGTTGACTTAAATATTTCTCATTCTTGCTTTAAATTATGTTTCTGACTATTATAGTATACTTTTAATGTTAAATCAATATAAGAATATTTCAGATATTAATCAATTATTTTGCATTACTCTAGGGAGAAAACTTGTAATTAAAAGAAGATGTCCTGATGAAAAAGTGGAATTGTTGGTACTGTGCTGTGTTTACTTATTATGTAGCTCATATTGCATAGAAGCTGTTATTTATTGCTTTTGAATAAATTTTATATTTTAATTTTTTAAAGAAAGCCCTTTCTTTTAAAAGTTAATTACATTTTTAGAGAAAATTAACCCTTTTTTTTGTTTAAACTTACTGCTTTCTTTGTCTTTGTTTATTATGCAAAGATCATTGTTAAAATATGTAATACTTATTTACATTTTTAATCATACTGCTATATTATTTGCTATTTTTCTAGTAATACTTAATTTTTAAGTTAATATGAATTTAAAAGTCATTCTGTGACAGGTTCATAATTATATAATAATGGGTAACTTGTGGAGTGTTTACTATTTATCAGATATTATTCTAGGCACTTTATACTTAAACTCATTTAATCCTCATAACAACTTATGAAATAGATTATTATTTTAGTTTTATAGGTAGAATTGTTTAACATAATGATAGAAGTTAATATGTTCTAAAGAAACTAATTTAAGTATCAAGAGATGAGCTTTGGGCTAATGACTTTATATATACATGGTTAGTTAGCTCTGTGATAGAATAAAAATAGTGCAGCACAAGTAAGGTGAGATGTTTAAGCCTTCATATTTAAAAATTTCTCAAGAGTCTTGATGTCTTTATACCAGATATTGAATTTATAAATGAATATAAATGTATCCTTAAAAAGTTGTATGGGATTAATATTTTCTAAGAGTTAGACATTAAAACCATTAATATATTGATATTACTATTTTAACAACACTAATTTTAAATTTGTAATTATTTGTCAGGAGTAGAATAAAGTTTTATCTTCTTGTTGCTATTTACTAGTGTATTGATCCAAAGAGTCACTTGCTGATTCAGTCTTCTCTTCTAGCACTCTTATTTCCCTGTCTTTCTACCATGTGCCTTGTCACTTCTTACTCCAGGACTACTTAGTGTTAATTAATAGCGTCACAATGTATATCTGATACCTTTATAAATTTGTAGTTTCCACTCTAAGTTGGACTCTTAATTCTTGAAAAACATGTACCTTCAGGGTTCAGCTTTTTCTTCCATCCCATCTCCAAGGGCTTATTTACTTTCAGCTTCTTTCTCTGACTTCTTTCATATACTTTAGCCCCATCCCTTTGGCTCCTTCTGTTCATATAAACATGTTTAAATCCTTTCCCTAGCCTAAAATAAACAAGCAAAAAAGCAAAACAAAATAGAATATACTACCTACCAGTCAAAAAAATTCTGCCTCTCTATGTTGCATACTCTTGTTTGGTCCTTTTCACATTCCACTTGATAGTTGCCTCTCTTATTTATCACCATTTTTTAATTTATCACCATATTTTTGTAGAAGAAAAAAACAGATACAAAAAGATTTATCTTCTCATGGTCATATAGCTTATAACATCTAAAATTTGAACCAAATATATTTGCCTTTAACTTCTCTGAACATCATTCTCAGTATTTAAGTATCTCAGTATCTTTGTCTGCCTGACTCTAAAATACTGGGATCCTTTGGTTTCTACCTGTACCTCCCTTCTTACGGTACATGTCCTTCCTAGATAATCTCATCCAGTTCTGTTGCTTCAATAAAAATCTTTATAGTAATAACTCCCAGATCTATGTCTCCATCTTTGCCTTACAACAGATCTTACTTTTTGCTGTTAACCCAACAATTCCCTGGATATCCTATAGTTGTAGTTGTTTTGTTTTTGTCCTTGGAGGATTGGGTGGCGGTACTGGAGATTGAACCCATGTTCTCGTGCATGCTAAGCATGTGTTCTAACACTGCACTATACCCTCAAATCGCTGTAGTTATTTTTTTAAGAAGAAAAATTTAAATTTGATTTTCCTCAATTTGCTTTTTTTCTGCTTTTTTAAATTTCCATTTTGGTTTGCTTATTTTGTATCATTTTTCACCCATTCTTGCCATCAAAGATCATTCTTTTCCCTTTTTGCAAAATGTAGAAAAACTACTGTGGTTCAGCCATCCATACCTGTGGCTATATCAGGGGCTTGTTATCATGTCCTTCATCTCTCAAATCAGCATTCCCATTCATTATTTGACAACTTCATATTCTTTCAGTTTTCTTACTCCCTAACCCCTGTTAATGTTTTTCCACATTATTAATAATTATTTTCATTTACTATTTTTCTCCAATAAAGAATCCCAGTATAGAAGTACTTTACGAATTATTTAAGAATATACACTTTGAATAGATAAACTTAGGTTTCTAACCATGATGAAATAATTGGTAATAGTCTTGCCCTCATGCCCTACATAATTAAAAAACTGGACAAAATATGTATGAAGCTCTTTCCAGGCATGGAATTGCAGGAAGCACAAGACTGCAATCCTTGAAAGAAAGGAAATATTCACAGTTAGCCCCATTATTTGCCTAGGCTCTCAAATTTGCCTACCCCCAGTATTTGCCTAGACTTATTCATTAAAACTGTGGTAATATCATGCTGAGCTAAGTACGCATATATCAAAGTTCAGTGTTGCTACAGTGGAATTTTTTAGGCAGAATACCAGAGATAAGGAATCTTTTCAGAAAGGTTAGCCAAAGACTGAGTGTTTCCCTCAACTCCTTTGCAAAGAGCAAACTCAACATATAATGGAAAAAAATTTGCAGCTTAAAAACTGGCTACTATGTGGCTGAGTAGAAAGGAAATTACCAGAAATTTCAAAGTTCTGGGCAATGTTGGAGTTCTGGCCCAGCCATAGACACAGGTAACTTGCTGAGTACCTCAGCATGCAGTTGAAACATCATAAATGCCAAATTTTACAAATAAAACCAAGTCGTTGAGTTAAGGTCACACCACTGAACTAAATCAAAGCCAAAATAGATTCACCCTAGTAAAGGAAAAACCCCAACCTAAAAGGATTAAGAAGTTCTGCCATAATTTGACTCAGTGCTATTTAAAGGAAGGCAAAATAATACTTTTTAAAAAATATTTTTTGGTTGTAGATGGACACAATATTTATTTGTTTGTTTGTTTGTTTATTTTTATGTGGTGCTGAGGATCAAACCCAGTGCCTCACATGTGTGAGGCAAGCGCTCTACCACTGAGCTACAGCCCCAGCCCTAGAATAATACTTTTTAAAATTCCAGAATCACTATTATGTGTCAGTTTAGTGTTCAGGATGCAATAAAAATTTGCCTGACATGAGAAAAATATTACTTCATAACCTAAAGAAAAGGCAGTCAATAGAAATCAACCTTAAATGACCCAGATATTAGAATCAGCTAACATTATAATGTAACTATTGTAAAGATTTTTTAGAGGTGCAAGAAAAATATGGACATTCTGAATGAACAAATGGGGAGGAATATTAACAAACCAATAGAAACTATAAAGTAATCAGGTGGAAATTCTAGAACCAAAAAAGGTATGATATCTCAAATTATAAAATCCCTACTATGAGCTTAACAGAAGTTTGGAGATGATATAAAAGTCAGTTGACTTGAAGACAGTTTAATAGAAAATATCTCTTGAAGAACAAAGGGAAAAATGATTAAATAGATATGAACAGAGCATGTAAGACCTATAAGACAAGATGAGAAGAAAATAGGACAGGGAAAAAAGGTATTTTAGCATTATGGCTGAAAATAGCCCAAAATGGGTGAAAAAATTACAACCAGTGGGTTAACTAGTAGATCTGAGTTCAGTTAACCATAAGTAGGATAAATAAAAAGAAAATCCTAGGCATATAGTAGTGAAAATCTTGAAAAATCAAAAATGAAAAGAATTATCTTAAAAGCAAACAGAAAAAAAGCCTCAGGTAGGGAAACAGTGATCCAAAGGAGGATAGTTTCTAATCAGAAATAGTGAGACATACTTTAAATATAAAGATACCAATAGATTTAAAGATAAAAGGATAGAAATAGATATATTAGGGAAACAAGCATAAGAAAGCAAGCTTAAGAAAACTTCAGGGTCATATAATATTGAACAAAGTAGACCTCAAAAAAAACAAAATAGTGCCAGAGATAAAGAAGGTTGTTTCAGCTGGATGTGATGGCTCATGCCTGTAATCCCAGTGCCGTAGGAGGCTGAGGCAAGAGGATCAGAAGTTCAAAGCCAGTCTCAGCAACTTAACCAAGACCTTGTCTCAAAGGGGGAGGGGCCACTAGGGATGTAGTTCAGTGGTTAAGTGCTTCTGGGTTCAATCCCCATTACCTAAAACAAACAAACAAAAAAAGTTTTTTCATAATGATAAGAGGATACATTCAGTAGGAAGACGTATTCCTAATTTGTGTATACCAAATAACAGACTTCAGAATACATGAAATAAAAACAAATAAACTAAGGGAGAAATGGAAAAATCCACAATCATAGTGGGAGAGTTCAACCTCCATTTTTCAGTAATTGAAAGAATAAAAGACAAAAAAAAATCAGTAAAGATACAGAAGATTTGAATAACATTGACAACCAACTTATATTTAAAGAATATATTCAACAACTATATAATACACATTTCTTTTCAAATGCACCCGGAACGTTGAGAAACCATGTGCTGGTCCACAATTTAGGTCACTATAAATTTCAAAAGACAAATCATCTTGCAAAAGTTCTTTGATCACAGTGTAATTAACGTAAATATTAATAACAACGTATCTAGAAAACCTTCAAATATTAAACAACCCTGCTGTATAATCTTCATGTCAAAGGATGTGTAAGTATTTTTAATTGATTAGTAATACAGACACAACAGTTAAATTTGTGAGATGCAGCTAAAGTAGATTTTAGAGGGAAAATTATGACTTTAATTGTTGACATCAGTTAAAAAAAAGGTTTACAATCAGTTATCTAATTTTCCACCCTAAGAATATTAGCAAGAAACTAGCCCTAAAGAGCAAGTTAAACCTAAAGTAAATATAAAGAAGGAAAAAAAAAAAACGAAAGTTAAGAACAAAGGTTGGTAATAGAGAAAACAAAATAATAATAAATTTGATAAAACTCTGACAAGGCTAATCAAGAGAGAATATAAATTACCAAAATTTAGAAGGAAAGAGGATATGAGTGTAGGTCCTACAGACGTTTGAAAGTATAATTAGGGAATACTAATACATCTTTACATCATTAACTTTGATGGGTGAAATGAAATAATTCCTTGAACAATACAACTTACAAAAACTAATACAGGGCTGGGGTTGTGGCTCAGCAGTACAGTGCTCACCTAGCATGTGTGAGGCCCTGGGTTCGATCTTCAGCACCACATAAAATCAAATAAATAAAATAAAGGTATTGTGTCAAACTATAACTAAACAATATTTTTTTAAAAAGGAACTAATACAGATGAACTAAAACATCTAAATAAGCTTTTATCTGCAGATCAAGATGTATTTGCAGTTATAAATATTTCTATAACAATTACTTCTAGGGCTAGGGATATAGCTCAGTGGTAAAGTGCTGAGCTAGCTTGTAATGAGGCCCTGGGTTCAATTCCCAGCACCACCAAAAAAAAGTATTTAAGGTTCAGAAAGTTTTACTGGTAAAGACTAGCAAACATTTGGAGAAGAAATAGTATCAATTTAAAACTTTTTCAGTAAAGAAAGGAGGAGGAAAAACTTACACCTCAAAATTAACCATGACATGAAAATCTAACAGGAGCATTACGTGAAAAGAAGATATCCCTTGTGGACATAGACTACAGGTCAGCCTCCTAAATCCCTCTGGCCACATGACCCATTTCTGACTTGAAAATAAAATTGTCTATGGCTGTTTTTGCACTATAACTGCAGAATTAAATAGTCATGACAAAGACTGTTAACCAAGTTTAAATAATTTACTATTTGACTTTTTATTGACTTACTATTTAAGTAAATCAATCCCTGGTACCAAAAAAAAAAAAGAAAAGAAAATTATATGGCTAACATTACACTAAATGTTTTAAAAATTAATGCTTTCTCCCTTAAGATGAGAGCAAGGTTGGGCTGGGGCTGAAGCTCAGTGGTAGAGCACTTGTCTTGCAGGTATGAGGCCCTGAGTTCGATCCTCAGCACCACATAAAAATAAATAAATAAAAATAAAATATATTGTATCCATCTATAACTAAAAAAATATTTTAAAAAAAGATGAGAACAAGTAAAGATATCTGCTTTCACCACTTCTCATCAATTATATGAATATACAATACAATATGATAAGAAAAAAATATAAGGGAGGCAAATTATAAATGGAGAAGTAAGTATTTATTACTAATTAGTTTATTAGCAAGCTCTTAAGGTATAGATAGTATGCAAAATTAAATATATTTTAAGCAGCAAACAATTGGAAAATAAAGAGTGTTAAGTATTTACAACAACATCAAAAGTGGAGTACCTAGTGAAAAAAAAAAAAAAGAAGACTTATACAGTAAAAATTTATTGCCAAGACAAGTTAGAAGTGGATGTAGGTATGTACCATGGTCATGAATGGATAGGTGCTTCCAAATTGATCTGTAGATTAATGCAAACCCAAACAAAAATCCCAGTAAGTTTTCCCTTTTTTAATTAAAGAAATCAACAGTCTTAACTCTAAAATTTAATTGGAAATGTCAAGGACCTAGAGGAGACAAAATAATCTTGAAAAAGAATAAAATTGGAAGACTTGCATGATATGATTTCAATAATTATTATTACGTTACAATATTAACAGAACCAAAAGGATAGTTCATATATATGTAATAGAACAGAGTGGACTACATATTTTATCACATATATAATTTAAAGTATATTCACATATACAGTCTGTTAAAATATATAGTTATTTTATTGATTTTTAATTAGGGGTGAAAGCTATTCAGTGTTGAAAAGAAAGTCTTTAGCAAATGATAATGGTACAATAGGGAAAAAAGAACTTCAATCAGTCCCCTCCTCATATTACATATAAAAATTAGGTCAGAATGGATCATAGACATAAATATAAATACTAAAACTATAAAGCCTACGAAAGAAATATGAGAATAATTTCATGAACTTAGGATAAAGAGACATATCTTAGGACCTAAAAAGCACTAACTATAAAAGAAAAAGTTAAGGGGCTGAAGGTATAGCTCTGATAGTACATTTTTCTAGTATGCATAAGGCCATGAGCCCAAACCCCAGAACTGCAAAAGAAGTAAGGAAGGAAAGAAAAGAAAAAGTTAATAAGTTGGACTTGATCAGTATTCAAAACTGTGCTCATCGGAACTCACCATTAAGAAAAGAAAAAAAAGATAATGAAATGAGTGCTATTAATATATATATGACAGAAGTTATAAGTGAAAATTCAGAGTTCACTTTAAATCAATATAAAAAGACAAATGCCCTAATTTTAAAACAGGGAAAACACTGAAACACTTTCCAGAATGGATGGGAATGGTCATATACACATTTAAAAGTATCCAACTTCTTCAATCATCAAGGAATTACAAATTAAAAGCACAAAGAAATACCTACGAGAAGAGCTAATATTAAAAAGATTGGCAACACCAAATGATGTAAAACATCTGCAACCACCTGGAAAGTTGTTTGGAATTTCCTTTTAATACTGTACATGCATCTACTGTTTAACCCAGTTTATTTCTACTCTTAGGTATTTAACCAAGAGAAATAAAAATATATATATCCACCAAAAAAAGAACATTAATGTTTATAGTATCTTTTTTCATCCATAGCCAAAAATTGGAAGCAACTCAGATGTCTATCAGTACAAGAATGAATAAGTAACTTGGTATATTCAGACAACTAAATACTGTAAAAACAATGAACTGTTAATATCCAGTAACATGGATAAATCTCAAAGACATATTGAAAGAAAAAAATCTACACACAAAAGTAAATAGTACAAGATTCCATTTATTTGAATTTCAAGAATAAACAGATCTATGATAATAGATAGCAGAACAGTGATCGCCTCTGCAGGAAGAATTTAATGGAAAGAAGCAGAAGTAAACTTTCTGGAGTAACAGATATGATTTATATCTTGCTTATGTTGTTGGCTACACAGGTATATATTTGTCCAACTCTTAATTATATGCTTACAATAGCTGAATTCTACCTCAATAAAAAATTTAGAAATTTAAACATAAGAAATGGACTTTACAGTCACACAGAGGTGGATTTGATCCTGTTTTTCTTTTATAAGCTATATGGCCTCGAGCAATAATTAACTAAATTTAAGACGCTTTAAATGTAAAATAAAATTAATACCTACTTTAGAAGCATCTAATCCTTATCAGGATTAAATAAGGTGAAATACTAGTATGCTATCTGAATAGACTAAGTACTCAATAGATAGTAGTTGTTATCATTGAGGCAGTGTAATCCTGTGGTCAAGAATATGGTCTCTGGAACCAGATTAATTCTGACCAGTTTTGAACCCAGCTGGATTTCTAATTTGCTGTATCACTTTGGGCAAATTACTTAATCTCTGTGCCTTTATTTACTCAAGTGTAAAACAGAATAATGGTACCTACCTCAATAATTATGAATATTCAACAAGTCAGTATACTCTTAGCCCTTTGAATAATACCTGACACATAATAAATGTTAACTGGTAGCATCTATTATTATTGATTTCTTATTAGCCTAGTTATAATAATGGCCTGCGACTTCAAATCATTCCCTTTCCATTATCCTAAGATTTCTAGTTCTTTAGTTACACAGGAAACTACCAAACTCTTTAACTGTCCTACTTTTTTTAAGGTATTGTATATTGCTAAAGAAAAGCATACAACCATGCTGTGGTGAAGACTACTCATTTTTTTACAAATATCAGTTCTTCTTTTCATAATAATAATAATAACAGAGTTTTAGCTGGGCCCATTACTAGATAATAACATTTCACAGGCCCTCCAGTGACTAAGTTCTTACCAGCAGAACAAGAGCAGAAATGATGTGTGCCACTTCAGACCAGGACATCAAAATTTTAAATATGTGCTTCTCCAAGGTCTTTCCCTTTCCCTAGAGCTGGAATTGCCTGCAACCAAACTTCAACCATGTGGATGAGGAAAACACCATAGGCGAAAAACAAAATAAAAGGAACGTGGGTGCCTAAGTGACCTGGAATGTGCTCCTCGGACTACTACATAAGTGACAAATAAACTTCTTTTTTAAGCCACTCAATGTTGAAGATCTCTGTTAAGTAGCTAAACTTTATCCTAATTACTTATTAAGAATCAGTATGGAAGCACAGTGCTGGGCACTAAAGATACCAGGTAGAGCAAGACTGAAACATTTATTCTTTTGTAAGATTTGCATTATATTGTAGTTTTAGTTTCTGCTGAATGTGGGATAGGGACGTGAAGAAGTACAAGATGCTTTGAGTGTCATATCTAGGAGGTCAGAAAGGCCTTTCTGGAAGAAATTGCTTTTACGTTAAGACCAAAAGATGAGAAGTAAAGTCAGACAAAAGACAGGAAACCTGGGGAGCAGAAGGGTGAGGAGAGATGCCAGGTGCTATCAAAGAAGAATAAAGATAGAAAGGAAGATGTTATAAATAGAGGGGAGATCACATTAAAAGATTTGGATGAAAGAGAGGATGGTACATTTGAACATTTTCACATCTTCCTTGCTAGACTGTAAGAAACACCTTTCCCTTTAATATAAAGCAACAACAGTAATTCTAGCCCCCTTTCTCATATGTCTGTAAGAAGTCCACTTCTTTTGGTAGTTCTTTTTCCCAGGCATATCTTAGAATTCCCCACAAATGCTTTATGTTTTACAGATTCACCCTGTTGTCACGTATCACCTTAGCCACAGAGGGAAAATTAGCAGTATAAGTACTCAACCCAGCCAATCTAAACATGTCATTTACTTTTCAGCTAAAAGCCATATTGGGGATACATGTATAGTAAATGAGAGCATATTCTTGTGTTTTCAATATATGTCTGATTAATTCTACCTTGTTATGATTCCATGGTTACCATGTGAACATTTGCTTCCTACACAGATTTCATTACTAAAATGAGAATGTAGTAATAGATCAGTATAAATTTTTGCTCATAAAATGCTTTACATTTGGGGTTAAATAGCCATCTTTGGTAAATTTGATTACTATGAATCAGTTTTTCTAAAGGGCTGGGATGCATCTCAGTGGTAGAGTGTTTGCCTAGAATGCATGAGGCATTGGGTTTAATACCCAGTATTATCAAACAAAACAGTTTTTCTGAATGGTTAGATTTTTTTGGGAATGTGTGTGGAAATTTGTACATTATGTCAGTGCCTTTAAAGGAAAATCTTTTTCTAATCATTATATTAAAAAGTGTATTTTCTAACAAATGTAATAAATATACAAAATATTATTTAACATTTATAATACATATGTGATACACATATTTTGTGTGTGTGTATATATATGACATATATATATATGTATATTTGATAGCTGATAACTATTTCCAGATTTTTTTTTTAATATTTATTTTTTAGTTTTCGGTGGACACAACATCTTTATTTTTTATGTGGTGCTGAGGATCGAACCCAGAGCCCCGCGCATGCCAGGTGAGCGCACAACCGCTTGAGCCACATCCCCAGCCCTATTTCTGGATTTTATAAATTGTTCAGAATTGTTCAGTGGATTTATTTATTTATTTATTTATGGTGTTGGGGATAACCCATGCCTTGGCATGCAAGGCAAGCACTCTATCAAGTGAGCTGTATTCTCAGCCCTGTGGATTGATTTTTTTTTTAAGTTGTAGTTGGACACTATATTTTATTTATTTACTTTTATGTGGTGCTGAGGATTGAACCCAGCACCTTGCACGTGCTAGGCGAGCACTCTATCTCTGAGCCCCAGCCGCAGCCCCTGTAGATTGATTTTTGACACAACAAATAGAACAAGTACACCATCAGTCCCTTCATATTTCAAAAAGCTCATTTTTCATTCACAAAAAAAAACCCTACCAACTATAAACTTAAATTGTTAAACATTACAGAAATTTACAGAACCATAATACTTTTGCTGACCATATCCCTTAAAAAAATGTTTAAAGTTGTAGGTTCAAATATTTATATGTGAAAATAAATAACCTTTCTTTAAGCATCATTTTGTATAAAGTTATACCATTTCCTTTATCAAGCTATTAATATTATTTTGTAGATCAGTAAGTTTCTTAAAATGGTGGCAATATTGCTCAAAAAGTTTTGTAATTCTATAATTGTCTCATTTTGTTTTCTGTACCTATTAACATGGGTATAGGGCTAAAAACTAGGAATAGGAACAGAAATTGGGTAGAAGGCATTCTAAAGCATTCTGAAGTGTCAGGTTCTGACAATCGAATTTTTGTTATTTATGACCATGTAAGAAAATTTTTTACTTTTTTTCTAAGCAGTTTTACTGAGGCTTGGAAAATAATATTCATCTGTGAAATATATTACTGTTTCTTCTAATGAGGATTAGATACATAAAAATTAACATAAGAATTTATACTATTGAGTGTAAGAAACCTGGGGAAGCATGATAGTACACATTTGAATGAGGATAAAATGAGAGGTGATCAGAAGTGACTTAATTGTAGGAGGTGCCAAAGCAATACCAACTACTATGGTTAATTTTTTGGTACTAGGGATTGAACCTTGGAGTGCTTTAATACTGACTTAATCTCTGACCCCTCTCCCCCCCTTTTTTTTTAAATTTGAGACAGGGTCTAGCTAAGTTGCTTAGGGCCTTGCTAAATTGCTGAAGTTACCCTCGAACTTGGAGTCCTTCTTTCTGCCTTAGCATCCCAAGTGGCTATGATCACAGGTGTGTACCACCACACCCAGCACTCAGTGGCAGTTCTTAATACTGATCAGGAAACTGATAGAGATGTGATACAGTAATGATGGATGACTTCAATTTTCTAAACTGCTGCTGAACATTTTATTCTGCTAAAAACAGAGCAAATGGTTAAAAAGCAAAATGAATAACAGGCTAATGATATAAGTAATGTAGAGAACAGTTACTTTGGATTTTATTCTGATGGACAGCTAATGGATATGGAAATAATGAAGAAGTAAACATGTCAGCTTGGAGTTAGTATCAGCTGAGCCTGTGTGACATGATCAGAAATATGCCTTCAGTTTTAGGAAAGAATATTTCCAAAATTGGGAGAAAGGCCTGACATGATTTTATGAACAGTAATTCCACAATACACTATATCTTGAGAGGCATGGAAAGCTCTCAATATAATTATAAAGAGGAATAACAGGGTGCTTTGTGATTGAATCTCAACAATTTTTAAAAATTCATATACTTGGAACTAGACTTTTCTAGGGCCATTAGATATAGGGTGTAAACTGACATTATTGCTAGAGACCCCAAGTGCCATCACTGGCCTCTCTAAATGGGGGCTTTTGAAGACCAAGTCATAAATTAAGTCCAAGCCTGCATTACATACCATGATTGTGGTAGAGAATGTTCAACTAGAGTGAAATTAGCCAGTTGACTGCCATGTCAGATATGGTATCTACTTAAATAGATAAGCATAGGCTGGTACTTAATATGTAGCCATAAATCTACAAAAGCATGCTTTTCAGCTCAGCAAAAAGGATCAAAAGTTTTAAACATATTTTTGATGTCAGTAGTACATACAATCTTGTCTGAGGTCTAACTTAACTCTGCTTTTTATTAAATTGGTCTGTAGAGACTATGATTGACCTTGCATTCCAAATGCTCAGTGATAGAGCATTTGCCTTGCATTCCAGGGACCCTGGGTTCTGTTTCTACGCCAGTACCATTGTATTTTGATTGCTATAGCTTTGTGATATAGTTTGAAGTCAGGACATGTGATGTCTCCTGCTTTGTTCTTCTTTTTCAAAATTGCTTTGACTCTTCAGGATCATTTGTGGTTCAAATTTTAGGATTGCTTTTTCTATTTATGTGAAAAATGCTTTTAATACTTGATAGTGATTGCACTGAACCTGCATATTATTTTCAGTAAAAGATTTCTTCCAATTCATGAGCATGAGCTGTCTTTCCATTTATTTATGTCTTCTCTTACAATTTTCTTTGTACAAATCTTTCACCTCCCTGGTTAAGTTTATTCCTGAGTATTTTATGTATTTTACATATGTATTATGAATGTTAAATAATATTTTCAATGCTACTGTAAGTGGGATTGCTTTCTTTATTTTTTCCAGAGAATTTGTTGTTGTTACATAGAAATCCAAATGATTTTTGTATGTTGATTTTATATTCTGCAACTTTACTAAATTTGTTTATTCATCCTAGCAGGTTTTGTGTGTGTGTGTGTGTGTGTGTGAGTGTGTGTAGTATTTAGAATTTTATATATATAAGATCATATCATATGACAACAGAAACAAATTTACTACTTTGTTTCTGATTTGGATGCATCTTGCAGTATTTCCTTTTCTTTCAATTACTCTGGCTAGGACTTTAAGAACTATGTTAAATAGAAGTGACAATGTGTAGCTTATCTTTTTACTCATCTTAGAAGAAGCTTTACGCGTTTTACTGTTGAATATGTTAGCTGTGGTTTGGTCATATTTTACCTTTATTATGTTGAAGTGCATTTCTTCTGTACCTAATTTTCTTCCTTCTATATCATGCATTTTTATCATGAAAGAATGCTAAATCTTATCAAATTTTTTTTATGTGTGTGCGTCTTTTGATATTTTTAGCCTTGATTCTGTTAATGCGGCATATCATGTTTATTCATTTATGTATGTAACCATTGTTGCATCCCAGGGATAAGTCTCACTTTTTCATGATGTATGCTATTGAATTTGGTTTGCTAGTTTGTTTGGAGAATTTTTTTTTAATCTATGTTCATTAGGGATATCATGGCCAAGAGGTAAAAGAGAGTAGGAAGAGGCCAGGGTCTCACAGTTTCCTTCTAGAGCATGCCTCTAGTGATTAAAGACTTCCCACTGGGCCCCCACTTTCTAAAAGCTCCACCACTTTTCAATAGCACCACTATGGGGACCAAACCTTTCAGGACATCAAGATCCAAACTATAGCAGTTACATAAAATATCTTAACAGTTGTAACTTTTTACTTTAAGCTGATTATTTGATTACATACATTCTGTACTTTTCTCTCTCTTCACATTTATGTTATTCATGCTGTAATTGCATCATTTTTATGTGTACATTCAATAACAAATATAGTTATTTGAATATACTTTTAAATTCTTAAGAGTTAAAAGTGATTTATGTACCATCATCACAATATTAGAGAATTTAGAATTTGCCTATGCATTTATCTTTATTGGTGAGTATTATTCATTTGTATATTTTTGCATTAAATAGCATTTTTTCATTTCAGCATGAACTCCCTCCTTTAGTTTTTTGTTAGTTTTGTTTGTTTGTTTGTTATGTACTGGGGATTGAACCCACAGCCACTTAACTACTGAGCCACATCCCCAGCCCTTTTTTTTATTATTATTATTTATTTTGAGACAGGGTATCACTAAATTGTTTAAGGCCCACTAAATTACTGAGGCTGGCTTTGAACTTGAGATCCTCCTGCTTCAGCCTCCCAAGCCACTGGTATTATAGTTGTGCACCAGAATGACCGGCACCATTTCTTTCTTTTATTGGTGCATTATAATTGTGCCTAATGGATAATTTGGCCAATATCATTCCCAGTATATTCTTTCCTTCCATTCCAGCCTTCCTGTGGTCTCTTTACTGAGCCCAAGGAATGTCCTTTAATATTCATGAGATCCCCATTTACTTCCTTTTCCTTTTTCCTCTCTACCTTACACATATGAAAGGAAAGCATATGACCCTTGATTTTCTGAGTTTGGCTTTTATTTAGTTTTTGGTGGTAAGTTTTTTGAGTTCTTTATATATTCTGGATATTAATTCTTTGTCAAAAAAGTAGCTAGCAAAGGTTCTCTCCACATTATTTCCTTTGCTATACAAGATTTTTAATTTGATACTATTCCATTTATTTTTGGTATTATTTCCTAAGCTTTTGGGATCCTATTAAGAAAGTTGTTGCTTGTGTCTGTATGTTGAAATGTTGACCCTATATTTTCTTTTAGGAGTTAAATGGTTTCTGATCTAATTCTTAGGTCTTTGATCCATTTTGAGTTGACTTTTGTACAGGGTGAGCAATAAGGAACTAATCTCATTCTTTATGTATGTTTAACCAGTTTTCATTTATTCATTTATTCAAAGGATGTCTTTTCTCCAGTGTGTGTTTTTGGCACCTTTGTCAAGGATTAGACAACTTTCTCTGTATGGATTTGTCTCTTTTATTTGGTTCCATTGGTCTGTATGTCTGTTTTATGGCAGTACCATGCAGTTTTTGCTACTAAAGCTCCATGGTATGAAGTAGATATTGTTATGCCTCCAGCTTTATTTATTTATTTATTTATTTTTTACTTTGAATTCTTTTGGCTATTCTAGGTCATTTATTCTTCCAGACAACTGAACTCTTTTTGTTTGTGGTTCTATGAAGAATGTCATTTTTATTTTGAAAGGGATTGCACTGAATCTGTATATTGCTTTCAGTAACATGGCCATTTTAACAATATTAATTCTGCCTACCAATGAACATGGGAGGTCTTTACATCTTTTTGTCTTTTTCAGCATTCTATAGCTTTTACCTCCTTTTATTACTAGGTTTGTATTTGGGGGGATTTTTGTTTTTATTTTAAGGCTATTATAAATGGGATTGTTTGCCTGATTTCTTTGTCAGCAAATTCATTATTGGTATATAGGAAAGCTATTGATATTTGTATGTTGATTTTGTAACCTGCTCCTTTGCTGAATTCATTAGCTCTAGCAATTTTGTGGTAGAGCTTTTTGGATCTTCTACATATAAGATCATATTATCTGCAAACAGCAATAATTTGACTTCTTCCTTTCCTATTTTTATTTATCCCTTTCATTTCCTTCTTTTCCCTAATTCCTCTGTCTAGAATTTCTAGTACTGAATAGTACTGTATTGAATAGGAATGGTGAGAGTGGTTATCCTTGACTTGTTCCAGATTTTAAAGGAAATCTTCTTATTTTCCCCATTTACTATGATATTAAGTTTAGGTTTATTTCATCTTTTAGCATATCTTGTAAGGAAGATCTAGTGGTGATGAACTCTCTAGCTTTTGTTTGTTTAGGAAAAACTTCCTCTCTCCTTTATTTCTGAAGGAAAGCTTTTCCAGATATAGTATTCTTAGTGGGCAGAGTTTTTTTTTTCTTGCAATATTTTGAATTTATCAACCTACCCTTACTTGACCTGCAAAGTTTTTGATGAGAAATCTGATGGTAGTCTATGGAAGCTCCTTGGAATGCAATGAATTGCTTTCTCCAACTGCTTTCAAATTTTTCTTTTTTTTGTCTTTGTCTTTTTTTTTTAATTGTAGATGGATACAATATCTTTATTTTATTTACTTATTTTTATTGGTGCTGAGGATCAAACTCACACATGTGAGGCAAGTGCTCTACCACTGAGCCACGATCCCAGCCCTTGTCTTTGTTTTTTTTATTTGTTTTAATTAGTTATATATGACAGTAGAATACATTTATGGACTTTTATATATCATACATGGATGGGATATAATTTCTCATTTTTCTGAGTGTACATGTTGCAGAATCATACTGGTCACGCAGTCATATATATATATATATATATATATATATATATATATATATATATATATATAGTAATAATGTCTGTTTCATTCTACAGTCTTTCCTATCCCCACATCCCCTCCATCCCCTCCCATCATTTCCCTCTACCTAATCTAAAGTAACGCTATTCTTCCCTAGTGGCCCCCCCCCCGCCTTATTGTGAATTAGCATGCACATATTAGAGAAAACATTTGGCCTTTGATTTTGTAAGATTGGCTTATTTTGCTTAGCATGATATTCTCCAACTCCAACCATTTACTGGCAAATTCCATGATTTTACTCTTCTTTAAAGCCGATTAATATTCCATACCACATTTTCTTTATCCATTAATCTATTGAGGGACACCTAGGTTGGTTCCATAGTCTAGCTATTGACAATATAATATGTCTCAGTGTATATCTTTACAGGTACAACCTTTTCGTTTGTTTTTTTTATATGTATTTTTTTTATTTGCAGTTGGACACGATACCTTTATTTTATTTATTTTTATGCAGTACTAAGGATCGAACCCAGGGCCTTGCACATGCTAGGCGAGAGCGCTCTACCACTGAGCCACAGTCCCAGCCCCTTTTTGTTTGTTTTTGATACTGGGGGTTGAAACCCAGGGGTGTTTTATCACTAACTATATCCCAACCCCTTTTTTTATATTTTGAGATAAAGTCTCACTAAGTTGACTAGGCTGCCCTCAAACTTAAGATCCTCCTGCCACAATCTCCCAAGTCACTGGTAACCACTACATCCAGCCAAGTACAACCTTTTTTGGAATCTTTGGATCTCATGTATCTGGACATCTATTTTTATTCTCAAATTTGGGAAGTATTCAACAATTCTTTTTTAAAAAAATTTCTTCTAATTAACTATACATGACAGTAGAATGCATTTTGATACATAATACATAAATGGAATATAACTTCTCATTCTTCTGGTTGTATGTGATGTAGAATTACACCAGTCATGTAATCATATATGCACATAGTAATAATTCCGAATCATTCTACTACCCTTTCTATCTCCATATCTCCTCCTGTCCCTTCTATTATTTCTTTAAATAGATTTTTTCTATATATATATTCTCCTTGGATTTCTATTATTTGTGTGTGCTTGTGTATTGTATGTGTAGTTTTGTTTGACGGTGTTCCATAAATTCTATAGGCTTTCTTCACTTTTTTAATTCTTTCTTTCTTTTCCTTCTCTGAATAATGTCAAGTACTATTGAAATTTTTCATTTCAGTCATTGTATTCTTCAGCTTTCGTGTTTCTGTTTAACTATTATTATTGTTTTAGTGTTTCTATTTGTTGGACTTGTTTTATGTATTATTATTTTTTTTCCTTTGGAGTAGAATAATGATTTATTATAATGTCTAATTTTTATAATTGTTGTTTAGCATATTCTTTTTTTTTTACATTTGAATCAAATGGGGTATAATCTCATTTTTCTGATTGTGCAGGTTGCAGAATCACATTGGTCATACAGTCACCTATAAACATACTATGTATTATTATTAACTAATGAAATTAGTTCTCTATTTGTAGTTTACTGAACCTCTTTTAAAGGATTATTCAGTTCATAGATTTTCATTTCTTTAGAATCAGTTATTAGAGGCTTATTAGTTTCTTATAGTGGTTTTGTTTCCCTTATTCTTTATGATCTTATATACTTGCATTGATGTCTGAGAATCTGAGGAAATGGTTCAGATTAGCCTTTACAGGTGTACTTTAGCAGAGAAAGACTTTCTAGTTTTTCTCCTTGTATGGGATGGCTAAAGGCTGCATTTTGTGCTAGGCTAGACCACTAGCTAGGGACCCAGGACAGGTAGAGCTGTCTATCATGTTCCTTGGCCAAATAGGGTCACCAGCTTTACCATTTCGGTGGGAGACTTCTGATGGGGCTCTTAGTTTATGTGCCACTATTGTCAGGAATGCTGTGCCATTGCCAAGATTTATCTGTTTCTTTTTATAATTTTGTAAATTTTTCCAATATTCAAAAATTGGGGACAAAGAAATCTGGAGGAAAGCCATGTAGATGGACCTATGATGCAGATCTTAGTGTTTTCATGTCAATGCCCACTAGAAGGTATCCAGTATAGAATAAGCATCAAACAACTGAATAAACAGGATAACTTAGGTGGCTATCACCCAGTTCTTTCAGTCACCCTAGTGCTTATGGAATGGCCCCATAGCTGTAATTTCCCTGGTGCAGGAATAGACCCTATGCTTGACTCCCTCTCACCAAGAGGGATCTGTCTACCTCTCCTGCTGAGTGTCAACAGCAGATACTATTGCTTACTCTTGATATGGTGCCATACTTCAAGGAAACCATCAAGCCCTTTCTTTGATCATAAACCTATTATGCCTATCCTTTCTTTTTTAAATTTTTTTTAAGAGAGAGTGAGAGATGGAGAGAGAGAGAGAATTTTTTTTTAATATTTATTTTTTAGTTTTCAGCGGACACAACATCTTTGTTTGTATGTGGTGCTGAGGATTGAACCCGGGCCGCACGCATGCCAGGCGAGCGCGCTACCGCTTGAGCCACATCCCCAGCCCATGCCTATCCTTTCTGAAATATATACACTGTATATGGGATTGCCTTCTCTGCCCACAACACTTCTACCAGCTGTCAACATTGGAGTCCAAATAATATCACCTTAGACCAACGGTCCTCGTCTGTGGCAAAGGAGGCACATTAGTATGCATGTGTTCCCAGGATCCACTATTTAGACCATATGCCACATCACCTAGAAGCAACCAACCTGTTAGAATTAGAATGACCTCTTAAACATTCAGTATCCTATTGAAGATAGCTTTTACTAGAGTACTCTTCACTGGGTGTGGTATAGGCTTTGACTGATAGATTATCCTCTAGTCCCAAAAGCTAGAATATACAGGCCCAGAAGCTAAAAGGAGAAGTAGGATTGACCAATCCAATGGGTTCAGTGGCATGCTTATAATCCCAGTGATTCAGGAAGCTGAGGCAAGAGGATTTCAAGTTCTAGGTTAGCCTCAGCAACTTAGAAAGACCCTTTCTCATCAAAAAAAAAAAAAAAAAAAAAAGACGTAGCTCAATGCAAAAGCACCTTAGGATTCAATCCTCAGTACCAAAAAAAAAAAAAAAAAAAGATTGACCTCCTTTTCCAATCACTTCTAGTAAGTCATTTATGCTTTTCATCTGTATATCTCTAGGGTCTGTTGCATTTAAAAGTCTACATTCTGGGATGGTTTGTTAAGGGAATGCTAGCCTTGGGTATAGTAATCATTCCATTGAATCTAAAACTGTGTTGTCACTAGTTATTATTTTCAGATCATCAGATATAATTCTCAAGAATTTGCCTTCTAGTACCACCTAAGAGACATTAAAAACAAGACCTAAAGGATAAAACTATTTCCAATAACCATGCCCAAGAACAAGAACCAAGAATATTTATAAAATGTTCAGCATCTAATAAGCTAAGGTTCAGAATGTTTTCAATCCAAAATTATCAACAATGCAACGATGCAAGAAAATATGATCCAATAATGAGAAAAATTAATTTAAACCAATCAGAGAAGATACACATAATATAATTGGTAAGTAAGGACTAAAATAGTTAAAAGTCTATTTTTTAAAAAAATTTTTAGTTGTAGATGTTCAGAATGCCTTTATTTTATTTATTTCTGTGTGGTGCTGAGAATGCAGTGCCTTACATATGCTAGGCAAGCACTGTATCGTTGAATTACAACCCCAGCCTTAAAACTGTACTTCATTTATTTAAGAAGCTAGAGGAAACATTGAACATGTTCAATAGGGAAAGACAAAACACAAAGACAAAACAGTGAACTTTGGGGGAGAAAAACTAATTTTACTTTTTAAAATCTTTTTTTTTAAATATATATATTAGTTGTAGATGGACACATATCTTTATTCATTTATATGTGGTGCTGAGCATCAAACCCAGGGCCCCACGCATACAAGGCAAGCATTCCACTGCTGAGCTACAACCCCTAAAAACTTCTTTTATATTTTTTCTGGTGCTGGAGATCAAATCCAGGGCCTCATAAATGCTAGGTAAGCATTCTGCTATTGAATTATATCTTCAAAATATGTTTTTAAAACCTTGTTTAGAGGCTTGCCTGACTGGGGAACCAGGAGAAATAATACCAGGCTGCCCAGTCA
The DNA here is from genome assembly GCF_047511675.1 of Marmota flaviventris. Classification (NCBI taxonomy): domain Eukaryota; kingdom Metazoa; phylum Chordata; class Mammalia; order Rodentia; family Sciuridae; genus Marmota; species Marmota flaviventris. Next base: position 79,305,174 of record NC_092507.1, read on the forward strand.
CAACAAATAGACACAAGAAAGAGGTGTCCCTTATGAGTATATTTGTTAGCACACATGCATACACTTAACACTGAATGGAGAGGGAGGATGAGACAGAAAGGACATCCTGGTAGCACTGACAAGGGATGGAATAGGAACAACAATATTTGTGTTGAAAAATAGGTTGGATGTAGTGAACAACACATTATATATTAGAAGAAACAAATAGTGATATGACTAAAATATCATAAAAATTCTGGAAAAAAGATGAATAGAGCAACAAGGTATGAGGAAACTTAAAGAGAATATAATTGGAGATCCTGAAAAACAAAAGCTAGGAAGCAAAGACAAAGTTTTGAAAAAATATTAGAAAAACATCTCCAAATTTTGTGAAAACTATAATAGTCATTTTTACTATTTAAGTCTCTAAAAGAGAACTATTTAAAGTAAAAAATAGCCTGGCATAGTGGTACATTACTGTAATCCTAGCAACTTGGGAAACGGAGGCAGGAGGATCTCAAGTTCAAAACCAGCTTCAGCAATTTGGAGAGACCCTATCTCAAAAAGAGTAGGGGATGTGACTCAGTAGTTAAGCACCCCTGGGTTCAATCCCCAGTACCAATGAATAAATATATAAATAAAATAAAGTAAAAAATAGCACTGTGTTATGGGATTTATAATCTATGTAGAGGTACAATATATGACAGTAATAGCACAAAGACTATGAAGGGAAAAATGGAATTATGGCCATATGTCACTTAACAGTAGTGATACATTCTGAAAAATGTATTATTTGGTGATTTTGTCATTGTTGAACATCAAAGTGTATGCTTACACAAACCTAGAAGGCATAGCCTACTAAACAAACACCCAGGTTCTACAGTTTAGCTTATTGCTTCTTCTAGTCTGCAAACCTGTGCACCATGATATTGTATGAAATAGTCAGTGTAGCACAATGGTAAGTATACATGTATCTAAATAAACATTAAAAGGTACAACAAAATGTGGCATACGAGATTAAAAGGCCATATCTATATAGGATACTTACCATGAATAGAGCTTGCAGGACTGCAAGCTACCTACTCTGGGTGAATCAGGAAAAGAGTGGAGAGTAAATGTGAAAGATATAATAAATATGTTCTCTGGATATAATGGAATTAAATTAGTAACATAACAGAAACAGGTTATTTGGTGTTAAAATTTAGATCTGGAATGTCCCCCAAAACTCATGTGTTGGAAGCATGGTCCTCAGAGAAGCAAAGTTCAGAGGTGAGGCTTTTAGGCAGTAATTGTTATTATGAGGATTCTGAACTCATCCATCAAGCTAAATGGACTACTAGAAGGTAAGACTTAGTTGGAGGAATTAGGTCTCTGGAGGCGCGTTCCACAAGTTGATCTTATCCCCAGCCCCACCCACAAGCTTCCCAGCTGCCATGAGCAGCTTTCCTCCATTTTGCCTTTCTGCCATGATATGTCTACCCTGGAGCCAGTTTGACCATGGACTGAATTTTGTGAAACTGAGCCAAAATAAATCCTTCCTCTGCAAAATTGTTCTTTTCAGGTATTTTGGTCAGTGTTGAAAAGCTGACTAATCTGGAAAATCCCTACATTTAAAAAAAATTAACATACTTGTAAATGAATTATGGGTCAAAGAACTCAAAAGGAAGTTGTTAGTAATTTTGTACTAAATGAAAATGAAAACTACATATGACTATATGTATATGTATATGCTAATGCAATACATATAGTCATATGTGGTACTAAATACCTATATTAGAAAAGAGGGGTCTTAAATCAGTAACTTAAGCCTTTACTCTAAAAAGTAGAAAATAAAGAATATATTGCTTCCCAGAGAAAGCAGAGGGAAATGTTAAAGATCACATAGTGAATATTAATGAAACAGAAAAACAGTAGAGAAAATCAGTGAAATTTAAAAACTGGTTCTTTGAGATGCTTAACAAAATTGTGTAAATGCCAGATTGATTTTTTTAAAACATACATATTACCAATATTAGGAATAAGACACATAACATCACTAAGGGTTGTAAGATTATTAATAAAATATTAAAGAAGTTTTTTAAAAGGTTTTTTAGTTGTAGATAGACAACACCTTTATTTTTATGTGGTACTAAGGATCGAACCCAGTGCCCCCCACACGCGAGGCAACTATGCTTTCTACATCTCCATGGCTTATAGATGTTTCCCTTAAGATTCAGTATTTCTCTCTATCCTAAACCCCTGTTGCACAGGTACGCACCACTACACACAGCAGAATTTTTTACAAGCTTTTAAAGCTTTTTAATAAGCAACTCTGACTCTACCACTGAGCCATACTCCTAGCCCCTAAAGAAATGTTTTAAACTATGTTAATGCTAATAAATTTGGCAACTTCAAGTGTGGAGCTCGGAATATAGCTCAGTGCTGGTGTGCTTGTCTGGTATTTAATTGGTAATTTGATATTCTATACAAACTCTTCTGGAAATTTTAAAATTTAAATACTTCCAATTAGCAGGATATAGTAGCACATACCTGAAATCCAAGCTACTTGGGAGACTGAGGCAGGAGGATCGCAATTTAAGACCAGCCTCAGCAACTTAGTAAGACCGTGTCTTAAAATAAAAAATGAAAGGGGCTGGGAATGTAGCTCAGTGTTAAAAGCACCACTGAGTTCAGTCCCTAGTAAAACAATTCTTTGATTTTATGGCTTCAGTAAATTTGGAGGCAGGGAATGAAAACCTATGAAATAACATACCGTACTAAGATTTAAGATCCAAGCTAAATCTATTCCACCCACACCCTAGAATTGAACCCAAGACCTTGCACATGCTAGGCAATTGCTTTACCACTGAGCTATATTCCCAGCCCTGCCGAATGTTTCTTGATATCAGAAGTATTTTTGTAATGCAGGCATTTCATTAACTTCCTGTACAAAATGCCAATTCTCTCATTTTAAATGAACTAAATAGAAATATGCCACAAGACTAGAAGGAAATCAACTAAGTGTTTAACCATTTAATAAATAAATGCATTTCTCAGTGTATTTTTCTAGTCTGGCCATAATTCCATTCACTTGATTAAGTTTGGATATCCTCATATATTGTGATTCATTTGAGATTTAATAGCTTCAGAATTTTACAAGAGTCTCTGTGTCTATAGTATTTAGGAAGATAGAGGCTTTCATTCAAGTAATTTTCCCTTGAGTAGAGACCTCAATAAGCCATTTCCTCCTTATCTTGATAGAAAATCTGTTCATTAAGAGTACAGATCAAGGGTCTGGGTGTGGTTCAGTGGTAGAGCACTCGCCTCGCACGTGCAAGATCCTGGGTTCGATCCTCAGCACCACATAAAAATAAATAAGTGAAATAAAAGTATTGTGTCCAACTACAACTAAAAAATAAATATTTTTTAAAAAAGAGTACAGATCAAGGGCTGGCGGTTGTAGCTCAGTGGTAGAGCACTTGCCTAGTATGTGTGAGGCCCTGGGTTCAGTTCTCAACACCACATATAAATAAAAGTCCATCAACAAGTAAAAAAAAATTTTTTAAAGAGTATAGATCAAATTTTATTACTAGAAAAGTGTGTGAATATGGTGAGCCATGCAAACAGTATTTGATATATCTGAATTTTAGTAAAATAAAAGTATTTTGACAAGCATTTTTTTTTCTATACTGGAAATTGAACCCAGATATGCTCTACCACTGAGCTGCATCCCCTATCCTTTTTTTATTTTTTAAGTCATTGCCTTAGTTGCCCCAATTGCCCTTGGGCTTGAGATCTTTGTGCCTCAGCTTCCCTAGTTTCTAGGATTACAGGTATCACAGGAGAAGAGATGTCTCTGAGAAGTACCCAGAGGAGAGGGGGAACTCAACTCAGGACGAGTGGGGTTCTTGGCATACATAATAGAAAAGAATTTCAACACAAACCAGTCAAAGGCATAGACAGGTTTATTTAGGAAGGTAAGTACAAATTCAAGGGAGAATGTGGGCTGTCTAGAGTGAGAAGCAGTTCTGACTTGGTTTGGGGGTCCGATATTTATAGAAGGGCTATATCAGGAGCTGAACTGGAGGTGGATACAAGGTGAAGCCACACAATTTGATGCCAGTTTTCCCTGCACTGGTGTATTTCCCTTGTTTTAAAAAGGCCTGAGCAAAGGGCATATTGCTCAAGATTTATAACTATGCTTTCTACATCTCCATGGCTTATAGGTATTTCCCTTAAGATTAAGTTTTCTCTCTATCCTAAACCCCTGTTGCAAAGGTATGCACCACTACACACAGCTGAATTTTTTACAACCTTTTAAAATTCATTTGACATATATCATCATGATCGGTATGCTTATTTTTTTCACACTTTTCAAATGTGTTAGGGATCAGAGTAAGCTTCCCAAGTATGTCACTTTTGCATGAGAATTATTTTGAGCTGAAGTCAATTGAGGAACAGCAGATGCAACAGACCCTCCAGAACTGTGATCCAAAATAATCCTTTCTAAAAAACAGAGCAGATGATTCCCCTTTGTAGAGGAAATTTCTATTTACATAGAAAATTTCTATTTGTAAACATACCAGAAAGAGGACACCACCTTTGGAGAAAACTCCTCTATCACCTGAGATGACTTCAGTCTGCATAATAAAACTTACTAAATAATGCTTATTTAGCTCACATTTCCTACTTTCCTTCCTCCAGCCTACTCTCTACTCTAAGTCCCAAATCCCTTTCTTCACACTTCATTAAAATATTATATTAGCTCCATGGTCTGTTATTCTCCATGGTCTGTTATTCTCTTTGGACTTTCACAACTTTTCTATGAAGCTTTCATGTGCATATGAAATAAACCTTTTATTCTTGTTAATCTTTTTTAATTTATTCATTTTTACATTAATTTTTTAACATGCAGTGGAATGCATTACAATTCATATTATACATATAGAGCACGATTTTTCATATCTCTGGTTCCATACAAAGTATATTCACGCCAATTCGTGTCTTCATACATGTACTCTGGATAATGATGTCCATGACATTGCACCATCATTTCTACCCCCATGCCCCCTCCTTTCCCCTCCCACCCCTCTGCCCTATCTAGAGTTCATCTATTCCTTCCATGCTCCCCCTCCCTATCCCACTATGAATCAGCCTCCTTATATCAGAGAAAACATTCATTCAGCATTTGGTTTTGGGGGATTGGCTAACTTCACTTAGCATTATCTTCTCCAGTGCCATCCATTTACCTGCAAATGCCATGATTTTATTCTCTGTTATTGTTGAGTAAGTTAACCTTTGTGTATATGTGCCACATTTTTTTATCTATTTATCTACTAAAGGGTATCTAGGTTGGTACCACAGTTTAGCGATTGTGAATTGTGCTGCTATAAACATTGGTGTGGCTGTGTCCCTGTAGTATGCTGTTTTTAAGTCCTTTGGGTATAGACCCAGAAGAGGGATAAGTGGGTCAAATGGTGGTTTTATTCCCAGTTTCCCAAGGAATCTCCATACTGTTTTCCATATTGGCTGCATTGATTTGCAGTATCACCAGTGATGTATTTTTCCCCAAAAAACACCAACACTTATTGTTTGTATTCATAATAGCTGCCATTCTGACTGGAGAGAGATGAAATCTTAAGAGTAGTTTTGATTTGCATTTCTCTAATTGCTAGAGATGATGAACATTTTCTCATATATTTGTTGATTGATTGTATATTATCTTCTGAGAAGTGTCTCTTCAGGTCCTTGGCCCATTTATTGATTGGGTTATTTGATTGTTTGTTTGGTTGGTTGGGGGTTTTTTTTGTTTGTTTGGTTTTTTTTTTTTTGGTGTTTAGTTTTTTGAGTTCTTTATATACCCTAGAGATTAGTGCTATATCTGATGTGTGAGGGGTAAAAATTTGCTCCCAAGATGTAGGCTCTCTATTCACCTCACAGATTGTTTCTTTTGCTGAGAAGAAACTTTAGTTTGAATCCGGCCCATTTATTGATTCTTTTTTTTAAATTTATTTTTATTATTTTTTAGGTGTAAATGGACACAACACAGTGCCTTTTATTTTTATGTAGTGCTGAAGATCGAACCCAGGTACTGCCCATGCTAGGTGAGCACTCTACCACTGAGCCACACTCCCAGCCCCCATTTATTGATTCTTGATTTTAATTCTTGTGCTATAGGAGTCTTATTAAAGAAGTTGAGGCCTAATCCCACATGATGAAGATTAGGGCCTACTTTTTCTTCTATTAGACTCAGGGTCTCTGGTTTAATTCCTAGATCCTTGATCCACTTTGAGTTGAGTTTTGTGCATGGTGAGAGATAGAGATTTAATTTCATTTTGTTGCATATGGATTTCCAGTTTTCCCAGCACCACTTGTTGAAGAGGCTCTTTTCTCCAATGTATGTTTTTGGCACCTTTGTCTAATATAAGATAATTGAAATTTTGTGAGTTAGTCTCTGTGTCCTCTATTCTGTACCATTGGTCTACCAGTCTATTTTGGTGCCAGTTACCATGCTATTTTTGTTACTATTGCTCTGTAGTATAGTTTTTTTCCTGTTTGTTTAATTTGTAGATTTCCAGCCACTGAATGTAAGAAAATAGAGGAAAAGACTTTACCTCCCCTACAAATGTTATTTTTACCTTTTGAATTTATTGCACAATGGTTGTTTTTTCATGCACAGTCTACTTTCTTTTTCTGCCCTGTGTGATACTATAGACTACTACTGTGCCTTGATGGCTCTCTCATCTCTTCTCAAATTTTCTAATGCCTTTCTACCTCAGATAATTCTTATCTTGGGCTCCTTCAATGCCTAAGATGTTGTAGTGATTTCCGTGGACCTCTTCTTTTCTCTCTGGTGTACTTGCCTTACCCATTCTTTGGCTTCATTGATAGACAGGGATCCTGGTATGGTTTGGGTGAATGTCCCCCATAGGTCTGGTTCCCAGGGTGGTGGTATTGGGAGGTACTAGGGACCTTTAAGAGGTGGGACCTAGTGGGAGATCATTTGGTCATTGAGGGTATGCCCTTGAAATGGATTGGGAAACCTAATCCTCTCTTTCTGTTTTGTGGCTTGAAATGTGACTGCTCACTGACATACAGTACAATATGCTGTACTCACCAAAGACCCAAACAATAAATGCCTGATCTTGGACTTGACCCTCAGAACTGTGAGCCAAAATAATCCTTTCTTTTCTTCATATGTAGCCTGTGCCTGGTATTCTATTACAGTGATAAAAATATGACTAATATAGATCCCTGATATATTTCTTAAATTTCAAACCAACTTGAACTCCAGCTTTATATTTTTAACTCTTTTCTGAACACTTCTATCTAGATACACAAAACACCAAATACCATTCCTCTTTCTACAACCTTTTCTTAGTTAATGGTGTCAGTATCCAGCCCTTTTCCCAAGCAGGAAATCCCAGTGTTATCCTCAATTCCTCCCTCTCTTACTTCTCTCATATTCAGTCCCTGAATATTTCAGAAATATCTTAAGTCTAACCCATCTTTTCCAGCCTCTTTGCTATTGCTCCAGGTTAGGGTTATATCCTCTTTCACCTAGACTATCCAAACAGCCTGCTAACTGGTTTCCTTCCTTACTCCCTCTGATCTAGTCCATCCTCTATAGCACCAGAAGTGTAACCTGTGTTTAAAAGAGTCTTGTCAGTTCCACAGCTTGCTTTTGTCATATATCCTCATCAGTTTGGGTTGTTGAAGCTGCATCAAACATAACCACTATACTGATCACTAAAAAATATAGTAAAGAATAAAATGGATGGTTTTTACTGTCACAGTTAATAGCAAATCCACAGGTTGTGGGGGAAAACTGTATGTAAGGACATTACACCTTGAGTGTTTATATTTTTTTCCTAAAGATCTTTTTCTCAAAATGCGTTTTAAGATCCACATGCAGAAAACACAAGTAGCCACTAGAGGGCCCCATCACTTACATAATGACTGTTAATAGCCTACATTTTCTTTCTCTGAACTGTTATAATATCAGAAAAATCAAATGTTCTTGGTAAACTCCTTTTTTGTTTCTTTGGTACCGGGAATTGATCTTAGAGTCACTTTACCACTGAGTTACATCTGCAGCCCATTTTATTTTTTGAGACAAGGTCTTGCTAAATTGTTTAGGGTCTTGCTAAATTGCTCAGGCTGATCTTAAACTTGTGGTCCTCCTGTCTCAGCCTCCTGAGTTGCTGGGTTGGTAAACTCTTTATTAAGTATGTTTGTGTTCTCTCATTTGTGATGTGTAGTAATATATAAACATGAAACTAGAGATAGCTGTGGTCACATATATTTCTTCCTAGTGTAAAAAAATGTCTTCTGTGGTCTTTATCATAAAGCAAAATGACCAGTTCAAAATTAAATTTTTTTCCCAGCTTTTCTTTCCTTGCCCCTCTGCCACTTTTTCAAAATTCTTAGTGGTGAAGTTTATCATGTTCTTTTATCACTCAACTGAATGGCTATAATTATATTAACTAATTTTTAAGTGGCGAGAGTTCTCCATTCATTCTCTTTCTGTTTTTGTACCTTTCTTCTTCTTTCCTCATATATTCCACAAGCATTTTCTCTTTTTATATTCTTTTTTTTTTTTTTTTCAAATTTCACTCCTGAAAGCACTGCTACAAGAAATGGCAAGATCATGCTATACAGACCTTTAGGAGTAAGAAAAGCCAACATAGGAGTTAGATGGAAACAGAATCTGCCTTTTTAGTATAACTTTGTTGTGGGGCTGGTCTTCCACAGTGGGCTTAGGTGAATGAGGTTCTTCATCAGTGGGACAGAAATGAAGCCTCTCAGAGCCTTCCTAGACTGGGAGATAAATAGGGTGAATGGTTCTAAGAATCTAAAAATGAAGCTTACTGCCGCAGTCTGGCTGGGCACAAATCACGAGCCACTGAAGCAGGAACAAACTTTATTTTTGAACTCCACCAGCAACTCCTCCCAAACGCCACACGGCTCGTCCAGGAACCACCCACCGGAAATATCTCCTCCGGAAATCCCTCCTCCTGCACTTCACCAACCAATGGGAACTCTCAGGGAATCCCTGGGAATCCCCACGAGAACTCCAAAGTAGCACGAGAACTCGAAAGTAGCAGCCGAGGCGGATAGTAATGCCTCGCCTGTCAACCAATACTGTTGGCAAAATGCCAGGGGCCATACCAACTTGGCTGTGGCTCTCAGCATCTCCCCCCTTCTGTTTAATTAAACAACAAGCAATGTGGCTTAGGGACCGTGCCTGTTAGGTTGTCCAGTACAACATATGATCCTTACCCGTCATCGGATGAGCTGACCTCTAGGCGTCAGCCTCCTGTCTTAGGTTGGTACCACTGCAATTGGATCATACCCGTCACTGACTACCGGTCCAGCATACAGCCATACTTGTGGATAGGCCTTTGCACCAGTCGGGGGGTGAGGTTCTTTGCCTCACCTCTGTTGACCCCCAAATTTTAGACCATCACTAGTAGAAGGGAGGAGGATGCAAAATGCCACGACACTAAGCCAATTGACGGCTCCTTTGAAAAATTGTACCACCGGTGACACCATCAGCAAAGATACTCCAGCACTACCACAATTCGCTGCAGCAACAGATAGTTCACAATGCATACAAGTGATACATAGTCCAGGCAAGTTCTGCAAGCAGTTCAAAGCAGAGGAATCCATCAATATGTCCATTTCCTCCCAAAGTAGATCGACTTCTTGATTGAGCATCATTTGTTGAGTTATTATTTATTGATGCATCAGTTTATACAGTTTGTTGTGATAACTATCGAAGAAGCTGTAGTTTGGTTTTATCTTTGTCTTCACCGGCACTGTGATGAAGATAGGAATTCTGGCAATGATGCTAAAAATAATTATGTAACATTCCAATAGGCACTAAGAAAACAATTTTTTGAACAATTTACATTTTCCTGAACAGAATTATTAAATATAATGAAAAGGAAAGGTGAAAGTAAACAAACAGATCTGTTAACCTCCTTATTTGTACACATATTAAAACAATCCTCAACAGCTGCTTACCCAATTTAAATTAAACCATTTAAATCACATGAATAAAAAAAAATTCGGATCCATTTTTTCATGAGTGCTCCTCATATATAATATATGAACATACGCACATACAGACATACAACACCAAACACAAGTGTGCACACAAACGTACAACACATAAGACAATAGTAAAGGCCTTGTAGCTTTTCACAGGTGAAATTTCCATTGCAATGTTTAAAAACTCCATAGTCAAAAAATAAGACTGATCAGAAAAACATTAGCCTAGGTCTGTATGATCTCAAAAAATAAAATAGAACTTTATGATATGGGAGAAGGCAATAATAAAATAGATATTGAAAAAAGCATCCTGGTTAATCACTGTCGCAGATGTAAGAATAGCCAAACTGGAGCTCTGGATATCAGCTGTTATGGATTTGAGTCAAATCATCTTCTTTTTGGTCTGTAGAAATCGCTTTGGTTAGTCTCTCTGGAATCCAAATCGGCTGTTGTTCTCCCTGTGGAAACACACAAACAGAACCCCGACTCCAGACAATCACTGGGTCAGGATCTTAGTAAATCTCTCTGGAATCCAAATTGGCTGCTGTTCTCCCTGTGGAAACACACAAACATAACCCCGACTCCAGACAATCACTGGATCAGGACCTTTCCATTGTCCTGTTAGAATATCCTTCCAAAGTACCTTAGGCTTATGTACATTTTTTGGACACATATGCCTTTCCGCAGCACTAAGCCCTGATGAATCCAAATTTGAAAAGTTTAGAGTAAAAAGCGTTATTTTAAGTTTATCTTTGGGGGATATATACCCTTTTCCAATTCCCTCTTTTTGCTTTAATAAGTACATTTTAATAGTTTGATGAGCTCTTTCAACTATGCCTTGTCCCTGTGGATTGTATGGGATTCCTGTTATATGAGTAATGCCAAATGATGAGCAAAATTGTTTAAAAGAGGTAGAAGTATAACCAGGACCACTATCTGTTTTTAACTGTTTTGTAACGCCCACAGTGGCAAAATTTTGCAAGCAATGAGCTATAATATCTTTAGTTTTCTCTCCGGCATGAAGGGAGCCCATCAAAAATCCAGAAGAAGTATCAACTATAACATGCAAATATTTTAATTTTCCAAATTCTGGCAAGTGTGTGACGTCCATCTGCCAAATATGGTTAGGTATCAATCCTCTAGGATTGACTCCAAGATTAACTTGTAAAAAGATCACACAATATTGACATTGTTTATTATTTGTCTAGCTTGTTCCTTAGTTATTTTAAAACGCTTTTGTAAAGTATTAGCATTGACATGGAACCTTTTATGAAAATTTGTTGCTTCTTCTAGTGTAGAGAAAATATGTATGTCATGTGTAGTTTTATCTGCTAAATCGTTGCCCAAACTAAGGGCTCCAGGCAATCCTGTATGTGCTCTAATATGTCCAATAAAGAATGGATCTTTTCTGTCCCAGATTAGACTTTGTATAGTGGAAAACAAAGAGAAAACAGTAGAGGAAGGAGAAATCCTACCAGCATCTTCAAGGGATACTATAGCATTAACTATATACTGACTATCAGAAAATAAATTAAATACAGAATCTTTAAACATCACAAAAGCTTGTAAAACTGCATTAAGCTCTACCTTTTGAGCTGCTTGTTTGGGTACTAAAAATGTAAAAGTTTGATCAGGGGTAACTACTGCTGCTGTACCATTATTTGACCCATCAGTGAATACATTTGGAGCATTCATGATAGGGGTTTTTCTTGTCATTTTTGGAAAAACTACAGGATGCGAAGACCAAAAAGACAACAAAGGATTAGATGGTAAGTGATTATCAAATGAAACATTAGATTTACACATGATTATTGCCCAAGTATTTAACTCATTAGCTAACTCATCAATTTGATCCATAGTATATGGAGTAATAATTTTATTGGGAGAAATTCCAAACACTCCCTTTGCTGCTTTTATTCCTTTGAGTATTAATTGCCCTACAGCCTCAGGATACCTAGTAAGAATAGTATTAGGAGAATAAGATAAATGTATCCACAATAATGGACCTTCTTGCCAAAAAACTCCTGTAGGAATATTTTTTGTTGGTAGTACAATAAATAATAAAGGCAAACTTATATCAATTCTATCCAAATGCATATTTTCCATGTATGTTTCAATAATTTTTAATGCCTTTCTTGCTTCAGGCGTTAACATGCGGGGTGAATTTGGATCTGATGGACCTTTTAGGATATCAAATAAAGGTCCCAACTCTCCTGTTGGTATGCCTAGATAAGGCCTTATCCAATTTATGTCTCCTAATAACTTTTGAAAGTCGTTAAGTGATTTGAGTTGATCTACTCGTATTTTAATTTTTGGCGGATGGACCATGGTTGAGGATAATAGAACTCCTAAATAATTAATTGGAAAATTTAATTGTACTTTATCTATTGCTATCTCTAGATTATGATTTTTAATAAATTTGTAAGTGTGGCATAACATTCTAGCAATGTGTTTTTATCTTTGTGTGCTAACAATACATCATCCATATAGTGAAATATTTGTAATTCAGGATTTTGATTTCTAGGTGGCTGGATTGCTTTGTTAACATAAATTTGACACATAGTTGGGCTGTTAGCCATCCCTTGAGGGAGTACTTTCCATTCATATCTCTGATCAGGACCTTCATGATTCAGTGCAGGGATAGTAAATGCAGAACGTGGACTATCCTCAGGATGAATTGGAATTGAAAAAAAACAATCTTTAATATCTATAGCTAAAACATGCCAGGTTATTGGCAAAGCAGACAATTGAGGAATCCCCGATTGAGCAGGTCCCATAATAACCATCTCATTATTAATGGCTCTTAAATCTTGCAATAATCTCCATTTACCAGGATTCTTTTTAATGACAAAAATGGGAGTATTATAGGGAGATACGGAAAGTTGTATATGTCCCTCCGCTAATTGTTGTTTGACCAGGTCATGGGCTGCTTGTATCTTTTCTTTAGTCAGGGGCCACTGAGGAACCTATACTGGTCTATCTGATTTCCAAGTAATTTTTATTGCCTCAGTGACCCCTTCTGAAAACCCAGTCCATGTCTATTTATTCCTTGATCTATTTGAATTGGTGCTGCTATACCTTGTTCTCCTAATCTTTTTTCTTTCCTGAAACCTTGTCTAGCCCTAATAGTGGGCGCATTTGGATTGATGTTATTTGTTAATGTCAAACCTAATTGCTCTAGGACATCTCGTCCCCATAAATTTATAGGAAGATGATCCAATACATAGGGCTGTATAGTTCCTTCACATCCTTCAGGATCCTTCCAATCTAATACCATTGCACTTCTATGGGGATTAGTTGCCACTCCTAGGCCTCGAAGCGTTTGAGTGGCTTGTTGTAACGGCCAATATTTTGGCCATTCTTGACGAGATATGATGCTAAGGTCTGCACCTGTATCCAGTAGCCCATTAAATTCATGTCCTTGAATATTTAGTTTTAGCATTGGGCAAGAATCTAAATTTAAAGACAGCATACCCCAATCTACACCTATGGAGCCTAATCCCCTGGAACCTCTTTCTATACTACTACTGGAAAATTTATCATGTAGGCTGGGTATTATTAATAACTGTGCTATTCTATCTCCTAGTGAAATTACTGATATACCCTTTGGAGAACTGGCTATAATTTTTATTTCACCTTCATAATCGAGATCAATTACCCCGGGACTTATCATAAGTCTTTTAGAGTAGAAGAACTGCGTCCTAACAATAAGCCTACTGTTTGTTGGGGAAGAGGTCCTTTTACTCCTGTGGGAATGATTTGAACTCCCATCTCTGGAGTTAGTACTGCTCTGGCGGAGGTGCAGATGTCCAGCCCTGCGCTCCTTCTGGTTCGTCTGATGAGAGATCTGATGGATAATGTGTCCTGGGCACTACCATGATGGTGTTGCTGGGTTCCTCCATGGTGTTTCTGGGTTCCTCCAGTGCCCCGTATATTTGTGGTCGTGGGCCCCAGAGCATTGGGCCCCCCTGTCCGTTTTTTGGCAATGGAGCCCGATGCCTTTCTCCATGATATTGTGGGTAAACACCTGGTCCTTGTCCGTTTTTTGATAATGGAGTACCCTCTATGGTGGTTTGAGAACAGCATTCATTAGCCCAATGTCTCCCTCTACGGCATCGTGGGCAAATACCCACTATTCTACTCCTTTGATACCTAGCTTTGTTAAACCCTCCTCCTATGGGGCAATTCCTTTTAGAATGTCCTGTTTGTTCACAATTGTAGCATGTTTTTGGCCTGGCATCTAAAGCCTGTTGTACTGCAGCTGCCAAGACTTTCCCTTGTTCATTAATGTCTCTACATAATTTAATATATGTGTTTAAATCTCCATGTTTCCATGGTCTAATGACCTCTCTGCACCAATGATTTGCTTGCTCATAAGCCAGTTGTTTAATTAATGGCATTGCTTGTTCTGTATCCCCAAAAACTCTGGTAGCTGTTTGAATAAGCCTATCTACAAATTCAGCGTAAAGTTCATTAGCTCCCTGTATTACCTTAGATAATTGACCTTGTAAATCTCCATGTCCTTGTAAAGTTTTCCATGCCCTAACTGCATCTGCAGCAATTTGTGCATATATAGCAGGATCATATTCAATTTGTTGCCGTTGATCCTCATAAGGTCCTCTTCCTAACAACATATCTAGATTTCTTTGAGGGTAACTGGCTGCTGCATTTCGCCTAGCCGTCTCCATGCAAAATTCCTCATTGGCCACCTTCCATAACAAATATTGTCCTCCATTTAGCACAGATTTACACATGCTAGCCCAATCTGCTGGCGTCATATCCAAGTTGGTAATGGATTCGACCATGCTTATAGTGAAGGGTGCTTGAGGTCCATAGGTTGTTACAGCCTTCTTTAACTGCTTCACTGTTTTGAAATCTAAAGCATGGTGAATTTGCTGCCCTCCTGCCTGCTCAAGTACAGGGCATGCTAATCTTTGAGGTCCTGTCTCAGGATCCCATCTATCAACTATGGGGGTTGAGGGCCACTCAGCTGTCTCCATAGGTGGAGCTGTTGGTTGAATTATGCCCTCTGGTGATAGAACAGTGTTAGTAGCAGCCTCCTGTTGTAGCTTTTTCCCTAATAGCTGTTTCTCCTCTAAGCTTTCTTCCTTTAAATTTTCTTCCTCTGTCTGACTAGCTCGAGAGACCTTCTCTTTTGCTTTATCTAAAATGTTTTTCTCCATGGTCTGAACCTCTAACAATTTACTTAACACTCTTTCAGTTTGTTTTTTACTAATTTCTAATCTATTATAAAGATAACGCAACCCAATAACACAAAACAAAACCGAAACAGAATGAAACAAAAACAGAACAAAAAATCGTTGTATCAATTTTCCTGTTTTCTTGACATGTGCATTTGTGGTCTATTTCTATCTCTTCCTCAGGGGCGAACAACTTCAAACCTTGAGCCAACCATTTTTCCCAGTTTGCCTGAGAAAGTTCTAGGGATAGGCAGCTTGAAACAAAACAAAACAAATCAAAACAAGAACACATTGTTTTTTTAAAATGGTTAACCATTCTCTCGCCTTTCCTTAGGGGCGAGCAATTTCACTTACCCCCAAGCTTCAGGTGTTCCCTGCACGGGCCGCCAAATGCCGCAGTCTGGCTGGGCACAAATCACGAGCCACTGAAGCAGGAACAAACTTTATTTTTGAACTCCACCAGCAACTCCTCCCAAACGCCACATGGCTCGTCCAGGAACCACCCACCGGAAATATCTCCTCTGGAAATCCCTCCTCCTGCACTTCCCCAACCAATGGGAACTCTCAGGGAATCCCCGGGAATCCCCACGAGAACTCCAAAGTAGCACGAGAACTCAAAAGTAGCAGCCAAGGCGGATAGTAATGCCTCGCCTGTCAACCAATACTGTTGGCAAAATGCCAGGGGCCATACCAACTCAGTTGTGGCTCTCAGCAGCTTACAGTAATGTACTATGTTAAGTGAATAAGAAAAATCTATTACTAATGTAGAGATAAGATCAGAGTCTGTAAACTCAAGCAATTGTAAGAAAATGCCACACTGATAAGACCTAAAATCATTTTGATCATGTTTCATTCTTGAAATAATGTCACAAAAGTCGTTTTGATGTAATATATAGTTAGTTCCTCTCACCACCCCCATATCAATCCATCACCAATCTGTGCCAGCCCCATCTGCAAAGTAGAACCTCTTCTCACCACTGTGACCGCTACTACAAGTCACCATCATCTTTTGCCTGGGTGACTGTAATGGCCATCTTCTCATTTTCCAAGTTTATACTCTTGCCTACTATAGAAAAGCCAAAGAGAATTTTAAAAAGAAAATCACATCTCCATCATACTTAAAATCCTGTGATAATTTCACATTGTCATTAGAACGAAACTGAAGTTTTTTTCCAAAGCCTTTAAGACCTGGATGGCTTTCTAGCCTCATCTCCTACACTCTCCCCTTGTTCACTGCACTCACACTCAGTAGCCTGTATTATAGCCCTCATTTAATGCCAAATGCATTTCATCCTCAGGATTTGCTGTTGTTTCCTATGTTTGTAATGTTCTTCCCACAGATCTCCTCCATGACTGACACCTTTACTTCATACGCTTCTCAGAGTTGTCAGTGCATATGTTATCTCCTTAGGTACCCTCACCATCCTGTCCAAAATATTCTGCCCACTTACCACACACCTTCCATGGCATCATTCTATATATCATTACTCTGTTCTATTTCCTCATAGAATGTGCTGTAATTTGAAAATATTTATTTGTCCACATTTTTGGGGGTCCCTTCTCACGACAAAGAACAGGACTCATTCATGTGTTTTACTCATACTTGTATCCCCAGAATCTGGCATATAGAGATATTCAACAATTATTAAATAAGTAAAAAATCGAATGGATAAATGAGTGGGAAGACACAAAAGGCAGTTTGTAACAATACGTAATGTCATCTAAGCTGTGACAGAGATAACCAGCCAAGGAAATGGAACATGAAGATAAATAGCTAGTTGCTGGATACTTTTTATATACCTTGATCTCAGGTAAGATTACATTTTTATCATCCAGATCTTGAATAATTAGTTAAGCACCTTTTATATAAGAAATCTCATTTTTAAATATATAATGCAACCAAGTTTTATAAATATTTACAACATTGGAGTATTTTATTTTATTTTTTATTTTTTTTTAACATGTCCAAATAATCCTTATTCCTTTTTTAATAGCCTCTTACACTTTGTTGCCAGATGCCTTCAGAGCAGGTGCTTTCTGGGCTGGAGCTTTCTGACTCTTCTGAGCTTTTGGAGGCGGTGCTGCCTTCTGGCCTGAGGCTTTCTGGGAAGGAGTCTTTTGGGCCGGAGCCTTCTTGCCTGCTGGAGTTACCTTTTTTGCTGGAATTTTAGCTTTAGCAGCAGCTGCTGCTGTTGCTGCAGCTGCAACTGCAGCCTTAGCAACAGGTGTCTTTTGGGGAGAAGCTTTCAGGATAGCTGCCCTCTGAAGCTTCTTAACTTCATTCTTGATTATTCTGTTCCTCATTTTCTTCACCTTCATTACTTTATAATGATCAAAATCAGTCATCTTGGCTTTCCTTTTTCTGGCTTCAATCTTCTTGGCCCATCTTGTGGCTGCCCATTTTGTATTGCTATCTGCCTTCTGCCAGGCTTGCCGAACATACTTCTGGCAAGCACTGTGAGGAAACTTGAGGATGAAATCAATGAGCTGCATACATTTGAAAGGCATGGCCTGTCTCCTTACCTCAGTGCAAGGTCCATCAACCAAAGCCCTGTTCTGATCAATAACATCTACAGTTGCAACCAGCTTTCCAGCATAAGGCCCAAAGGAGACGTAGGCCATTCGGCCAACCTCCACAAAATGCCTGAAAACCATGTTGGAGGCATAGGACGAGAAAGGAGTATTTTATTTTAATCCAACTTAAAATTACAATGTCTATTAAAAATGTCCAAATAAACAACTCACGTCACAAAGATATATCAATTTTTGGCCTTTATGTTTTTAAGACATTGTAAACTCAGTAAAATGAAGCAATGGCAAGAATATCTGCTATAAATCTGTTGTGTAACTTGGTATAAGATAAAACTACTAAATGTGAGTTTACCTAAGTAGAGCTCAAAAAAAGCAGCCAGTGGTTCCCAGAAAAAAATTCAACTATATAAACAAGTGAGCAAGCAAAGACAAAGAGAACATTGGGACTGGTCCATGGAAAAGGTTAGGAGTGAAAATTTTCCATTAAGCCTGTGGTTCTCAGATGACAGTGGAGCTTGTATAATTTACATAAAGAACGTTCTAAAAAATAAATCATAGTTCATTTTGATACAATGTTATTTAAGTGTGGCTTATAATACAATTGACCATGACATCTCTATTTTCCCCGCCTTTGGGCAGTACTGGTGATGGAACCCAGGGCCTTGCACATGCTAGGCAAGTACTCTACCACTGAGTCAAACCATCAGCTCTGGATGATATTCCTAAACCTAAGAATCAATATTAAATAGAATAATCATATGTCATATAAACTCTCAGTTCAATAACCTCTTCCTTTAAATAAAACATTTAACACTTTTCCTAATAATTCCAACTTCTTCTTAAATTAACTAAAATATATATTCCTTAATTCCTGTCCTGCCTTTTGTACCTTTCCTTGACATACAAGAAATCTCATTTTCTACTTCTTTCCATTTCCCAGCTTGTGTTTCCTCCAAATTCAAACTCACTTGTCATTTTTCACCTTCTTTTTAAACATACAAAGCATTCTTCACAAAAACCGTAACAAATGTATAGTTAGAACTATCTGTATCTTTGAAATGCTATGTTGTTAAATGATGTTTTAGACTTTGCTAATGGCAGAACAATTACATTCATAATTTTGTGAAATACTCTGAGCTACCTGAAAATTAATAGGTAAACTTTAATTATATTATCAAAATGCATGGTGTATAATGATCTTTATATCTTCCTTTGTTTTTTAGTCAGGTTTATTGAGTCATCATTTGTGTACAGTAAAATTTACCCCTTTTAAAAAGACATACTTCTGTGAATTTTGACAAAGGTTTATATAATCCCACTGTAACCAAGATACAGAACATTGCTGGGCACAGTGGCACATGCATGCCTGTAATCCCAGCAACTCAGAAGCCTGAGGAAGGAGGATTGTTAGTTAGAGGCCAGCCTCAATAGCTTAGCAAGACCCTTAGCAATTTAGCAAGAACTTGTCTCAAAAAATAAAAAGGATAGGTGATGTGGCTCAATGGTAAGGAACCCCTGGGTTCAATTTCCATTACCAAAAAAAAAAAAAAAAAGATACAGAACATTTCTGTCATTCCAAAGTTTCGCTATCCTTCTTTATAATTAATCACCTTCCCCCTATCCCTGATTTGTTTTCTGCCCCTACAGTTTGGCCTTTTGATAATGCTTTTGAAATTCATTTGTGTTGTTACATGCTTCAGCTGTCCATTCCTTTTTGTTCCTGTGTAGTAGCATATTATATGACTACTGTAATTTGTTTATTCCTTTATATTTTTTATACTGAGTTTTGAGGAATTATATCTAGACATATGGTTTCTTTATAGAAGACACTGGGGTTTAATAAATGAATATTTATTGAGCCTTCACTGGGTGCCTGTGGGTTCTAAGGGTGAATAAGATGTGATGGGAAAATAACAGCAGGTGGGAGAACAGAGTGTATGACCTTTTTGTTGTTTGTTTTTATAAATTGTAGAAAGAAAGTTTTAGACTGAAAACTCCTTGAAACATAAACACATATAATACTTCTGTCTTATTTTTTAATTCTCTTAACACGCTATCATGTGTGTTCAACTTTATTGATTATAATATTTAGAACTAAAATTTTAATGCAGTAATTAATAATTCAAGTCTTAGACCCAGAGTAACATGGATTTCATATTTATGTTAACTGCTTCTTAGTGTTGTAGATATTTGTAGTCTTGCCTTTGCAATACAGCAATTTGTATTCTGTGAAATGCTACTTCAGACTGTATGATCCCACAGAAGCTGCCATCCTTTAGGCACTGACTTCTTGAATCCTGGACCCTCTTGTTTTTCTATTTAGTTTCTTCTGTCTCTCCTCACCAATGAAGGGTCTGGTGATTAAATTTTCTGGTGAAAATTTAATCACCAGACCCTTCATTGTCCATTTTATGATTGATTGAGTTATTTATTTTACTAATAACTAAATTTTTATTAACAAATGTAGTAGTGGTGTTCAATGTGATATTCCATACATTTATACAACTTGCACTGAACAAATCTAACCACCCTTTTCCTACCCATCCCATCTCCTACACACTTCCCATAGTAATCACTAAATCACTACTTTACTTTCTGTTCAGCTTTTTTTTTTTTAATATTTCTAAAAATGAGAGAGAATATTTGATGTTTGTCTTCATGTCTCGGGCTTATTTTACTTAATATAATGTCCACCCATTTTGCTGCAAATGACAGGATTTCATTCTTCTTTATGGCTGAGTAATACTCCATTGGGTATATATGTCAATTTTCGTTTTTCATTCATCTGTTGATGGGCACCTTGTCTGATTCCATATCTTAACCTTTGTGAACAGAGCTACAATAAATATGGGCAGTTATCTTTTGGATAGGCTGATTTCATTTCTATTGGATAAAAAACCAGAAGTGGGATAGTGCCTTTCATATTGTAGGTCCATTGTTAGTCTTTTGAGGAACCTTGTTTTCCCTGTTAAAGATGTTATGCCCAGGCTCCTGTTGCTTTGTTGCTTCTTTTCAGTGTTGTAACATTTTTTCAGTGAGCAACAACCACATCTTTATCTTATTTTTTTCCCCTTATTTTCACACCTAACCTCTTACATTATGCCCCCTAGTGAACCACATTTCCCAATGTTCATATACTTGTACAGTATGTGCAGTATCTTTTTTTTAAGTCTGGGCTAGGCCTGAGATTTGCTTCAGCCAGTACCATGTACCACAAGTGACGCAGGCCATTCTAGGTCACAACTTTAAGGAGGCCTCACAGGTTACATTTTTCTTTTTTTTTTTCTTTAATTTTTATTGTTGGTTGTTCAAAACATTACATAGTTCTTGACATATCATATTTCACACTTTGATTCAAGTGGGTTATGAACTCACATTTTTACCCCGTATACAGATTGCAGCATCACATCGGTTACACATCCACTGTTTTACATATTGCTATACTAGTGTCTGTTGTATTCTGCTGCCTTTCCTATCCTCTACTATCCCCAATCCCCTCCCCTCCCATCTTCTCTTTCTACCCCATCTACTGTAATTCATTTCTCCCCCTTGTTTTTTTTTTTCTTCTCCCCTTTCCCCTCACTTCCTCTTGTATGTAATTTTGTATAACCATGAGGGTCTCCTTCCATTTCCATGCAATTTCCCTTCTCTTTCCTTTGCCCTCCCACCTCTCACCCCTGTTTAATGTTAATCTTCTTCTCATGCTCTTCCTCCCAACTCTGTTCTTAGTTACTCTCCTTATATCAAAGAAAACATTTGGCATTCGTTTTTTAGGGATTGACTAGCTTCACTTAGCATAATCTGCTCTAATGCCATCCATTTCCCTGCAAATTCTATGATTTTGTCATTTTTTAATGCAGAGTAATACTCCATTGTGTATAAATGCCACATTTTTTTATCCATTCATCTATTGAAGGGCATCTAGGATGGTTCCACAGTCTTGCTATTGTGAATTGTGCTGCTATGAACATCAATGTAGCAGTGTCCCTGTAGCATGCTCTTTTTAGGTCTTTAGGGAATAGACCGAGAAGGGGAATAGCTGGGTCAAATGGTGGTTCCATTCCCAGCTTTCCAAGAAATCTCCATACTGCTTTCCAAATTGGCTGCACCAATTTGCAGTCCCACCAGCAATGTACAAGTGTACCCTTTTCCCCACATCCTCGCCAGCACTTGTTGTTTGACTTCATAATGGCTGCCAATCTTACTGGAGTGAGATGGTATCTTAGGGTGGTTTTGATTTGCATTTCTCTGACTGCTAGAGATGGTGAGCATTTTTTCATGTACTTATTGATTGATTGTATGTCCTCCTCTGAGAAGTGTCTGTTCAGGTCCTTGGCCCATTTGTTGATTGGGTTATTTGTTTTCTTATTGTTTAATTTTTTGAGTACTTTGTATACTCTGGATACTACGGCTCTATCTGAAGTGTGAGGAGTAAAGACTTGTTCCTAGGATGTAGGCTCCCTATTTACCTCTCTTATTGTTTCTTTTGCTGAGAAAAAAACGTTTTAGTTTGAGTAAGTCCCATTTGTTGATTCTAGTTATTAACTCTTGTGCTATGGGTGTCCTATTGAGGAATTTGGAGCCCGACCCCACAGTATGTAGATCGTAGCCAACTTTTTCTTGTATCAGTCGCCGTGTCTCTGATTTGATATCTATTTTGAATTAACTTTTGTGCATGGCGAGAGAAAGGGATTCAGTTTCATTTTGTTGCATATGGATTTCCAGTTTTCCCAGCACCATTTGTTGAAGATGCTATCCTTCCTCCATTTCATGCTTTTAGCCCCTTTATCAAATATAAGATAGTTGTAGTTTTGTGGATTGGTTTCTGTGTCCTCTATTCTGTACCATTGGTCCACCCGCCTGTTTTGGTATCAGTACCATGCTGTTTTTGTTACTATTGCTCTGTAGTATAGTTTGAGGTCTGGTATCGCTATACCGCCTGATTCACACTTCCTGCTTAGAGTTGTTTTTCCTATTCTGGGTCTTTTATTTTTCCATATGAATTTCATGATTGCTTTCTCTATTTCTATAAGAAATGCCGTTGGGATTTTGATTGGCATTGCATTAAACCTATAGAGAACTTTTGGTAATATCACCATTTTGATGATGTTAGTTCTGCCTATCCATGAACAGGGTATATTTTTCCATCTTCTAAGATCTTCTACAATTGTTCTCTTTAGGGTTCTGTAGTTTTCATTGTATAAGTCTTTCACCTCTTTTGTTAGGTTGATTCCCAAGTATTTTATTTTTTTTGAGGATATTGTGAATGGAGTGGTTGTCCTCATTTCCATTTCAGAGGATTTGTCGCTGATATACAGGAATGCCTTTGATTTATGCGTGTTGATTTTATATCCTGCCACTTTGCTGAATTCATTTATTAGCTCTAATAGTTTCTTTGTAGACCCTTTTGGGTCTGCTAGGTATAGAATCATGTCACCTGCAAATAGTGATAATTTAAGTTCTTCTTTTCCTATTTTTATACCTTTAATTTCTTTCGTCTGTCTAATTGCTCTGGCCAGTGTTTCGAGAACTATGTTGAACAGAAGTGGTGAGAGAGGGCATCCCTGTCTTGTTCCAGATTTTAGAGGGAATGCCTTCAATTTTTCTCCATTCAGAATGATGCTAGCCTGAGGCTTAGCATAGATTGCTTTTACAATATTGAGGTATGTTCCTGTTATCCCTAGTTTTTCTAGAGTTTTGAACATAAAGGGATGCTGTACTTTGTTGAATGCTTTTTCCGCATCTATCGAGATGATCATATGGTTCTTATTTTTAAGTCTATTGATGTGGTGAATAACATTTATTGATTTCCGTATATTGAACCAGCCTTGCATCCCAGGGATGAATCCTACTTGATCATGGTGCACAATTTTTTTGATATGTTTTTGTATCCGATTTGCCAGAATTTTATTGAGGATTTTTACATCTAGGTTCATTAGAGATATTGGTCTGTAGTTTTCTTTCTTTGAAGTGTCTTTATCTGGTTTAGGTATCAGGGTGATGTTGGCCTCGTAGAATGAATTTGGAAGTTATCCCTCTTTTTCTATTTCCTGAAGTAGCTTGAAAAGTATTGGTATTAGTTCCTCTTTAAAGGTTTTGTAGAACTCTGCTGTATACCCATCCACTCCTGGGCTTTTCTTAGTTGGTAGTCTTTTGATGGTTTCTTCTATTTCCTCAATTGATATTGGTCTGTTTAGGTTGTCTATATCCTCCTGACTCAATCTGGGCAGATCATATGACTTAAGAAATTTATTGATGCCTTCACTATCTTCTATTTTATTGGAGTACAAGGATTCAAAATAATTTCTGATTATCTTCTGTATTTCTGAAGTGTCTGTTGTGATATTGCCTTTTTCATCCTGTATGCTAGTAATTTGAGTTCTCTCTCTTCTTCTCTTCGTTAGCATGGCTAAGGGTCTGTTGATTTTATTTATTTTTTCAAAGAACCAACTTTTAGTTTTATCAATTTTTTCAATTGTTTCTTTTGTTTTGATTTCATTAATTTCAGCTCTGATTTTAATTATTTCTTGCCTTCTACTTCTTTTGCTGTTGTTTTGCTCTTCTTTTTCTAGGATTTTGAGATGAAGTATGAGATCATTTATTTGTTGGTTTTTTCTTTTTTTAAGGAATGAACTCCAAGCAATGAATTTTCCTCTTAGAACTGCTTTCAATGTGTCCCATAGATTCCGATATGTTGTGTCTGTGTTTTCATTTATCTCTAAGAATTTTTTAATATCCTCCTTGATGTCTTCTATAACCCATTGATCATTCAGTAACCTATTGTTCATTCTCCAAGTGATGCATGATTTTTCCTTCCTTCTTTTATCGTTTATTTTCAGTTTCATTCCATTATGATCAGATAAGATGCATGGTATTATCTCTACCCCTTTATATTGTCTAAGAGTTGCCCTGTGACATAATATATGATCTATTTTTGAGAAGGATCCATGTGCTGCTGAGAAAAAAGTGTAACTGCTTGATGTTGGGTGGTATATTCTATATATGTCAATTAAGTCTACGTTATTAATTGTGTTATTGAGTTCTATAGTTTCCTTATTCAACTTTTGTTTGGAAGGTCTGTCCAGTGGCGAGAGAGGTGTGTTGAAGTCTCCCATGATTATTGTATGGTGGTCTATTAGACTCTTGAACTTGAGAAGAGTTTGTTTGATGAACATAGCTGCACCATTGTTTGGGGCATATATATTTATGATTGTTATGTCTTGTTGGTGTATGGTTCCCTTGAGCAGTATGTAGTGTCCCTCTTTATCCCTTTTGATTAACTTTGGCTTGAAATCTATTTTATTTGATATGAGTATGGACACTCCTGCTTGTTTCCGAAGTCCATATGAGTGATATGATTTTTCCCAACCTTTCACCTTCAGTCTATGTATGTCTTTTCCTATCAAATGTGTCTCCTGTAGGCAGCATATTGTTGGGTCATGTTTTGTGATCCATTCTACTAGCCTGTGTCTCTTAATTGGTGAGTTTAAGCCATTAACATTTAGGGTTATTATTGAGATATGGGTTGTTCTTCCAACCATATTTGTTTATTTATGTTACTAAACATGGTTTGTTTTCCTCTTTGATTTTTTTCCCCTTTACTGTACTACCTCCCACTGTTGGTTTTCATTGTTATTTTCCATTTCCTCTTCCTGTAATGTTTTACCGAGGATTTTTTGGAGAGATGGTTTTCTAGCTGCAAATTCTTTTAACTTTTGTTTATCGTGGAAGGTTTTAATTTCATCTTCCATCCTGTAGCTTAATTTCGCTGGATACACAATTCTTGGTTGGAACCCATTTTCTTTCAGTGTTTGAAATATGTTATTCCAGGATCTTCTAGCTTTCAGAGTCTGTGTTGAAAGATCAGCTGTTATCCTGATTGGTTTACCCCTAAATGTAATCTGCTTCCTTTCTCTTGTAGCTTTTAAAATTCTCTCCTTATTCTGTATGATGGGCATCTTCATTATAATGTGTCTAGGTGTGGATCTCTTATGATTTTGCACATTCGGCGTCCTGTAGGCTTCTAGGATTTGGGATTCTGTCTCATTCTTCAAGTCTGGGAAGTTTTCTCGTATTATTTCATTGAATAGATTGCTCATTCCTATGGTTTTGACCTCTATACCTTCCTGTATCCCAATGACTCTTAAGTTTGGTCTCTTTATGTTATCCCATATTTCTTGGATGTTCTGCTCATGGTTTCTTAACAGTCTTGCTGAGCTGTCTATGTTCTTTTCAAGTTGAAATACTTTGTCTTCATTGTCTGATGTTCTATCTTCTAAGTGTTCTACTCTGCTGGTAGTATTCTCCATTGAGTTTTTAAGTTGGTTTATTGCTTCCTGCATTTCTAGGATTTCTGTTTGTTTGTTTTTTATAACCTCTATCTCCCTGTATAATTGATCTTTTGCTTCTTGGATTTGTTTGTGTAATTCATTGTCGAAGTGATCTTTCATTGTCTGATTTTGCTGTCTAATGTCTTCCTTGAGACTCCAGATCATCTGAAGCATGTATATCCTGAATGCTTTATCTGACATTCCATCTGCTGCAGATATTACCTCTTCTAACGTTGAGTTGACCTGCATTGCTTGTGGTCCTTCCTTTCCTTGTCTTTTCATACTGTTCACGTTTCTTTCTGCTTGGTGAAACTGTTGTGTTATTGAATTTTCCCCCTATATATATTTATATTGCTCTTGTATAGTTGCACAGTCTCCCTCGCAGGCGCGGGTGGCGGCTCTGCCCCTCTGTGGGCCGCTGGGCCTGTTCTGTCTGTCGGTTGCAGGTCTGTCTACCTTGCAGGCGCTGGTGGCGCCTCTGCCCCTCCCCCAACCGGGGCGATGTATCTACCACGCTGGCGGGCTTCTGGGTCTGTTCTGCCGGTGGGTTCCAAGTCCGCCTACCTTGCAGGCGCGGGGGGCAGCTCTGCCCCTCCACGGGTTGCTGGGCCTGTTCTGCCAGTGGATCGCAGGTCCACCTACCTTGTAGACGCGCGGCGGCTCTGCCCCTCCCCCAACCGGGGCGATGTATCTACCACGCTGGCGGGCTTCTGGGCATGTGCTGCCGGTGGGTCGCAGGTCCGCCTACCTTGCAGGCGTGGTTGGCGGCTCTGCCCCTCCGCAGGCCGCTGGGCCTGTTCTGTTGGTGGTCACAGTTCCGCCTACCTTGCAGGCGTGGTGGGGGGCGGCTCTGCCACTCCGCGGCCGCTGGGCCTGTGCTGTTGGTGGTCGCAGGTCCGCCTACCTTGCAGGCGCGTGAGGCGGCTCTTCCCCTCCGCGGGTTTCTGGGCCTGTCCTGCTGGTGGGTCGCAGGTCCACCTACCTTGGAGGTGCGGGGGGGGGCGGCTCTGCCCCTAGGCAGACCGCTGGGCCTTTTCTGCCGGTGGGTTGCAGGTCCGCCTACCTTGCAGGCGCGTGGGGCGGCTCTGCCCCTCCGTGGGTTCCTGGGCCTGTGCTGCCGGTGGGTCGCAGGTCCACCTACCTTGCAGGCACGGGGGGCGGGGGGCGGCTCTGCCCCTCCGTGGGTTTCTGGGCCGGTGGGTCGCAGGTCCGCCTACCTTGCAGGCGCGGGGGGCACGGCTCTACCCCTCCACAGGCCACTGCCAGTGGGTTGCAGGTCCGCCTATCTTGCAGGTGCGGTTGGTGGCTTTGCCCCTCCGCGGGTTGCTGGGCCTGTTCTCACATTTTTGTTATTGGAAGCCTTGCACCACCATGTAAGAAGTCTGACTACTCTGCTGCCGCAACCACAAGAGCTGTATGTAAGTGGTAGGGAAAGCGGAAGAGGCCCTGAAACTACATGTGGAGAGGGAAATACCCAACTACACTGTCCCAATGTTCTAGCTAAATCCAGCCTAGATTATAGAATCATGAACAAATTAATGAGTTAACTGATTAGGTAAGGAAGAAACAATTGAATGGTCCCACCCAGAATACTATTGCTAACCCCTTCTTCTTGCTTTCAAATAGTATTTCTCAAAGTCTGGCCTGAAGACCATCTGTATCAGGATGACTTGGCATGTTTATTTAAAAGGGAAAATTCTAATCCAAGCCCAGAATCTCTGGAATAAGTCAAGGGAATCAGCATCTTTCATGAAACTTTCCCAGTTGATACATAGGCCTGATAAAATTTAAGAACTTCTTTAAGGGCTCTTTCCTGTCTGCTTTTACTCTGTTCTCAGGAGTTCAAACTCCTGCTGTTGCTCACAGGCTGACCCAAAATTCTAGATCAAAACTTTCTCAGTGACAAATGTGGTGGTGCATGCATGTAATCCAGAGACTTGGGAGGCTAAGGCAGGATAATGGCAAGTTCAAGGCCAGTTTGAACAACAATGACATACTGTCTCAAAATTTAAAAAAAAAAAAGAAGAAGAAAAGAAAAAAGAAAGAAAAGTGCTGGGAATGTTGTTCAGTGGTAAAGCACCCTGGGTTTAATCTTTGGTTCTAGAAAAAATAAACAATTTCTCATGGTTGGTGTTTTCCTCTCACATGCCCAACTCTGTTCTACATGGTTCACTCTTGATTCACCTTGTGATCCACCAAGGCAAAAACTGTAAAACTTAAGGTTTTGTCTCTTAGGTCCCAGAATGTCACTTCTGATTAATTCTGTTAAACTTCACTGACCTGAGTGAGGCAAATCTTTTGTATTTTCTATGATCTTTTGGGGAGGGGAATTAGACTTCATCTGTTGGTAAGTCATTTGCAGTCTGCTCCGGAAGGGGCACATTGGATAAGATCCACAAATGTGGATCTCTCTGAGGTATTGAGGTGCTTCTCTTGCCCCAGCTGAGTCAGCTCATGCTGAACACCTGGGGTTCCTGGCCATGCAAACTACTTCTGGTTTTCCTTTCTCAGGCACATCAATTATTCTCATCCTTAAATAAATAAATAAATAAAATAATGAGAAGAGCTTTAAAAACTAGATAATTAGGGTGGGGATCTGGCTTAGTGATAAAATGTTTACTAGAGAGGACTTGGGCTCAATCCCCAGTACTGCAAAAGGAAAAAAAAACTAGATAGAGTTGAAATATAAGAACAGAAAAATACCTTATGGCTTTGTCAATTAGCAGGTCATTCAGTGATATTAATTGTAGGGACCTGGTAAAGGAAAAAGCCAGATTTTACAATAGGTTGAAGAATGAATGGGAGATGAATATTAAAAATTTTTATCAAGATAAAATAGACTGAGCATGCTTGCAGGTGGAAGAGAAAGAACCAGTAAAGAAGGAAAAGTAACAAAATAATGTGTGTGTTGAAAATATGGCATGAGCCATAAGAGATGAGAATTGATTTTAAAATAAGGTCCTAGAGAAAGACAAAGGTACTCCAGTTTTCTACTACTACAGAAAAAAATTATACTAAAATTTACAACCATTTTATCAGAGTACATGATTTTTAGAGTCAGACCAATAGGAGGAGGGCTCACATGGGCCAAGTGTTCTGCCTACATATGATATCATGTGGAATTATTTTCTAGATCTGTTAGAAGATGAGTTAATCTGGACAGTCCAATATTGCTTCATTCACGTCTGATGTCTTGGTAGAAGTAATTGGAAGGTTGAGATTAGCTGAGAATGTCAACTAGAGCAACTGTAGGTGGCTTTTCCAGGGCAGTCTCAGAATGATTAGCTTTCTTACATAATGGTTCAGGCTTCCCGAGAGAATGTTCCAAAATGCCCTGAGAAGAAACTGTAAGACTTCTATGGCTTTGTCTCTTAGGTCCCAAAATGCAACTTTTGATTAATTCTATTGATCAAACAAGTCACTGATTCAAGGGGAGTAAATTAGACTCCATCTTTTGATAAAGGGAATATGAAAGAATTTAGTCATTTTTAATTGGCTACAGAAGGGCTGGATTGGATAAAATCATAGAAAATACAAAAGATTTGCCTCAGAAAATATATAAAAGATTTGCCTTTGGGCAGAGTGCTTGCTTCACAAATGTGAGGCACTGGGTTGAATCCTCACCACCACATAAAAATAAGTAAACAAAATAAAGATATTGTGTCCATATTTTTTTTTAAAAAAAAGAGATTTGCCTTAGCCAGATATGGTGGCACATACCTGTAATCTCAGTTTCTCAGGAGTCTGAGGCAGAAGGATTGCAAGTTTAAGGCCAGTCTCAGCAACTTAGCAAGTTGTCTCAAAACTTTAAAAATTTTAAAAAGGGACTGGGATATAGCTCAGTAGCAAAGCACCCCAGGATTCAATACACAGCAGTGTGCATGCGTGCACGCACACACACACGCATGCACACACACACACAGAAAGAAAGAAAGAAAAAGAAAACACAAAAATGAGAGGAAGAAAAAAAGACTTGCCTTAGACATGAAGAGGAACCATCTCTCCTATGCTTCTATGTTGGAGTACACAGAGCTCTGTCCTCAACACTTCTTCTCTCTATTCTGTCTCATTAGATTATCTTATTTGTCCCATTGCTTCAAAGACCTTTTTGTATCTTTATATGCCTTTCAAGTTTATATCTCTAGGTCCAACCTCCTGCTTGAACTTGAGGCTTCAAGGTCTAAAAATCATCTCAAATTTAACATGACCAAAACCAAGCTGTTGGATTTCTTTCCCACCCCAGTCTGTTTCCCCCCAGCCTTCTTCATCTTATAAATGGGATTAGTACATACCCAGTTGCTCAGGACACTTATCTAGGAGCCCTACTTGGCTCTTCTATTTTCTTTGCACAGCACGTTCAGTTCATCAATATCTGCTTCCAATTCATCAATAGGTCCCATTGGCTCCAGCTTTCAAAATATATCTTGACCCTGACTACTTCTTTCCATCTCTTTTCATCTAAGTCAGTACCATCAACATCCCTGCTGCACTCTTGATGTGTCACTGCCCTTCTTCCATCCATGTAGCAGCCAGAATAATCTTTCTAAATTATAAATCAAAAAATATAATTTCCCTGATTAAAATTCTCCAAAGACTGTCCATTGCAACATAACTAAACAGTTTTTTTCATCAGGGTCTACAAGGCCCTCCAAATTTTGTTCAGTCTGCCTGTCTGACCTTGTCTCCCTCTACCCTTACTCTTATTCATTGAGCTGCAACCACTCTGATCTCCTTTCTGTCCCATGTACACATCAAGCTTGTTCACATCTCCTATCCTCTCACCTATTGCTTATTCTGCTTAGAAAGCTTTGCTGGATCTTCATTGCTTTCTCCTTTTTATAATTTAGGTGGGGAAAAAAAGTACCCAGATGTCACTGTCTCAGGGAGACCTTCCCTGACAGATACAGCTGAAATAGTATCACAGCTCCCTGAGTCACCTTTATCAGAGTACCCTGTTAGAGCTTCTTCATAAAATGTATCAGTACTTGGGGCTGGGGTTGTGACTCAGCAGGAGAGCACATGCGAGGCACTAGGTTCCATCCTCAGCACTACATAAATACAAATAAATAAAATAAAGATATTGTGTCTAACTACAACTAAAAAATTTTTTAAAAAAATTATCAGTACTTGAAATTCTTGTTTGTTTGCAGTACTGGGGATCAAACCCAAGACCCTGTGCATGCTGGGCAGTGCTGCACCACTAAGCTACATCCCCAGCTGTTTTCTTTCTTTTTTTTTTTTAATTTTTTTATTAGTTGCTCAAAACATTACAGTGATCTTGACATATCATACATTTGGTTCAAATGGGTTACGTAATCTTAATCTTATTTTTCCACTTGTACAGATTGCAGGATCTCATTGGTTATACAGCCACGTTTATACATAGGGTCATACTAGTGTCTATTGTATTGTGCTGCCCTTCTATCCCCCCCTTCCCTCCCCTCCCCTCTTTCTACCCAATCTACTGTGACACGTTTCTCTCTCTTTTTTTCTTCCCCCTCACACCATCTTATATGTAATTTTGCATAACAATGAGGGTCTCCTACCATCTTCCGTGCAATTCCCCTTCTCTCTCCCATTCCCACGCACCTCTCGTCCCTATTTAATGGTAATCTTCTTCTCATGCTCTTCCAGCTGTTTTATTTCTGACAGGGCCTCACTAACTTGCTGCAGCTAGCCTTGAACCTGGATCCTTCTGCCTGAGCCTTTTGAGTAGCTGAGATTATAGGAGTGTGCCACTATGTACTTATTCATTTCTTTTTTATTTGTTTCTTTCCTGTTCTCTCTCACTAGGACATAAACTTCTTTGGGGGACTATTACTTTTTCCACAGTGGATTGTCCAGTACCTAGAACAATGTAGGCCACAAAATAGATACACAATAAAATTATGTTTAAATTTGCTATTTCTTTCTTCTGCAAGGAGTTTGAGAGAAAGTGTAGAGAGGAAGATACTCTTTTGTGATTTGGGCCATAAAGTGTATGGCAGATAGTGAAAAACAGGTAAAACAGAGATTTCTAGAAAAGTGAATTATTCTAGACTCTTCTCTCATTAGTCAAAAGTTGAGGTTTTCTTTTTCTTTTTGTTACCAGGAATTGAACTTGGGATGCTCTATCATTGAGCTACATCTCCAGCCCTTTTTATTGTTTCTTTTGACACAGGTTCTTTTTAAATTGCTGAGGCTGAATTCAAACTTGTAACTCTCCTGCCTCAGCCTCTTGAGTTGCTGGGATTACAGGCCAGCACCACCATATCTGGAAAAAGTTGTTTTAAAAATATCAGGGACTGGGGTAGTGGCTCAGCAGTAGAGCACTCACCTAGCATGGGTTCGATCCTCAGCACCACATAAAAAATAAATAAGTTAATTAAACATATTGTGTCCAATTACAAATAAAAATAAATATTTTTAAAAAATCAGAAGTCGAAGGGTTTGTTGTTTCAATTCTAATTAATGTTTCTTAAAAAGAAATTTTGCAAAAGAAAGAGAGAAAAAAAGGATGGATGGACATTTTACCAGCTGAGCACAGTGGTGCATGTCTATAATCCCAGCAACTCAGGAGGCTGAGGCAGGAAGATTGATAGCAACTTAGGAAGACCGTTATCTCAAATTTTTTTAAAAAGGGGGGTGGGTTGGAGGTATAGATCAGTGGCAGAGCACTTCTGGGTTCAATCCCCAGTATCAAAAAAAAAAAAAAAAAAAAAAAGGAAAGGAAAGAAAGAAGATAACTTTATGGAAAATTGAATTTTTACCCTTTGGTAAGAAATTTGGCTTTCAAAAATATTTTTATCAAATATTGTCAGTCTCAAATCTTTTACACCTTTGACCTGGAATTGACTTATTTTAATCCACTGTTTTTGTAACCCCCTTTTTAAATTTTGTTTTTAGTTGTTGTTAGACCTTTATTTTATTTATTTATATGCAGTACTGAGAATTGAACCCAGTGCCTTACACATGCCAGGCAAGTGCGCTACCACTGAGCCACAGCCACACCCCCATCCTCCTTTTCTTTAAAGGATCTGCTGTATCTGGCCCTGAAAATACAGGGTCAGATCTAGGAAAGCACAAATGTCAGTGCTTCCTTTCCTCGTTGCCCTCCATCATAGTTTTAACAAGTCCCTTCATGCATTCATATCCACACTTCTATCTCTGTTTTCTACCAATAAAGCCTCCGTGTTTTGCAAGCTTTAAATTCTTGCTTTTACAGCCATGTTTCTATCTCTTTCTCATCAGCAAAATCTACATGTTTTGCAAGATTTTTTTTTCTTTGGGTACTGGAGATTGAACCCAGAGGTGCTTTATCACTGAGCTACATTCCCAGCCTCTTTTGTTTTTAATTTATTTGGTGGGGGGTTTACTGGGGACTGAACCCAGGAGAACTTCACAACTAAGTTACATCCCCAGATTTTGTGTGTGTGTGTGTGTGTTACATTTTTTAGTCGTCAATGGACCTTTGTTTTATTTATTTATATGCGGTGCTGAGAATCAAACTCAGTGCCTTACACATGCTAGGCAAGCGCTCTATCACTGAGCCACAACCCCAGCCCCTTTATTGTATATTTTGAGACAGGTTCTCACAAAGTTGTTGAGGGCTCATTAAGTTGCTGAGTCTGGCCTTGAATTTGTGATCCTCCTGCCTCAGCCTCCCAAATCTCTGGGATTACAGGCATGTGCCACCAAATCCAGCTGTTTTGCAAGATTTAAATAGACATTTTATCTTATATATGATGGATGGTTATTTTCTACATTGAATAAAAATTTCTGCTGAAGGTTTATCTGGGCTTCAGAATTTATTTTCTTACTCATGTTTTTAATGGTGCTGAGAATCAAACCCATGCCTCACCCATGCCAAGCAAGTGCACTACTGCTAAGCCACAGCTCCAGCCCTTAAAATTACTTTTATAACACTTTTTTGATGAGTGATTTTTATTGGCTCACATATATCATTCCTCAGGAATGTTGCTGTGAACTAGACATGAATTCATGAAGGTGATGAAAAGAGTAAACAACTACTTCTTTACGGTGAAGACATTATTTTCCCATAGAGAAATGCATACATCTATGCATAGCAAAACAAGCCAGAGCAACTTGTTAGACATGCTTAACCAGTTCTAGTCTATTCCAAAAGTAGAAGGCAACATGTATGAGGCATTTTAAAGAGCCAAATACATTTCTACGTGATACGACATGTCAATAACTTCATGAGGGCTTTTGACTTGCCTTTTTGCAAAAACTTATATGCTGCTTACAAGTGTGGTAAAGAACCAGAATGATCATGGACATGCAACAATAACAAGTCAACACCCATAAAAATTCCTGTAGGGTTGTTGCACTTAGCCCAAAAAAGGGACTTCTCACTAAGAATTCACCACCACTCTAAGAAATTAACCTTTGCTCAAACTTCTTTTAGCTTATACCTGCACTGGAATCTTGATAGAGAGCTTCTTTTTAGAGTTGTCCACATTTGGTTAATCACATTTAGGGGAGGAATGAATACAATATTGCTTTGAATGTGTGCCTCTGATTATACTCTCTTCTTGACCAGCAATTGGGGGCTGGAAATTTCCCTGATCTATTTACTCACCTCCAAGCAGATCTGAATATAAATGATTCCTAGACTGTTTAATTTATTCTTATGAATCTCCAAAAATTCCACTGCTTGTGTTGAAATGCAACAATCACTACCTCATCCCACCATATGAAACCTTCAGTCGTATCTGGCCCTAAGCTCACACATTATGTTTGTTTAAAGGTACTAGGGATTGAAACCATGACACTCTACTACTGAGATAAATCTCCAGCTCTTTTTATTTTACATTTTGAGACACGGTCTCACTAAATTTCCCAGGCTGGCCTTGAATTTACAATCTTCCTGCCTCAGTCTCTGGAGTTGCTGGATTACAAACATGCACCTGGCTGGCCTGGTTTCTTTTAGAGAATACCAATTTCTGAGGTTTCTTCTATTTCCATAGGTCCCAAATGGCCATAATTAGCCTCCTGCCAAGGCTCCTGCTAGGACTCTGCATTAGTTCTTCCCCTGTTCCTGCTGGGATTCTCTCAAACGTTCACAAGAGGACTATGGTTGTAGCTCAGGGGTAGAACGCTTGCCTAGCATATATAAGGTTTGATGCTCAGTACCACATAAAAATAAATAAAGGTATTGTGTCCATCTACAACTAGTAATTAAAAAGTATCTTAAGAAATATAAATTGAAATTTTAAAAAAAGGGGCTGGGATTGTGGCTCAGTGGCAGAGCGATTGCCTCGCACATGTGAGGCACTGGGTTTGATCCTCAGCACCACATAAAAATGAATAAACGAAATAAAGATATTGCATCCATCTATAACTATAAAATAAAAATAAAACGTTTATGGGAGCCATGTTAATCCCATCACTCGGGACAGTGAGAAGAGGATTACAAGTTCAAAGCCAACTAAGGGAAAGCTCTACGCAACTTAGTGAGACCCTGTCTCAAAATTTTAAAAAGAACTGGGGATGTGGTTCAGTGACTAAGTGCCCACTGGGTTCAATCCCCTGTACAAAAAAAAAAAAAAAAAAAATTCATGGGAATGGGATAGGAATAGGGATTCCTACTCCATTCTTTTTAGTGATTATTACAGCTCCCTTAGCTAAACTACCTTTTAGGTTAATTCCGTTTAAACTTCCAAGAGACAGACTTTTTCTTTCAGCAACCCTGTTTTGTTTGTTGTTGTTGTTGTTGTTGTTTTGTTGTCACGAACTTAAGTTTCCTCAGAAACTAGGCCAGAGAAACATTAATCTGTGTCCTAACAATCAATTCCTCACATGCAGACAACTTATGTCCTATGACTAGCCATATTTCTTACTTTTCTGCTACTTTAATATGAATTTCTTGCCCTCCCAAACAGCTCCATCCACTTTCCCCCAAAATGGCCAGGAAATGTTTCTTTTCTCTTGTTTGATTAAGAAACATAATCATGGTAGTCAAAAAAATTGATCATCAATTCCAGATTCTTCCAAATTCTTGTACTGTTTCCTCCAGGAAGTTTTGAGACCCTCATACAAATAATACTATTCTAGATATTCTAGATCTCATACTTTCTAAAGTGGACTTTTATTTTTTTTATTTGTTCTAATTAGTTATACATGACAGTAGAAAGCATTTTTGACACATCATACATAAATGGAGTACATCTCATTCTTCTGATTGTACATGATGTAGAATTACACAGGTCATGTAAACATATATGCACATACGGTAATAATGTCTGATTCATTCTACTATTAAAATGAACTTTTAGATTATACATCTTTATTTTTCCCTACTTAACCATCATGGGCCTTGTTCATACAGCAATTCTAATGCTTTCCCAAGACTGACAGTTTCCTGGGAGCCACAGTATGTGTCTCTGCCTATTCTACACAGCAACTTGTTATGAGTCTACTTTTCACTAGTCTCAACTCATTGCAGCTACCACTACCACTTTGTACAAGACAAATAGCAACAATAAGAATGTTTGGGACCCCAGGTAGCAAAGATTGAAAAGAGTCTGCTTTGAAAGAAAAATAAGCAAGATTTTCAGGTCAATATTTAGAAATGCTTTTTCACTATCTATTAATTGCAAACAAAACAGGATTTTAGAGTTTACTAGTAGCATAATCCAAGCTCCAATCATCTCTTGCCTGGATTCCTAAAACAATTTTCCAACTTCTACTCTTCCCTACTTCTGAAATATTCGCCACACAATATCATTGTTCTTTAAAATTATATAATGTTATTTCCTTGTGTAAGTCCTTTTGATGGCTGATCATTTGACACAGAATACAATCCAAACTTCATACTTCAGCCTCCAAGACCCTGATTTTTCCACCCCTCCCTACTCATCTCATGCATTCCCTCCTCACTGGTTGACTCTGCTCCAGTTGTACCAGTCTTATGTGAGTTGCTGGGATATCACCGCCCTTATTGAATCAGGATCTTGTGCTTGCTATTTTACTGCCTGGAGAGGCTATTCTCCTGGCTCAGTCATTCTCATTCTTCACGTTTCAAATTAAATGCTACCTTCCTAGATGGGCCTTCCTTTTTCATCCTATCACAGTAATGGTAATTATGATATCATTACTACTTCTACACTAATAGTAATAGTAGTAATTAATAGTATAGATAAGAATAGATTCACCCCTGTTATTTTCTATCATTGAACTTTATTATTTTTTCATAACATGCATTGCATTCAACTTATTTGTTTGTCATTTGTGTCCTCAGCTTAAATGTTAGCTTTCCAAAGTCATCAGCATTGTTTGTCTTATTCACTGTTAGGTTCCTCTCTCCTGGCATGATACCTGGCAAATATGAAATAATCAGTAAATGTTTGTTGAAGGAATAAAGTTTTAGGATTAGAAAGTAATTTAGAAGTCATCTAATTAGTCTAATTCAGGGCTTAATTTTCAGTCTTTTGTAATGCAAAGACTACTTAGTGAAATTTATACTGGTAGAGAACAAAAGAAAAACAGTAGCAGGGAGCTATTTCCCTTTCTCTAAATTATTTTACCTTATTTGTTCTTACATCAGCTGTGTCTTTTACCACATAGACAAAGAGTCATATGAGTCATATTCTTAGCTAATCAGCTAATCATGCATGTGGCCACTCCTTTGTTGGAGGAGGTTATAACCGAGTGGGTTCCAGATTAATGTTCATCTAGTTGTTCATGGAATCTTGCAGATTTTTGTCTATGGATATTTCTAATTATCTTGTAATATAGTATTTTCCAAACCATGGGTTTGAATCATTACTGCTTATTGTAAAGGCAAGTATAGCATAGTGAACTTCTTGTTTCATTCATATATATGACTGTGTGTGTATGTGTGTACTGTGTTGATGTAAAATATATTTCTTACTGTAGAAAATAACATCAAGAAGTATCTGAAAGCCACTGCCTAAATGAATATTCAGTATCTTATATTAGAAAAGAAGGGCTGAGACTATAGCTCAGTGATAAGAGTGTATGTTTAGCATGCACAACACCCCAGATTCAATCCCCAGAACAACAACAAAAAAAAAAAAAAAACAAG
The DNA here is from genome assembly GCF_047511675.1 of Marmota flaviventris. Classification (NCBI taxonomy): domain Eukaryota; kingdom Metazoa; phylum Chordata; class Mammalia; order Rodentia; family Sciuridae; genus Marmota; species Marmota flaviventris. The sequence goes on from NC_092507.1 coordinate 79,343,300, forward strand.
AAGGGAAAAGAAAAGAGCCAAAGTTATCTGACAGCCCTAGTATGGTACACTTGTTGAACTCAGCCCTCTTCAGCCAAAACTCTGAGGCAGAATCAAGCGACAATTCTGCCTTATTTCTGAATGAAAGCACAATTCACCTTTTAGCCTGACACTGTTAGAAAAAATCTTTTAGACATAGAGACTACATTAGCTATTTGAAATAAACTACAATACAACAAACACATTTATCATTTTAATTGTTAGTTTTCCCTTACTTCTCTATTCTAACATTCGAATAACTTTAGTCTGAAGCCAAAATGACCAGGAGTGTAGTAAGACTTGGGGTGAAGGAGTGAAGTGAGTGAAGAGATTCGGGAATTAGACCAAAAAAGAACATTGTGGGTATTCCTTTTTGTGCCAGTTTTTTTCTGATGACTTCTCCTTTTATAGTAGAATAGGAAGCAAGATCATCCACTGAGAATGAGGACAGGGAGGAGATATTGAAGATTTGAGTTAAGAGGAGACATGAAGTATTGGGAGAGTAAATGGACTAAGGAAATAAAACATGGCTGTGGGCAATATTAAGGGACATTTAAAATGGCCCAAGGAGTAGTTATAGCTTTCATGGGGCAAGTAGGCCTGTAGTCATCAGAGAACTGGCTTTAACCAGAGATGAAGAGAAATTCTTTTTAAGGAGAGAACATCATAAACAAAATTAAGTGTCTAAAATTAATGGTATGTAAATACATTTTAAAACAATCTCCTATGAATCAAAAGTAGTTCCAATTTCCACCCAGAAAGTTGGGAAATAACCTAGTACTCCCCTTTTACAAATGAAATGTGACCATACAAAACTGAAATAAGGAGGCTGAGAGGAGGCTGTTTCCCTGTTCTCCCAATTCTAGGTTGCAGAATCCAGCTACAAGTGTCATTTAAGGTGTCTGATTCAGCCACTTCTGTTCGTGAATTATGATACCAGAAGGGCCTTTTATAATAACATTAACCAGAAATAGCTGAAAAAGGCTAAGTCCCCATTACGGAGTAAGAACTGTGAACAGTTCACTGGACAGTTGATTTTAGCAAAATTTCAGAATACACCAACAAACCATAATTCATATTTAGTGGGGAGTTACATTTTTCCTCAATGGGAAGACAGTGGAGCTATGGACTTGCCTCTTGTCTAGTCCTTTTTTTGGTGGGGGAGGGTACTGAGGTTTGAACCTAGGGGTGTTCTACCATTGAACTACGCTACTGCACCCAACTTATATGATATCTTCTTTTCTTGCATTAATCAAATCCAGATTTTCTTAATTCCCTTCTGTGTGATCTTCTATTTTTATTTCAAGATGTTCCACCTGAAGAATTTTACGCTATTAAAATGAGTCTTTAACAGATTTTTTATAACTTTATTTTATTTGTTTATTCATTCATTCATTCATTCATTCATTTATTTTATGTGGTGCTGAGGATTGAACCCAGGGCCTTGCAAGTGCGAGGCGAGCGCTCTACCGCTGAGCCATAACTCAGCCCTAAAATGAGTCTTTATAACCATTTACAAAAATGTGTATTCTCTACATAAATGTTGCAATCATTTTTTTTCTTTCATTCCACAAATCTTTATGAAATGCCTCCTATATATCTAACACCATGCCAAGTCCTAGAGGTACAAATAGTACCCAACCTTGCAGAACTTACTGTCTTCAATAAGTCGTCACAGTGAAATATGGGAGATGCTTCAAAAGGAAAAGATAATGAAATATACATGGGATTGCCAGATGAAATGTAGAATGTTCAGTTAAATTTGAATTTCAAACAAATAATGTATAATATATTAATTTGTATAAATATGCCCTGTACAATCCGGTGACCCTGTGGAAGTTCAGAGAAAAAGCTTTTAACTTAGTTTAAGGGATGAGAAAAAGTTTCCCAGAAAAAGGGACATTTAAATTGAAACTTAAATTTTACTTTTTTTTTTTTTTTGCTTCTATTTTCTTTTTTTTTTAATTTTTTATTGTTGGTTTTTCAAAACATTACATAGTTCTTGACATATCATATTTCACACTTTGATTCAAGTGGGTTATGAACTCCTATTTTTACCCCATATACAGATTGCAGAATCACAAGAGTTACACATCCATTGATTTACATATTGCCATACTAGTGTCTGTTGTGTTCTGCTGCCTTTCCTATCCTCTACTATCCCCCCTCCCCTCCCCTCCCCTCTTCTCTCTCTACCCCCTCTACTGTCATTCATTTCTCCCCCTTGTATTATTTTTCCCTTTCCCCTCACTTCCTCTTGTATGTACTTTTGTATAACCCTGAGGGTCTCCTTCCATTTCCATGCAATTTCCCTTCTCTCTCCCTTTCCCTCCCACCTCTCATCCCTGTTTAATGTTAATCTTCTTCTCCTGCTCTTCGTCCCTACTCTGTTCTTAGTTACTCTCCTTATATCAAAGAAGACATTTGGCATTTGTTTTTTAGGGATTGGCTAGCTTCACTTAGCATAATCTGCTCTAATGCCATCCATTTCCCTGCAAATTCTATGATTTTGTCATTTTTTAATGCAGAGTAATACTCCATTGTGTATAAATGCCACATTTTTTTTATCCATTCGTCTATTGAAGGGCAACTAGGTTGGTTCCACAGTCTTGCTATTGTGAATTGAGCTGCTATGAACATCGATGTAGCAGTGTCCCTGTAGCATGCTCTTTTTAGGTCTTTAGGGAATAGACCGAGAAGGGGAATAGCTGAGTCAAATGGTGGCTCCATTCCCAGCTTTCCAAGAAATCTCCATACTGCTTTCCAAATTGGCTGCACCAATTTGCAGTCCCACCAGCAATGTACAAGTGTACCCTTTTCCCCACATCCTCGCCAGCACTTGTTGTTGTTTGACTTCATAATGGCTGCCAATCTTACTGGAGTGAGATGGTATCTTAGGGTGGTTTTGATTTGCATTTCTCTGACTGCTAGAGATGGTGAGCATTTTTTCATATACTTGTTGATTGACGGTATGTCCTCCTCTGAGAAGTGTCTGTTCAGGTCCTTGGCCCATTTGTTGATTGGGTTGTTTGTTATCTTATTGTCTAATTTTTTGAGTTCTTTGTATACTCTGGATACTACGGCTCTATCTGAAGTGTGAGGAGTAAAGATTTGTTCCCAGGATGTGGGCTCCCTATTTACCTCTCTTATTGTTTCTTTTGCTGAGAAAAAACTTTTTAGTTTGAGTAAGTCCCATTTGTTGATTCTAGTTATTAACTTTTGTGCTATGGGTGTCCTGTTGAGGAATTTGGAGCACGATCCCACCGTATGTAGATCGTAGCCAACTTTTTCTTCTATCAGATGGCGTGTCTCTGATTTGATATCAAGCTCCTTGATCCATTTTGAATTAACTTTTGTGCATGGCGAGAGAAAGGGATTCAGTTTCATTTTGTTGCATATGGATTTCCAGTTTTCCCAGCACCATTTGTTGAAGATGCTATCCTTCCTCCATTGCATGCTTTTAGCCCCTTTATCAAATATAAGATAGTTGTAGTTTTGTGGATTGGTTTCTGTGTCCTCTATTCTGTACCATTGGTCCACCCGCCTGTTTTGGTACCAGTACCATGCTGTTTTTGTTACTATTGCTCTGTAGTATAGTTTGAAGTCTGGTATCGCTATACCGCCTGATTCACACATCCTGCTTAGCATTGTTTTTGCTATTCTGGGTCTTTTATTTTTCCATATGAATTTCATGATTGCTTTCTCTATTTCTATAAGAAATGCCGTTGGGATTTTGATTGGCATTGCATTAAACCTATAGAGAACTTTTGGTAATATCGCCATTTTGATGATGTTAGTTCTGCCTATCCATGAACAGGGTATATTTTTCCATCTTCTAAGATCTTCTTCTATTTCTCTCTTTAGGGTTCTGTAGTTTTCATTGTATAAGTCTTTCACCTCTTTTGTTAGGTTGATTCCCAAGTATTTTATTTTTTTTGAAGATATTGTGAATGGAGTGGTTGTCCTCATTTCCATTTCAGAGGATTTGTCGCTGATATACAGGAATGCCTTTGATTTATGCGTGTTGATTTTATATCCTGCCACTTTGCTGAATTCATTTATTAGCTCTAATAGTTTCTTTGTAGACCCTTTTGGGTCTGCTAGGTATAGAATCATGTCACCTGCAAATAGTGATAATTTAAGTTCTTCTTTTCCTATTTTTGTGCCTTTAATTTCTTTCATCTGTCTAATTGCTCTGGCCAGTGTTTCGAGAACTATGTTGAACAGAAGTGGTGAGAGAGGGCATCCCTGTCTTGTTCCAGATTTTAGAGGGAATGCCTTCAATTTTTCTCCATTCAGAATGATGCTAGCCTGAGGCTTAGCATAGATTGCTTTTACAATATTGAGGTATGTTCCTGTTATCCCTAGTTTTTCTAGAGTTTTGAACATAAAGGGATGCTGTACTTTGTTGAATGCTTTTTCCGCATCTATCGAGATGATCATATGGTTCTTATTTTTAAGTCTATTGATGTGGTGAATAACATTTATTGATTTCCGTATATTGAACCAGCCTTGCATCCCAGGGATGAATCCTACTTGATCATGGTGCACAATTTTTTTGATATGTTTTTGTATCCGATTTGCCAGAATTTTATTGAGGATTTTTACATCTAGGTTCATTAGAGATATTGGTCTGTAGTTTTCTTTCTTTGAAGTGTCTTTATGTGGTTTAGGTATCAGGGTGATGTTGGCCTCGTAGAATGAATTTGGAAGTTATCCCTCTTTTTCTATTTCCTGAAGTAGCTTGAAAAGTATTGGTATTAGTTCCTCTTTAAAGGTTTTGTAAAATTCTGCTGTATACCCATCCGGTCCTGGGCTTTTCTTAGTTGGCAGTCTTTTGATGGTTTCTTCTATTTCCTCAATTGATATTGGTCTGTTTAGGTTGTCTATATCCTCCTGACTCAATCTGGGCAGATCATATGACTTAAGAAATTTATCTATGCCTTCACTATCTTCTAATTTATTGGAGTATAAGGATTCAAAATAATTTCTGATTATCTTCTGTATTTCTGAAGTGTCTGTTGTGATATTGCCTTTTTCATCCCGTATGCTAGTAATTTGAGTTCTCTCTCTTCTTCTCTTCGCTAGCATGGCTAAGGGTCTGTCGATTTTGTTTATTTTTTTCAAAGAACCAACTTTTAGTTTTGTCAATTTTTTCAATTGTTTCTTTTGTTTCGATTTCATTAATTTCAGCTCTGATTTTAATTATTTCTTGCTTTCTACTTCTTTTGCTGTTGTTTTGCTCTTCTTTTTCTAGGATTTTGAGATGAAGTATGAGATCATTTATTTGTTGGTTTTTTCTTTTTTTAAGGAATGAACTCCAAGCAATGAATTTTCCTCTTAGAACTGCTTTCAATGTGTCCCATAGATTCCGATATGTTGTGTCTGTTTTCATTTATCTCTAAGAATTTTTTAATTTCCTCCTTGATGTCTTCTATAACCCATTGATCATTCAGTAACCTATTGTTCATTCTCCAAGTGATGTATGCTTTTTCCTCCCTTCTTTTATCGTTTATTTTCAGTTTCATTCCATTATGATCAGATAAGATGCATGGTATTATCTCTACTCCTTTATATTGTCTAAGAGTTGCCCTGTGACATAATATATGATCTATTTTTGAGAAGGATCCATGTGCTGCTGAGAAAAAAGTGTAACTGCTTAATGTTGGGTGGTATATTCTATATATGTCAATTAAGTCTACGTTATTAATTGTGTTATTGAGTTCTATAGTTTCCTTATTCAACTTTTGTTTGGAAGATCTGTCCAGTGGCGAGAGAGGTGTGTTGAAGTCTCCCATGATTATTGTATGGTGGTCTATTAGACTCTTGAACTTGAGAAGAGTTTGTTTGATGAACATAGCTGCACCATTGTTTGGGGCATATATATTTATGATTGTTATGTCTTGTTGGTGTATGGTTCCCTTAAGCAGTATGTAGTGTCCCTCTTTATCCCTTTTGATTAACTTTGGCTTGAAATCTATTTTATTTGATATGAGTATGGACACTCCTGCTTGTTTCCGAAGTCCATATGAGTGATATGATTTTTCCCAACCTTTCACCTTCAGCCTATGTATGTCTTTTCCTATCAAATGCATCTCCTGTTGGCAGCATATTGTTGGGTCTTGTTTTGTGATCCATTCTACTAGCCTGTGTCTCTTACTTGGTGAGTTTAAGCCATTAACATTTAGGGTTATTATTGAGATATGGGTTGTTCTTCCAGCCATATTTGTTTATTTCTGTTACTAAACATGGTTTGTTTTCCTCTTTGATTATTTTCCCCCCCCCTTTACTGTCCTACCTCCCACTGTTGGTTTTCATTGTTATTTTCCATTTCCTCTTCCTGTAATGTTTTGCCGAGGATGTTTTGAAGAGATGGTTTTCTAGCTGCAAATTCTTTTAACTTTTGTTTATCGTGGAAGGTTTTAATTTCATCTTCCATCCTGAAGCTTAATTTCACTGGATACACAATTCTTGGTTGGAACCCATTTTCTTTCAGTGTTTGAAATATGTTATTCCAGGATCTTCTAGCTTTCAGAGTCTGTGTTGAAAGATCAGCTGTTATCCTGATTGGCTTACCCCTAAATGTAATCTGCTTCCTTTCTCTTGTAGCTTTTAAAATTCTCTCCTTATTGTGTATGTTGGGCATCTTCATTATAATGTGTCTAGGTGTGGATCTCTTATGATTTTGCACATTCGGCGTCCTGTAGGCTTCTAGGATTTGGGATTCTGTCTCATTCTTCAAGTCTGGGAAGTTTTCTCGTATTATTTCATTGAATAGATTGCTCATTCCTTTGGTTTTGACCTCTATACCTTCCTGTATCCTAGTGACTCTTAAGTTTGGTCTCTTAATGTTATCCCATATTTCTTGGATGTTCTGCTCATGGTTTCTTAACAGTCTTGCTGAGCTGTCTATGTTCTTTTCAAGTTGAAATACTTTGTCTTCATTGTCTGATGTTCTATCTTCTAAGTGTTCTACTCTGCTGGTAGTATTCTCCATTGAGTTTTTAAGTTGGTTTATTGCTTCCTGCATTTCTAGGATTTCTGTTTGTTTGTTTTTTATAACCTCTATCTCCCTGTATAGTTGATCCTTTGCTTCCTGGATTTGTTTGTGTAATTCATTGTCGAAGTGATCTTTCATTGTCTGATTTTGCAGTCTAATGTCTTCCTTGATACTCCAGATCATCTGAAGCATGTATATCCTGAATTCTTTATCTGACATTCCATCTGCTGCAGCTGTTACCTCTTCTAAAGTTGAGTTGACCTGCATTGCTTGTGCCCCTTTCTTTCCTTGTCTTTTCATACTGCTTGTGTTTCTTTCTGCTTGGTGAAACTGTTGTGTTTTTGAAATGTTTTTTTCCCCTATATATTTATGTTGCTCTTGTATAGTTGAAAAGTCTCCCTTGCAGGGTCGGGCGGCGGTCTGCCTACCTTGCAGGCGCGGGCGGCAGCTCTGCTCTGCCCCTACTCCAATTAGGGTGACGAGTGTACCACGCCGGCAGGCCACCGGGCCTGATCCGCCTGTCGGTTACAGGTCTGCCTACCCTGCAGGCGCGGGCGGCGGCTCTGCTCTGCCCCCCCTCCAATTGGTGTGACTTGTCTACCACACCCGCGGACCCCTGGGCCTGTTCCGGGCACGGGCGAAGGCTCTGCTCTGCTCCTACTCCAATTGGGGTGTCGTGACTACCACGCCGGCAGGTCGCTGGGCCTGTTCCTGGCGCGGGCAGCGGCTCTGCTCTGCCCCACTCCAATTGGGGCGACGTGTGTACCACGCTGGCAGGCCGCTGGGCCTGACCCGCCAGTCTGTCGCAGGTCTGCTTACCTTGCAGGCGCAGGCGGCGGCTTTTCCCTGCCCCTCCTACCACGCCCGCGTACCACTGGGTCGCCGGTCTGCCCACCTTGCGGGCGCGGGTGGCGGCTCCGCTCCGCCCCCTCTCCAATTGGGGTCACGCGACCACCACGCCAGCGAGCCGTTGGGCCTGCTCCGGGCCCGGGTGGCCGCCCGGCTCGTCCCCTCTGGCTCGAAGACAAAGCGAGAGAGACTCGGGTGTCTGTGACTCACCCTCCCTACCAGGAGACCAACTGTTTCTGTCGCTGCTGGTATTGATGAAGTTCTCTCATCCGCCGCTTTCTGATGACATCATATCTCTGCCATGTTGGTATCCTATGCGAATGGCAGCACTTCGTTCCCTTTGCCGGGTGAGCAAAGCAACTGGTGAGTCCTGACCCGCCCTCACAGGCCCTGTCTCAGTCCTGTTGCCACTGCCCACGAAGGCTCGGTTGGTATTTACCTCCACAGTACTCAGCAGGACCCGGACCGAGAAGCAGTTTCCGCGGGCTCCTTAGCCCTGGGCCAGAGCAGTTCCGGGAGCCGGAACTCAGCCTCTCCGTGCTCGGTGTATGCTCCGATAAGAGCAGGCTCCAAGAAGCAGTCTCCGCGGGTCATCTAGCACTGAGCCTGAGTAATCTGTCTGCAAGCCGCAGGTGAATGGCAGCCTGAAATTACCTGTTCTATGGCTGAATGAGCTGCAGTCAGTCGAAAACAGGGATGGTGACGTCAGCTCTCCAAGATGGTGGCCGCTGGCCTCCTCTGTGATCTGACCAGTGTGGAGAACCGAATTGGACCGCTTCCTTCCCCCGTCTCGAACCCAGAATTCAGCACTGAGTACGGTGCTTGCACGGCTGGCAGAAACTGCAGCACTGTATCCCTGCGTCGCTATCTCTTCGTTTCCCAGCGCGCGCTGCAGACTCTAGCCGCGGGGCGATTTGCTGAGTAAGCAGTGTTACCCTCCGTGCGACAAATCTCTCGCGTTTGAGTCCCCGCAGCCTATCCTCGTGTGATGGAAATCCTTCCTCCAGGTTCCGGAGCACCCCACTATTGCTGGAAATTCCTAACAAGATAGCCTTTAGCAGTCCTGACTCATCATTCTCCCACACAGTGACACGGCACATGGGGGCAATGCACTCCCCTCGCCGCCATCTTCTAAATTTTACTTTTATGCCAACTCCTTATCAGTGGTATTGCTAAGGAGGATTAAATTCTCTCTGCAAAATGCCTTTGCTCATTTTTGGGGGGTGTAACCATTGTCTGTCTTTTGGAGTATTCTTCCCATAGTGTGAAAAGAGGAAGGGGCTTAAACTCTTTTCTTTTTATTAAGAATAACTTACAAATTAGAGTCTATGCTGAAAATTCTTTCTCCCCATTGGACAGAAAATGCTGCCTTTCAGCTTTCTGTGTCACACTGTAAACTATTCTGGGTACTTGGAGTGTTAAAGATTTTATGGTTTTACTACTTTCTGCCTGTACCCATTTAGGCCACACAAGCTAATAACTGTTGGCATAATTTTCCAAGTGAAATATTTTTGTATGTGCTCCAAATAGAGTACTTTTTTGGATTTTGACTGGTGTTATTTTTATATTCTAAAAATAAATATTCCACCTTTGTCCCTGCATGGGGCTCCTATTCTTTTTTCCAGTGCAGTTTCTAGCCAATGTTCATTAGAAGGTTAGTGGTGCATGCCTATAATCCCAGTGACTCAGGAGGCTGAGGCAAGTTTGAAGTCAGCCTCAGCAGCTTAGCAAGACCCCGTCTCAAATGAAAAATGAAAAAGGAAGGGCTGGGTTTGTAGCTCAGTGATAGAGCACCCCTGAGTTCAATATTCAGTACTGCAGTGGGCCAGGCCAGCATGGGGTGGAGAACCAAAACCATAAAAAGAAATCTAGATATTTCTGTGGGAGAACAGCCAGCAAACTTTTGCTGCTTCTCAGTAAGTATAATACTACAAATACAAATATATTTTTCAGTGAATTGATTATTTTAATCAGCCTATTTATAAGCATTTAAGCTTTTAAAATGTCAAGAAAGTAAAATTATTTTTTTTAACAAAACTGATCATTGTCACTTGTAGAGAATTATAACTGCTTATTTTTTCTAGGGAATGTTGTTACAGACACACACAAAAAAATGACAATGCTTCTCTCAGTTATTTTAGTCTGATCTTCAAGGTCACGAGATCCATCAAGAAACATCTATATAACTGCAGAAAATCACATCCCTGACTGCCCCTCAACACATTTGCTTTCCCCAAGGGAGGAGGATCATTCCCATCAGGTTCCATAAGAGCATAGCACTGCACTTACATAGTGGACACTATGAAGCAGAACTCCTGTCTGGTGGAGGGTAACAAATATCATTACAATGCTAACCACCAATAATAGGGGTCCAGATACTTCCACAAGCTGCATATGAGTTGCAGTTTTACTAATTGGCGGAGTCCAACAAGACATAATGTACTCAAATGGACAGGCATTTCCATCTTATTTGAAGATGTTACATTCCCTAGGATCCAGGCTGTTTAAGGTAGTTATTCTTGAGAACTAAAGCGGGAAAGGGTAGGAGAACTGGGTTTGCCAAAAGCCACCCAGAGAATTATCTTTCAGACACATTTCTGGAATGCGTTGGTGGCTCTCAATGAACCCTTTAACTGATGCCCTCATGGATGGCAGAATTGTATACAACATTCCCTAGCTCCCCTCTGGCTACAGTGATTTCTGGTGGTAGGCTACTGACTCAAGCTGAACAAGGCTTCTTCCCAGGGAATTTGTAAGTAGGGATGGCAGCAGAGAGAGAAAGAGTCTATCCATGTGGCTGGAATTATACAAAGTAAATATGGAAGCTGTGGCTACCATCTGTTAGTAGCCTATGGCTCAAATGACTGAGAAAGCCAGAATACTGAGGGGAAAAATGAAGTGAGAAACAAAGTGAGCTTTCTCTCTGAGCTTTTGCTGACCTTTCTATCCCATCCCAGCTCTGCTGATATGCCTGACTACTTACATTCTGTTTGGCTCAGTGAGGTACCCCTATTTTCTTATAATTTCCCCATTTTAACCTAAAATAGTTCAAGTTGTTTTCTAAACAAAAACACCCCGAGAATCCTGAGGGCTGGATGTTGTTGCCTTCAAAACCTTCAGTAAGGCAGTTGTTTCTCCAGTTACCTTGTGATGTTCACACTGCATTTTCTTTAGTGATGTGTTCCACTTATCAATCCTGCTAAGCAAGAAAAAAGAGGAAAGATGCTTGAAGGAAAATTGGAAGAACAGAACTGAATTTAAATCTAACCACATTACTTATTCATGATTTGACTTTAAACCAGTTTCTTAAGCTCTCTGTGCCTTCATTTATTTATATGTTAATATCTGCCTTATAGGACTGATTAAATATAAAATAGTTATGTCAAAATTCTAGAATAGGGTAATGTACACAGTAGGCACTTAACAGGTGATGGCTACAAATAAAAGTGGCATGGTGACCTATAAACATTTAAGGATGCCAGGTGCAGTGGTGCTGAGGCAGGAGGATCTTAAGTTTGAGGCCAGCCTTAGTAACTTATCAAGAACCTGTCTCAAAATTTTGAAAATAATAATAATCAAAAGATCTGGGAATGTAAGTCAATGTTAATGGCCCTGGGCCCAATCCCCAATATCAAAAAACAAAAAACACAAAGCAAAACAAAAAACATTTATGGATTATGGCTTTTGACCTAGTCACTGTGATGACATTATCACTTGGTATCCATTGACAGAGATAAGGCTCTTATCCCAGTAAGCAATGAGATAAATATTTAATTTAGATGATTTTCTGTTAACAACTCTGCAATGAATATCCTTATAACAAAATATTTGTGCATGTATCTATTCTCTTATGATAAGTTAAAGCCCAGGTATATTGTTCTGGCTTTTAGTGCCTACTGCTAACATTCCTTCCAAAAACTACACATAGTTATACCTCTACCAGCAGTGTATGTTTACATATCAGTGTTGCAGCTGAATAGTTGTTTCTCAAATCCATTCTCCTTTTATTCCATAAGAATTGACTTTAGCTGTACACATGGCTGCCCAGGCTGACTACATCTCCCAGCCTCCCTTGCCAGTAAATATGTCCATGAAACTTAAGTTCTTACCATTGAATCATGAGATTGCACAACTTCCATATTGTTTACTTAAAAGAAAACTTCTTATCCAGTCTTTTTATTTCTCCCTTCCTACAGAATGGAACTCAAACCCTACTTGAACCACATAAATAAGGACAATATTGTAGGGGATTACAAAACAGAAAGATCAAAGGACCTAGAGAATTTGAATGACTTCTGTTAAGTAGAACCTGCTGGCATGGCAGCTTGAAGCATTTATCTTTGATCTGGTGTATGAGATGCCTTTTTTGCTGCAGTATCTCAGTTTATCTTTTTTTTTTTTTTTTTTTTTTTTTTGGTACTAGGGATTGAACCCAGGGGCACTAACCACAGAGCCACATCCCCAGCCCTTTTTAGTTTTTATTGTGAGACAAGGTCTTGTGAAGTTGCTTAGGGCCTCCCTAAATTGTTGAGGATGGTTTTGAACTTGTGATCTTCCTGTCTTAGCCTCCTGAGCCAATGAGATTATAGGTGTGCACTACTGCCCCCAGCTTAGCCTTTATCTGAAAAGCAAGAAGGAATTATAACATCTTTTATTAATATCTGTATTAGGGTTCTCTAGAGGAACAGAATCAACAGGAAGTATAATTATAAGAAGGGGAGTTATTAGACTGGCTTATGCAACCAGAAGCTGGATAGTCCACGATGGCCATCTGCAGGCTGGAGAGCTAGAAGAACTCATAGCTGCCCAGCTCAAGAGGCGGAAGCCCCAGTCTAACAGAAGGCTTCTAGAAACTCCCTAGAGAATCACTGGCAGAGTCTGCTTTGGAAGAGTAAAGAAGTGAGGGTCCAATATCCTCGCAGCAGCAATTAAGAACCCATTCAAGAAGAATCCAGCTTGCATCTGCTCCTGCTTCCTTGTTCTTCCAACTTTTATTCTATCTAAACTACCATCCTATTGGATGGTGCTGCACATGCTTAGGGAGGGTCTCCACATCAGTTAGCTATCCCACATGCCAATCATTTCTCGACATACATTCATTGACACACACAGGAGCCTCTTTAATCATCAGCATCTCTTGATCCAATCAAGTTGACAATTCAAATTAACCATTAAGATAAGTAATTTTGTCCTTTGGTGTACTAATTAGTTTTACACAATGAGCAGGTTACAGATGACTGCTTCCTCCATAACAACCCAAACATTTACATGTTCAATTATTTCATGTATTAATAAATATTATTCACATGTGCATTAAGAAAATTTTCCTCCACTGTAAAAGTGCAGTGGTTTCAGTGCCAATCACTCTACCCTTCCTCTCTACAACAGTTCTTTAGTGTTAATGCACAGCATATCTTTCCTCACAGCAAGCTATTGAATTTCAAGTAATATAATTAAACTAAGCAGATTTGAGCAAATACACTTCAATTCTTTTGTTTGTTTATTTCCAAGTCTGAACTTGCAGTTGATATTTTATAAATATTTTGTAGGATTATAAGTCAGATTTCTAGAGAGTTAAATTAGTTGTACAATCCATTATGAAGAATGTAGTCATTTTTATAAAAACAACTCCCTTAGCTGGGTACAGTGGCACTCGCCTGTAATCTCAATGACTCTGGAATCTGAGGCAGGAGGATTGAGAGTTCAAAGCCAGCCTCAGCAACAGTGAGGCACTAAGCAATTCAGTGAGACCCTGTCTCTAAATAAAATATGAAAAAGGATTAGGAATGTGGCTCAGTGGTTGAGTACCCCTGAGTTCAATCCCCAGTCCCCCTCCCCCGACCAAAAAAAACCCAACTCTCTTAGTATTGTAGTGGGCCCCATGTTAATTTTTTCTTTCCTATGTTCACTTGTGGAAGCTTTTAATATATTATATTGTTATACTATTATTATGCATAAATGTTGGATTACACTAGAGAGCTCCTAGATTATACATGAATGGCTCTAGAAAAAAATGAATATTGAGTATTTGTGCAAACTATTTCTAAATAGGTGTCTAATATTTTATATTAAATAAATGTTAAATTGTTCTGTGATTAACACCTTTGTTCCTTTTCGGACGGATCATAGTTCTGTGCTATTGTCCATTTTCTGGATATTCATTTATTTTATATAGTTCTATGGTTATTTATTGTGGAAAAGTAAATCCATTATTTTGTCTTGGCAGAACTAGAAATTTCTATGAAATTCTGAGTCCTTTTTTTTTTTTTTCACCTTAATGCTATATTATAGGGATTGTCTTACAATAAATAAATATTCAGGAATCAAGAAAGTCCTAAGAAGTGGATCATATTATTGAACATCTTTATGTTGCAGTTCATTGATCCTCCACCATAATGGTAACCATGATTACATTTTTCTTCTTTCTTCTCCTGCAACCACCAACTCTTCAGCTTCTTCCCTGTTTATGTACTACAAGTCTTCTCCTTTCTTGTAACTTTGGTCTGTTGTAAACTTACAATAGCATCTCTTTATAAATCCTTTCAGCATTAACTTCAGATCCTATTAACTCATCCTCTGTATGCCACATTGGAACTCTTGAAGAGGCAACCTGATCACTATCCTTGTCCCTCTTTAGAAGGAAATTTTTGAACCAAGGGTTTTTTTTTTTCCCCCAGCTATGTCAGGGAAAGCAAGTAGGAAGAGATGGGATTAAGATGACCATCCAAGATTGCTTATTCATCAGGGACTGTGGCCACAGAAGTTCTGCTAGAAGGAGCAATGGATGTGGCAGTCACTGAAATTGGCCAAAAGCAATAATTTATTTATACATCTATCTCTCTTTCTAAATGTAAATTTTTTGAGGGGACACATTTTAGATATTCTTTAATGTATTAGTGTTCAGTACATTGCCTTGGCGTGTAGCAAATTAAATTTTATTGAATGAAAGAAGGAATTGATGAATGGCTATCTTGACTACTCAATTAAGCCATTAACTTCCTTGATTGGCTCTAGAATTTAACATAGATCCTTAAAATGAGCAAATCACAGCACGACTTTGGGGATTGTTTTAAAAAGTAACTGAAGGGTTGAGGATATAGTTTAGTGGTAAAGCACTTGCCTAGCATATGCAAGGCCCCAGGTTCAATCTCTAGTACTGGGGTAGGGGGAGTCTGGGGATGGTGATGCAGCTCAGTGATACAGTACCCCTGGGTTCAATCCCCAGTAATACAGAGGTGGGGGGAGGAGAGAGAGAGAGAAACTGGGCACTACGGTACATACCTGCAATCTTAGTGACTCAGGAGGCTGAGGCAGGATGATTTCAAGTTCAAGCCAGCCTCAGCAATTTAGTGAGACCCTGTTTCAAAATAAAGAGAAAAAAGACTGGGGGATGTAGATCAGTGGTAGAGTGCCACTGGATTCAATCCCCAGCACTGCAAAAAAAAAAAAAAAAAGTAACTGAAGCGCTTATAGAATTTTGTTTTAATGATTTTAATTAGCATCAGTATCAATTCTTAGTCTGTACATAACATTTCTTGAATGACTTGCAATAAGAATTTGTCTTCCCATGCATCTTAAACACCTCCCTCAAAAGAATGTTTAAAAGTACTAATTTAGATTGGTTTTCCTTAATGTGTGTGAATAATATTTTATAGCAGTTTTGAGATAAGAATTACTTTGTACAAAAGAGTAGATATATGCTTAATTATTTGTTGATATCCTTTGAACCTAGTGTGTCATTGACCTGAAACTGGAGAGGGGTTGGTTTGCATCATGGAGAATTTAATTGTCCCTATGGTAACACAGAGCCTTCTTGCCTGCCACTTCTTCCCACATCCTTATTATATTTAAAGTAAGGAATCATTATTTACTTCGTATTTCATATTATATGTCTTACAGGACTTGCATTCCTAAATCAGGCATTCTTATACTTAAAACATTGCCATAGTAATGATAAAAATAGTGATTATAAGTAATATCTTATGAAATGAATAACGATCTGATAATGTACCAGCATTTTAGGATTCAAAAATTTCCCACTGGGCTCAATGGCACATACCTGTAATCCAGTGGCTCAGGAAGCTGAAACAAGAGAATCGTGAGTTCAAAGCCAGCCTAAGCAATGGTGAGGCACTAAACAACTCAGTGAGACCCTGTCTCTAAATAAAATACAAAATTGGGCTGGGGATGTGGCTCAGTAGTCAAGTACCCCTGAGTTTAAGAACCAAAAAAAAAAAAAAATTCCCCCTCAATTTTGCATCATAATGATCAATTAAAACATATATACTCAACCAACAAACTGATGATTCTTTTTTTTTCTTCTTTTTTTTCCCCAGTACTGGGAACTGAATCTAGGGATGCTGCACCACTGAGCGATATCCCCAGGCCTTTTTAAATTTTTTATGACAGGGTCTCTCCAAGTTGTTCAGGCTAATCTAGAACTTCCAATCCTCCTGCCTCAGCCTCCCAAGTAGCTGGGATTACAGGTGAATACCACTATGCCCAGCACTGAAAAAGAACATTTAAGAATTTGTTTGGGGCTGGGGCTGTAGCTCAGTTGGAGAGTGTTTGCCTCGCAGGTGTGAGGCCCTGAGTTGGATACTCAGCACCACATAAAAATAAATAAATAAAAATAAAGATATTGTGTCTATCTACTAGTAAAAAAATAAAAATAAAAAAATAATTTGTTTACCTATAATCCCAGTGACTCAGGAGAATGAGGCAGGAGGATCACAAGTTCAAACCCAGCCTCGACAATTTAGTGAGGCCTTGAGCAACTCAGTGAGACCCCGTCTCTAATAAAATATATTTTTAAAAGGGCGGGAGCTGTGGGTTGGTGGTTAAGCATCCCTGGTTTACAGTCCCTGTTACAAATCCCTGGTACTGAGGCAGAAGAATCCCTAGTTCAAGGCCAACCTGGGCAATTTGGCAAGACTCTAAAAAAAAAAGAAAAGAATCTCATAGTTTGTCTTCTCATGGTTGATTATGTATTTACAGTACATGTACATATAGGGTCAGTGGACAGAGAGAGTGAGATATAGAGACCCCGCCCCAATACATTTTGTTCTGTATCCCAATATTTGTGTTTGGTTAATAGATTGTGAATATCTTTCCAAATATATTAACTATGGGATCATTTTTGTTGAATAGCATACATGTTCTGTTAAATGAATTTACCATACTTTATTTGACCAGTCCTCCTTTTGTTAGACAGTTTTTTTTAATTTTTCACTAATATCAAATACAAACCAAAGAGAAAGAAGAAAGAAAAAAATGGGGGTGGGAAGGAAGAAATTGCAGCAAACAACTTAAGACACACATGGTTGATTATTTTCTTTGGCATAGATTTCCCTCAGTATTATTTTTGAAATGCAATTGCTAGTTAAAAAGTATACACTTAGCCAGACATAGTGGATTACACCTGAAATCTCAGTTATTCAGGAGGCTGAAGCAGGAGGATCACAAGTTCAAGGCCAGCCTGGACAATTTAGCAAGACCCTATCTCAACATAAAAGAGAGAGTTGGAGATGTATTTCAGTTGTAGAGAGCTTACCTAGAATGTGTGAAGCCCAGAAATTGATCCCTTGTACCCCCACCCCACAAAAGTATATAATCTTTAGACATTTTGTTAAAGAGTCCTCCAGATCAGATGTAGTATCTTCTCTAATGCTGGATAATATTTCTTAATATAATCCTTACCAATTAGGCAAAAATGATGTTTTGTGTTTTTGATTATTGATAAAAATGGAAAAAAATCATTTTTATTCCTTCTTTTCTGACTTACCCATAGAAGTCTGTTGCCCATTTCTTTTTTTTAATTGATTTTATTTTTTAAATATAGGACAGTGGAATGCATTACAATTCTTATTACACATATAGAGCACAATTTTTCATATCTCTGTTTGTATATAAAGTATATTCACACCAATTCATATCTTCATACATGTACTTTGGATAATGATGTCTATCACATTCCACCGTAATTGCTAACCCCCTGCCCGCTCCCTTCCCCTCCGACCCCTCTGCCCTATCTAGAGTTCGTCTATTCCTCACATGCTCCCGCTCCCTACCCCATTATGAGTCAGTCACCTTATATCAGAGAAAACGTTTTATTTGGCTGGTTTTTGGGGATTGGCTAACTTCACTTAGCATTATTTTTCTCCAACACCATCCATTTACCTGCAAATGCCATGATTTTATTCTTTTACTGCTGAGTAACATTCCATTGTGTATATATGCCTCCATTTGCCCATTTCTATTTTCAGCTATTTTTCTTTTGCTTATTGATTTTAACTAACTCTTTGACTCTTTTTATTCCTCTCAGTTTGGCATTATACCCTTTGAATTTTTTTTTTTTTTTTTTTTGGTGATTTCTGAAGCACAGATTTTAGTTTTTTAGGTATTTAAAAACTCAGTCTTTTGCTTTATATTTCATGTAATATAATTTCAATTCCCAAGATCATATACTTCTTTTCTGTGTTTTCTTCCAGTAAGTCTATGGTTTCATTTTTATACTAAAATCTTTAAATTGAGTGTGGTGATACACATCTGTAATCCCAGCAACTCAGGAGACTGAGGCAGAGGATCCCTAGTTCAAGGCCAACCTGGGCAATTTGGCAAGACCCTAAAAAACAAACAAAGACAACTTTCATCCACCAGGAATTTTATTTTGGAATATGGTGGGGTTTTTTCCCCTCAAAATAATTGGCCAATGGTCCCTTCATTTGTTGTATAATTTATACTTTCCTCACTGATTATGAAGGCCACTTTTGTTATCTATCTACTTGATTTTGAATACCATTGAAGTTCAATGAGAAACTATAAAGATGCTTTGTAGATTTAATCATTTCCCCTGTTTTGGTTGTCTGAGACTTCTTCTAGAGCTGTTTTCTTTTTTGTTGTTTTGATTTTTTTCGTACCAGGAATTGAATCTAGAGGCACTTAACCACTGAGCCACATCCCCAGCCCTTTTCTACATATATATTTTTAGAGACAGGGTCTTGTTAAGTTGCTGAGGCTGACTTTGAACTTGAAATTCTTCTGCCTCAGCCTCCCAAGCCACTGGGATTACAGGCATGCGCCACTGCACCTGGCCTAGAGTTGTTTTGACCAATAGTTGTCTAGAGAGTGAAAAAGTGACAGAAACATATTGAATGAATGTTTCTTAAGTCAGGAAATATTGCAAATATTATTATTAGTAGTAGTAGTGGTAGTAGTAGTAGTAGTAGTAGGGATTGAACCCAGAGGCACTTTACCTCTGAGTTATATCCCAGCCCTTTTTCTTATTTTTTATTTTGAGACAGGCTATTACTAAGTTGCTGTGGGCCTTGTTAAGTTGCTTACATTGACCTCAAACTTGCAATCATTCTGCCTCAGTCTCCCCAGTTGCTGGAATTACAGGCATGTGCCACCACACCTACCCAGCAGAGGAAATACTATATTTTATAACAATGTCAGTGCTAATGTAGACTTGTGAAATATTCTAATTCAATTACTTTTCTAAAGCTACACAACTGGGGTATAATGGCATATACCATTATGATTGTAATTTGCTTGATAAGCCAATAAAATATTCTTAATGAATTATAGGTGATTTGTGCATAAATGTATATATTTGCCATCATTATTCAGAAGCTAAATATTATTTATGAATTTAAACTGCTCAACACTTAATATTCATGGGTAACCGTATGCATGTGACCACTTAGTAGATCTTGAAGCTAAATGTAGCTGGCATGGTGGCAAAGACCTGTAATTCCAGTTACTTGGGAGGCTGAAGAAGGAGGACAACAAGCTTGAAGATGGCCTTAGCAACTTAGCAAGAAACTTGCCTCAAAATATTTTTTAAAAGGTGGGGGGAAGGGGTGCTGGAGAAGTAGCTCAATGGTAGTGTACCCCTAGGTTCAATCCCCAGTACCACAAAAATAAAAAAAAAATTAAATGTGTTGGTTCATGTTTTTCAAAACAATCAGTTATACCACAGAAATTGAAATTGTTATTCTTTTTTTTTTTTTTTTTGTACCGGGCACTTAACCACTGAGGCATACCCCCAACCCCTTTTTATATTTTATTTAGAGACAGGGTTTCACTGAATTGCTTAGTGCCTCGCTAAATTGCTGAAGCTGACTTGGAACTCATGATCTTCTTATCTCCCCACTGCACAGTCTATTGAGAATATCTATCTACCTCTTCCTCTCCATGACTGGTTGTTACTATTTAATTTGAAGCTGCAAACACATAGAGAAACAGCTGTGTGAAGAATGGATTTATCTTTATGCTTAAGTTGTCCCTTTCTTCCAAACAAAGCAATGATCCTAATTTTGGTTTTGTGATGGTGGTAGATTTGATGGTGAACACTGAAAATTGGGATTTGGGAACAATGATTTTCTCAATTACTTTGCCTATAATTTAGCCATAATTAAGCCACTTACCATTAGGTACTCCTGAAAAATACTATAATTGGTAAGTTAATTATTATCTTATTGTGATAAATGTTGGCCTTAACTATGAAAATGACTTAGATCAAATCATATAACCAAGCTTAGTAAATCTGCAGAATTGTATATTAGGTCAACACAAAGATTGATATATGTAACTCACTCTTCTTCCCCTACATTCCAATAACACAGTTTTGGACATATTTTGGTGCATTTGGTATGTTAAAAATGGCACTTGCTATAAAAAATCAGAATTAAGTCCTTTGTGTGAGCCTAACTAAAAAAAACGAGCTGTGGGCTGGGGTTGTGGCTCAGTGGCAGAGCGCTTGCCTAGCACCTGTGAGACACTGGGCTCGATTCCCAGCACCACATAAAAGTAAACAAATAAAGGTATAAAAAACATTTTAAAAAGAAAAAAAGAATTGCACTGTGATTACCAAGAAAACATCAGGTGAATTGCTTGGGTAGTCTCTCTAAAGACTGTTCTTTTCCCAGTGCTCATTTACAGTGCTGAAAACAAGCCAGGTAGCTGGGGAATTCAGCCTGAAAAGAGGCTTATTTTCCCCTCCTAAGAGACAGTTTTAATTTTATCTCTTGGCTCATATTATAAAGTATGGCTATCCTCCAAATCAGCATTTGAGGATAATTTAAAAAAAAAAAAGTTTCTTCCTTCCTTCCCCAGGATCGTGCTTTCAGTAGTCTATTGAGAATTTCTATCTACCTTTTCCTCTCCATAGGTCTTTCATAGATCCAGTCTCATTTCACCTACTCTGACTTCCTGTTCTGCAACCTGAATCTCCTGATTAATTCATTCTACTTATAAAACCCAAACTTTATAAGCTAGGTTTAAGAAAACCAGGTGATATTCTTTCTCTTGGGAGTATTCCTGATTTCTCTCCTGTTCCTTATCTTGCTCCCTTTTGATTGTTCCAGATCTTTTTTTTTTCCTTTCCTTTCCTTATCTGTCTGTCCTCTTCAGTTCACAATCACCACTGTGTTCCCACATGTTAGTCTTGGTGTTCATAGTCCAAGACAAGAGAGGTACATGTGTGAGCCACACACATTGATAACTTCATTTTATGGTTTAGTTCAGATTCTTGTTCTTGGAATATCCACGATCACAAGAATGTGTCCACTGTCCTGTTACCAAATGCTCAGTACTTTTTGTTGAATTAATAAAAATAGCCACCATCATTTTTATTAATCTTTTTTTCTGGGTATACAAAGGGTGCAAAGGGTATGTCCATTTTATACATGAAAAGACTGAACTTAAAAAAAATTAAATAACTTGTTCTTGGTCCCAAAGCCAGTAAAAGTTGAAGAGTTGAGACATGACTTAATCCTGATGGGAAGCCCAGTGCCCACACTAAATCTTCATTCTAACAGGGCAGAGGTAGCATAACATAACTATAAAGAAGAGTCATTCTGGAGTCAGAGAACATGGGTTTAAATCCATGCTTTATTACCTAATAATTTATCTAAAGTCTGTGTTTCAGTTTATCATTTAAAAACTGGAGATAATTTATTGCATAAATATTCATTGGCTACCAGTCATTCCAACTCAGATGTTCTCCAATCTGCTTCAGTTTTACACATTTGATGCTGATGATCACTTATAAAAATAAAAGCTGAGTAAATCACCATATAAGGCAAAGCCCCCAGTCAGATGAGATTTTAGCTACAAGCAAGGAAACTTGGAATGGGTAGTCATACATGCCAGACATGGACTTATTAACAGGAGAGGGAATAGTCTATGTACAATGCTGGAATGTCTGCACATGAACATATTCTCTAGAGAGCCATGCCCTGATTAATTATCAGATTAAATATCCTGTTTCTTTTTCACTTTTAAAATAAGAACTATTACTGTTTTTGTCTCCTTTCTTCCTTTCTGTAGCAATTGTTGCCACCCCTGGCCTCAACAATTATTTTTTGAATGTGCAGGTAGTAATTATACTTAGTTTGTCCATGGATTGCAATGGTGTCCATCATAATCCTGGAAAACACAATACCAAACACCAAAATCCCACAATTGAAATCCCAAACCATTAAAATCCCTGAAATCTAAAATCCCAAATGGTGAAAATCTTAAAATGTTTAGATCATGAAAGCTGAAATCTTAGAAACCTTAAATCCTATGGTAGAAAAGAAAAAACTACAAAAGAAGGGTTGAAAGCCAAAATCCGAAGAAGGAATTGGCCACACAATATAGTTACAATGAAAACTTTAGTTTAAAAATGTGTCATTTGAGGGGCTGGGACTGTGGCTCAGCAGTAGCACACTTGCCTGGCATGTGTGAGGCACTGGGTTCGATTCTCAGCACCACATATAAATAAATAAAGGTCTATCAACAACTAAAAAAAATTTTTTTAAATGTGTCATTTGAGCCAGGCATGGTGGCACACAACTATAATCCCACCAGTTTGGGAGGCTGAGGCAGGAGGATCACAAGTTCAAAGTCTGTCTCAGCAATTTAGTGAGGCTCTAAACAACTTAGCGAGACTCTGTCTCAAAATTTAAAAAAAGAAAGAAATGGTCTAGGGATTATCCCAGTGGTAAAGTATCCCTGGGCTCAATCCCCAGTACCAAAAATGTGTGTGTGTATGTGTGTGTGTGTGAGAGTGAGAGAGAGATTTGTCTGAACTGATGTTTTTTTTCCAGTTTTTATGAAATTCTAGGAGCTGGCTAGGTGCAGTGGTACACCTCTGTAATCCCAGCAACTAAAACAGGCTGAGGCAGGAGGATCCTAAATTGGAGGCCAGACTGGGCAATTTAGGGGGATCTTGTGTCAAAACAAACAAAAAATGGCTAGGGGATGTAGCTGAGAGGCACATGTCCCTAGGTTCAATCCCCAGTACTGTGGGGTGTGGGGGTGGAAGGGGGGAGAAGAAAGGAGAAGGAAGGGGAGGAGGAGGAGAAGAAGAAGAAATCATTCCAGGAACTGTTAATAAATTAAAGCCACAGTTGCCGGAAGAAGCCAGCCAATTTCCTGTCTGGAAAATGACTATGTGCACAATAGGATAATAAGACACACTACATATTGTGGTTGGATCATTAGTATTGTTCCTGACAAATTTGTCATCTATATGAATGCATGTGGAGTGGATTTCTACATACCCAAACAACCAGAATCATGACACAAAAGGTGGGAAAATTTAATAGAGAATGTTTATGTTGGTGTATATCAAATTACAGACTTTCTGAAAAGCAATGCCACATAGAAAATGCACATGAATGTATTCGCCAGAGAGCCATGCCCTGAAAGAAAAAAAGTAGTTATTCATTGTGATGCAAGACTTCAAAATACAATGATTATGAGAAGTAAGCCAGCTCTTATGTATACCTATATGCAAGTGCTCATGATCTATCTCTAGAATAATCCATCCTTCCTTCCTACCTACATGCAAGTGCTCATGATCTATCTCTAGAATAATCCATCCTTCCTTCCTACCTATATGCAAGTGCTCATGATCTATCTCTGGATTCCTCCCCTCCCCTCTCCTTCCCTCCCTCCCCTCTCCTTCTCTCTCTCCCTCCCTTCCTTTTTTCCCCTCCCTTTCTTTCTCCCTCCCCATCTATCTCTGGATAATCCATCCTTCCTTTCTTCCCTCTCTTCCTTCCTATTGAACCCCGGGTGCTCTACCACTGAGCTATATCTCCAGCCCTTTTTAAAAATTTTGAGACAGAGTCTAAGTTGCCCAAGCTGGCCTCAAACTTTCAATCTTCCTGCCTTACCCTCCTTAGTAGCTGGGATTACAGGTGTATGCCATCATGCCTAGCTTTGTAATAAACTGTCTTCATACACCAAGTTTTCTTTTTAGTTATTTAGGGATTTTTCTTCACCATTTGTAATTGTCATTAGTTTTTACAATTCTCTATGCTATGTATTTCATCTTTGCATCATTTCCAATTCTGGAAGTGTAAGTTGTATAAAGGCTTTTAGAGTCCTAATTTGTTTTGTGCAAATTTTTTTGCAAGTTTGACTCCTTAAAAGTGCATTATCACAATATCAACGTTGTATAAAAGCATTGTGTATGTACATAAAAATGTCGAAGTTTCCCTAAAATTGATTCCCTTTTTCTACATCTACATTTGTGAACTATAAAATTTCTAAAGCTCTTGACTTTTTTTGGCAACTACATTTGCACTGGTGACCCACTGGCTTTGAATGATCTCATCAAGATTTAGATTGTTTATCAGTGTTTTAGATGACAGCAGTTATAAAGTTGGGTACACAGGCTTACTAACCATAGTGACATGCATTTATACTTTTCACTTTCTGACTTAAATAAATTTTGGTTTGTCTTGCCACAACTGTTATACCCATGTGACTCTTTTTTAAAAAAAAAATATTTTTAATTGTAGGTGGGTAATATCTTTATTTCATTTTTATGTGGTAGTGAGGTTTGAACCCAGAGCCTCAAGTGTGCTAGGTGAGCCCTCTACGGAGCTACAACCCTAGCCCCAATATGTGACCCTTATTAGTATACCTGAGTGTTTATACTTGGAAAAATAAGTACCATTGCCTGTTTTTAAAAATTTTTTTTTAGTTTTAGATGGACCTTTATTTTCTTTATTTATTTTTATGTGGTGCTGAGGATTGAACCCAGTGCCTCACACATGCTAGGCAAATGCTCTACCACTGAGCAATAGACCCAGCCCCTCATTGCCTATTTTGTTGCATAAGGTGGCCATGAAGTGTTTCATGTTTTTAAGTGTTTCTCATATAAATACCTTCTTAAAATGTAAATTAATACCTTTTAAATATTTTTAAAAATTATTTTTCCAGAAATAAATTTTGGGATTTTTCTTTTTGAGGTACTTGTGAACCCAGAGACCTGCACATGCTAGGCAAGTACTGAGCTACATTTCCAGACCTTTTTATATTTTTGAGACAGGGTCTCCCTAAATTGGTTAGGCTGACCTCAAACTTGTGATCCTCTTGCCTCAATCTTCTAAGTAAATGGGATTACAGATGTGCAGCTAATTTTGATCTTTCAGAATTTTAGACTTTAGAGATTTTGACCTTTTGGGATTTAAATATTTATGATTGTGGCATCTGGGATTTTGTCTTTCAGAATCATGGCCCTAACTCACATTGAAGGACCATAAGGAGTCATACTTGGATGAGATTATGCTGGAACTAGAATAATAATAGGCATTTTATACCCAGAGATTAGAACCAGAAATAATAACCCAAGACATTCTTCCACTAGTTCAAAGTAGGTTTGAATTGGAAAGATGTATAGGGACTGTTGTACTAGAACAGTAGGATCAAATAGGTTGGAGGCATTTTTGTCATTATATAGGTGGGGAAAGGCAGCCAAATAATTAGATGTAACAGATACTTCTTAAGTCAGCCATAAAGCTCACAGTGACACTAGTTTCTTCAGCACAGGGTGTAACAGCATCAAATATCCACCCACATAACAGTGATATGGAGGTGGCTGTTCCTCCCTTGTGCTGGATTTTCCCTGTAAGCCCTATGCTAATCTAATAGGTATCTTACTTGCTCTGCAGGGAAAGTAGAATTTTGTGGTAAGGGGCAGAGAAATGGGAAGTTGTTTACAGCTCACCAGGACAGCTTATAAATTCCTACTACACAGTTCCACAGTTTCCCTGGTTCTTCAACAATTCCCAAGATTCCAGAGATACCCACTTCCTTCCAGAAAATCCAACTTACCTAGCTGGAGTTTTTATTTGCATTCAGAAGAACCTTAACTACTATATTTCCTTGAATATTTTTTTCCTCACACTACTTATTCATATGTTCCTTTCCTTGCAACCCTCAACAAAATATCACACTTCACCAAGAATGCCATGTTTTGACTTATTGAGCTTTTGCTGTTCCTCTGCATAAAATTCCCTTCATCTTACTGAAACCTTACTCAAGAATACTCCTTCATGGTACTTTCCACTGTCACCCTGTATTAATCTCCTTTTGTTCTCAATAACACAATACCACAGACAAGGTAAATTCTAAAAGAGGTTTACTTTGGTTCACAATTCTGGAGGTGCAAGGCCTACCGAGCCTAATCTGGTAATGACCTTCTGGCCTAGCAGTCTGGTAGCAGAGATTCACATGGAAAGATATAGGGACTATATATGGGTAAGTGTGTGTATTTGGTCTCTCTCTCTCTCTTTTTTTTTTTTTTTTTTTTTTGGTACCAGGGATTGAACTCAGGGGTACTCGACCACTGAGCCACACACCCCCAGCCCTATTTTGTATTTTATTTAGAGACAGGGTCTCACTGAGTTGCTTAGCATCTTGCAGTTGCTGAGGCTGGCTTTGAACTCTTTTAACTCGCAATTCTGTCTCAGCCTTCCAAACTGCTGAGATTACAGGAGTGCACCACTGCATGGGGCCTCTTCCTCTTTTTATAAAGCCACCAGGATTTAATCATTGGGGCTCCACTCTAATGACTTTAACCTAATAACTTTACAAAGTCCCCCACCTATAAACACATAATGAGAATGTGTCAATCCTCTTAACTACCTCACAATGAGGATTAAATTTTAACACATGAAGTCTTAGGGGACACTCAAATCATATCAGAATCATAACAAACCAAATACCTGTTTTGATTTAGAAGTCCTTCGTTATGCCCATATGGCTACTCATACCACAATCATGGCACTTAATCATTGCACTTTGTCATCTCTGGTTTTCTTACCTGTTTAGATGACAAGCTTTTCAACAAAGACAACTTGTTATGTGACTCTTTTTCTCCTGTTCCTTATTATTACAATGCCTAACACATTGAAGATTTATTAACTAAATGAATAAATAAGTAAGCAATTTCTGCATCATCATGAGGATATGCTCAATCATACTGCTGGAAGAATAAGAAACAATGGACAATTATCAAGAATACAAGTAACAATAAATATTGGCAAGGATGTGGGGAAAAAGGTCCGCTCATACATTGCTGGTGGGACTGCATATTGGTGCAACCAATCTGGAAAGCAGTATGGAGATTCCTCAGAAAACTTGGAATGGAACCACCATTTGACCCAGTTATTACACTCCTCAAGTGTATACTCAAAGGACTTAAAATCAGCATATGTTAATGATATGGCCCCATCAATATTCATAACAGCTCAATTCATAATAGCTATGGAACCAACCTAGGTGTCCTTCAATAGATGAATGGATAAAGAAAATGTGGTACATATACACAATGGAATATTACTCAGCCATAAATAATGAAATCATGGCATTTTCCAATAAATGGATGGAACTGGAGGCTATCATGCTAAGTGAAATAAGCAAATTCCCCCAAAACAAATGTTCTGATAAAGATGTTCTCTCTATATGAAGATGCTGACTGACAGTAGTCGGTGGGAGGGGCAGAGTGGAGGTTCACAGGCTTGGACAGGGGTGAATGAAGGAAGGGAGGGAAGATGGCAATGAGAAACATAGAACGAATCAGATATAACTTTCCTTTGTTCACATATGAATACAAGACCAGTGTAACTCCACATCATATACAACCACAAGAATGGGAAGTTATCCTCCTTGTATGTATGATGTCAAAATACATTGATATGTCAAAAAACATTCCACTGTCATATATGACAAAAAAGAACAAATTTTTTTAAAAAAGAAAACAAGACAGGCTGCAGTAGCCCATGCTTATAATCCCAGCGAGTCAAGAGGCTAAGGCAGGAGGATCACGAGTTCAAAGCCAGCCTCAGCAAAAGTGAGGTTCTACCCACTTGAATCAAAGTGTGGAATATGATATGTCAAGAAATTTGTAATGTTTTGAACAACCCACAATAAAAAATTAAAAAATAAAAAAAATAAAGAAAGAAAGAAAAAAAAAAAGTGAGGTTCTAAACAACTCAATGAGATCCTGTCTCTTAAGTTAAAAAAATTCAAGCTGTTTTTAATGATGTTACTCTAGAATGTTTTCTTTTCAGATGATGATTGAGAAGCTAATAAAAAAAACATGGTGCCAGGTATCACAACAGTAAAAAAAAAAAAAAAAAAAATCAAAATAGGGCTGGGGATGTGGCTCAATGATCATGTACCCCCAAGTTCAATCCCCAGTACCCCACCACAAAAAATAAGACAATGGAAAAAGAGCCAGTACCTTTCTAGATTTGAGGATAGCCAGTTGGTCCCCCAAAATGTGAGAGTCCAGCCAAAATGAATAAACCTACCTACCTAGCTCACAAACGACTCAGAAAATAATCCCAGAAGAGATGCTTTACTAGTGCATACGTTCCAAAGAAATAATACATGGCTATTGTTTTAATCTGGCCTTTGGTGTGGCTGCTTAGGCAGCATTTTTGTGGCAATAAACAACTGGTACAATATTTGCGGGTTAGAGTTTACCTGAGGATCACCAACTTGAGAACTTTGCTCACTAAAAAAATTTTTTTTTAATTCAAGGATTGCTTTTATAAGTCTCGTTATGCATATGAAGTAGAGATATTTATCATAGCTTACAAATGTTCTAAAATTAGTGTAAGGGGCTGGGGCTATATCTCAGTGGTAGAGCACTTGCCAAGCACATGTGAGGCACTGGGTTCGATCCTCAGCACCACATAAAAACAAATAAATGAAATAAAGATTAAAAAAATAGAATCATCAATAATATTTTTTATTCCAATATACATATTAATTTTTGCATTTCTGTTGAGACTTTATTAATGCACATATGTATTTACATGTAGTTCTAATAACAAAATGTTGCATTTTACTTTAATATTAGAGGGGAAACTATCATATTCTTACTTTATCCTCACAAGTATTTTAATGGCTCCATAATAGTTCTAATAGATTTACAAAAATTAATCATCTCAATTGTTAAAGTTAAATTGTTTTTTTTCCTATTATCAATATAATTTTTCTTCTTTTGGTATTTTAAAAAAAAAATTTAATTGTGGTTGGACACAATACCTTTATTTTATTTGTTTATTTTTACGTGCTGCTGAGGATCAAACCCGGGGCCTCAAACATGCTAGGCAAGCACTCTACCGCTGAGCCACAACCCCAGCCCCTGTTATTACTTTTTCAGGCAATAGATTTTTTTTTTGTTGTTGTTGTTGTGTGTGTGTGTGTGTGGTACTGGGGATTCGACCTAGAGGCACTCTACTACTGAGCTATATATCCTCTGCCTTTTTTATTTTATTTTATTTTGAAATAAGGTCTAACTAAATTGCTGAGGTTGGCCTTGAATTTGTGATCCTCCTCCTTTGCCCTTCCAAGTAGCTGGGATTATAGGCATGCAAATAATCCCTCCCAGAAAATTTTTGTTAGTCATAGAGTTGACTTATGGAAATTTATCAGCTTTAACTGAATAGACAAAAGAAAGAACTTTCAGGTTTTAGTTCATGAACTGCTTGTACTGCTGGGTAAATACCATTTATTCCCTGGCTTCATTCTCCTTACTTTCCTCAAAATGTGGATATCCTACTATGTGATAGTGAATTTTCACAACTCCTCTTGCTATTTCTCTAACCACTCCTTTGCCCTTGCCTGTTACATGCCCAGGATTTTTTTTTTTTTTTTTAAGAGAGAGAGAGAGAGAGAATTTTTTAAAAAATATTTATTTTTTAGTTTTCGGGGGACACAACATCTTTATTTTTGTATGTGGTGCTGAGGATCGAACCCAGCACCGTACGCATGCCAGGCTAGCGCGCTACTGCTTAAGCCGCATCCCCAGCCCTGCCCAGGACTTTTTATTTATTTTGAGACACCTTCCCAAGTTGCTGGGATTGCAGGTGTGCACCACCAGGATGTGTGTTTTATATTTTTAAAGTATTATCAGGACTATAACTTTTTTTTTCTTTCCCTTTAGAGACAGTTACCAAATTCAAAATAGCACAGTTTTGGAGTTAGATAACCTAGTTTCAAATGTCAACTCCATTACTTATTATCTGTTAAATTTTGAATAAATTAGTAAAGCTGTCTGAAATTTTACTGACCTATCAAAACACCTATTTTTATAGGTATGTGGAAATTAAATAGTGAATACAAATAAATTAAGTACTACTGTTAGCTAACTCATTATAATAAATAATAGACATATTTTTGTGGGACTGGGGACTGAACTCTTCTGGGGTACTCTACCATTCAGCCACATCCCCAGCCCTTTTCTTAAAATTTTGAGACAGTCTTGCTAAGTTGCAGAGGTTGGCTTGGAACCTGCAATCCTCCTACCTCAGCCTTCAGGGTCAATGAAATCAATGTATCACCATGCCCAGCATAATAAACAATTACTAGAATAACAATTTAACATAAAAATATTAATAACAATTTAACATAAAAATCTGATTTTTATAGCATGTTATATTCAAAAAGGAAAAATTATTTTTGGGGGAAGGGATGAGATTTGAGTTACTGAAAATATGACAACACTGAGGACATTTTTTGCTAGATGGCTTTTTTCAGACTGATAAATTTGTTAAAGCCAAGATAAGTTTATACAATATGATATTCAAACCAATAATAAGCACACAAAAAATTCATGAAAATGATACATTTGAGCCACTCATTCATATTTTGAAAAAAAATTAAAATACTGCTTTTAATCAAAGAAATTTGGTTTTGACTAACTTAGTAACACCAAAAACCAAGTGTCTACACTTTAGAAGAACCCAGCAAATGTCCTGGAGAAAATGTTAAATGAAAAATAAGACAGGACTAGGGGCTCAATGGTAGAACCCATACCTCACATGAGGTACTCAATTCCAACCTGAATTCCAGGACCACGAATGAAACAACAAAAGTAATAAACTATAAGATCTCCTCAAAAAACAAACATTTTACAAAAACTTTTCCAGCAAGACAGTTGCCATCAAGTGTATCAAGAACAATGAATCTGTTGATGAACTGCAGTGCCTAAACGGCTTTAAATGGTTTATTATTTTACTTTTTTTTTAGCCTTTATTTTATTTTTGTGTGGTGCTGAGAATAGAATCTAGTGCTTCACGCCTGGCAGGTGAGCGCTTACCACTGAGCTACAGCCCCAGCCCCTTACTTTTAAAATTTTGAACAGGCAATTGAACCCAGGGTTTTGTGCATTCAAAACAAGCCCTCGGATGTATAACCAAAGTGATCCTGCAATCTGTACACGTGGAAAAATGAGAATTCATACCCTATTGGAATTAAATGTATGATATCTCAAGATCATTGTATTGTCTTGAGTAACTAATAAAAAAAAAAACAAAAAACCCAAGTCCTCAACCACCAAATTTGCATTCCCAACCCTTTATCATTTACTTTTTAGAAATTGCAACATCCCAGGATTTATAATGTCTCTTCTTCCACATGACAATATGGGGCGTTTTTTAAAAAGTAATGCAATTTCTGGGCTGGGGTGCCTAGCAAGTGAGAGGCATTGAGTTTGATCCTCAGCACCACATAAAAAGAGAAATAAATTTTTAAGAAGTTAAAAAAAAAAAACTTTTTTAAAAATAATGCAATTTCCGTAAAGAACCTGACGCTGGCTGTTGGTACTATCAGTTACTATGGAAAAAATCAGAGTTGCTTAAGACGCTCTAACATTCTTTTCCTTCCCTTCAGAAGTCACCCTGCAGGGCTAGATGTACCTAGCACAAGCTTTCCTAAAATGCGGAAGGCCTTGGATTTAATTCCCAGCACCGGGGGAGGGAGTCATCCTGCCTTACACACCATGAAAAACAACTAAATCTGAACCTTGTAACATGGCTCAGAGTATACTCCGTATTTACACTACGGTTGGATCTGACTTTAGCTTTTGGTTTAGCAGTTTGTGGCTAGTGGCACTTCTTTAAATGTTCCAATTCTCATAAACGAAAAAGTGGGTGGTGGTGGGCAATGGAAAGTTTTGATTCAAATGACGTCTGCTAGCTATCTTGGAAGGCTTTTTTTCTTTTTTCCTTCAGACCACGAAGACACAGGCACATGGGGATCTGCTTTCCCCCATATTCCACTCCTGAGTCAGGCCCCAATTCCTCTCACTTTCAATCCCACTTCGGGCTCCTAAAAGAATGCAAATGAAAATCTCATAGTAAAGACTCTAGAGCTCTAGTCTTCAAACGGGGTTCCGCTGGTTCGGAGAGGAAGAGATGATCCACCCACGCCTGCCTACGCTTCCTGGCCTTCACGATCTGACGCCGGGGCGAGCTTGGGCCTCGCCGGAGCCTAGGTGTGCGCGCTCACCGAGCTATGGGCCCTGTACAAGGGATGGGATCCGGGGCGCGTGCCGACACAGCGTCAGGCGGAAGATGCTGGCGCTGAAGACGGGCGGTTCCCAACGGCGTGAGTGGGGGAAGGGAGCCAGGCGAACCCGGAAGTCGGTCTGGCTGAGAGGGTGGAACCTGGGGGAGACTTCCGGTGGCGCAAAGGGTGTCGGGAGCAGCTTCCAGCAAACCTTCCCCGGCCTCTGGAGGGACCACCGTTGCTGTAGTCTTGGCTTCCACGACCTGCATTCGAGCTAAACGGCCACAGCTGCCACCACTGAGGCTTCTCTTGTGCCCGGTTTTGACCGTATTCGTTCCTAGGCGGCCGCCGCCGTTGTAGCTGCGGCCGCGGCCGACATGTTGTGAGGCGGCGGCGCGGGTGTCTGAAGGATGGTTTGGCTGAGGCGGCGGCAACGGCTGCTTGCGGCGGCGGCGGCGGCAGCAGCGGCGGCGGCGACGGCGGAGGCAGCAGCAACAGCAGCAGCAACAACAGCAACAGAGTCTCGGGCTCTGTAGAGCCGAGCCCTGTGGGTGTCTGCCCGGTACCGCGGCGAAGCCAGTTCCTCTGGATCTTGCCTTTGCGCCAGCAGTGTTGGGAACAGCTTAGGCGATAGCACCCACCCCTCTGAGGAGACAAGGAGGTGGTTCCCCATCCACTCAAAATTTCCAGACCACCCTTCGGTTCCCCTCCCTAAGCCGGACAGTGCTGCCCCCAGAATCTCCAAGCCCCCGACTTTACTCTTATCTAACTCGCCCTTAATCTCTCAGTCCAGTGTTCCTCGCCCTCTGAAGTCCTCTCCTCCCCCTTTTTCATTTTCTGTACCCTCTTCTAAGAGCGCCCCTCGGATCACTCTGAGGGCAACCTTTTGAGAAATCTCGGTGGAGTTGTGGACTAGAGCCGGGGAGTGTTTTAAAAGTCGGGTTAGAAAGACAGGAAGGTACGATGGCTTCCTCGTCTGGCAACGATGATGATCTCACTATCCCCAGAGCTGCTATCAATAAGATGATCAAAGAGACTCTCCCCAATGTCCGGGTGGCCAACGATGCCCGAGAGCTGGTGGTGAACTGCTGCACCGAATTCATTCACCTTATATCTTCTGAAGCCAATGAAATTTGCAACAAATCGGAAAAGAAGACCATCTCACCAGAGCATGTCATACAAGGTAAGTCTTTGTGTGGAATTTGGTTTAAATGAGCGTCCAGGGGGACAGTTTGCTAGTCGCCTAACTTGTTCGTTTCAAAAAGCCTTCATTCCTCTTCCTGGTAAGTAGGTGTTAAAGAAAAAGCCATACAAGCAAGGAGGCAGCTGATGCCTTAAGAAAATACCTATGTAGCATTTGGGGGGTAATTTTTATCCAGTGAATACAGGAGGGAATGCAAATATTAAGGTCAACATTTATCCCCCAAACAAGAGGTATCAGTACAATTTATCCCTAGGTCTCAAAGCAACAAGAATTGCCTGCCTGCAGTTGAACTTGGATGATGATAACTGAGAAAGAACCCAGGAGTTCTTCCTTTAGACAGAACATCAGGCAAGAGTAAAGTCGTAGCATTTCTTCCCCACCTGGCCTTTTCACGATGTAGAGGAAAAGATTCATTTTTTTGAACACATAAATTTTAAAAACTCAATATGAGTGTGTTCAGTGTTGTAAAGTTTATTGGTGTTGAATAAAGGAAGTATATTTTCTGCTTTAAATATGATTTGATGGTGGCACATTCATCTACAAGTTACCAAAGCACTCCTATTCTGTAAGAAAAAGGCTGTTCTCCTTTTCCTTCATTTTTTTTTTCTTTTTGGTTTTATGTTGCTGGCTTTGCTCTTTAGAGATAAGTTTTTAAAGCTTAGATTGAAAGATTATTTAAAGGATGCTTTTTTTGTTTTTTAGTGGAACATTTCCCTATCATTGCTGCCATTCCTATTTGGAGGTAGATTCTTTTTTTTTTTTTTTTTTTTTTTTTACTCTCTCAAGCTTTTATTGAAAAGCACTTCTGAAAGTTTTGGCATTTCTTCTCCTGTATCTTGGAAAGGATAGTCCAATAATAGGGATTTGGGAGACTGTATTCTGGTGGTTTCTGGGAGGGAAGATACCAGTTGCAATGTTTTGGAACACACTTTCTGTGACTTTTCATACCCTTATGAAAAAGTTGCATTCGAGGTGATAACTTTTTTTGTAATAACCTAATTAAAATTCTAACAATTTCTTGATTGCTTTTGAAGTCAGAAGAAAATCATGTTCAATTTTAACCATATTAGTATGGAGGTCGTTTTTTTAATGGTTTAGCTTTCCTGTTATTGTCAAATGGAGAACACATCTGCTCATATTGACTGTGTCTACTATTTTACTGTCAATATTGACAAAAGATTAAAGTGTTTCATTTTTGATCCTTTATTAGGGTCCTGGAGGTAGATCTAAAATATTCCCTACTGGGCTGGCGATGTAGTTCAGTGGTAGAGCACCTGCCTATCATGTTCCAGACCCAGTACCTGGGTTGGATACCCAGCAAGGGGCAGGGAAATACACATAGTTTCTGCCATTTTGTACATAGGAGGAAAAACCCCTAGGAAGAAGCATATTTGAGTCATACAGTGATTTTTACCCTCTACTTGTTTAGTGTGCTGAATAGCAAGTGAAAACCGAGTTGTCAGTTTTTCTACTTGTGTTTTAATTTTTACATAGTATGTGTGATTGCTGTCATAAATCTTTCACAAGATTATCCAACACAAATAGCTATAAGTTCCTTTTACAACTCAAAAAAGAACTTTTGGGCTGGGGTTGTAGCTCAGTGGTAGAGCACTTGCCTAGCACATGTGAGGTACTGGGTTTGATTCTCAGCACCACACAAAAATAAATAAAGGTATTATGTTCATCCACAAGTTTAATATATATATATATATATTTTTTTTTTAAGAACTTTTTATCAACATTCCCTTTTTAATGAAAATTGCAGAAGATTTCAACAGGATCTGCCTACATTTGTTTACAGCACAAAAGTGGGGATCTGTTTAAAAATCTAATAACATTACAGTCTGTCTTCTTGGGAAGAGTTTATTCTTTTCTAGGTTATATTTAGATTTCTGATTGACATGATGGAATAAAAGTGCAGCTGTAGCAAGCCGTATGCTAAATAGTTCAACTTTGGAACATGTTAAATTCAGTATGAGTCAGAAAGTTACAGTGAAAGAAAATTTTCCTGTGTGTAATGAGGACAGTCTGTTAATTTAAAAAAATCAGGTGTTGACCTGTTACAGTTTTAAAAATTTACCAGAGCTGGGGATGTAGCTCAGTTGTAGAGTGCTTACCTTGCATGCACAAGGCCTTGGGTTTGATTCTCAACACCACCAAAAAAGAAAAGAAAAATCTCCAGTTTTTTTTTCTTGTAATGTTGCTTTTTTTTTTTTTTTTTTAAACTGGGTATTGAAAGCCACGGAGACTTTACCACTGAACTATATTCCTAGTGCTTTTTATTTTTATTATTTTTTAAAGACAGGGTCTTGCTAATAATAATTTTATAGTAACAATTAACAGTATACATTTTAAAGTGATATGGTTCTCACATGTTTAAGTTTGGGCCTTCAGTAAGTTTAATTAACTAGACTGCTTCAGGCCATTTCCCTTGTTCAGTGTGATTTGGCTTTAACTGATCGCCTTAAGCATTCCGAGGCAGTTCTGTTAAATGCAAATTAAGGCTGAAATAATTTTATCAACCATTAAATCTGCGAAATATAGTAATTTAATTAAAACTTTTTTTCTGTTTTGATTATTTGAGTTTAAGAAAGTAGACTTGATATTGGAAATCATAGATTTCTAGAGGAAGTTATAAGC
The DNA here is from genome assembly GCF_047511675.1 of Marmota flaviventris. Classification (NCBI taxonomy): domain Eukaryota; kingdom Metazoa; phylum Chordata; class Mammalia; order Rodentia; family Sciuridae; genus Marmota; species Marmota flaviventris. The sequence goes on from NC_092507.1 coordinate 79,379,602, forward strand.
TATTAAAATTGTTTTATTACTGTTTTTTTGTGAACACCTTTTTTTTTTTTTTTGGTACTGGGGAGTGAACCTAGAGCCTCTTTACCACTGAGCTATAGCCCCAGTTCTTTTTTTTTTTTAATTTATTTTTTAGTTTTAGGTGGACACAATATCTTTAGTTTCTTTTGTGTGGTGCTGAGAATTGAACCCCGTGCCTCATGCATGCCAGGCGAGCACGCTACCACTTGAGCCACATCCCAAGCCCAGCCCCAGTCCTTTTTATTTTTTATTTTGAGACAGGGTCTCAGTGAACTGCTGAGGCTGGCCTTGAACCCGAGATCTTCCTGCCTTGGCCTCCTGAGTTGCTAGGATTACAGGCATGTGCCCACCAGGTCCTGCTGAACACATACTCTTAAATAAGAGTTCTGACATGTTCTGTTGTGTTATGGAATGAATTGACATTTGGAGAATTTAAGGGCTGTAAGAATCTACACTGGAAGTTCTTTGGCCTTAAGCAAATCTGTTAATTAAGGTCTCTCCACTTATGTATAAATAATATTTGATGTGAGTTATAGCTTTCAAGCTTTTTTTTTTTTTAAATGGTTCTGAGAATTGAACCCAGGGGTTCTCTAACACTGAGCTGTAACCTCAGTCTTTTTATTTATTTATTTATTTTTTTAAGACAGGTCTTGCTAATTGACTTTTAAAGACCTTTTAAAATTCTAGTCCCTCTTACACTGGTACTTTTGTAACATACAATAAAAATAGGTCCCTGGAAAATAAAATGAAAAGCATACATAAAGTTAAAACATGCTTTTTTGTTATTAGGTTCAATAAACATAAAATTACTTTGTCAGATTGTTATAAACATTCTTAAATGCTTATTTTGAATTTCCATTCTTAACTCATTGCATGCAGTTCAAGCGGCAGCCATTACAAGCACATCTGATGCAAGTCTCTGGACCACACTTTGAGTAGCTTTGCTCCAAAGCCTAAATCATAATCTGTTTTGGAAACTAGGTGGGAAGCAATTTTGAAATTAGAGGATCTGCATGATTACAGAGAAGTTGTAATAATGAAGAAGGAGAATGATATATTGTATTCTCTAAATAGTCATTCATGTAGATTTTCCCTCCAAAGGGACACATGTAATTTGCACAATATAATTTATTATATCAGGTGCTTTTCAAGGTTGGATTTTTATTATTCTTTTTCTTAAAATTGATAATTTGTGGTAGGTATACTGGAGATGGAACCCAGATCCTTGTGCATGCTAAGCAAGCAATCTACTATTGAGCCCACATCTTTATTTATTTATTTATTTGTGTCAGGGGTTGAATTCAGGGGTGCTTAACCACTGAGCCACATCCCCAGCCCTTTAAAAAAATATTTTATTTATATATATTATTAGAGACAGGGTCTCACTAAGTTACTTAGGGCTTTACTAAGTTGCTGAGGATGGCTTTGAACTTGTAATCCTCCTGCCTTAGCCTCCTAAACTGGGATTACAGAAATGTACCACTACACCCAGCAAGCCCAAATCTTTTGTTTTTGTTTTGCTTCTATCACTCAACAATTATTTGGTGAATACTGCTAAGCACTTGCTTGGCATTGTGGTAGATACAGGTAGGATATAGATGGTGAATTATACTCTGCCATTGAAAGGTGTATTGGAAACCCCATGTACAATTCCCAGAAATACCTTCTCTGCCATTATCTCATTAGATTCCCAGGAATAGTGATATCATGGAGGATTTTTTTTTTTTTTAATTTCTAAACTTTTTTATTTTTTTATTTTTTTCAACTCTCTTTTCACCCCTCCCCAGAAAGACATGGGTTGGTATAGCAATCATAAAAAGGAGATACAGGGCTGGGGCTCATCAGTAGTACACTTGCCTGGCATATGTGAGGCACTGGGTTCAATTCTCAGCACCACATATAAATAAATAAAAAAATAAAGGTCTATCAACAACTAAAAAAATATTTAAAAAAAAAAAAAAAGGAGGGCTGGGGTTGTGGCTCAGCGGTAGAGTGCTCGCCTTGCATGTGTGCGACCCTGGGTTCGATCCTCAGTACCACATAAAAATAAAATAAAATGAAGGTATTGTGTCCAATTACAAATAAAAATTAATATTAAAAGAAAAAATCAAAGGAGATTCAAACACAAGAACCAAAATGTCTCCCACACTAACACAAAAAACTGGGAATTGTACATGGGGTTTCTGAACAGGACCTGCAGCAGCTACTAATGTCCCTTTATGAGAGTCAGACATTCCTATTGATATAGTATATATATATATAGAGAGAGAGAGAGAGAGAGAACCTCATTCTGGAACTAATTTACAGGGACATCCCAACACCTGCCTACCTTCTCTAGCCTCAGAAAAATATCAAAACATACCCAAAGTGCACTTGTTTTGTTTATATCAAAACAGCTTTTCTTCTCCTCATCCCACTCTCAACACCCCCCGCCCCCGTTTTAAGATTGGCCTGCAAGTCTAGTTTAACCATTTAGTCATTTTTTATAGTTTATGAAAGTAAAATATACAGCAACTATTTTAATACATTAAGCACAAAAAGGGGAGTAAAGGAAGAAAACTAAATAGGAAGAAAAAGTCAGGCCACACTTTGGTTTGAAGGAGGGCAAGGTGGCTAAAGAGTACAGAGTGGTTGCAAGGGATGTGTTTCCTCTTCTGGTGAAGAATTGGCAACCACCTGAATGACAGAGTCCAAAATGACACCCTTCTTTATTGTGTTTCTTAAAAACAACCAAAAATGTAGAGTAGTGGTTATGCCAGGGGCAGCACCAGTTTGGCCACCCCAGCAACCTACTCAGAGCAGTGCCTGAGTCCTGCCTTTCCCTTAAGGGAGCACCAGGGATAGAGTCATCAGACCAGCCTGCCTGCTCCACCTAAGCAGGTTAGGGAATTGAGGACGCAGTTCTGAGTGCATCTGTGTGTGCATTTATGATCACCTGGGTTCTGATGAAGAGTGTCCTGTTTTCCTCACAATATCTCCAGGACATCTACAATCAATCAGTTCAGCTGCAACTAGACATTGCTGTCTTCCCATCATAGCTGGCTGCCTTTTGCATGCCCCTTAGCATTCTGGAGGAGGGGGTAGGAGAGGGGAAGGGAGTAGTTCCAGGTACCCTCTAAAACCCTCTGAAGATGAAATGGAAGTGAAGTCATTTCACACACTTAGCATGCAGGACTGGCTGCCTGGGAGGTAGATGAAAGTGGGAAGGAAATGGAGAAGGTTCAGAAAGGAGGAAAAGGAAACAGGAAGAAACTAAGTGACACCTATAAGAGGGTAACTTAGTAAGACCCTATCTCAAAATAAAAGAAGCAGTGAAAAGGATGAAGTGATATGAAATCTACATGTAAAGAAAAGTCTTTCTCTGACAGATTAGAGAATCAGTATTTTAAATGCAACTTACTCCTTTATTTTTTTAAACTGTAGTACCTAAGTCCCCAGTGCCTGTCTCTGTAGTTCAACTCCACCTCACCCTTTCCAAGTATATGATTCTTAAGTCTTAAAAACTTTTGCTAGACTAATGAGTCAAGAAGTCATTTTGACCTATCTTTTTTTTTAATTGTAGATGGACACAATACCTTTATTTCATTATTTTTATGTGGTGTTGAGGATCAAACCCAATGCCTCACATGTGCTAGGCAAGCACTCTACCACTGATCCACAACCCCAGCCCTTGACCTATGTTCTTATAATGTATTTTAAATGAAACGCATCACACTCTTCCATCCCCACAAACAAGAAAAAAGAGAATACTGATTTATATATTTTAAAAGGTACTATATATCATACTATTTTGAATGAAAAATGTGCTTTATCCATTTGAAGTATAGTCATTCAACAAATTCATGTTATAACAAAACTTGTCAAGAATATATTACTTTTGTGAAATAAGCCTATATTAAGATGATTGTTGCTTGGGGAAGTCTTTACCTTTTTTTGTTTTTTCAGTAGCTGCCTTATTATGTGTCTTTCAAGTTGAAAATGTGCTAAATATTTTTTTCCCCTCCTATATACCGTGGATTTTTCTGGGTGTAGTTTTAAGATACATGGCAGAGGGTAGCAGTCAGACTTCTGGGAAACAAGTGATGTGTATTTGTTTAACCCCCAAGTTGTTTTTTTTGTTTTGTTTTTTTAATTTCTCTCTTTTTCACTCTAATAAGATCCTTAGTGAGACCATCAACAATCCATAAGTTTCCTTTGTTCAAGTTCAAAAAAACCTTTATTAGTCTGCCAGAAAAAAAAGGTATAATTAACATATACAAATCTATGATGTTTACAGTACAACTAAACCTCCTTAGGTATGATACTACTGTATAACTTAAAAAACAGGTACAATCTTAAATGGTGGCCCTGTTTAGGAGCCATTTCTGTTTATCTTTTTAAATTCTCATTTGTGTAAAATGGGAATGATTACAAATGATGTAAAATATCCCACTGTTTAAAAGATACTCTCTCCAGCTAGGTGTGGTGGTACATGCTTATAATCTCAGTGACTCAGGAGGCATCACAAGTTTGAGACTAGCCTGGGTAACTTAGTAAGACCCTATCTCAAAATAAAAGTTAAAAAGGGCCAGGGGGGTGTAGCTCATGGTAAACTGCCCCTGAATTTCACCTCCAGTACTGGGGGGGTGGGGAGAATACTATATTCACTTCTTAATATTTATTAGCTAAAATGTGTTTAAAATTTAGATTAAGGTCAATGCAGTTTTTTTAAAAAATCTTTTTAAATATTTTTTTTTAGTTGTAGATGGACATAATACCTTTGTTTTGCTTATTTATTTTTATGTGGTGCTGAGGATCAAACCCAGTACTAACATGTGCGAAGCAAGTGCTCTACTACTGAATCACAACCCCAGCCCCCATATAAAAAATAAAATGTGAGACAGGGTCTCACTAATTGCGGAGGGCCTCTCTAAGTTGCTGAGGTTGGCCTCAAAGATGCAATCCTCCTGTCTCAGCCTCCTGAGTTGCTGGGAATACGGGTATGCTTCACTGCACCTGGCTGGATTTTCTTAATGTCTAGTAATTTGTGCCATCTTGAAGGATTGTCTCTCTATTGTATTGATTTGTTAGTTCTGTAAATTTAATATTTGAAATTATAAATATATTTGGCTTGATTAATATGATGTTAATAAGTCCTGTACACTTATTAAGCTTCTCCTTTAGATGATTTTTTTTGGGGGGGTATCAGGGGTGCTTTAACTGCTGAGCCACATCCCCTCACCCCTTTATATTTTTATTTTGACAAGGGTCTTGCTAAATTGCTTAGGGCCTTGCCAAGTTGCTGAGGCTGGCTTTGAACTTGTGATTCTCCTGCCTCAGACTCCTGAGGTTTGTGCCAAAGCACCAGGTTGTCTTTAGATTTAAGAGAAAAAAGAATAGAGGGAAAACATTTCAAGTTGTTTGAGTGATTATTATGTGCTAGACATTTTATAAAATGCCTGTGTCGATTACTTGTTGATCCTATAATCCTAACACTAATAAAGCTTTAATAATAAATATGTTATCTTGTTTTCTCTGTGGGGCCAGCCTTTGTTCTAAGCTTATATTTATATTCATTTATTCTTTACAGCCTCCTGATCCAATGATATGTAGATACTATTCTTTTTTAGAGGTGAGAAAACTGGGGCACAGAGGTGAAGGGGTTTATCTAGAGTCATATACCAACATGAAATAGAGTTTGGAGTCAGTTCCTGGCAATTTGACTTCAAGGGCCTACATACTTAACCACCATAAGGCCTCTGATTATAGGAAGATTATGATATAGATGCTATTCTTATTATATATGTGGAAGAACTGAAGCTTAGAGATATTAAGCAAAGTTTCTAAGGCTGTACAAATACTGTCACCTAGGTTTCAGTTCTACATCTGCTTGATTTCTTTTTTTTTTTTTAAACCTTTATTTTTATGTGGTACTAAGACTCAAACCCAGTGCCTCACACTTACTAGGCAGGTACTCTACCACTGAGGCATAACACATCCCCCATCTGTTTGATTTCAAAATGGGTAGATTACATCTGTCTGGGAGGATCAGGCAAACTTGATTTGAAGATGGGGTTTGATCTGTGCCTTGAATGCATTGTTGTTATCAGGGAATGTGGGAAACTCTGGTTCCTGTTGGGATTTAGCAGAAGTATGCAGAGATTTAATGGCATGATATGGGGGGCTAGATCCTGGAAGACCTTAGTTAGTAGAGGGTTAAGGAAATCAGACTTTCATGAATATGGTGGGAAACCATAAGCCATTCACTTGGTTTTCTTTGTTACTGTCCCAGGCTAATTATTGAAATACTTGACTGTTTATGTCATTAAAAGAAGAAAAAGACAAAAGTTTTGGTTTCTATATTGACACTTCAAAAAAGTTTTATTAATTCAAGTGAAAACACATAGGCTGCCTAGTCTTCACTTATTTTTCTACTGTATCCCACACTCTTTGAAACCAAAAATTATGTGGTGATGATGTAATATAAGAGAACTCAGAATGATGCCTTTCTGAAGTTTCATGGGGGTTGGGGATGGAAGAGGGTGGGAGATAGGGAAAGGGTTAATTAATTATAATTAACAGTAGTAATTTGCTTTTTCATATCAAGATTTTTTTTCACAGAAGCTTGATGAAAACAATTTAACATTTGAAATGAAGTTGCAAATCATGTCTTTAAAACCAGTTTATATAGGAAAATAGATTTGTAAGGGCACATTTGTTATTTCCCCTGAAGAGCAAATCCCTAAAGTTAGAATTGAGGTTATCTTTACCAAGGACATTCTGGTTCATAATTGTTGAAAGACTACGAAAACTGATTAACTAAATTGATTTATTCTATTTTTTTTAACCACCTAAATTTTATTATTAGCTCAAAATACAGAATAGGCCTTTAAGGTATGAATCAACATATAGAAATCTATAAATGTAATTTTAAATACTGTGAACCAAAAGGAAATTTTATGGCAGAAAACACACAGAAAAACTTCATGTTCTATAGGTGGGGGAAAAAAAGCTATATTTTAATCACGTTCACATTTTTATTTTTCTAGCTCTAGAAAGTTTGGGATTTGGCTCTTACATCAGTGAAGTAAAAGAAGTCCTACAAGAATGCAAGACAGTAGCGTTAAAAAGAAGAAAGGCCAGCTCTCGTTTGGAAAACCTTGGCATTCCTGAAGAAGAGTTATTAAGACAGCAACAGGAATTATTTGCAAAAGTAAGTGATACATTTTAAATTATTTCATCTGAATACTATCCTGTTTGTTGACAGAAATTGTACTGGTTTCTGAAATCACTTCTTAAATCAACATGTGTCTAGAGAATTCTCTTTCTCTGGCTGATCACTTGATTATAGAATCTGATATTTAGAGCTGGCCAGTTTGACTCAGGTTTTATAAAAGTAAATATTTACAGCAACCTGTCTTCTAAAGAGAGCCACTCCAAATAAATACTGGGATTTTACTTTGATGTATTTTCAGACAGAATGATCATTTAAAAGCCTGAAAAGTATACCTAAATGTTAAGATTTAAAATGAATGGGTTAACAAGAAAATACCTATCAGATTTTATGATAAGGAGAATACAAGGAAAATCTAATTGACATCTAATTTGTAGTTATATTGGGTCTTATTATACCTTTAAAACATTCTAATCTTATCATTTGTTAAAGAACTAATAAATAGGGGCTAAGGTTGTACACGTGTGAGGCACTGGGTTCAATACTCAGCAGCACATAAAAAATAAAGGTAATATGTCCATTTGCAACTAACAAAAACATTACAAAAAAGAACTAATAAATAGAGCAGAAAAAGGAAGAAAAGTTTTCTTCTTTCTTGCTTTTTATAGTTCTAATTTCTACTCTATTAAGGATTAGCACTAATATCTCTCTATTTTTCAAAAGGAGGTAGAGGTGGCAAGGCTGTTTTTTTGTTGTTGTTACTTTTTTTTATTTTTTAAGAAATTGGAAGATAGTTTGGGGTTGAATACAAGTGAGATTTTTCATTAGGTACTATAATAGCCATTAGAGAACTGAGAAGTATCATTTTAGTCGAACTCTTTCAAATTAGTATCATAATTGGTCTTCCTGCAGTTATATTAGTTTGGTTTACATTAAAAAGCATTTGAAGTGGGGGTTGTAGCTCGATGGTAGAGCTCTTGCTTGCCTCATGTGTGTGGGGCCTTGGGTTTGATCCTCAGCAACACATAAAAATAAAATAAAGATGTTGTGTCCGCCGAAAACTAAAAAATAAATATTAAAAAAAAATTCTCTGTCTCTCTCAAAATAAATAAATAAATAAAGATATTGTGTCCATCTACAACTAAAAAAAAATATTAAAAAAAAAAAGCATTTGAAGCTGGGGCTGTAGCTCAGTGGTAAAAGCACTTGTCTCGAATGTGTGAGGCATTGGGTTTGATCCTCAGCACCACATAAAAATAAGTAAAAAGATACTGTGTGTTCATCTACAACTAAAAAAAAAATATATTAAAAAAAAGCATTTGAGGAGGCCTGTAATCCCAGCTGCTCTGAAGGCTGAGGCAGGAGGATCTCATGTTCAAAGCCTGCCTCAGCAACGGTGAGGTGCTAAGCAACTCAGTGAGATTCTGTCTCTAAATAAAATACAAAGTAGGGCTGGGGATGTGGCTTAGTTGTCGAATGCCCCTGAGTTCAATCCCTGGTACAAAAACAAACAAAAAAATCTATTTGTCATATATATATATATTTTTATTTATTTTATTGGGCATTAGGCATGAGGTATCATTTAAACAAGTAAAAAATATAATAACTTATCAACATTTATTGAGTTTTGCCTATGTGTTGATCACATTGTCAAATAATTTACCTTTATTATCTCATTTAATCATAAGAACCTATGAAATAGATACAAAAGAGGAAAAAGCCTCTAAGGCAATCCTGAACACATGCAAATTATATTATAATCTATATTATAATACATATGAATATGAGGTACCAAAGAATGATGATTTTTTTTGCCAGGGCAGGAGGGTACTAGGGATTAAACCCAGGGGTTCTCAACCACTGAGCCACATCCCCAGCCCTTTTTTTTATTTTTATTTTGAGACAGGTCTCATTAAGTTGCTTGGGGCATGGCTCAATTGCCAAGGCTAGTTTTGAACTTGTGATTCTCCTGCCTCAGCCTCTTGAGATACTGGGATTACAAGTATGCACCACAGTGCCCCGCCAAGGAGTGATGGTTTTTTAAAAACATAAACAGCTATTATTTTATTGATTCTCTACTATTGGAGATCACTAGGGGGCGCCAAATTAAATATACATGAAAGAAAGTATATGCTTTGCTAGATTCTTTACATACCTTGCAAGATTTTAATAAAATAATGTAAATTTTATTATGTTCATTTGCAACTTAGGAAATAGACCCTTCCTTCCTTCCTTCCTTCCTCCCTCCCTCCCTTCCTCCCTCCCTCCCTTCCTCCCTTCCTCTCTTCCTTTCTTTTTCTCTTTCTTATATTGGGGATTGTATCCAGAGGGGCACTTCAACACTGAGCTAGCTACATCCCTAGTCCTTTTTAATTTGTATTTTGAGGCAGGGTCTCACTAAGTTGCCAAGGCTAGCCTGGAACTTGCATTCCTCCTGCCTTAACATCCCCTGTTGCTGAAATTATAAGGTGTGCACCACCATATATGGCTTGTCGCCATTTTCTATGTAAATTTATTTTGGAAATTTAAATAGAGTTTGATTTATCCTTGCTAGGGCAGAAAGGTAAATGAATAATTGTCTGTCTTCACCTTTTTATATTTGTCTTCACCTCTTTATCATGATAATCTGCTTTTTTAAAAAAAATTTTTTTAGTTGTTAATGGACCATTTATTTTATTTATATGTGGTGCTAAGAATCGAACCCAGTGCCTCACACATGCTAGGCAAGCACTCTGCCACTGAGCCCCTGATAATCTGCATTTTTAAATTCCTCTCTTTTTTTAAATATTTTTTAGTTTTTGATGGACCTTTATTTTATTTATTTGTATATGGTACTGAGAATCGAACCTAGTGCATCATACACGTTAGGCAAGCACGCTACCACTGAGCCTCAGCTCCTAATTCCTCTTTCTTATCTCCCTTAATTGGTGGGTGAAGATTCCTAGTATTTACTCTTATGAAGAAGATCAGCAGAGAGGTAAAATTGTGGCAGCTACCTAGTACTTCTTCCCTGGAGAAAAGTACTTAAGTTCTTAGTATGAAAGGAACTAAGTAAATGTATCTTTTTAAATTAATTTTACTTCTAGACTTTATTCAAATAGTAACACAATGACAACCTCATTTTAAGCTAACTGCAGATATTTGGAAGGGGAGAACTTTAATATATCAAGGTTGAAGTTAAGTATAAATTAATAATTTTATCATGAGGAAGTAAGAATGTTAACATATGCCAGGCACAGTGACGCATGCCTGTAGTTCCAACAGCTCGGGAGGCTGAAGCAGGAGGATCACGAATTCAAAGCCTGCCTTAGCAAGAGTGAGGCACTAAGCAACTCAGTGAGACCCTATCTCCAAACAAAATACAAAATAGGGGTAGGGATGTGGCTTAGTGGTCAAGTGCACCTGAGTTCAATCCCCTGTACTCAAAAGGAAAAAAAAAAAAAGCCAAAACAAACAAAAAAGAACATTAACACATAATGAAAATTTCCAAAAAGAAGCAGTGAATTAGAAAGTATATACCTTTTTTTTTTTTCCCCACATCCTCATTTTAGAAGATACATACTTGGGGGAGGAAGGGTGGAAAAGGGAACTACTGGGGAATGATATTGGCTAAATTATATTGTTAAGTTGTGTGTTACAAATATGTAACAACAAATCCCACAAGTATGTATAACTGTAATACACCAATAAAAAATATGAGGGAAAAAATAAGATAAGTACTTGGGACGGTTGGGTAGAAGGCAAAAGAGAAAGAAATAGTAAATACCATTGAAAATAAGAAATTTTAGAAATGCATACAAATATATTAGTCAACAACAATTTTTAATGGCATAAATACTTTTGTGTTCAGAGAGCAAAATATAAAAGCTTATATGGAATCATGGTACCTAACAGTCAGTGAAGTTTGAAATATAAATAACACATACTTTTAGAGATCATTGAATAAACTATAAAATCAAGCACCTTTTCGATAAAGCTTTAATGGAGTTAAATTCTTTGAAATTTTATTCTGTCACAAAATTATGCAGAGTAGGTATTCTCAAATTGATTAAATTAACATCTTCCCCATCCCCACAGTTTTCTTGTGAACATTTAAATGTTTTTAGTGAAGCATTCAGTCTCTTTTGAACTCTTTTGAGTATTCCTGCCATAAAAATAAATATTTCTGTTGGCAGGGTTGGGGATGTTGTTTGGGGGATTGAACCCAGGGGTGTTTTACCGTTGAGTTATATCTCAACTTCTTTTTAAATTAATTTTGAGGCAGTCTCATTAGGTTTCTGAAAGTCTCACTAAGTTGCTAAGGCTTGCCTTGAACCTGGGATCCTTCTGCCTTAGCCTCCATAGTTGCTGGGATCAGAGGTGTGTGCCACGGCCAAGCTAATGATAAATATGCCTATGTATTAGAACTGTGTGCCTATTTCTTTATAAATAGGTGGAAATAGTTATTAGAATAGCTGGTTTCTAATTTCTAAAACAAAAGGAAGCTTACTGTAAAAATTGTCTTTATCTACTAAATACCTTTAGTCTTTTCCTTAGTCTCTTCTTCTGACTTTAACCATATACAGGTCTCTCTTCCATCTGTTGCTATAATGATCTATGGTACCATCTTTTGAAAATGTATGCCACTTTTTCTTGCAGTTTGATTTATGCCCTACCACAGAGATATCATCAAATCGAGTGACTTTTTTCCCCCTCAGGTGTTCACTTTTTTTAGTTTTTGTTTTGTTTTGTTTTGTTTTTGTGGTATTAAATAGAGATGGAACCCAGGGGCACTCTACCACTAAGCCACATCACCAACTCTATTTTTTTAAATTTTGAGATAGGGTCTTACTAAGTTGCCTGGGCCAGCCTTGAACTTGAGATTCTGCTGTCTTGGCCTGCAGGTAGCTGAAATTACAGGTGTGTACCACTGTGCACCTGGCAAGGTTTGTTTGTTTGTTTTTAATAACAAAATAGCCATTTACCTAGACATCTTCCTTTATTAACTTTCGATACTGTGGTTGCTTAGATACTATTCTCCAAGATAATAATTTTTCTTTTCTTCTACTTCATTACCACCACCCTCACCCAAATCACCTGATTCTGGCTCTTGAGTCAACAAATCTTAAATTAAAATTCAATTGACAGGGCTGGGGATGTGGCTCAAGTGGTAGCGCGCTCACCTGGCATGCGTGCAGCCCGGGTTCGATCCTCAGTACCACATACAAACAAAGATGTTGTGTCCACTGAAAACAAAAAAATGAATATTAAAATTCTCTCTCTCTCTCTCTCAAAAAAAAAAAAAAAACATAATGAAAGAATACCATGAACAACTTAAAAAAAAATTCAATTGACATATGGGTCCCCACTGATATGAGATATATATATATATATATAGTGCTGCAGATGTACAAAGATGAAGAATATATTGTTCTTATTTGAAACTAAGGATATCTTGTAGGTGAGAGAAAATAGATACACTAAAAATTGTAATATATTACTGTTTTGATAAGGAAGATAACTATAATATAAGGCTAATTAGAAAAAGAGATCTCATGTCAGAGATATTATATCAGATTTTGGGGGTATAAAAGTGTGCCAGCTAAGTAGTTATCTTAATCTAAAAACCCATTTTCTATGCTGTGTTTTATTACTAGACCTAGCATATTATGCCAACCCCACTTCCTACTCCCCTTATCTACAGAGAATCCATAGGTGATGCCTGAAACCACAGATATTACCAAATCCTACACACAAAAAACTTGTGACAGCCACAACTAATTTCTGAAGCAAAAGGAAGCTTACTATAAAAATTGTCTTTAACTTCTATACCTTTAGTCTTTTCCTTAGTCACTTCCTCTGACTTTAACCATATGCAGGTCTCTCTTCCATCTGTTGCAATAATGATCTGTGGTACCATCTTTTGAAAATGTATGCCACTTTTTCTGATAACCAAGACAGCTATTAAGTGAGTGATAGGTGGGTTAGCATATACAGCATGGATATGCAGAGGGATGATTCACATTCTAGGTGGGGTAAAGCTGGACAATGTGAGATTTCACCATGTGCATAATGTCACACAATTTAAAATTTATGAATTGTTTATTTCTAGAGTTTTCTGTTTATTATATTGGTTGACTATAGGTAACTAAAACAATGGAAAGTGAAACTATAGATGAGGGGATTTCTGTACTCTGCAAACCACATCTGCTTTCTAACCTATCTCCTCATTATCTCCTGCCACTGGAGGGTCTCTTGAGGGATATTACAAGGCTAGAAAAAGTAAAAGTAGCAAGTTGTTTTTCCTTCCTCTTGGCTTCCATTTCCTTTGAGCAACCCAGGAACACTTCTTCACCCTGGCTACATGAGTTTGTCTTGTAGCAAGAACTGAATCCAGTTTGCATTTTCTCTAATACCATAACTGCACCTTCCTCCTCAAGGTTGTGGATCTCAACCCTTGGGTCCTTCTCTAACCTCAGATATGTTAGTACCAACTAATTTATGCCTCTTCTTCAGAGGTTTGAGTTTCAGTTCCATGTGGTTGTCTCTCTAAACTTCTGAGTTTTAAAATTTCTAGCTTCTTCCCTAGTTTTAGGGTTGTTAGCTGCTCCCTATATTTGCCATCTCCTTGGTATCTTGTCAATTACCAGTTACCAACTTTATACTTAATTAATAAACCTTTATATTAAATTCTCTTTGTTCCCATAGTGTGACTTCTATTTCCTGATTATACATCAACTGATACTAGAAGGAGAAAATAGTATTTCAATGTGACTTGAAGGAAGGGTCTAATTTCATAGGTAAAAATTAGGAAATTTCAAATAAAATGAATACCAGAAAGAGTAAAGGTAACAAAGATAAAGTATGGTGTAAATTTGGGAAACATTTTATGTTCTATGGTTTTTTGTTTTGTATTTTTCTTTAAGCATAAGAGTAGGGAATTATGATAGAAATTTGGAAAGAAATATCAGGGTAGCTAGTGCATTCATGTGTAATACTTTTTTCCCCTAAGACTTAAAGATATTGTACTAGAGAACTTTTAAGCCACAGAAATAATTTTTATATTAACATGTTTATATCAAAATTGTAATCAGATGAGGGGATAGAAAAATTAAAGGGAAAGAAGCCAAAGAAAGAATATTTTGATTTCTGTAAACTTTTTCAACTTCTTCATTGAACCTAAAGATCACAGAGTTCTTGTTTTCCAGATGTACCTTAAATATACAGTAGTTGGAAAATATCCAAGTTTATAGTAACTGAGTCTGTTAATTGGCTTACTTTACCTTTAACCAAAGTATATACATTGAGGGTTAAAAGATTGTTTACTTTTATGTGTTTGACGTTTAGGCAAGACAGCAACAAGCAGAATTGGCTCAACAGGAATGGCTTCAAATGCAGCAGGCTGCCCAACAAGCCCAACTTGCTGCTGCCTCAGCCAGTGCATCCAATCAGGCAGGATCTTCTCAAGATGAAGATGATGATGATGATATCTGAAATTCACCAGCTGAGTTTGTGTTTCTTCTATAAATGTTTTTTCTTGCACAACAAAACAGTGAAAGAAATGCTTATCTGTAATTTTGTATACATCTTGGTGGACTTGCCAATTGGTATTCTAGGGATGTCTGCTGTTAAGTTTCATCTATTGTGTGCTATACATGTAAAAACTGTATCTTTGAACTATTGAAAATTTAAGGTTCAGAATATCAATTTTGAATTTTTAATGGCGTTTATGAAATTTTAGATAGCAGTGAGCCCTTTATTTGATCAATAAACAGTGTTACAAAAACTTCAAGTTTATAAAAATACAGTGGAATTTATAAAGAAGTTCTTACTCTGCATTTGCATTTCCTCTGCCCTTTTAACCAAATTAAAATTGGGAATTTTAAATTGAGGTGGGGTGCAGTGTGATGCAGAATAAATTGGATCAGGTTGGTGAAAAAAAGAGTTCAGTTATGTATTATCTGAATTTTTTGTCTTTTAAAATGAGTATATACACAGGCAATAAACATACTCAGATAAATATACTTATTTAGAGAGTCCTCAATACAAGACATTTAAAAACTAGGAAGGGAGTGTGTGTTCAATAGTAGTTGTATAAATTTGATGAGTTATGTTTTTTTGTTTTGTTTTGTGTAGAGGTGAAAGCTAGTTTTATTATAGCATAATTTATCTTGAGCTACACTATTACATTTCAAAGACTGCGCAATTTTGAAGACTGTCATTATTCTTACTATTTCACTCCAGTTCAATACTTGTTATAGTATTACTTGCTTAGTCCATTCATGTTTATATTGTTCAAGTATATAGGTGGGACTTGTGAAACAATTGCTTGGTTCCGTTGGTTTAACTGAGGTTCATGAATATTCAAACCTTTGCTAGGGAAAAGAAATGAAAGCTTATGGATATGCTTGCTATGAAAGAGGGCTTTTTAAAAAATTTAACTTGTAGTTGTAGTTTACTTATTGTTTTTAGCATTACATTTACATTTTCTTGACTAGATGGCCTAGAGAATCCCATTGCTACCTTTTGAAATGACATTGTCTCCATCATAATTGAGTAATAGCTTTAAAAAATTGATTCTTTTTAAAGAAAGTGTCATAATTGATCAGCTCTATATGAAACAAATAGTTTCAACCTGCTCATTAAAGGGAAGAATCTTTAATCTGGTTCCAATAAATAAAGTATAGTATTGATTATTATAGGAATTCAGCATATTGGAGAAAAATGGCACATTATATTTTGGAAACAGAAAGGAAAAGCTACTTAAAATAACATGAAGTAATTAAATTCCTATGTCAGTTGCCAAATCATTTAAATTTCTATATTCCCCAAGCCCAAAAATAGATTCTAGCTGCCATGATTCCAATTTTAATTGGAGAGCTAAATAAGTAAAGTTTGTAAGTATTAGATGTCTTAATCATATTTTGCATTTTAGAAAAAGGGAAACATCGTTGTATACTTATCAAATACACTTCCCCCATATAAGAAAAAGGTTAATAATTTTGCTGAATGTTACTTCAAGCTACTTCCTGGATGTCATATCCATGAAGTACGTTTGGATGAGATGGAATTGTTTTTTAAAAAGTTTAAGTACCAAAGGTAGTCTAGTCTAGAGAAATAATAAGTTAATAAGTATTGGCTTTTCCAATTTGTACTGTAACATTCTTATACTTTTTTTTTTTTTTTTTTTTTGGAGTGTATCTATTTCTCAAGTAAACAACTTAGATATTTTTCCATGCCTTTTTCTTTCTGATGCAGAGTTCAGGTTAATTAATATTTTACTGCATCTGATAATGTATTATATGTTTGAAGCCTATGACTTTTCATTTTGACATTCTTGTGATTTCATATGCTGTATTCTTCAAGCAATAAAATTCTGATGTGTTTTATAAATTGTTTTTATATTTAATGATCTATAGGGAGATATCTATCACTATTTTTACTAGTTTCAGGAATGTTAGGCCCAAAAGACATTTTGGTCATTTGGTGTATTTCTTGTTTGTTTACTGTTATTTCAGAAAATGTGATTTTACTTGTGTTTTTGTAATTTACAGCAAGGCATAACAAAACTAATTAAGCAGTATTTTATTTTTAGCATTTTAAAAGTCACTGTTATATGTTGCCAGTCATTAAACTTTTTAGTCTTTGGAGACAAAAACAAAATCTTCAGAGTTTTTGAGAAATAAAATTGTCGTTTAGTAAAGATTTTTTTCCATCCCCTTGAATATCTATCTTTTTCAGCAGATTGTAAGATTGATAAGCATTGAAAAAAGGCACCAATTTTTAAAATTGCATATACCTATATACATACTGGAGAGTGCACAAATAAAGGTCTGTACAAATTAAATACATTCAGCATCAGCCCTCAGATTAAGTAGACACAGAGCATTATGAACAACCTAAAAGCACCCGGGCCCTTACCTTAATACTGTCTTCTTCTTCCTTAGAAGTAACTACTATTCTCACTTAAAGTCATAGATTAGTTTTGCCTGCAACACAAATTTGTTCTCATACAGTCCTAGAGATGAGAAGTCCTAAATCAGGACTTTCATTAGGTCAAAATCAAGGTATCCACAAGGTTGATTCCTTAGGATTGTGAGAGGAGAATCCTTTTTGATGCTTTTTTTCAGATTCTAATGACTGCCATTACTGGGATTATAGCCCCTTCTTCCATGTGTCTGCTGATATTCCTACATCATCTTCTCATACATAGTCAGATCTTTCTTCTCTCTTACATTTATGACACTTTTTTTAACCTTGAAAGGAATTTATGGCTCCTCCAGATATTTCAGAATAATCCTCCCATCTCAAAATTCTGAATTTGATCACATGTGCAAAGTCTCTTACCATTTTAAATGATAGTCACAGGTTCTAGAGATTAGGATCTGGACATCTTTGGAGGCTATTATTTAACCTACCAAAGTGACATTGACCAATATAGTTGCATATATTTGTAGTTCTTTCATTATCTTTGCTGCATTTAGTGTTCCATTTATCCATTTCTTATTACATCCAAAATTTACTATCCATTCTATCCATACTATCTTTGATGAACATTTGAGGAATTTCCAGTTCTGGGCTATTAGGAATAGTGCTAGTGAAGAACATTTTTATACACTTTTTACTTATATGAATGGGTATATTCATATAAGTAAAAAAGGAGGGGAATTTCTGGGTCATGGGGTGTGCATATTTTTAATTATAGTATGTGCTGTTGAATTGTTTTCCTCAGTGTTTGTAAGAAGGCACCATTTTAATATGTAGCTAAACAATGAATTACCCTAATGATCTAGGGGCCTAACAATGTTAGTGGATTTCTCAAAACACCTAAATTATATCAAATGAGTTATATTTCTACAGCAGGTCTGCTTCTATTTAATATAAGACGAAAGTAAAAACAGAAGTATTTGTTCTTATTACTGATAGTAGTAGTATGCACTCATTAGGTTATTGCTCCTCAAATGTAATAGAAGTTTAAGGTAATTCTAAATAATAGGTTGAGTTATAAGTAGTGTGTTGAGTTGTAGAAAAATATGTGATTTAATTTTTCAGTTAGGTTTTAAAATTTTGGTTATAATCTTATTTAAATAAATATACAGATGTTTCCTCATAAAGTTCTCTAAATTATATCTGTCAAACTTATAGATGACTGTGTGACCATTAAAAAAAGTATTCAGTCCAGATAGTATGCATAGGCACTCGCCTTCTTTTGTCTTCAATTTGGATTTTTTGTTTCCTTCTCTGACCCTGGCCCCTTAGCCAGAAGTCCTGTTCTACCACGCTTTCTTTTTCTTCTTACCCAGGGTCAATAAGTATCACAGGTAAGATTACCTAAAGTGAAGAGAATGACAACATTATAAGCAGCCTCTCACCAAAGTGTTACCAGTCCTTATCCAGTTTCCTTAAAATAAATGAAAAGAGAAAGTAGGGAATAAAAGGAGAAAAATTTTAACTTATGACCCGTTACTACTGTAAATCAAGAAACTTAATAAAGCCTTAGAACAGAATATCTCAACTTCAGTATTATTAGCGTTCATTATTTTTTGTGTGGGGGGGGGGGGTGGGGGGAGGCTGTTTTGTACATTGTAGGGTCATTAGCAACATCCTTGGCTTAGACCCACTACATGCTAGTAGTGTAAAGGTCAGGCGAGCGTCAGAGGAAGAGACCACCAAGAGACTGTCTCATGCAACAGCAAAGGGTTTATTGGGGTCCAGCATGCTGGCGCTCAGAGCTCACTTGAATAGAGCAAAGAGCCCTGAGAACAGCTTAAGCAGAGCTTATATACTTTCCTTGGAGAGGGCAGGGAGGGAAGTTCATTGACGGGTCAGGGCGAGTGGGCGGTTTGCCTGCAACCGGGTGAGGGGATACATTCTGCAGTTTGGCAGTTGGGGACAGTGCATTCTGGGAACAAGATTAGCAAACAGTTCTCAAGATTATTAACCTTTCATTTCCCACTTCTTCTTCTGGTTACTTTTAATCATAAAAGTGATCATTGGGGGGTGTCACATTCTATGTCTGCTAGTGGGGTATATTGTTGTCTGATTACCATAAGTTTGACTTGTCCAATTTGAGCTTGGAGAAAGGAAACTACACGGTTGAGCAAACAGGGTCCTAGAGTTAGCAACAATATAAGGATTATTAAAGGACCGGCCAGGGCTGATAAAAGCGTAGTTAACCAGGGGGACTGTGTGAACCAAGACTCATACCACCCTTTTTGGGTTTCTCTCTCTTGTTGACGCTCTTAAAGGCATCTTTTTAATTTATTTATAGATTATTTTACAACTTCAGTATGGTTGGCTTAAAAACAACATTTTTCCCTCAATGCAGCACAAAGGCTTTCTTCTCTCATGAAGAGGAGGTCCAACCCTCGCCTGTTCTGTAAAACAACTTCAGAGAGAGAGAGGTTAAAGATTCCTGTAAAGCTGTGATGGAGGTTTCTAATATCTTTAAGTTTTGGTCCATTGCTGTCTCTAATTGGGTCATTTGTTGTGTCCCACGGACCAGGGCAGTGGTTCTTGTGTCCACCCCTGCAGCAACTCCTATTCCTAAAAGGATGGCTAAAGTGAGGGATACAGGTTCCCGGCGGAACCGGGTTGTATGTCCCCTTATTTGATCTTCAAATGAACCTGCGTCATGATAGAGCACTCTGGGAAACATCTGCACCATTATACAATTAATCACATCTGTTGACAATTTCATGAAAACATAAATAATGTTTAAGTATATAGAATTAAACTGTTGTAGGGACGGACAAGGCAAGGCACCTAAGATAGCACCGAAGACAGGGAAACAGTCCTATTTGGTTGCAACCGGATTCAAAGGGCATTGCTTCTGTTGTAATCAATTAATCCCCTGAACCCCAAGTTTAGGTAGTTTCAGAATTTTGTACTCAACATGTAAGGGAAGGGGCTCAGAAGTTCACAGTCTGCAGAAGTTCACAAAAAGCAGTTTTTGTTTATGTTTTTTCCTCTGTTCTGGGCAAGTTAACTTTTCAAGGACACCTGGGAGGGGGAGAAATTTTTCTTTCTTTTTTTTTTTCCCCCCCTGCCAGCTGTTACCATGGAGCCCAGTTGATAACTTTTTTATCTTAGAAATGTAGCCATCTCTGTGAAGCCCCAGCTCAAGGCCAGAGGCCTTGTTCACATATTTTGTGAAAAACTAGTAAGGGGGTGTCTAGCTTAGGAGTGCTGATTTTTCCAGCCAGTGGCCAAGTAGAACAGGGCAACATGAAAAGAGGAAGTTTATCTATACTGAACTCTTTTATAGGGACTCTTTTGCTGAAAGTCCTAAAGTCAGCCATGGTGAAGACTTCTGGAGAAGGTCAGTTAAGACTTTTCTGTGGGCCTGGTACAGAGGGGGAAGACGGGGAAGGCGGTGCTGAGAGCAGCTCCGTGGATCTGAGAATGAGGAAGGAGAGATGTAAAAGAATAATGGGAAAGGGGTTTGGGATTTTCCTAGCAACAAAAACTTGAGTAGTAGAACAGGTAGAGCAGAGGGGAAGACTGGAGTGAGTATCCCAAAAAGCCTGTGAGGGACTTTAAATTCTTAGTAACCTGTTTTCAGTGATGACAAAGCAACTTTAAAGGCCATTTTCATTACATCTTGGATAGGGATCTGAGGGCTCTCCTCAGCTGGTTTGAGCTTTGGGTTAGCTGGTAAGAGGACCTGGTGGGACCCGGTGTGGGCACTGACAGGAGAAGAGAGGAGTGAATGGGTGGAGTGGTACCTCAGTACCTGTTACTTCAGCAAGGGGGCAATGGTCTGAGAACCGGCGGAGGTTTGGGTTCCATCAGGTAGCCCCTGTATGTTCACATCCTTATGACTTACAGAAGAAGTCGGTTTTTCCCCCACACAGCCGTGACTGACTGTGGCTTTGATAGTCCACCAGGCAAACATAGTAATCTAGGTTAGCCAACCTGCATCTGGCTCGCGTGTCCCTAAATCCATAATGTTTGTTTCTATTATCTATGGTACGCAAGGGATTTAATGGAATTTTAGTGGGATCCTCTTCATCAGGGATATCCCAATAGGAAAGACCTATAGCCAGCTGACAAATGTCTGGGTGGAGAGATGGCCATCAGGTCCCTAAGGGGGCTGTATGTGAGATAGATCATACTTCTTGTCCAGTAGGATTTGTGATTAGCCATCGCTGCTGAATGGGCTGATGAGGGTTAGGACTACTGGTGGTCAAGGGGAGAGTCCATAGCCTTATCCACACGGCGAATACGCAATTTGAGAGGGTTACCAGTCTTTTCCAATTTCCAGCCAGAGTCTGGACAGGGCGCAGGCTTGAGATGAGAGGCATGGATCCAGGAAGTGATTCCGTCTACCTTTACCGCTGTAGGTGTTATAAGTAGCACCTGGTATGGTCCTTTCCAGCGGGGTTCCAGGGATGACACCTAATGTCGTCTTACATAGATGAAGTTTCCCACTTGATATCAGTGTGGAGTTCCTTCGTCCCCAGGTTGGTAGGCAGTGGCCAGCTGTTTCCACAGGTATCACTGAGTTTTTTTCAAGAGCTTTAAGTCTGTCAAGCAAGGGGGTGTGGAAGGGATCGTTAGGTCTTAGAGTTGGGGTTAGGTCCCTTACTGGAGGAGGGGCACCATAGAGAATTTCATAGTGGGTGAAGTTACACAAAGAAACAGAGGGAGTATTTCTTGTATGAAACAGTGCATAAGGCAGGAGCATAGTCCAATCTTATGCCGGTCTCTAAGCTTAATTTCTTTAAGGTCTCTTTAATGGTTCTATTCATTTTTTTTACCTGTCCTGAGCTCTGGGGTCTATAAGCACAATGTAACTTCCAATTAATCCCCAGGGTCCTGGTTAACCCCTGACTTACCTGGGCCACGAACGCCGGTCCATTATCAGACCCTATTACCTTAGGCAGGCCGTATCTTAGAAAAATATCTTCCAGGATCTTCTTGACCACCATTTGCGCCGTTTCTTTTTTGTTTGGGGAAGGCGTCAATCCATCCTGAAAATGTATCTACAAAGATTAGGAGATATTTAAGCCCATACCTTGCTGGCTTAATTTCAGTAAAGTCCACTTCCCAAAATTGTTCTGGTCTGGTTCCTCGAGGGCACCTTCCTGCAGGAAGCTTGGAAGGGTAAGCATTAACCAATTGACAGACCCGACAGGCTTTTGTTACCCATTCAGCTATTTCCTTTCGCTGTGAGCCGGTTAGTGGAAAACTCTGTTCTTGATCCTTCAGGAATGCCTGCAATTTCTTTGAACCAAGGTGAGTGAGTTGATGTACATTTTTAATGTAGTGTAGGGCTTTCTGAAATTGCAGGCTGGGCTCAGTAAAGTCGAGGAGTTCAGTGTCAGTGTCCTTATGTTCCCCCGGTGTGGAAAGTGTTAACATGGTTACTCCGTTTAGGGCTGCCAATTTAGCTTCTTCATTTGCCCTCTTGTTAGATGGGGTGGTATCTGCACAACGGTTTGTTTTCTGGGCTCAGTGAGCTATCGTTTACCGCCCCTAAGGGAATAGTCCAGGAAGATTACTTCTTGCTGGCAAATTTGGGCCTTTTTGGCAGAAGCTCTATACCCGAGTTGAGCAAGCTCGGATAATAGTGCTTGGGTCCCAGACTCACAGTTTTCCTTGGTATCGGCTGCCAGTAGCAGGTCATCCACATATTGAAGCAGGGTGACTTCGGGGTGCGTAGTTCTGAAGTTGTTGAGATCTCTGTGGAGGGCTTCATCAAAGAGAGTGAGGGAGTTTTTGAACCCCTGTGGGAGTCTGGTCCAAGTTAGTTGATCAGACGTTCCGGTTTCTGGGTTTACCCATTCGAAAGCAAACAGCAACTGACTATCTTTATGCAGAGGCAAGCAAAAGAAAGCATCTTTTAAGTCCGGAACAGTATACCATTTTCGCTCAGGGTTCAGGGTGCTAAGCAGATTGTACGGATTAGGTACTGTGGGATGAATGTCCTGCACTCTGTTGTTGATCTCTCTTAGGTCTTGAACGGGGCGATAGTCCCCGGTTCCTGGCTTTTTTACTGGTAGCAGGGGAGTGTTCCAGGCCGATTGACAGGGCCTTAGGACCCCTAAGGCCAGATATTTCTGAATATGGGGCCTTATCCCATCTTTAGCTTCTTTGCTCAGAGGATATTGTTTAATATTAATTGGGGAGGCTGAGGTTTTTAACTCCACTGTTATTGGAGGTTGTTTTACGGCTAGGCCTAACCCAGCAGTTTCTGCCCAGGCATCTGGGTAATCTGTTATCCATTTCTGGGATAGCTTGCCTGTTTGATCAGTCTTGGGGGGTGTGAAGAGTTGATGTTCATCTTCTACTGACATAGTTAAAGCCATGACTATAGGAGTTTTTACTGAAGGATTTAGAAATTCCATTTGGGGGCCTTCAGGGTTAAAAGTTATTCTGGCCCGGAGCTTGGTGAGCAGATCTCTGCCCATCAATGGGGCCGGGCATTCTGGGATCACTAGGAAGGAGTGATGGACTTTTCCTTTCCCCAGGTTCATGGTCCTCTTAGTTGTCCAAGCCCGATATTTACTGCCATTAGCCCCTTGAACCAGAGACCTTTTAGTTGATAGAGGGCCCAATGGGGCCTTAAGGGCTGAGTATACTGCCCCTGTATCCACTTCAAAGTTTACTGGGGTCCCCTCCACTTCAAAAGTTACCCTGAGCTCGGGGAGGGGATCCGAGCCCCGACTTTCCCAGTCATCCTCCAGAGTTAGAATGGCTGGCTGGCGTGGCTGTTTCTTTCTAGGGCACTCTTTGGCCCAGTGTCCTTTTTCTCTACAGTAGGCACATTGATCTGAGGCCAGAGGTGGCTTCTGGCGTGGGCCCAGGTATCCCTTTCTGTCTCCCTGTCTCTTAATTTCTGGCCTATTTGTTGTTGTGACCAGGACCTTAGTCAATGCCTTAGTCTGTCTTTTGCTTCTTTCATCCTCCCTTTGCTCCCTTTCTTTCTCCCTCCTTTGTTCCTTCTCTTCCTCAGTTTCTCTCTTATAGTATACCTTCTCGGCTTCTCTGACTAAATCTCTCAAAGTCGTATCTTGTAATCCATCTAAGCATTGTAATTTTCTTTTAATATCCAGGGCAGTTTGCCCAATAAAGGCCATCGTGACAGATGCCTTTTGATCCTCTGCCTGAGGATCGAAAGGAGTATATCTCCTATATGTCTCCATAATTCTCTCTAGAAACATAGAGGGAGATTTATCAGGCCCCTGAATAATCTCTCTTACCTTGGCCAAATTAGTTGGTCGCCTAGCGGCCGCTCGGACACCTATTATTAGAACCCAGCGATAAGTGGACAGATGCTCCCTACCTTCAAAGGTGTTGGGGTCCCAGTTGGGTTGGTTCAAGGGGAAGTTGTGTCGGTCGCCCATCTGGTCCGAGGATATTTTTTTCCTAGCTTCCAGGAGGATTCTCTTTTGTTCCTCTGTCATGAAGAGAGTCCCTAGGAGTTGTTGGCAGTCATCCCAAGTAGGCTGGTGTGAAAACGCTGGCGAGTTCTTTGAGTTCTTTAGCTGGGCCAGTTTCCTCCAGGGGAAGGGGGGCTGTGTGTGCCGTGGGGGAGTCATCTGGAGGGCACTGGGCCAGCTTAGCTTCCTCTAATGGTGGAGAGGCTGAGTCAGCAGCAGGGGAATCACTTAGAGGGTGTTGGGGGTTGGGGGACGAGGGCAGGGGATAAGGAGGGGGAGGAGAGTCCAGTAGAGTCAAATCTTGAGACTCAGGGAGAACAGAGGGTGGAGGAGGAGGAGGAGCAGAGGGTTTGAGAGACAGAATCGTGGGGGAAGGAGTAGGAGCAGGGGCAGGGACAAGGAAAGGCTTCACCCATGGAGGAGGAGATTCGCAGAGGTCCTGCCAAGTTAAGATATACGGCTGTTGATCTGGATGGCTATGTGGTCCCGGCTGAAAGACAAAGACAATATCTCTGACTTTTCAAATTAGTGGGAAGTAGAAAGATCCTTCTGGGGGCCATCCGACTCCAAAGGTGGGCCATTCTGAGGCACAGAGAGTCTGCCAGGTCCGGCGTTTTACTGAAAAAGAAAGATTCTGAGCCCTTAAGCGGACTTTGGTCCAGTGATCAAGGGTCAGGGACAGAGGCGTTGAAGTGCTCTGTCCCATAATGAAAGATACACAAACAGTGAAAGCAAGGACACACGACACAGACGATAAAGACAGACAGTAAACGTTCAACACTGAGACAGGACTGAGTAGCCGGCAAAACCTGATGGGCTGGCAAACCGAATCCGAAGCAGAATACTGCAGAATACTGAGTCGAGGAAACTACTGTTCCTCAATTTCCAGAGTCCTCTGGGGCGTCCCCCAGGGACGTGGCCTGTGGCTCTGTGACACGTCTGTCAGCCACTGTTGGAGAGAGCTCATGCTCTTCACCAACAGCCACTTTGACAGCCCTAACCTGAAACCTGGAACCAGAAAGCAGAAACTAGAAAGAGGCGCCTTACTTACCCCGAGAGGGGTCCATTGGGGGTCTTTCGTCCGCCGCTGCCGGATCTCGGTGGAACCTCCAAATGTAAAGGTCAGGCGAGCGTCAGAGGAAGAGACCACCAAGAGACTGTCTCATGCAACAGCAAAGGGTTTATTGGGGTCCAGCATGCTGGGGCTCAGAGCTCACTTGAATAGAGCAAAGAGCCCTGAGAACAGCTTAAGCAGAGCTTATATACTTTCCTTGGAGAGGGCAGGGAGGGAAGTTCATTGACGGGTCAGGGCGAGTGGGCGGTTTGCCTGCAACCGGGTGAGGGGATACATTCTGCAGTTTGGCAGTTGGGGACAGCGCATTCTGGGAACAAGATTAGCAAACAGTTCTCAAGATTATTAACCTTTCAGTAGCACCCCTTCTAGCCCCACCCCCAGTTGTGACAACCCCAAAATATATCAAGACATTGCCAAATGTCTTTGGGAACAGGGAAGAGGGCTAAAATTATCCATTGTTGAAAATTACTGCCTTAGAATAGTGACGGTTTCTTTTTAGATAGGGTACTGGGGGAAAGGCTATGAAACTGAATCCTTGTTAGAAGTAACATGATGTTACTGGAAAAAGAAAAAAACAGATGATTTTAAAAGAATAGGCCCAGGATTAAAATGAGTTTTCAGAAAATCTAGTCATACAGGCCGCTCTTAACTTCACATCTGCTGATCCCTTCAGCCCCTTAGAGTCCAGACCACTTATATATTTGTCTACCAGTTTTCTGCTTTTTCACCTTGCTGCTAGCCGCAGATATTTTGACACAGATTTGGTATACTATGTCATTAGTTTGTACATATTTATTTTTTGCGGGACTAGAGATTGAACCTAGGGGCACTCTACCACTACTAAATCCCTAATTTTTGGTGGTGGGTGGGGGATACTAAGGATTGAAATAGACACTCAACCACTGAGCCACATCCCCAGTCTTATTTTGTATTTTATTTAGAGACATGTCTCACTGAGTTGCTTTGCACTTCACTTTTGCTGAAGCTGGCTTTGAACTCATGATCCTCTTGCCTCAGCCTCCTGAGTCACTGGGATTACAGGCGTGTGCCACTGCGCCTGGCCCTAAATCTTTTTGAGACAGGGTCTTACTATGTTGCCCAGGCAGGCCTTGAACTTGCAATCCTCCTGCCTTAGCATCCCAATTAGCTGTGATTATAGGTGTACAGTATGACACCTGGTAGAATTTTCTTTGTTTATAAGGCTGATTAATATTCCATTATATGTATCACATTTTTTTTATTCATTCATCTGTTGATAGACAATTAGGTTACTTCTATCTCTTGGGTAATGTAATGCTGCTGTGAATATTGGTGTACAGATAGTTGTTCACGTTCCTAACGTGTGTTATTTTTGAGTGTACAGATCTATATGTTGAGAACTGAAACAGGGAAAGCAGTATAGTGGGAATGTAGGTATAAAAGAGCGTTTATAATATATAGTAAACATGACATGAACACAGAGCACCAACTCTTTTTTATTCTAGAACTTTACCTATGTTATTTCATTCACCTCTGTTATGTAAGTATTGGTAACCCAGGGTGGCAGACTGGTAACTCAGGCATATCATTAAAAATAATAGACATACAATACACAGTATTTTATTTTTTATTTATGAAGTACCATATCTTATGCAGGAGAATGTAGAGAATCATGCTGTTTCCTTTTAATTTCATATTATATGTTTCTTGCTTTTGTTTGTTTATATGAACAGTACTTGCCTCTAAATAGATGATGTAGTACAGGTTAAAAAAAAGGAGATTTGCAGAAATAAGTTGTCAGTGTGGTTGAAGGTTTTTTTAAATGAGTTGGGAATAGAAGGAGCAAGATAACATTGCAAAGGATACCAGAAATCATACCTTTTTGGGTTTGGTTTTGTTTTTGGTTTGGTACCAGGGATTGAATCCCAGGAGTGCTTTACTACTGGTTTACATCACCAGTCTTTTTTATTTTGACACAAGATCTGCTAAGTTGCCAAAACTGGCTTTGAACTTACAATTCTCCTGTCTCAGCCTCCTAGGTTGCTAGGATTACAGGCTTGTACCACCATGCCTGGCACTGTGCTTGTTTTTAAGGCATCTAAAGTTCCTCCAACTTCTGAAGGAAAATACAGGCTCAAAATTGCTTGGGTATGCTAATACCTCCTAATAAGTTTGCTTCTTCTATTGTACTTATAAAGATGCCATTGAGTTCATATTTGTGTCACTAATAAATTTCTAGAATCTGTGTAGTAGACTGTAACAATGTTGTTAAAATATGAAGGGAGACCATTGGCATTTATTTCAGAAACATTCCCTCTATTACAAAGACAAATTTTCTAAATTAGGTTTATATATACATTTTCATCGTACATGTAATCAGTAGCCTAACAAAACTTATTTTTAAAAATATCTTTATTTTATTTATTTATTTTATGTGGTGCTGAGGATCGAACCCAGTGCTTCATGCATGCTAGACAAGTGCTCTCTACACAACCCCACAAAACCCCAGCCCATCAAAACTTATTTTTTATTATAAATATTTTATAAACAAGAAAGCTAAGATTAAAAGAAATTAAGCAATGCAACAACATCTAGTAAGTAAAAATTTGAACCTCAACGTAAGTAATTTGAAGGAATATTTTTGTTTCACTAGATCATTTTTCCCCAACAGTACTCTGGGAACACTGGAATGAATCTTCATACCTTTGTTTGAAGGTTATTTAAAACATAATCCTGCCTGAGCATAGTAAAATTTTGTGTACTTTTGCAAGATAATTGTGCAGTTCACTCTTAAGGAAGCAGAGGTAATGTCTGGTAATATTTTTAGCTTTCTTTTTCTGACCACTGTTGTCTATGATTCACACAGTGCTATTCAGGATGTCAAATATTGTTGGAGAAGCTGTTTCATAAAGTTGATTTATTGTAGAGGATTTTTATTTTGGTCAGAATACTCACTAAGGAAAGTTTATAGAAAATGTAACCTAGAGTTAGGTTTTTAATAGTTGGATTTTTTTGTTTTTTTAAGGTTAGGGATACTCAACCTATATGTACCAGGGAAAACTTTATACCGAAGATAAAATATAAACTGGATCTTGAGGTATGGTGTGAAGTTATTGTTATTTGATTTTCTTGTGGGTGGTGGTGATACCAGGGATTGAACCCAGAGGTGCTCTACCAACTACATTCTCAGCCCTTTTTATTTTTTATTTTGGGACAGGGTCTCACTAAGTTGCCCAGGCTGTCCTCAAATTCATATTCCTCCTTTCTTAGCCTCCCAAGTTGCTGCAATAATTGCACTTATCTAGAGTTTCATTTTATCCAAATGTTCCAGAATTTTGGAATCTTGAAGCAAGTTTTCTCTGAAAAACCAAGCCAAATTATATTTTTTAATTGCAAGGACCCTGTTTTCCCAGAATAAACTTACTATTATACAAGTAAAAAACATGATTTAATAGCTGTGACTTGTTATTTAGGGTTTTGAAGTTAAAGATTATGTTCTCAATGATATCACTTCTACCTTTAATGTAGGAACTATTTTACAATATTCTAGTCGTGCTGCTTTGGAAATTGAGTGACTACAAATCCTTGTTTCATAGCCTTGTTGGTTTTCATCTGAATTTTGCAGTACGTGCTAACTAGCCATGATACTAATCCTTCCTTATTTCAGTCTATCCTTCACATTGCCCTCAGTGTTTTTTTAATATTTTTTTAGTTGTTAATGAACCTTTATAAATATGAGATGCTGAGGTTCAAACCCAGTGCCTCATATATGTTAGTCAAGTACTCTACCATTGAACTACAACCCCAGCCCTCATCATTATTTTTCAGAAATACAAATGTGATTATTAGGTTCCTTTGTTCCTTGGTGATAATAGTATAAGGTACAAACTCTTATACATTATGTCAAGTATCTTTCCCAGCACAATAAAGCTTGCTTTTCTACACTCTCCCAATTACACTGGTATTTAGGCTAAATAATTCTCTTTTACTTGCTTTGCACAAGCTTCCTCTCTACTTTGAAATGACCTTTCCTTTCTATACCTGGCAAACTTCACACCATACCTCAAGATCCAGTTTATATTTTATCTTCAGTATAAAGTTTTCCCTGGTACATATAGGTTGAGTATCCCTAACCTTAAAAATCTAAAATTCTCCAAAAATCCAAAACTTTTTGAGTACCAACATGGCATCATAAGTGGAAAATTCCATACCTGACCTCTTGTGATAGATCAGTCAAAATGCAGATGCACTAAAAATATTGTATAAAGTTACTTATGGATTATATGTACAAGGCATATATGAAACATAAATCAATTTCATGTTTCAATTTGGGTCCCAACCCAAGATACTTAATTGTATGTATGCACATTTTCCAAAATCCTAAAAACCTGAAATGCATAACAGTTCTGGTCCCAAATCAGATAAGGGACTCTCAACCTGTGTTTCTATTTTTAAATCCATCATACCATATTATAATTTTTTGTTTACAAATCTATTTATCAGTGGGAGGTCCTAAAAGACAGGGACCTCCCTGTATTCTTAGCAAATGATATATTAAAGGTTTTTGCAGTTTAATTTACAAATATCTGCTTATGATTAGCCCTCATGTTGTCAGATGTTTTTTACCATCTAACAAAAATTATCTGTTCTTATGTATTCCTGGAGCTACAATACAATTTGTACAGTAAGTATTGAGTAAACTATTCAATGGTGATAAAAATGGGAAAGAAGAAAACAATTACATTTTATGAGCTGTGTTTAAGAAGAAAGGTCCTTGTATAAATCATGTAAGAAAAACTTTCAGTAAAATAGTATTTCAGTACTGAAAGAGGATTTTTTTTTGAAAAATAAAACTTTTTTTTTTTTAACATAACACATTCTCTAGTTCTAAGAATTCAAGATAACAAAATGTTACACCATGTGATTAACCAGAAAAATAGATGCAACACAAGGTAGTCAAGCAAGGAGTATTTTAACATAAGGAATTAAATAATTATTAGAAGAAATGGAGGGGCAAAAAAGGGAGACAGACATAACTAACCAGTGATGAGGAACTCTCATATGCTTTCTCTCATGCATTAGCCCTATAACTGCATTAGAAATTACCTCAAACCTTAGCAGTTTAAAACAACAATCATTTATCCCTCACAATTCTAAGAACTGGATGGTCCCAACTGAGTAGCTCTTCAAATAACATCATCTGAGGAATCAACCAAAATGATATGTCCAAGATGGCTCACTTCCATGGCTTTTAGTTGGCACTATCAGGTGGGATCTCAGCACAGATGATAAATTATAGCATCTTGATTCTCTATGTGTCATGGACTTCTTATAGCATGGTAGGAGATTCTAAGTCACATCTCACAAGGGTTTCCAGGGGCAGGAAATGGAAACTGCCAGTCATCTTAAAACCTGGAGTCAGAAGTCCCAGAAAAGCACTTCTACCTCATTCTAATGGTCAAAACAATTGTAGGGCTACTCAGATTCAAAGGAAGAGAATATAAGCATATGAGAAGGGGATGAATGTTGGGAGCCTTTTTTGGAGTCTAGCTATCATACCCATCTTTACACATACAGCTTCCTTGCTGTGGAATGCTCTTTCTGAAAATCTTTTATTCAATCTTTTATTAATCAGCAAGATTTACCTGGTTGCAGCAGCACATGCCTGTAATCTCAGTGACTTGGAAGGCTGAAACAGGAGGATCAGAAGTTTGAGGCCAGTCTCAACAACTTAGCAAGGCCCTAAGCAACTTAGTGAGACCCTGTCTAAAAATAAAATCTAAAAAGGGCTGGAGATGTAGCTCAGTGGTAAATTTCCCCTTTGCCCCTGGGTTCAATTCCCAGTATTGGGGGGCTAGTATTGGAGCGGGGGCTGCAAGATCTAGCTTATATTTCAGCTTCCATATACAGCCTTCTCTGATACCCTTAGTATACATCAACCCTTTCCCCTGTATAAACTATGCCTATTGGACATACTTGAATCTTTTTGTTTAGCATTCTTTATTATAATTTATTTACATACATTTTTTCTTGTTGGAGTGTCTAGGGAAGAGAATCCACGATGTTATCAATTCTTTATCTCAACTAACTGCTATAGTAAAGATTTTTGCAATTGAATTCATAAGTATCCACATGCAGTCAGTACTAATTTAGTCTGGGATTCCACATCACATGTTCCTAGAGCTTCAACATGGGGCCTACAATGCAGGAGATACTTGGTGAATATTCAAAGGTTGTAATGGAAAAGAAAGAAAAGTTGCATTTCAAGTACTCTGGTCAGGAAGAAAATGCCATATTGAAACATTTAATAAACATTTTCAATATGAATTTCATGATTGCTTTATCCATTTCTACAAGAAATGCCGTTGGGATTTTGATTGGCATTGCATTAAACCTATAGAGAACTTTTGGTAATATCGCCATTTTGATGATGTTAGTTCTGCCTATCCATGAACAGGGTATATTTTTCCATCTTCTAAGATCTTCTTCTACTTCTCTTTTTAGGGTTTTGTAGTTTTCATTATATAAATCTTTCACCTCTTTTGTTAGGTTGATTCCCAAGTATTTTATTTTTTTTGAGGATATTGTGAATGGAGTGTTTTTCCTCATTTCCGTTTCAGAAGTTTTGTCGCTGATATACAGAAATGCCTTTGATTTATGCGTGTTGATTTTATATCCTGCCACTTTGCTGAATTCATTTATTAGTTCTAGTAGTTTTTTTGTAGACCCTTTTGGAAGAATAAAAGACCCAGAATAGCAAAAGCAATTCTAAGTAGGAAGTGCGAATCAGGCGGTATAGCGATACCAGACTTAAAACTATATTACAGAGCAATAGTAACAAAAACAGCATGGTACTGGTACCAAAACAGGAGGGTGGACCAATGGTACAGAATAGAGGACACAGAGACTAATCCACAAAGCTACAACTATCTTATATTTGATAAAGGAGCTAAAAGCATGCAATGGAGGGAGGATAGCATCTTCAACAAATGGTGCTGGGAAAACTGGAAATCCATATGCAACAAAATGAAACTGAATCCCCTCCTCTCGCCATGCACAAAAGTTAACTCAAAGTGGATCAAGGAGCTAGATATCAAATCAGAGACTCTGCGTCTGATAGAAGAAAAAGTTGGCTACGATCTACATATTGTAGGGTCGGGCTCCAAATTCCTTAATAGGACACCCATAGCACAAAAGTTGATAACAAAAATCAACAAATGGGACTTACTTAAACTGAAAAGTTTTCTCTCAGCAAGAGAAACAATAAAAGAGGTAAATAGGGAGCCTACATCATGGGAACAAATTTTTACTCCTCACACTTCAGATAGAGCCCTAATATCCAGAGTATACAAAGAACTCAAAAAATTAAACAATAAGAAAACAAATAACCCAATCAACAAATGGGCCAAAGACCTGAACAGACACTTCTCAGAGGAGGACATACAATCAATCAACAAGTACATGAAAAAATGCTCACCATCTCTAGCAGTCAGAGAAATGCAAATCAAAACCACCCTAAGATACCATCTCACTCCAGTAAGATTGGCAGCCACTATGAAGTCAAACAACAACAAGTGCTGGAGAGGATGTGGGGAAAAGGGTACTCTTGTACATTGCTGGTGGGACTGCAAACTGGTGCGGCCAATCTGGAAATCAGTATGGAGATTCCTGGGAAAGCTGGGAATGGAACCACCATTTGACCCAGCTATTGCCCTTCTTGGACTTTTCCCCGAAGACCTTAAAAGAGCGTACTACAGGGATACTGCTACATCGATGTTCATAGCAGCACAATTCACAATTGCTAGACTGTGGAACCAACCCAGATGCCCTTCAATAGATGAATGGATAAAAAAAATGTGGCATTTATACACCATGGAGTATTACGCAGCACTAAAAAATGACAAAATCATAGAATTTGCAGGGAAATGGATGGCACTAGAGCAGATTATGCTTAGTGAAGCTAGCCAATCCCTAAAAAACAAATACCAAATGTCTTCTTTGATATAATGAGAGCAACTAAGAACAGAGCAGGGAGGAAGAGCAGGAAGAAAAGATTAACATTAAACAGATAGATGAGGTGGGATGGAAAGGGAGAGAAAAGGGAAATTGCATGGTAATGGAGGGAGACCCTCATTGTTATACAAAATTACATATAAGAGGTTGTGAGGGGAATGGGAAAATAAACAAGGAGAGATACGAATTACAGTGGATGGGGTAGAGAGAGAAGATGGGAGGGGAGGGAGGGGGGATGGTAGAGGATAGGAAAGGTAGCAGAATGCAACAGTCACTAGTATGGCAATATGTAAAAACGTGGGTGTGTAACTGATGTGATTCTGCAATCTGTATTTGGGGTAAAATTGGGAGTTCATAACCAACTTGAATCTAATGTATGAAATATGATATGTCAAGAGCTTTATAATGTTTTTAACAACCAATAAAAAAAAAATTAAAAAAAAAATTAAATAAACATTTTCAAGAAAATTGATATTTTAGTGCCAAAAGGTTTAAACTTATCTGGAAACTTATTTTTTCTAGCATAGCACATTCTCTAGTGATAAGAATGCCAGATAAAATACCAAGTAAAGAGGGATTTTATACACAATATTAGATGATAAAATCACTGAAAAAGTTATAAGGGCAAAAGGAGTTGCTGTTGCCCTATTACCCAGAAATGAAGAACTATAGGAAGTTGATAGTTCCTGGAGCCTGTAGTCATTTGCAGAATCAACACATACAAGAACCTATATTGCCCATGAATTATTTTAACAGAATTGTACTCCTCTGCAACCCTTGTCCTGCCCCAACATGGCCAGTGGTGCTTCTCTAAGGAGCCAAGGTCCAACTCCTACCCAGGCGCTATAGGATCCTACTCTGACATGACAACTTGATACAACAGTCTGCTAGCACCCCCTACTGTCTGAACCAGAAGATTGTTTCTTCCTTTAGCTTTTCAATTTCTTGCACTTGCCTACAGTTGCTAGGAACTCTGCTAGCATAGGAGTCTGAGGAAATTTCTAACTTTTCCAGCCCTGCAATACAATAAAAAGGGTGGAGAATAATATTGAACTCATCATAATATCTGGAACATGGCATTATAAATATAGCTAATGAAAGGAATATAATAATTATAACTGTCACCATACATATGCTCAGACTGAAACTTTAGGGTAAAAGAATTTCTATTTGATGTTTTTAAATACTTGATACAATAGATAAGATCTTTTTTGAACTAGTGTTTAGAATTGGTTCTGCTGTTGGAGTACTAGTACTTTCAGCCTTAACAATTCTTAACTAGTAAATTAGAAAACCTAGAAGGATACTTCCTCAATTTGACAAGGAACATCTACAAAAGAAACTTCAGCTAGCAGGTTACTAAATGGTGAAAAATTGAAAAATCTTTTCCCACTAAGATCAGAAACAAGGCAAGAGTCTTCCTTCTTACATAACTCTTCTACATATATTAGAAGTTACTAACCAATGCAATAAGAAAGAAAAATAAAAGATGTGAAGATTGGGCAGGAAGAAATAAAATTATTTTTGTTTGCAGATCACATCTATTAGAAAATCCAAAAGAATCACCAAGGAACTAGGACTAATTATGGCTGGGTTGCAGATACAAGATTAATACAAAAGTCAGATGCTTTCTGATATACCACTAATGAACAAATGAAATTTGAAACAAAAAAAATCACAATATAATTTATATTAGCACCCCAAAATGAAATGCTTATATTTAAATCTAACAAAATATGTATAAGATCTATTGGAGGAAAACTACAAAACTCTGATGAACAAAGTCAGAAATATATATAAATGGAGAAAGATTCCATGTTCATGGATAGGAAATAATAATTTTGTCAAGATGTCAGTTATTCTCAAGTAAACACAAATTCAGTGCAATTTAAATAAAAATTCTAGTTATTTTGTAGATAAAAACCCACTGGTTATAAAATTTATATGGAGAGGCTGAAGACTCAGAATAATCAACATAATATTGAAAGAAAACAAAGTCAGAGGACTGATATCGCCTTGAACACTTAGTTTAAAATTATAGTAATCAAGATAATGTAATCTTGGTGAAAGAAAGGACAAATAAATCAATGAAAGGACAGGGTCCAGAAATAGATCCACAAAAATATAGTCAACTGATGTTTGATAAAGGAACAAATGGTGCTTGCTATAGTTTGGGCAAGTGTCCCCCAAAGACCTATATGTTAAAGACATGGTCCCCAACCCATAATACTGTTGGAAGATTGTGGAATCTTTAAGAGGCGGAGTGTACCCTTGAAGGGGATTTTGGGACCCTTGCCTCTTTCTCTTTCCCAGCCATGAAATGAATGGCTTGTTCCACAACATGCTTCTATCATGATGTACTACTACCTTGCCACAGGCCCAAAGCAACAGGCCAACCAACCATGAATTGAAATCTCTGAAACTGAACCAAAATAAACATTTCCTCTATAAATTATTTTCTCAGGTATTTTGTTACTGTAATGGAAAGCTGACTTGACCATCTGGATACCACATGCAAAACAAAAACAAAACAAACAAATCTAAACACAGATCTCATACCATTACAAAAAATTAACTCAAAATGGATCATAGGGGCTGAGGATTTAGGTCAATGGTAGAGCCCTTGTCTAGAATAATGTGCAAGGCCTTGGGTTCAATTTCCAGTGTCTGTGTCTGTCTGTCTCTCTCTCTCTCTCTCTCTCTCTCTCTCTCTCTCTTTCACACACACACACACACACACACACACACACACAAATCATAAACCTAAAAGTTAAATGTGAAAGTAAAAACATAGACAAGAACATAAGAGAAAACCTTGATGACCTTGAATATGGTGATGTCTTTTCAATACAACACAAAAGACATGACACATGAAAGAAATAATCAATAAGCTATATTCCATTAAAATAGAAAACCTCTGCTTTGCAGAGGACAGTGTCAAGAGAATGAAGACAAGCCAGAAAGCAGGAAAAATATTTGCAAAAGATGTGTCTGTAAAAGACTTATCCAAACTATACAATGAACCCTTAAAACTCAACAATAAGATGGGCGTGGTGGGACATGTCTGTAATCCCAGCAGCTCTGGGGGCTGAGGCAGGAGGATTGCAGGTTGAAAGCCATGCCCTAAGCAATTTAGCAAGACCCTGTCTCAAGGGCTGGGGATGTGGCTCAGTGGTTAAACGCTACATCCCTGGGTTCAATCCCTGCTTTAAAAAAAAGAAAGAAAGAAAGACAACAATAAGGAAACAAAAAGCTGAATTTAGAAATGGGCTGAAGACCTCCACAGACACCAAAAAAGATTCACAG
Source organism: Marmota flaviventris (assembly GCF_047511675.1). NCBI lineage: Eukaryota > Metazoa > Chordata > Mammalia > Rodentia > Sciuridae > Marmota > Marmota flaviventris. Next base: position 79,416,512 of record NC_092507.1, read on the forward strand.
ATATCAAATAAACCTATGAAAATAAGCTCCATATCATGTGTCATTTAGGGAAACGTGAATTAAAATGACAATAGATATCTCTACACAGTTGTTAGAATGGCCACAATCTGGAATACTGACAACAATAAATGCTTGCAAGAACATGAAGCAACAGGAACTCACATATTCATTGTTGATTAGAACACAAAATATACAACCATTTTGGAAAACAGTTTTGACAGTTTCTTATAAAACAGAACACTCTTCCCATATGATCTAGTGGTAATACTCCTTGATATATACCCAAAGAATGCTGGGCATAGTGGTATATGCTTGTAATTCCAGTGACTCAGGAGGCTGAGGCAGGAGGATTGGGAGTTCAAAGCCAGCCTCAGCAACTTAGTGAGGCTCTAAACAGTTTAGTGGTAGAGCCCTTGTCTAGAATAATATGCAAGTGGTTCAATCCTGGGCTCAGTCCCAAGTACAAAAAAAAAAAAAAAAAGATATATACTCAAAAGAGTTGAGAACTTATCTCCATACAATGCTTCCTGCACACAGTTGTTTATGGTGACTTTATTCATAATTGCCAAAACCTGGAAGCAACTAAGATGTCCACTAGGTAAATGGACACTGGTACCTACAGTCAATGGAATATTATTTGGTGCTAAAAAGAAATAAACCATCAAGCCATGAATATACATGGAGGAACCTTAAATACACATTACTAAGTGAAAGAAACCAATCTGAAAAGGTTACATAACTGTATAATATCAACAACAGTATGGCATTCTGGAAAAGAAAACTATGGAGACAGTAAGAAAAGATCAGTGGATGTCAATGAGCAGAGCACTGAAGATTTTTAAGGCAGTGAAAATCCTCCACACACGGTAATGATAGATACATGTGATTATGTATTTATGTAAAGCCATAGAATGTAGAATACCAAGAGTGAGCTCTAATGTAACCTATGGGTTTTGGGTAATTATGATGTGTCAATGGAGGTTCATCATTGTAATAAATGTATCACTCCAGTGGAGGATGTTGATAATGGAGGAGCTAAGCATGTGTGGGGTGGGGGACATATGAGATATCTCTGTACATTCCTCTTAATTTTAGCTGTGAATCTAAAACTGATTTAAAACAATGAAGGTTTTTTTTTTTTTAATTATAAAAGTTACCTGATCTGACAGTCTCTCAAAGTACAGGAATAGCCAGAAAAATGTGTTATATCTGTGTATATAAGAGTAATGATACATGTATGACAAAAAGAATAGTGTTGTTTGTAAAAATTGATTTTTTTTCCGTACCCAGGGACTGTATAGTTATAGTCTAATACTGGTAGAATTCCAAAGTTGAGGGATGGTGCCGCAGTCTGGCTGGGCACAAAATAACCGAGCTGCCACACAGCCTTGTAGGTTTAAAACAGGAACTCCTAAATTCTCCGCACTCCCGGAACGCCACGCACATGGCCTTCTCCGGGGACACACCACACACTTTCCGGGAACACTCCCGAAGGCCACGCGGCTCCTCCAGGAACCGGAAATCCCTCCTCCGGAATTCCCCCCTCCCGCACTTCCCCAACCAATGGGAACTCTCCGGGAATCCCCAGAGAACTCCAAAGTAGCAGGCCAAGGAGGACAGCAGGGGTCTAATATACAATTGAATACACAGCTTAACATAACCATTATCATCTCAATGGCTTGCTGGTGTCACCTCTCAACCACTCAGTTCTGGCAAAAATGCCATGCGTCATTCCAACTGGGCTATGGCTCTCAGCAGGATGGGGATATATCTCAATTGGTAGAGTGCTTGCCTCACATGCATAGGGCCTGGGGTTCAATCCCCAGCAACACACACACACACACACACACACACACACACACGAATTCCAAAATTGAAGTACTAATGCTTATTAGGCATTGACACTGTACTAGGAGCTAGGGACACAAAGATACGTGTGTCCCTAGATATTTAATATTAGATATTAGATATTTAATTAATTATTAAATATCCACTAGGTACTGGATTTACCAAGATGAATAATGCCAGATTGCTTTCTGTAAGGTCCTTGTAATCCAGGGGAAAGGACTGGTAAGCAAAAAAGTTGCAAGATTATTGATAAGAAATTGAAAATATGACCAAACCAGTAACTTTAAAATTGAATTGATAATAAGAAATTTTGTATCTATTTAAAATTACTCAAGAAGATGTCATGCTAGGGGAAAAATACTGGTTGTAGAATGAAAAACCTGTATTTAGGCAGGTAAAATTGGAAGGTTTTGATCCATAATGTATATTGAATGCTCACTGAGAAATATTGAAAAATGGTTTTGAAAAAGTCACCTATTGTACATGCCTGTTATCTTAGCTCTTTGGGGAGATATAGAAGGATTACAAATTCAAGGCCAGCCTGAGCAATTTGGCAAGACCCTGTCTGAAAAAATAAAAAGGGCTGGGGATGTAGCTCAGCAGTACAGTGCCCCTGCGTTCAATCTCTAGTACCACAAAATAGAAACAGCTACTTGGGTGGGTGAGGCAGGAGGATTACAAATTTGAATACAGCCCAGGTAATCTATCGAGAACCTGTCTCACAATAAATAAAAAAGAGCTTGGTAAGTAGCTTAGGGTTAGATTGCTTGTCTAGCAAGTGTGAAGCCCTGGGTTTGATTCCCAGTACTGAAAAGAAAGAAAAAAAATCTCACCACACAGATGTCACTGATGACATTTTGATGTATTCCTTTCTAATCCAAGGGCTTTTTTTTTTTTTTAATAAATGGAGAAATAAAAGCAGAGTATGATGGTGCATTTCCGTAGCCATCATTACTCAGGAGGCTGAGTGAGGAAAATTACTTAAGCCCACAAGACCAGCCTGGGTAACATAAGAAGTCTCCACTAATAAATAAATAAATAAATAGAATAAAAATTAAAAATAAAATTTTTAAAAAAGGAAATAAAAAATGGTAGATTACAAATTAGAAGTTAGTCAGGAAAAAGAAAGACCTATTTACTTATTTATTTTGGGATTTAGCTCAGGGGCACTCAACCACTGAGCCACATCCCCAGCCCTACTTTGTATTTTATTTCAGGGTCTCACTGAGTTTTTAGCAGCCTTGATTTTGCTGAGGCTGGCTTTGAACTTGGAATCCTCCTGTCTCAACCTCCTGAGCTGCTGGGATTACAGGCATGTGCCATTGTGCCCAGCAAGAAAGACCCATTTAAATCAAGCACTTTGGACTTCAAAATATACACCTGAATGTAATCTTTTCCCAATTCTGATTTTTCCGCTTTAATTTGCCCTTTTTAGGAGGGACACCATCATCTATCTCCCCATGCACAGAATCAGAAACCTTCAATTACTGAGAGAGTACTCCTTCTAAAACAATCTAATTTAGTCATTCCTTGGATTTCAATCCTTCAGTATTTCCTCATGTATTTTGGTATCAAATGTTAATTCTTATTCATCATAAGCAGCCCTACACCATCAACTCCTCAACTCGTCTTACCAACCTGACCTACCCTCCTGCTCCTGACAATTCTCCGTTCTAGATACATTAAAATGTTTTATTTATTTATTTATTTTGATTTTTGGTACTGGGGATTTGAACCCAGAGGTGTGTTACTATCTCCAGCCCTTTTTGTTTTCTCTTTTGAAATAGGGTCTCACTAAGTTGCATAGGTCCTTGCTAAATTGCTGAAGCTGGCCTCGAACTTGCAATCCTCCTGCCTCAGCTTCCTGAGTCACTGGGATTACAGGCATGAGCCACTGCACCTGGCCAGTAAAATGTTTGTAGTTCTACAAATAAGTGTTATTTTTCTCCAGTCATCAGTGTCTTTCTGCGTGCTTTTTTTTTTCACACAGACCACCATTACCCATCCCCACCTTTTCTCTAATCACTTCTCTTCTAAAGCTTCAGTTCAAGGATTGCTACTGCAATCTCTTCTTCCACTGCCCCATGTATATGCCATCTAAAATGGCATATGTCTAAAATGGCATATGTCACAGTGTCCTAGAATTGTTGGTGTATTATCTTATTCAGTGCAACCAAGAGCTCCGTGAGGTCAGGAACTATGTCCTCACAATCTTTGAGGCTCCTGTTTCTATCACAGTACCCATCATACAGTAAATATTATAAAGATTACTTGAAGGAATCAATATAAATTACTAGAAAGGGGCTGGTGAGTTTTTCATCAGTAATTTTTAGGAAGCATATTTAGGAATTATAGCACATGTTGTCCATTGCCTACAAAACAGCTAATCTCCCTTCTTTTTTGCTATCAAATGTCAGGTTTTGTTGTGGCAGTGTGCCCCAGGACATGTATCTTGATCTAAGTCAGTTATGGCATCCCCACTCCTCTTTGCCAGTGATACATCTGGGTTGGGCATGATCATGCATTGAAGGAGGATACTAAAGGTTCAGAAGAAAGTAATTTTCTTTTCTTCACTTCCTGACTATTCTTTGTAAGGGATTTAAAGTCTGGAACTGGAGGCAACAAGCTTGAGAATAATATAACATGCTGATGGTAGGTGGAGGGGAGGAGTTGGAGGTTTAATGATGTCATTGAGCTACAACCAATCCTAAATTGTCTATTATAATAGACTTCATTTTATGTGGGGATATTAAAATGCTTTTATTGGGGCTGGGGATGTGGCTCAAGCGGTAGCGCGCTCGCCTGGCATGAATGCGGCCTGAGTTCAATCCTCAGCACCACATACAAAAAAAAATAAAGATGTTGTATCCGCCGAAAACTAAAAACTAAATATTAAAAAATTCCCTTCCCCCCCTAAAAAAATAAAATGCTTTTATTGTTTGAGCCACTGTGTGGTTGAACTGTGCACCACCAAAAGGAGTGTGTGTATTAACCCTATATCTACAAATGTGACCATGTTTGGAAAAAGATATATTTAAGGATCTTAAGATATCATCCCATTTCATAGGGCTTTAAAAAGACTTGCACACTGAAAACCACAAAACAATGCTGAAAAAAATCAAAGAATACATTAATAACTGGAAAGACAATTCATGTAAATGGACTGTAATATTTAATATCATTAAGATCTCAACTACCATGTTAATCCACTTTTGACTACTTGTTCCTAACTTGGGTGCTACCCTGTGCAAATGTTCCTTGATTTACAGTGGGATTGACATCCCTATAAAACTCATGGTATATGAAAAACATCATGTCTAAAATACATTTAATAATCTAACTTATTGAATATCAAAGCTTAGAAACAGAGTACATTGTACAGTATTGGTTGTTTACCCTCATGATCATCTGGCTGTCTAGGAGCTGCGGATCACCTCAGCTTCCCAACATCATGAGAAAATGTCGTACTGCATATCAGTAGCCCAGGAAAAGACCAAAATTTAAAATTCGATAACAGTTTCTACTAAGTAATATTGCTTTTGCACTATTGTAAATTAAAAAAAAAAGTTAATTGGACCAATGTAAACTGGGGACTATCTGTAATCAGATATTTTTAAAAATTCAAAATTAAATATAATGGCTAATCAGAGAAATTTAACTTGAATTTTAAACAAAAATAATTAGCATATTGCACCATATAATCATTACACATTTTATACCAATTTTTTTTTTTTGCAAAACAAGTGGCATGAGACCATTATGTGAAAACGTTTTTCTTTTTAAATTGTGCCAGTATTACTTACAAATCATTTATTACTAAACTATCTTTGGTGCAAGATTAGAATACACAGAATACTTGTGAATATATGTTAATTCAGTAGTGATGATTATGCAGTGAAATATAGTATTTAAGAATAAATTACAGCTTTATCATGAATACAGTGACAAAAATAAATCAAATTTTCTGAGTAAACAACCATTTGCAGATGTTGTAAAAGCATTAATTTATTTATTTTTTTTTTTTTGGAGGGGGAGTACTGGGGATGGAGCACAGGAGCACTTAACCACTGAGCCACATCCCCAGGCACTTTTTATCTTCTATTTTAAGAGAGAGTCTCGGTAAATTTTTTTTGAAGAATTTCTTTTTTAGGTGTAGATGGACACAATACCTTTATTTTGTTTGTTTATTTTTTTATGTGGTACTGAGGATTGAACCCAGTGCCTCACACCTACTAGACGCATGCTCTACCACTGAGCCACAACCTCAGCCCTGAGTCTTCCTAATTTGCTTAGGGCCTTGACAAGTTGCTGAGGCTGGCTTTGAACTTGCAATCCTCCTGCCTCAGCTTCCCAAATTGCTGGGATTACAGGCATGTACCACTGTGCCTGATTTATGCTAGTAACTTTCAATGGAGAGTATTAAACCAATTTTGCTGATTCAGAAACAAAAGCTTAAAGGTATTAAGAAAAATGCATTAGGTGACAGTAATTTTTCAAGTTGGATTTGAATCTAGATCTTTCTAAGGCTGTGTATGTCCTTCATACTTTCCATCATCCTCTATGCTAATGGCATTAACTTAATTTATAAATGAGGAAACAAGCTCAGAAAAGGCAAACAATCACTGGATCTTACTGAGCACTTCTTAGATACTTAGACATTGTCGTAAGCACTTTACAAAGGAAGACATAAGCTTAGATAAAGAGAAGAAAATTAGGAAGAATCAGAGAGAAAACTTGATTAAATTAAAAAACTATAAAATCGGTGCAGTATGTAGTGAAAACAATCATATAAAGAGAGGGAGATAGCAATTTGTTAGTGAATAAATTACTGGAAAGAATACTGGATTTAGGTAGAAACTGAGTCCTGGTCCTATCACTGACTCATAGCATATTTAAATAATTTACCACTACTCTGCCTGAAATAGAGTTGGTAGAAAAGTCAGTAAAGAGTGTATTAATGTAGCTCAAGCGGTAGCGCGCTCGCCTGGCATGCGTGCGGCCTGGGTTCGATCCTCAGCACCACATACAAACAAAGATGTTGTGTCCGCCGAAAACTGAAAAATAAATATTAAAAATTCTCTCTCTCTCTCTCTCTCTCTCTCTCTCTCTCTCTCTCTCTCTCTCTCTCTCTCTCTCTTAAAAAAAAAAAAAAGAGTGTATTAATAAGAGTGCTATCATTGTGGTCACCTGGGACCCTGCTGTGAATATTTGTGTCCCTGTGAAATTCATGTTGAAATTTAATCCTAAATACAACAATATGAAGAGGGGGAGCCTTTACAAGGTAATTAAGCCACGAAGTCTCTGTCCTCAGGGATGGGATTAACACCCTTATAAAAAGCCATCAGAGAGCTTGGGGTGTGGCTCAGTGGTTGAGCTAGCCCAGCACACGTGAGGCACTGTGTTCAATCCTCAGCACCACATAAAAATAAATAAATAAAGGTATTGTGTCTATCTACAATATTTTTTTAAAAAAAGTAAAGATGATAGATTATTAGAAGAAGCCTGCATCTTCAGTTGCACTGTGGCTCAGGATTCAAGCAGCAGAGTACTGCTTCTCTAAGAGGAGGGTAAAAAGTATAACTTCAATATCGGACAGTCAGAGTCTCTTAGAGACTCAGAAATTTGAGTGCATTGAACAAAGAAAGAGTACATTGGAGCCAAGCTTATTGCTCCAGGAGATAATAGCAAACATTGCCATATTGTCCTGGCAAGCACCTACTATGTGGCATAGGGTGTACCTAGCAGAACATGAGTGAAACAGAGAAGATTATACCGAGGGGGATTCAAGTAAAAAATTCAGAGAGGAGTGCAACTTGTTTTCTCTGTGAGTCTGGCAGTTCATGTGACCAACTGAAGCAGTTCAGGAATTCAAACAGGCAGGTATAAATATACTCAGATATTAATGGGGAAGGCTGTATGCATGGGCAATGGAGTGTGGGAGACGTAGGGAGGGTTGGCTCCCCTGCCCAGTGAGTAGAATTTATGGGAGGCTCCTGAGATCCCGACTACCACAAGAGATTGGCATCTATCTGGCCCTAGGAGTGTGTTAATCTAATCTTTTCAGAACAGATATCTCCCAACAAAGTCTCTAAGACCTGATGAGGCCTAAGCACCAGCCACTGGAACTCCTCTCAAAACTCTGCAGCAGGGGCTGGAGTTGTGGCTCAGTGGTAGAGCACTTGCCTAGCATGTGTGAGGCCCTGGGTGTGATCCTCAGCACTGCATATAAATAAATAAAATAAAAGATCCATTTACAACTAAAATATATTAAAAACAATAACAACCAAAATAAATAAAACTCTGCGGCAGCCCCACCCTGGTAGTGCATCAATCTGGTCTGTCGGGACAAAACTCCTATCGGCAATATTTTCTGTTCCATTCTATCTATGCTGGTTAGAAGGAAAGTTGAAAGCTATTTCAACCAGCTTCAGTTTTAGGCCACACCAGCTGGCAGCTCAGTGAGCAACACAAAAAGAGGAAGGGATTAACAACTCCTCATCGCTTGTCCCCACTCTCATGTGCTTGAATACTCTCTGTGTACATAGGCCAAGGAGAAACAAAAGGAAGGACAATCCGGAATAAGCAGCGACCATCCACACTCTTCTGACATTCTTGACCACCTCTATAAATAGTCAGTTCTTCAAATTATTCATAAGAACCTTTTTATTTATTTATTTTTGGTGTCCTTGCTGTGCTAATTGAATCATGGGTATATACACATTTGTTTCTTTTTTTCTCATTTTTAGCATTTTTCTATTGATAGTTATTTTTCCTTGTCTTGCCTTTTGAGGGTTAGAAGTTTCTGTTTGTTTATTGTGGTTTTGTTCTATTTCTCTTATCTCTCTTTATCTCCTTTCTTCTCCCACTAACAGCCAAATTCTCTTTTTCTTTCTCTCTCCCTTTACTTTGTTTTTCTCCCCTTTTTTTCTTCTCCTCCTTTATAACCATCACTGGTTACATCTCTTCTGCATTCTCTCTGTTCACATTTTGAACGTTCTAAACTTTCTTTTACCTTCCTATAACATTTTATTTTCTCTCAATGAACTGTATTTTTACCACCTTTTAGAACTATTTGGTTTATGTAAGTCCTGCCCGCACCATTAATGGGATGGCATAGTGGACAACTACTGGTTACTTTAATGCCAGATCTAGTTCATGGCATTAAATGAATGGTTTATTGTTTTTGCTGTTGGCAATTGCTAATCCCACCACTCCCGTTTTTGTGGTAATTAGTGTTGTAGATGTCATAGTAGGCACAGGTTATTTATTTTAATACTATATTTTGTTGCTTCAAGTTTTGCTATTGTTTCTCCCCCTTTGTGGTAAGGTGCTGGGACACTACAAGTTCACAGGGTAGAGACTCTGCTTCTGAAATAAACCCAGCCAAAAGACACACAAAACTTTGCTCTACACACAAAACTTCAAACACACTCAAACTTCAGCAATACTTTAATGCAAAGAGTAGAAGAAACAAAAACCCCAAACTAATGCTGAGGCCCCAAGTAGGGACAATTGGGGTGAGCCTAAATCCCACTCATGAACATTCATTCCTATAGCAAAAGCAGAGAGAATTAGCACAAAGACTGTGGATACGGAGCTGGGGTTGTGGCTCAGTGGTAGAACACTCGTGTAGCATGTGTGAGGCACTAGGTTCAATTCTCAGTACCACATATAAATAAATGAATAAAATAAAGGTCCATCAACAACTAAAAAAAAGACTGTGGATACCTATCAGGGGTTTCAAACTACATCACTCTAGGACACATTGGCAAGAGGAGTATGTGTCCTAAAAACACTCATATATAAGAATAGAAGAGAAATAGAACAGATGCATAAAACCCAACACAGGAATACAAGAAATATGAAAAAACAAGGTAACATGAGGCCTCCTAAAATTCATAATTCATCAACAATGGGCTCCAAAGATACTGAAGTAGATGAAATAGCAGACAAAGAATTCAAAAGAATGATTATAAAAATGATCAATCAATTCCAAGAGAACACAGAAAACAGCTGAATAAATTAAAGAAGCCAGTATAGGATATGAATGAGGAATTCAAAAAGGAGATAGAGATATTGAAAAAGAACCACACAGAAATCTTGGAAATAAAAGATAATAAATCAAATAAAATGCTCAATTGAAAGTCTCTGTAATAGAGTTGACCCTACTAAAGACAGAATCTCAGAGCTAGAAGACAACGTGACCAGTCTTGAATATTCAGACAGATTAAAGAAAAGAAAATAAGTAATCATGACCAGAATATAAAAGAATTCTGGGAAACATTAAAAGACCAAATTTAAGAATCACTGGACTTGAAGAATATTGTGAGATAAAGGATAATAGAATGGATAACCTCTTCAGAAAAATAACAGAAAAATTTTCAAACTTTGACAATGAGATGGATATCCAGACACAGGAGGAATTCAGAACCCCAAATAGAGAAGATCATAAAAGAACTTCTCCATGACACATTATAATTAAAATGCCTAGCAAACAGAACAAGGACAGAATTTTAAGAACATCAAAAGAAATTTTAAGAACATCAAAAATTTTAAGAACACATTCAGAGGCAAGCCAATCAGAATTATTTGTGTCTTTTTAGCACAAACTATAAAATCCAGGCAAGCTTGGAATAATGTATTCCAATTCCTGAAAGAAAACATCAACCAGATTGCTCTTTCCAGCAAAGCTATCCTTGAAAATGGAAGGAAAAATAAAGATCTTGCAGGATAATCAGGAATCTAAAGAATTCATGATTACTAAGCTGGTACTACAGAAAATACTTAAAGAAATATTTTATACAGAAAAAATAAAAACAAACCTCAGAGTTCACAAATAAACAAATCTCATTTGACCAATAATTAAGAAAATAAGAAATAGGACCAAATTAAAGCTTAGAAATAAATAAAAATGGCAGAAATAAGTAAAAATTTCTCTGTAATATTGAGAGTAAATGATCTCTATTCTCCAATTAAAAGGCAGGCTGGGGCTGGGTTTGTAGCTCAGTAGTAGAGCACTTGCCTAGCATATGTGAAGCACTGGGTTTCAATCTCAGCACCACATATAAATAAATAAATAAAATGAAGTTCTATTGACAAACAACAACAACAGCAACAATTTTTAAAAACGATGTAGGCTGGTAGAATAGATTAAAAATAAAGACCCAACTATATGTTGTTTGTAAGGCACTCACTTTACAGGCAGAGACAGCCACAAAGAAGGTAATTTTATACTGGTAAAGGGAAAAATCCAACAAGAAGATGTAATGATGGTAAATGTTGTTGCTACAAATGTTAGTGCACCTAATTACATAAAGCAAACACTACTCAAAGTCTCATATGAACCCCACTAAAATAATGCTAGATGATTTCAACACATCTTTCTCATTAATAGGTAGGTCATTCAGACATAAACTCAGACCTAGAATATATTATGAATGAGAAGGACCTAACAGATATATATAGAATATTTCATCCAACACAAGTTGAATACATAGAGGTTTTCAAGATGGTGGAATAGAGGAGGTTGCTTTTCTGGCTGCTCTGTGGCGTGAAACCAAGAAAGCAGACAGACAGCTTCTGAGCAAGGTAAGTGAACAAAAAAAAAAAGGAAAAAAGTGGGGGGACTTTACTGGAATTTAAAACTGGACATTCAAAGCAGATCAGGCAATCAAGAGGTTGGATATAATAAAATAAAGAAGAAATCCCCAGTGGCCCAGCCATTGCTGTTCCAGGGCAGAAGCACCAGCCAGAGCAGTTCCTTTGTGAGCATAGTGGAGAGATGAGGGAGTTAAAGGAACCTCACATTTTTGGGAGGCCTGAGGCATGTCTGGGTACAGATCATTTAGAAATCAAAGACATTGCCTGGCAAACCTGAAAGATGCGCTACACAATATCTGTGTACGGGAAAAGAAACTGCCATCTCTCTAGGCAGCATGCAGAGGATTAAGGAAGGAACCATTTTGTAGCCACAGCAAGGGGCCAGCAGTTGCGGCCGATTCCTGGCTGTAAGGAGCATCTGCCATAGACATGCTGGGACATGCTGGGCCTCACTATGTTGGCGGCCATAAGTTCAACTGCCATTGAACTCCTTAGTCATGTACTGCTTGCAATTGAGAAAGAGCTATAAGGGGCACTAGCTATAGGTGTGCTTAGCAATGACTGGTTACAACTGATAGGGAGCACAGCTCCATGGACATGTGCAAAGAACATGCCCAGTTGCAATTATATCACCTCACTGGACATAACCAATGAACACTTACTTTCACTGGGTGTAAACAATCACCAAAATATACCACCAACTTGGAACTGTATTTAAATTGCTTGTCCTGTCACATTGAAGAGTTTTTATTCCAAGAACATTGGTGAGACTGGCCACCTTGCTGTCCATCCCTGGACTGACTCCACCATTCCCTGACATCCAGCCATTGGCTGGAGAGAACCACCAGACAAGGACAACATCTGCTCTTTGGCTAAGAGAAGTCACATGGCATTGGAGGTAATTTGGAGCTTATGGTTGCCCTAGGATTATGTAGTTTGCATATATTATTTAATTAATGTGCATTGTATGCTAGTTGGGGTGCTCTAGCACACCCAACATTTTTTGCATGAATTGTTTATATTTGATGATTGGTGTGATCAAATATACGCTTGCATTTAAAGACAATCTGCCTCTGAGTAATTATTAATAGCACTGCTCAGGACACTGGCAAACCTGTGTTTGGCCCAAAATACTGGCCCAGTGAACACATACTGCACAACAGAGTGACCAGGAGAAAATCAAACCTGGAGAGAGGTTTACACAGGAGACAACTATTGCGGAAACCCACTGGCTCTACCCCTCCTACTCTGATCTTACTGGTTGCCGGACTGGCTGGGAGAGATGCCTCTGGCTGGGAATTCAGAATGGTACGGGCTGGAGAGATTGGAGACTGAACCCAAACCAGAAAATGTTGCATCTGAAGGTAATATAGGAGACTACATGAATGGAACCTAGGGGAGATCTCTGGGGTACAGTCTTCCAGCATGGACAGGAAAGTACTGGGCACTGGAAGTGCGCTGATTTTAAATCTCCAGACCAATTGGCATTCAGCAAAGAGCCTGGAGCCCACCTAAACCTGAATCCTGCCTCCAGGAATTCTGCCTGTGGGATTAACTCTCTCACTCCAGCAGTCCAGAGGGTGGAACATCATGTTCCATACCACTCCATCTAAAACTTCTAAGAAGAGAAACTGAGAATCTTTTGAACTCCAACAGAAAGAATTCTTTAACTTTTCATCAAGATCTTTTTTTTTTTTAATTCCTTTTCACTGTTTAATTGTAACCTTACTAGTATGTGAACATTTATACATATTCACATTTATTTTTTCTCATTTCTAGCCAGTTATTTTTCTCATTTGAAGCCAGTTATTTTTCATGCATTAGTTTTTTGTGAACTAGGATATTGATAAGTATATCTTATTTTTATTTTTTTATTTTTTAAATATTTATTTTGTTGTAGATGAACACACAGTATCTGTATTTATTTTTATGTGGTGCTGAGGATCGAATCCAGTGCCTCACATGTGTGAGGCAAACCACTGAGCTACAGCCCCAGCCCTTATTTTTATTTTTAATTAAAAAAATTTTTCTTTATACATGTTTTTTTTCTCCCACCTGTTTCTCTTGATTCTCTCTTTTCATCTACTAAGAGCCAATCTCTATTTTTCTCTTTTTTACTCTTCAATTTTTTTACTTCTTCTTCTCTCCTCCTTCCTCATAATTACACATCCTATATTCTTTCTCTTCTTTCCTTGTCCACTGTTTGAAACTATAAACCCTTTTGCAAACTTGCTGTTTTATTATAGGCAATGATTGATCATATAATTTCTGTTTCTTGTGATAATTAACATTGTAGACATCATAGTAAAACTATTTGGTTTGATTCTGTATATTGTTTGCATTGGGTGCTATTATTATTTGTCTTTCCCTAAACAATGAAGTATTGGAAACCTTCAGGGTAGAAACTCTACTGCCTTGGATCCATACTGTTAGACGGTTAGGCACACAAAAAACATGAAAAATCAAGGGAACAAATTGCCCCCAAACAAATCAAGATACTCTAACAGAATCTATTGATACCATAGTGGAAGAAATGTCAGAGAAGGAGTTTAGAATGTGCATAGTTTAACTGGTCTGTGAAGTAAAGAATGGTGTGAGAAATTAAATCAGAGGAAAATACAAGAAGTGAAAGGTTACTTCAATAAAGAGGCAGAGATTCTGGGGAAAAAAAAGCAGAAATCCTTAAAATGAAGGAAACAATAAACTATATTAAAATTTAATAGAAAGCATCACCAACAGACTAGACCACTTGGAAGAAAGAACATCAGGCAATGAAGACAAAATATGTAATCTTGAAAACAGAGTTGACCATGGAGAGATGTTAAGAAACCATGAACAGAACTTCCAAGAACTATCGGATAACATGAAAAGACAAAATTTAAGATTTGTCGGAATAGATGAAGGCTCAGAGATACAAACCAAAGAAATACACAATCTTTTCAATGAAATAATACCAGAAAATTTCCCAAATCTAAAGAGTAAAATGGAAAATCAAATACAAGAGGCTTTCAGGATTCCAAATGTACAAAATTACAACAGACCCACACCAAGCCACACTGTTATGGAAATGCCTAACATACAGAATAAGGATAGAATTTTAAAGGCTGTGAGAGAAAAATAACATATTATATATGGGGGAAACCAATTTGGATCTCAGCTGATTTCTCACCCCAGACCCTCAAAGCTAGGAGGTCCTAGAATAACATATATCAAGCTCTGAAAGAAAATGGATGCCAATCAAGAATCCTACATCCAGCAAAATTAAGCTTCAGATTTGAAGATGAAATTAAAGCCTGCCATGATAAACAAAAGTTAAAAGAATTTGTAACTAGAGCTGGGGTTGTGGCTCAGTGGTAGAGTGCTTGCCTAGCACATGCAAGGTACTGGGTTTGATCCTCAGCACCACATAAAAATAAATAAAATAAAGGTATTGTGTCCAACTACAACTAAAAAAATAATAATAAGAAAAAAAAGAATTTTGCAGCTAGAAAACCTGGACTACAGAACATTTTCAATGAAATATTCCATGAAGATGAAATGAAAAAAAAAAAAGTGAAAACCATCAAAGGGAGGAACTTCACTAAAGAAATAGTCATTCAAAGGAGAAACTAATTCAAATTAAAAACTAGAAGTAAACCCAAATGATTGGGAATACAAATCATATCTCAATAATAACCTTGAACAGTAATGGCCTAAACTCATCAATCAAAAGACACAGACTGGCAGATTGGGATATCAGTCTAACCCACAAATGATTACAGTCTAAAAAGGACAGGAGAATAGAAAAGGGGAGAAAAGAGGAGGCAAAGAAAAGGAGAGAGATGCAGAAGTAATGTTAAAACAGATAAATAGCTGGGCTGCTGTGGCGCACACCTGTAATCTCAGTGGCTTGGGAGGCTGAGACAGGAGGATCTCTAGTTCAAAGCCAGCCTCAGCAAAATCGAGGTGCTAAGCAGCTCAGTGAGACCTGTCTCTAAATAAAATACAAAATAGGGCTGGGGATGTGGCTCAGTGGTCAAGTACCCCTGAGTTCAATCCCTGGTAGCCCTCCCCCCCCAAAAAAAAAAAAAAAAACAGCAACAACAACAACAAAGACAGATAATAGCTGTGAATTTCCTAAACCTGATGAAAACCCTAAAGCCACAGTTGTATAATTAGAAGTTTTCCACAATCCCAGTGCAGGGGCATATACCTGTAATCAGAGCAACTCAGGAGGTTGAAATAGGAGGATTGCAAGTTCAAGGCCAGACTGGGCTACCTAGAAAGACCCTGTTTCAAAATACAAAATATAAAGACTGAGGTTGTAGCTTGGTCGCTTGGGTTTGATCTCAGTACCACCTTAAAAAAGAAAAGAAAAGAATAACAGGCTTCCATAAAGGAATCCTGAGCCAAGGAAATACTTTCACATAAATTGAGCCTGAAATTCTTTGTATATGACGAAAGGGAAGAGCTGTTGTGTCCCTCCAGAATGGGAAAAGATTGGATTCCTTAAATTCCAGAAAGACAACCATGAACCCAGGAATTAATATAACTTTTGACTTATTCCTTTTCTTTTCTTCTTTAACATGATCTCATGGATATAATAAAAATATTTATGTCAATAACTTCAAGGAGGGCTGGGGTTGTGGCTCAGCGGTTGAGTGCTCACCTCCCATGTGCGAGACCCTGGGTTCGATCCTCAGCACCACATAAAAATAAATAAGTGAAAAGAAGGTACTGTGTCCAACTACAATGAGAGAGAGAGAGAGAGAGAGAGAGAGAGAGAGAGAGAGAGAGAGAGAGAGAGAGAGAGAATCCTACCTCAAAAAAAGAAAATAAAAAAGGTGGGCTGGGGTTGTGGCTCCATGGTAGAGCACTTGCCTAGCACGTGTGAGGCACTTCGTCAGCACCACATAAAAATGAAATAAAGATATTCTGTGTCCACCTACAACTAAAAAATAAATATTTACAAAAAATAAAATAGAAATAAATAACTTGAAGGACCAGAATATTTTGACTATATGTTTGCTTTATGTATTACAGTCCCCCCCATCTGTAATATTTGTACATAGTAGTTACATAATAATTGGGGGGTATTTCTCTGGTATTTTCATACTCAGTTTCCTACTCTGATATTTTGAATTTAGCTTCTCTTTTGCCGGAAGCCATCTGTGTATCATGCATGGACCAAACAGGCATAGTAGCCACTGAATAGCAAAATCTGGTATCTGGGAACTTCCAGCAGCAATTGAGATGATAAGACCACCCAGATACATGTGAGTTCCTATTCAGTTCTGCCAGGTTCCACGCAGCACAGTAGATGGGGTAACCTGTTATAGCCACCTGGATATCCACACATACTCCCAGAGATGGGTGTGGCTTCCCAAGATGCCAATCAACCTGTTGACTGCAAGATACTATGAAGAAAGACTCTACCCACTGAAACCTTATCATTTAAATAAAGAATGAGATCCATTTTTTAACTGCTCTGCTCCAGCTCCTACCAGGACTGGAAGAATCTATCAGGTATTCTGCTTGAAAACTAATTCTGACTTTGTCTCTTATTTCTTCATTCATTACTTGAGACTATATTTTTCTCAGATGGCATATCCCCTTCTGAGCAGGAAAAATTACTCTGGCGTGGCACTGGATGCCTCACAATACCCTGTATCACCTTAGAATTTTTCCTCATATTATAAGCCCTCAGTTTTTTACTTCAAGTTAACTGATCTTAGAGAGTTTTTACATTTATTCAGTCTCTACCTGACTGGAATTGTGGACTTGGGCTATAAAAAAAATTTTAAAAAAAGAAATTGCCAGGGACTTTTGCTTCAGGACATATGAGGTAATAGACTGGATTTACAGTCTCAACTTCAATTAAAAAACTGGACAAAATAAATAAAAGAAAGCATTACTTTCGGTTGCTGCTATAACAAACCAGCATAAATTTAGTGCCTTAAAACAACAGAAACTTATTATCTTATAGATCTCCCTGGACTAAATTTGAAGTGTCAACAGGGTTGCATTCCCTCTGGATGATCTAGGGGAGACTCTGTTTCCCAAGACATGAGCAAAGAGAGCAGTCCCTGGAGCACACATGGGGGTGAGAATAATTTTTATTCCCACTGGCCAGAGTAAAAAGTCTTGAGAATACATGGGATATGAGGTATGATATGATAATGTTTTATATTAGTAATGGGGTAAAATTAGCTCTAAATGGAAAGCAACTTTTTTTCTACTAATAAAGCTTCAAAAGAAACTTCAAAAGGATCAAAGGATTTCAAGTAATGTAACTGAAAAAATGCTTAATAATATCTTCAGGAATACAAACAATGCTGCATCAAACAACATAAAACTCAAAATGTCTAGCACTCAGTGAAAAATTACTAGGCACACAAAGAAACAGAAAAATAGGAGTTGCAATAAGTAGAAAAATCAATCAATAGAAATAGACCAGAGAGGTACATGTTATCATCAGTGTTATTTTCATCTGAGTCATTAGATGGTATATGTTATTATACCTATTTGTTTTTTCCTTTTAAAATTTATTTGTTCTTTTTAGATATACATTAGAATGTATGTTGACATATTATACATACATAGAGTATAACTTATTCTAATTAGGATCCCATTCTTGTGGTTGAACATGATGTGGAGTTTCACTGGTGATATATTCATTTAACATAGAAAAGTTATGTCCAATTCATTCTACTGTCTTTTCAATTCATATCCCTCTCCCTTCCCTAATTCTTCTTTGTCTAATCCAATGAACTTCTATTCTCCCCCCACCCCCATTGTGTGTTAGCATCCACATATCAGAGAAAACATTCGTCCTTTGGATTTTGGGAATTGGCTTATTTCACTTAGTATGATAGTCTCCAGTTCCATCCATTTATCAGCAAATGCCATAATTTCATTCTTTATGACTGAGTAATATTACATTGTGTATATATTTGCCATATTTTCTTTATCCATTCATCTGTTGAAGGGCACCTAGGTTGGTTCCATAGTTTAGCTACTGTGAATTAAGCTGCTATAAACTTGATGTGGCTGCATCACTGTAGTATATCTTTGGGTATAGACTGAGGAGTGGGATAACTGAGTCAAATGGTGGTTCTATTCCAAGTTTTCCTAGGAATCTCCATACTGTTTCCCAGAGTGGTTGGGCAAAAGATTTAAACAGATACTTTACCAAAGAAGATGTGTAGATGGCAAACAAATGAATATATTCATTAGGAAAACACAAATTAAAACTATGATGAGATACCAACATATACCCAAGAGAATATTAAAAGACTAAAAATACTAAGTATTGATGAGCATGTGAAACAACATGGAATTCTCATATACTAGTGGTGGGACTTTCGGATGGTACAATCTCTTTGAAAAACAGAAGTTTCTTTAAAAGCTAAACATAAGCTTATCATATGACCTAGTCAGTACATTCTATTACATTGTTCTGTTGCTGCTATAACAAATTACCACAAACTCAGTGGTTTCAAACAATACTAATTTATTAGAGTTCTGAATGTGAGAAATCCAAAATCAGTCTCACTGGACTATATAGTCAAGATGTTGTCAACATCTGGTTCCTTCCAGAGACTTCAAGGGAGAATCAGTTTCCTAACCTTCTAGTTTCTAAAGGCTATCTGAATTCTTTAGCTCATGTCTCATCCACGGTCTTTAAAGCAAGCAGTATAGAATCTTCTAGTCCCTCTTTGTGCTCCATTGTCTCTTCACCTTCTGTCTGACTCTATTGCTTCTCTCTTACAAGGGCACATTGGGCCCTCTGGGTAATCAGGATAATTTCTCAAGATTCTTAATCATATATATCCAAAATACCTTTTGCCAGAAAATGTATGTATTTATAAATTCTGGGTAGCCCCTGGACGTTTTTGGTAGGCTATTATCCTGTCTGAAAAATACTTTAAGGTATCCATTCATTCAAAACAAAACAAAAAAAGTAAGCAAGCATGTATTCACACAAAGCTTTTTATACAAACATTCATAGCAGCCTGGCGTAATGGTGCTTGCCTGTGAGCCCAGTGGCTTGGGAGGCTGAGACAGGACCAACTTACTTATGAAGCAACTTATCCTCAGCAACTTAGTCAGGCCCTAAGCAACTTATTGAGACCCTGTCTCAAAATTTAAAAAAAAAAAGGGCTGAGGATGTGGCTCCGTAGTTAAATAACTCTGGGATTAATACCTGATACCAAACAAACAAACAAACTAAAGCCAAACACGAATGTTCATGTAGTTTCATTTGTAACATCTATCATTAATTTGTCAAACAAGACTATTCATGAGCAAGTGAATGGATAAACAAATTATACTATCCACATAATATACTAGTCTGCAATAAATGGGAATGACCTATATAGCAGCAATATATATGAATTAAAAGTAATCACACTGGGTAAAAGGAACCAGATGATAAAAAGTACGAACAGTAAGATTCCATTTATATAAAAATTCTCAAAAATATTAATTTAGCAGCTTGGGAGGCTGAGGCAAGAGGATCTGAGATCAAAGCCAGCCTCAGCAAAAGCAAGATGCTAAGCAACTCAGTGTCTTTAATAAAATACAGAATAGGGCTGGGGATGTGGCTTGGTGGTTAAGCGCCCCTGAGTTCAATCCCTGATCTCCCTCCCACCCAAAATGCTAATTTATCTAAAGTTATCACAAGCAAACTAGGGACAGAGTGGGGTGGGGAAAGTAGGTTTGCATTACAGAAGGTCATACTTTTGTGGGTGCTGTGTATACTTATTATCTGGATTGTTATGACAGTTTCATGGGTATATACACAATCTCTTTAAATATGTGCAGTTTATTACATGTCAGTTATGACTCAAGAAAGCTGTTGATACAAACAAAAATGATTGGTTCTGCTTGGATTAAATATAAGTGATTTGCTGCAGGTTGAAACTGTGTTAATATTCATGGCTTGTTAAGCAAGCTAGATTTGGTGGGTGACAGGGTATAGAAGAAATATAACCAACGTTTCCTCTTTTCCTATTTCTTCTCCATTTTTCATTTTTCAGAAAGATTGTTGAAACCCAACCCCCAAAAGTGCTTGTTGACTTGAAGATTCTCTGCCTAGAGAAATTCCTCTTTGCTTTGAAAAGTTCTAGGCAATACTAGATGTTCAAAAGTACTTATTCTTACCTGAAATTCTCACCCAAGAATTCCCTACTTTTCTCTTTTGGTTACAGATTTTACCACAATGTATGGAACTTCTAGGTCAGACTACAGCAACATAACACACATGTCCTTACTTTCAAAATTCTACTGAAAAACTAGTTTCCAAGAAAGATGTGTTAGGCAGCATATTCATCCAAAATTTCATATTGCGCACTGATTATATTCAAGGAATTATTCAAACTGAGTCTATTTCTTTTTTTGGACTTCCATGGTAACAAAACTATACATCGTATTGCTGCCTAATATTGGCTGTACTAAGTGGGCTGTAATCTGGAAAGGATATAAAGTGATCAAAAGAAAGATAAAAATTACAGTAGGGTCATGAACTTCTTAGTCAAATGTCCTATTACTCATTGTAGGAACAGTTTACTTCTGAATTGTTACCGCATTCTCACCATTAGATGGCAGTCAAAATTAATGCAATGATTAAACTCCCTACCTTATGCTTAATGATCTGTGTAGGTGCAACTTCTTATTTAGTGGAAATATTTCTGGAAATTTCTGTGAAAATTGAAAGACACTGTAAATGATCAAGCATATTTCTTGGAGACCAGAGTCATTTCACAAGGTAAATAAATATCCTGAAGAGATCAGGTCTTTTAAAAAATATATATAACACTTTCTTAAAAGTTGAAATATATATAGGGGCTGGGGTTGTGGCTCAGTGGTAGGACACTTGCCTGGCATGTGTGAGGCCCTGAGTTTGATCCTCAGCACCGCATATAAGTAAATAAAAAAACAAAAAAATCCATTGACAACTAAAAAAAAATTTAAATATTGTTTAAAAAGTTGAAGTAAATACAGTAAATGAAGTAAATACAGTAAAAAGCAAAGTATCACCAGTTTGAAGTATCATCAGAAAGTGAAGAAACCTGTATAAATATTACCCAGATAAAAGAAAAGAACATTACCAACATCTCAGAAGACTTATGCTCCTTCCTAGTCATTGCCCACCCACTTCTTCCCAGAAGTAAACATTATCCTTAACTTTCAACATTAGAGTTTAGGTTTTCCTGTTCTTAGAAACTTTACAAATATAATTATATGTTACATTATCTTTATGTCTGACTTTGAATATTTTTAATTTTTTTAAATTTATTTTTTAGTGTAATTGGACACAATACCTTTATTTTATTTATTTATATGTGGTGCTGAGGATCAAACCCAGGGCCTCACATGTACTAGATGGTACTTCACCACTGAGTCACAACCCCAGCCCCTATTTTTATATTTTTAAAGATGGACACAAAGGCTGGGGATGTAGCTCAGTTGGTAAAGTGCTTGCCTTGCATGCATAAGGCCCTGGGTTTGATTCCCAGCATTAAAAAAAAAAAAAAAAAATCTGCTTTGGGGCTGGAGATGTGGCTCAAGCGGTAGCGTGCTCGCCTGGCATGCCTTCGGCCCAGGTTCGATCCTCAGCACCACATACAAAGATGTTATGTCTGCCGAAAACTAAAAAATAAATATTAAAAAATTCTCTCTCTCTCTCTCTCTCTCTAAAAAAAAAAAAGATGACACAATATCTTTATTTATTTAATTTATTTTTATGTGGTGCTGAGGATCAAACCCAGTGCCTCACATGTGTGAGGCAAGCGCTCTACTGATGAGCTATAACCCCAGCCCCCCAGCCCCTATTTTTTATTTTTGCTTGTAGGCATATTTCATTCTTTTCCCTTGTGACAAATGTATTTATTATAAAAATATATACCATTTTTATCCTTTTTCTTATTGAAGGAAAGTTGGATTGTCTCCAGTATTTAGCCATTATGAATAATTGAGGCTATGAACAAATATTAATGAGCTACTCTTCAGCATATGCCTGGGAGTAGAATTTTTGGGTCATATAATATGTAATATTGCCAATTCTTCAAAATTGTGCCAATTTATACTTATACCAACAGTGTGTGAGAGTTTCCATTGTTGCACATATTCACTATTGGTATTGTCAGTCTTTTATATTTTGACCATTCTGATAGATGTAGTATTTGGCCGGGGGGCGGCAGGGGGGTGGGGAAGCACCAGGGATTAAACTCAGGGGCACTCAACCACTGAGCCACATCCTCAGCCCAATTTTGTATTTTATTAGCGACAGGGTCTCACTGAGTTGCTCAGGACCTCACAGTTGCTGAGGCTGGCTTTGAACTCGAAGTACTCCTGTCTCAGCCTCCTAACCCACTGGGATTACAGGCATACACCACCGCACCTGACTTCAGTGGAGTTTTAATGTGTGAGTTTCTGCTATGGAAAAAGTTAAACACTTAATATATCTGTTGACCAATATTTTTATATAAATGTTACTTCATATATTTTTGCCAATTTTTCATCATGTGATCTGTTTTATTGTTTTGTAGGCATTCTTTACATATCCTAGATATCAGTCCTTTTGTTGTATTATATAAATTGCGAATATATTCTCTGTTCTGGGCTTGTCTTTTCATACTCTTAAAAGCACTTTTTGACAATCTTATTTCAATCTACTGTATCATTTTTTTCCCCCTTTATGGTTAATTACCATTTTTTGTTTAAAAGATCTCAGGTGTTATAGCTCAGCAGTACAGCAGTTGCCTAGCATGTGCAAAACCCTAGTCTCCTTCTCCAGTACCCATGAAAACAACAAAAAAACTCCAAAACAAACAATTGCCTACACAAAATTCACAAAGGTTAGGAAGCTAGGTATTATATGGTCTGTTCTAGAAATTTCACTGTATTATCTGTATTTTTTCACAGTTTGATCTAAAAATCTACTCGGAACTGAATTTGTATATCATACGAGGTAGGAGTGAAGAATCATTTTTCTTCTAAGAGGATATCAGTTGATTCAGCACTATTTGTTAAACTGACTACAAGTCGGGTATGATAGCACACTTCTGTAATACTAGCAACTCGGAAGGCTGAGGCAGAAGGATCCCGAGTTCAAAGCCAGCCTTAGCCATTTAACAAGGGCCTAAGCAACTTAGCAAGATCTTGTCTCAAAATAAAAAATAAAAAGGGGTAAGGAATGTGTTCACTGGTTAAGTACCTGGTACCAAAAAAAAAAAAAAGGACTACAGATTTCCTAATCTGCAATGTGAGCATGAATATTTTACATTTAAACTTTTAAAAATTTAATCAGATTTGTGTAGGGTATACACATATTTAGCAAAGGTTCATCATTGGTAAAGCCTTTCTGAATTAAAAAATACCATAAAATCTCATTCTTTAATATTTAGACATTAGCATGGTTTTGACAAAATCTGAATGAATTTGGTCATAATAGGAAATAATTCCATTATTTTCTAAATTTTTTTTCTGAGTGTTACAAACTCTTTTCTTGGGGGAATTTAAACTGAGGATAAACAATTTGCTTGAAATGAAGGTAATTTTATAGGTTTAAAGACAATCCCATAGACACTTCAGGATCAATTAATCATTCTCAATGATTAATCTGCCCTGTGACTGAACCTGATCAAAACCTTTGAAGATCTAACTGGGTATTATGGTGTATCCTGTAATCCCAGTGACTTGGGAGGCTGAAGCAGGAGGATTGGGAATTCAAAGACAGCCTCAGCAATTTATCAAGGCCATAAACAACTTAGTGAGACCCCCCTCTCAAAATAAAAAGGCAAAAAGGGCTGGGGATGTAGCTCAATGATAAAGCACCTCTGGGTTAAATCTTCCATAGAAAATCAGCCTTAAGCTTACTACCTTTGTGGACTATTCAACCCTTGATATGCAGCTAACTTATTTGCACTGACCTTTTGCTGGGAATAGTCATTTTGGTCTTTCTGAATTCCATTTATTAATTTTTAAAGTGTTTCACTTAACTTGCACTTCTGAACAATTTTTAAAGTGATAATAACTTGTTCCATTTTTCTATGTGCAATTTAAAAACCTTTCAAGTTTGAGGGCTTTGTTTAAAAAAATCTAAAAAAATTTTTGTGCTTTTTATAATTCTAAAATAATTAGCTCTTTCCCATTCCTTTCCTATCTTGCAAAAACCTACAATTAAGAGTACTGTTTCATAAATAATTTTAAGATTTCTTTTTAATCATACTTTAATTCTAATTTATTGGTAATTGAAACCAAATAATAGGTATTAGAGGTAAAAGAATTTGAAGGTCAATTTCAGAAATATGCCTTACCTACAGCTATAAGTAAACCTCAAAGATATGTAGAGAGTGAATTTTGACTTATTGCTTGAAAATCTTTGATATTCATTCATTGAATATTAATTGAATATTTACTCTGTGTAAGGAACAGTCCTGTCCTCCAGAGAGACAGACAAGTTAGAGGACTAACTGGATTGTTATCTGCTTTTATAGAAGTGAGCACCAAGGGCAATAAGAACATAGGAAAGAGCACCAAGTACAGAGTGTGAAGGAGAGAAAAGGGAGACCTTTCTCTCTTTCTCTTTCTCCCTCACACTGGCGATTGAACCCAGGGGTACTCAACACTGAGCTACATCTTCAGTCATTTTTTTTATTTAAAATTAAAAAAAAATTAGACAGGATCTTGCTAAATTACCAAGGACTGCAACTTGCAATCCACATGCTTCAGACTCTCAAACTGCTGGGATTATAGGTGTGCACCACTGTGCCTCGTGTCACCAAACACTTCTAAGTCATTCCATGGGAGGTGAATCCTGGAGAACTGTGAGAGTTAATCAGATGGAGAGAAGGAACCTACACAGAGGCATGACAGAGAAGTAGACTAGTCACTGAACTATGTGTGGTTAGACGTCTGCAGTTTAGGAACAATGGCAGGAAGTGGTAGGATGGTGAGAGTTAGAGGCCATTATCTTGAAGATTCTTGAATGTTGATATTCTAGAGAAAGAATAAAAGTTACAATTCTGTCTCTTTTTATTAAAAAAAAGCCATCTTAGGAATTTAGGGTGACCATCCTGGATCCTTTTAACTAATGAAATATTTAGGATCAGTAAGGGAAATTTAATGTTCTTAAGTGAAATACCCTTAAAACCTCAGAAATCACCCAATTAGGAAACTGAAGAAGGGTGTCCAAGAATCCTAGAATGACTGTCAAAGAAAAATACCAGCCACTGTTCATAATAGTGTCCAGGGTTGGTCTTGTGAATAAAATAAAATGTATTGCAAAAACAGGTGCAGTCATGTAATTCATGGCATTCCTTTTCTCTAGACACAATGAGCCAGAAATAGAACACTAAGAAAAGAGAATAAACAGGTACTTTTCCCCATCAGATTGCATGTTTGCCCAGGAAGAAATTCTTCCCTACTAATTTTACTAAGATGGAGAAGTAAAGAAGAGACACTGCTTATTTTGTTGACTCCAGAAAAATGTTCCAGATAGTCAGTTTTCTACCAGGATGAGTTGGGGTGTATTTCTCTTTGCAGGTTTAATTCTTAAGTAGTGAACACTTTGAACACTGATTGCCATTTGCTGGGTAACAGGTAGGATGAAGTAAATTATGACCAGTTGATATGTCACTGTGGAGCTGGCTAGGCAAATTCTTTTGATGCCAGAACACTTGAAGTTTCCAGGAATGACAGGTCATTGTTATTCCTAGCCCTACCCACTAGAATTATAGAAAATGCAGGTTATTTAATAGGGGGATAAGTAAAGGCTCAGTCATAATTCAATGGCCAAAAACATTAATTAGGAGTCCATTCTCCTGGGTCTTTAACTTAAACAATGAGCAGTTTCCCATCTCACAGCCAGAGTGCGGATTGGTTTGACTGAGCCCTTTAAGAGTTCTAAACAACCTCTCCAACTAAGTCATTGTTTTTTGTCTTTCCTAGGAGATACATGGGATGGTTATGTATGTGTTTGTATTTGTGTTTGTTGTTTTTCAGCAAATGGTGCAGAGCAATATATGTGACTTTAATGTATAGTCAAAATATACTATGGATTAAAAAAAAATACAAGCTCCATTCAATGGTGCACATCTGTAACCCCAGTGACTCAGGAGGCTGAGGCAGGAGGATTGCAAACTTGAGGCCATCCTGGACAAACTGAGCAAGGCCTTATCTAAGTAAGTAAGTAAGTAAATAAATAAATAAATAAATAAATAGGACAAGGGATATAACTCAGTGGTAGAGTGCCCCTGGCTTCTACCACAAAAATCCCAGTACCCCAAAGCAAAACAAAGCAGGGCAAAGGAAAGCAGTACAAAAACAAAAGTAAAGAAATGCAACATGGTCCAAATAAGGAACATTTAGAAATTCTGACTTCATAAAGGCCTATGGTGAGGTCTGCACACTGTTGTGGTTCTTCTGTAAGTGTAAACTTTTAAAAAATAGATAAAATATGAAGATTATAAGAAATTAAGTAGTACAAAAGAGTAATAGTGGAAAGTAGGAGTCTTCTTACATAATCTCCTAGTTCTTCTGTCAAGAGGTAACTACTGCTTCCAGTTTCTTATGTGTTCTTCCAGAGGGCATATAGTAAAAAACTCTCTCTTCAACAGAAATGATATCATCCTCTACCCATTGTTCTGAACCTTGTTAGGCACAATTCTTTAAGAAATTCTCCAAGAGATTTTGAAGCAAACTCTTAAGAGCTGCTGATGAAAGCCATACCTCTGTTCCTCAGAAAAAGTTACAGATACACCTATTAAAAATCATTTACAAGGCGGGTGCAATGGTGCATGCCTGTAATCCTAGCAGCTTGGGAGGCTGAGGCAGGAGGATCATACATTCGAAGTCAGCCTCAGCAAAAGCAAGGAGCTAAGCAACTCAGTGAGCTCAGTGAAACCCTGTCTCTAAATAAAATACAAAATAGGACTGGGGATGTGGCTCAGTGGTTAAGTACCCCTGAGTTCAATCCCTGGAACCAAAAACAAAAAACAACAACAAAAAAACTTTTTACATCTGATTTCAGGTATTCAGTACTCTTCAAATCCATGGTATAAATTCATCTGGTTGAAATTCTCTTACCTAAAGTGTTTAATGTAAGAACACTTAGTGTTGCCAGTTAGAATATAGGGTTCCCCATTTAATTTGAACTTCAGATAGACAACAAATAATTTTGAGTATAGTCATACATCACATAACAATGTTTCAGACAATAATAGGCTGCATATACCATGGTGGTCCCATAAGATTATATTAGTTAGTGAGTTTATAAACATCTATTTGTTTAAAAACCTTCTATGATGTTCACAAAGTGATCAAACTGTCAAGTGATGTATTTCTCAGAATATATCCCCATCCTTGACACAAGTCTGTCCCATGCGATATTTATAATATCTGAAATTCAAATTTAAGTGGGAGTCTTATATTTTTTACTTGCTAAATCTGGGAACCCTATGGAAAATGTTGTTTCATTTGGAGTTATTTTATTATTTTTAATATTTTTTTAGTTGTAGATGGACACAATACCTTCATTTTATTTATTTATCTTTATGTATGCTGAGGATCGAACCTAGTGCCTCAGACATGAGAGGTGAATGCTCTGCTACTTAGCCACAATCCCAGTCCCAGGAGTTATTTTAATTAATATTCTCTGGAATGCTCTGTACTAGAGATGATCTAGGCTATAATTATAGGACCAACTCTTTCAGGTTAAAAAGCTAAGTGCTTGAAGTTTATCAGAAATTAAATGTTTGTTGTTTTATTTCAAAATGAATGGCTTTAACTTGCTATGTTTTATCTTATGGAATAAAACTATATTACAGTAAAGTGGTCACTGAAATAGCACCTTGAATTTATAATTATCATAATAGCCTATCTTATTTTCAAAGAAGTTTAAAATATCTATATCTAAGATACTTTGTTTTTTTTTTTTTTTTAATTTTTAATATTTATTTTTTAGTTTTCGGCGGACACAACATCTTTGTTTGTATGTGGTGCTGAGGATCGAACCCGGGCAGCACGCATGCCAGGCGAGCGCGCTACCACTTGAGCCACATCCCCAGCCCTATACTTTGATTTTTTTAAATGAGCATTAAATTCTTAGCTAAACTCTCTGGGTGCAGTAGCACATGCTTGTAATTCCAGTGACTTGGGTGGCTGAGGCAGGAGGATTACAAGTGTGAGGCCAGCTTCAGCTATTCAGTAAGACCTTCAGCAACTTAGTAAGATCCTGTCTCAAAATAAAAAATAAAAAGACTATGGCTAGAACTCAGTGGTGTCATACCCCTGGGTTCAATCCCTAGTATAGTGAAAAAAAAAAAAAAAGTCAGCTAATCAGTGCTGGAGGTGTAGCTCAGTGGTAGAATGATTGCCACCTGTACAACTCCTGTCCCTGTATACCCAGGATGTGAACATGGAGTCAAAGGAGATTTTTCTCTGGCTCTAAGATTTATTGTTGTTTTTTGTCTGTTGGACTTTGGACTTGCTTAGGACCTGTTCTTCCTTTCATGAAAATGTGTTCCGTCTTTTTGAAATGGGAATGTCAATCTTATGCCTGTCCTCCCATTTTATTTTGGAAGCACATAACTTGTTTTGATTTCACAGGCTCACAGCTGGAGGGGAATTTTTCTCCAGATAAATCACACTTTGAGTCTCATATCTGATTTAGATCAGACTATCGTCTTTTGAGTTGACATTAGAATGAAGTAAGACTTTTGTGGCTATTGGGATGGAATGAATGTATTTTACATGTTAGAGGGACATGAATTTTGGGGACCAGGAGCAGACTGCTGTGGTTTGAATGTGTTCTTCAAAGTTCTTGTGTTGGAAACTTAATATTCTATGTAGCAGTGCTGAGAGGGAGAACCAACCATTAAAGGAGGTGATTAGTCATGAAGGCCTAGTCCCTATGAATAGATTAATGTTGTTATTATGGGAGTAGGATTATTGTCACCAGAGTGGGTTTATTATGAAAATGAGTCAGGCCCCTTCTTGCTCTCTTGCACTTCTTGCCCTTCTGTTTTCCTCCATGGGTTGATGGAACACAAAGATCCTCAACAGACGCTGGCTTCTTGACCTTGGACTTGGAATTGGAAGAAAATAATTTTTTTTTCACTATAATTTACCAGTCTGTGATTTTTTTTAAAGAGAGAGAGAGAGAGAGAGAGAGAGAGAGAGAGAGAGAATTTTATTTATTTATTTTTTAGTTTTTCGGCGGACACAACATCTTTGTTTGTATGTGGTGCTGAGGATCGAACCTGGGCTGTACGCATGCCAGGCGAGCGCGCTACCGCTTGAGCCCATCCCCAGCCCAGTCTGTGATATTATTTAAAAAATATTCCTAGGTGTAGATGAACACAATACCTTTATTTTATTTATTTATCTTCCTATGGTGCTGAAGATTGAACCCAGTTCTTCACACATGTAAGGCAAGCACTCTACCACTGAGCTACGTACGACCCCAGCCCCAGTCTGTGATATTTTGATATAGCAACACACTAAGGCATATTTTCATTTCCTTTACTAGTACTATGTAGGATTTAGACAGTGGTATGCTAATGTCTAACAATCAGCTATCCAAAGGAAAAAGCAGCCCTGATTTGTAGTGTTTAGTGATTACCGTGGTGTAAATACTCTCACTAGGACTGACAATTAGCCAACATTTTCAACAACCTGTTTGCAAAATTCCTAAAAATTTAACAATTGGCTCTTGTGAATCTATACAAGCCATTTCATTTCTATGAGTTTACATGATTTACTTAACTGGATTTCATAAATACCATAAACCTGAAACAGAGAACCATGTGTTCTCTTGGTTAATTGATTCATATAGTTGGAAATTTGTCAACACAGGCCAACCTCCTCAACAAACAAAACCAATAAGAAGGAAAAAAAACCAAAAACATAGGAAGACTTTAAGAATTTAATTAGTAGAAATTTTGAATGGGTTTCAGAAGATACAATAAATAATAAATAAATCCGTAACTTTGGTTCCACTGTTTTCTACTTTGAAGAAAATTTAATCTAGATAAACACTTAAATGCTTTTAAAATTCTGTGCAATTTTAGAAACATTTAAGTATTTTAGACATTGGGAGATAACCAATTATCATAGAAAAGTAGAAATTAGTTACTTCTTTAACTAGATCAACACCATTTGATTTGTATAGAATTTTCTTTTTCTTTTTGCCAAGATTCATTAAAGCAATTACATGAGATTCTTTAACTAGGTTTGATAATGGACAGTAGAATCCCAAAAGGCATAGTCTATATCTCTCTCTCTTTTTTTTTTTTTCCTCTAGTGAGCCACCTTAAACTATGCCCTTGAAGTTTGAATTTCTTCCAATTCTTGGTTAGGAAAACTGGCAGGACAGAAAGTAGTGATGACTATTAACTAGCCAGTGCTATTCTTTATATAGCTGGCATGGAATCAGTATGCTAGCATGATTCCATTTCTTTGGTGCTTCATTTGCAGCATTAAAATGGAGATGCCAAGCAG
This sequence comes from Marmota flaviventris, assembly GCF_047511675.1. Classification (NCBI taxonomy): domain Eukaryota; kingdom Metazoa; phylum Chordata; class Mammalia; order Rodentia; family Sciuridae; genus Marmota; species Marmota flaviventris. The sequence continues at coordinate 79,447,445 of NC_092507.1, forward strand.
CCTTTGATACTCTTCCTAACAGTTTTAGCTTGATTTTCTGGCCTAGCTACTTAGATAATTTTATTTGGAACTGCCCCTATAGTTTTACTTTTAAGACACAGTCTTAAGATATTTAAATGAGAAAAAAGTAAGTTGCTATTGTTCATGCTAGAGATTGTTGCCTTTGGGTAGTGGAAATTCTATATTATTGGTAACTAATCATGGATGGGACATTGATACATACACACTATACTTGGGATATCAAGTTGGTATGTAGCTTTATTTTTTTCTTGTAACTAAAGGATTGATTTATGGTTGGAGGTTGATGTATTTAGAACAGTAAATTATTCAAAGAACTATGTTTTACATCCTGACTTAAAAAAGAATTCATGCTGGGAAATTTTGAAACTGAAAGTGGAATTAGCTAAATATTTATAACAAGAAATTGTAAGAGGACAATTATTATGTATCAATTAAAAATAAAACTTGAGGCCCTGGGGTTGGGGCTCAGTGGTAGAGTACTTACCTAGCACATGTGAGACGCTGGGCTTGATCCTCAGCACCACATAAAAATAAATAAAATACAGGTATTGTGTCCAACTACAATTAAATAAATAAATAAATAATAAATAAATAAATAAATAAATAAAACTTGATCCAGGCATGGTGGCAAAGCCCTGTAATCCCAGTGATTTCAGAGGCTGAGATAGGAAGACCACAAGTTTAAGGTCAGCCTAGGCAATTTAGTGAGGCCCTAAGCAATTTAGTAAGATCCTTGTCTCAAAATAAAAAAAAAATAAAAAAGATTGGGGATGTGGCTCAGTGGTTAAGCACCCCTGGGTTCAATCCCTGGTACAAATAAGTAAGTAAGTAAGTAAGTAAGTAAGTAAATGAGTAAAAACTTGAAACACCCAATCAGGATAAAAAAATTATAAAAGGGATTTACATTTGAATTACTACATGATATCAAAAAAAGGTAACACTTTAATGGTTTATTATAGACCAGATTCAACTGTAAGTTTGAAGAGAAAATTAATCAATAAAAGTATTTTCATAATTAAAAGAGTGCACTGGAATTTAAATTGTTAAAGAGCTATGGCAATGTAATGCCTTTTGATTTATTCAGTAGAGTGACTTCATTGTGAAAATAATTATTAATATAAATTAATTATTAATAAGTAAAATAATTATTCCCATAATTCTTTCTTAGTGTTGATTACCTTATAAAATATCTAATATGAAATAGAAACTACATGGTAATTGATTGCCAAGAAGTCAAATAGCAAAAGTATAATTGACAGGTTTTTGTATAACTTAATGATTCAAGTTATGATATGGGGGTATAAATTAATATATTTGTTATACCAAAGAGATATTTCTTTCAAGATTTGAGTAATCAGCTAGGTGCAGTGGTGCATACCTGTAATCCCAGCAACTCTGGAGGCTGAGGAAGGAGGATCCCAAATTTGAGGACAGCCTGGACAACTTACAGAGACCCTGTCTCAAAATAAAAAGTATAAAGATCTGGGATGTAGCTCAGTGGTAAAATGCTCCAGGTTCAATCCACAGAACCAAAACAAAAATACAAAACAAGATTTGAGTTATGTTTTAACTTAAGAGATAAAAACCATGTGTTTGAACTGCTACAAAATGCCTTCCCATGGGTTCATAAAGATTTAATCACATATAAAAATAACTATATCCAAATAACTCTGATTATGTAAAAACTCAGTTTTATAAATTGCCATGCTGATAATATACATGAATTTGTGCAAAAAACAAATTTGTGCATCTGTCAGCTAAAATGCCTATATAGTTCCAGAAATGTTATAAAAAGGAATACTTTGAAATCTGATTAATCTTTATTTTTGAAACAAAATATGACACTAAATAGAACACTTCATTGTGAGAATTTTCTTTTTTCTTTTGTTGTGCTGGGGATTGAACCCTGGGACCTTGAGCATGCTAGACAAGTGTTCTATCACTGAGCTACTCCCCTGGCCCTAGTTTTCACTTTTTAATCACTTTTGCTTGAAAACATTGAAGTAAATAGTGATTTTAATATGAAATAATTTTGTATGTTACAAATAATTGCTTAGGAGATTATCAATTTAAGTTGGTCATATGAATTATGCCTAAATTCATAGTAATGGAGAATATTGAAAAATGTATATGTTTGATATATTAAGTTTGATGCCCACAAATCTAACTTTTTTGAAGAGAAATAAATTGTTTTAAGTGTGGAATCTGTTTAGAAAATTTGGAAGAAAAATACTTATCTTGGAGGTAAGACTTTATATTCTATTGGGGAATTATGTAGACAGCATGATTAGGGATAATATTTAACACAAATGGTAGATTATTTTACTTTTTAAAGGGAAAACACAATTTTCATTTAAATTGTAGTCCATATGCCTTAACTTTTTGACAGTATTTAGATATAATAAATCTTAGAATTGGAATGGTTCTAAACAATGAGACATTCATTTGATAACTACATCCATTTCCATTACTAATTAGTGTTATTTGTGAATGCTCAACACATTTAAAGATGTCTAGGGAGTGAGAGGAAGAGAGATGAGAAAGAAGTGGTTAGCAGTGTTAGGTGATATAAATAACCTTGAAGAAATTCTATCTGAAATAGAGACAGTATAGAAAAATATTAGGGTGTTGTGTTCAATGTTTCAGAGACTTCCATGGCATGGTACAACTAAGCATTTCATATGGAATCTGTATGTTCAAGCTACCTCAGAGAAGAGCAGCAAACTATTTAGCAAGAGTAGAGGTTGTACTATCCAGAAAGCTCCAGCTAAGTGCCTCAACCCTGAGGGAGTGCAAGGACCCGGATTAAAGCAGAAGAATCCGGTTCACCAGTGTTGGCCACGTCGGGGGAGGAGTTTCAAATGCTGACACAGAACCTGTTGGGAGGACACCCAGCTGTCATTACTCACTGAGTACGCTACTAGTTGACTGGATTGAAAAATGTTTTCGGAGACAACCAATTATAAGCGTAAGTACTTTATATCTAGAAGCACTAGCCAAACTGCTGACTGCCTAATTATGGAGTTAGGAAAACAATTCTATAGAGGGGGGAAAAAAAGTGATGGACCTGTCTCCAAGGTTTGTATATTCTGAGATAGATGATATTAGAAGTTCTTAATAGGTTGTTTGCACGATCAGGGAGACACCTGGCCTCTCCTCCCACTGAACCCCCACCCACAGGTGCCCATCCTAGAAATCAGGCAAACTTCTTCGTGTCTCATCTTCTGCAGGTGACCAACTGGGCCACCTGCATAGGAGATAAGAGAAATGGACTCCTATCTCATGCCGTGACAACTTCCCCAAATAATTATCGGACGATTTGTCCTTTTTCATGATTTTCTGAAATAACTTATAGTAAAATTATAATACTTTATTAAAAAGAGAATCGGAGGCATGCTGTATTCGCATTTGACGTTCAACCTTCCACATTTCAATGATTCCCAAAAATCTTAAGATCGAAGCATCAGGCCTGAAATGAGAGATCTCCTAAACCAACAAGATTTTTAATTAACACCGCGCCCCACACACCCACACACCCACCCACCCACACCTCCTCAATCTAAACCCGAGGATGTGGATGAGGTTTCTTTGTCAGGGTGCTCCGAAGACGAGGAAACCACCGGCGGGAAATGCGGGTGTCTGCAGTTGCCTCAGTTAAGGGAGCTCCGGGCAGAGAAGGGGCAGTGGGCGTCTTTTCCTCCTCTCCCTTTCCATCTTGGAGGCAGGAATCCGAGTGGCGACAGGAGTGGGGCGGACGGTTCGCCTACCAAGGGACACAGAGAACAGACCTCGTGCGTGAGAGGCGCGAGTGGGGAGGACATCCTCGAGGGTACCCCGCCGGTCGCAGCCAAGCGAGCGCGGGTCCGCCCCGATCCCAGGGTGCACCGCGCCCCGCCCCCTCCCCGCTCCACGTCCCGCCTTCCCTTGGCCCAGGCCCCCTCCCTCCCGGCTCCGGGAGGCGGGGACGCGGCGGCGGCTTCTCCAGTCGTGTCTCTCTCACTCACTGGGGAACCCGGCGGTGGCGGCACCTTTCGAGGCAAAGGCGTTCAGACGCGAGCCTGCCGGCTAGCCAGAAGAAGAAGTCGGACACACTGACTGCGAAGCCGACGGACGTACAGACAGCGGATCTGCCAGACGATCCGAGTCGCCTCAAGTTCCGCCATGAGCTGGGGCACGGAGCTGTGGGTGAGTGCGAAAGAGGGGCGCCCCGCATGGTTCCCCAGCTCCCTGGAGGCGCGGGCTGGCGGGCGCCGCTGACCGTCGGCAGCCAGAGCGCGTCAGGCGGTCCCGCTTCGGCGCTGTCGGATGGTGGGAGTCCCGCTCCTCTTTGTGTGTGGCGCTTTCTTCCCTCCTCTGCTGGGCGGTCGAGGGGACGGCCAGACCACTCTCCCGCCTCCGCCGCCGCGGAGGGGCAGCGCCCTGGACGGCCCCGGAGAGGCCCGCGGGCTCCCGCGTCCGCCGCGTTCTTCTCGCGTCCTCTCTCCCTTCCCCGCCTTCACTTTCCGGACGCTTGGCTCCGCGCCGGCTGCTCTCCTCTCCCTTTGTATCTGCCCGCCTGGAGGCGGGGGAGGGGGCCCATTGTCCGGAAGGGGCGCAGTTCGCTGGCGGGGAGGGCGTCCTCTGCGACCCCCAGCCGGGGCTAGTGACTGTGGGGCTGGGGCGGCTCCCTGCGGGGCGGCGCCGCCCAAGCCCCAGGTAGGGGGAGCTGGGCGGCTTTGTTCGGAGCCCGGCCTCCGGCCAGCCAGGCCCAGCCCACACACCCATTTTCCCTCTCCGTGCCTTAGTTCTCCGGATCGGCGTACCTCTGGGGGACTCCCGACTGGGTTACCCCGGCTTCAGCCCTTGGGCTGCAGCATTGGCTTTTGTGATCTGAATTAGACTGAGTGATCCTTGGGGAAGCTAATTTTGTCAAAAGGAGCGCTCGGCCGCTGGGTTGCTTTATTTCCCTTCCGTTCTTTATCCTCTCTCGTCCTCTCTCCTTTTCTTTCTCTTTTCTCCTTGCCTTTCTTGGGCTCTGGAGGCTCCAGAATATGCCCAGTATCTGGCCAAGGTGCGGGTGGAGGGTAATAGGTCTGAGAATTTGTTCCCGACGCCGCCACGGGAGGGTGGAGGTGTGGAGGGCAGTGATTTCTCAGGTGCGGCAGGAGAAACCCGCAGCGTGGGGGCGCTGTCCCGAGAGCCGCGCGGCCTCGGCCACTCCCCTTTTTATCCCACCTGTGCATATTTTCCGTGCCTTTTGTTTGCGAGAGTCTCGGGAAATCTCTGCACAGAAAGGGGAGAAATAACTTTCGAGTTATGTAGGTGAACTGTTAGGATGGGAGTGAAAGCAAATCCGATTAGTTGAAGAACAAAATGTTTTCTTATTTTTCACGTCTTACAGATAGGGAATTTTTTAACTGAAAGACTTTAGAATGCATCTAGTTGAACCCCTATTTAGCGAGCCCAGGAATCTCCTGCAACATGAACTAGTACCTGCCCTGTCTGCAAACACACCATCCAAGAGAAAAATATCGCAGGAGCCTATCTATTCCGTTTCTAAGATAACATTAATTGTTCTAATAATGGGGAGGAATGTACATAAATGAATTATGTAAAATTCAGCTTTTTACATTGATTAGGATCTTAATTATTAATACCTTTTTACTTAGTACGTTCTGATTGATTGCAGTGTCATGAACAGAACTGGATATAGTTTTGTTTCCCATTTTCATAATTAGAAGAGCACCAAGTTACATCCCCAGCCCTTGTTGATTTTTATTTTGAGATATAGTCTCACTAACTTGTCAAGGCTGGTGTGGAATTTGCGATTATCCTGTCTCAGCCTCCCAAGTCATCGTGATCACCCTATGAAATTTTTATTTCTACATCCCTTTTTTTTTGGTACCGGGAGTTGAACCACCCAGGGATGCTTAATCATTGAGCCATATCCCCCAGTCCTTTTCACTTTCTGTGGAGAGAGGGTCTTGCTAAGTTGTTGAGGACCTCCGTAAGTTGCTGAGCCTGGTACAGAACTTGTCATTCTTCTGCTTCAGCCTCCTGAGTTGCTGGGATTACAGCCATCATGACTGGCTCTCTATCATTTTTTCAAAGACACGAAACTGCTGTTGGAATTTAGTTTTGTTCAAAAAATAAAGCAATTATTGTGTGTGGCATACAGAAAGTACAGTGTGTGTGTGGTGATATTTATTTCGAAGACTTATGGTATTGGCTCTACCTTGATAAAATTTAGAGTCATTTTGAGGTGACAGCGAAAATGCTTGGCACCAGAACAGATTTCCAGTTTTTTTTTTTTTTTAAAGAGTTTGGAATACTTGCATTTACATAATGAGGTATTTTTGAAAATCTAAACACAAAATTCATTTGTTTCATATACATCTTACACACATAACCTGAAGATAATTTTATACAGCATTTTTACTGTGCTTGTGTTTTGACTGTGACTATCGTAGGAAGTCAGGTGTAGAATTTTCCACTTGTGCCAGCACGTTGCAAAAATTTGGGATTTCAGATTTTCAAATTAGCTGTTCTCAACCTGTATTACTTTTGTAACTCCAAAATAGTAACCTACATTGATATTACTATCTGGAATGCCCTCTCTTGACCAATTCCTATTAACTCCCTCTCTCCAGCCTATACTTTCTGGGTGTATTCTCTTTATTATGGGACTACCACATTATATTATTATTTTTTGAAACAGGTCTTGTTATATGCTATGTTGCCCAGCGTGTTTTTTTTTTTTTTTTGGTAGCAGTTGTTGATCTCAGGGTCATACAACCACTGAGCCACACTCCCAACCCTGTTTTGTATTTTATTTAGAGACAGGGTGTCGCTGAGTTCCTTAGGGCCATGGTTGCTGAGGCTGGTTTTGAACTCCGGATCCTTTTGCCTCAGCCTCCTAAACTGCTGGGATTACAGACTGGGGCCACTGCTCCAGGCCCAAGTGGTTTTGAACTAGGTACAGCCCTGGCTTATTATTTCTTGTATATTCAAAGCTTAGGAAAATAGACATAGGATAAATATATATATATATTTTTTGTCCTGGGGAGTGATCTCCAGTGCTTTACCATTGAGCTATGCCCCCAGCCCTTTCTACTTTTTTTTTTTTTTTTTGGTGAAACAGGGTCTCACTAAGTTGTTTAGGGCCTTGTTAGGTTGCTGAGGTTTGCCTCAAACTTGTGATCCATCTGCTTCAGCATTCTGAGTCCTTGGGATTATAGGCATGCACCACTGTGCCTGTCAATATTTGTTTATATCTTATTTTCCCTTCTGTTGGTTAAAAAAAAAAATTGTCCTGTTCAGCATTGTATTGCAGGTAGTGTTGGTATCAGTGAAGGAGGGTGAGAGTTATCAAGGTACCTGTTTTATATCACCATTCCATTTTGATGAAAATAAGATGGAAACTGGAGAGCTGCTTCTAACAGGTGTTTCCTTTTCTTTGCTACTTCCAGGGCCACTCATTTCCACTCCTCTTCCTTGCCTTTCTCTCCTCCCTTCCTTCTTTTTCTCCCTCTTTACCTTTCTTCCTTCCTTCTTTCCTGGGGATTGAACCCAGGGATGCTTAACCATTGAGTCACATCCCCAGCCCTTTTTTTAAATGTTTTATTTAGAGACGGGGTCTCACTGAGTTACTAAGCACCTCACTAAGTTGCTGAGGCTGGCTTTGAACTCATCCTTCTGTCCGCCTCCTGAGCTGCTGAGATTATAGCCTCCCAAACTGCTGGGATTACAGGCATGTGCCACCTCACCTGGCTGCCTTTTTCTTAAAATACTTGCTCTCTTTTCTCCTTTTTCCAATCTATAAAATGTGTTTGGCTGGAAACTTCAACAACAACAACAAAAACCAAAAAATTGGGCTGGGGGATATAGCTCAGTTTGTAGAGTGCTTGTCTTGCATGCACAAGACAATGGGTTCAATCCCCAGCATCACAAAAACAAAAAACAAAAAAATTTTCTACCTGTTTATTTCTGTTTATCAGCCCTTGTTTGTAGATAGAAAACATGGCAAGAGAATAGTATTGGTTTATTAACTGAGTATCTTTTGTATCAGTAGGTAGTATCTAGTAATCTTCAATTTTTAAATTCAGTTTAAGAGCAAAAAAAAAGATACTTTGGGGTGAATATAATCATACCTGCAGCATATTAACTGATAGGAAAAAATACATTAAAGTTTTGTTTTATAGGATGCAAAAATTGCCTTATATTTCAGTTCAACTATGTATATCTGACATACCACAAAGATAAAAACAGACCAATGCTTGATTGTTTAACAGATGTTTATTTCTTGCTCATCATAGCCTATGCACTAAACTAGGCTTTGTGGGGGGCATGCTAAAAGATCAGTTGGCTAGCTGTATGAGCCTCGAATAGCATATAAAGTGAAATAAGACTTTAGAAGTAACCCTGAAACAATTAGAGAGTGACTAATGGAATTTAAAGCTGTGAAAAATTACTCGATTCTTTGTATGGAAAGCTTTAGGAAGGCTGTATCATTTCACCTGGGTTTCGAAATAAGGAGGGTTATGCATGTGGGAGTTCCTGAGAAGTTCCTAGAGGGCAGAGAGCATGTATTATTCATTGCTTATTCATTGTCTGATTCATTGCTTTCTCCTCAGCTATCAGCATACTGCCTGGCATAAAGCCTGACATTGGTAGGATCTTTAGTGCACGTTGGCTGCGCTGACCTCGGTGTAATAGTTAGATTTGACTTGAATTTAAGTGTAGAATGCCTGAAAAGTGATAAAGGGTAGATTGGGACTGATGAAGGGTAGATTGATCTGGCTGAATGCTTGTCTCATGAACCTAGTGTGTGTGAGAGAGAGTGTGTGTGTAATTAGGTATTAGCATATAATTAACCCGATTTTCAGACCATTTAGACTATTTAAAAATCCACCAAAGGAAATCTTAGTTTGTGTTAGTAGAAGGGATTACCTCTTTCTTCTTCTAATTTCTTTGTTGGAAGGGGAATTCTCTGGGTTTTAGAAGATGTAAGTTGTATTGGTATTATCATTTCTGCAAAAATACTGGAAGTATGTTGGTTCTTTTAATAATATGATATGGTTCTGAAATCAGTTGTATTTTTAAAAAAAAATTTTCATAGTTGTAGAGTGACAGAATGCCTTTATTTTATTTGTTTATTTTTATGTGGTGCTAAGGATCCAACCCAGTGTCTCACATGTGCTCTACCACTGAGCTATAGTCCCAGCCCCCAGTTGTATTTATTTTTTACTTACATTATTACTGCAACTTGTTTGTATTGTCCTCCCTTCTTATCTGTGACTTATTATTTTTACTTTTATGTCAATTTAGTTACTAGAGTTGTTTCTGAAGATAAAGGGGGTATATACTGGGAAAAAGCAGTGAGTTTTAATACCCCAGTTTCTGCTTTAATTATTAGTTTGTGAGTTTTCTCATGTAACAGAATGATTCCCAAAGAGAATCTAAATTTCTCATTCCTGCCACTCAATCCCAAACTACCTCTCCTCCCATCTGTTGCCCACTGCTCTTATAAACCAAATGCTTCAGCTCCATCAATATCTTCCAACCCTCCTTTTATCTCCTCACATCTCTACTTATTCCTGTTTCTCCCTCTGCTTGGCATACCCCTTGATGATAGAAGGAAAAATGCTTTAAAAACTGGAAATTATGGGCTGGGGATGTGGCTCAAGCGGTAACGTGCTTGCCTGGCATGCGCGGGGCACTGGGTTCGATCCTCAGGACTACATACAAATAAAATAAAGATGTTGTGTCCACCGAAAACTAAAAAATAAATAAACTGGAAATTACACTTTGATCATAGACTGTTGGGGTTACAGATAATATAATATTGTAATCTGTACCTTTCATTGTTTTTCTTTTTTTCCTAAAATAAGTTGTGGTAAAACCTATGATTGCTTTTGCATAATTTTCATTGACTAGTGCTTTGAAACTTCTTTCACAGCATAAGGGATGCTGTCAGGCATTGTAAGATAATATCTGACTGCTTTGTTAATGTGGGATTCAGCACTTAGAATTTGTATGGAAACTAAGAGAAGAATAAGAAGAAAAAAAATATCCCTATTATAACCAAAATAACCAAATTAGTTATTAATATTTGTTGTTTAGGGGCAGTTTTTCTTGGGAACTAATTAGCAGATTTAAAAAAATCTCATGGAGAGGCTGGGGTTGTGGCTCAGTGGATAAATAAAATCAAAGTATTGTATCCAACTACAACAACAAAAAAATCTCATGAGGGATGTGAAATAGTATTCTATACTTGTTATAGTTTTAAAAGCATAAATGTATGGAGGTAGATTTTCCTACTTTTGGCACACTATTATTTTGTTGTTTTTAGGAGTAAAAGGTATCTGTTGTGTTCCAGCTGTGTCCCTGCTGTATACTCAATTTTTAGGAAAGGAATTGGCATTCAATCAGCTCTCAAATATTTGTTGACTCAGTGGAAGAATTCAGTGGATCGCTATAACTTTATACTCATTATGTTTTGAATACTAGGGTGGTTTAGTTTTTTTCCCTCAAGGTGTACATAGTTAGTCCTCTGTGGGTTCTACACATGTGGATTCAACCAACTGTGGATTGAAAATATTCAGGAAAGAAAATTACACTATACAGGAAATATAAAATTTTTTTTCTTGTTGTTATACCTGAAACAATTCAGTATAATAGCTGTTTACCTAGCATTTACATTGTATTAGGTATTAATAATAATCTAGAGATGAATTAAAGTTTTTGGGAAGATGTGCAGGAGTACATGAATAGGTTATATGCAAATATTAGGCCATTTTATTTGAGGGACTTTAGCATTTGCAGATAGTATCTGTGGGAGGTTCTGGAGCCAGTCTCCTGTGGATTCTGAGAAAGGACTGTACCTTTCATGTCTTTGACCTTAGGAGTCATTTTTGTAATCTGGAAATATAACTAGTGACTTTTCATATGAAAAATTTCTCTATTTAGGTCTGGGATTCTCATTTCTTTGATTTTTTTGAGTATAATTGATTAGCTTAAGGGATAACATATTCATGGCCTTCTAGATTCTAAAAATTAGAACAGTGAACACCCAGTTGTTTGTTACATACTTTGACTATTGATGGTCAGTATTGATGGTCATGTATAAGAAGGTCAGTGTAAATTGTCTGAGGCTATTATTAATTGATAAAAGATTGATTTTCAGAGAGTAAAATGTTAAGATGTCACTGAAATTTTTGGTAAATGTGAATGGTTAGAGGTTATCTTTTTCTAGTATAAATTATAAAAGTCAAAATCATTGAAGTAGAATAGCTGTGGTAAATAGCTTAAAAAAAAAAGCCACAGAAACCATTGCTTTCAGGGCGGGGGCGGGTGTGCTCTGCCACTGAGCCACAACCCCAGCCCCATAGGTTTGATTCTCAGCACCACGTATCAATAAATAAAATAAAGGTCCATTGACAACTAAAAAAAAAAAAAGAAAAAAAAAAAACGATTGCTTTTGAATCAATCTTCTGGACCAACCTAGATTATAAACTAAATTAACATACTTTACTATTTGCCAAGGATGAAAATAATTAATAATAGTTTTCTTTTTTATCTGAATATTTCTTTATTTCACCGTCATTTTTAAGGTTTCATTAAGGTGTAACATTCGTAAGTATGCAAATCTAATATGTACAGCTTAAAGATTTTTTTGAGATCATGTAATTTTATTTTTTTTCTTTTGACATTTTTAATTGATGCATAATTGTACATATTTATGGTAAAATGTTTTCTAACTGTAAAATGACCTTTAGTTTAAGTACATTTTTTTCAACTTTTCTATTTGTTATTTTTAGATATGTACGACCATAAAGCATATTTTGACATATATACATGGAGTACAACCCATGCCCACACCCACCCCCTCCCTGAAAGCAATGGTTTCTGTGGATCAATTAGGATCCCATTTTTGCGGTTGTACATAATGTGGAGTTACACTTGTATTTCATATATGAGTAAAGGCAATTTATGTCTGATTTATTCTACTGTCTTTCCCATTCTCATCCCCCCTTCCTTCCCTTCGTTCTCCTTTGTCTAATCCAATGAAATTCTATTTTTTCCTTGCCTACTCTCCTTAATTGTGGGTTAGCATCCACATATCAGAGACAACATTTGGTCTTTGGTTTTTTTGAGATTGGCTTATTTCACTTAGCATGATGTTCTCAGTCCCATCCATTTACTGGCAAATGCCATAATTTCATTCTTTAAAAATATGGAATGCTTCATGAATTCATGTGTTATCTTTGCTCCAGGGCCATGCTAGTCTTCTCTGTGTCATTCCAATTTTAGAGTACCTGCTATTGAAGTGAGCACTTAAGGATTTCTTTTTTTTGGTGGTGTTGGGGATTGAATCCAGGGCTTTATGTCTGCGAGGCAAGCCCAGGGCTTTATGTCTGCGAGGCAAGCACTGTACCAACTGAGCTATATCCCCAGCCCATGGGTTTTTTTTTTTTCTTCATGTAACTCCCACCACGATCAAGATAAGGAAATTTCCATAGGCTATCTCAGTTAAATACCTTTCTCAAAGGTAACAACTATTCTGATTTGTATCAGGATGGACTAGATTTTAACTTCATATAAATTATATCACACAATATAAACTCCTGTATGTGACTTCTTCCATTTAACATGATGTTTGTTAGAATCATCTCTCTGTGATTAGTTGTATATTTTATTGTATTTATAGTGTTTATATTTTCTTTTGCCTTGTACTTGGGGTCACTACTAGTCTGGGACTACCTTAAACCAAGTTTAAGGCTTGAAATTCTGTTATGTGAATTCTGATTTAATAACCATGTAACAGAATTCTATCCCCTTATCTCCTGCTGTGTTATTAAAACTAAGATCTAGTTTTTTGGGATTGGCAAACATCCTAGGAAAGAAGCAGTTTGTGTGCTTTTATATCTTTCTGGATCCTCTCTTTTATTTTACTGTGACCTTGCAATTCCTTATTATTTTGGCTTGTCTTTATCTTTTTTTGAAATATATTTTATATAGATTATATTCCAATTTTAATAAAGTGGAATAGTGGTAACTGATCCAAATAAGCTAGCTTGCTATGACTGGAAACAGGAAGTTCTTATGTTGAATTCAAGATTTTTGCTATTTTATTTGTAACATCTAAGCTGGTTTTGTTATTTTGTTTTCTGAATGAATGTTTAAAGTAGTATCTTCTGCTTGCATTTTGGAGCAATAATATTGCCTTAGTTTGTTATTTAGATCAAATAAAGTTTTTTGGGGGAAAATGGATATTCATGTGCAAAGGAATGAAATTAGCTCTTCATCTCACACCTTATAGGTTGATTAAAAAATCAACTCAAAATGGATTAAAGACTTAAGTGTAAGACCTGAAACTGTAAAAATACTAGAGGAAAACCAGGGGAGAGTGTCATGACATTGGGCCTGGAAAAGATTTTTGTTGCTCAAAAGCACAGGCAACAAAACCAAAAATAGATAAATGGATTTATATAGAACTAAAAAGCTTATGCACAGCAAATGAAACATCAAAGTGAAGTAAAAAGCTATGGAATAGGAGAATGTTTGCAAGACAGTTTACTGATATTCAAAATATATAAGAAACTCAACTCAATATCAAGAAAACAAATAACCTGATTAAAAAATGGGCAAAGGACATGAATAGACATTATTCAAAAGAAGACATACAGGGCCTGGGGTATAGCTTAGTGTGGTATAGCACTTGCCTAGCATGTACAAGGCCCTGGGCTCAATCCTAGCACCATTAAAAACAAACATGAGTGGCCAACAGGTATGTGAAAATGTTCAACCTCACTAATCATAAGAGAAATGCAAATTAAAACCCAAGAAGATGTCACCTCACATCTGTTAGAATGGCTATTGTCAAAAAAAAAAAGAAAGATAAATTTTGATGAAAACTCCAGTACACTATTGTTTGGAATGTAAATTAGTATAGCCATTATGTAAAACAATGTAGAGGTGCCTTAAAGAATTAAAACTAGAACTGCCATATGATCCAACAGTCCCACTGCTGGATATATATTAAAAGCAAATGAAATCAGTATGTTGAAGAGATGTCAATCCTCCCTTGATTATTGTGCATTATTGACAATAGCTAAGATATGGAATTGCCGTGGTTTGAATGTGTGTGTACCCTCCAGAATTCATGCTGAAACTTCATCCCCCGATGCATCAGTATTAAGTGGGGCCTTCAGAACGTGATTTGGCCCTGAAAACTCTGCCTTCGTGGATATGATTAGAACCCTTATAAAAGGGTTTATGGGAGAGAATTCACCCCTTCCATCCCTTTTTCCCCTTTTACCAAGTGAAGACACAGCAACAAGGTGCCATATTAGAAGCAGAGAACAGTACTCTGCAGATGCTAGTTCTGCTGATTCCTTAATCTTGGATTTCCCAACCTCAGAACTATGAAAAATAAATTTGTTTTTTAATAAATTATCTGGTCTCAGGTATTTTGTTGTAGTGGCACAAGTGGACTAAAACAAGAATCAGCCTAGGTTAAGTATTCATCAGTGGATGAACAAATAAAGAAAAATGTATAAATGCAATGGAATACTGTTCGGCCTTCTTTTGAAAGAAGGAAATCCTGACATTTGGGTCAGCGTGGATGAACCCAGAGGACATTATATAAACCAGGCACAGAAAATCAAATTCCACATGGTCTCACTTGTGTGTGGAGTGTAAAAAAGTCTTAACCTGTAGAAACAGAGAATAAAATGATAGTTACCAGAATCACTGGTGGAGTGGAGAGGTGTTTGTCAAAGGGCACAAAATTTCAGTTAGGTAGTGTTACAGAAAGCTCGATCCTTATCCCAGATGCCAATCCAACAACAAGGACACAGGTTTTGAGAAAAAGGAAGTTTTATTGCTTTGCTAGGAAAGGAGAAATACAGGGGACTTCTGTCCCAGAGGCTGCTATTCTGTCCATCAGGGAAAACGGGGCTTTTAAAGAAGCTATTCAAAGGCTACATTCCAGGTGTGGCCTGGCTGGTGGTCCCAGATGCACCCTGGTGATGTTTTGAAATTCACTTGTTAATTTGGGGGATAGTCACTTCCTAGTTCTGGTGACATCTTCCTGTGGATTTTTTTTCCTTCCCCATACTGGGTATAGAACTCTGGGGCACTTGACCACTGAGCTACATCCCCAGCCCAATTTTGTATTTTTTATTTAGAGACAGGGTCTCACTGAGTTGCTTAGCACCTTGCCATCGCTGAGGCTGGCTTTGAACTTGCAGTCCTCTTGTCTCAGCCTTTCAAGCTGCTGGTATTACAGGTGTGTGCCACCACACCCAGCTTCAAGGTAATCTTGTTTCCTGCCCCCAGGTTATGGAAGGGAGAGAGGGAGAAAAGGAAAAGAAAAATATGTCCCTTTTAAAATAAGTAGCAAGGGAATTTTTTTTTTTCTCCTGGTACCAGGGATTGAACTCAGGGGGTACTCTACCACTGAGCCACATCCCCAGCCCTATTTTGTATTTTATTTAGAGACAGGGTCTCATTGAGTTGCTTAGTGTCTTGCTTTTTGCTGAGGCTGGCTTTGAACTCTGATTTTCCTGTCTCAGCCTCCTGAGCTGCTGGGGTTACAGGCATGGGCCACTGTCCTGGGCAAGGACTATGTTCAAAAGGTAAGGTGGACCACTGTTATAGTAGGAGGGATGAATTTGGAAGATCTATTGTACATCATGATGACCACAGTTATTAATGTTGTATACTTGAAAAGTGCCAAAAGTAGGTTTTTAAGTGTTCTCACATACAAAAAAATGTTATGTGAAGTAATCCATATGTTCAATAGTTTAATTTAGCCATTCTACAGTGTTTATATATATTAACATGTTGTAAACCATAAATACACACATTTTACTTGTCAACTAAGAATAAAGAAAAAAAGTTTCTTGTTTAGTTTTCTTACCTTTGCATAATATTCATAACCTCCAAGTTTTTTTTCTTTTTCTTTATTTTGGTTTCTTTGTTTCTGGTTTGATATTGTTAGATGCTTTCATTTGATATTTTGTGATTCCCAAACCATGGAAAGATGTCTATCAAGATTAAGGCGTACTGAGGTCTGATATGCTCTGCCTATAAGTTTAAGGATTTGGACTGTTTGAAGTTTTTTGATCCCTTTAAGGGATTTGCATGATATTTCTTCCCTACTTCTCTTGCAGTACTTTTGTGAAAAGGAGGAGTACATATTCTTTTTGAGGTAAAAGCAAGTTCAGCTGTTGAGATCACATATACCATTGCTATTTGTGGTATTGAGAGCCACAACTTGATTGTTCTTTTTCTCCCTCTGCTTTCCCTCCTGCTTCCTCTTAGGACTTAACAGTTTGTTTTATGTAAGAAGTTTGGAAGCAGGCTGTCATTGGCGGGAGTTCATGAGTCAACAACAGTGCAGTTTGTTTTCAGGTTTGCCTTGGGGTTGCAAGGTGGTAACTGTAGCTCTAACCATGATGTCTATATTTAAGGTGGGGGGGGGGGAAGAAAAAGGATTATTGACTGTGCCTGTCTCATTATCAGAAGTGCAAAAAAGCTCTCCCAGAAACTCCATGACAACCTTCCCCTTAGGCCTCATTGTCCAGAGCTGGATTCATTGACACCTGAACAAAATTAGAATTCTGTTAGGAAGAAGGGAAATAGGTGTAAGGTAGTTCAGGGCATAGATTTTATGGTCTCTGTTCTTAAAGAGTTAATGATAGCTTTCTAGAGACATGCGTTATGTTTGAATAATAACATAAAAAGACCTTAAATATAAGTGACAACAGATGTTTTAGTAGAGATAGGATCTTCAAGTATCTTAGCCCACCTTTGTTTTAAGAAGCCTGTTGATAAGGGCTTGTGTACCGTAGTTGGAATTTTTGGACTACTGTTTTTTTTCTATACTATTCCTTGCTTACATCACCTGCCAGAATGTTTGGGTATTTTGAGCTAGTAAAATCCAGAATTAATGGAGACCTGATTTGACCCCAGACCAATAAGGCACTTCAGAAACTGAGGAAAGAGTCTGAAACAAGTCCAGGAATTTATTTTGTATCTCAATATCCCTGGATATTGAGAACAATAAAGATCTTCTGTTATTTAGTCTGGGTTCCTTATTCACCTAGGTATAATTCCAAGCTATAAATTTATCTACAGAGAGTAAGAGGCCATCAGTGTGGAGTTACTGTGACTTGTTTTTCTTTTTTCTTTAAGTTGATAGATTTTCTGTTTAGAATAGTTTTAGATTTATGTAGAAACTGAGAAGATAGTACAGAGATAAGAGTTTTCTTATGACTTACTTCTGCCCTCTATTATTAATCTTACATTAAAATGGTATATTTGATATAGTTAATGAACAAATATTGATACATTATTAACTAAAAGTTCCAAGTTTATTTAGATTTTCTTAGTTTTTACCTAATTCCCTTTTTCTGTTATACTTTACATATAGTTATTATGTCATCTTAGGTACTTTTTGTCTGGCATTTTCTCAGTTTCCTCGTTTTTGATGACCTTGAGAATTTTGAGGAATATTAGGTATATTGTAGAATGTCCTTCTATTGGAATGTATTTGTTTCTTCATGATCATGGGTTATGGGTTTTGAGGAGGAAGACTGAGTGCTATTTTTATCACATTTTTTCAGGGTATATAATATCATCATAATTTATCATTGTTGATTTTGATCTTGGTTAACTGACTGAAGTAATGTTTGTCAAGTTTCCACTGTATTCTCTACTGAGACTTTTCTCCTCTCTCCCCCTCTTCCTCTCTTACCCCTCCACCCTTCTCTTTTCTTTCTTTTTCTTTTTCTTCCTCCTTCTGTCCTTCCTTTTCTATACCCTACCTTCATCTTTCCAGGGGTGCTTTACTACTGAGCTCTATCCCCAGTCCTTCCCACTCTACTTTTTATACTGTATTCTTTCTTAGGAAGTAACTATGTGAAGTCCACATTGGAGGAGGGATGTTATACTCCCCTCCTTTAGGGTAGAGTATGTTTATAATTTGTTTGGAATTTTGCACAAGAGATTTGCCTTTTCTGCTACATTTATTAATTTAATCAATCTTTTTTATATCAGTATGATCTTGTAGATGTTTATTTTTTTTATTTAAGAGAGAGAGAAATTTTTAATATTTATTTATTTTTTGGCAGACACAACATATTTGTTTGTATGTGGTGCTGAGGATCGAACCCGGGCCGCACGCATGCCAGGCGACTGCACTACCGCTTGAGCCACATCCCAGCCCCAGATGTTTATTTTTGATAATCTTTTTTATTTTTTTTTAGTTGTAGTTGGACATAATACCTTTATTTTATTTATTTATTTTTATGTGGTATTGAGGATCGAACTCAGTGCCTTGCACGTGCTAGGCAAGTGCTCTACCGCTGAGGCACAACCCCAGTCCCATTTATTTTTTAAGTTTTGATTCAGTATTTCATTAGTTTTTACATATTTATATTTTAGTTATAAGTGGACACAATATCTTCATTTTTATTTTTATGTGGTGCTGATGATTGAATCCAGTGCCTCATGCATGGTAGGCAAGCGCTGTACCTCTGAGCCACAACCCCAACCCAATATTTCATTAGTCTTGAGGCTCACGTTGTTTAACACTTGGCTGTTGGAGCTCTTTCAGTTGTCTCCTGTGCCCCTTTAACATACTTTAACGTGCTGTGTGTGTTTAGCATTTTTTTACTTTCTGGGATTACAAGATGCTCCAGATTCTTCTTGTGTATTTCCTGCCTCAGTCCTAGAATTAGCCATTTCTCCATAGAGTCCTGGTTCATTTTATTGGAGAATGGTATTAGAAACCAAGATCTGGGACTCATTACTGCTAGGATGTCATTGCTTTTAGGCCCTTTCTGCTAATACAAAAAAATATAGTGTATACTTAAGCCTGTGTTTGTATACATATCTATAAATATTTATATATGTAACCATCTGTATCTATATTAAACCTGAGTTCTTACTGATGTCTCTAAATCTAATTCATTACCTCATATTTCCTTCTGACCTTGCTCCTTGATCTGTAAATTTCCTCTCCAGCAACTTCCTCTAGCTGTCATCTTTTGCTTATTCATTTCCAGTATACATGTATAGTGATATCAGAGTTGTTAACGCATACCTCTGTGTTAAACAACTTTATCAATTAGAATATAGAGATTATGTACATTTCTTTTTATCTTTGGTTTTAGATTCTTCATTAGATCAGCCCTTTTTTTCCATCTCCTTTAGTGAGGTTTTGTATATTTGTGAAATAATTAGATTTTTCTATCAGTCTGCATACTTTTTTAAGGATCCTCTGATTGCCTGTATGATTCTTAAAAAATTGCACACATTAAGGTTTATTCTTTATTCTGTGACATTCTGTAAGTTTTGGCAAATGAATGTAATGTTTCCAACATTCTAATATATACAGAGAATAGTTTCATCACCTTAAAAAAATTCCCTGTGCATCACCTTATACTTACTTTTATGGCCACTATGAAAACAACAAGATATAACACATATTGTTAAGGGTGTGAGGAAATTGGAATCCTTGTATATTCTTGGTAGGGATATAAAATGGTGTAGTGCTGTGGAATACAGTATGGTGGGTCCTCAAAAAATTAAACATACGATCCATCAATATGCTTTTGGTTGTATACCAAAATAATAAATGGCAGGCTCTTTAAAGAGATATTTGGGCTGGAGTCATGGCTCAGTGGTAGATCCCTTACCTAGCACGTGTGAGGTACTGGGTTCTGTCCTTAGCACCATATAAAAAATAACAAATTATTATGTCCATCTACAACTAAAAATATTTGAAAAGATAGATATTTGTATATCCGTGTTCATAGCAGCATTCTTTACAATAGCCAGAAGGTAGAGAAGCAACCTAAATATCCCTGGACAAATATGTGAATATGCAAAATGTGTTATATATATCTGTATACACATACACACACGTGTGTACACATACACAATATTATTCAGCCTTAAAAAAGAAGGAAAGTTGGGCTGGGGATGTGGCTCAAGCATACCTGGCATGTGTGCGGCCGGGTTTGATCCTCAGCACCACATACAAACAAAGATGTTGTGTCCGCCGAGAACTAAAAAATAAATATTAAAATTAAAAAAAAAGAAGGAAAGTCTTTTAATATGCTGCAAAACATGATTACACTTAAATGAGGCCTGTAGAGTAGCAATGGGACTTTAATGGGTGTAGAGTTTCAGTTTTGCTAGGTGAAGAGAGTTCTGGAGATGGGTGGTGTGATAGCTGTACAACAATATGAATGTACCTAATGCAACTGAACTGTATATACATTTAAAAGTGGTTAAGGTGGTACATCTTATGCTTTAAGTATTTTACCACAATAACCCCCCCGCCCTTTTTTTTGCCTTCAAATTCTCTGTGCTTCACCTGTTCATTTCTGTGTTCCCACTGATCTCTTAACTGTGACTTGAATCATCCCAGAAAAGATGGTATCCATTAGGAGTTATTTCCTATTTCCTCCTCTGCCTTGAGTACAGCCTCAGAAACTGCTAATCTTTTAGTCTTTTATAGATTTACCTGCTTTGGTCATTTCATATTAATGTAATTATAACAATGTGTGGTCTTTGGTGACTGGCATGTTTCAATTAGCAAACTGCTTTCATGGTTTATCCATGTTGTAGCATTTACAAGTACTTCATTTTTTTTTTTTAATTGCTTTTAGTTGTATATGACACAATACCTTTATTTTATGCAGTGCAAAGGATTGAACCAGTGCCTCACATATGCTAGGCAAGCACTCTGCCACTGAGCTACAGCCCCAGCCCCTCATTCTTTTTTAATTACTGAATATTTCATTGTATGCATGTGCACATTTTGTTAATCCATTTATTCAGGTTGTTTTCACCTTTGTTATATGAGTAATGCCACTATG
Source organism: Marmota flaviventris (assembly GCF_047511675.1). Classification (NCBI taxonomy): domain Eukaryota; kingdom Metazoa; phylum Chordata; class Mammalia; order Rodentia; family Sciuridae; genus Marmota; species Marmota flaviventris. Next base: position 79,468,342 of record NC_092507.1, read on the forward strand.
AACACCTTTTCCTTGTGTTGTCCAGCTTTTTGATTATAGCCATCATAGTTACGAAGTGTTGCCTGATTGTGTTTTGATTTGCATTTAACTGATGACACGTGATACTGAGAACCATTTCATGTGCATATTGTCTACTTGTGTCTCTTTAGGTATATGTCTCTTCTTTACTTCTCTGAATTTTTAAATATCAATGTTCACCTTAAATTTTTGTGATAGTACCCGTATGTGTTAGTAAGATAAAGGCTAATATTGATGGTAGTGGTATTGTATCAAGAAAAGGAAAAATGTAATCGGGATGTTAAGAAGTACAGTATTTATATTAGATATTCTCCCTAGACTTGTCAGCCACTCTTATGAAGAAGTGTTTCATGTTGGCATAATTTAAGAGTTGTTAATTATTATGCTCTCTTATTTTTTTTTATTTTTGGTACCAGGGATTGAACTTGGGGTCACTTGACCTCTGAGCCACTATTTTGTATTTTATTTAGAGGCAGGGTCTCACTGAGTTGCTTAGCACCTCACAGTTGCTGAGACTCGCTGTGGTCTTCCTTCCTCAGCCTGAAGTGGCCTGGGTGCTTTTACTTTTTTTAAAGAAACCTTTCAGGTAACTGGTGTTCTATTTGGTTTATCATCTTTGCTTCTGTGTATGATGGCAGCCATTGCTATTGTCTAGGTAGAAAGCTTTCTTACGTTGTTAGATTCAATATGTTGTTTCAGCTGAAGAAAGCCAGGAAAGGTGGAGTTTAGGAAATATTTAAAAATAATGAAAACCTTCAGCATAATTCAAACATCAATTTTATTGTAGATTTTTGTTAATTCTCATAACATATTTTGGCTGTTCTTTGTTCCTATTATTTTAAAATTGTTATTGTAAATATTATTTATTTTTCTTTAAAAAAATTTTTTTCAGTTGTACATGGACGCGACGTTTTTATTTTGTTGATTTATTTTATTTTTTTTAATGTGGTGCTGAGGATCGAACCCAGTGCCTCACACAGTGGGAAGCAAGCCCTTTACCGCTGAGCCACACCCCAGCCACCTTGTTTATGATCCAGCAGAATAAAAATAAATAAAAAGCTGACCAAAAGATATACTTGAAATTTAAGAAAAGAAAAAAACTGAAATTAAAAAGCAAAATAATGAAAAACACAAATAAAAAATTTAGAAAAGGAACTCAAAGTAGATAAAAATATATCTAAAAGCTGAAATTTATTAAAGAAATCAATGATAAAGACATTTAAAACATTATAATTAAATTTTTTTTTCTTTGGTACCAGATTGACCCAGGGGTGCTCAACCACTGGGCCCCCACATTCCACATCCACAGCCTTTTTTTTTTTTATGTCGTTTTTTTTTTTGTTCTAGACTAAGAATAATGACAGTACTATCATTCTTTTTTACTAATGCAATATTACAAATGCTGCACTGTTATTTATTCATATATATTGTAAATAGGATGTTAGTTGTTCTGTTAATCAAAGTCATATTTTTGTTTTATCTCAATTTTTTGACTTTATTAGTTTTAAGCAACTAGTTCTTTTTTATTTGTTGTAATTGTTTTTTGCTTGGGTGAATTGTTGATTGATTCCTTCTTTCAACTTAGGGTAGTTCAGAAGTTATGATTTATCATGTGGGTTTTATATACTTTAAACAACAACTCCCTCTCATGTCAGTTGCCTTTGGGTATTTGGCCTGTTTGGCTTGGATATTCTGATTCATTAAGTAGGGGATATAGGATGAGCAGCTATTTGTAGTTTTGTAAACTTCATTGCTAATAGAAGGTTTGAGAACCATTGTTTGTTTTTTGTGGTGCTAGAGATTGAACCTAGGGCCTTTTGCATGCAAGGCAAGCACTCTACCAACTGAACTATATCCCCAGCCCAAGAGAACCACTGTTTTATATGCTTTAGAATCTTTACTAATGTCAAGCCAGCATATCAGAAAACTCCTTATGGTTAGACTGAGCCAAATTCCATTTCATCTCCTAATAAGTTGATTTTTAGTAATGTTGATAATAATCTAACAAAATTTTAATACAATTGATTTTAGTAATACCAATAATAACCTAGTAATTATTGAATATAGTTGATTTTTAGTAATACTAATAATTAATAGTTATTGAAAACTGTATCTGAAACAGTGTATCTCATTTTTGGGGAGTATCTCATTGGTTTTGATAGGTTAAGTATGTTGTCCAAAACTACTTCATATTAAGTGGCAGAGCTTATAAATGCAGAGCCTTTGTTTTTATTATGTCCATTACAGCACGTCCATTGAGTTGTTTTCATTGAGAAGCCAGCCATTAGTATATATGCAAAGAGGTCATTAAAAGGTGGCACACATCTGTAATCACAGAGGCTTGGGAGGCTGAGACAGGAGGATGGTGCATTCAAAGCCAGCCTCAGCAAAAGTGACCCTAAGCAACTCAGTGAGACCCTGTCTCTAAATAAAATACAAGATAGGGCTGGGGATGTGGCTCAGTGCCCTGAGTTTAATCCTGGTAACTCCCCACCCCCATTTTTTTTTTTTTTAATTGGTAAAAGTTCTTAATAATTTGTAGGTTTTACCATAAAGAAGATGCTGAGACTATTGCTCATGCATTTGTGTTGTTCTCTATGAAACCTGTGAGAGAAATTTCAGCTTTTTTTTTTTTTTTTTTTTGTACTGGGGATTGAACCCAGAGGTGCTTAACCACTAAGCCACATCCCCAGCTCTTTTTATTTTTTGAAACAGGTTCCTAAGTTGTGGAGGCTGTCCTGGAACTTGAGATCCTTTTGTTTCAGCCTGTCCAGTCTTTGGGATTACAGGCATGTGCCACCATGCCTGGCTTCTTTACATCTCTCTTATTGTACGGAAATGGTGTTTCTTATGACTGTTTACATTTGCTATTTTGTAGATTCTGGTTCACTGTCAGCAGGTGCATAAGGTTTTTTAAAATCTCCGTTTCATTTTTGGATCATCTTAGATGTCTGTGTCTTTTTTCATTTTGCTTGTCTCAAAAATTATTTTATCTTGTTTTATTCTTTTTTTTTAATATTGAGGGGCCTTTATTGTATTTATTTGTATGTGGTGCTGAGAATCAAACCCACTGCCTCACACATGCTAGACAAGTGCTCTTCCACTGAGCTATAACCCCAGCCCTTGTTTTATTCTTTATAAGTCAATTTAAAGGAAAATTTTATGTAATTGAGAAGTGATTTTTGAGCCATTTTATATGATTCTTGCCAGAAAATTGAAAATTGAATTCAGGGAACAGAGGTGACTATAATTTAGAACATTGTCTACTAAATGTTCTTTTATTTATTTTTATGCCAATTCTGTAAATGATGGTATATGTAAAATGGTATTACAGAAGACAAAACTAATACAGGTTAACTTTTGTTATGCAAAGCTAAACTCAACAAAGTTTTGTGTGATTCCCAAGATGTTTTTTATTTTTGTTATTGGATCCATATTACCCAGCAATTCTTAACCCTTCTTGGGGGTCATTCATATGTTCAAAACATTTATAGAAAACTTAACTTTTGTAGGAAGCACTGTACTTAACACAGGGTATACATTACCAACTCTTGAAGTAATTGCCACGTTGTCTACAATCTTTTACGGAGCTTAGCATATCTTTGAACAGACTAATTGAAGGATGGTTAATGAAGAGACTTTTAAAAATAAATGTGTGAATCTGATTAATGGAATCAGCAGTACATGGTGTATTATTACCCTCAGAGATACTTAACAGGTGGGGTTGCTGTTACTTAGGCTTTAAGGTCAAGGAAAGGAAACAGTTACTAGGCTCCTAAGAGTAGCTTTGAGAGAGGAAGCCTGGTAGTTTCTAGAGTTATCTGACAGAGCCAGAGAAATAAAAACAGTGGCCTCACTTTTATCTTTGTTGTGCTTCCCATTTACCCAACCCAAGGAGTTGTTAGAGGGCAGAGAACCCACTGATGTTGTCAGTATGGGGTCAAGAGAAGTGTTGATGAAAAGTAGAGTGTGATTTTGGAGAAACAGACAGTAAGGACCACAGGCATGGTCTTGCTCAGAAGGAACTTCCCATTCTGCAGAGAAGATAGGTACTAAGTTAAACTATAACTAAGTCCAGAGTGCTAGCTGTGGAGACTTAATAATAGATGTACCTAGTTGGAGTCAGAGAATGCGGAACCTTGGGAAGGTTCTTCACATATCCTGATTCTTTTAGACGCAACAACAACAACCACCACCAGATTGCTGGTCCCTCCCCCCAGAGATTCTGATTTAGGAGGCCTGGGGTTGGGGTGGGAAATATGAATTTTCAAAATCCAAATTGATGATGAAATCATTTCTTAGAATTAATGAGAGGTCATTATGCCTGGAACATAATATGAGATGTGAAATGAAGCTAGAGGTGTAATGGGCAGGCCCTTGTAGGGTATTCTTAAAGATTTTAGACTTCATTCTTAGGTAATATGTAGACCTTTTGTCCCCTAACTACCTCTTTCCAGTTCCAGCTTTATCTGCCTCTCCCCACAGCAGTTCACTTTTTCTTTTCTTGCCTTCTTTGTTCTTTTTCTTTTTGCAGTATTGGGGGTTAAACCCGGGGCTGTGCTCTTGCTAGACAATAGCTCTATCACTTCACTACATCCCCAGCACCCCACAGCAGTTCACATTCTCACACCTAGCTTCTCTTTGATGTCTTGCTCTGAACCTTCTGTTTCCAAGTAGGAGATACATATCTTGGAGGCTGGAGAAGTAAAAGTTAAAAAGTAATGGGCTGGGATTGTGGCTCAGTGGTAGAGTGCTTGCCTAGCATGTGTGAGTTTGATCCTCAGCACCACATAAAGATAAATAAAGATATTGTAAAAAATAGTGATAACAGCACATATGTCTCCTCTGAGGCATAGAATGGTGACTGCATTCTAAGGCTTGGTAATTTCCAGTAGAGGACTAGAGAGTTTCTGCTATTTTGTATTTTCTTAAATGAATATAATATGAAGTAACCTCTACCCATTTAAACTTCTCTAGATACCTAGAATGATATACGTAAAGACATATATAAGATGTGCAACATATATAGAGTTACAGTTTGAAATGAAAAAAGTAAAACATAACATTTAGAAGCCCTTAAGATTCATCATGCCTATATGTTCTGATGGTGGTGGTGGGGAGGAACAGTTTTATTACGCAAAATACAATATTACAACAAGTCTATTTTCACTACTCATGTACATATCACATACGTGCAATAAAGAAATACTCTGGGCCAGTCATCACATTAGAAGAAATGTTCTGCATAAATTGAAATGTTAGATAAATAAGCAGAAGGCATAATAATTCAAAGATATTTTTAAAGGATAAAATTTGTTATACATAAAAAATTTATATAAGAATACTTTCAAAATAACAAAGTAAGCATTATTAACAGCTTTAAGTATTTGAATTATTCTGTTTGTTTATTAAATTATTCTGTTTATTAAATTCTGTTTCATAAGGTTTCCTGCTATTAACTTTAGTTTCTAAGTTGTGAAAATAATTGCTAAATCAGAAATTCTAATTGGTAGTCTTACACATGGAAATGATTAGTTTCTACCTATTAATTCTGTGTCTTGCTACCTTACTGAATTCTGTTTGTTCATTTGTTCTTTTTTCACTGGGGATTGAACCCACAGGTGCTTTACCACTGAGCTACATCCCCAGTTTGTTTATTTATTCATATATATATATAAAAATAAATATTTTATTTTTTAAAATTGGACACAATATCTTTATTTATTTATTTTTATGTGGTGCTGAGGATCGAACCCAGGGCCTTGCACGTGCTAGGTGAGCGCTCTGCCACTGAGCCACAAACCCAGCCCCCCAGTTATATTTTAATTTTTCATTTTGAGGCATGGTCTTGCTAAGTTGCCCAGGCTGGCCTTGAATTTATGATCTCCCTGCCTGGTTCTGGGTTGCCTGCGGTGGTCTTGAACTCATGGCTCAGATAATCTCCTCCTCAACCTCGCAAGTAGCCAGGACTATAGGCACAGGATACCATGCCTGGCTAAAGATGTATTATTGAAGGTGAATATGAATGGTAGACCATCATTCATAGAACACTTACTATGTTAGTTCATTTAATTATTTTAAGAATTAAATTAATTAAGATACACATTGACATCTCCATTTTACAGATGAGAAAACTGAGGTAGAAAGGTTAAGTGGAGGTTAAGTGGTTTTCCAAGGTGACACAGCTAATAAATGGTAGGGTTTAGATTTAAATCTAAGAAACCTGAATCCAGAATCACTCTTCTTAATAATTGCACTGTATTGCCTGACATCATTTTGAATTGAAAAGAGCAATCTTTTTTCAACGTGACTAGAGGATGACTAGAAAAGGCATGGAGAGATCAGTTAAGGGGCTACTGCAGTATTCCAAAATAAGTTAATTGTTGCTTGGAAGTAAAGTGATGGCAGGGAAATTCAGAGAAGTAGATGGCTTATTATTATACAGGGTGAGTGTATCGTGGGTGAATAAATGGAAAATAGATGAATGAATGACTCATGTATAAATGGGACAATATGCTGTCTCACTACACAGTATATATAGGGGAAAAACTGCAGAATTATCTGTTGAAATATAAACCAACAGGCAAATGTCAACCTATGTAGATGTATTTATATTAGTACTAACCAAAGTTTTTATCTTAAATACATGGTAGAAAAAGATGTTAATCTACAAAACAATACGTTCTGTATGTTCATTCTGCAAACTTCTTGTGCATTTGATGCTGTAAAGCTCTTCTAGCTCTAATTAGGCCTTTTTAAGTTTATAAAAAGATATTATTGTTCCTCACATGGAAGTAAAGGAAGAATGCTCTCTATGTAAGTGAATTAAAAGGAGGAGAACACTCTAAAATTGAGAATCATATTCTTGAACAACAAAGGCAGTTAGGCAGAGAGTAAATATTTTGGTTCATTTGAACAATTTATATTTCTACTTCAGACATGGCTGCTATACTTGTATTATACCTGTATCTTGCATTAATGCATATTATGGTTAAAATATTTTATCCTAGAAGGCTAAAAGATGTAAGAAGATATTAACTGTTTTTAATTCTCTTATCTTTTTGTTTCTTCATCAATTCTAATCCTTTATATAATTTAAATACCTTTGATAGATCACCTAATTATTTGATTGTTGGAAATTTTATGTTTTAAAATATCCAGGACACATACGAATTCATTTTGGTTTTAGAATAAGCAAACTGAATTCAGAATTCTCTCAGATAAGTAGATCATGTGGATAGTTGAGGAATCTAAACTCATGATTTTTGATATATAGAAATGGATATTGAAATAGATATGTGTATTTCTTTGTGCTACCCTAGGTCTGTTCATTGAGAAAGCCTTGGAATAATTACAGATTTCAAACAGCAGCGAGCATACCTAGCATTCAAATCTTGGCTTCTGAATACCTTTATTCACTAAAAGGAACCAAAGTATATTGGAAAAATAGCTGATCTTAGGTTAGTGCAGGGAATGTAAAAGATGAATCTAAAATACAGAATCTTGTGCCAGAAAGTAAGGAAGTGTAGAGTGAATGATGGATACATGTCAAAAACACACACTATCTTAAAGGGCCAACTGTGGGCCAATTTGAGCCTCAAACTGAATGGTTATAAATGATAATCTATAAAATAGGAACTCATGAGTCCATAGTTATAAAGATAAATACATAAAAAATGGAAATTTTGATTAAGAAATAGATATTTCATAGTCTCAAAGCTAACCACAAAGTGAAAAAGTTTTGCATTGGAGAAAGTTGGTAGTTAACACCCTATTAGGCAATCAGTATCATCAGTAATGGAACAAATTGAAATCATGTGCTACCATGCTGTGAGAAGACACATCATTTCTGGCCCAAGAAACAGTCTAGATCATGTGGAAGTATCAAATTAAAGTTGATGATCATTATGCAAAATGATTGGCTTGTAATCTTCAAAAATGGTAAGGCCATGAAAAAGACAAGGAAAGACAGAGGAGCTGTTTCACATTGAAGGAGATTAGAGAGCCATGACAACGATTGAAACATTTTAGACTTGGACATTATTAGACCAATTGACAAAACTGGAGTAAGTTGTAGAATTAGGTGGTAGAATTGTTTTCATGTTAATTACCCGTTTTTGATAGTTATGTAGAAGATTTTGATTTTTACATAGAAGAAAATCTCTGTGAGAAATAAAAGTAAATGTGAGGTATGAGAAGTAGAGCAAGTACAGAAAGATGCTTCATCGTAAGAATTTGGTAATAAAGGAAGCAGAGAAATGGGGCTAGAATGGGGTGCCAGGGAAGGCAGTTTCTGACATGGAAGGTGTTACAGGATCTGTTTGTGAATGAGAAAGGTCTAGAGGAAAGGGAAGATGATGAGGCAGGAGAGGATATAATTTCAGAAGCAATGTACTAGAAAAGGGCAGGAGATTCATTGCCTAAATAAGGGATTGATCTTAGGAGTAAAGATCAATATAACTGAAAAGAATGCAGAGTATAGGTTGATTAATTTAATTGTGGAAATATGAATGTATTAGCTTTCCTTTGCTGTGGCACATACACGGGATTATCAACTTAAAGAGGACAAAGTTTATTTTGTTTCATGCTTTTAGAGGTTTCAGCCCATGAATGGATGACCCATTACTTCTGGGTGTATAGCAAAGTAGTACCTCATGGTGGGGGTTGCAGAGCATTGGGAACTGCTCATCTTCTGGCAGAGGGGAAGCAAAAATGAGACAAAAAGAGGAAGGGGGTCCAAGTCTCAATATCCCTTCAAAGGCACACCCTAAATGACCTAATTTTCTTCCACCAGGCTTCACGTACTTCCATAAACTCTAATAGCGCCACCAATTGGCGACCAAGCCTTTAATATACAGGATTTGGGAGTCATTTAAAATTCAAACCATGAATATGAGATAATTATCTACAGATGAATTCCATTTTTCCAGTGAAAATAGAATCTGTATTACTAGATGAAGGTGAAGAATTCAGAGGTTTTACCGGAGGTTTCATGAGAAAGAGGAAGTAGCAGATAGGCATTATGAGACAAAGAGTGAACAGACTAGAAACATGTACAGATCAAAGGGCAACCCTGAAGAGGTTTGTGGTAAAAATTTGCAAGTGAGACCTATTAAAATTGATGTGTATTTTTGTCCAGTAAATGATGGTAGCTGGACAAATACATAGTGGGGACTCCATTTTGAAAAAGGAAAAAGAAAAAAGAAGAAAGAAAGAAAAAAGAAGTCAACTGGTTCCTGTAAGAATAGTCAGGGCCTTGTACTTTTGTCATATCTAGTAACAACATATACAGATGTTTAGGGCCATGACAGTTTTTTCTTTTCTTTTTAAAATTTTATTTTTTAGTTGTAGATGGACACAGTATCTTTATTTTATTTTTATGTGGTGCTGAGTATTGAACCCAGGGCCTCACACGTGCTAGGTGAGTGCTCTACCACTGAGCCACAACTCCAGCCCAGTTTTTTGCTTTTCATACTATTAATCTTATCTAGTAGCATGTTTATATTAACTTCAAAAAGAGTTGGGATATATGGCACCTTTAAAAAAAAAAAAAAGTTCTTTCAAAGTTTGTTTAAAACAATCAGGATTTTTGATATGTTGAAGTGTTTGATACAACTTGTTGTATCACTTATGTGATATTTTCATAGGAATTAAGAAATATTCAATTAAAAAAGTAAAAAATTTCTGTGAAACCAGTCAGTACTTGATAAAGTAACATATACCTTTTACAAGTAATACTTTACTTTTTATAAAAACTCAGGCAGATGGAAAGAATAAGACAGAGACTAAGTAATTTGAGGAGGTCTAAGAGCTGGGTAGAGGTAAGTTTGGAATTCAGACTCAAATAGTCTGGATCCAATACCTCTGCTGTGCTGTCTACTATGGAGATTGCTGATAGTAAATGTTTAATCCTGTACTAACCATCTGCCAGCCAGGTCCCACAAAATAACAGGTGTAAATGGAAGAAGTACAAACTAATGTAGACATCAATCAAAGAAAAACATTTGGAGAGTAAATCTGCAAAAAAATTAATGTTAACTGTGTTTCAGAGTCAACTATTAGGAACTTAAAAAAAATAAATAATACTGTTCTCTTCTACAGTTTCTGATAATTGAGAAAAAGAACTGTGTTATTACTTACTTTTCTTAATGTTTTGTCTAAGGAAAAGGTTCCTGTGATGAGATTGTGTCTTCTGCCATGCAACCAGCGCTGGCTTCATGAAAGAAGGTTCAGTTCATAAGTAATTGCTAGGGAGTTTTAAATTAAAGAGACAAGACTCTAATTACCTTTAATACCAGCTCCAAGAGAGGGCTTCTCCTAGCTCCCGCCTCCAGCCACCTAATGCGGTGGCAAGGTTTACGAAGAGACTAGAGAGAGAGAGAAAACACGCCAGGGAGTGGGCTTTTATTGGGGAACCAAAACTTCCGGGGAAAATCCCATCCAATGAAGGTTAAGGGGGCAGCATCCCAAGGTCAGGGGCGACAATTGGGTCTTTGGGGCAGTGGCCAGACACGCCTCTGCATGGACAAGCCCTTGGACCTGGGAAAGGGTGGGGAAGGCTCTAACACAGCAGTGTCTAAGCGCCTCTCACCCAGCTAGGGAGGTAACTCAAATCACGTTCGAGGATGGCCTCCCACAGTATGTGTGTGATACATTAAACGTATTACCCTATCCTATTTTAAATTATGTATATTTCCCCAAACCCCAGAACCTTTTTCAAGCATGGAAGAAAATTAAAAAAATTTAAGGCAAAAATTGACTAATCAAAATATATTTAGTGAACATTAATTATGCTCCAATACTGTTGGGAAAGGAGTTTTTTTTTTTTGAGTGGTGGTGATGGTGCTGGGATTGAACCCAGGGCTTGTGCATGCTAGGCAAGCACTCTTCCAACTGAGATATATCCCCAATTCGCTTTCCCCATACTGTTTAAGTCACTTTCTTAGCTAATCCTTACTAGTTTTAAAATCATTGGCCTTAAAATAAATCACATTATTCATACTGGTATTTGCTGTAATAGTTGGTAAACCCAACTAACCACATTTATTTGTGTCCTGGGTCGTACCTGTTAAAACCCCAGGTTTTTGCCTTAGTTTCTTCCTGATCATCTTGCCTGTGTCTAATGTTTTAATCCCCTTGGAGAACTGGGGCCCTAGTACCTTTGTCAAATTCTTCTGATTCTCCTGGAAAACTATTGTTCTTAGTATACTCCACTTTTGGTGGGATTCTTACCAAACATATCCAACGAACATTTCACTTGATTTCTCAAAAGTACTTTGTAGAGGCGGATGTTGTGGCTTAGTGGTAGAGTATTTGCCTAGCATGCCTGAGGCACTGGTACCACATTTAAAAGCAAAAATAAAATAAAGGTAAAAAAAGAAAAAACAAGTACTTTGTATTGATCAGCTTGTGTTACTATGATGTAGTACCTGTACACTTAGTTAGAAGGTAGTAAAGAGAAGTTTATTTAGCTCATAGTGTTGGAGGTTCAAATCCAAAATCAGCAGGCCCTGATGAGGGCTGTGCATGGATGGCAATGGCAGGAGTGTGTGTTGGAATGAGTGGTCACATTTCCATCCAGGAAGCAAAGTGAGGATGGGCAGCATCCTGTAGTTCCCTTACAGAGAATGTCCCCAATGACCTAACAATAATACCACTCCCGCTGGAGAACAAAGCTTTACGAGCGAACCCTTAAGGGGCACTCAGATGATATTCAAATGATAGCAGATTACTACCTGTAACTTTTGTTACAACAGACATGATTGGACATTATTACTACCAAGAATTGCTTTAATTGTACAAAAGGTTTTATTTATATCATATATTTATTACTGTTATCATCATCCAGCGTCCATAAAGCCCAACTTTACATCAAAAACTTGGCACCTTAGAGATTGAGTCAGTGGGTCTGAGATGAAATTTTTTTTAAAGCATCCTATGGTGCTTCTTAGCTAAAAGATAAATGTTTGGGAATCTTGATCGACTAGCGTTTGGAAATCTTGTTTAAGATATACTTGTGACAGTTACTTATTCTCAAATGTTGGTTGAACAAGAGATGCTTCACCAATATTGCATACAATGAGAAAATAAATAAATATGGTGAAGATTTTAATAATCTAGTAATGATATCGATTTAAAGGACTTTTATTTTTAGAGATTGTCTTCCCCTTGGTGAGAGGCTGATTGCATTAGTTTATTTTATAAAGTGATGATGAATGAAGGCAATAATTAGTGTATTTTATTTTTAAAAGGAAAATGTGAAAACAAACACAAGATTAACATTTTAAAAAATATTTTTTAAGTTGTAGGTGGACACTATACCTTTATTTTATTGATTTATTTTTAAGTGTTGCTGAGGATTGAACCCAGTGCCTCATATGTGCTAGGCAAGTGTTCTACCACTGAGCTACAACCCCAGACCAAGATCAACATTTATAATCAGTCCTCAAAATTTTGAAATTGTATTAGTTTATGAAATTAAAAAGTCCGAGAATCTCTTGCTGTAGACAATTCAACTGTCAGGTCAAATTACAAACTCAGCCAGTTTTTCTAGGGTTCAGTTTCCCCAGTTTTATTTGGCTGGCCTGTCTTTTTGCTTTCTACACAGGTAGCCTCAGAACTATGCCCTAGCAAGTGTACTTGCTCTCAAGTGTCTTTGTACTTTCTTACTGATGACCCTGGGGGCCCTACAAGTTGGGTCTCTAAGGGTCTTTTAATTCTAAAACTTCCTAATTTAAGGAAGCAGCTGATTAAGTCTCCTGAACAAGTTTGCACATAATGTTTCTGATTGCATTTCAAATCTTTTAATTAATGTAAGGGCAAATAATAAGGAAAAATGAATCCTGATTACTTTGACCAATGCACTATGTATTAGTCTTAACTTGTGTTACCATGGAAACAATGTTGATAAATTCTGTAGGGGAAGGAGCATGTAACCAATAAGGAGTTGAAGTTTACCCCTTTTTAAGTGTTCCTTTATAACATATAATCTCAGCATTTCTTTGTGTAGAACAAACTTAAATTTCCATATAAGTAATTAGACTCCAGATGTTCATGTGTGCATTTTTTGTTGTTTTGTTTTTGGCTAAAAGCAGCAGGCAGCCATTTGTTGGATACTACTCTCTCATGACCTGTATGGTTGTTGATTTAGGTAACCGGTGGGGGAGGTGAGGGGATAGAGAAAAGACAGGCATATAAATAGAGAAAAGGCTGGGTCCAGGCGGTTCAGCCAACCCCTGATGGGGGGAAACTGATACCAGAGCTAGCTCAGTATGTTTATTATATAGGTTTAAACATCAAAGGGATTTATTGTGAGAAAGTTTCTTCAAGTCCAGCAAAACCAAGGCCATAAGTATGAGCAATCCAGTTATGATTATCAGCTTGTGCCCATAACCTTCTACCTCCCCCCGCCCCCAGCAGCTGGCACTTGAATCTCCAGGACAAGAACTGAATAGCTCTGTGGCTGGCACAGAACCTTCTATTGAACAGGGCATCACCATATATGTGATGTTAGCTTTTAACTATCTTCTCACTGTTCTCTTTGGACAGTTTGTCAGTAGGTGGAAAACTCAGAATAGGTATAATGAATGTTATGTTAGGGGCTCTTTTCATTGAAGAGTGCACTTTAGAAAATGTCAAAAGCAAGTGTTACAATAATCATGTGTGTTTCACATTTTTATGTTTATATTTACCAGTTTTTTTTTGTGTGTGTATATGATATATTGTTGATGGACCATATTATATGTGGTGCTGAGAATTGAACCCACTGCCTCACACATGCTAGGCAAGTGTTCTACCATTGAGCTACAACCCAGTCCCATTTTATTTATTTATTGTGGTGCTGGGGATTGAACCCAAGGCCTTGTGCATGCGAGGAAAGCACTCTACTAACTGAACTATATCCCCAGCCCCATTTTATTTATTTACTTATTAAAAAAATATTTTCTTTTAGTTGTAGTTAGACACAGTACCTTTATTTTTATGTGGTGCTGAGGATCGAATACAGTTCCCTGCCTGTGATAGACGAGTGCTCTACTGCTGAGTCACACCCCAGCGCCCCCACCATTTTATTTTTTATAAATAATTTTTTTAAACGCAGGAGCACTCTGCCACTGAACCATATCCCCAGTCCTTTTAATTTTTTTGTTTTGAGACAGGATCTTGATAAGTTGTCATCTTCTTGCCTCAGTCTCCCAAGTAGCTGGAATTTTAGGTGTGTGCCACTGTGCTGGGCTATGTTTTAATTTTGTATTCACACCCCCACACATATAATTTTGTGTATATTAATAAAATTTGTTTCAGTTTCATAGATTTTTATAAAAAGGAGTTATTGAGAATTCTCAAAACTTGAAAATATTGAATTAAAGCTAGTATTTTAATTAAAGGACTTTTGAGATTGTCTTCCCTTGGTGAGAAGCTGGTTGTAGTTTGTTTTATAAAATGATCGTGAATGTAGGCAATAATTATTATATTTTATTTTTAAAAGGCCTAGTAATGTACTCAGTGATAGAGTACCCTGGGTTCAACCTCACTAAAGCCTGGGTAGGGCAGGGTGAGGATTGCAAAAAAAAAAAACAACTATAAAAAGAAAATGCTCAAATAAATACTGGTATTAACATTAGTATTATATAAAAATTTAAAAAATTTATTAATCATGATTTAATTCTAAATATTAAGATAGTTCAATACTACTTGTGAAAATAAACCATAAAATTCTATATGGGTCAACTCTGCTTATTCCAAAATATAATGCAGCACAATATAATAGAGCATATAATAGATATAACAAGATTATCTCAATATTTAACTATAATTATATGGTAAGAATAGTATGAGATCATTCCTTGGATTTATTGCCATGAATATACCAACAGTTAATTATCTTTCAGATTACAGCCAGGAAGCCCATTTGCTTTTCTAAATAATAAAAATAGTCTAAAGAGTGTTTACCAAGTGAACTGATTTGAAGTATCAAAACAGGAAAAACTAATTAAAACTTCTGGATCCTTGATTCAGCTCTATTAGCTCTGTTACTTTGGGTAAATAGCTTAATCTCTTTGAAGTACCTGCTGGCAATGAAGGTCTATGATTAGATTTAATACTTACATTTACCAAGATTATGAATCTCAAAAATGGGAAAAGGGGCCAGTTGTGGCGACACATGCCTATAATCCAGATTTTTACCGAGGTTGAGGCAGGAGGAATGCAAGTTTGAGGCCAGGCTGGGTCAGTTAGTGAGACCCTGCTCAAAATTATAAAACAAATTTAAAAGGCTGGGTTACTTGCAGGTGATGGTGGGGAAAGAAAAGGGAAAGGCAGACTGGAGTAAAAAAGAACATAAACTCAATGGAGAAGAAAGCCAGGAAATCAAAGAGAGATTAGACAAAGGGATGCTTAACTCTGTTCTAGAAAATTTTCATGTTAAAAATATGAAGGCATGTACAGAAAGACTAGCTCTGCTCTTGACTCTGCGTTTTGCTAATTATGTTCTCTGTTTTTTCTTTTTTTTTGAACTGGGGATTGATCCCAGGGCTTCTGTGTTTTCTGGTCTCAGGTTTCAAATGTCAGTTCCATGGGGATGATACAGTAGTCCCTCATTTTCTGTGGTTTTGTTTTCTGTAATTATAGTTACCCATGGTCAGCTGCAGTTTGAAAATACTAAATGAAAAATTTCAGAAGTAAATAATTACAACTTTTAAATCATGTGCTGTTCTAAGTAGCTTGATGAAGTCTTGTGCCATCCTGTTCTCTCCTCACAGGGCAGAGAGACAAATCATTCTTTTGTCCAGTGTATCCACACTGTATATGTTACCCACCCATAGTTACTTGCTGTTTTGATTATCAAATCGACCATCTCAGTATTGCAGTGCTTATGTTCTGTTAAAGCACAAGAGTAGTAATTTGCTCCACCAGGCATAATGGCGCAAACCTATAATTTCACCTACTCCGGAAGCTGAGGTGAGAGGATTGTGAGTTTGGTGCAGGCTTGCAACTCAGTGAGACCCTGTCTCAAAATAAAAAAGGCAGGGTAAGTACCTCGGTGACAGAACACTTGGCTAAAGTAGTAATGCTGGCGGTTCAGATATGCTAAGGAGAAGCTCTAAATTGCTTCTTTAAGAGAGTGAAAATTTTTGACTTGAGGAAAGGAAAAGAATGGTGTCCTGAGGTTGATAAGATCTATAGTACAAGAAGATATTTTCAGAGAAAGAGACTGAGACCACTTTTACATCATTTTTATTGTGGTATACTGTTGTTTTATCAATTAAACTTAAGTATGTATTTGTATAAAAAACAGAGTACATAAGATTTTTTTTTTTTTAATTTGATGCTAGGGATTGAACACAGACATTTTTTATTTTGATATAGGGTCTTGCTAAGTTGCTGAGGGTCTCCCTAAGTTGCTGAGGCTGGCCTGGAACTTGAGAGTCTCTTGCCTCACCTCCTGAAGGATTTGGTATTATCCAAAGCAAGATTTCAGGCATGCATTGAGGGTCTTAGACTGTATTTCTCCTGGGAAAATGGGAGTGGAAGCTGGCTACTGTACTATCTTGCTCATTGGTATAAGAGCAGAGGAACCTAGTGGCAGGAAATGGTTCCTGGTGGCAGGTAGCAAGGACAACCATGAAAGCAAATAACTAGAGATTCTGAACAAGGACTAAAGAGTATAACATAAAACTAGATTTACAGTTATTAATCCTAAATTCTAGTCCTGGCTTTACCCCTAACTTATTATTCAAGTTTGAGATCTTTGGTATCAGAGCAGTGCTGAATAAGAGAGGCTAATGTGAACAAATGAAATTCAGTAGGATCCCCAAATTAAAAAGAACTATGAAATGAGAGGGTCAGGTGAGAAGATGAATCATCAATTTGGATTATATAGGTATTGTCATAGATTATAGAATTAAGAAAGCCATTAGATAATACACAGGTGTAGATCTTCATACAACACATATGTTCTGATAGTATGTAAATTTATTTTGGATCAGTCAAATTGTTATTATGCTAAAAGTGAATACTATTTTCAAGGACTCTAGAAAATACCTTGTAATTTAACTTTTATGTGAATCCAACTCATTTTTTTTTGGGGGGTGCTGGGAATTGAACCCAGGGCCTTGTACGTGCGAGGGAAGCATTTTACCAACTGAGCTATATCCCCAGCCCTGATACAACTCTTATAAGTTGAGTTTGCTCAAAGACATATAACCTATAACCTGTATACTGTACGAGCTTGAAATATACTAATCTGTTAAAAATTGTTGATTAGAGGTTGTGATTATTTAATTAATGGTATTACTCCTCATTGTGTTTTCACTTACATGTTAAGACTACTGCCAAGCTTAGTAGTTATTACATTGTTGATTTAAATGAATGAATGAATAATAGCCACCAGTGGCTATTATTTTAAATGTTTTATTTACATTTCATTTAATCTTGGAGTTTAAAATGTATGAAAACAACATAATATTCTTATGTAGTATTGATGTACTGATGTTTGATCCTACTTGCTATGCTTATTTTAATGCACTGTTGAACCACTGTTTTTGTTGGTATAATACAGTTATTTTGGAATTTAAGAAATTTGAATAATTTGTATCTTGATGTGTTCATATAGTTAATAGAATTTCAGATTTAAAAAGGTCACTGTTTTATCATTTCATAATTTTTCAAGAATAATAATAATGGATAAAGTGTAACTATAGCAGAATAATTCCTAATTTAATTCAGGAACTTTCTGAATAAGAATATAAACATGAAAATACAGAAAATGATATAATAGGTGTTGGAATTTCCATTTCAAAATGATGAACCTAAAGGAGATACGAACCAAGCCAGAGTGCTTTTTTGAAATAAAAGCTACAGCTCTGTTAGTAAAAAGTTTTTAGTCCCAGTGAAGGAAATGAAGAACTAGTCAAAAGATTGACTCAAAAGTTATGCAAGAGATGGGGTCACTTGAAGAATAATAAAGCTTCAGAAGAAAATATGTGGTGTTAGCTTTTAACTATCTTTTCACTGTTCTCTTTGGACAGTTTGTCAGTAGCTGGAAAACTCAAGAGTAGGTATAATGAATGTTATGTTAGGGGCACTTTTCATCAAAGAGTGTACTTTAGAAAAGGTCAAAGAAAATCTGTGATTCACATTTTTATATTTGCCATTTTTAGTTGTTGATGGACCTTTATTTAATTTATTTATTTATATGTGGTGCTGAGAATTGAACCAGTGCCTCACACATGCTAGGCAAGTGTGCTACCACTGAGCCAAAACCCCAACCCTATTTTACTTTTTTATAAGTAATTTATTTTGAACCCAGGAACATCTACCATTGAACCACGTCCCCAGTCCTTTTTATTTTTTTTGTTTTCAGACAGGATCTTGATAAGTTGTAATCTTCTTGCCTCAGTCTCCCAAGTAGCTGGGATTTTATGTGTATACCACTGTTCTGGGCTATATTTTAATTTTGAATATATAGGTGTGTATTCACACACACATGTAATTTTATATATTAATAAAATTTGTTTTAGTTTCATAGATTTTTATAAAAAGGACTTACTGAGTATTCTCAACTTGAAAATGTTGAATTCAAGCTAGTATTTTAATTCAAAGAAGAAAATGCTCAAATAAATAATGGCGTTAACATTAGTATTTTTTTTTTTTTCTTCAATCCTCACCCTACCCTGCTTAGGCTTTAATGGGGTTGAATCCAAGGTACTCTTATCACTGAGCTATGTTCCTAGGCCTATTTTTTTTATTTTGGGAGGATTTTGCTAAATTGCTGAAGCTGGTCTCAGATTTGCAATCCTTTCTCAACTTCCCAAATAGCTAGGAATATAGGTGTGGGCCACTGTGCTTGGTGGTGTTTTAATGTTAAATGAAATAAATACTTTTGTAGTAGAAACAACATATTCATTGCATACATTCTTTTGCATGTTGATATAGGTGGCAATAAGAAAATATATACTTAAAAAATGCACTGCATAAATTATACTTAGAGTGTTTGGAGAAGAGACCTTCAGTGAATTCATTTATTTTAGAAGCATACAAAATAAGGGTTTTAAAATTTTTGATATTTAAAACCACCCTGAGGTGGCAGCAGCAGGCCCAGTAATATTGAGGTGCAGAAGCAGGACTGGAGTTCAGGGAGCTCCAACCAATTTGGACTTGGACTTGACTTCACTAATCAGGATTTCTCCTGGTACTTTGAGCTTGGACCTCTGAAGCACAAGGAAATGTAGCTCAGTGACTTGTAATGGGGAGAGTATATGAACAGGTGCTGGGAACCATAGGTACATTACAAGTTCACAGGGTAGAAACTCACCTAAAAGTATACTTTGCTTCATACACATTAACACAAAGGCTGTGGATATCCCACATGAGTGATATCTAGGACACTTTGGCAAGAGTTGGCTGTGCCCTAAAAACACTCACATATAAGAGTGGAAGAGTAATTCATCTTTATTGATGAATAAAACTCAATACAGGTAAATAAGATATAAAAAAAACAAGCCAACAGTACTCCTTTTTAAGTTTATAATTCACCAGCAATGGACCACAAAGATATTGAAGCAGATGAAATATCAGATAAAGAGTTCAAAAGGATGGTTATAAAAATGATAAATGAATTCCAAAAGGACACAGAAAAAATGAATAAATTAAGGAAGTCAGGACAGGATATGAACGAGAAATTTGAAAAGAAAATAAGAGATATTAAAAAAGAACTAAACCAAAATCTTGGAAATGAGAAACAATAAATAAAATGTTAAGTTGAAAGTCTAACAAAAGTAGACCACACTACAGACAGAATCACAGCTGTTAGTCAAAGTGGCCCTGAATATTCAGACACTTTTAAAGAAAAAATGGTTCTGATGAGCATGTACAAGAGCTCTGGGAACATTGAGACCAAATTTAAGAATCATTGAAATTGAAGAGGGTTGTGAGATATAGGGTAATGGAATGGATAACCTCTTCAGGGAAATGCTAACAAAAAAATTTCCAAACCTTGAGAATGAGATGGACATCCAGACACATAAGAATTCAGGCTGAGATTCACGAGTTCAAAGCCAGTCTCAGCAAAAAGTTAGGAACTAAGCAACTAGGTGAAACCCCGTCTCTAAATTAAATATAAAATAAGGCTGGGGATGTGGCTCAGTGGTTGAGTGTCCTTGAATTCAATCCCTCATACTCCCCCCCCCCCACCACCAAAAAAAAAGATGGGTTTGTTTATCCAAGATCCTTAAGAATCCATATGAGTTTGGGGATGGATTTTTCTTTTCTGGAAAAAAGCATCATTGGGATTCTGCTAAAAATTACACTGAATCTGTAAATCACTTTGGATAATATTGACATCTTATGTCTTCCAAGAATACAAATGTCTTCAAATTTATGTCTTCTTCAATTTCTTTCAGCAGTGTTTTGAAATTTTCAGTGTACAAGTCTTCTATCTTCTGGGTTAAGTTTTTTCCCCAGAGTATTTTACTGTTTTCAGTGATATTACAAATGAATTGTTTTCTTAATTTTCTCTTTGGAATGTTCAGTATTAGTGTATAGAAATGGAACTTTTTTTTGCATGATAATTCTGTACTTTCAAACTTTGCTGATTTATAAATTCTAAGTGTATTTTATGGAATTTTTAGGGCTTCCCGCATGTAAGATCATGGCATACAAAAGATACAATTTTATTTCTTCCTATCCAAAAAGCAAATAACTTTCACTAGCAAATTTACTTTTTTGATTTAGAGTTTTAGCTTATTTTTAATGAGCTAAATACACATACCAATAGAATTCTAACTTTGACTTCAAACACTTTCTTAGCATATATGCATATTGCTACAATATGATAAATAAAAAATTTTACTTGCATTAAATTACAGTATGTTATTTTAAAGTTTATGAAAATGTTTTTTAGTTTGTATTGTTGGAAAAAGCACAAAAGAAGAGATGGTAAAACTTAACCTTATCCAGCTTGATCCTTAATGGAAGTGAGAAGTTGCACATGATCTTGTGCTCCATATTTCCTATGTTGCTCTCTAAAGGACTTCAGTTTGCTACTTTCAGAGAATAAGAGCAGGGCAGAGGATGGGAACAATTATATATATTCTCCTTTTTATAACCTTCTGTCTTGAGGCTTTGCTGTATTCAGTAATTTTGTGTTTGTTGGCATAATTAGAAGCATCCTATAAAAGCGCCCTTCTGATTTTCAGGGACACAGGTTTAGTTTCTAGATATTTAATTAAATTAAAAAAATTTCAGTTGTATTAATTTGGTTTCTCTGAAAAGTAGCTGCCCAGATGAGATCAAACATTCGAGAAATGAACTAGGAGGAATACCTGTTAGAGGAAATGGAAAAGGGAGCCAGAAGAGGGTAAAAGGGCTATTTAACCGTGATACAAGTCTGACCTTGAAGGAGATAGGAAGGTTGGATAGAAATGTATTAAGTAGCACTGCAGTTCTAAAGAGAGTTTGGCAAGGCTTCTGGGGAGTCTTTGAGCCAAATTTACTGTCAGAGAAATTCTTTGCACCTGAATTAGCCCTCCTGTGATCACATCATTACTGGAAGCACTCCTTGGGGAGCCTACCAGCAGTGACTCTGGTCAGCTGTGCTCCTTGTGGTTATAAATTATTTTTTATTCTTCTGTGTCATCTATTATGACTTGATAAATTATTGCCTTTAGAAGCAATGGCTGTATCAAGAACTTTATGTATCTCTTTATAATTCATACTTGGTAGATTTGAAAAATTGAAATTTTTTTTGTGTTGGCATATATTTGATATTGCTTTAAATTATGAAGGCAAATAAAGAATTTGGATTCTTTTCCCCAATCTCTAATACTTCACCTGTTCTTAACCTCAAATACTGACCTTGCCTCCTATTTTCTAAGAGAATTTCCACATGTTCCTACCACTAGCTTTTGCCCTCATTACTTCAACAAAACTTCTCCTATTAAACCTGTCAGTGACCTGCATGTTGCTCAATTCAATTGTCATTTTTTAGTCTTCACCTTTTAGTAGCACTTGACAAAGTGAATCAATTCCTCCTCTTTGAAATAATAAATTATTCATTTGGTTTCTTAAGAATTACATGACAGTATTCTGGTTTTACTTATACCTCACTGGTCCTTTTTTCTTGATATTATTTGCTAGTTCCTCCTCAGTTCCTTGACCTCTAAATGTCTGTGTGCAATAGGACTTAATTAAGATCACATCTGTGGTCATGTTTTTACCATAAGTCTTCAGCAGGATCACTTCCTTTAATTCTAGATATAGATATTCAGCTTTCTGTTCAACATAAGACATCTGAAACTTAACCATCTAAAACCAAAACATTTTCTTCCCTCTGCCCAAACTTGAATCCCAAGTTAAAAGCAGCTTCATCCTTCTAGTTCATGACACTGAAATTTGATGTCTTTCTTTCACATCCCATACTCGGAACATCAGAAAATTTTGTTGACACTGCCTTCAGATTATACCCAAACTCTTACCACTTTTCACCACTCTGCTGCTTCCAACCTGAACTAAGCCATCCTCTTGCTCTGGATTATTTCGGTAAACTCCCCAAATGGTCTTCCTTGCTCTGTATTAGTTTTTTTTTTTAACGACATAGAGTTGAAAGCCATTTACTTCAAAACCTATGTCAGGTCATTTCAGCCTTAGGCTCAAAATCCCCCAGTGTATTTCCTTCTCACTTGGTGAAAGTCAAGGTACCTGTATTGTAAGATAAAATATGTATCATTGGCATTCTGGTCCTCACATACCTGTGTTTTAATATCAACTATTTTCCCCTGCTGCTAATTCAGCTTCTTGCCTTTCCTGAAATGTATCAAATAAATCAGTGTTACCTTCTGATTGCTTCTATTATAGTGATGTAGGGAACAAGGTAATTGGCTGAGAATGAGATGAATAAGTGGTGGTGTGAATATATAGAACAGAAGAAGGTATGAGATAGTTGGCTAGGATAAAGGAATAGTTATTAGACTTGGGCTAAGCAGCATTAAAGACCTATTTAATACAGACAAATTTCGAAGTATGACTACTTACTCTTTTTCCCTCTCTCCCTTCCTTTCTTTCTCTTTCTTTAGCAGCTTGAAGAAAGGATTGGTGGGGCTGGGGATGTGGCTCAAGCGGTAGCGCGCTTGCCTGGCATGCGTGTGGCCCGGGTTCAATCCTCAGCACCACATACAAAGATTTGTGTCCGCCGAAAACTAAAAAATAAATATTAAAAAAAAAATTAAAAAAAAAAAAAAAGAAAGGATTGGTGAAAAATTGGATATAAAATCAGGGTTGAAATTTGGCAGTGTCAGAGAGGACAAGGACAGTGAACATATTTGCAAGGAGTGATTATAATGATGACTTGGAATCCAAGATGTGTAAGTGTGGAAATGAAAACAGGAGTAGATAAGGGATAGTAATAATGTGTGAGATTCCGTGGATTGTGGTTTCTGTGGGGCCAAAATATTATTGGACTGGGATTTTGGAGAAAATGAATTGACAGGGCTATCCATCTAAGAATGAAGTTCTTGAATTATTTTATGGGGGTGGAGTGGGATGGGGTGGGAGGGACATATTGCAGTTGTTGCTAAACACAATAGAGAGGACAGTGGGAGCTAGTTGATGAGGTAGAATGAAGGAGAATAGTTAAAAAAAAAAAAAGTTGTAGGGATCATTTGAAGTCACCATGAGCTTAATTTAAAATTTATTTAAGCAGGTGACATAGTGCAGGCCTGTAATCCCAGTGGGAGGCTGAAGAGGAGGTGAGTTCAAAGTCAGCCTTAGCAATTTAGCGAGGTGCTAAGCAACTCAGTGAGACCCAGTCTCTAAATACAATACAAACAGGGCTGGGGATGTGGCTCAGTTGTTGAGTTCCCCTGAGTTCAATCCCTGCTACCAAAAATACAAACAAACAAAAAACAAAATTAATTAAAGAGTTTAAAGGATATCTGATGAGTTTCCCAAATGTACAACTTTTAATCTCTCTTTCAAAAAGCAAGAAAAGGGTGGAGCGCTTGCCTCTCATGTATGAGGCACTGGTTTCAATCCTTAGCACCACATAAAAATAAAGGTATTGTGACCATCTACAACTAAAAAAAACATTTAAAAAGTGAGAAAAATAATGAAAATAATTAAGTCGATTTTTTTGAAAAAGTCTATTAATATACTTCAGCTGACTTTGAAGTAGATATTGATTGACTTTGAATTGTAACTAGTTTCTCAGCTCCATGAGATTTAAAAAAAAAAGTTTCTGCAGTCCATATGAATAAGGAGGGAGACAAATCAGTTGTGTTAGATTTTTGCAAATGTTTTCAGTAGTAGTTTGGTATGCAGAAGTGCTGGAGAAACGTTGGCAGAAAATCAGAGCCATAGAGTAAGCCCAAACTAGGACAGCAAAGTCATTATTCTACTTTTTAGTGAAGGAAGTTGTCTTTAAATGATAGTGTTCTTTGGTTCTTTACCAGAGTGCTTTTTTAAAGCTTCATTTGGATGCAAGGCTGTATAAAAGTAACTAGAAGAACAAAATTTAAATATTAAATAGTGATTTCTAAAAAACTTTGGACATGTTTTAGCCAGGCATAGTGGCGCATGCTTGGGAGGCCGAGGCAGGAAAATCTGGAGTTCAAAGTCAGCCTCAGCAATGGCAAGGCACCAAGCAATTCAGTGAGACCCTGCTTCTGAATAAAATACAGATGTGGCCCAATGGTTGAGTGCCCCTGAGTTCAATAGCTGGTACCAAAAACAAAACAACACAAGAACACTTTGGACATTTTTTTTTTTTGACAGTTACTTTTTAAGTTACATTAAAGATATTGTATAGATAAAAGTAAGGATTGAGTAAAGGTAATATTAACTCACATTACTATAATAGTAGAATGTTGGGGCAACACATAATTCATTTGAGTTAAACTACATAGTGTGGCCATTTAAGATTGTGCTGATGCCAGCTTTAGAAAATATTCCTAATATTCCTAAGTAAATATGATAAATATTTTACAAAATCAGAAAGAGAATGACTGAAGGAAACATAATAAGAGCTTCCTTGAGTTTAGCCTTGCAATAGTAAGATTTAATTTAGGGCACACCACTAATGGAATGATTCATTTCACAGAAACTCTGGTCAGCAGGAATGTGTTGGAAAATGAAGTGAGAGAAGAAGGTAAAGAAATGAAGAAGTTGGACTCAACTAGTAATCTGAAATAAGAACAGTGCTAAAGGTGGAGAGAATAGTCAAGAGATAATGAAGTGCCCCTTTGGATGACTTAGTAGTCTTTTATTTCTAATCCATGAATATTTTCAGAATAACTGCTTATTTTCACTTTTTTGGTTGTCTTTATCCTTTCCCCAACCTTTTCCATAATTGAGTTTTTTTTTTTTTTTTAAAAACTGGCTCATAGTAAACCAGTGGAGACCAGCTGGTATTGCCTTTGAACATATAAGACTTTGATTCTTATATTTTAATTTAAGAACTTTGTACTTTATTTTGTAGAAGTTATTCCTTTTGTAGAAATTATTCCTCCTTTCCCAACCATCTTTTCTGATACTTCTTGTTTTGACCTTTTAATGGAATGACCATTAAAGAAAGGCAGAATGATGTCCTACCAGGAATGTTATAATCAGTTAAATCTCTGAATGTGTGTTTGAATTGGGCAATTTCTAATTTTGAGATATTTGAATTTGTGCTGATTGTTAAAGTTTCCAAGTGACCAATAGATTTTTTTTTTTTTTCAGCCTTGCATTTCTTCTCTGGTGAAAGACATACCATTATTCACAACAATTACACATTTGGATACTTAGAATAGAGAACCAGTAGAAACTTTAAGAGGTAATTTAATCCCATCCTATTTTAGTTATTAGCTGTGGACAAGTCACTTAAACATCATCAGTTTCCTTATGTATCAAAATGAAAGATTTGGAACCACTGTTTACTAGTAAACATTAATCACTAAATTTAACTAAATAATGATGTATTACAGTAGCAAGAAAATGATTTTTGGAGTGAAAATATTGGGTGAATTTCTTAATTTCAGAAATCTACTTTTCACATTTGTAAAATGTCCTCACCGTCAGTAAGGTTTTGTGGGTGACATTTGGTAGTATATGTGAAAACACTGTAAATTCCAAAGTACTGTACAAATAAGAATGATAATTCAGTCAGCAATTCAGTACCTTTTATGCACCAGGTTAAAGTTCATTTTTTTTTAATTTCTTTTTTTGGTTTTAACATTTATTGTTTCTGAGTATATTTAAATCATTCTGAGAAATGAATCTATTCAATTGCTTGATTGAAAACTGATATCTAACAATGAAAAATAAACTTTTACATGGTGATCTGATATCAGTGGATTCAGTTAGAGGACCAACTTTATGATCGAGGTTACTTTGCTTCTTTATAATAGATCTTGTGTTTGGGGTTCTGCTTAAAGATGACTCCAGTAAAATATCCATCAAGATTACAGAATTTAAAATGAACATTATTTGAATATTTTAATTTTTCAAGTATGAATATTGTTTGGATCTCTTACTATTTACTTTGTCTTTTTAGTATTTTTATGTGAATGTTGCTAAATTAGTTTGTTTTCTTTCAAAATTTGAAATGTTCAGCTTTTAGTGTATATAGTTTGCTATTTACATTATTCTTTTTTTAAAAAAAAATTCATTTTGGTGCTAGGGATTGAACCAACAAGTGCTTTTACTACTGAGCTACATTCTCAGCCCTTTTAAAATTTTATGACAGGGTCTTTTTTTTGTTTGTTTTTTAAATTTTTTGTTGTAGACAGAATACTTTTAATTAGTTTTGTGTGGTGCTAAGGATCGAACCCATACTAGGCAAGTGCTCTGCCACTGAGCTACAGCTACAGCACCCCTGACTTTAAACTTGTGATCTTCTTATCTCAGCCTCTTAAGTAGCTGGGATTATTAATGTGCACCACTGTACCAGGCTCATATTTATGTAATTTCTTAATACATTGCAGTTGAAAATCCAGATGTTCCATTAAATCAGTTAAGCAAAATTTACCTTAAAAAAAGAATGTTGTATTTAAGTATTATTTTTAATACTTAAATCTGACAACATGAAATATTATTTATAGCCTGTAGATTTACTGAGGTAAAAAGGAAACCCTCACCATATGATTACATGATGATATTTTTATTGTTCTGTTTTAAGACTTGTCTTTTAGAGGTCCTTTCCCTATTGATCCTTTTCTCCCTTGGTTCAATGGTTGCAAAGCAGAGACTTTGTTTCACTTGTAGACAGACTTATATATGTTTTACCTCTATGCTATCTTTTAAAGCTTTTTCCTATTTTTTAAAATTGGCTTTTATTTGGGATCTGTTTATTTTCAAAGTATTGTAAAACTATAGGCAAATATACTTAACCCAGTCATTGGCTTCTCTTACATTCTCTACTTGTATAGTCAATTATCCAGTACTATTTTGAACATTTTAAATCAATGTTAACAATTAAGAAGTATGTCCATATATGGCAGTTTTATTTGCTAATAGAAAACTAAATTTGAAATTTTAAAAGAACTGTACCCAAATAGAATTTATAGCTTGTAACTTAACTAAGCTTTAGTAATTGAGAAATAAAAATTGGTGGTGTTTTCTTAATATTTTGATTATTTCAGCTTTTATGCAATTTTTATGGTAAACAACTCTAAAAATACTTTAGAGAGGTTATGCATAGATATAGTCCACAGTTCTATTTAGTGGAATTATAGCATAAATGACTTTATAAATGATATTTAGTTTTTTTTAAACAGTCTAAATGAGGTCTTACATAGTAAATCCTTCAGATAATTTAATTTTTCTGTAGAAATCTTGAAAGATCATAAAATTGATGTAAGCGATTATTTAAATTTGGAGCAATATATTCTTAATTTGGGAGGTGACATACGGAATTAGGGAGTTTTCTGTGTAGGTACCAGAGATGGAAAGACAGCAACAACAAAACAACCACAAAAAAACCAATAAGAACACATCAGTAGAGGAGTAGTGGCTTCTACAAGACAGATAAAGGATAACACATTATTTAAAGCAGGGATCTTCAAAGGAGAGCACACAAAATGATCCCATAATATAAGGAGGGAAAAAAATCTTAGAATTCCTATTTATGTATTATCTGAAAAAAAACCAAACACTTTACTAGTATTTAAAAGAAACCATGGATTAAAGATAATACATATGATAATGTAAGCACAGGCAGATAAGGAGAAATGGCCAGACTGCTGCTTTTCATTTTAATGTTTGAGGAAAATGTAATATTTTTTTTTAACAGAAGAAATACAATGGCTATATACAAATGGGCTAGAAGGTGACCATCCCCAAGGAATTCTTGAGATTATTTGAAATATGGCCACTGTTTTTGTCCTCTCTCATTTGTTTTTAGATGTACAGTAGACTGTATTTTTATATACATACATGGAGTATGACTTATTCTAATTGAGATCCCATTTTTGTTTAATATCTTTATTTTATTTATTTATATGTGGTACTGAGGATCGAACCCAGGTCCTCACACATGATAGGGGAGTGCTCTACCTCTGACCCACAACCCCAGCCCTAGGATCCCATTCTTAAACTTGTACATGATGTAGAATTTCACTGGTCATATATTCATATGGTAATATAGGAAGTGTATGTCCAATTCATTCTACTGTCTTTCTGATTCATATCCTCTCTCCCTTTCCTTCATTCACCTTTATCCAGTGAACTTGTATTTTCCCTTCTAATCCAGTGAACTTCTGTTCTCCCTTCTCCCCAACCCTCCACCATTGTGTGTTAGCACCCACACATCTGAGAACATTTGGCCTTTGGTTTTTTGGGATTGGTTTATTTCACTTAGCATGATAGTCTCCAGATCCATCCATTTACCAGCAAATGCCATAATTTCATTCTTCTTTATGGCTGAGTAATATTCCATTGTGTATATATACTACTTTTTTTTTAATCCATTCATCTGTTGAAGGGGTTGTTTCCTTAGCTATTGTAAATTGAGCTGTTATAAACATTGATGTGGCTGTATAGACTGAGGAGCGGGATAACTGGGTCAAATGGTGGTTCCATTCCAAGTTTTCTGAGGAATCTCCATACTGCTTTTCAGAGTGGTTGCACCAATATGTATTCCCACCAGCAATGTGTGAAGTGTACCTTTTCCCCCACATCCTCACCAATGTTTATTGTTACTTGTATTCTTGATAATTGCCATTCTGACTGGAGTGAGATGAAATCTTATTGTAGTTTTAATTTGCATTTCTCTAATGCTAGAGATGTTGAATGTTTTTTTAATATACCATTTGACCATTCATATTTCTTCTGTGTTATGCCTGTTCAGTTCCTTTGCACTTTTATCGATTGGGTTGTTTTTTTGGTGTTAAGTTTTTTGAGTTCTTTGTATGTTCTGGAGATTAATGCTCTTTCGGAGGTGCAGATGGCAAAGATTTTCTGCCATTCTCTAGGCTCTCTCTTCACATTCTTGATTGTTTCCTTTGCTATGAGAAAGCTTTTTAGAGGTGCACTCATACATTTCTGATGGCACTGCAAATTGATGCAACCACTATGGAATGCAGTATGGTGATTCCTCGGAAAACTTGGAAGGAACCACCATTTGACCCAGTGATCTCACTCCTCAGTCTATACCCAAAGGACTTAAAATCAACATACTATAGTGACACAGCCACGTTAATGTTCATAGCAGCTCAGTTCACAGTGGCTAAACTATGGAACCAACCTAGATACCCTTCAACAGATGAATGGATAAAGAATGGTATATATACACAATGGAATATTATTCAGAATTAAAAGAGAATAAATTATGGCATTTGCAGGTAAATGGATGGAGTTGGAGAATATCATGCAAAGTGAAGTAAGTCAATCTCCAGACACCAAAGGCCAGATGTTGTCTTGATAAGTGGATGTTGGTCCATAATGGGGTGTGGGGGGCGCGGAGAACGGAGGAACGTTGGGCAAAGGGGAGGGAGGGAATGGGAGGAAGCATGGGTGCAGGAAAGATGGTGTAATGAGATGAACATCATTATGCTAGGTATGTGTATGACTACACTATGGTGCAACTACATCCTGTATCACCAGAGAAATGAAAAGTTTTGCTCCGTTTGTGTGCAATGAATTGAAATGCAGTCTGCTGTCATGTATAACTAATTATAACAAATTTTAAAAAGCTTTTAAGTTTTATATTGTCTCACTTATTGATTCTTTTCTTATAATAACTTTTTATTCTATTTATTTATTTTTATGTGGTGCTGAGGATTGAACCCAGTGCCTCACGTGTGCTGGGCAAGCACTCTACCACTGAACTGCAATCCCAGACCCCATTTATTGATTCTTGATTTTTTTTTTTAAATTTCTTATGCTTTAGGAGTCTTGTTGAGGAAGTCAGTTCCTAAGCCAACATGATGGAGAGTTGTGCCCACATTTTCTTCTAGTAGTCACAGGCCTTCTGGTCTAATGCCTACCTAGGTTCTTGATCCACTTGAGTTGAATTTTGTGCAGGGTGAGAGGTAGAGGTTAAATTTCATTCTGCTACATATGGATTTCCAGTTTTCTTAGCACCATTTGCTGAAGAGGCTATCTTTTCTCCAATGTATGTCTGTGACACCTTTGTCTAGTATGAGATAACTGTATTTATATGGGTTTGTATCTGTGGCTTATATTCTGTTCCATTGGTCTTCAGGTCTGTTTTGGTGCCAATACCGTGCCATTTTTGTTATTTTAGCTCCATAGTATAATTTAAGTCTGGTATTATGGTGCTTGCTGTTCTCACTAGGATTGCTTTGGCTATTCTGGGACTCTTAGTTTTCCAAATGAATTTCTTGAGTGCCTTTTCTATTTCCGAGAAGAATGTCATTGGAATTTTTATAGGAATTGCATTAAATCTGTATAGCAGTTTTGGTAGTATGGTCATTTTGACAATATTAATTCTGCCTATCCAAGAACATGGGGGAGATCGTTCCCTCTTCTAAGGTCTTCTTCAATTTCTTTTTTAATAGAGGTCTTTCACCTCTTGATTCCCAAGTATTTTTTTGGTGGGGGGAGTGAGGGTATTGTGAATGGAATTTTCCTGATTACTCTTTCAGTTGATTTGTCACTGGTGTATAGGAATGCAATTGATTTATGGGTGTTAGTTTTATATCCTGCTACTTTGCTGAATTTGTTTGAGTTATACAAGTTTTCTAGTGGAGTTTTTTGGGTCTTGTAAATATAAAATCATGTCATTGGCAAATAGGGATAATTTGAGCTCTTGTTCTAGTTTTTTTTTTTTTTTTTAAATATTTATTTATTTATTTTAGTTTTCCGCGGACACAACATCTTTGTTTGTATGTGGTGCTGAGGATCGAACCCGGGCCGCATGCATGCCAGGCGAGCACGCTACCGCTTGAGCCACATCCCCAGCCCTCTAGTTTTTTTTTTAAGTTGTCAGTGAACATTTTATTTATTTATATGAAGTACTGAGAATCAAACCCAGTGTTTCACACATGCTTAGGCAAGTGTTCTACCACTTAGCTACAGTCCCAGGCCCCTTTTCTAGTTTTTAGAGGGAATGCTTTTAATTTTTCTACATTTGGAATGATATTGGCTTTGGGTTTAATATATATAGCTTTTACAATGTTGAGGTAAGTTCCTACTATCCCTAGTTTTCCCAGTGTTTTGAGCATGAACGTATGCTGGATTTTGTCAAGTGCTATTTTTGGATATATTAAGATAATCATGTGATTCTTGTCTTTAAGTCTATTGATGTGATGAATTATGTTTATTGATTGCCCTATGTTGAACCAACCTTGTATTCCTGAGATAAGCCTCACTTGATTGGGTGCACTATCTTTTTAATACGTTCTTGAATGCAATTTGCCAGTTCTTTATTATGATTTTTTTTTGCATTTGTGTTCATCAGGGATATTGGTCTGAAGTTTCCTTTTCTTTTTTTAAAATATATTTTTAGTTGTCAATGGATTTTTATTTTTTAATTTATTTGTATGTGGTGCTGAGAATCAAACCCAGCGCCTCACATATGCTAGGCAAGCGCTCTACCACTGAACCACCACCCCAGCCCTGTAAAGTTTCCTTTTCTTGATGAGTCTTTGTCTGGTTTTGGTACTAGCTTCATAGGATGAGTTTGGAAGGGTTCCCTCCTTTTTTATGGCATAATTTGAGGAGTATTGGTATAAGTTCTTCTTTGAATGTCTGGTAGAACTCTGCTGAGAATCCGTCTGGTTCCAGGCTTTTCTTTCTTGTTAGTAGTTTGATGATGTCTTCAATTTTATTTCTTGAAATTGACCTGTTTATAATTTCTGTGTCCTTATTCAATTTGGGTAGGTCATATGTTTCTAGAAATTTGTCGATATCTTCAAGATTTTTTGTTTTATTTGAGTATAAATTTTCAAAATAGTTTCTGTTTATCAGCTTTCAGTAGTGTCAGTTGTGATATTTTCTTTTTCATCATGAATTTTAGTGATTTGGATTTTTTCTCTTTTTTAGGTTGGCTAAGGGGTTATCAATTTTTATTAATTTTTCAAAGAACAGTTTTTGTTTCATTGTGTGTGTGTGTGTGTGTTTGGAGGAGGGTACCGGAGAGTGAACTTAGGACCACTCAGCCACATCCCCAGCCTTTTTTGTATTTTACTTAGAGACAAAGTCTCATTGAATTGCTTAGTGCCTTTCAGTTGCTGAAGCTAGCTTTGAACTCGTGGTCCTTCTGCCTCAGCCTCCTGAGTTGTTGGGATTACAGGAGTGCGCTACCGTGCCTGGCTATGTGGTTGATTTTTAAAAATTTTTTGTAGTTATTGTTTCTCGTTGATATAGGCTCTGATTTTAATTATTTCCCGTCTTCTGCTTTTTGTGTTGATCTTTTTTTAGGGCTTTGAAATGTAATGTTATGTTAATTTGGTGACTTTCAGTTGTTTTAATGAATGAGCTTAATGCAGTGAACTTTCCTCTTAGAACTGCCTTTATAGTGCCCCAGAGATTTTGATGTTGCTATTCTCATTTACCTCTTAAGTATTTTTTGATTTTATCCCTGATTTCTTCTGCTATGCATTGGTTGTGCAGTAGCCTGTTATTTAGCCTCTATGTGTTAGAGTGGCTTCTATATTTTATCATTGATTTCTAATTTCATTCCATTATGACCTGATAGAATACAAGATATTATCTCTTTTTTGTGTCTGCAATGAATTGCTTTGTGGCCTGAGATATGGTCTATTTTAGAGAATGATCCATGTGCTTCTGAGAAGAAAGTGTATTTAGTCATTGATGGATGAAGTATTCTATAAGTCCAAATGAATTGTATTTTTTAGTTTTATAGCTTTTTAGTTTTTGTTTGGAGGATCTATCCAGTGATGAGCAAAGCACATTAAAGTTACCCAAGATTACTGTGTTTTTGGTCTGTTTGATTCTTGAAATTGATGAGAGTTTGTTTGTATGTAGATGCTCCATTGTTTGGGGCATAAATATTTGATTATTATATCTTGTTGATATTAAAAACAATGATACGTTTTTACCCATCTTTTTACCTTTTCTGTGGTTGCCTTTAAAATCCTGTCCTTGGTCTGTATGTTAGGCATTCTGTAGCAATGTGTCTTGGTGTCAATGGAGTATTACGCAGCACTAAAAAAATGACAAAATCATGCAATTTGCAGGGAAATGCATGGCACTAGAGCAGATTATGCTAAGTGAAGCTAGCCAATCCCTAAAAAACAAATGCCAAGTGTCTTCTTTGATATAATGAGAGCAACTAAGAACAGAGCAGGGAGGAAGAGCAAGAGGAAAAGATTAACATTAAACAGAGACATGAGGTGGGAGGGAAAGGGAGAGAAAAGGGAAATTGCATGGAAATGGAAGGAGACCCTCATTGTTATACAAAATTACATATAAGAGGTTGTAAGGGGAATGGGAAAAAAAACAAGGAGAGAAATGAATTACAGTAGATGGGGTAGAGAGAGAAGACGGGAGGGGAGGGGAGGGGGGATAGTAGAGGATAGGAAAGGTAGCAGAATACAACAGTTACTAATATGGCATTATGTAAAAACGTGGATGTGTAACCGATGTGATTCTGCAATCTGTATTTGGGGTAAAAATGGGAGTTCATAACCCACTTGAATCTAGTGTATGAAATATGATATGTCGAGCTTTGTAATGTTTTGAACAACCAATAAAAAAATGTGTCTTGGTGTCAATCTGTTGTGATTTTGTATATCTGGAGTACTATATGCCTCTTGTATTTGATTTTCCATCTCATTCTTCAGGTTTGGGAAAGTTTCAGATATTTCATTGAAAAAATCGTGTATTCCTTTGGTTTGTATCTCTGAGCCTTCATCTATAATGATAAATCTTATATTTGGTCTTTTCATGGTATCCCATATTTCTTGGAAGTTCTGTGCATGGTTTCTTAATGACTTTTCTCTGTACTCAATATTATTTTCAACATTATATATTTTGTTTTCATTGCCTGAAACTCTGTCTTCCAAGTGGTCTAGTCTGCTGGTGATGCTTTCCAATGAAGTTTTAATTTGGTTTATTGAATTGTTCATTTTGAGGATTTCTGACTAGTTTTATTGAAGTATTCTTTCACTTCTTATATTTTCTCTGATTTCATTTCTTATATCAACATTTAACTTGTAGATCAGTTTAACCATGAACTTTATGAATTCTATTTCTGACATTCCTTCACTGTGGTGTCGATGGAGGATGTTGTTGAGGTATTCTGTATTGTTTGGGACGGTTTGTTCTGCTGCTTATTCATATTGTTTGTCTATCCATCTATCTGGATGAATTTGAAGCTGTAGAGTTTCTGCCTTTCGAGTTCACAGTGGCTCTCTGGGTTACTGGTACGTCAGAGATTGGGGAGGAGTTCATTGATAGCAACAATCTCTGCAAACAGTATATAACAGTAGACAGGTATTTAGTTCCTCTTTTGATATCTATAGTGTTAATTGGTACAATATGCAGAAATAGTAGGATCAGCAATTTCCACCAGTAAAAAGAGTATATAATCATGAATTGTGTCTTGAATGAAATCAAACAATAAGTGCTATGACTTCTGCCATATTAATTATAGCTGTGACATTGGTGCTAGGGTCAGAAGTTATGTTTATCAATTAGTATTAAGAGGTATGAAGGATAGAATTGACTATGAGTCAAGAAGAAGACATGGGAAGGTAGAAAAGCATTTGCAGTTTCAAAGGATGAATGGGGCAAAGTCATTCGTGACTTAGGATATGTTGTTAATGAGAAAGGGGAAGAAAAATAAAAGTAAAAATATAAGGGAGGAGAGAGAATGGAACTTGGCTGTCAGGAATAGCGAAAAGAGAGAGGGAGAGTAGGAAAATAGAGGAGTGGCAAAGACTATACCAAAAAAAAAAAAAAAAAAAAAAAATCAAAATGTGCTAATCAGAAACTCTAACCCTCAAAATACATAGCATGGGAAAACAACACCTTGGAAAAAAAAGAGGCTAGAAATAAGTAGAAACAGACAGACATGTATATGTATAGGTGTCCTTGAATTGGTCAGTATGCAATCAAATAAAATAAAAGCCAAATATAAAATACCGAAAACATAAAGCAAAGAAAACAACAAGAACAGAAAGAAAAGGGGGAGGGGGTCTTGGTGAAAAGTTAATAAATTAAGGAGTCTCTTCCACTATGGTAGATATAATAGTCAGTGAGCTTATGTGTTTGCTCTGTGTGCCCAACTGATTATCTTTTCCTTTCTTCTTGAGGTATGAACTGAGTGTGGAAGTATGAGCTGTGTTGATTAATGCTCTGAGGTGCAGGTGGCAAAGATATTCTCCTATAGGCTCTCTCTTCATGTTCTTGATTGGTTCCTTTGTTGTGAAGAAGCCTAGCTCCATTTCTTCTTCTTTTTTTTTTTTAAACCACATTTTGAGACAGGGTCTCATTAAGTTGCTTAGGGGGTCATGAATTTGCTGAGGCTGGCCTTGAACTTGTGATCCTTCTGTCTCAGCCTCCTAAGCCACAGGGATTACAGGTGTATGCATTTGCACCCGGCACAGTACACTTTTGAATGATATTTGGATGATAGATGAAATTAGGGGAGAAATTTTAAGAATTCTTTGAAGTTATAGACCATACCAGAACCTCTGTGACACCGTAAAGGCAGGTTCTAAGAGGAATGTTTATAGCTATGAGTGCCTACATAGGAAAATCAGAAAGATCTCAAGTAAACAGTCCAATAGTGCATCTTGAGACCCTTGAAAAACAAGAACTACTTCCAAAATCCATAAAAGGAAGGAAACGAGTTCAGAGCCCAAATAAATGAAATTTGAGAATTAAAAAAAAAAAAAAAAGTACACATGCTCAATGAAATTGGTTCTTTAAAGATTAAACAAAATCTATAAGCCCTTAGCCTAACTAACCAAAAATAGAAGAGGAAAAACTCAAATAAATAAAATTAGAGATGAAGAAAGAGAAATCACCACAGACACCACAGAAATCCAGAACATCATTAGAGATTATTTTGAAAATTTATACACCAATAAATTGAAAAAACCTGTGAGATAGACACATTTCTAAATATCTATGAATTGCCAAAGTTGAATCAAGAAGACATAGCAAACTTAGACTAATAGTTCTCAATGAGATAGAAGCAATAATAAAAAGCTTTCCAACAAAGAAAGCGAGGACCAGGCGGATTCTCAGCTGAATTCTACCCGACCTTTAAAGAAGAACTAATACTCACGGTCCTTAAGTTATTCCATGAAATAGAAAGGGATGATCACTTCCAAATTTATTCTTTGAAGCCAGTATCACCCTCATAGCAAAACCAGATAGAGACACATGACAGAATGCTACAGACCAACATCCATGAATTCAGATGCAAAAATCCTTAATAAAATATTAGCAAATCATATTCAACAGTATATTAAGAAGATTATACAGCATGACCAAGTATGTTTTATCCCAGGGATGTAAGGGTGGTTTAACATATGCAAATCAGTACATATAATTCATTATATAAACAGGATAATGACAAAAATCACTTGGTCATCAAAATAGATGCAGAGAAAGCCTTCAACAAAATTTAGTGCCCATTCATGATAAAAATAATGAAAAATAGGGATCAAAGGAAATTACTTGAACATCATAAAGGCCATGTATGGTAAACCCAAAGCCAACATCATAGGGAATGGAGAAAAACTGGAAGCATTTTCTTTAAAATTTGGAAAAAGACAGTGATGTCTACTCTTACCATTCCTATATAAGATAGTACTAGATATTCTAGTTAGAGCAATTAATAGGAAAGGAAGAAACCAAATTATCACTGTTTGCAGTGATACCGTATGATCTCCTACTTAAAATTTACTGCTGGTTGTAATAAATTCAGCAGAGTAGCATGTTACAAAATCAACATACAAAAGTCAATAGCTTTCTAACTGGGCACAGTGGCACAAGACTGTAATCCCTGTGGCTGGGGAGGCTGAGGCAGGAGGATCATAAGTTCAAAGCCAGCTTCAGCAAATGTGAGGCACTAAGGAACTCAGTGAGACCCTGTCTCTAAATAAAAATACAAAACAGGGCTGGGGATATGGTTCAGTGGTCAAGTGTCCCTGAGTTCAATCCCCAGTACAAAAAAATCAATAGCTTTCTTATATACAAATAATGAATCTCCTAAGAAAGAAAACAGTCTCATTCACAGAAAAATCCTTGGAATAAATCTAACCAAGGAGATGAAAGATCTGTACAATGAAAACTATAGAACATTGAAGAAAGAAATTGGAGACAAGAAATAGAAAGACCCACCCATGATCACAGTTGGACAGGGTTAGTATTGTTTAAATACCATACTACCCAAAGCATTGTACAGATCCAGTGCAACCTCCATCAAAATACCAATAACATTCTTTTCAGAATTGGAAAAAACAGTCATAAAATTTATTTCGAAGAATAAAAGACCCAGAATAGCCAAAGCAATTCTAAGCCTAAAAAGCAGTCCTAGAGCCATCACAGTAATTGACTTCAAATTATATTATAGAACTATAGTAATTAAAACTGCATGGTATTGGCATAAAAGTAGACATAGACCAGTGAAACAGAATAGAAGACAGATACAAACACACCCAGGTATAGTCATCTGATCTTTGATGAAGATGCCAAAAACATACTAGAGAAAAGATAGCCTTTTATTCAAATGGTGCTGGGAAGATTGATTATTCATATGTAAAGTGAGGGATCTTGTCTCCTACTGTGTATGAAAGTCAACTCAAAATGGATTAAAGACCTACAGTTTAGACCAGAAACTATGCAACTCTAGAAGGAAACAATAGGGTCAACACTCCAACATATAGGTGCAGGCAACAACTTTCTCTGTTGGACCCCTTAAGCTCAGGAAATAATGCCAAGGGTCTATATGAGATAGGAAATTAAAAAGCCCTGCACAGCAAAGGAAGCAATTAATAATGTAAATAGAGATCCTATAAGAAAATGTTTGCTTGCTACTCTTCTGACAGAAGTTTTAGGGCCGTGAGCAGTGACACGCCTGTTAATCCTAGTGGCACAAGAGGCTAAGGCAGGAGGATTGTGAGTTCAAAGTTAGCATGGGCAATTTAGGGAGACCTTGTCTCTAAATTTAAACAAAACAAAAGAGGAGTTAAGTGCCCCAGGGTTCAATCCCTAGTACCACTCCCCCAAAAAGAGAAGTTTTGTATCTAGAATGTATAAAGTACTCAAAAAACTTAACACCAATAAAAACAAATAACCCAAATAGTAAATGGGCAAATGAAGAACTACAGATGGCTGAGAAATATATGAAAAAATTATTCAACATTGTTAGCAATTGGATAAATACAAATTCAAAGTACACTGAGATATTCATCTCACACCAATTAGAATGGCAGCCCTCAAGGTTACAAACAGTAGGGACTGAGGTTGTGGCTCAGAGGTAGAGCGCTCGCCTAGCATGCATGAGGCATCACATAAAAATAAAATAAAGATATTGTGTCCATCTATAACTAAAAAACAAATGTTAAAAATTACAAACAATAATAAGTGCTAGAGAAGATATAGATTTCAAAATTATAAAAAATAGTATATCAGTTAATTTATAAATAATCATACATATAATTGAGGCATTTATTTAGTTTTTTTTTTTTTTTAACATGGGGCTTGTAATAAAAAATTTGAAGGCTTTTTCTAAAAGATGAAGAAGTGTTGCCTAGAATTTGATGATAAAACTAATGGGAAGAGGAGCCTTTGAAGCAATTTGGAAAAATGAGCAAAGATGTTTACATTTCAGAGGATTATTTTTGGGATTGTATTTTGTTGAGAGTTTTTCAGTTTGAAAGAGAATTCCAATTTATGATGGAACATATCATGCAGACAAAATTTACGCAGCAGTTCATTTTCTTGTTGTGTTCAAATCTGATTTAGAAGCCAAATGAATAGAGGAATAATAATAAACTATGATCAGCTGATGAATTATATCTCTGCTATTTAGATAGACTCCACTTTTAGTAGAATTTATATAGTATGGGAAAATATAAAATGGAAAGGAGATGATGAATTTGTAAGTAGCAAACATGGTTAAGCATCAGGCAATTTTTGACATCTTGGAAATATCGAGGGATGATATTGAAATATATTGTAGACTTTTGGTATGTGTAAGAGAGTTCTCCAAGTTATCAGTCAATTTGGAGATTATCCTTAAAGGAAGGGAATTGTTTGTCTCTGGCTGCAGGTGAAAGAAAATATGTTTGAGGATTGAAAGAGTCTTATAGGACAATGATACTGTACAATATGTTAGTGTCAAGTTTACTGCAGTTTAGAACACTTGACATCACCACAGTCCTATGAGTTGAGTGATGGACGTATACTTTAAGATACAAAAAAATTCAAAGACCCTTGAAAAACTTGCCCAACCTGAAACATCCTGTGAATGGCTAATCTTAAAATTTGAACCCAGGTATATATGATTTTATTCAGCTAAACAGTTCTTCATTGAGTGCGTAAGTGGTGCTGAGCATGGTGTTTAGGCCTTGAGAATTCTGAGTTGAATAATAAGTGATTTCTGCCCTCAATATGACATAGCAAGAACATAAGATAGTAATTTTTGGGATCTTGGGGACCTAGAGAAACCATTTATCCCAGTCAAGAGAGTTTAGGACTGTTTTCTGGAAGGGTGTAATGCCTGAGTTGAATCTCAAGGGAAATAAAAATTAATTGCAAAAAAGATGATCAGGGTAGAGTATTGAAACTGGGGTGAACTGTGTTGGTAAAAAAGCATTTTGGAATAAAGTAGCATTTTGCTTAGAAACCTATTTGTAGGTCTTTTTTTTAACATTTTTTTTTAAAGTTGTATGTGTACACAATACCTTTATTTTATTTTTATGTAGTGCTGAGGATTGAACCCAGTGCCTCAGGCATGCTAGGTGAGTGCTCTTTCCTCTGAATCACAACCCCAGCCCCTATTTGTAGGCTTAAAGGGTAATGTTTTTCCTTTTATACCTCATTGTTTGTCTGTACAAATATCAGAAGCTGATAAAAATATTTGTGCATTAAATTCAGACTTTGTCAGTGCATTTTCATTTTCCTTCTGTAGGATCAGTTCGACAGCTTAGACAAGCATACACAATGGGGAATTGACTTCTTGGAAAGATATGCCAAATTTGTTAAAGAGAGGATAGAAATTGAACAGAACTATGCGAAACAATTGAGGTAAGTTAATTTATTTTTCAGTTCTTAGAAATGAAGTTGTGTGTTAAGTAGATTAATACTATGTAAATATTGTGTTCCATAGCTTAAATTCAATATTTTTTACCAGAATTAGATTGAATTAGGTAATTGGTTTGTTTCAATTTTGATTTAATCAAATCATTGCCCAAGGAATATTGGCTGGCTCAATTGTGAATAGTTTTCATTGCAAAAAGATATTTAAATTTCTAAAATCAGGGACCGAATGCCAGCGGGGGGTGGGGGGAGTGTCCTGGATTTTATTCTGTGTTTTGCACTTTTATTCCTCTGTAACTTTTAGCTTTTGTAATGTATCTAAAGCATTGGACATTTCTTCAGAATTTTTGAGACTTGGAAATTGAGTATATGGTGAGCTGAGTTTCTCTTTTCGGGTATATTTTACTGAGGAAAAGTGATTTTGAAATGTGTGTTACAAGAAAGTTTAATTAAAATTTTAGTCTTAAATGCAATTTATCTTAAAATTTTGCTCAAACAGTAAAACCATTAGTGTTAGATCACAATTTAACAGCTTTGCTAGAACTTCTTCAATAACAATATTGCTTAAAGTCTGAGGCTAGACTATAGGATTTAACTATAGCGGTTAGAACTCTACAAATTATAAGTGAAAAAAAAAATTCTAACCTAAACAGGCACACATGACTAAAGAGTCCAGTAACATTTGATTCAGGGAAAAAAATTATCTCCATCTTTTGGCTCTTGTTTCCTTTAGTCTCAGGTTCTATTTAGTACCATTCTTTCTACTCCCTTAACTTCAGATGTTTTACCTTCAACCCCTACATTCTAGAGAAGAATGATATCAATGCAAATTGATAATGTATAAAACTTCACTGTGGAATAAATAATATTGTTCAGGATAATTAGGACCTCAAAGGTTTCTTGATGGCCATTATTTTGCTAGAGTAAGAGGACTCATAAAATCAAATGACAGATTTGTTTACCTCTGTTTGTTTTGAGACTGAAAATAACCATTATCATTTTCACTTACTGCAAAAAGGAGGATTTGAACACTACTTAATTGAAGTGGCAAGAACTGAGTTATGTTATAAAAATATAATTTTGCAGTAAGAAAGTGAATTTATTGTTATGTACAGAGGATATAGATTAGTGATTTGCATCTTTTGAGGAATGCAGCACAGTGACTTTCAATAACAGTGGTTCTCAAAAGGCCATGATTCTTGGACAATGTTGAGGTACTTGAGTAAGGAAAAGTTAGGAGGTTTATTTAATGAAACCTCCTATCTGCTCATTCCCTTCCCCCAACATTGAAATTTGTTGCTTTTGATGGATACCTTGTAAATGATTGAATTATCAGCTGCTGTTTATAGTATGTTTTGTTCCAAGGAAAGAGGTTTGCCTTGTTTATTTCCTCCTCTTTAATAGGAAAAATTCTTTTGGTTAACTCCCTTTATTTTTGCTACACAGAGGTTAATTTCATATATAGTAGGAAAAAAGTGCTGCTTAGTTAGGCAACTATTTTTTCTGCTATGTAATAATTATATTCAGGATGTTAAGTGTTACATTTAAAATATATTGCAAGACTTAATATTTTCAGTTAGTTTTTGGTGCTCCTGAGATTGTTTTCTTGTTTACTGTGTTCTTGTATTTTGATGGCTTTGGTTTAACTTTTTTGATACTGATTGACTTTTGGAATTGGTTTGAGGATGAGAGTAAATAAAGTACATAACTACATTTGGAGACAATTGATCATGTCCATTTTGATTGATGCTAAATGATGACTTCAAGTCATGTAGTATTTTTTTTTTTGGTTTACAAAGATATATGAACAACAGAAATTAGTCATTAATATTATCATCGCTATTGTTTTTGCAGTGCCAAGAATGGAACTCATTTTGGGGTTTAGAATACCTTTCTTTATAGAATTGGATGCTATGGAAACTTTTTCATTCAGTTTCCACTAGTCATACTACTCCTTCTTCCTAAGTACATATCTGGATTAGGTGATTTGCTACCTAAATAAATTTTACTTCTTAACTCCAGAATATAATCTCTCCACTAAAATATAAATGTTACAAGATGAAGGGATTTTTGTTGGTTCTGTTCTCTCCTTATTTCAGTGATTGGCACAGGACAGGCATTTTTCTGGTATTCACACTTAATCTAGTACTTAGTGTATCAGCACTATTCTGAGCATTTACCTTACTTACACCTGTTAACACATTTCATTTTCCTAAAAACCCAATGAGGTTTCAGTACTATTTTATAGATTAGGAAACTGAGGTGTACAAAGAGGTTAACAAAGAACTAGCTAGATTCAAATGTGGCTGCTGCATCTCAGCTCTTAATATTGCATTTATTGCCTCACCGTAGAGAAAATTAATAGATCTGTGTTGAGAATTATTTTATAACACCAATGTCTAGTATATCTGGATTTTTAAAGAATTATGTTACAGACAATAATTATCTAAAATCTACATAACATATTCTTTCCATCTAACACATCTGTTTATAATGTAACACTTATAACTGTATAAATTGAACTATATCCTTTACAAATTTAGGTCTGTGTATTTTCCCATAAGGATATGTAAAAAAGCATTAATAATTTAGAAGTCCTTTCTTTCAAGAAAATGTTTTTCTCATTAGTAAAGTTTCTTTAAACAAACAACACCTTTCAAGAAGCCCTACTTATTTTCATTTCCTTCTTGAGGGAAAGATTATACATACTTAGGATTTTTAGACTTTATTTAGAAATTATTTTTTTAATTATGATGAATTAATATAAATACTTTTTATTTTTATTATTTTAAAAACCTGTTAGTAAAGTTAGAGATAGCATAATGTTACTTTAGTTCCTTCTAATTTTTGCCTTTAATATTCTCTTTAACTCTGTTAGCTATTTTTCTCTTGATGATTTAGTAGATAACTACTTTTTCTAGGTATATTTGAAGTGAGCTTCATATAGTTATCATTGGTATGTTTTAGCTGTTGACTTTTTAAAGTTTATTTTGTTTTTTGATCATTGACTTCTGTTCCTATTATACTTTTTTGTGTGTCTTGAAGCTCTAATTAATCTCATTTTTTTGTTATACCTAA
This sequence comes from Marmota flaviventris, assembly GCF_047511675.1. Taxonomy (NCBI): domain Eukaryota; kingdom Metazoa; phylum Chordata; class Mammalia; order Rodentia; family Sciuridae; genus Marmota; species Marmota flaviventris. Next base: position 79,512,112 of record NC_092507.1, read on the forward strand.
AAAGATGGCTCTCTTCTTCCCTATCTTAATTATCCACGAGACTACTAACTTAAATTTGCAATAGTTAGGTGGAGTGTCACTTTTGTTTTACATAAGCTGGTCTCTTATCTAATCTTCACAAGCATTTGGTGATTTTTGTCATCATTGTATTTCTAACAAATGAAGAGTCCATGCCTTATCATAGGCATTTATTGGTACACTTTTGTGGAATGATTCATGAACTTTACCATTTTACTGATAAAGAAACTCAGGCTCATTTATCTTGACAAAAATTGCTGCACATATTTCTGATATTTTAAAATGGTATTTTTAAGATTAAATGATCTAAGCAGAATCTAACATGTAAAACAGAAAGCTCATAATAAAGAAAATAATCACACACATCTATAATCCAAGCTGTTTGAAGGTTGAGGCAGGAATATTGCAAGTTCGAGGCCAGCCTGGGCAACTTAGTGAAATCCTGTCTCAGAATAAAAATTTTAAAAAGGGCTGGGGAAGTAGCTTGGTATTAGAACTACTTGCTTAGCATGCATGAGATCCTAGAGGGGAAAAAAAGGAAGGAAGGAAGGAAGAAGCAGCGAAGAAGCTGGGCATGGTGGTGTAGGCCTATAACTCAAAAGACTCAGAATGCTGGGGCTGAAGAATTCCAAGTCCTTCTGCTAAAGTGCTGTAAATGCTAAAGCAATTTATCAGACTCTGGAGGTGTGGCTCTGTGGTAGAGGCCGACTGGGTTTAGACCCCACTGCAGAGGGGTGGCGTGTGGGAGAAAAGAAAAAGAAATTCAAGCCTGTTGTTTGAATATTGTGATAATGAACATTTCAGTAAAGAGGATTTAAAGGCCAAAATCAGGTGAAATATGTTTTAGTGTCCCCATGTGTATTAATAGGCAAATCAGACAGATTTAGCTGCTTATTAATTTTGTTTTATGCAAATATTTTTGAATATTGGGGTATGAAGGTATTATGTAGTTCTCTTATGACTCTAACATAAGGAAAATAAGTTATTAAGTTGCTGAACAAAATTTCTCTGAAAAGCATAATACTTTGTTTTGTCCAGGGATTGAATCCAAGGATGCTTAATCACTGAGCCATATCCTCAGCCCTTTTATTTTATTTTTTTATTTTGAGACAGGGTCTCACTAAGTTGGCTTAGGGCCTCACTAAATTGCTGAGGCTGGCCTGAACTTGTGATCCTCCTGTCTCAGCCTTGCAAGCCACTGAGATTGAAAACTATAATACTTAAATCTGTGGTGGCAATCTCCTTTCTTAGTTTAAATTAAACAGATATTTTTTCTTTCTTTCCTATCTTTAACATATCTGAAAAATATTCTAAAAGATCTGCAGTTTCCTAAAAATACTATACTGTTTTGCCCATTATATGCTAAATAATGTTGAATTGTTGACTTCATTCTTTATATACTGTGGAGCTGATACTTATACCGATAGCCCACATTCAATGTATTTTATGTACACTGGACTCTGGACATGCTGAAGATAAGGTAGAACTAGGGACTGGCTTGTTTTTTTGTTTTTTGTTTTGTTTATCAGTTAATGAACCTTTGTGTTGTTTCACCTTTTGGTTATTGTTATTATTGCTTTTTGTGAAGTAAGGTGTATAGATAATCCTGCTTGCAATTTTCGGAGTATCTACCCAGAAGTAGAGCTGTAGGGTTACACAGTAATTCTATATTAATTGTTTCAGAAATTGCTATACAGTTTTTGATAGTAACTGTACCATTTTACATTACCACCAACAGTGTACAAGGACACCAATATTTTCACATCCTTGCCAACAACATTTGTAATTTTCTGTTTTCATAGTAGTTGTCCTGATGGGTATGAAGTGATACCTTATTATCGTTCTTATTTGCATTATCCTAGTGATTAAGTGATTTTTGAGCATATTTTTATATGCATATTGTCAATGAGTATGCCTTTGGAGAAATGTTTATGCAAGTACTTGCATTTAATTGGGTTGTTGTTGAGTTTTAGAGGTTCTTTATATATTCTGGATTTTTAATCTCTTGTCAGATTTGTAATTTGCAATTAATTTATTTCATTATTTAGGTCATCTTTCACTGTGTTAATTGTGTTCTTTACACAGAAGTTTTGAATTTTATTATAGTCCATTTTGTCTTTGTTGCCTTTGTTTTTTGTGTCATATCCAGTAAATCCTAGTTAAATTCAATGTCATGAAGCTTTATCCTATGTTTTCTAAAAGTTTTGTAGTTTAGGTCTCTGATGCAGTTAGAGTGATTACATACAGTATAAGGTGAGGGTTCAGCTTTATTCTTTTTAATGTGGAGTTTTTTATGTTTAATTTTCTATTCTATCAGAGAAGATTCTTGGCTGTAAGTAATTGGGGGCCCCAGTTGAGCTAATTTAAGACTTTAAACTTATTGGCCCCCAAAATACTGGTTTTATTTGTTGATATCTTTTATTCATGTTGAATTAAATAAGGGATTGAACACAGTCAAGCTGTTATAGGCTTGGGCTACAGTGAAGTCACAGAAAAAAACATATCTGACACACAGTCAGAACCCACTTTTATTTTTATGGGCTGGTGGCTTTATTCTTTCAGTGCATAGTGGCTTTCTCCACATGGCTGACAATATAGTCTGAACCGTACCGGTTTTAGGTCTGAAGATGTTCAGCTTCCAAGAAGGGCTGGGCATGATGGCACTCTGGTTATATAGCTCAGTGGTAAAGCACCCCTGGAGTCAATCCCTAGTAAACCCTCCCCTGTCCCCGCTACCAAAAAAAAAAAATTTAGGACAAAAACTTTCTGGCCAAGCTAGATTGAGTTCTCAGTTCTCTATCTCTGGGGTCACTTAACTAAGCCCCAAATAGGACTGTTTTTGTTAATCAGACAACTCTTAGGTAAGTTAATCATTAGATGTAGGGAAGATATTTAAGAAAATTGATACTGGTGTGTCTCAGGATTCAGCCAGAAGAAGAAATATAATTGGTATTACAACATCATAAATAAATATGATATGGATTAGCTATTAAACAGTAATTTGAATTTAAGAGTATCCTAAATGTTGAAGGATTGAGAATGTGTAGCAGTGATTCTCAGTCTTTTGACTGAGGGGGGAAAAAACATGTTTTCATTATTAGTCTTCATTACTTAATATGAAAAGTGACTGATTACTTTGATTATTTTAACATATTTGTTTCAAGTTTTTCTTCCTAAAAGTAATTTTCTTTCTTTCTTTTTCTTTTTTTTTGGAGGTGGGGGGTACTGGGGTTTGAACTCGGGGGCACGTGACCACTGAGCCATATCCCTAACCCTATTTTTGTATTTTATTTAGAGACGGGGTCTCACTGAGTTGATTAGCACCTTGGCATTGCTGAGGCTGGCTATGAACTCAGGATCCTCCTGCCACAGCCTCCCAAAAAGTACTCTAAATAATTTGAAGTATCTTTTTCCAAGTGTATGTCTTGCTAGACTCAAAGTTTTAATTTGGTGCAAAGAAAAACATTGTAGACCATGCTGTAATTTTTCAAGTTGTAGGATTGCCTTGAATGTGACTTGCATATATAGTCACTGATAGTTTGGTGTTACATACAGAAAGACACAAAAATTCTTTAAAACAATTGCTTAGGACTAACTTTGCATGTTCTTTTTTTTTAAGGTTTTTTTTTTTTTTTTTTTTTTTTGTAGTTGTAGATGGACAGAATGCCTTTATTTTGGTTGTTTATTTTATTTTTTTAATGTGGTGCTGAGGATCGATCCCAGTGCCTCACACATGCTAGGCAAGTGCTTTGCCACTGAGCTATAGCCACAGCCTTAACTTTGCATGTTCAAAAGATAAAATTGCTTTTTCCCTGCTTCTCTGCCCTCCTCCACCTTTGGTAATAGGGATTGAACCTAGGGGCACTTAATTACTGAGTCACATCCCCAGCCCTTTTTTATATTTTATTTAGAGACAGAGTCTTGCTCAGTTGCTTAGGGCCTCACTAGATTGCTGAGGCTGACTTTGAACTCTTGATCCTCTTGGCTCAGTCTCCTGAGCTGCTGGGATTACAGGTATGTGTCACTTCTATCAGCCTCTTCTCTTGTTTTTTTTTTAGAGAGAGAGAGTTTTTTAATATTTATTTTTTAGTTTTCGGTGGACACAACATCTTTCTTTTTTTTTATTTGTTTGTTTATTTATTTATTTTAGAGAGAGAGAATTTTTTATTTATATTTATTTTTTAGTTTTCCGTGGACACAACATCTTTGTTTTATTTTTATGTGGTGCTGAGGATCGAACCCAGCACCCCACAAATGCCCAGCGAGCGCGCAATTGCTTGAGCCACATCCCCAGCTCCCTTCTCTTGTTTTATCTATGCTATTCCCTTCATCCCCAGAAACTAGAGTTAAAGTTAGTGGTATTTATGCTGTGTTTAAGCCATGTTGTGACTTGTGATTAGTAGTCAGAATTCTTTCAAGTTTTAGAACTCAATAGAGATTGGTTTAAGTAAAGGAAGGAATTTATTGGCTTATGTGACTGGCTTGTTTGGCATATAGTTACTTAGTCTTCCCCCTGTCACTAAGATTATGCCCTATCAGTGTAGCAATTTCAGCAGAAAGAGAACACATCTTTCCAAGAATTAGAATAGAAATGTTAGGATTGACTTTCATTGGCCTGGATTAATGAACCTGGGTCAGATAAATGCTCCTGGGGATTGATATATAGCCAGCTGCCCCACAACTACATGGACAAATAATAGAGGACCTAAATTTTAAGATATTCCAGCCTATATTGTACTAGTAACTTCTAAATCCCAGGGACTTTATACAATGAAAAGCTTATTTCTAACTCATGCAGTCTACACCAAGCCCAGGTGACCATCGATGTGGTAACTCAGGAATCAAAACTTTCCATTCTTCATCTCGAGACCTTCACAGTTGCTTCACCAGAGAATGAGGGAACCACAGAGTTCTAAACCACAGCCTTGAATCCTTCAGCCTGGTGGCTCTCCAGAGCTCTCAGCCATTAAATAGAATTGACCATGTGGTCCTGCTTAACTGCAGTGAAGCTGGGAAATGTGTGAAATAACATGTTATGTTTTGTTTTGTTTTATGAAATATGTCTACCACAAGCTGTTACAAAAGAAAGAAGAGAATCGATGTAGATAAGTAAAACAAATGTCCACTGCAGCCTGGATGTTTTTTTAAATGTTTAAAGTGTTGATATACAAACATGCTGTCGAAGTTTGAAACTTCATTCTTTGAAATATTATTTGCCAAAGATTGACTTGTTTTCATTTAAAGGAATTTGTGGATTTGTGCTTTGGAACCATTGACTTTAAAAGTAATTTCTAGAAACCAACCCATTTATGGGTTGAAGACTGTAAGATGATGCTAAGTTAATTAGTTACCTGGTAATTGCTAGATTCTGTGGATATTCTTTGATGAATCAAGTGTCTTCTGAGAGCTGTTTATTCCTGTGCTGGGGATTGAACCCATGGCCTTGAATATACTAGGCATGTACTCTACCACTGAGTTACATCCCTAAGCCCCCTTAAAACTTCTTTTTTTTAAAAAAAGAAATCCTTTGTCTTCAATGAAGATTTCTCTTAGGGTTTCTGAGTTACTATTTCAATGCTTGTCAATCTTTCATTTTTTATTAAGTATCATACAATAAGTATTTTAGGTTTTCTGGGCTCTGTGTCATAATTACTGAACTCTGTTGTCTTTCAGCCCTGTTACTATAGTACAAAAGCAGCCATAGACAATACTTAACTACATGAACAAGAGTGGTTTGTTCCAGTAAAATTTTATTTACAAACATAGGTAGTGGGCCATAGTGTGTTCATTTCTCCCTGACTGCTCATACTTATTGATCTTCTCTCAATTCTTCTTCCTTCCCTGTTATATTTGTGTTCCTAGATAATATTTAGCCACCTTTTAATTTTGAATTTCTTGAATTGCATCATTCACATTCATTATATTAACTATCTTCAGATTTTGGAATCAGATTTCAGGTGGGTTTTGACTTTGCCTCTTACTAGCTGTGTGATCAAGGGTAAGTTAATGTGTCCTAAATCCTGTAAAGTAGGGCTAATAATACCTGTTTATGATTGTTATAAACATAATATACAAAGTGGTCAAGTGTGGTGGTGCATCCTTGTAATCCCAGTAAGTTGGGGGGCTGAGGCAAGAAAATAACAAGTTTGAGGCAATCTAAGTTACAGAACTTAGATACTCTATCTCAAAAAAAAAACTAAAAAAAAGGGAAGGCCTTGGGATGTAGCTCAGTGGTAGAGTGCCACAGGGTTCCAAAAAAAAAAAAAAAAAGCAGGGGGGCATATAGTGTTTAGTATAAAGATTGACAAATAATAGATGGTAGCTCTTGTTTTTATTGTCTTCATAGATATTGTCTTTCACTCCTGGATCTTGAACCCAGAAATTTATTTAGACTTCCAGTTTTTACTCCATTTCTGTTTTGGTCATTTTTACTTAACAGTTCTTTAGTGTCAGTAAGAAGTATTCAACTGCAGGTATTAGGCTTCTCACATAACAAGAAGTTTGGAAGTAGAGGGTTTTATAGAGCTTTATGATGACAGGACATTTTCATGAATCCCTTGATTGTCTCCCTCTTTATCTCTGTGAGATATTGCAGTAGCTTTAAGCGTCTCATCCTCATGCAGCTGTATCCAAAGGAATAAAAAGGTGAAAAGAAGAAACTTATCCTTGTGTATTGTTTTCTCTTTTTATTACAAAAGCTATTTTTAAAAAGTTGATTAGGAAATAGAATTTATAGGACTTGAACAACTTAAAGTGGGAGAAACTTGAGAAAGTATAGGATGATTATCTCATTTTTTACTTAAATGTCTATACTATAGGTGGATGGTAGTTCCATTAATATGAGAAAATAATAAGTTTTATAAAAGAAGATAAATTCTGTTTTAGACTTACTGAATTTGAGATCACTGTGGCAGATGGACAGTCTATCCAATAGCCATTCCTCCTTTTATAGCAGCTGTATTTCACATATCATAAAATTTACCCTTTAAGAATGTACAACCTGTTGTTTTTTAAAGTATATGATATAGTTATGTAATCACCATCACTATTTAATTTTAGAACATGTTACTCGTCCCCAGAAGAAGCCCCGTATCCATTAGCAATTGTTTCCTCCTTCTCCAGGCATTGGCAACCACTAATCTATTTCCCTGTGGATTTTCCTAATTAACTCTTTTTTTTTTTTAGAGAGAGAGAATTTTTTAATATTAATTTTTTAGTATTTGGCGGACACAACATCTTTGTTTGTATGTGGTGCTGAGGATCGAACCCGGGTCGCACGCATGCCAGGCGAGCACGCTACCGCTTGAGCCACATCCCCAGCCCCCCTAATTAACTCTTATAGTCATTATTTTCTTCTCATCTTCCCTTTTGAGTTCCCTTTTAAAAAGGACTGTCATGCACAATTACTAATTTTTCTTTTGGTTAGCCTAATGCCTGAAATAATGTATAGTAGCTTTGTGATGTCTGGGTGAGTTATGAAATTAATTCATCCACAATAGTGATTTTTTTTTTTTTTAGGGTGTTTTAGGTAACCATAATTAAGAACCACTGGTTAGGAATACTTAGTTAGAGGGCCTTTGCTTTGTTCTCATTTATCTTTCTAACCCCCCCTGCTTGTTGTTCTCTGGCTTATATTTGATGTTCCACCAATATTAAACCTACTGGTAGTTTTAAATAAATGTCATGCCCGCCTGCTGCACCACCCCCTTGTTTCCTTGCCTCTGCTCCTTAGATTTTCTCTGTTTAGAATTCCCCTAGGGTTTTCCAGTTCCCCAATTCTTGTTCATCTCTTTAGGCTTAGTCAAAGAATCAGAAATTTTAGTTTTCTTTCTGGGGAAACCCCTCTGCACATCCCTTTATTGTTCTCACCATGTAATGCTATATAAGTAAGTGTGTGTGTGTGTGTGTGTGTATGTGTGTGTATTTCATTTCTCTAGGCCAGTGATTGCTGAACTTTTTATTGCTTATGTGTGAAAAATGAATATGTACCTATACAGTTAATTATAAGTTATATGTGTACTAATGGAGGAATTTTTTAATATTAACAAAGCTTTTTGAAAAAAATACTCAAGTCTAATAACTTTAATCCTGTGTCTTACTTTACAACTAATGAAGTGGTGGGTTTCTTGATGGCAGGAGCTCAATATATGATGATTGGAACTCAGTGTCTTATCTGTTTTTTTTACCTACCCCTGTTTGGGTGTAGGTCTTCCTTTTTTGTCATAGCACCCTTTCTATACCTTTATCATTGCCCTTATCATGCTATATATTGTTATTAGTATAAACCTATTTTCCTTCAAAAGAATATCTTACACATGGGTAAACTTTGATTTCTGGTGTACCACAATTGCATAGTACCAATTGTGGAATGAATAAACTGAATTGAATAAGTGGGATGCAGTGGTACAAATCTGAAAATAATTAAGACAGTGATAACTTTTAGTATTTATTTGAGAAATGTTAGGGCCATTTATTTTTAAAATGCTTATGGTTTAAAGCAGTGCATCTCAAGTTATTGGTGATAATGGACCAATTTCTTTTTAGTTCCCAATACATTTGTGTTCTTATGCTTATATAAAATACAATAAAAGTTAAATACTAGGAAAATGACACAAAAAGAGATATAAAATACAGCCCTCTAACTTTTTATTATTATTGTTATTAGATTCAACAGGCATAAAATTACTCTTTAAAGAATCTGTGTACCCTCAATCGCTCATGTACCACATTTTTAGAAACATGGTATAAAGTACTGTAATAAATACCTTATCTCATTTAATTCTCATAAGTCTATGGAATAGGTACTGTTGACAACATTTATAGGAAACTAGGGCATAGAGAAATAAATTGCCCAAGATCATATATACACTATGGAAAATAGCCAGGATTCAAATCCACGTAGTCCTGTCTGGCTCCAGCGTCTATGTGCTCGTCTGCCTCTGATTTCATAAAGATGAAATAAGGTAGCATTTTAGTTGAGAATGTTGTGAACAGATATAGATGCAAGAAGAGATAGTTACAAGTCACAGTGTAATGAATTATTTTGCCAGTTAAGGGGTCACAGAATGATTTTCATATAAAAGTTTAGTTGTGGAGTTAAGAGTAAACATCTGCTTCCATTTTACCTTAGTGATGAAATCCCTGATTTGCAAAACAAAAGAGTGATAGTGTTTCTTTTCTGTTATTTGATAACATAATCAAATTGTTATTTTTATACTCATATAAAACAGAAATGAGCTTCCTTTCTACAGTTATCAGTATTATAAGAACGAAATGTAAGTAAGATCCCATTATTATGTTTGATAGTAGATGATCATATTACTGGTTTCATTGGTTTGTATCATGAAATTGGGAGACTTCTAAAGTATTTTAATTTCAACAACTATATTGTTTTTAAATTTTTAAAAATCTTCCCCCTATAGAAATCTGGTTAAGAAGTATTGTCCCAAACGGTCATCCAAAGATGAAGAGCCAAGGTAAATCATATACCAGTTAATTAATGCACATTAAAAATAAAAAAAACAAAAACTTGTTTTTATTATTTATTAAAAATGCTGTTATTATTTTAAAAGTTTGTTAGGGGCTGGGGTTGTTGCTCAGTGGTATAGTGCTTTTCTAGCATGCATGAGACACTGGGTTCATTCCCTAGCACCATATTTAAAAAACAAAAACAACCAACTAAATAAACAGCATAAAGGTATTGTGAACATCTACAATTAAAAATATTTTTTAATAAGATTTTGTTTTAATAAGAAACTCAGTGTTCATGAAAGGGGAAACTACTATTTCTCCTATATGGATAAATACTTTAGTGGACTTGATCAACAGTTTTCCACAATAGTTTAAGAAGATTTCCAGGTAAACTGAATTAGGGCTCCACTTGAATGATATAGTCTCCAGAAGAGAGAGGGTTTTTTAAAAAAAATTTTTATTTTCCCCCTACTTTATTTTGTAGCTGTCAGCTTTTAGATCCTTCCTTTTACTCTTATAGGTAGTAATACAATTTGGCTTGTTGGTTTAAAGGTATAAGGAAAGGGATGAGATTTTAAGGGTAATTTTTGAACCCTGAAAATTTTTTTAGCTTTTTGGCAAAAATGTGGCAACAAAAAGATTAGAACTTAACAACTTTGTGTCAAGTTGTCACTTATTAGGATTCTCAGATTTGCTGTTAACAGAGCCCTATCTGAGCAGTCATCTTTCATTAATAAGAGAATATATTCCTTCAAAGTAGATGTATGCTTTTTAATAGTGGTTCTCTTTGTTTCTCTCCTTCCCTCCACACACATTCTTACCCTTATTTTTGACCCTTCTACCCCTCTTTGATGCCAACCAAATGGCTCTTCACTTCCATTCAGGATGTGGGCAGGCATACAGGCAGCTGTCTCCAGAGCTGCTAGCAAAGTTGTTCTGTAGATCAGCCATCGAGATGCATTTGAGTGGTATGATTGGCAGGTTCTGTCCTCGAGAGCAAGTGCATCATCTCTGCAACAGGTTCAGCTGCCAAGCCTAGGAATCCAACCAAGTTCATTCCCAAGCTCAGGCCAGTCAGTTGACAACCTAAAGAGATTCCAGTATGCCAAAAGAGCCTGCAGGTAGTATTCTTATTATTTTTTGATCCCAAATATCCCTTTATTTATAAATTAAAGGCTACTTGAAGATATACAAAAATGGTACAACTTGAGCTTAATGCAGGATTCATTCCATATGGAGTTAATTTTAGAACTAGTAGCTTCAGTTTAGGTTGAATATGTTAAAATTTGTCAAGTGTTAGGCTCAATCTATACCTTGCAAAAAAACATTTATAGTGCAAGTAAAAATTTATTCACCACTTTTAATGTTTTTGCCAGGTTTACCTCGTGCATAGCCTTTTTTAATATCCTTAATGAGTTAAATGACTATGCAGGACAGCGAGAGGTAGTAGCAGAAGAAATGGCGCACCGAGTTTATGGTGAATTAATGAGATATGCTCACAATCTGAAAACTGAAAGAAAGATGGTAATTATTTTTATCCAATTATAATGTTTTATGAAATATTTTCACAGAAATGTTTTGTTTTTCAAAAAACCTGTTTTCAGCATAAACTGATTTTCTGTTAAATTTCTTGTAGCTAAAAATTATTGCAAGTTATTCTTGCTCATTTATGATCCTTTTGGAATTAAGACTAAGATTTAGCAAATGATAGTCCATGGGAAAAAATTAGCCTACCATCTATTTTTGTTTTCTAGTTTCCACAAGCTAAGAATGGTTTTTGTATCTTCAGATGGTTGATAAAGAATTAGAATAAATATTTTGTAGCATCTGAAAACTTCATCACATTTAAATTTCAGCATTCATAAAGCTTCATTGGAATAGACTAATTCATAGTCAATTCATATTGTCTGTGGCCACTTTTGTATACATTGACAGAGTTAAGTATTTGTAGAGGATACCATGTGGCTTGGAAACCTAAAATATTGTCTGACTTTTTATAGAAAACCTTTGTCCACTCCTATTGAAGACAATCATTATTTTTCTAGATATTATGTATATTTTAAAGGTTGCATTTAAGTATTGAAATAATATCCTATAAAGTACATTTTAGAGAGTTTTTCTTTACTCTCTTAAGTCTTGATAAAGTTATGTAATTAGTACCTTGTGGGGGAAATAAAGTTAAAAAGCCTTTTGGGCACAATGGAATTTATTTGGTATTTAAAAGTAATTATTTTTGTTTGTTTTCTTTGTTTTTTGGTGTGTTTATAATCTTTAGCATCTCCAAGAAGGACGAAAAGCTCAGCAATACCTTGACATGTGTTGGAAACAGATGGATAATGTGAGTTTCAGTGTTTTAATTGTTAAAATTTTGTAGACTAGATTACCCCTGACGTCTGTTAGAAGATTTTACATCTATTTGAGTTTAATATTTCTCAATGCATTACTCATAATTTGATGTTTATTTTGTTGAACAGTAGCCAATAAAGTATAAATGAGGATGTGAGATCATTTTGTCTTTTTTTTCCTAGTGTGATTCTATGTTTTATATAAACTCTAATCTTCATATCATTGTAAATGTTTAGGGAGATTTGCCTGGACTTTGTATATTTACTATAAAATATTAATAAAGGTAGAAGAAGTAGAGAAGTAGTGCTAGATCTTAGAAGACCGGTTGACTGAGACTGAGAGAACCAAGACTCTGATTCCACCTTTTTTTTTTTTTAGCACATTTTCTTCCCGATTGCCTTCAGCAATCTCTTGACTTATTTTTAACATATGAAAAAATGAAGAGAGTAAACTAAATTATATGAGTGTTTCTTTCAGTTAAGTGATTCTGTAAATGCTCTTAATATTGGGCTACTGATAAGTAAACATCATATTATGGGGGAAAGATACTTTAAGGGAAAAATTATGAAAGCATAATAATTTAAAAATTTTTCCAAGGTACTCACTAATGTGGTTTTTCTTAAGGTTTCTGATTTACAGTAATTTGAAAAACAAGATGTCTACATGAAACATTATAGCTGCCTTACAGTACAGTATTAAATGATGTTTTATAGCATATTTTATTTGATCCTTCAAGTTATCAAGCTGTTTAATCTTTACCAGCATATTTTTATGATGAATGCTATATTCTTTGAGAATTATGCCAAAGGAAGTTCATCATGTTAAGTTAATCTATTTTGTCTGTGGTTGTTAACAAAAGGACTTTAAGATCAAGATTTTAAAAATTCATGTGTATATTTGTGGTATCTTCTGTTTTTCTTACCTTTTCTGGTTCTTGGTTTGTTTTTGTAGTGCTATAGGTTGAATCCAGGGCCTCATGCTTATTAGCAGGCACTTTACTGTTGAGCTACAGTCATAGCCCCTTTCTTTTGCTTTTAAAAATGCACTTTCAAAGCTTACATTAATTTCTACCATGTAACTGTCACTGATTAAAAAAAAAAAATTCTATCAACAGTGCTGATTGAGAATTCTTAGATATATTAATAGTCTATTTTCATTTTTGTTTTGATTTTCTTCCTGATTGCCTTCAGCAAGACTTTTAGGGAGTGTTTTCATTGATTAAATTTTAAACTCCTTTCACTAGCATCCTTAGTGTAGTGCTACCTAATGAATGTGTGTGTATGTATAATAGACTCCTACACTCAATGGATGTTGATAATATTTGCTGACTTGCCTTTAAGACAAGGTTACTGAGGTCATAAATATGAAAGACGCATAAAAAGTATAGGAGAGATATCTTCAAGGCATTCTTTTAATTTGATTATAATTTTATTATTTTTAGGAATATACTATATTTTTTTTTTTAGGAATATACTATATAAAAGTGATTTTAACCCTCCTTGTGTTTATCAGACATCCGTTACATGTACAAGGTTCTGGATGAGCAAAAGTGGTTATGGCATGGTTCTTATTTTTGTGGAACCTTCAGTCCAGTAAAGGAAACGGAGAAATTATAATTTGTTTAATACATAGCACCAGTATAGTATGTTCTGTTTTCTATTTCTGGATCTTTCTGTTTAGTTAAGAAAATGAAATTGTAGAATTTCGAACCTATTTGATATAATCAAGAGACAAAAAGAACTGGGGAAAATAGGTTGAATTACTGACAATATTGAAAATTGAGGGGAAAAATTAAAAAGCAATTGTTAATCCTGGAAGAAACAAAATAGGCAGCATTGGAATATAAGAGAGGACAGAAGAGAGTAGCCTGTGAGAGTATCTTGAAGGAATAAGGTTAGAGATTAAGAAAATAAAGTGTCAGAGATGCCAAGTCCATCATTTAGGCGGCTTCTAATAAGAGAGAATACACGTTTATGGAGCAGTTCCAGAGTTGGTCAGTAGTTCATATTGTCACCAAGGCTGCATGTCCTCCCTGTCTGTCCACTTTGTCATCTTAACCACATGGGCTCTTCAGCCTTGTTCCTTTATGGTCAACAGTTGATTTAAGCAACCAAACACCATATTCTCTTTGAATGTGCACCCAGAGACATGAGAAAGGGAACATTTTTTTTTTTTTTCCCCCCAACTGCCCCTTTTTTGTCAGGGAAGTAAAACCTCTAGAAAAACCCCAGCACACTTCCTCTTGGGTGCCTTTGACAAGATTGATTTACATGTCCATGCCCTAGCAGTGGGGAGACTGGGATAGAAGGACAGCTATTTTTGACCTTTGTATTGGAATGTACTTTCTGTCAGGGTAAAGGAGTAGAAGTGACTGTTTTAAGTCTGTCACAAAATGTAATGAACAATCTTTTCTGGAGTACTGTCCTATATTATGATATACTACCTTTCAGGGAAGGTACTTTTAATACTATGGTTGTACTAGTAAATGTTTTGATGTTGTAAGAAATGTTATATATTTTTTCCACAGATAAGACACTTAATATATAAAAAAAAAACAAAAACCTTTTGTATATCAGTAACCTCAGTTTGCAACAAAATTAGTAGGCCATAGTTACTCAATATGGAAATCAGCTCTGAACTGAATTTCAGAGAATTAAATGTGGAAATTTAATCAGTTTTCATAGAGAAGTGACATTCTGTTTATTGTGCACAACCAGATGTTTTTATGTGCTTTGGATAAATTGTAGGTATATCATTTGGGGGTCTCATACTAATCAAAACACTAACTAAGGCCTACATTTAAAGAATTTTGTAAAAATTTTTGGAACACATTAATTTGATGTAAATTATAGGTTATGTCATGTTTTAAACTATGTCAAACTAAGCCAAGTCAGAAACCTTTTAGCTACAAATGCCTAGATCTAATAGTCATTTTTAAAAATTGTGTTTTAAGAAAGGGGAATCTCTGCCAGGTGTGGTGGCACACCCCTGTAAAGGCTGAGACAGAAGGGCCACAAGTTTGGGGTCAGACTCAGCAACTTAGTGAGACTCTGTCTCAAAAAAATAATGAAGGTTGGGAATATAGCTCAGTGGTAAGCACTCCTGGGTTCAACACTAGTACTGCAAAATAAAGGCAGGGAGGGGATCTCTAACTACTAGGAACATGGGGAACATAGCAGAGCAATGAGTTGAAACAGTGGCATTTGGAAACAGAGATGTTGGGGTAGAGTGGTTGATTGGACTTGGTATTTGCTAAGGGATTGGGTTTTAATACTTACACAGGCAAAATTAGGTTTTAGCTCTGTATATTATAGAGAGTTCAAACTGAAACACTTATTAAATTTGAACTTCTAAAGGACTTGTGAAAGGATTAGTGAAAGATGGTCTAAAAAGATCTCTGCCCACTAGTTAAGAAAAAACTTATCTCTGAAAATCAAAGGAGGGGAAGTATCCTGTGAGAAATTTAAACCCTTTGATCTTGTAGTCATGAGGTTTGGGATTCAAGTTTGCACTGTTCATAATGTTTTGGGATCCATAGACTCCAAAACAAAACATTTAAGTGGTTCTACAAAGTAGATTAGGTCAATACAAAATGGTGAGATTCCTTGCTTTCTTTTGAGTACCTCAGAATACAATTAAGCAAGGCATTTATTTTTCAGGCAAGAAATTGGAAGAGGCCTTCTCTGGGGAATCAACCAGCTAGAGGGGAAAAACTAAAACAAAAACTTACTGATATTGATATCAGGTTTTTCCTAAGGAAATTACCTGGCTATTTTACCGTAGAGGGAAAGACCATCTGTGTAGAACTTTCAGTTGGCTTTTTAAAAAGAAGCATATAGCCAAAAATCCCCAGGCATTTAAAGGAAATAGCCAAAGTGTACATCAGAGACCCAAACTCTGTAGGAAAAAGAACTTAGAAGAAACAGTGACTATGAAAGGAAGTGAAAATTAAAATACTTAAAACAGATAAGGAAGTCAGCCACGGTTATATGTGCCTGTAATTACAGTAACTCAGGAGGTTGAGGCAAGAGGATCCCAAGTTCCAGGTCAGCCTGGGCAACTTAGTGAGATCCTGTCTCAAACAATAAAAAGGGCTGGGGATGTAGCTCAGTGGCTGAACACCCCTTAGTTCAATCTCTGCTAACCCCTGCACCCCCATTGCATTCATGAAATAAAGACAAAAGTACTATTAAAAAAGGAATCATTAAAATTAAAAAAAATAATTTTATGATAGCAGAGATGTGCAAAACCCCCTAGGAAGAACTACAGGTAAGACTGAAGAAATATCTCTCAGAAAATAAAGCAGAATGGTAGAGGTTTAAAATGTAGAAGAAAATATAATACATTTAGAGGATTTATCTAGAAAAAAACAGAAAATGGGCAAAAATAAGTCAAGAAAATGTTCTCCAAATTGATAGACATGATTTTCTAAAAAATATTCTATTGTTTGTTTGTGTTGGGGATTGAACCCAGGGCCTTGTGAATGCAAGGGAAGCACTCTACCAACTGAGCCTATATCCCCAATCTGAGATACATGATTTTTAGGATGGAAAGGATTTCCTAGCTGCCCAGCACAATGGGTCGATGTCAAAACCTATCTTCACAAAATTTCAGAACAGAAGAAGAAAATCCCACTCATCAGACAAAAAAAAAAAAAAAAAAATTATTATTATTAATTAGGAACCAGAATGGGATTAGATAGTCACGCAGGAAACCAGAAAATAGTGGAGTAGTTCTTCTACATTTCTGAAAGAAAACAGTTTCTAAGAAAGAGCTTAGCCTTATTTTATCATTTAAAAGTAATGATAAAGGCATTTTTAGTCATGGAAACTCAAAAAATTATCTCTCATAAACATTTCCAGGAAACTTTTGCTGAATGTACTCTAGTAAATGAGGAAATGATTCTAGAAAGGAGAAAGGATGGAACTCTAGGTTAGGAGATCTGGATAAGAGAGAGGTGTATGAAATACCCAAGATATGGGGAGGGAAATCCCAAGGAAGCAACTATGTGTTAGGCCTAGCTGACAACCAGTTCAAGCAGTTTGGAAACCTTTGGGAGATAAAATAAGATAATAAAATGAATAGGAATCCTAATGTGTTAAAATTAATTGTTGAGACTTAATCAACTGGGAGAAGCATCAGGTTAAATTAAAGCTATATGCTTTGAAAACTAAGCAAATTGTATATATTTGTGTATTACATAGCTTAGTTGTGAATAGCTTTTACAAAGTTTTAGTAATTTTGAATTATATAAAAATTTTTTAGAAGATCTGGGTCTGGGATGATAGTATTGCTGGGATACCAACATAACACAAAGCCACTTTGGAGGGACACTTCTATTTCTCAAGTTATGTTAGTGTCCCACCATAAAAGCAAACACCAAAATGAACCAATAAAACAAAAAACAACAAACCAAAAAGGAATCTGTTGAACATGAGCTTACAATAAAAATATACAAAATACATGGTTTTTTAATTGATAGATGAGTTATATAATAAATACCAACTGAATCATGCTTATATTTTTTTTCTTCACAGTCTATAATGTCTGATATTTAAGGCTCACATGTTGGTTATAATAAAGGACAATTTTACTTTTAGTGTGCGGTTCTTTTCTACAATACACAGTGGCAACATTTTAAAGTTATTTCTTAAATGAGATAAATCTAATTTTCTTAGTGTTAATTTTGATTTTATTTATTTTTTAATAGAGTAAAAAGAAATTTGAAAGAGAATGTAGAGAGGCAGAGAAAGCACAACAGAGCTATGAAAGATTGGATAATGATACTAATGCAACCAAGGCAGATGTTGAAAAGGTAAGAAATAATACACTCTAGGCTTTAACATCAAAATATTACTTTTGTATAAAGAAGTCATACTGTTTGTGTCTGTGTTAGAAATTTCTCAAGAAAGATGCTAAATATAAACCTAAAGTATGTAAATATTATCATACATATTGGTCTGAGAAGGTAATAAGGTAATATGTTAATTTAGTAAAATGTCTTTGCTGCATTCAAATTGCAGAGGAAAGACATTGCTACTGGGTTTCAGTTTCTGTCCTATTCTTAAGCAGGATAGAAAGTCTGAGGTATATTGATGGAGTATGTAAAAAGGGTTGAGTAGTGTTCTTTGCCAACTACTCATGATAAAGAAAAAGAAGAAAAAACATGATAATACTGTCAGAAATACATAATAGTAGCTTTCCCAAGTAGATTCACTTTGGAAAACTGAACATCTTATTACTGATTTCTGGGCCAGATGTTTTATAGCATAACTTGTTGTTAGAATTAGCCCTGTAATTGCTGCTGCTAAGCTTTCCCTTCCCCGTTCTTTTTTTTTAGTTGTAGATGGACACAGTATCTTTATTGATTTATTTTTATGTGGTGCTGAGGATTGAACCCAGTACTTCACATGTGCGAGGCAAGTGCTCTTATCATTGAGCCACAATCCCAGCCCTCCCTTCCCCATTCTCTTTTTTATATTTATTTTTTAGTTGTAGTTGGACACAAAAACTTTATTTATTTTTATGTGGTGCTGAGGATCAAATCCAGGGCCTCGCACTTGTTAGGCGAGCACTTTACCGCTAAGCCACAATCCCAGCCTCATCCTTCCCCATTTTATATGCTTTTTATCTTAGTACATTTGACACAATGATAATACTGAAATATTAGTATTTTTGAAATATAAATGAATGCCATTACTTGATATTGTTGTGTATACTGAAGGACCACCTTTAATATATTTTCTCCTTTGAAGTTTCTGATTTCCTAAAGAAACAGAGTGAGAAAAAGGAAGAAGGAAAAGAGGAACAATTTATTTCTACCTTTCATTTTCTTTTCAACTAAAAAAACAAAAACAAAAACCCATAAATTAATATAAATTCCAGGTTACAATTGTCTTACTAGTATAACTCATGATGTTTCTATATTTTCCACCTTATTTTTAATAACTTATACCTCTAATAATAGTAATGGAAATGTACAGTCTCCGGGTAAGTCTGCTCTTGGGTTTTCTACTTTAGCATTTCCTTGTACTGGCTCCACTCATGTCTCTGTTTTAGGTTTCTGAGATATTATACAAAAATATCAAATCTATCTTTTTCATAAAAGCTTTTTAGATATTTATAGTAGATGAACAATCATTTCTTCAACTGTTCCACATATGAAGTTGTGTTGAGGTACCTTTTATTATGATTACTTTCCTTTGGATGCCTTTCAGTTTATCAATATCTCACATAAAGTAGTTTTCTGAAATTGGATGATCTGATCAATCCTGCATTTGACAACCTCCCTTGTCTGAGCATTAAATTTATGTTAATAAAATGCATATGGACTTGTGCAGCCATGTTGTTTGGATTGACTCCAATTGAGTTTATGGTTATCTGAGATCCATCCATCTTTTTACATGTGCAGATAAGAATGTGTTTTTCTTAGATACAGCTTATACTGTTAGTATTTTAAATTCATATGTACTTCTTACTAATCATTAGATTTGATCCTGCTATTACGGTTTTCATATTCTGATTTTGATCATCTATATTAATTTCCTTTCCAGAATTATGTAATGCACATAATTGATCAGTATGTTATCATTACTTGAAAATATGAGCCACAAAAATTGAAAAAGCACTATTTTTTTAATATTTATTTTTTAGTTATAGGTGGATCCAATATTTTTATTTTACTTTTATGTGGTGCTGAGGATCGAACCTAGTGCCTCACGCATGCTAGGTGAGCACTCTACCTCTGAGCCACAACTCTAGCTCTGAAAAAGCACTGTTTTTATGCATGGGAGACTTTTTGCCATTTGACATTAACTCCTTAAGAACTCTGTTGACCCATTATCAATATTGCTACAATTTTTATGTACTGGGCAAGTTTAAAGTTACTTGTTGTATGGACTTTCATTTAGCTTCTTCATTTTGTCTACAGTGATAATTTCAGTGATTAGTCAAACATCCTGAAATTTATATACAACATGTCTACTAGTTTGGCCTCTAATTTAGAATTTCAGTGTTTGCAGTTTCCTTTTTTATGCTCATTTATTTGCAGTTTCTTTAATTATTAAAAAATTAGGGGGCTGGGGCTGTAACTCAGTGGCAGAGCACTTGCTTAGCACGTGTAAGGCAGTGGGTTTGATCCTTAGCATCACATAAAAATAAAAACAAATAAAATAAAGGTATTGTTCATCTACAACGACAAAAAAAATTTTTTTAAAAAGTGGCGGCGGGGGGAGTCTATTTTTTTTAGCTTCTAGCCTTGTTCTCCTGTATACCTGCTGGAGCCTCAGTCCCAGATCTTAGGAATCATAGCTAGTGACTTAGAACTGGAGGAATTTCCCTGACAGAACTATGAGGTTGTGTGGGTAGGGAATTTGGAATCCTCTGTCTCACCATGGTTTGTGGTAAAAAGAGAAAGGGGAAGGAGCAAATGAATGTGTACTTATGGTTCCATGTTGGAATTAAAAAAAAAAAAATTTATAGAAACACTTTGAGCTATAGTTTTTAGATTCCATGATACTTATTTATTGGAATTTTTAAGTATATTTTGGATTAAGTGACTCATAAAGGGCTTATCTGAGATCTCAAGTTATTTCCATAGGTTAGTTTGTTTCTGAGTGAAGAAGGTCTAACTATACACAAATATTAGAAGGTCAGGGACTACCTCTGTAGAATCTGGAATGAGAATAGTGAGGTATGTTTACAGTGTGCTCTACAGTTTACAGAGCCCTCCCATGTAAAATGATTCACACCTTAGAAAACTGAAAAGAAAAAATTAAGCTCAATTCTTACTTTTTTAAAAATTTTTTATTGGTTGTTCAAAACATTACAAATCTCATGACATATCATCTTTCATACATTTGATTCAAGTGGGTTATGAACTCCCATTTTTACCCCGTATAGAGATTGCAGAATCACATCGGTTACACATCCACATTTTTACATAATGCCATATTAGTGACTATTGTATTCTGCTACCTTTCCTATCCCCTCCCATCTTCCCTCCCCTCCCCTCCCCTCCCCTCCCCTCCCCTCCCATCCCCTCCCATCTTCCCTCTCTACCCCATCTGCTGTTGTTCAATTCTCTCCCTTGTCCCCCCCCCCTTTCCCCTCACAACCTCTTATATGTAATTTTGTGTAACAGTGAGGGTCTCCTTCCATTTCCATACTATTTCCCTTCTCTCTCCCTTTCCCTCCCACCACTCGTCTCTGTTTAATGTTAATCTTTTCCTCATGCTCTTCTTCCCTGCTCTGTTCTTAGTTGCTCTCCTTATATCAAAGAAGACATTTGGCATTTGTTTTTTAAGGATCAGCTAGCTTCACTTAACATAATCTGCTCTAATGCCATCCATTTCCCTGCAAATTCCATGATTTTGTCATTTTTTAGTTCTGTGTAATACTCCATTTGTATAAATGCCACATTTTTTTTTATCCATTCATCTATTGAAGGGCATCTGGGTTGGTTCCACAGTCTAGCTATTGTGACAATTCTTACTTTTTTTCCCCCTGTTATTTTAGAACAGTTGAGAAATTTAGATAACCCCCCAATATGTTTAGAATTAACAATTCTTGTTTATATTCTAATATTCTCATTAATGTAGATAATATTAATTTGGCTTTTTACAAGAAATCAAGAACAGAATCATATCCTACATAAGCATTATTTAAAGAACCTTTGGTTTTGTAGAGATGAAAATCATTCAATAGTACATTATTCAGAAATCTCTTTTTGTATTTCTTTTATGTGTATTTGTCCTGTAGAAATTAATGCAGGGCTGCAGGGCCTCATACATTCTAGTCAAGTGCTTTACCTCTGAGTTACATCCCCAGCTTTTTTGCCTTTTTTTTTTGGGGGGGGGGGGTCTCTTTAAGTTTTTATTTTTGAGACGGGGTCCTGCTAAGTTGCCCAGACTGGGTTAAACTTGCAATTCTCCTGCCTCAGTGTCCTGAGTAGCTAGGATTACAGGTGTGAGACACTAGCCTGCCTTAAAAACAAAAACAAACCTACACACATTTTAATCATTATTTACTTCAGCTGTGATTTTTAGTTTCATATTTTAATTGGATATAAGTGTATTATAAAGAAATGATTGTTTTATTTTTAACTTTTTTAATAGTCTAAAATACTTTGAAGTTAACATGTTTTCTTGCTCTTCTGATTAAAAATATACTGGTTCAAGCTATAATGTTGTCATTTTATGTTTTCTATGTGGATTTTGTAAGAAGAGACTTCATTTGAACGGATTATTGCAAGGGAAGAGGACTATTACAATAGGAAGAGGGAGGATTTTGCAATTAGGAGACCACTCTGACTATAAAATCTGCAAGCATGTCCTTTAAATTATATCAATAATTTGAAAGAGATCACTTTGTTATTATCTTGACATCAAGTGTTGACTTCTCCACAGATATATGATCTGATTTTAGTATGATTTTTTCAGAAAAGTGAATTGTATGATTTCATTGTTGGTGGTAATTGATTGGGACCAATTTACCTTTAGGCCAAACAACAGTTGAACCTGCGTACACATATGGCTGATGAAAATAAAAATGAATATGCAGCACAGTTACAAAACTTTAATGGAGAACAACACAAGCATTTCTACGTAGTGATTCCTCAGATATACAAGGTAAATTTTAGCTATTTGAAGTTAATTGTTTCAGTTTGAAGAGTTAGACTTAAAATGTAAAACTTAAGGGTTTTTTGGACATATTTCAGGGTGTTGGGGATCAAATCCATGGTTTTATGGAGGCTAGGTAAGCCACTGAGCTACATCCCCAGCCCCAAAACTTAAGATTAATATGTTTGTAGATTTACTAGTCACCAAAAATGGTGATAAGAGATTTTTTTTTATGATTACATATTTGAAAAGTAAATTTTCCCTAACTTTTAAAGTATAAATTTTCCTGTACATTTCTTATTAGTGTTATAAATAGTCCACAAAACAATGACATTTTGAGATAAATTTTAATACTCTATTATTATATATTTTGACTTCACAGGAAGAATTTCTTTGAAGTATATTGTAATATGTTCACATAGAATTAGAATGTTGTAGCTTTTTGATACCACTCTAGAAACTTTGGCATTAGTACAGGTGATAGAAATTAATCTTCTAAAAATATATTCAAGTCTTATAAAATACTAGCCTGGTTTCTGCCTATTTGTCTCTCAGGCTCTGTTAGATCATAATTGTAATTCAGGCCTTGAGCTTGTTTATCAGTTCTGTCCATCATTACTTAATGATAACAGTTGCTACACAGGTAAAGACCCTAGACTTTTCATGAGGATTAAATTAGCCTTTTCTAGATGGAATAGAAATTAGAGAAAAGGGATTTAGTAAAACTGTCAAATGAGATAATCCCTAGGAGAGCAGAGCTTATATGGGAAGAGTGTCAGCCTAACTAGAAGTCAAAGTGGAATTTCACAGGAAACATAGTTAGAGTTGGGTATCAGATTCTGGTCATTTATTCCAAAGCACCAAGCCTACCAGTCATCACTCTGTGATGCTTTTATCCTCTTTATTTTTTGGAAAGAATTTAACTTGGATAAACTACGTTTTGTGTTTCGAGGTCTGACATCCTTTTGTTTAGATCTTGCTATGATGCAATCTTGCAACTTTGTGATGCCAGGAGCAATTCTTTTGTGAAAATGCTGGTCTTAAACTCCCAGGCTCTGTGAAGTAATTAAAGAGAGAAATAGTAGTATGGAGTTTGAGGACTTGAGCAGTGCAGCTGCTTATTAGAAAAGAGAAGGTCAGTGTTGTCAAATAAAACAGTATTAAAAAAAAAAACAACAAAAAACCTTTCAATTATTGGGCTTCATGTGTTTCAATATATTTCCTGTGGCATTTGATCATGTGACTTCTTATTTTTCCTCATGTATCCCCAATTCTTTGATAGTTATTCTGAACTATAGGCTGTGATACGGACTGAGTACCTGTTGGTATGCGTTCAACTGTTGGATGCCTAGTCTGACCAGATATTACTATAATATTCTGAACGAATTTTAAGGAGTTGTAAGTCTCAGACTTGTGTATGTTATAGGTTAGTTACTTTAAAAAAAAAAATTATTGCAAGAATTTTGTCTTTGAAGAACTTTCCATGGAAGCAAGGAAAAAAAAAACTCATCTGATTAAGGAGTTAAAGGAAGGAGAGATGGGACAGGAAATAGGTAGCAAGAAAAGGGTACCTTTAGAAGACTGGAAAACCACTGTAACCTGATTTTTTTGATGCACTAAAAGCCTTGATTTGTATGTTTGTTTATTGCTTCCTTCCCTCCCTTCCCCCACCCCTCCACTAAGTATTGCTGAACAGAACTTGTTAAAAGATATTAGGATAGAAATTTTTAATTATATTTTTTAGGGGGGTCACTAATTCTTCAAAATAAGAAATTCAGTTTTCTTTAAAAATTTATTTTTATTAGCAACTACAAGAAATGGATGAACGAAGGACTATTAAACTCAGTGAATGTTACAGAGGATTCGCAGATTCAGAACGCAAAGTTATTCCTATCATTTCAAAATGTTTGGAAGGAATGATTCTTGCAGCAAAATCAGTTGATGAAAGAAGAGTAAGTGCTATATAATTGTCTTTGAATAAATGTATTTGGCTTAAGTATGTAGTTTAATGAAATGGGTTGGGAAAGGAGTAAAGTAATTTGATAGGTATTTTGTTCTAAATTATATTCTATGGAAGAAAGTTATGCAATTTGTTAGGCTTCTTTGGATTCTAAGAATCATTCTAACTGCTAAAATTCTGACTTAAAAAATGTTTTTTTTTTTTCCCAAAACTCTTCCTTTCCCCACTAATTTTTTAGTACTGACCCAAGAATATAGCTGTGAACTGTATTACAGTTGTATTATACTGTTAGTCTACTGAAATTTTAGAAAAGAAAATGGTTAGATTTAGAGTTGCCAGAGTTGGCTTTAACACAAAGAGTTTATACTTAAGCTCAACCAAGAAACATGAGTAAGCTGGGTATGGTGGCATATGCCTATTATATCACCTACTCAGGAGGCTGAAGCAGTAGGATTGAAAGTTCAAGGCCAACCTCGGGAACTTAGTGAGACCCTATCTCAAAAATAAGAAGGACTTGGGGTATAGCTCAGTGGTAGAGCACTTGCCTAGCATGTATAAAGCCCTGGTACTTTGTAGTACAATTTCTTATACTACAAAAAGAAAAATGATCCATGAGAAAGAGGAAAGAGGGCATTGTGAGTAGAGGAAATGGGTTAATTTACTACCCTTGAGGAAATAAAATCTCATTGCATTGTATCTTGATTGTAGTGTAATTGAATCTAGTATCTGATCATTTCTTAGTAAAAGTTGATTAACCAAAAAGCATGATTAGCAGAAATTCAGAGTACAAGGAAAAAAGCAAGAGAAAAGAACTAGGTTTGGGGGATAATCAGATATGTACCACATATTTTATTGTTCACAGTAAGCCTATCAAACTTATCAGGTAGGCATAGTGAGAATCCTTCCTAGCAACTAATAGAATGCTTACATTTAATGAGGAGGATTTTTTTACTTCTTTAATTGGGAATTCCAGTATTTTCATATTACAGGATCCAAAGTTAGGTACTTTCTGTTCTTGCCCTCTGCTTATTTTTACCCTTTAGTGAATTGAGGGCAACATTAGTTACAAAAGTAGGAAATGACTTAAATGACTGGCAAAGTATGCTGCTAACAGAAACAGGAAGCAGAAGAACCAGGTATTCTCTTTGAAAATGAGAGTAAGACGTCAGTGAAACAGTCAAATAGAGATAAGTATGTCTAGAGGGTTATATGGTACTTACATGAATTTTCAAGTTTTAGGTGAACAGTATTAACTTTGTATTTTCATACTTGCTTTTTGCACTCAGTATTATGAGATCTTTCCCCATTACTCTGCTAATATCCCACAGAATGTATTTAACCTTTCCTCCATTAGATGAATGAGTCTTTTTTTTTTTTAACATTTTTTTTTTTAGTTGTCAGTGGACCTTTATTTTATTTATATGTGGTGCTGAGAATCGAACCCAGGGCCTCACACATGCTAGGCAAGCGCTCTACCACTTAGTCATAACCCCAACCCAGATGAATGAGTCTTTCTACTCACTTTTTTTTTATGGTTAGATGCTTTTTCCTCATTCTAAATTTCAACTTCTTGTTGACATCCCTTAAAGCAAAGGGTTTTTTTCCTTTGAAACTTCTTGTAATTTCTACTTGATAATAGCCTCTTTTCTGTGTTCCTTTGGTTTAGATAGTTTTAGCTAGCTCACTAGTCATCAGATGAATTTTGAGGGGGAAAGCTACTGAGTGAAAACATTTTATGACTTTTATAAATTGATAATTTATTTGCAAGTTAGTATATTTTGGATATATTTAGGATTTACTACCAGTTCACAGGAAGACTTTATTCATTTTAAGCTTTTGATGATTACTATAGGATTATTTTTTTAAACTTATTTGTTTCCTTGTACTGATTAAAGTTTTGAAAGTTAATGTATTATGAGCAAATGAAAAGGTTAAAAAAGTTTGTTTTTTTATGGATAGGATTCTCAAATGGTGGTAGACTCCTTCAAGTCTGGCTTTGAACCTCCAGGAGACTTTCCATTTGAAGATTACAGTCAGCATATTTATAGAACCATTTCTGATGGAACTATCAGTGCATCCAAACAGGAGAGTGGGAAAGTGGATGCCAAAACCACAGTAGGAAAGGCCAAGGGCAAATTGTGGCTCTTTGGAAAGAAGCCAAAGGTAAAAGTCATAAAATTCCTATATGCTAATCAGATCTTTTTAGTAGGTCAATTAAACCAATGTAGGTATTGAGTGGATACTAATTTACTGTTAATGGAGGGTAAATATTTTCAGTTGGAATGGTTCAGTTAACCTTTCAGTTACAGGAAATTGAAAAAATTATTTCTAGATTTTACATTTGACCACCACTTAATAATGAATAAGAATTGTTAATATCTCTGAAGTTAAATGCTTTTGAAATTTTATTTCTGTATAGTTTCCATCAGAATTTCTAAGGAAATATGACTCTAACTGAAAGATCACAAAAATCACAGTTCTCAATTGGAATGAATGATTAACCACAGTAATGTGTCAAATTAGAACTTGTAGATTGTACTAATTGTCTCTATCATCTGTGAGTTTTTAATGGGAAAAGCTCAGTGTTCTTGAATAATTACAGTTAAAAGAAAATCTCTAGTTAGCTAAGAGAATTTTACTCTTCGTGTTAAAGCCTAGCCTTTTACATGTTATTTATTTTAGGCAAGTAAACCTAGATTAGCAAATGGAATGGATAATTGCTTTGTCTTTCTTATTTATGTATTGATTCTAATAGTGTCATGTCAGTAAGGAGAATAGGTATATGCCTTTAGTATGATGTGCTGTATTTATTAAAGTATACTTGATTATTTTAATTTATTCCTTTGATCTTGGTATATAAGTGTAACTAAAATTTAACTCTATGCCTACAAATATATTTTAAAGCACAATTATAATTAACCCAGGCTTTATTCATGCTCTTAATAATATTGTCCAGTCAAGAAGTTAAGAGGTGAGAACATTTTTTTGGTCATATCAGAGTAGCTAGAAGAGCTTTAAAATGTAAGAAATATTGAAGTTTATTTAAAAAGAGTTGAAATAAGGAAGAAATACAAACAGTCTCAGAGGAAAGCTAGTGAATATAATAATTTTCTTTTTGCTTATTTGTGAAGATAATCAGGGATAGTTAATATTTTATATACATGGTATCTTTAGCTATAGATACTGCCTTTTGCCCTATACAGGTTAAGTATAAGCTGCATAGGAATAAATGGTGGCGCTAATATTCTATATTTCTAGAATATTATAGAAGTCAGCAGAGAATTTTATCTAGGTCTTATTATTTTAACATTATAATTTGTGTATTCTACTTTTAATTTGTCAGCTTATAGAAATGATCAAGTGAAATGGTATATTTTAAAAGTAAGTTTGACTTTTTAAAAATTATAATTTTGGGCAAAACTGAATTTACTTTCTTATAATATTTTTATAGAAAAATTATTCAAGGTATATTTTGTGAAAAGTATGTTGCCAAAAATAGAATTTTCATTTAGGAAAAAACTATGCACATTTGGCTTATTGATTCCTTTCTTTATTTCCATATTAGCCACAGTCCCCACCCTTAACCCCTACTAGTTTATTCACATCCAGTACTCCTAATGGGTCCCAGTTTCTCACATTCTCCATTGAGCCCGTGCATTATTGTATGAATGAAATAAAAACAGGGAAGCCCAGAATTCCTTCTTTCAGAAGCCTCAAAAGAGGGGTAAGTTTAATAATGGGTTAAAATGCATGATGGCCTATTGTGTGTGTAGTGTGGCTTTTAATACTCTCCACCCTCATTATAAGGCTCTCTCTCCTATAAAGACATAGTTTAAAAACACCACAGAATTAAGTATAGCTGCCCTCAAGTTAAAACAACTCCTCTTTATAACATTTGAAATGCTCAACCATAAAAGAATGGTGTTATAAAGAGGGTGCTGGGTACCATCATATTTTAGCTATTTTTTTTTTGTTTATGTGAAATTATATGTTCACCATTGTCTTGTAATGTATTTACATTTTTAAGACTTTCAGTAATTTGTCACTGGAGTTACTGATGTAATAATTTGTCACTAATTCTGATTTTACCTGCCAATTTTATAAAGTAGTATATTGTTGACAATAAAATGCCAAGCTTAATTTTAA
Organism: Marmota flaviventris; assembly: GCF_047511675.1. NCBI lineage: Eukaryota > Metazoa > Chordata > Mammalia > Rodentia > Sciuridae > Marmota > Marmota flaviventris. The sequence continues at coordinate 79,540,672 of NC_092507.1, forward strand.
TTGCCCTATTTAACTTTTAGAAACAAAACACAATTTCCAGTTACTTAATACAAAATAAAGATAGGCACATTAAATGTAAAGACTGATTAAAGATCAAATTAATATATTAGAAGGTAACTTTGTAAATTATAAACCCTATAAGAGTACTTAGGTATTATTGAGTAATATGTACATGGAATTTGTTTTACTGATCTAAAAAATAATTTTTTTATCAGAATTTTCCCTTTATTCTTTTTTTAAATTGGCCAGCCTTTTGACATTTACTTATTCCTAATGATATTCTGCAAATAAAAACTTATAAAATAGTAAAGTGCAGATACAGTATTAAATTGTTTCTTAGAAACAACTATCTATTACAGATAAATGTATTTCATTTTGTTAGTGAGGCTGGTTTTTTCTTTCCCTTCCTCCTTTCCTTCTTTCTCCCTGCTTCCTTTCTGCATTCTCCCACCTTCCCTCATTTTCCTCTCTCCCTGGCCTCACTTCCTGTCTCCCAGCTTCCTTTCTTTCTTAGCTCCCATCTTTCCTCCCAGGGCCTTGTACATGCTAATAAGCATTTGTTCTAACACTGACCTGTTCCTCCACCCCATTATTTTTCTTGTTTATATTTGATTTTTAGGCTGTGCTTTACATATTCATAGCCTATAATTTAGATCACTTATAAAATTTGTGTGGACATTCAAAAACATAGGTATGATAACCCACAGGTGAGAAATAATTCAGTGTCATTAGAAGTACAATCATTAACATTAATATATTAAAGTTGGATTCCTTCCTTTTTTCTTCTTTCTTTTCTTCCCTGTTTTTCTTCCTTTCTGTAGCCCTTTCTGACATCAAATTACATTTTGGTCACTTGTAGAACCAAATATATTATTTATTCAGGGCAAGATTCCATTATTATCTACAGTTTCCATTAAAATAACATAAGAAACCTCACTGATGTTAGTAATGGAGCAGAAATGTTCCAATGTGTTATTTCCTTTTTCTGACTTCCTTTTTCTTCTATTGACTTGAACTACTTTGCATCTACCTTACCTAATTCTATATGTGGACGATTAGGTAGGTAATTTATGACATTTTGAAAAGTGCACGTGGAAAAATTTGTATGATACTTATAGGCATGCAGGTTGTCACTTTCAAAAGTTGTTAATCCTTGTTTAAAAGACTTGAAGAGATCGTATTTGGAGTTTCTTTTGCCTGAATTATGAGGGTAGCATTGATTCCCATATTACTTCTCTGTGTCAGAGATATAAAGGATGAGTCCATGAAAGAAATTAGAAATGGGAGAGAAGCTTAAATATATGGCATCTTCATTCTTCCTGAACAGTTTGCAGGTAGATTTTTATAACTGCAGAACTTAAAACTATTTGCTTGATTTTTTTTGTTTTATATTTATATATTGCTTTAAGTAAAAATATTTATACATTGTCTTTATAGAGGCAAAAATCTCTTCTTGGTTTTAGTGTTATTTATCATACCAAAGAAGAAAGCAGTATGCAAAACAGAAAATATGACAAACCAACCAACTAGGGGATTGGAGAGTGGAGCAAGGAGGGAAGTATACTATAATTTGAGGTTGAGAAATTTCTTTGTTTTATTGGTATTTGTTAGTTTACCAGATATAATTTTGAAAATTAACCATAGAAATGTTTTTACACCACTTAAAAATTTTGTCAACGTAGAAAAACGCAAAAGGAAGAAACTAAAGCTTTAATAAGCCAGTTTCTGTGTTTTTACATGGATTGTTTCGTCTGTTAAGCTTACAGTAGGCCTTTTTAGGTTTCTTAAAGTTAGTGAGTTGTACCATTGAATTCATAAACTCTTGTTTTGAATTCTCTTGAATTTTGTTATCCTAAATAATTTTTCCTTTAAAAATAATTTTTTAAAATTTTTATTTATTCTTTTTCTCCTTCATCTGCCCTTCAGTACTGGGGTTTCTTTTTAAAAAAAGAAAACTAGTGTTTTTAGTTTCCAGTGTCAGTAAGGATGTAAGAAATATTGATTAATGTTGCTGAGTTTAACAGTGGTACCAGTGGATCTTTTCTGAGGGTGAAGATCTGTAATTGCCCTCTGTGACATCAAGTTCTAACCATTAATGGACATTTAGGAACTATACCAAAACTTGACTGCTTAATATACAAACTAATCATTTTTACCCTCTAACTACTTCACTTGAGCTTTATTTAGTACTCTTTTTTAAAAGTAATATTATCTAGCAATAATGAGTTGTTTTTATCTAAATTATTTATGACAATATAGACTTCCAGAACTATTTTTTAAGATTTAAAATATTCAGAGTGCAGTTCTCAAAAATTTGTTCAATTTAAATTTAAATAAAACTAATTATTTATTTAAATACCCCATTTCCTTTTTAGCTCTTTTGTATGTAGTAAGATATAATGGATATAAAAATTTCTGGTTTATAGGTATATAATGATTGTGTATGAGAATATAGTTTCTTTGCATTAAACATATTTTACTTTAAAAATATACAAAATATGTTTCTAATATTTTTACAAAGAATTGAAATTCTTATATCCTCATCTAAAGCCAGTGTATAAATTTATTTTCACTTGATAATAAAACCAGTTAAAAATGAACACATTAGATTTTTTTACCTATAATTATCTTAATGTTTTCTCTAAAAGATGTTCTTACAGAAATTAGAAAAACAACTTCATCACTTAGAAATTTAGCTGTTGAAAATTATTATAAAAGTAAAATACTAAAACAGTTTTGTTTCTTATCCTATATGTAATTTTGTTAATGACATTTAATGAAGACCACAAATTTTTCCTTAATTTAAATCTTTTTTCCTCCTCACCAGTAATTTTGCCATAGCAAAATAAATTGTGTTTTTTCTTTCTTAAAACTACTGACAGGGCTGGTGTTGTGGCTCAGTGGTAGAGTGCTCGCCTAGCACGTAGAAGGCCCTGGGTTCCATCCTCAGTACCATACACGATAAATAAAATAAAAGTATTGTGTCCAACTACAACTAAAAAATAAATATTTAAAAAAAAACCCAAAAAACTACTGACAGTCTAAAGAATGTTAAGCTAAATTCAGAAAGATAATGAATAGCAAACATCTTTTCTTATCTTCATAACCATTAATATGTGGCCAACTCATCAGAGATAAGGGGTAGATATTTTTGCCAGATATTTATTAAAATTAATTTGTTTTTTTTTTTTTTAATGTGAAATTTTAGCTGACATCTCACTCTCTTCTCTTAAAACATAGTTTTGCCCATTGCCTTGGCATACACCTGTAATCCCAGCCACTCAGGAGGATGACAAGTTTAAGGTCTGCTTGGGAAACTTAGCAAGACTCTGGCTCAAAATAAAATTTTTGAAAAGGACTGGGAATGTAGTTCAGTGACAGAATGCTTGTACACAATAGCATGAGTAAGATTCTGAATTCAATCCCCAGTTACACCAAAAAAAAAAAAAAAATTATTTAGAGAATAAGAAAAAATGAAAAGTTTAATAAGAGTTATTAGCTAAAATGTAATGAATGTGAAGATTAGTTTTGTAAAACTTGCTGCATATTGTGGATCACTTTGTATTTGTGTATGATGGATCCTACACCAGTTGCAAAATTCTTTTAACCCTCAGAATATGTTGGTGTGTGTGTGTGTGCTTGAGGGTGGTATTTACATAACATTTAAGAGTACTGTAGTGGGTCTCTTTTGATTGTTTCATATTTTAAAAAGAATAAGTGCTAAAATTGTAGTTATGTTTTTAGTGTTATTTTTTAAGCATATGGATTTCAGAATAAAACTGAAAAATAGAAACTATTTTCAAAGTGAAATTCAATCTATATATTTGTGTCTGTTAGGAAATATATATATAGTAAACTTCATTATGGGTAACTCATTTATTATTGTGGTGATAATGTGTTTTTAAAGTGTCTGTAAAAAAGCACCTTAAAACTAAAGTAAAAATGTCACCCTCACCAAACCATGATATTTTTAAATTTAAACAATCTTTTGAACTATAAAAACCCAGATATGGTGTTTTCTTTAATGCATTGGGCATTCTGCTTTTTAGTTATTTCACATAAGACTTCTTTTTAGATGGCTAATTTTAGATCTTTTATTTTCAGAGCTTAGTATTTTTAAGAATTAAGAGCTATATGAGTAAAATTCACTTAAGCAAAAATTCTCTCTAAAAGAAAATGCATGATTACTGATAGAATGATTACTATTTACTTTTGAGTTTTAGTTAAACTTAGAAAATATCTGCCCATTATCATCAGTGTATGTTTTTTTATTATTATTATTATTTTTATTTTTGCAAGTAATTTGCTTTTCCAAAATGTGCTTAAAATTTTTTTTTCTGGCATAATTGTTTGGATTGTGAAATGTACATGATTTATTTTAATATTATAAAGTATAGGTTATTGCATCTTCTGTATTATAGTTTCATGTGAATAATTTACCATTTCTTTCTGTTTTCCATTGAACTATTCAGTGGTCGGTGAAGATGGTAAGCCTCGTGTGCTGATATATATACTGTGCCAACATTAAGTAATCTCAAAACATTGTTTTGTTTAATTCAAAACAAGTGGTAAAGTACATCCCACATTATCACCTTGTGTTTTTTTTTTTTTTTTATAATTTAATCCATAGTCCAATATATCCCAGTACCTCTCAGTGTCATAGATTATAAAGTAATGTGGTTAACTGTCATGGACCATTAAGTTCTTAAATGTGATTGGGTGGAGTCCTTGTCATGTTATAGTGAAGAATAAAATTATACTACATATTATTTTAAGGGTTACATGGTAGAGGCTGAATGTGGAATATACTCCTGTAATCCCAGTGACTCAGGAGACTGAGGCAGGAGGATTGCAAGTTTGAGGCCAGCCTGAGCAGTTCAGTGAGGTCCTAAAGAACTTAGTGAGACCCTGTATCAAAATAAAAATTAGATGTAGCTCAGTGGTTAAGAACCCCTGGGTTCAATCTGCAATACCCGCCTGCCCCCCCCCCCCCCAAAAAAAAGAAGGGTTACATGGTAGAGCAAAAATCCATGGTATATGCAGAAGGAAAATTTAGCATAAATTATTTTTCCTAGCATTCTTAAGAAAGGTCATATAAAGTTTATTTGTAGTTTATCTTATACACTACACTGTTAGATTTCTCCAAAAAGAAAGAAATTGACCTACTAGTTTTATTATGAAGTCAATGCTCTGTTTTTCTGTACCACTGAAGGGAAACAGAAATATAAATAATCTAATGTGTATATATGTATGTGTGTGTGTGTGTGTGTGTGTGTGTGTGTGTGTGTGAATTTTCACCATTTCAGATGTTAATGGAGCTACATTATGAAGAACTAAATCAGAATTACTGGGAGTTTGTATATGAAACTGTACAAAATAACTTTTGGAAAATAGACTTTTTTTAAGACAGTTCAAATTTAACCTTTATAAATTCCCTTATAGTAAGAAAGGTTGTTAAATACCTCAGAGGGCTTCTTCACATCCATAAGAAATAGAGTTTATTCTCATATTCTATGTAAGAATGAGTCATAATGTTGAAATGAGATATTAGAAATTTGGGTGCCTAGGCTAGTCACAGTGGCACACACCTGTAATCTCAGCTACTCAGGAGGCTGAGACAGGATGATCGCAAATTTGAGACCAGATTGGGCAATTTAATAGAGATTCTGTGCTTCAAATAAAAAAGTAAAAATGGCTGGGGATGTAGTTCAGTAGTAGAGCACTATTGGGTTCAGCCTGCAGTAACCTAGTGTGTGTAAGGTGGGAGGAATGCAGGTGCTGTAGGTATCTAATGTTAATAAATTTGATCATGAGGTTGATTAGGAATAAGTGGAAATATGGTAGATTTTGCTTGTGGGAAATTATGAGTTTTTAATAATATCCCCTCCCCAAAAAAGGCCTACCGTAGAATTGTTTTTCTTTTGTATAATACTGTTTTCCCCATTATGTTAGGGAGAGAATTTTTATTTGTTTGTTTTTGTGGTGCTGGGATTTGAACCCAGGCAAGCACTTTACCACTGAGCATTATGTATTTCTTCATTAAGAAAAATTTCAAGGGGCTGGGGTTGTGGCTCAGAGGTGGAGCACTTGCCTACCATGCATGAGGTACTGGGTTCGATCCTCAGCATCACATAAAAATAAAATAAAGATATTGTGTCCACCTATAACTAAAAAATAAATATTAAAAAAGAAAGAAAATTCAAGGTTTTCAGAAATATTCTAAAAAATGTAAATTAGAAGTTTGTCTTTGGCACATATATAATAGTTTAAAACATGCACCGCAGATTAGAATAAATCTGACAATTTGTGTTGAAAATTAACTACTACATTTAAAAGAACTTTGTATAGGAAATTTTGTCATTCGTTTAATTAGGTCAGATTTGGTTGCTTGAAGATGTTACATCTGGTGACTGGTAGGTGAAAGCACAAAGGATACTTAGGATGCTCTACTTTTTGTAGGCAAGTTTGCTGAATATCCTTAGTAGGCAGGCCACTGGGGAATGATTCTGGGGATTTTGTTTTTTAATTAAATGTTACATTTGGTCATGATTCACCTTAAAAGTGAGTTTTTTTAAAAAAGTAACCAGGTCAGTTGCAGTGGCCTTGGGAGGCAGAGACAAGGAGGATCGTGAGTTCAAAGCCAGCCTCAGCAACAGTGAGGTGCTAAGCAACTCAGTGAGACCCTGTCTCCAAGTGAAATATAAAATAGGGCTGGGGATGTGTCTTAGTGGTCTAGTGCTCCTAAGTTCAATCCCTGGTACCCACTGAAAAAGGGCAGGGGGAAAAGCATGTGGTGGCACATGCCTGTAGCCCAGCAGCTTGACAGGCTGAAACGGGAGGATCACAAGTTCATAGCCAACCTCAGCAACCCTTAATAACTTAGTGGGACCATTTCAAAAATAAAAAATAAGGCCTGGGGATAAAGCTCAGTTGATAGAGTGCTTGCCTTACAAGCTCAAAGCTTTGGGTTCAATCTCCAGCACCACCAATAAATGAATGAATGAATAAATAAATAAATGATGATGATGATGATGATGATGATAAATAAAAATGCTGGGGGTGATAGCTTACGCCTGTAATCCCAGCCTCACAGGAGACTGAGGTAGGACGATTGCAAATTCAAGGCTAGTCTCTACAACCTAGTGTCTGTCTTAAAATTAAAAATAAATAAATAAAGATGGCTGAGGATGTGGCTCAGTAGTTAAGTGCCCCTAGGTTCAGTCCCTGGTACCAAAGGAAAAAAGAAAAGTAAGTGAAGCATTCTTGTGGATGGTAATATAAAGCTACTTGGCATATAAATGGCCTAAAGAACAAGAATGCATTTCTTGCTCATTTCAGCAAACACTTTAAAAAATTAGGCTATGTTCATATTCTTACGATAACCATTTTAAAAGAAAAATGGAGAATAATAGTTATCATTAATTTGGGAATTATGTAAACAGTTAATGTTTACATTAAATGGGTTTAATAATTGCTAGTATTTATTCTATTGTAATCTCTAATAATGTAGCTAAAGTAACAGTGGCTAAAATAACATTTATGAGGGAAAAGACATCATTTAGTACAAAGTGTACACTTAAATACCTGAAGTTTTTATTAAATCGCATAATTTCTTGACTAAGAAAACATCAAAAAAGGAGTTGGGATTGTTCAGTGGTAGAGCGCTTGCCTAGCAGGTGTGAGGCACTGGGTTCGATCCTCCGCACCACATATAAATAAATAAATAAAATAAAGGTATTGTGTTTATCTACAACTGAAAATATTTTTTTTAAAAATCAAAAAAATTTTAGACACCAAGAATCCTTCCTAAAGAACAATTAGATCCTTTCTTTAAATTGTATCTTTCTTCCAGATACAGCTGAAGTATGTTATTTGATTTTACATAAGGAAAATTCCAAGTATACTCCATATATGAATATAATTATTATTCATTGGATAGTTCTACCTTTTGCTTTTTAATGATCAGATATGTCTTGATTCTGAAGAATGGTTTAATGAATGTAATCAAAGACTGTAATGCAGTATTGAAGTATATTTCATTAATTAGTTGTTTTTATGAGGTAAGTTGCTTACTTAACTCAGTTTTATAAGTTATACATATTTTTAATTTGAACATTTGTAACATCCTAAATATGGCAATGGGTTTGATTTTAAAAAGTGGTGATGCGCAGTATTTGAAATAACTTGTACAGATAAGAAATGTTATGTGTTTCCATTTTGTTGTTGTTGCTGTAAGAAAATTCATATGTATTCATTTTAACTCTGCCAAGACTTGAAAATAATGTGATATTAGTAATTACCAATCATCTGTATTTGGTGATATTTTTACCTATTTTGTTTTATGTTTTTAAAAAATGACTAAAATGTGAGGCTTTTCAATATAATTGCTTTCATCAATACACACATCTATGTAGATTTGTTTATTTTTTAAAGGGGGCTATTTGAGACATTTGAAATTAAACTTAAAATTTGTATATATTCTTACTTCATAGTAAATTTTAAAAATAAATGTCCTGAAAATGTCTTTCATAATGATTTAGATCTTCTTTTCAGGGGCCAGCGCTAGAAGATTTCAGTCATCTGCCGCCAGAACAGAGACGTAAAAAACTGCAGCAGCGCATTGATGAACTTAACAGGGAACTACAGAAAGAATCAGACCAAAAGTAGTGTTTCTTTAAGTCCTCTCTATCATTATTTCTTTTAGAATCTACTTTGTATGATGTGTGTAAGGTTTCAAAATCATAACATCTTATGCTGGGGATTTAGCTCAGTGATACAGTGCTTGCCTAACATGTACAGGGCCTGGTTTTGATATCTAGCCACACATCGAAAAGAATAGAATTAGGCATCCTATTTGAAATGTCTTTTGAGAGAAATATATACTTCAAGCAAAAATTTTATGTTTGCTGGGTCATAGATAAAAATGAAGTGTTAGAGATTTTCTTTAATTATCTATTTTTATTAGGTGTTTATAAATATATATAACTTATTCCTTCCATAAATTTGTAAAATAGTTTGATTATTCATTTTCAAGAGTAGTTTGACCGACGCTAACTACCTCTTGTACTACCTCAGTTCAACAGCAACCAGAGACTATAATTACTTTGTTGGCTGTAAAACATGTTGGCAGCTGGGTGCAGTGGTGCACACTTGTAACACCAGTGGCTCTGGAGACTGAGGCAAGAGGATCGCAAGTTTAAAGTCAACCTCAGCAACTTGGAGAGGACCTGAGCAACTCAATGAGACTCTGTCTCTAAATGAAAATATTAAAAAGGGATGGAGATGTGGCTCCAATGCTTAAGTGCACTTGGGTTTAATCCCCGGTACCCTCCCCCAAAAATGTTGGTAGACTTACGCTTTAATTTTTTTATTTTACAAAATTTTCCTTTATTCAGTTTTGAAGAAGTGTACTGGGTTTAATCCCTGGTAATAAAACAAAACAAAACAAAATGTTGGTAGATATTGCTCAGTCATTTATAGCTTCATATTCATTCACTTGTACTTTTTTTTTTTTTTTTACAAAGTTTAATTTTTAAGAAGTGATCATAGAGTTTTTTTTTTTTTTTTTTAAATGATGAATAAAGGGTGATTACAATGAATTGGTGGCTTACCAAACATAAAATTGGGACTTAAACTAAAGCATGAGAGATTGAAAATTAAAGTTTTGATGTTGAAAATTGTGTATCAGGAGCCAGACATGATGGTGCATGCCTATAATCCCAACAACTTAGGAGGCAGAGGCAGGAGATTGCAAGTTCAAGGCTAGCCTAAGCAACTTAATGAGACTCTTGTCTCAAAAAGGGATAGAGATATAAAGTGCCCCTGGGTTTGATCCCCAGTTACCCCCACCCCCCAAAAAATTGTGTATCAGGTGTGATACACAAATGAAATTTTACAGTTACAGTCAATTTTTAGCAACTAATGGTCTATAAAGTCACCATGAGCACTAAATTATCGAATATTAAAACATTGCTCCTTAGGGAAAGGGAGATACAGTGTTAGGTGCCAGGTAACCCTGGTCCAACCTTTTCATTAATAGATAGATACATAATCTTGTTTTATATGTTTCTGTCTAAAGACACCTTATTTGATACATACTGTTGATTCATTAACTTTGAATCCTGCCAATGACAATGTAACTCATGCTTACCAAAACTTACATAAGACTTGATTTCTCCATTAGTAACATTACAGACTTCTTGTGCTGAGGAACACTAGACAACACTTCAACACTATATGTGGAAACCATTTTTAAATACTCATATTACCAACAAAAAGCACAAAAATGTGAAAAATATGGCACTACATAAATAGGAAGCAAAAAGACCACTTGTTCAAAATATGAGAGCAAAAACAAGAAGGTGAAGTATTTCCTTGCATGACCACAGCTGGTAATGTGAATGTACCTCCAGTGACGCAAATATTTCTCTGTCCTGTGCATGTCCATGAGTGACCAGGAACGCACTTTAAATATTAGTTTGGAAATTACAAATAAATTTTAGCAGGTAGGCAAATTTATAAAGGAAACTGAACAATGAACTTAACTATATTAGTATAAAAAATTTTAGAATGTTAAAAGTATTTACTTAAACAGTATATAAATAGTCTCTGGAAAATTATAATGTTAGGTCTAATATTTGGTGCTTACCATATATAATAGCCTGTATGAGGATTATAGAAGAAAATACAAAAATGGAGAAAACATAGTCCCTAATCCGAGGAGGTTCACACTCTAAGTGGGGAAAGGCAAGACTGACAACTTAATTTTTACCCATGCTGGATTGTGATAGCTGCTAATATGAGATGCAAACTTTTAAGGGAATTTAGAGGAAATAATGATGAAGTTTTACTGAGGTATTTAGGAAAGACTTTACTGGGGAGAGAGTTGGATAAGAGAGGGCTGTGGTCTAGGAAATAAATGTTTATGGAAGGATTATTATGTACCAGGTACTGAGCTAGGTGTTTTGTTTTGTTTTTTTTTTTTTTTTTGAGTTTTACATGCAACACATTATTGAATCCTTCAAAATAGCCCTCGGAAGTTGTTGTTCCTGCAGATGAAGAAACTGGATATTAAATAAATACATGTTTTATCTAAGATAACTAGTAAATAACATTGTAACACTAGCCAGCTTGTCTTCAGAGCATTGGAATTGGACCTTGATAGAATAGGATATTGTTACTTAAAGAAGAAAATGAGGAGGGAAAGAAGCATTCAGGGATGTGGGGCAAGGCAAGAATAAAAGCACAGAAATGTGTTCTTGCTGAGCCTTGGAATTCTTTCTAATCTAGGAAAACTGTTGCAAATTATGTAGCATGTAATATCAAAATGAGGGTAAAAAGATGTAAGATGACTTAAGAAAAGGCTTGAATACTTTCTTGTGGAGTGCTGTAGGTATTGGAGAATTATATTCTGACTTTTTTTTTTTCCCCTTCCCGGTGCTTGGGATTGAATCTAGGGCCTCATGCATGCTAGGCAAGTGCTCTAAGCAACTCTGTATTCTGAAGAAAGATAATGTAAAGTTATGCGAAGAATTGGAAGGGGATTGTAGATAGGGTCACTAGTTAGGGTACTTTATAACAGTCCCTGTAAGTGATGCCAAGGGCCTAGATTAAGACATGGCATGGAACAGAAAGGAGGAATAGATATGAATCATTTCAGAGCAAAGTATGTTGGACTTTGTTATACCTGATTGGATATTGGAGAACAGAAAAACAGAATAGATTTTAATGCCTTATAGCTCAGGATAGTACTATAGAATTAATTGAAACAGTAAGAAAAACGAATATGGGACAAAATGGCTTTATTTATGTTAATTTTTGAAATATGTGAAAAAATATTGGAAGGGTCCAATTGAGTTGGAAATATGAATCTAGAACTTAGGAGAGAAAGGACTGAAGATATACATTTGAGAATCTTCTGAAGATAGGTGGCATTAAAACAGTAAGAAATCATCCTCAAAAGTGTAGGATGAGATGAGAAGAAACCGCTGTCATTTTATGTAACAGACATTTAAAAGTTGAACAAAGAAGGAGAAGGAGGTAATAAGAGAGACTGTAAGAAAGCAAAAGTGAGGAGGAGGAAAAGAAAATGTAACCTCTAGGTCAAGAAGGAAAAAACATGCTAGTCAATAGTGTCAGATGTTAAGAGTCAAGGAGCTGTGATTGGGCATAACCTATTGTAGTGTGATTAGAGAAGATCAGTTAAGAGTAGTTGGCAAATGACTAACTGTAGAGGAAAAGGGGCAAATTAAAGATGGCATTCCTATTTCTAGCATAGATGGGTGGGAGGATGGTGATGATGTGTGAATTGAGATAAGGAACACTGGTTGAATAGAGTTGCTGGGTGGGAATACGAGTTTCATTTGGAACATGATGGATTTATAATTATTTGAGTATTTTACCAGCTATTTTTTAAAACTTGAATATGTATATTCAATATGTATATTGTATAACTATATAAATATACAAATAGGCATGTGTGTATGTCTATATACACACATACATAATTTCTTTAAGAAAAGAAATGAATTTAGTCTGTTTTGGTATTACAAGTGTTTTAAAAGATCATTTTCATAAATTATTAACTCTACATTATAAGCTTTATGCAGATTGTCTTTAATCAGGTAATATTTGATTAAACTTTTTAAAGAGATGTGACTCTACTTAAGATTAATTTGCACTTGAGTCTTCAAAGTCAAATGAAACTCATTTAAAAGCACTTGAAGTGAATATTTAATTCTATGATTTCCTTCTCTTTTTCAGAGATGCACTCAACAAAATGAAAGATGTATATGAAAAAAATCCACAAATGGGGGATCCAGGGAGTTTGCAGCCTAAATTAGCAGAGACTATGAATAATATTGACCGTCTAAGAATGGAAATCCATAAGAATGAGGTAAATTTGGTTTTCAGCAGTTGTCTGTTATTTTCATAAGCTTTATTATGGTAGATTGGTTTTTGCTAAAAATTAATGTTCCAGTACCTATATCTAATTTCAGAAATTATGATCTAAAAGTATCATGATGGTTTGTAATCTTTAGATTTATGCCTCATTTTAAAAATTTTAAACCTTTATATAAAACTAAGTATTTATGCTATTTTTTTAAATATTTATTTTTTAGGCATAGTTGGACACAATACCTTTATTTAATTTATTTATTTTTATGTGGTGCTAAGGATCGAACCCAAGGCCTCACATATGCTAGGTGGGCGCTATACCACTGAGCTATAGCCCCAGCCCCAATACTTACGCTATTATTTAAAATGATCTAGGGCTGGGGATGTGGCTCAAGCGGTAGCCCGCTCGCCTGGCATGCGTGCGGCCCGGGTTCGACCCTCAGCACCACATACAAACAAAGATGTTGTGTCCACCGAGAACTAAAAAATAAATATTTAAAATAAATAAAATGATCTATAAAGTTCATCACTGACCAAAGTGGACCAAAGATTTCTCATCTCCAAGAATCATATAATTGACCAGGTATAGTGGCTCATGCCTGTAATCTCTGTGGCAGGGGAGGCTGAGACAAGAGGATCAAGAGTCCAAAGCCAGCCTCAGCAACTTAGTGAGGCCCTAAGCACCTTAGTGAGACCCTGTCTCTAAATAAAATATAAAATGGGTTAAGAATGTGGCTCAGTGGTTAAGTGTCCTTGTGTTCAATCCCTGGCACCAAAAAAAAAAAAAAAAAAAAAAATCACATGATTATAAAACCTCAAAGCACATTTTAAATGCAGAGTATCATGAGTTTTTGAATATAATTTATTGATCTTGGTTATTATTATTATTTTTTTCCTAAGGCTTGGCTGTCTGAAGTTGAAGGCAAAACAGGTGGGAGAGGAGACAGACGACACAGCAGTGACATAAATCATCTTGTTACACAGGGACGAGAAAGGTCATTAATTTTGCATTTTTATTCATATTTTTTCTGTTTTCCAAACTTTCCTTACCCCTTTGTTCTAAACTTTATATAGTTATCTAATTCAATAAGTTTGGCATTTAATAACTTAATTCTCTTGAACCTAAGTAATTTTTTGATGCTTTAACATTAGTTGCAGGTGAAGTATTAAATGGTAGTCTATCATGCATCCATAAATCAGATCTAGAAACAAAGAAAACTCATGGAGCTATAATCTGGGCCATAGGAACCTTAGGCATGGGAAGATTTCCCTATGATTTAGGTGGAGCTGAGTAACTTTTTTTTAATGGAAGCCCATTGAGAAAAAGTAAAATTATGAAAGGTTTGGGAAACATTTCTTTCTTTCTTTTTTAAATTTTTTATTGTTGGTTGTTCAAAACATTACATTTCTTTCTTTCTCTAACTCAAAGTAAAATAGCTTTTTTTGAGTATAGGAAGTCACACTGAGCTACTTAACTTCCTTTGTCCTAATAACAGGCGTTTATTACATCTGGGATCTAGAGTATGCCAGGCATTGTGCTAAGGGCTTCATGTGCTTTTTGGTCAGTTATTCAGCTGGAGTTGGGTAACTTATGCTAAAGGAAAATTTGGTTAATAACTCAAGGTTTTGTGGAAAAAATGGGGGAGGTATGTATATTATTAGTTTAGATCTGCATTTCCAGCTTGGCATTTTGCCAGATTTTCTTGTTCACATCACTTGTAACATTTCTTCTTTGGTATAATACAGACACACAATTTTTTTTCATAATAAAACAATCCACAAATTAGTGTTCATATTAGAGAAAAATTTGAATATTTTGGTTTATTATTTAATCACAGTATAATTTGAACAAGTTCTTTTTTAAAAAAAATATTTATTTATTTTTTTTAGGTGTAGATGGACACAACATAATGCCTTTATTTGTATGTGGTGCTGAGGACCGAACCCGGGTCCCGCCCGTGCTAGGAGAGCGCTCTACTACGCTGAGCCACAATCCCAGCCCCAAGTTCATTTTTAATATTCCCCACATCTTAGTTTCCTGAAATATATAATTGAGGTTACAGTACCCATCCTATAGTGTTTTTAGTACTACAAGCAATAATATACATAAAGCATGTAGCAATAAAATACCTGGTAATAGTATGTGCTTCACAAATATTAGTTCCTTCTTCTCTCTCTCCCCACATCACTTCTTAAAACAATTCATGACTTTAGTATCTCAAGAAAGATCCTCAGGTTAGATACAGTGGTGTATACCTGCAATCCCAGCTATTCAGGAGGCTAAGGCAAGAGGATCAAAAGTTTAAGGCTAGCCTGGGCAACTTAAGGAGACCCTATATCAAAATAAAAATTAGAGAGAAAGAGAAAAAGCCACAGAAAACTTTTTTTGGGAGGGGGGAATTAGGTAAAACCACATTGGTCTTTCTGGCATGTGTTATATAAGAATGTGTCTTTCAGGCTTGTTGAAAGTGTTGCTAAATCCTAAAATTTTTCTATTCACTAACAATATTTTAATAAAAACTTTTAAACATTTTTTTCGTTGATATAAAATATTTTTAAGAAAAATAAAATGCCTTTGTATTACCTGCTTTTTCTAAGTTACTAATTTCCCCACTACCATGATTAATTGAAATTAACTTTGTCTTGTTTTAATTAGGAGTCTTTTGACTTGTAAGCAGAATGAATACTTTACTCATAATCCGCTTAGAGTAAAAATAGGCTTCACTGGATTATTTGAGGGAAAGCCCAGATGATATCCTCAGGTCTTGGTTTCTTCTTACTTCTCAGCTATCCCTTAAGCATTGGCTTCATTTTAGGCTCCATTTGATCATTTCCCCCAAAGCTCTAGGCAGTTTTCCTCCCTGTTCAAAGTGAAAAGGGAGTGAACTTCTCTTCTAGCAGTCCCAAGTAGAGTTCTCTATGTAAGGCTGTATAACCTGATTGAGTTATAGCACTATTGGTAAACTGTTTGCTCCCATCAAACAAGTACTGTGCTCATCTCCTTTCTGGATCCACAATAGAAATAATTTATGGGCTGGGTGGATTTCCAGAGAAACTTTAGGTATTTTTTCCCCCTTCAAAAGAGGGAGTGATGGATCTGGGATGATGAAAGACAAGTGTCTACTACCTTTTTCCATTTTATCTTTTTTTTTTTTTAATATTTATTTTTTAGTTGTAGTTGGACATGATACTTTTATTTTATTTGTTTTTATGTGGTGCTAAGGATTGAACCCAGTGCTAGGTGAGCACTCTATCACCGAGCCACAACCCAACCTCTCCATTTTATCTTTAGACCCAGTGATAGTGAGATGTACTTAGTGAATATTCCTATGTGCCTAGATCATTAGAATCTTTATTTATTTATTTTTAATATTTATTTTTTAGTTATCGGCGGACACTACATCTTTGTTTTGTATGTGGTGCTGAGGATCGAACCTGGGCCGCTCGCATGTCAGGCAAGCGCGCTACCACTTGAGCCACATCCCCAGCCCCCATTATAATCTTAAATGTTTTTTTTTTTTTAATTCAGGAAATTCATTTAAGAAAATAGGGCTTAAGAAACCATGTCATCTATATCTAATTTTCTGAACTGATCCTTAGATTGATAAACTTTTATAGATAACAGGTGAAGAGTTCTCATGTTTGTGATACTTGACAGAGATAATTTTATGATTTTTAGTCCTGAGGGAAGTTACACTGATGATGCAAACCAAGAAGTCCGTGGACCACCGCAACAGCATGGTCACCATGAGTTTGATGACGAATTTGAGGATGATGACCCCTTGCCTGCTATTGGACATTGCAAAGCTATCTACCCTTTTGATGGTATGATGTTCTTATTATATTTGATAAAAGTTACTTAAAAGTCTAAGTGCATTGTGACTTATTTTATTTAGTGTCCTTAGCTGAATAATACATTATCAGAAAATCATAACTCCAGTTCATTAATATGTATACTTGTTTAAATTGTTAATTTTTTCCACACTGGAGTTGAAAGAGAATTACCTATTATTAGCTCCTAATTTAGGTTATTATCTGTCAACTTTGGTTGATAACAGAATATCCCTCCAGAACTTACCAATCTTTAGGTATACTGAACATAGTTGAAGCAGCTTGGCATATAGCCCAAACTAGGAAGTAGATGGCTGATAGATGTCACTTCATGTTCCTTGTAGTTGATAAACATTGAGAGACAGGTGTAAAGCATAGTTAAATGCTGTCATCATATCCTGATTGCAGGCCACCTTTTCAGGTGAAAGCTGGAAAGAAAGTGGTAGCTTCTGACAATACCATCTCTTCTATGATAGTTGGAAATAAATTCTGTGAGGGGAGTAAGGCTTTTTGGCTTTCTACCACAGGTTTTTAGTTATCCTTCCTAATTATGGACCCTGAAAAATCCTTGAATTAACAGAAGAGCAGAGTAACACCTTCCTAAATAAGTTGTAAAATGATAGGTGATGTAAGGTCTTTCTTCACCCACTCATTGTGTTGATTTTGAAATTGAGTAAAGGGGTTGGGAATGTAGTTCAGTGTTCAAGTGGATGCCTATCATATTTGAGGACCTGGGTGTGATTCCCAGTATAACTAAAATATAATATAATAACATAATCTCTTTAGTTACTCCTCAATTCTGAGCAAATTATTATATTTGAGAGCTTTCTAATGCATTCTAAGAGTAGGGGAGGATTTTAGCATATGTTGAATGAGAATTCTACTTATGAATACTGTTATTGCTAAGCATATTGGGAATGGTTTAGGGTAGGGAAGAAAGGGAATCCTAAAATTGATGAGGTCTTGAAGTTTGTGCTTTGGGGTTATTCTGCTTCTACATCACCATAGTTAAATCTCTGTTTTTCTCTGTTCTCTTTAAACTATATCCTTTTTCTTTTCCCACCTTCTCACTGTTTTGTTACTACTTTCCTGAACCATGCCTCATGAATTTTTGATAGCAACACTACTCAAAAGCAGGAAAGAATTATTTCATTTGTTACATAGGGATAGTATTAGTCCAGCCTCATAGGTTTTTGTGTAGTACAAATGAGAATGTGTGTGAAAGTGTTGGATAAACTACAAAACATTATAGAAATATTGTTGCTAATGAGAATCAGTGAGCTCATGAGCAGGTATATTGAAATCTAGTAGGATTTCGTATGTTTTGTGTATTGTATTTATAATTTTTATTACAAATTATCACTGTGCTTAAATTATGCTTGTGCTATGAAAACTCTCATCTAGGTCATAATGAAGGTACTCTGGCAATGAAAGAAGGTGAAGTGCTATACATTATTGAGGAGGACAAAGGTGATGGATGGACAAGAGCCAGGAGACAGAACGGTGAAGAAGGCTACGTTCCGACATCATACATAGATGTAACTCTAGAGAAAAACAGTAAAGGTGCAGTAACTTATATCTAAACTAACCAGGCAGCTTTGTGCTATGTATGACATAAACGATATGACATAAATGAAAACACATTCAACAGGTCAGAAAAAATGAGAAAACCTAAAAGGGCATCCCAATTTATTGTTCACTGTGTGAGCTGAATGCAGGCTTAAGAGATGTGAATATCACCACAAAAAGCTGTTTTTGTGATGCCTTCCTGTTTGAGTAATGTTGGTGTGAAGCTTAATTGATGCCTTTGCTTTATGTCGTGCTTAAGTCTCTGTGAAGGATTTGTGTTTTTCTGCCTTATAAATATAGAATTTGGCTTATTGGGCAGGAATGCATAGGTTGATGCTCCTCCATCTGCTTTACTTCAGAAAACACAGTGATTGGTGAATTCACATAAGTAAAACTGCTCTGAAATGATATAGAAAACTGACTTACGAAAGAGTAGTTTGTTGTAGGTGTTTGAATTTGTAGCTTCAGTATTTAGGGAAAAAAGTAATAGTTAGAAAATTGGGTAAAATGATAACAATCATTTTAATTTTCCTCTCTATTCTTAATGTTGGTTTCCTAAAGGAAGAAAATAAGCACTTAGTGCATAATCTAAGTAGTGAGCTAATCAAGAAATCTATAAAATGTATGATCTGGTCTAGCTCTCTCTTCCTCTTTTTTTTTTTTTTTTTTTTGGGTGATACAAGGGATTTAACCCAGGGCCTCTTGCATGCTAGAGTGCATTCACAGTTCTTGCTTTGTTTTATTTTGAGACAGGGTCTCACCAGCTTGCCCAGGCTGGCCTTAAATTTGTGATCCTCCTGTTTCAACCCGCCAAGCAGCTAAGATTACAGGCATGTGCCACCGTGCCCTGCCTAGTCTAGCTCTTATCTGAATAAAACAGTTTTAAGATCTGAAAATATTTTCAGATTTACTGGTAATTTTCAATAATGCACAAAATTCCTTCCAAATTAATCTTATACTTGTGTTTTTCATCTTGAAAGTGGTTTGTGGGGAATATCACTTTAGTGATTATTTAGCATTTAGCAGGAAATAAATATTCTAAATCAGTGAAGATAGAGGAAATCTTGAATGGAGAATTAATGGCAATGTTTACTTGTAGAAGAGAGAAAACTTTTTTGACTGAGCTGAGGGAAGATATCTGTACTACCATTTATGGCCTCATTTTAGCTAGATCAGCAGTTACTAAAATAGATTTTTTTCCAATTAATTTCAATAAGCATTTGTTGGAAACACTGTACAATTAAGTATTGTGTGTGCTAGTCATGTGATCACACCCTGAATTAATTGTGTGGGTAAGCAAAGGGAGAAAGCAATGAGATGGGTCCTTGATTTTGCTCATATTTCACATTTTCCTGGTGTTTTCAGTGGCTGACTATAAAATGATTTTTAGAGACGTTTGGGGCAGACACTTTAAGCTGAACACCCCTTTTGGTCTTACCAAAGGTCTTCAGTAATTCTTCTTTTCTTTTTCCTCCTGGACTGCAGGTTCCTGAAGAGGGTTTCTGAGGAAATGGGCAAGATGTTGAAGGAGGTTACATGCAGCTGCTTTTGGGGGGAGGGTATTAGAGTTGTCAGGCACAAAGAGTGAGAGAAGCAAGTTGCATGAGTGCATGCAGACATGATTTTTTTTTTTTTTTTTACTAACTTCGTTAGCATTCCATACATTGTTTTAAAAATTTGTTATAATACCAATCCTTAAATTCCTAGTTCACAGTTATTAACATAGAAGAAAGAAAAAAGCCAATAATGGCTGACCCTTTTCCATTTATTTTACTGGCGTGTCCAAATCACAAAGAGTGCAGAGCTGTCATAAAAATTTGTCTTATATTTGATTGTCTCAATAAGACTGTCTCCACCCAGCTCTGTTTTAATTGCTTTTTAGACCCATTGTCTGTTAGAATTCTTGCCATGTGTCATTGTCTGCCTGTGCCATCTCCATGCTTGCTTAACATCCTGTTGCATGTCCAGAGTGATTAGACTTAGATTTTTCAGGCATGTCTTTATAATCCCTTGTTCATGTCAAAGCCTTTGTTTTGTTTTACATTTGTAGTGCAGATCATTTTGTCAAACATCTCCAGCACTAATGTTTCCATCTTAGTATTTGTGTAAGCTGCTACAACTTCCCCACTGCAAACATTCCAATTTTGGCATTATGAAGACGTGGTCTGTGAACCTGAAGTATTTATGATAAGAAAAAAGAAAACATCTCTGCTCTAGCCTACAGCCCAGTTGAAAGGACTCTTTGAAAAGTGATACATCTTCAGCACCTCAGTCTGGGAAGAATCTATAGTCAGCACTGAAGTCCTGGCATAATAAACACAGAAGATACCACCTCAAGACAAAGGACTGTTGTCAAAAGTCAGCTGCTTCCATTCAAATGCTGCCTTAAACTAGAGTGCCTAAATCTGTTGATTGCCAACACTACCACTACAGTATCCCACAAAGGGCTTTGTGTCAGCTCAGTGTGACCTCCTTTAACTCTGCAGCTCTGCTGCAGCTGCCGATGTAGCCTCGGTAGATAGCTTTTAGAGCTCTACCATGTACAATGGTGCATCTTCAAATTTATGCATCAAACTAAAGACATGTCTGAAGTCCATTTTACTTAGTGTTTTATGAGAAGTTTTATGAACCTCCCCAATCGTCTTTTAATTTGAGGTTATAATGATCTCATTTGGTTATTGCAATGATAGTCTGTTTGCAAGTGATACTTTTGTTTGAATCAGATAAAATTTAGTGAAACTTTGTAATGATCTATGTGCACTTTTACTTGTAAAACGGAAATTTCTGTATGTTTATACTTGTAAATATAATTGTCCTTAGTGTCCCTATTGCTCATGTTGTCATGCCTCGCATTTGTGATTCTGTTATTGACTTGTATCTGAACTAATTTCTTAGTGATGTTGTACTAGGGAGATGGGTGGGTGGGGAGTTATTTGTACCACTGAAGCTTCATTAATTTGGTTCTTTACTGTTTTGAGGGGAGAAATAACGTGAAATGGTTTGTGTATTATTGGATTTTAAGCAATATTTTAGAAGCTGTGTGACTGCTTTAATAAAATTTTCCCAGTGTTATTTGAATCATACTACCAGTTACACTAAAGCTGAATGACAATTGTGTGAAAGTTAATGCCTTCCTAAGATCAAGTACACCACTGTTACACAGCTGACATAGTGTATTACCTTTGAGGCTAGTAAACTATAAACTTTAGATATTGAATCTCGTTACAGGGTTATTTATATAATGTGACATTATTCAATACTGACGGACTACATGAAGTAGTTTTAAAATCTAGTGCTATTTTTATTTTAAAGGTTAGCAATGAGAAGGAAATGTGATCTGGCTGTGTTTGTCTTCTGTACAAAGCCTGCAGTGCTTATGTTTTTTTGGCTAACAGCCACAGAGGGCAAAGTTTAAGGCTTTCTTGTAAGGACTAACTGTTCTTTTGAAGCTACTGTTTGTTTTTCTAAAAGCAGAATTTGCTTCCGAAGGAGGCAGGTTCCTTCATGTGGAATAGTGCAACCTGTATATGGGTTATTACAATAGGAAAGACATTTGTACTTGCACAGTTTAAGTCATTATTAAATCATTCTTAAATTTTGAACATGTGAATTGTCCAAAAGAAATCTTTAAAATTTTCAGTAATTTTTACTCTTTGTGCACATGTTGATTTCTTAATGGTAAATTGTTTAAGATAGTGTTCTCTGTTGAGAATATTTTCATGGAATAAAACAATCTTTTCAAGGTCAGTTAAGTTGTATCTTTCTTTGGTATGTGAACCAACAAGATGTGATGATTTTGTTCTTCAGTGTGCTAAATTTCAAAAAATAAGTTCTTGAAGTTGGGCGACATTTTTGGAAAGCAGTTTCAGAAATTTTATTCTTATCTTAGTTTCAAGTTTTCTCCAAAGAAAGAATAAATACTACTACTTTAGAGTTATTAAATGCATGTAATAATTTATATTTGTTCAACAGTAGCCACATTGCACAGACTTTGCTTTTATACCATTGTATCCTCTCTCTCTATACCAGCTGTCCCTGGACTGCATAGCTTGATCTAGCCACCACACTTGAAGCTTTACTATGCTTTTTTTTTTTTTCTTACTATGCTATTTACTATGCTTCTGCTTGTTTTCAGTCAGGGAGAGTACCCATGCTTCCTGGCATTTCTGAACACGGAAGAGAATGTTTGCCATAATTAGTCACAAATTATCTGTAACTTTTAAAAATTTAATTTCAGAAGAGTCACCTAGTCATGTAAACTATGACTGCAAACTTTTGGTAACCCAAAAAGGAAAAACTCAGGGTAGATCTTGAACAGTGAGAGGTTATAATTGTTAAGATGAATATTTAGAGATCAAGGCCAAGCTTGGAAGTAAGGACATACAACAATGAAAGTAGCAGGAAAGTAGTGTCGTCAAATGTTGTAGTTTTAGGCAAATGAGTCTGGGGGAAAAAAGAAAAAAAGCAGCAATGGCTGCTCAAGACCATGAAAAAGGCTTCTACCTATCTGAAGTAAGTTTGAGAAAATAAATATTGCTTGCTAGGGAAAGATAAAAGCCTTATGATAAAATCAACAAAAGGAAAAGGAACCCAGACTTGTTAAAAAAGAATAGTCACTGTCAGCAGTTAGGAAACTATAGAACATAATTTTGGAGAACAATTCTGGGAAGTTTAACAACCTTAAAAATACTAGAAATAGGATCATTTAGAAGAAAATATAATGAGCAGTTAACCTAGGTTCCTAGGGATAAGTCATGTCAAATTAGCCTTATTCCTTTCTTTAGCTGCAAATGGGGGATTCTAAGGCATAATGTCTTGATTTCAGCACAGTTTCAATTTGTCAAGATTTCTCACTACTTGTAAGATGGTTATAGTACTATGTAGAGAGTTGGGGCTATGACAAGTTGATTTGGTAAACCCAGAATGTCAACACTAAGGAGAATTTCTTGTGGAAATTGTGTATAATAAACAAATCTGTCACCCAACTGTGCAAATGGAAAATTGCCATCTCCTCTTTCAAGAGTAACCATTATCTTGAATTTTGTGTGGTTTTTTTTCTTGGTAGTTTTGCTACATGGGGATTTATTTTTTTCCTTAGCCTGACTAGCTTTCCTTATATTTGAGCTCTGTAAGAATAATGTCTGTAAAGATTGTTGAGCAGGGCTGATATTCGGCCATTGCATCCTAATGTATTGTCATAGCAAATGCTAAATGTCAAAATACTTCATACTGGTTGGTAAAAGTAGTAATTTAGAAAAGTAGTGAAATGGAAATCATACATGATAAAAGCATTTCTGATGGGAGCACTGCAGATAAAGCTAAAATGGTTTACTATAGAAACTTATTCTGTGTGGTGAAGAGTGGCCCACCTTGTGCATTCAAGGTGTGAGAAGAGGAACTGTTTTCTATCTAGAGGAGAGTTCTGCAAATGACAGCACCATAATTGCTATGTCCTCCTTCTCTAGGCTGGTCTCTAGACGGCAGTATCACATTTGTCAGCCTTTCTCTTCCTTTCTTATTTGTATCCTTTTAATTTTCTTTTCCTGTCTAATTTTCTAGCTAAAAATCAAATGCTGTATTAAATAGAAGTGTTGAGAGTATACATCCTTGTCTTGTTCCTGATTTTAGAGGGAATGCTTTCAGTTTTTCCCCATTCACTATGATATTGGCTTTGGGTTTGTGGTATATGGTCTTTATGATGTTGAAGTAAGTTTATTCTGTCCATTTGGCATATTTTTATGAATGGGTGTTAAAAATTATTGAAGATTTTTTCTGCATCTATTGAAGACTTTATGATTTTTGTCCTTAATTCTATGTGGTAAATTACATTTATTGATTTGTGTATGTTGATTCATCCTTGCATCCTAGGAGGGAAACCAGCTTGGTCATGATATACAATCTTCTTAACCTGTTGGTGAATGTTTTACTAAGGATTTTCACAATTATGTTCATTGGGGATATTGGTTTGTAGTTTTCTTTCCTTGATGTGTTCTTGTCTGAAAGGTGATATTGGTTTCAAAAAAATGAATTTGGAAGTGTTCTACTCCTTTCTATTTCATGGAATAACTTGAAGAACATTGGCATTAGTTCTTTAAAGGTCTGGTAGAATTCAGCTGAGAATCCATCTGGTCCCAGACTTTTCTTCTTTGGAAGACTTTTTTTTTTAATGTGGTGCTGGGGATCGAACCCAGTGCCTCACACATGCTAGGCAAGCACTGTACCACTGAGCCACAACTCTGCTCCTAGAAGAGTTTTTATTACTGCTTCCATCTCATTGCTTAGTATTATTTGTTTGTTTAGGGTTTCCTATGTCCTTTTGATTCAACTTTGGCAGTTCATATGTGTCTAGAGATGTATCCATTTCTTCTAGATTTTCCAGTTTATTGGAATATAAGTTTTCCAAATAGTTCCTAATAATCTTCTGTAGTTCTCTGATGACTGGTGATTTCTCCTTTTTTATCTCTAATTTTATTAATTTGGGTCTTTTTCTTTTGGTGCATTTGGCTAAAGGTTTATCAATCATTTATCTTTTTAAAGAATCAACTCTTTATTGACCCTTTGTATTTTTTTTTTTTTTTAAGTACCTGGGATTGAACCCAGAGGCACTTTATCACTGAACCACATCCCCAGCCCTTTTATTTTGGGGGGACAGGGCTTACTAAGTTGAATAAGGCCTTGCTAAGTTGCTGAAGCTGGCCTCACATTGTGATCCTTTTGTAATCTCCGACCTTCCAACTGAGATTACAGGTGTGTGCCACTATGCCCAACTTCCCTCTCTATTTCATTGATTTTAACTCTGATCTTATATTCTTTGTTCTACTGATTTTGAATTGTTTTTCATTTTTTAGGGGCTTGAAATGCACTATTATATTGTTTGGTTGAAGTCTTTCTGGTTTTTTTAAATACAGGCACTCATAGCTGTAAACTATTTTCTTAGCACTACTTTCATAATGTCCCAGAGATTCTGATATTTCTAACTCTATTCTGCTGTGATTGTAAGAATTTTTAAATTTCCCCCCTGATTTCTTCTATCACCTGTTTATCATTCAAGAGTGTAATGTTCAATCTTCTGTTTTTAGTTTCTGTAGTTTTTCTTGGTGTTGATGTCTAATTTCATTGCATTGTGATCTGGTAAGATGCAAGGAATCTTTTTTTTTTTTTTTTGGTGGGGGAGGGTACTTTCTAGGAGTTGCTTTGTGACCTAAAATATGGTCTATTTTGGAAAAAGTTTCATGAGCAGCTGAGAAGAAAGTGAATTTGGCTGTTGTTGGATGAAATATTCTATAGATGTCCGTTAGATTTGATTTGATTTGATTTATACTATTGTTTAGGTCTGGGGAGCTTTGCTGAATTTATGTCTGGATGACTTACCAATTGGTCAGAGAGGTGTGTCAGAATCATCCAGTATTATTGTATTTGGGTCTGAGTCATTCATTTGAGTAATGTCTGTTTTAATGTAAATTAGGTGCACCAATGTTTGGGACATAGATATTAATGATCATTATATCTTCTTGTTGGATTGTTCCCTTTACCAGTATGAAGTGACTTTGTCTCTTCTGATGAATGTTGGCTTGAAGCCTGCATTGTTGGATATGAGAGTAGTCACTTGCTTATTTTGGAGCTTCCTTTGCATGGAAAATGGTTTTCCATGCCATTTTCCATGCAATATCATTTTCATTTTCAACCTTTGGCTGTATTTGCTTATAAGAAGAGCCTCTTTTAAACAGTATACAGTTGAGTCTTGTTTTTTGATCCATTCGGCCATTTGCATTCATTATTGTTATAGAGAAATGCTTATTAATTTCTGCCATTTTGATTTATTTCTAATGTATAATTTGGTTCTGTTTCTCATTTGCTCAGCTACTCTTTAAATGAGATCCATTTGTGAGCTCTGGAGGTTGCTTATTATTTGTACTGTGTGTAGTATTTCTTTAAGTGTTTTCTGTAGTGCAAGCCAAGTAGTTATGAATTCTTTTAGTTTCTGCTTTTCATGGAAGGTTTTATTTCTGCTTTTATTCTGAGGATGACTTTGCCAGATGTAGCAATCTTCGCTGACATTTATTTCCTTTCAGGGCTTAGAATGATGTCTTCTAAGAGTTCTGAAACATCAGAAGTAATTTTGATTGACTTAACTGTAAAAGTGGCCTGACATTTTTCTCTTGAGACTTCTACAATTCTCTTCTTCTGTATTTCATGTTAGGTATTTTAATTATAACGTATCATGGACAGATTCTTTTTGATCTTGTCTATTTGGGATTCTGAATGATGCTTCTTATATCTGGATGTCCATCTGATTCCCAAGGCTTGGACATTTTTCTTTTATTTCCCTGAAGAGATTATCCATGCCATTAGCCTGCATCTCAACAACCTTCAATTCCAGTAATACTTAGGTTGGTCTGAATATTGTCCCAGAGTTCTTGTATATTTTGATCATGGTTTGGTTTCTTTAATACTGTCTGAATATTCAGAGATGGCCACTTTGAGTCTGTTTTTTGCATAGTCTACTAGAGAGACTTTAAACTGAATTTTTATTTACTGTGCCTTTTACTTCCAAGATTTCTCTTCAATTCTCTTTCAGTATCTCTGTTTATTGAATTTCTCATTCATATCCTGTACTGACTTCCGTATTTCATTCAGTTATTTCTGTGTTTTTGGCAACCCATTACTTTTTGATAGCCATTCTTTTGCGTTATCTGATATTTCACCCACTTCAGTATCTTTGGAGTTAGTTATTGACAAATTATGAACCTTAGGAGGTATCATGTTGCCTTGTTTTTCACATTATATTCCTTTGTTGAGATTTCTGCATCTTTTGGGATGGATTTCTAATGTGTTGACTATTTTAGGGCACAGTCTTCTCTTGGTGAAGTATTCTGGGATATAAGGTTGTTGTGAATTGTTCAGTATATTTTCAAGTGGGCTTTGTAATATGGTTTCCCTGGCAGTTCTTTAGTAATGATTAGGTTACTTTGATACAGTATGTGTCAGCACTCGAGGATCCCTCAGTGATGATTTCTTGATTGGCTGGTATTGGGGAGACAATCTGGGTGTGGAATGAGACGCAAAAAATACAAGCTCCCAGTTTCAACGCACTAAGACCAGCTTTTCTCTCTTCCTTTCTCCACTTTTTCTGTGGCTGGGAGGTCCTGCCACTGCTCTGGGCATATAGTCAGCACCCAGAAGGTACTTTGTTCTTGGATGAGAGGAAAAGGTGGGATTGGAATTAGGGGCATGCTCCTTCTCATCAGGTAATATACAGTGCATTAGTAAACTAATGACTATGAATTCATAGGGGAAGTCATTGAAAGTTTCCTGTATGAAATCCTAGGGGCATCATTTACCTTATGACAGCCATAGCAAACATGATCATACTAACCATTTGTTTCAACAAATGATTGGAAAATTATTAGTGGTTCACAAATGATTTGGGCTACTTTTATCACTTTAAAATTTTATAATTAATAAAAAGCTATTTGTTGATTTATACATTTGTGTATTATATACATATTAATTTATTAACAGCCCACTTGTCAAATATTTTGAATTTTTGTTGTGTCTAGAGACTTGTTTCACTCAAAATTGTAAGATTGGCCATGTTTATGCATAGTTCATTTTATTATGTATAGTATTTCCATTATATGAATATACATTTATTCATCTTACTATTGATGAAGATTTGGACTACTTCCTGAATTTTGCTAGTATAAACAATGTTGCTTATGCACATTCACATATGTGTTTACTGATGTAGCAATTTCTTTAAAGTCTATGTATAGAAGTTGAAGTGCTAATGTATGGGGTATATTAATTTTCTGTTTTAAAAATAATGCCACATTTAGCTCCCAAGGTTATTGCAATTTTTTTTAATGCTCCTACAAGCTTTGTATAAGAGTTAACAGTACTTAAGAGTTATATTTTTAATTTTTTGTCAGTTGAAAGGATGTAAAATAATTCATTGTAGTTTGAATTTTTATTTCCCTGATTTTTAAAATTTTGTTACCAGGGATTGAACTCGGGGGCACTCTACCACTGAGCCACATCCCCAGCCCTATTTTGTATTTTATTTAGAGACAGGGTCTCACTGAGTTGTTTAGTGCCTTGCTGTTGCTGAGGATGGCTTTGAACTCACAATCCTCTTCCTCAAACTACTATTACAGGCATGCGCCATCACACCCGAGAAAAACTGGGGGTAAAATCTGGCTGTTTCCCAGGTTTTTGATGCTGAGCATCTTTACATGTTTACTGTTTTCTTTTGAAAAGCCTGTTTTTTTTTTTTCCCCCTTTGGTCATCCTCTCTTCATGGGAGTTCTTAATATTAGTAAGGATACTAACTGTATTAGATATTTATTACTGTGTAACATAGCTAGATGGTTTTTAGCTCAGAGTTTCTCACATGATTGCATTCATCTCAAGGCTTGGTGGGAATGAAGAATCCATTTGTAAGATTATTCTTATGATTGTTGGCAGACCTCAGTTCCTTGCTGGCTAGTGATGGAAGGCTTCAGAAGGCTTCAGTTCCTTACCATGTGGAACTTTCCATAGTGTGGCATCTTGTTTTTCCAAATGTGAGTGATCCAAAAGAATGAAAACTCAAGATAGAAGCTACAGTCTTTTTATAACTAATCTCAGGTGTAACATCGATACCTCTGCCCCCATGCTGTTGGTAACACTGACTGATCCTAGTACAGTGTGAGAAAGGACAACACAGGGTTTTATCAGGAGGCAGGGAATATTAAAGGCTTGTTTTGGAGGTTGTGTACTATATTAATTGTCACTTTTGTGTGTTGCTAATATCTTTTTTTACCCCCAGTTTTTCTCTGGTGTATTGGTAAATAGAAGCTCTTTGTTTTATTTATTTTTTTCTCCAGTGTTTTGTTTTTTGTGGGGGTATAGGGTACCAGGGATTTAGAGACAGAATCTCACTGAGTTACTTAGCACCTCCCCATTGCTGAGGCTGGCTTTGAATTGATCCTCCTGTCTCAGCCTTCTGAGCTGCTGAGATTACAGGTATGCGCCATTACACCCAGTCAAGAAGCTTTGTTTTACATATTGATTAATCCCTCATAGCTAATGCTTTTTCTAATTTAAGAAATTGTTGATTCAAAAAGATATTCTGCATTATAAAAGTGCTATGATTTTTCCTTCCACATGTAGGTTTATAATTTGTCTAGATTGTATTGTGGTTTTATGAGGTAAAGAATCATTTTTTTTTCCTCCTTTCATTTGTTTAAACAGTCATTTAAGAATTTCTTATTGTAGAAAATCATCCTTTTCTCCACCAATCAGCAGGATCACTTTGTCATCACATGTTTTTCTAATGACAGTTTCTTAATTTGAACTGTAGCTTAATAGTGAGTTTTTATATCTGGTAGAATATAAATATATATACACATATGTTTATATATAAATAACGTAGTAACACTCCCATCTGGGAACCACTATAAATCAATTTCAGTTTGGTTTTAATTTTTGTAAATTTTACTCCAGACCTGTATGAGGACAGACTTGTGGTTGTAATCTCTTACTGAAGACTATTATAATTATTTCTTTCTTGGAGTTATGGCCATACATGAAGACAAGCATGTTTGATTGTGCAATGTTTAATTTTAGGTGTCAGTTTGACTGCATTAAGGGATACCTAGAGAATTGATAAAGCACTATTTCTGAATGTATCTCTAAGGGTGTTTCTGAAAGAGGTTGCCATGGGACTTCTCAGTCCCAACAGTTGTGTAAGCAAATTCCTCTGTTTCATAGCTATGTTCATGTTAACTATCATTGGTTCTGTCTCTCTGGAGAACCCTTATTCCTGGTGACCTTCCTTTGTTGGTGGATGGATTTTTTTTTCCTCATCCCATTAATAGGAACTGTCAGGATTTCTGTTGACTTGGGGGCTTTTCACATTCAGCTTTCCCAAACAGTCTCCCATTTGTTGAACTGACATGCCTCTAGGTCTACCTAGGTTTTTAGGTTCTCTGACAGATTTACTGTACCTTTTCAGGGTGAGTCAGGGAGGGAAGGCATGTTCTTTGGGGATTTCTTTTTTATTCTGTCAAGCTCAACATTATAGTAGAAGGTATGTTTATTAACATTATCAGCATTTTGTTTTAGTTCGAGGGCTAATAGCATCTGAACCACCATATTGCCAAAAGAAATGTACTTAGTTTTTTCTTACCCCAGTAAATAAAAAAGTGTGATGGTATTTTTTAAAATGTGGGGAAGGGGGCTTTATGATTGTAGGCCACATTAAGGAAAATAGTACAAGGTTTGAAATTAATATTCCCACTGCATTAAACAGATTACAATGAGGGTCTCATGCTTGGTTCTAGATAGAGTATAATATCTGTAACCAACAAATCATGTTTTCAAAGGCTATTTAATATAGTAATTTTCACAGCTTGTGAAAAGATGGACAAAAGTTAGTATAGCCCCAGTATTATTTACAAGGAATAAAACAATGTTTGACAGTGGCAGAATGACAGAATATTTTAAAATATTGTGTTCTGAGTTTTTTACAATGGGAAAAAAAATGAGAGGATACTGACAAACTAGAAAATATCCCCTTTGGGAGTCAGAAAGCTAGGAAACTTGGGGCTGGGGATATAGCTCAGTTGGTAGAGTGCTTGCCTCACATACACAAAGCCCTGGGTTCAATCCCCAGTACCACAAAAAAAAAGAAAGCTAGGAAACTTGTACTTATTAGCTAGAGGAAATAGCAGTTCATATGTTACTTTAACAAATTCTTAGTTGATTCAAAGAAAAATATGACATTCTGAAAGTGTTACTCTTTTGCCTTTCACATATAGGTTTGCCAAAGTCCACTAGCAAGCACCAGAGCTCAAGTTTGAACCTCGGTCTTTTGGAGCCAGTACTTACTTCTTGTATCACTACTCTTCTGTCTCCTAAAACAGAAACCTTAAGTTTTTCATGCCATTTTTGTTAATTCTTATTCACTATTGGGATATAGTGGCTAGTCGGCAAAGTGCATTCTGAGGTCAGGAGATAGAATTCATCATATTATGATGAGTTGTTTAATATTGAAGAGACTATATACAACGATTTCACAAAAAAGATATATTTTCATTCATGACTATTTACATTTTTCACATTTAGTTGAAGAATATCATACAACTGATACCTCTGAAATGTTTCAGGCTTTTCTTTTAAACACTTCTATTTACACTTATGTGACATGGAATTCAAACTAAAATGGTCAAATGCTGTGGTAATAGAAATCAACCAGCCAACATAGCTAAGTCTTCTCTTAAATTTGTTGATCAATGTTAGCAATAGTTACCTTAATAATAAATTATCATTCATTTAAAAATCAGTAGTAATTTTAAACAACTCATAAATAAGTGTGCTCTGTGCAATTTATACATTTAATATCCTGTGGATACTAAAGATGTGTGTTTGAGATTTGCACATCATCAGATGAGAAGTTTGAAATAATACCCTAAAGGCTCTCTGGAGAGTTTTCAGAGCTCTGCCTGCTTTACATGAGGTGGTTCCAGTTTACGTGAGAGAGCTATTAAAATCTGGTTGAATTTCTCATATCTCTCTGTCTGATTGACTTCTGCACCTTTACTGCCCCACAGCAATCGCATTTGAAATTCAGTCTTCAAGATTTCAGTCATTTCTTCATCTGGTTGAAAATCTAATCAAAACAATAGAAATAAGTCACTTTAGTCTGCCTAAAAACAATGTTTTAAAAATAACCGAAAACTTTGCTTGTTTAAATAGTACCAAATGAACTTCATCTTCTCTCAGAACTTTAAAAAATGCTCCCAAAGAAAAATGTAGGCTGTACTCATCCACCATCTTCAGAGAATTAACAAGTAAACTCATTAAAACATGACAATGAAATCTATGTACAAGCCACTGTGGGCCATAGTGCTGGGAGGAGTGTTCAGGGTATCATATTTTTATTTGTAACAACTATGTAGATGTATAATTTACATATCTCATGATTCATCTATTTTGTGCAATTTGGTTTATGGTAGTAAATTCATAGTTTTAGAACACTTCCCTCACCCTAGAGAGCTCCCTACTACCTTTTTGGAGCCAATCCTTGTTCCCTCCCCAGGCCTCAGCCAACCATTGATTGACTTTCTGTTATTCTTTTGCCTCCTCTAGAAATGACATAAATGGAATTATACACTATGGACTTTTGTCAGGCTTCTTTCACTTAGCATGATGATGGAATTATTACATATGTTGTATATAATCAATCCATTCCTTCTTGTTGAATTGTGAACATATTAGATTTTGCTTATCTATTCACTAATTGATGGACACTTGAATTGTTTCCATTTTGGGGCTACTGTGAATAATGTCAACATTTATGTACAAGTCTGTGTGTGGGCATGTGTGGGTTTTTTTTTTTTTTTTTTTGTGGTGCTGGGAATTGAACCAAGGGCCTTGTGCATTCGAGGTGTGTTTTCATTTCTCTAGGAGTGGGAATACCGGGTTACATGGTGAGTGTATGTTCAAAGAAACTGTCATGCATGAATGGTTCTACCATTTTCTGTTCACATCAGCAACATAGGAAGTTTCTACTTTCTCCAACTTGGTTTTGCCATTCTGTTTAATTGTAGCCATTCTTGTGTGGTGGGGTAAATTTACATTTCCCTAATGATTTATGTACTGAAAATCTCATTTGTATATATTCTCTGACATATTGTTTATTTAAATTGAGTTCTTTCTATATTCTAGATTAATGGGGTCAATAGTCAATGTCTCACTGGGGGGCTGCTCTTCTGCCCAGGAGAATCTAAGCCACCCTAAAACTTAAAATCTCAAATAATTAGTGAATAACAAAACGCAAATATTCAGAAATATATTTACAAAAGGCAAAACCCCTGATAGGTCTAGTCCACATGGGTTCTAGAACTAAAGAAAAGATGGCTCCTGTGGTTTATTTCAGGGGGTACATCAAAGGCAGGGATAAGGGTTTAAGGGCGAAGTCTTGCTTGTGATGTCTTACAGTGATCAGGTTGATTGACATCCTGGCAGGTCACACCCATCTCAGATGCTGTGTGGGCCATGGCAGAGGAGGATAGAAATTCATATTGTCCCTGGGCAACTGACCAGAGAAAATGTCCACTGGTCATTCCCAGACACCAGATGTCTCTATCCACTAGGCTTCCATGCATGGTGACCCACATGCAACTCATGGACGGCTCATGACACTAAATATGTCATTTATCAGATATAAACATTTAGAAAGTAGTTTTCTCCTAGTCTGTGTCTTGTCTTTTCACTTAGTTGTGTGTTATGAAAAGCAAAAATTTAAAGTTTTGCTTTATCAGTGTTTCCTATTATGGTTCATGTTTTTTGTGTCCTAAGAAATCTTTGTCTAATTCAAAGACACAAAGAATTTCTTATAGGAGCTTTGTACTTCAGCCCTTAGGTTTTGGGTCCATGATCCATTTTGGACTAATGATTGCATATGGTATCAGGTAAGGATTGAGATAAATTTTTTTGGATGTGCAGGTTCAGTATTTCCAGTATCATTTATTTAGAGATCATACTTTGTCCAGTGAATTATCATGGCACCTTTGTCAAAAATCAACTGACAACCATTTGTGTGGGCTTATTTCTTGATTCTTTGTTATGTTCTAAGAGAAGAGGGAGAGAATTATTAGAAATATTAGATGTGCTCCCACTATCTAGACCATAGGATCTGGATGGTGGAAAGAGCATAGAAGCCCTTCCTGATGATACCAGGATACCTTAGATAACCAACTAATGACTTCTATTCATTGTTAGCAGGCTTTGAGCCTAGGCTGGATGCTGGTGAGCCAGTCTTTGCCTTTACTGAGTTCACATTCACTGCCAGCAATGGGAACTTGAGACAGGATCAACTGAAAAATTTTATCAGCTACCTTTAAAGTAACATACTATAGATCAGCTTCAAGCACACTTTTCTCAAAGCCCATCCAAATATATTGGCTGATATAACATGTAATATACTTATTGGCTAATTTCTGTTGAACTGTGTGCTTTTGTTGAGTCCTACATTGCCAAACTGAGGGTTTTTTTGCGGGGTGGGGAGAGAAACGGGTATGTGCTACTCATACCTACAGCAGATACAGTGCAAGCTGTTCAGTCCCAAATTATGGTTCTGAGACAACAACTTTCTTTTAGAGTGAAATTAATAGGCCTTTCCTGTCCCACACGATTCTTGATTTTGTGGATCAAACTCGGCCCTTGAAGAGTTTTAAAAAATCACATGCCTGTAATTCCAGTGACTTGGGAAGCTAAGGCAGGAAGATCTCACGTTTAAGGCCAGTGTGGGCAACTTATCAAGATAGTGTCTCAAAATAAGATAAAAAATCTGAAAGGGCTAGGGATGTAGTTCAGTGAAGAGTGCTTGCCTAGCATACGCGGAGCCCTAGGTTCAATCCCCAGTGCTACACAAATAAAAGGAAGAGATGTTAGCCATCTCATCTGATGACTGCCTTGGTAAAGCCTTTGTTCCTGCATGAGCTTTCTGTGTTTGGCTCCCAACCTTCCTTCACACAGAAACCAGGGTGATTCACTCAAAAACATAAATCTGACTACGACACCTCCCATGGGCCCACAGTCCCACCTGAAAATCTCTATCACTTCCCCTTCAGCATAGCTGGCTATGTTTACATTAGTCCAAAACCAAGTATGTGGGGTTCCCACTCTTCTCAGGCTCTCTCAAAACTCTGTCCCCCCTTGGGGCTGGGGATGTGGCTCAAGCGGTAGCGCGCTTGCCTGGCGTGCGTGCGGCCCGGGTTCTATCCTCAGCACCACATACAAACAAAGATGTTGTGTCCGCCGAAAACTAAAAAATAAATATTAAAAAAAAAAAAAAAAAAAAACTCTGTCCCCCCTCTGATTGGCATCTGTTTTCTGACTATGTTTTAACAATTCATGGAGGTATTTTTTTCTTCTCAAAGTTTTCCTAACATGCTTCCTCTGCCTGCATCTCTGACCAAATTACTTTTCCAAAATGCTTTCACAGTGCACTTACCACCATGCACTGAAATACCCGTTTAATGCCTCTGATCACTGAGGATACCCATTGAACCGGATTGTTGTGCATGTATCCTGTCTGTGATAAATGTTTATCAAGCCAACCAAGAAAGCTGCTTTTTACTGCCATAGTATTTATAAGAAATTCAGTTTATACAACACTCTGCCCAACACTCTCCAGTTTCAAGAGCAGTGTGACTGGGAAGGAATGTAGAAGAATGAAGTCTAGATAAAACTCCACCTCCTTCAATCCACTCACTAAAGGTACTTGTGGTGGGCCTCCTTTCTTGATGCTGTTTATATCACTGTCAGAACACAGAAGGAGAAATGGTACACTTGAGTCATTGGGAATTAAGAGGAAGTACTGATCAATCATACAGGAAATGGAATTCCCATGCCTTAATCTTTCCTCCTTGGTCTTTTTTCCTAATTGAGGGCATCTCTGTTCTTTCATTCCTTCATTGCAATTGCTACATAGAGTGACTTAACAAAAAAACAGCTCCTACCTGCCAGGATCCTCTCCGCATTCATCCGGTAGCTGTCCACAGTCTTGGCCATGAAGCGTGCTGTTGCCAAGTGATTTAGCATAATTTCACAGCTTTGGTCATTTTTCTCCCACATGTCAGTTCCTTCAAAAGTGACAGCCTGGCGCTCCATTAAAGTCACAAGGGGCATCAGCAGTGGGACTGACACATTGTTGGGGGGGACACACGTGGATTCTGAAGAATAAGGAATACAGTTTTCTACGTCATTTGTTGGAAGTTATCAGATTGAGGTGCCTGGTAGCCTGTGTCTGGTTATAGCAATGCAGATAAGCGAGGCTGTCACCTGGTAAGCGCCTTGAGCCAGCGACAGTCCTGTAGACAACAGAGGCCTCATGATATGCTCGACCATACATGGACATGAATGGTGCAACCACTGCTGCTGGCCCTGCCCTCCCCGCTCACCTCTGCCCTCGTGCAGGATCTTGCTGAAGGGCTTCAGCTGCTTCTCGTA
The DNA here is from genome assembly GCF_047511675.1 of Marmota flaviventris. NCBI lineage: Eukaryota > Metazoa > Chordata > Mammalia > Rodentia > Sciuridae > Marmota > Marmota flaviventris. Next base: position 79,576,969 of record NC_092507.1, read on the forward strand.
GAGGATGGCGGTTTGGGTGTACTGGTGCCTCAGGGCAGTCCATGTTTTTTCTAACCTTGTGATCTAGAAAAAAGAAAGTAGTTGTTTTGAAAAAGGCTCCTTTAAGAAAATTACCATTCTGCTTAAATTTTGCAATCGGTGGTAAATGCACCTGGTAAAACTATTAAAAGCAATTGAAAGGAAAGTGTGGAGAAAAAGTAACCTCTCACCACCCCCTATTCCAAGCTCTAGTGGGCCTTCCCTGAGAGCTCTCTCCAACTGCTTGATTTATGTGTGCCTGCATCTACACCTTTTAAAAAGAAATATCACACTATAGGCATTTTCCTTCCTTGGAAATCATTCCATATAAGTACATAAAGAACAAACAGCCTTATCTTGTCAAACTCCTATAGAATGTTCCACTGTATGGATAAACCAGAGTTCTGTTTCCTTCAGGTAAGTGTTAAACACATTTTGCTATTACTCCAAAGGTTTCACATGTGTGAAAATATCTGGATGATAAATTTTCAGAAGTGGAGCTGCTGGGCCAGAGGGCACGAGTATTAAATGTGGATAGGTATTACTACACATGTCTACCATGGAGTTGTACTGATGTAAGGGTGTGGGAATGAGAGGCAAAGCACTTTAAAGTTGTTTGTTCATAATGTCTGAGGCACACAGAAGACTGCTCAGACCGGGTGATGCCAATGCTCATTCCTCCTTATTTCTTTTGGCCAATGTAGTCAACATCAGCATATGCTACTGACTGAACTGTCCTAAGATAAATGATTCCCCACTCATACCACAAAACCAACAGATCTAAGTGTCTTCAGTTTTCTGCATAATAAGAAAGGGCACTAGTATTTAGGAATAAGAGCCAACACTATGTGAAGTATTTGAAGAATTTCAGTTAATCTTTGCAATGCCTGTGAGGCAGGTATTTTGACCTCATTTTACAGATCAGCAAAAGTCTAGATTAGGTAACTCGCCCTGGTTTCTCAACCGGTCATTGGCATAGCTGAGATTCATCTTAGTCTCACAGAGCGCCCCTATATTCCAAGAGGAAGGTCGACATTGTCACTGGTCTTCCTCTGCCATATTCCATGCTACCCTTTTCTTAAGGGCCCCTCCCAGATGTGGCAGAAGGGCAGATCAGGATGATGATGTGAATGTGACTCCTTGTGGATTTTCCCTGGTGGGCCACTTCCCACCCCCAGCAGTCCCCTGGCTCGCCCCAACCCCTAAATACTCTGGAAAACTGTGACCCTCACTGACACTACTGGAGGGGACAGAATACCTCCAAAATCATGGGGTAGTTTAGGATAAACTTCTAGCTGCTGAGTTTGATGTTATGGACAGCAACCGTGTGATCCCACAAAACATCCCCTTTACCATGCTCTCAGGAAGCTGTGGCTGGAGGGCAGAGCTTTTATACACACAGTGCAGCCTTTTGGCTCAGCTGTCAAATTACAGGTAGTTTTGGATAAGGGAAAATAAATGTGATACAAATTTAAATACCTGAACAAAAAATTATAACCCATTGTCATAGTAGAAATAAGAATGGAAATATGGCAGAATTTCTGTTACATATTTCAAATATGGATCCTAAAAAATTCCAGTGCACCTGAATTATTTAAAGCTCTTGAAATATTGTAATTGATTCCCCCAAAATTTCTGAAGAAGGTGTTAAGTTGTTCCGCTTCCTGCTTTTAAGGTGACTTTGCTTTATTTAAGGAAATTATGATCCTACCACACTGACTTGCAAGACATGTGACTAGCTGTTTCCCTCAGTGGCACTGATGGATTTTCAGTGAGCACCTGGCAGGATTTCAGAGACAATCTGACTATGAAACAGCCAAGCTAACAGACCAGTTACGGTGTTACTAGCTACAGATTTGGCTTGTAGGACCTTAATCTCAGAGTCCTACAAGCATCTAGGGCTTGAAAGAATAGAAAAGGGAAGGAGGCCTTCCTTTAAGAGGGCCTGTTTGCTTTCAAATACAGGTTTCCATGTTTGATACTCATCCCAAAAATCTCTGTCAAGGCAGATAAATTCAAATACCCAATTTTAGCGGTTCTGATTTATATAGCAAGTGAGCCAGAAATCTGAATTTTTAACAGGAGAGTCTGAGGACAATACTTTGAGACAAACCACTCCAGGAATTCTCTGATAGAGGCTCCTCAAAAGCCTTGGTTTCCCAGTCATTACCCCAAACTAGCCACAAACCTCCTGAGCCAGACGAGTGTTATACAACACACTTCAGCCAAATGTTTCTTCCAATGGTTCTCCAGGAACAAGGAGTGTTTGTGAGGATAACTCTTGTTATTGTACATCAAAGTGTGGACTGGCAATAATTATGCACTGTTTTATTTTTTTGATACTGGGGATTGGGTCCAGAGCCTCATGCATGCTAAGAAGTACTCTACCACTGGGTTACATCCCATGTCCACATCTTCAGTCCTTTTTAAAATATATTTATTTTGAGACAGGCTCTCATTAACTTGCTCAGGCTGGTCTCAAACTTGGATCTTCCTGCCCCAACCTCCCAAGTAGCTGGGATGACAGACATGCACCACTGTGCCTGGCTATCCACTGTTTTTATAAACAGCTGGAATACTTAGGACACTGCTCTTGGTTGTCTGCTAATCAAAACAGCTTTCACTAAGATTCAGTTTATCTTTTGAGACTGACTGAAATAGTCTGTGACTTGCCAAGCATAGGAATGCAGACCTCTTTCCAAAACATTAAATACACACATGCCTGAGAGGCCACACAAAGCAAGCGGAAATTCACCTGTGGCATTTCCAGGGCTTTCATGATGGCTGAGAAAGAATAGAGGTCTCCCATGGCATCTTTCAGTTCCACTGCCACCTGGATGATCCTGTTGAGAGTGGCTGCGCGGTCCTCCAAAGTGCCTGTGCAGCCCAGAATGTCCACTGCAATGCCGATGGCCATCGTGTTGTGTCTGAAGGGGAGATCAGTGGTCAGGCTCTGGTCAGGAATAGGACTAGAAGAAAACTACACCAAATTGGCCAGGAATAGGACTGACTTTGTGCCATTTGCTGTCATTGCTGGGATATGTGTTGGCAGGTCAGAGAACTGAACTCAACAGAGACCATACCCCAGCAGACAAGCTGTGCCACTGTCAAGGCCACAGAGGACAAGGAATGTTCATGAGGATAACTCTTATTATTGCACATCGAAGTTGTGTGCATGATGCAGTCAAAAATAAGATGCCAGCAAAGCACAGTGGCATATACCTGTAATCCCAGCGACATGAGAGGCTAAGGCAGGAGGACTGCAAGTTCGAGATCAGCCTCAGCAACTTAGCAAAACCCTGACTCAAAATAAGAAGGGCTGGGAATTTAGCTCAGTGATAGAGTACAATTGGTTCATTTCTTAGTATCACCAAACAAAGAAACCAACCAAGCAAGATGCCCCAACACAGGGTCAAGTTCAACCATGGACTGGGGGTCATGAAGACCTCCTGGGGCAACCGTGTGTGAGAGGTTGAAGGAGACACCATGTCCCCCTAAAACATGCATATACACTGGGAATGTTCCCCTCAGGGAAGCCTGGAGCCATCGTCACTGAGCACCAGGATAGGGGAACAGAAAGGTCAAAAAAATGAGATATGCTTGAAAATGACATGGGTATCAGAGCAAAGAAATGAGAGAGGAGCTAGGAATGGTGTTCTGTAGCCCTGTCAAGAGGCCACGAAGTGAATGGAGATGGGGACATAGACGGAATAGCTGAGAGGCAGGAATTTGCCTATTAAATCAAACCCCATCCAGGCACAGGGCCATAAAGGCTAAGGCAGGAGGATGGCAAATTCAAGGCCAGCCTCAACAACTTAATGGGACTCTGTATCAAAATAAAAAATGAAAAGGGGTGGGCATATAACTCACTGGTAAAGCATCCCTGAGAGTTCAACCAAAAAAAGAAAAAGAGGGAGAAAAAAATAAAAGATCAGACCCTCAAAAAATAAAAGTCTTATTTTCCTTTCTCCTCCTGAACTACTTGGGTCAAAACTCAGACTCTGAAGGAAGCAGAGTCGTCTTTACATAACAATGGGATGGATATGAATGGGGTCAGTGGGTGGCAAGGAGCACAGATTATGACCCCCCCCCCCCCTTTCTTTCTCTCTGAACCCAGGAGTTCATTGCATTGGGCCAGAATTGCCTCAAATTTTTTCCAGGCTGGAGGTCAAGCCCCACTTTATAGCTATGGTTACTAAAATACACATGCCTTTAGAACTCCCAGGCTGTGCTATCCTGAAAGTTCACAGCTAAAGGTGTTAACTCCATGCCCTGCTCTGTGTGTGCCTGGGTGTGTTGGTCTCTCTCTTGCCTTCCTTGAACAAAGGGCAGTAATGTCCAGCATCACTAAATAAGCAATGACCTCCTGCATCTCCAAGTGTTTATACATAAGTGTGCATGGTGCTAACTTGTGACATGACTTTACACTGGTACTGAACTGCTTGGCTCCTCAGTTTCTTCAGATGTAAAATGAGAGCAAGTGTTGGGAGAGAGAGGCTGCGTGGGTATAAGAATAACAAGCACCTAATGAATAGTCCTTGTTACCACCGTCATCTTTATTTGTATGTCTTCTCTCCCTGGGTGTCCTGTCTCTGTTTCTTTCCTTTTTCCCATCTATCTTCTTTTCCTAATTTCTTTTTCTTTTTCCAGGGCTTCACATAAGCTAGACAAATGCTCTACTACAGAAGTAATCCCCAGCCCTTTTTTATTTTGAGATAAGGTCTCACTAAGTTGCCCAGGCTGGCCTTGAACTTGAGATCCTCCTGCCTCAGCCTCCTCCAAGTCATTGGGTTTAGAGAGGCATGTGCCACTGCACTCAACTCAGGCTCTCCTTTAAGGCCTGGTGTTGCATCCCAGTGGTACCCTTCTTGGGTACCACTGGGCGGTGAATGACTCAGGATGGCAAGTCTGTAGCATCCGCATCAATAATCAGTGGCAGGAGGCAGTCAACCATTACATGAAGGACATTTCCAGTTCAGTGTGCCCATAATAAGCAAGATAGTAAATTAAAAAATAAACGTGGTTTTCTATTTGATTTTCAAAGGCGAGTAATATCATTTGACAGTTCAGGACCCCAATGACCTTGGCCTTTAGTGACACGCTGTAATTAATCAAACCTCTCCTGACCTCTGTAGAAAGATTCCATAAGTCAGTCTTGAACAGGAAACAAGCTAAGGAGCCAGGCCTTGGGCAAGAAGCAATTGGGGGAATAAAGAAATGCTACCAAGGACTGGGGCTGTAGCTCAGTGGCAGAGCGCTTGTCCAGCATGTGTGAGGCACTGGGTTTGATCCTCAGCACCACATAAAAATAAAGGCATTCTGTCCATCTACAAGTACCAAAAAAAAAAAAAAAGAAAGAAAGAAAGAAAAGAAAAGAAATGCTACCAAGAATGAAAGTGAGAAAACAGTCAAGGAGAACCCCGATCCTGGGCTGCTCTGCTGCTTGCATGTCCCCGCACACTTCAAATTACTCATAAAAGGAGGTTCAGATTCATTAAGCCTGGAACCTGGAGGAACTTTCAAGCTAAATGTTTCACATGAGAAATGGGGAAATGAGACAGTGACTGCTGAGCCCAACAACAACAGAGGGGGGAGCCAGGCATGAGCAGGAAGGCAGCTAGAATCTAGAAGCCTGATGTGGAAACGCAGGGCAGTTCAGAAGTCCTCAAAGCTAAAGCCATAGGTATGGCCTGGGCCCTTCCTCACCTCTGATCTCACAGTCCAGTATCCTGGGTGTTTTCTAGGTGTTCAGCAACAGCTCTGAGGCCAAAGCAACTGTTGCACTTGGGTTGCCTTACCAGCTTTTTTGTGTTGGTTACCTGGGATTGAACTCAGGGGCACTAGACCACTGGGCCACATCTCCAGCCCTATTTTGTATTTTATTTAGAGACAGGGTCTCACTGAGTTTGCTTGGCACCTCATTGTTGCTGAGGTTGGCTTTGAACTTGCCATCCTCCTGCCTCGGCCTCCGGAGTCACTGCTATTACAGGCGTGCAGCACTGCGCCTGGCAGTCTTACCAGCTTTACTAGCCACATTAGCTTGAAAGCAGCTCTACGGAGCCCCTGAAGCTTACCTGAAATGTAGGGTTAACTTTCTAGGGGCTGATGTCTGCTGGCTACATGTGGCAATCTGACTACAACTAGTAAACATTTTCATTGCTCAGCCACACAGCTGTGTTTCAGGTGCCTGACAGTCATATGTGGCTAGTGGCTATTTTAGTGGCCAGTGCAGATAAGAGCATTTCTGTCACCATAGAAAGTTGAACGGAACAGTGCTGTGACTCAGGACATCATGGAAAGCCGTGGACAGTCAGTCATGGCGCCTGGGGCACTGGTTGTAGAAACAGAAAACTTAAGATAACAAGATAGTCTTGCCTACATCAGCTTTCTAAAGCCCAGCTTTTGTGGTATTATGAAAATCTAATCTTGTGCTTTGTTTCTTAAAAATATCCCTGTCTTCTAAACATCCCATGTTCACACATGTGCATTTTAATGGGCACCCAAGGCTCTGGCTTTTCATAAGAGGACAGACACTCTGGAGGCCCAGGGACTGAGTACCAGCATCCCTTGACCTTTGACTCCCCTTTTGTCAACCCTTCAAAGTTGTTCAGAACCAATTCCCACCTAATTCCTCAAGGAACCTTAAACTCCAAAGAGACAAAGATGTGCAGGACCTGAGGGGGCTTGAGGTGGCAGGGAGAGGGAGATCTCTGCTGCTTGCAGCACCCCACCTGTGTTGCCTGTCAGCCAGTGGCCTCAGACAGGCTGTTCTCTTGACTCACCCTCTCTAGGAACAAGGCCAGGAAGGTCCTCTTTTTCCTGACCTGTGCTGCACTGTCTCATTGTGCATCTCCAGGCTTCTGAAAAGAGTCACCCGGGGCCAGGTGACATGACATGGCTGGACTGGTGGGGCTCCTCTCTCCCACTGAAACCGGCTGCTTTGACACCTGCAAGGAGTTGGAAGGTGGAAGACGCAGAGGCCAGCACTGCTCACCTTTCAATTATGTCCAGGCGAAGCTGGTGTCCGTGAGGCAAGGTAATGAGCTCCAGCCCTGAGCTCACACCCATGTTCCTCTTCATCTCTTCAGAGACTTCAAGTATCCTAGCAACCTGTCAGGAGCAAAGCTGAAATTCACTGGATCAGGAAGTGGGCTGGTCCCAGCGCATATTTAGCATGTGAAAAGAAATACACTAAACTGGGACAGTGGCGATGAACTTTACATTGTTGCATTTCTTCATAAGTAGCAGTGTCCAAAAATATGGTTCTTATGTATTTGCGCATTTTAATACACATACCAGAAATATAAAACTAATAAGTGGGGAGAAAGACTGGGGAAACACCCAAATTGGTCTGTAGAATCTGCAGATTTGGTACATATTCCTTCCCAGCCAGGGAACGGTTTAGTTCTCTGGGCTTTTGTCTGACACAGGCTGGATCCTGCTGCGACGTTCAGTTGCCAACAGCAGGACTGCGTATGTGCAGTCCACCATCCCCTGCAGTGGAGAAGCAGAATCCTGTCCAAGCTCCCCTCTGCTGTGGGCTTTGCGATTCATGTTCTCACTTAACTGCCGTGGCTGTCTGCTATTACCCTTAATTACATCTCTCCCGGGCGCAGTGAATGCACCGTGTGTCTGGAAGCTATTAAAAACATGTAGAGTGATTTGAAACCCCAAGTCTCAAACACACCCACACGTCCTCCTGAGAGGAGAGAGGTTTCCCTTAAACAAAGTCTTTGTCCGCATCAGCTCTCACCCATCTCGAGTCTAGTGTAATCAGTTGATCTGAATTAGGCATCAGTAGACCATCTGCAGTTACTACACACTGCAGTGAAATGTCACAGCTGAGTTGGTGTGTCTCCAACTGGGCTACGAGGCCTCGCAGCACACTGATGGACTGATAGTACAACATGCAGACCCAATGGGTCTAACCAAGCCTGGACACAGAGAGTGTGTCCCTCTCCTCTGTTTGGTGGACTTATCCTTGACCATAATTACCTAGGAACATGAGCAGTGCAGATGTCTTCATCATAAGCCAGAAAAACATCTGGAAGTTTAGCCAATATTATTAACTCTGACCCTTAACTTCTGTGGTTAAGCAAAGAAACTACTGTGAGCCCTGGGAGATGAGCCTGGAACAGCTCCCAGTGGGGAACCCAGACCAGGATGCAGAATCCACACTGCAGTCTCACCTCCACTCTCTGGGCCTCAGTTTTCCCTTGTCTAATCCAATTGCTAACTAAGTTCACTTTTCTCAAGGACTTTGCAAAGGATTCAAATGACCTTAAAACCAAAAGAGCTGAGCATGATGGTGCATGCCTATGATCCAGTGGCTTGGGAGGCTGAGGCAGTAGGATTGAGAGTTCAAAGCCAGCTTCAGCAATGGCAAGGCACTAAGCAACTCAGTGAGACCCTAAATAAAATACAAAATAGGGCTGGGGATGTGGCTCAGTGGTTAGGCACCTGAGTTCAATCCCTGGCACCAAAAACATCAACAACAAAACAAAACAAAACAGAAAACAAAACCCAAAAGCTATTTGGAAACATAAGTTATGAATCATTTGCCACGTGGAAGTGGGAAGAATTCTGGCCAGATCCTGGTAAAGAGATTTGCACCTTGGCCTTGGCAAGGCAACTCAAATGCAGGCCCTGCACACTTCCTCACGTGTTTAGACAGCAGTCCTATTAGAGGTTCCAAACCCTGTTACCTCTGTGGGGACACTCCCCTCCATGCACACTTTATATAATGAGACCTTAAAAGGCTCCTCCTCACTAATTCAGCTCTGTTCTGGAAGTATTAACAGGCATTCTGCGATCCCTCTTCTGAGAATGAGAAGCCTACAGTCTGTCATCTGGGTTCCAGGGGCCACACCTGCTCACTCTAGGCTAAGCTACAGTACAATAAAATTCTGTTTTGGGGGGTGAGAGGGCGATTCTGGGGATTGGACACAGAGGTGCCTTACCACTGAGCTTCCCCAGCCCTTCCTATGTTTTTTTTAAATATTTTTTTAGAAGTTGATGGGCCTTTATTTTGTTCATTTATTTATATGTGGCGCTGAGAATCTAACCCAGTACCTCACACATGCTAGGTAAGCACTCTACCACTGAGCCACAACCCCAGCTCCTCTTCCTATTTTTAAAGATAGTGTCTTGCCAGGTGTTGTGGTACATGCCTGTAATCCCAGTGACTCGGGAGGCTGAGACAGGAGGATTCCAAGTTCAATGCCAGTCTCAGCAACTTAGGTAGACCCTGCCTTCAAATAAAAAATAAAAAGAGTTGAGAATGTAGCTCAGTAGTAATGCATCCTTGGATTCAATTTTCAGTGCTTAAAAAAAAAAAAAATTCTCACCAAGTTGCTTCGTGCCTTGCTAAATTGCTGAGGCTGGCTTTGAACTTGTGATCTTCCTGCCTCAGCCTCCCGAGGAGGTGCCCAAAGCTGTGTGGCTCACAGATGCGGAGGAAGGAGGAGCACTTGCAGAGCGAGGACTGTGGGCTGGACCCAGCAGGGCAGGGTGGCATATGCATCCTAGACAGGTATTCCAGCCGCCCTCTGTCCTCCAAGTCTGGGCTCTCCCAGCTCTGTTAAATCTCTGGACTCTGCCTTTTCTTCCTCGTGCCACTGCCTTGGAGGCTGCTGCATGACCCAGGGCAGCCTTTATGGATGCCTGGCTTGGCCCTCTTCCCAGGTGCAATGAAATTGCCAGGCTTTGCTTGCTGGCTCTGCTGCCTCCAAGCAGCACAGAGGGCTCAGATCCATACCTATGCACTCATGAGTCTGTCTCCCTCACTCAGTGATAAAGTGCTTTAAAGGCAGAATCCAGAAGTAGAGACTTAGAAACACTGACCCCAGGGTCCTCCCTGTCCTAACCCATCCCTACCTTCTTTGACTCACAAATGAATCTTCTGTAAACCAACCTCTCTCTCCGTGGATTTTTTTTTTAATTTTAATATCTATTTATTTATTTATTTTATTTATTATAAGGTGGACACAATACCTTTATTTTATTTTTATGTGGTCCTGAGGATTGAACCCAGTGCCTTACGCATGCTAGGTGCACACTCTACCGCTGAGCTACAACCCCAGCCCCTCCCCATACCTTTTGACATCTGAGCTTCTGCACATGTGCCTTCCCACCAAGCACAAGATGCTTTCTACATTTGTCTGGCCAATTATTCAGACTTCTGAACTCAGAGCACCCTGACTTTCCCCGCTCTTGTTTAAGGAGGACCACAGCTTCTGTGCCTTCCTTCCCCTGCAGAGCATCTCCCACCTGGGTTGTGGTCCAAGTTCCCTATCACTGTCCTTCCCCACCCTTCCTCCATCAGACAGCAGTGCGGTCCCTCTAGGGCAGAGACCATGAGCCAGCCTGGCACACAATAGGCAGTCAATTAAGGCTGAATACAGAACACCAAGAAATACTCAATGCTCATAGTGGGCCAGGCAAGGTGTCCATGGCTTTACCTGTATTATTTCCATTAGTCTTCGCTGATTATCTGGGTCCCTGTGTTCCATCTGATAGTTGGGGAGAGAAAGAGCCCTGTAGCCACTGTGGCCAAGGGGAATTCAGACTCAGGCAGCTCACCCCTGAGGTCAAGCTCTTAACTACTGCTCAAAGATGAGCAGGTGGGGCACAGGATAAGGGGAGGCTTGCTGTTCCTGGTGGTAGTGGCTCAAGGCCCCTAGCCAGGCCCTTGGGGGTAGAAGCTGGACACTGCTGGGCAGGCAGGCTCCAGGGCTCTCAGGACCTCTGCTATCCTAATGGCCTTCTGATCATCTATCCCTGGGCTGTGTGCTTGGGTGGGAACTGGAACATGGGGCCCAGATGCTGCCTGGCGCCTGATTCTGACTCCTGGGTGGCCTCATCTGGCTGCTGCTACATTTGGTGTGGAGAAGAATTTTCCTCTTAAGAGATGCTGGTTGTGCCTGCTGGTTCCAGGAAGAGAAGAAGGAAACATTGGTGGACGGCAGGAAGGACTGGATGCAGCCCTGCCCTTGGGGCTGGGGGAGGCAGAGCCCAGGCTGGCTCCTCCACTGCCAGGGGTGCCCGAGAGCAGACAAGAAAGCGAGGCCCCAACAGGAGGGCATGAGGCCCCACAGAGCAAGAGAGAGGGTGGACTGCATGTTCTTCAACTGAGAACACTTGCGCTCTTATTTCATAGCTGTCAAAGGCAGTGGGGAGGTTCCAGTACTGCAAAAAGTGGGCAGGTACCTCTCCCCTTCCTCGATCACCATCAAGCCCTACCTGAGGCCACAGAAGGATTTATTCCACTTGGAACTGTTCAGTTTGCCCAGACCCATGTTTTCACAAGAGCTTCCTCTATGGAGAACCCAGGCAGGCTCAAGCCAGCCTAGAATCTCACTCCTGGCCTATTAGCACGTTCTGCTCTCATATCCAGGGCTCAGTGTGACTGGCTGACTTGAACAGGAGTCCTCCAATTCTTTTACCTCCGAACAGGTTTAGCTTGCTTTAAAGTGAGGTAAGAATTGAACACGGCAGATTATCTGATCACCTGTGAGCACTGTCCAAGGACCCCTAGCCAATCCAGCCCATCAAGACAACAAGCCCTTGTTTTTCCAGAGCAGAGTTTCCCTGCTTTCTTCTCAGGGCCCCTTATTAGAGGTGCTGCCTCACCCAGAAAGTTTCACCTCCCAGGCCTGGACAGTGAGGTATGCCACTTACCAAGTCACCCCTCAGACTCTGTTTTCAGGAAAGGATTTTTTTTTTTATTCCCAGGACCATCAGCAACTATCTAATAATGTTCCTTAAGGCTGTTGTGGGGAGCCCTTCATCAACGACCCAACATGCTGGGGAGTGGGGGGGGGGGGGGGGGCAAAGACTGGATTTCCAGCCAGGATTCCTGACTCAGGAAGAAAAATCCAATTCTTAAATAAGCCTTGACCTTTGAAGCTAATTGAGTTCCCTAAACTATGAATGAAAAGGGGCTTTAAATTTCACTGAGGCCTTGTCTGCTGCTCAGATGTGCAGGGATCAGCCACTTTATCCTGAGGAGGTGGCTGAGCCCTGCTCAGCCCGAGACACCTGTTGTCCAGAAATATCTCAGTGAATGATGAGGTTGCCTTGGGACCTCCTCTGAACAAAGGCCACCCACACCTGAAAGAACCACGTCTGATCAAAAATGATGATGAAAGACAGTCATCAGAGACTTTCAGCAACAGATTCCAGATTTGGAAAAGGATGTACAGGCCAGGGTCATCTGTGTGGTAAACAAAGGATATTTACAGAGCATATGGTAATGTGGCATTTTTTTTCATGCACCAAGTGTTGCCAATGGTGATCACCAGGAAACTAGAATTTGTGTGATTTTAATTTTATCTTAATCCATATAATTTGTTTAAAAAAATCAAGCAATTATTGTAAAAAAAATCCAGGTGGCTTTAAAAATGCTTATCCTAAAGACTATTTTAGTAACAGAATATATAATGTATGTAAGTATAATGTATAATGAAATAAAAATAGCCAAGACTCTACTACTCCAAAAACTAGCTTTTCATCTGTGGTTGTCTCTCCTTTGGCTTGGCTCTTGCCAGTTCTGATGGGGTTGAGTCCAGGGGAGAATTTTTAACTAAGCACCAGGTGGGAGGAGGAGATTGTGCTGAAGCAACTGTCACCAGTAGGGGTGGGTGCAGGGAGCGGACCCTGCCTTCCCTCTGTCCAAGGTGAAGTTTACAAGCTTTCTGGACAAAGGTTGTCTTGACCGTGGTTCCCACCCTGTAAATAAATCCCCACCCCTGTGTTATCTTCAGACTTCAGACATAAGCAAAGCACTTAACTGGCAAGGAGGAGAGAAGCAAGACAGACATTCTCACGAACCTTCAAAAGGCCAGAAGGAACCTAGTGCCCGAGCACTCACCTTGCAGTCCATGCTCAACAAGTGCTGGGCGATGACCTTGGGGTCGTTGTTAGTGAACAGTTCTTTTGCACGTTTCAACATTGCTGTTTCCAGGGGCTTGTTCTCTGGAGGAAGGAGCTTTGACACAAAGTCATTGGGCCTGAAGGAAGAGACAGTCTCCAGGAGAGGTATTACAAACTTGTCCTTGTCCTCCTGTCCATCACCCATCTGTGCTGCTGGCAGTTCCCAAGGTCTGGCCCCATCGTCCCCATCAAGGATCAAGTAGTTGGTTCCAGAGTTCCGGGGACCAGACACTCCATTCTGCTTGGCTGTTAGCAGTTCTACATGGCTGCCTTGGGCACGTAAGGGCAGCTTTGCTCCTCTGTCACAGCCTGCAGCAGAGGCTGGGTTCAGTTCACAGTAGTTGGCCTCCGAGTTGAGCCAGGCAGCTGGGGATGGGGGAGCTCTGAGGAAGGGCACCTTGCAGGGCTTGGGGGGCGGCTTGGGGCACAGCTGGCTGTCAGACCCCCGCAGTGCCTCCCCTGTTCTAGCATCTGAGGAGACCCTCCGAACCAATGCTGGGCTCAGGGTGGGTTCGCTGCCTGTCCTGAACACAGGTGAGTTCGGACAGGGGCTTTTGTCCATGCCTGGGGACTGGGGAGGCAGCTTACAGCCTGTGGAGGATAAAAGAAGGTCAAAGAACACTCGCTGTGTGGAGATCAGAGAATAAACAAAACTGGAGGGACATGGCAGCTCCCAGCCCTCACTTCATAACCCTGGGTTTCAATTTTCCCTCCCCAAAGTAAACGGTGTGGCTGCCCAAGCCCACTCCAGAGCAGTCTAGAACTCTGTGAGTGCTAGGCTGGCCCCACCCCACACTCCTGGGGCAATTCTAAATCCTAGGGACAGCCTGTGGACAGCTGGGCTGCTAGGTCATTTCTGGCCATAGACAGAGCAGGAAAACATGTTGAGCTTGGAGGACAGGGAACAGTGCTGTCTTGCCCTCAGAAAAGAAGTCTCCAGCCACATAGCATAAAGCATCCTGAGTCACTCTCAAAGCCAGGGCAGATCCCAGACAGCGTGAAAAGGAAAGCTAGAAACACCGTAAAGGGAGACAAAGACATTGACACAACCCACACAGAGTAGTTCACGAAAGGGCATTAGGAAAAATCACTTCATGGTCCCAAGGAAGGCCACTTATGTAAAGAAAACAACAAACAAACACCAAACAACCCCACAGCCTATTAATGTATTTGGTTACTAGGTTTCCCCATACTTTATCATTTCTCGGGTTCTGAAAGGAGAATGGAGAAGGGAGGTCCCTCTGGACAGCTGCTCCACCCGAAGCCCCAGGATCAACCCACCCACCTCTGCCCAGGGAGGGGACTGAGGGAGTAGGCTCATTCATCAGGAAGGCAGCCAGTCATGCCATGGGCTTGGAATCAGAAAACTTGGGTTCAAATGCTAGGTGACGCGGGACTGGTTACTTAACGTCTCTATGCCTTAGTTTCCTTAACTACAAAATGGGGATAATCGCACTCACCTTGAAGGCTTATTACAAGGCTTAAAGGTTCATAAGCAGCAGGCTCAGCGCTTTGCAACCAGATACAGTTCTGCAAAGCCTTTCCCCTCCAATCGGGAGCCTTGGGTCCTTTTTTAATCTAGGTGACTAGATAGAGCAAGACAACAGGGCGCCCCTTTTCTGGAAAATTCCCAAAGACGTACCGATTGGAAGGTGACTTTCCGACTGGTGGGCTTTGAGGGCTAAGGCCCTCCTGTCCTGCATGTCATCCAAGCAGGCTGGCTGGCTGCCGCTCTTCTCTTTATTCCTGAAGTCAAAGACAAGCGGGGCAGAAACATGTCATTAAGCTGTAAAACCTTTAGGCAACGTCATGGAAAGTTAAAAAAAAAAAAGGGGGGGGGGGGAGAAAATTGCTCAGAATGAGATTGCTATGCATACCCTGACAGTAAAGGAATGTCCACGAAGGAGGAATTACTGATGGGGCGATTACTCTACAACCCTGCCGTGTGCTCCATCCCACGCCCCCAGGACCAAGGCAGCTAAGTCCTAGGGTGCCTCCTCTCAGCCCTTCCATCCTGTTGAACCGAGCAGGGTAAAAGTTTCATGGTACTCCCGGGAAAATCTGATGAACTGGAATGTGTACTTTTAACAGAGCCTAAAATTACTTTCAGACCCCAGGGGAACGACTTGTTTAACCAGCATGCATTTTCCACAATGCTTCACCGTGTCAGCTGGAAGGAAGCTGTGGGGCACTTTCCATTTCAGAGCAAATCTCAGCATCCCCCAAGTCATCTGCAGGATTGCAGGGGAGGCTGTCACACCCATCCTCCTGGCTGCCTGGGGGGACCCCCAGAACACCTCATCCCGCTGAGCTGGAAAGGCAACTAGCCTGGTCGGCAGGCAGCAGCCAGAGGCGCAGCACACCCCCACACTGGCAAGAGGTGGAAGGTCTGTCCTTCCAGATCAGAGAGGGAATGTCCCTCATCGGCACCCAGCAGTGGAAACTGCTGCTACAGGAAAAAGCACCCCACCAGCCAACTTAGACAAACTTTAACTGGCCTGGCCATAAGCATAAGACATTCTTATGTTATGGAAATCATCAAGTTCTTTCCTACCTTTGATAGCACCAAAGAAACAAATTAAAAAAAAAAAAAAAAAAGCTCCCAGCAACAGAGTAAGTCCAGGAACCCCTCAGAGATAAGGCAAGGCAGAGGGTAAATTCCAATGGAAATGGCTTTGGAGAAACGACATGTAATCAGTGGCCACCCCTTGGTCAAACGCCAGGGCCAGAACAGCCTGCAGAAAGCAGGGCCACGGTAACCTGGTTGAGAGCACACCTTTGCCTGGGGCCGGCCGGCTGCCAGCCAACCAGCATGCCTGACGTCAGGGAGCGTGTCAGCAGGCCAGGGCTGACGTGGGGGAGCAGGGCAGGGCGATGGCCAGAGGGGCCATATCGGTGTTTGGCCCACCCTGCCCCCGCCTCCAGGCCTTTCCGGCCTCTGCCTGAGCGCCTGAGCGCAGTGGTGCAGGCTGTACATTCCAAAGGGCAATCAGAGTGGCTCTGGAGGCCTGCCTCGGCAACCTGGAGACTTTCTCAATCTTTCATTTCTTATCTTTCAAAGTTTTTTTTTTTTTTTAACCAGGATCACTGGGGGCAGACCAGGAGACTCCTTGAGCATACTTCCAGCTGAGTGTTGCCAAAAATTGGCTCCATCCACACTAACTCCTGGCTCCAAAGTCTGAGCAGCCAGCCCCCATTCCTAAAGGGATCAGAAGAAAAAGCACCCATTAATGTTTCCAGGGATCTTGAGTTCAGTCTTTCCCTGAAACGGAGGATTTCCATTTTTGTCTCCTTGTCTGCAACTACCCTGAGTTAGTTGGACTTTCTATTGCCTCCTAGATACTGATAGTTACTAGGATTCTTAGTACTTACCTAGTACTATGCGCCTATACTTTTCTAAGCACTTTGCTTAGCTTAAGCTTCATCTTTCTGGATAAACAAAGGGAAGCCCAGAGAGGTGAAAGCATTTGCCTGGGGTTGCACAGCTGGTCAGCATGGAGCCAAGCATAGGAGCCATGGAGTCGTAGCCAGATGCTGACTAACATGTACCGGAGCCTCCAGGCAGCACACAGCTGTAATTTGTGTTACTCAGAGTTCTAAATTTTTGCAATATAGAAATTACAGTTCATGACATGTCCTCTTGGTCCAGACAGAAAACCAGTGAGTGGAATTAAACATGTTGGTTATGCACGTCAGCTGAGAAGCCAGGAGCTGGGTCAGGCTGCATGACAGGAGGGAGGGGCCGGGTGGTCTAGGTCCCAGCCTCTTCTCTCTTTCTCTCCTACACTGTTAGGTAAAATGCACATGGACTCCTGACTCCACAAGACAGGTCCTGTACAAATCAGCTTGGTGAGCCCTGCCCCGGGGGTGGGGGGGTGGTGGTGGGGTGGTGGGGGGGTGGGGGGGGTGGGGGGTGCTGGGGTTTGAACCTGAGGTGCTCTACCACCCAGTTATATCCACAGCCCTTTTTAAAATTTTTATTTTGAGGGGGTGGAGTTGTGGCTCAGCGGTAAAGTGTTCACCTAGCATATGTGAGGCCCTGGGTTCGATCCTCATAACACATAAAAATAAATAAATAAAATAAAGGTATTGTGTCCAACTACAACCAAAAAATAAATATTTAAAAAAAAAATTTGAGATAGGGTCTTACTAAAATGCTGAGGCTGGCCTGGAACTAGCGATCCTCCTGCCTCAGCCTCCCAAATTGCTGGAAATACAGGTGTGTGCTGCTGTGCCTGGTGCCACTTGTTTTTGATACAACTCAGTTGGGAACTAACTGTGCACTGCCTTATGGGCATTCTCACCAACATCCTTTACTGCTTCTCTATTCTCATTGGCTGAACTAAGCCCAGGTACCCCAACCAGGCCTGGAGGCCCTGGCACCCCCAGAGGAAGCCCTGACCCACCTGAGGAGGTTCCCCCTGGGCAAGCTCTGCTCCCGGGCCTGGACGCCACCCATGGTGAGGCTCAGCCTCTTGGCCACGTCCTGCCTTCCCTCGGTGAGGCTGCCCTCCCGGGTCCGGCCTGGGGACGTGCCATAGCGCTCCTCCAGACACCGAAGAGGCACCGTCCTGTTGATGGGCTGGAAGATGATGGCACCGCTCTGCTGGGAGACGGGCCGCCGGTTGCCCACATAGCAGCGCACCAGGCCGGGGATGGAGTCGAAGCTCTCCATCTCAAACTGGTATTGCACGCGGCTGTAGGCCTCGCTGAGCCGCAGAACCGTCCGGTGGATCTTGAAGTGCTGAGCCAGGTTCTTCCACTGACAGGTCAGGACAAAGTTTCCGGGGCTGGACAGAGAGTCGCGAACCAGAAAGTCACCATCCCGTTGCACAAGGTTTTCAGACACCTGTGGACAAAGTGGTGAGTGAGGAGAAGGGAGGGCAGACTCTTGTGCCTTTGCAGAGTGCTGGGACCAAGGGAGGACAGCACCTGGTGTCTCTTCCTCGGTTGGCTCCTGAGCTTGTCAAATCTGACATCTATTGACGGACCACCTTCTACGTGCCAAGCACTGCTGTAGGCACCTGCCTCACACAGTGATGAAGCAGGCGCCCGGGGATCTCCTGCCCTTCGTGGAGCGCTTGGGGTGCGTGAGGCTACCTGAACGAAAGGTGTGGTGCATCGGAGGTAAAGTTAAGAGACAGGAAGGCAGAGAGAATATTAGGGAGGAGAGTGAGGGCTGTCCTTCCAAAGAGGGTCCTTGGGGAAGCCTCATGAGAAGAGATCTCCACAAAGATTGGAAGGATGTAAAGCAACAGAGAACAAGAAAGGAAAAACACATGTGCCTGGCAGGTCTGGTTTTCTCTCCCCAGCCAGGGGAGTGAGAATATGGGTATCGGTTGGTCTCTGGAAGTGTCCCTCTCTAGGCCTGGCCAATGGTAGGAGGGATCCATAGGTGGATCTGTAGCATCAGACACATGCTGGATTCTGGACATGCCAATCATTGGCTGGGGAAGCCTGGAACAAAGCCAAGTTGGGCTTTCTCCTCTCACCAAGTCATTGTGAGGATGATGAATCTGCATTCATAACATGCCAAGCACTAGCACAGTGCCTGAAACACAGTGGGTGCTCAAAAATGACTAACTATGATGACGGCAAGCAAAAGGAGAATTTACACGTGGTGCAGCCTGGTTGTTCTGCAGCCCCACTGCCTGGCTCTGCAGTCTGCCTCACTGGGTAACTGGAGGAGTCGTTACAATTTTGATTCACTTTCGTTATCTGTAAAATAGGGACAATAATATTACCTACAGAGTGGCTGTAAAGATTCAAAGGGATAAAGAGTTGGCTATAACTATTATTGTTGTTGCTATGATGTTCAGTTATCCAGATTGGAATTCTGTTGAAAATTTGCACTCATGACAAACGGTAAACAGATTCTGTCATCATAATAAGGAGAAGGATGTTGGTGTCACTTGTCAGTTGAATAAACTCTGACAATTTTTCTGGGATATTCCAGCATTCAATCAATGGTATATGTCGGTTAGCTTAAAATAGTATGCTACCATGGTTACCTTAAAATTGCATCTTTGACTTAAAAATGTTTTCACAGAAATGCCTTTTCTTGGAATTGATCCTGTGGAAAAATTATTAGGTATGAACACAGTAGTTATCTTGTAGGATCTTGGTCAGAGTGCTAGAATACCTAAGTGTCTAATACATTGTGATGTGCACATATAATGGATCTACATATGATACAGACTGGTCCACACGTACGTATCAAGCAGAGCATTTTATAGCAGGTGAGAATTTCCAGGAAATTATCACTAAGTGAAGAAAGCAGGCTACAAATAGTAATATGCACTCATCTCCTGCTTGATTGAGGATATATATCTAATGTTCATCATGGTTATCTCCAGGAGACAATGGTGGATGGGAGTTTTTCTTCTTTTTTGTTATCTCTATTTTATACAATCAATTTTACACTTAAAAAAAAAAAGCTAGGTTAGAATAAGAACTATTTCTTTGAAAGTGCTGAGAAATCTGCTAAACTAAAAACAGTTAATTTACAACATGTCACCCTCCCCCCACCCATTTCCTGTCATGTTGTCCTTGGTTAATAATTGACCAGATCAGGTTTACAGTAAAAACCCAAAGGAAATTCTATACCTCAATTCTGCAGACTTAATCTATTTTTCAATTTTCATAGCATTAAATAGAAACATCATTCACGGCAGTGACCCCAAGGACAACCACACAAAGTAAATTCCAGGCTGTGTATCTGTGGTCACTGGCATTGTTCCTCCTCTTTCCCATCTCTGGGTCATGGGATACAAGAGGTAAAGGACAGAGTGAACAGCTGCTGGCCCCACTAGGGCAGAGGCCGCTTGACAGGCGGTGCCAACGCCCCATCCCCTGAAGCTAAGCTACCACCTTAAACAGGAGGCAGTTTCCAAAGGGCAGGAGGTGGTGGCAGCTGGCCAAGAGCTCAGCCATCTGAGCCACAGCCCGGCAGGCAGGGTCTCCTTCAGGTTGTTGCCCCCGTGGCTGCGGCCTCCTGCTGACTCGTGTTGACAGCCCACAGGAATGCTGGCTTTTCCTGCATCCACTTACTGGCCATGTGGAAATGTACTTTGGGTTACTGACCTTTGCTCTTCCCAAGGTCTCCCTAGAGGAGTCTAAGTCATCTCACTTATGGCATTGGCTTTTAGCTAAACAGAGGCCTTTTCCCACATGATCTTGGAGTGGGACCCTGCAGGGCCACTAGGCTGACACTGCCTGAGGGGACAAGCATGTACCTGTCGGGGGATGCGGCCATGGTACCAGGCGTGGCTCCGCAGGTCCTCACTGCTCAGCAGCAGCTCCTCCTCCAGTTCCTTCTTTAGCCGCTCGGGGGTCCTGTCCATGATGTGTCTCTCCTTGGAGAACTGCAACACAGAGCCCACAGTGACCTCCCTCTGGCCGGGCCTGGCCAGGCCATGCCAGCTGGAGATAGCATCGCCTTGCTGGTCCTCTGCTGTGCTAAGCAAACCAGCACCATGCCCCAGGCCGTGTTCAGGCAGAGAGCGTGCATAGTGATTGCAATTCACTGTGAGATTGCAATTCACTGTGACCTTTCACTTTTCCATGCACAAGCAGGTAATAAAATTTTCACCAGCACATGGAGACTATGGTAGTACTATGCATTGAAGCAGCAACTGGCTGGGCAGGAGGGGCTAAAGAGAGGGATGAGACAGCGAGGCCCAGCTTGGCCAGCCTGCTCTCTTCCCAGGGGGAGCTTCCTCAAGCTCCTTTAGAATTGCCCCAGGTGGAGCCAGGAAGGTCCACAGTTCCCCAGTGGTCCTCGACCCTGGGCCTCTGGGACACTGAAGTCCAAAGTAAAGTCCATGGGGTTAGCAGCAATGACTTTAAATTCTTCACTACATGCAAACTAGGTCCAGGAACTGAGGTAGTCTTTAGAAACTTGCAGAGCACTCGGACCCAGCCATTTTCTACCAGTTGAATCTAACAGAAGTCTGAGTTTATATTTTGTATAACTTGGTAATATGATTTTTTCCAATAAATTCATTTCATTTTTCTGACAGACTGGAAATAGAAACGGAAACAAAAACTGGTCTTTCACCTCAGATAGTCTGAGACCACCACACAGCAGCCAAGGCAGGAAGCTGTGGGTGGGTGACATGGGCTCCAGATTTAATTAGAATCACACCCACTTACAACCTGTGGACTGAACTTGTACACCCTTGTGGTTCCCAGCAAACCAGGCTTGGGGGCCACTGGCTGGCCAGGTGAGAAGGAAAGGCCGTGTCCCTCTGTTTTCCCAAGTTCTCCAGCTTGCCCCACATGCCACAGAATTATTCCACATCATAGCTTAGCACCTCAGCAAGCTGAGAGCCCCAAATCCTTCACTAAGAAAACAAAAACAGACTTGGGGTTTCATGACGGGACTCTTATTCTCTAGTGTTTCTGAGCGTGTGGCCCTTGATGGGTGCTGGCTGAGGAATGACTCAGGGGCTGATTTCAGGGTGGAGCTCGGCCTCTCTAATTGCTTACTTCTCCCCCACCCTTCTCTCAGGGCAGACAGAAATGTTGGGAGTGTTTGATGAATGGAATTTTCATCAAAGAGATGCCAGGCTGACCGTCCTGATGCTCAGGGGGCTTCACATAGCCCTGTCTGGTACTGCCTGCATTACATCTGCAGACCTGAGAACAGAACATAGGTTGTCAACTGATTGTCACTTACTGTCTGCCTTGCTTCCTGCTAGGCCAGAAACCCATTTACCTCTGCCCTTGAGCTGTGCCTGAATGTAGTGTGAACACTATTCCAGGAAGAGGAACTCCTATGACTTTTCTCAGTTATGGGGATTCTACCCTTTTCTTGATTTATTCAATGTCTTATTTTAGCTGGGCCTGTTGACATTCAGCCAAAAGATGACATTTCTCAATCTCTGTCTTCTTATAGGAATATGTGGCCACGTGACTAAGGTCTAGCCAAGAAAGGGTAAACTGCAGAGATAGTGTGACTTCTGAGGTTAGATGTGATGGCTGGAGACGTGACAATATCCTGGACCCTGAGGAGGGTCTTGGGATGGTAGCGCAGAAGGCCTGACCAGGCCGGGTCCCTGGTAACAATGGGGCTAACATGCCAACCCTGGATCACTGGCCCCAGATCACTAAGGGATTGATTTTCTTTAAGTCTGTGATTTTGGGTGTTTTCAGGTAGCTGATAGTCTTAACTGATATTGTGGCCCAAGCCCCTCTCTGGCCACCTGACAGGCAATCAGTATTGCTCTCATAAGCCCTGGGCCTCTTTTCATTCTGTGGTCTGAAAACGTAGAGATCTGAACATATGTAGTAGGTCTTACATAATCCTTCAATGAAATATTATTTGCTCACATCCAAAAAGCTATTCCCTATTTATCTTTGCATTCTGCTTCCTCCCTAATGCCCCCACATCCAGATCACTTTTCTCTCCCCCAGTCTTCTGCTCAGCATCAGTTATAAAAGTTGTTTTTTTTTTTTTTTTTAAGCATTTTATATGCAACAATGTTTGACTCCAGGCTTTGAGATCATACTGTTTTACACTTGTTACCAAAAATATCCTGACTCCTTAGAGGAAAATCCACAATTATTACCCACCCCCCACTCCTGCACAGACCCTTAAGAGGGTACTGTAGGGTGCAATAGGGGACTATCTCCAGGGAGGAGGGAGAAGGAGATTACAGAGATTGACCCTCTCAAATGAAGGGCCAGACTTCATAAAACATGCCCTTAATCACCCGCATCATTTGTGAGAAGTTAGGGGGTTGGTTATACAATTGCCTAGACTTGATTTTTACAAGGGAAGGAGGGGGGTGTGTGTGGGGAGGGGAAGAAGCGAGAGAAGGAATTTAAGGGAGGTTGGTCCTAGTGATGACAAAGGGCTTTTCATTCCAAGCCAGTGAGGGCTGGTTCTAATACATTCAGAGGAGCAGGTTTGCTGCTGGAGCCTCTCTGCCTCAGTGGAGATGTGGGCCCTGTCTCCCAAATGACCCAGGGAGCAATGCCAGGGTCCCCACACATGGACACCTCAGGATTAAATGGTGGTTATGTGGAGGGGGTGGGTGCCTTCTAGAACTTTTACTTACTGTTTTAATCACATATATTAACACAACTTTGATGTTTCCCAATTGCCTATACTTTATAAGACCTTAATCTTGCCAACTATGATTCTGCCACTACACATAAGAACTTTGATGGCCTGTAAATCCCATGGTTGGTGAGGAGTAAGCATATAAGAAGTTAAGGCAAAATGTGTCTATTTTTAGTTTGAGACCCCGTGATTGGCAGTTGTGCTCCTTGGTAACCAAAAATGAGATTCCTGGTTCCTGGAATGGGTCACATGTGTCTGTGACATTGGCAGAATTCTGTCAGCTTCCCCTAAATCCCCTGATTTCTTAGTGACAGTGCACCCTTTGCTTTGTTGCTACCATGTGGGAGGAATTTGAATTTTTTTCTTGAAATGCAACTATTTTACTTAGGCTTAGGCTAATTTTATAGGTCTTGGCTACAAAGAGAATTCTAGCAATTTAAGATAACACAATGACACCTCTCCCCTCAGCAAAGGTTTCATCCCAACTGTGTGGCCTCTCGTTGATCCACGGTCTGAATGATTCTACTAATGTTATGGTTTGGATATGAGGTGTGCCTACAAAAGCTTAATCGTGAGACAATGCAAAAAGGTTCAGAGGAGAAATGATTGAATTATGAGAGCCTTAACCCAATCAGTGAATTAACCTCTTTGGGATTAACTGAGTGGTAACTGAAGGTGGGTAGGGTATGGCTGGAGGAGGTGGGTCCCTGGGGGCAGGCCTTTGGGGCATATCTCTCTGGAAAGTACAGTCTGTCTTGCCTCTGGATCAAAATGTGAGCTGCTTCCCTCTGCCACACTCTTCTGCCTTAAGGAATGGAGCCAGCCTCCTATGGACTAAGACCTCTGAAAGTGTGAGCCCCCAAATAAACTCTTCCTCCCGTACAATGATTCTGCTCAGGGTGTAGTAGTGAAAAAACTGACCAGAACAACTAACATCCTAGGAATCCTCCTGCTCTTCCTTAAACTACATTTCTGATGGAAGGGTAGAAGAGATAAGTATTTACACACATAATAGTCACATGCATTGGTATTATTTGCAGAGGCTAGAATTATGCACTAAAAGAGACAGCATCCGCACAGCATCATCTGGTCTTGGGAAGAGAGAGTGCAAAAGTATATTGTTTCAATCCGCCCCAGTTCCTGGAGCCTTTTCTCCTAGCACGTATGTTCCAACTCTGTCACATTTGTTTCTGTAAATGTCTTCTGAATTCAATGTACCTCAAAGACTGCCTGGACCCAAGTCACCCTCAGTCCCTCTGTCAGCACAGGACAGTGGCACTAAAGTGCCCAGGGGAGATTCGCCTGCCCTCTTGGACAGATTTCACTGAATGTAGATGCGGTGCTCACTGCCCTGTGGGCTGCATGCTCTTCAACTGCCAGGCGGGAAGAAAGAGTGGGAAAACTCATGAATAATCAATTTCTCACACAAATGCTATGAATACTAACGATGACCATGTTATAGTAGGACAACTCTTTCTCCAAGGTGATTCTCTTATTTTGTGCCCTGAATTTGAACCTCATTCCTAGAAGGTGAGTTTGATTCTTCATTTTCTCACATATTTATCTGAAGAGGAAGGAGCTGGTGGTCAGGAGAGACAAGGGTGGGCTTTCTCTGCCCAGCACAGACTCCAGCCATTCTGAGCCCCACCTCACATGGCAGCCTCCGGAGGAAGGGAAGCTGCTCAGCTCTGAGTCCAGAACACTCTGCCCACAGGTCTTGCCACTTCCTTCTGGGGACCATATCCACCCACTACAGAACAAGGACGCAGGTAGGAGCCACGTCTTCTACCCCGAGGCTTGCTTGAATCTCACCCACCAGGCATTTGGAAGCAGTCCTTTAGGTGGGGTAGGGGAGGCATAAGAAGAGGTGCCATATATAGAGTCCTAAGTATCTATTAGGCACGGGTAGTACTCCTGTATCATGCTTACCCACTCACATGACTCCCCTTTTAAAAATAGCATTTTAGTCTCAGTCATTAGCATTGGGGTCTGAGATTAGATGCAGGTAAACTGATGGAGATGCAGGAGGTGGCTGAGGCCCACACTTGTCCAATCAAATTGAAGGTTAGAAAATGCATATATTACTGTAATTGATGCTTTTCATGACAATCTGGGTCTAACTATATCTTTCTCATCACCAGCATTTTAATAACCTCAGTATCAACAGGCATTACAGCACAGTGTTTAAGAGCTCAGTCCAGCCAGCCATCTTGATCCCCAGGCCACTGTGCCACGGAACAGCTGTGTGGCTTTAGGCAAGACATTAACTCTCTGTGGAGCCTCAGGCTCCCTATCTGGAAAATAGGAATAATAATTTGTCAAATGAGGCTAATAAGAATTAAATGGGTGGATATCTATAAAGCGATGGAACACAGCCTGGGGGTAGTCAGCACTAATGTTAACTGTCATTGACAGACATATCATATCAGGATGCTACTATCTGATTTTATAACATAGACTTGAGTTGGGGGTGTGGCTCAGTGGTAGGGCACCTGTGTAATGTGCACAAGGACCTGGGTTCAATCCCTAGCACTCCTCCCCCCAACCCCCGCTCCCAAGCACACTTCACATTCAAGGTCTGATACAGGAAGCGCAGAGAGGCTGGGGTTAAGGAGAGAAGTGAGGAATGCAGCCCGGTTGTTCACAAACCTGGCAGCTGACTGCTACCAGCTTCTTTCCTCTTGAGAGGCAACACCCATGGTCCAGTTCTGTGACCAGGACTGGTGCTAGCTTGCCGGGGCTGGCTCTGTAAACCATGAGTGTCACCGTGAATCTGCAAAGAATGTTTCTGCAGCCCCACACACCCTGGCAAGTCTGGTCTTGACAGGCTGGAATAGCTAGAGCCCAGGAGATGGCTGGAAAACACATTCTGGAGGCGCAGAGCCAGCTCCACAGACGTGCTGGGAACCTCGATTAACTCAGAAACCCACGTTTCAACAGCTCTCCAAGGAAGAGAAAATTGTTCCGGCCTGGGAGGAACAGAGCACGGGGTCTCCCGAGTGAGCATCAGAGCCTGCATTTCTAATCAGGCACAACAATAGGCCTGGATATGCAGGAGATCCCCGGTCCTAAGCCAGGCATGAGGGCGGGGTGCACAGGCATCTGTCAGAAACTCTCAGAGGCTCGCTGCGGATGCTCATTTGCTTGCAGGAGACAGGAGAATTAGAAAAAGATGGCATCTGCATTATAATTAATATTTGTTTCACTATATCTCTGTCTGTTAGAAAAGCTTCCCATTTTCCACAGAATCTTAAGTTGTGCAAGAAAGACCCTGTCCCCCAGCCCATGAACTGATGCAGTTTCAAAAGATTAAGATGCAGAAGCACCATGTCATGGCTATCAATGTGTCCAAGCAATTTACCAGGCACCAGGCTAGAGGAAGGCCTGGGTCCTTACCCTCAGGGAGGGCACAACCTGGTGGAAGGCCATACACCAAGCAAAAGTGTTAACACACCCCAGAGCTCTGGGGGTGGGCCTCCAGCCTTGCTCTCTTATTCCTGTTCCCAGTTCTGCAGCCTGAGTGAGCTATTCCATCTCTTTGTCTTTTGATCACTGTGGTCCAGGTGGGTTCTGGGAATAGCCTCATGGGGTGGGGAGGAGAAATGACAGGCTGCAGAATCAAAGTTGGACCTTGAGGATGAAACTTAAAGAGAAGGGTAGGAAGGGACATTTGAGCTAAGGGAGACAAAGAGTAGCTGGGTATGGTGACAGGGAGGCTCTGGATGAGGACAGGGCTGAAGTAATGCAAAGGTACAGCAATGGGCATATTTGGTACGAATATACATATGTAATGGACTCCAGCACCCTCCCTGAAGGAGCGCTCCATCTTCAGTCCATGAATCTGGTTCACAGCCCACCTTTCTGGCCATTGTTGGTTGGCCCAGGACAGGGTCCTGCGCCCAAGGACACTATCCCGCTCTGGTTGAAAATGTCGTGAGACTCAAAGTCTGAAGGTACTTCATCTTCAGGTTTCCTACCAGAGGGACAGAAGTGGTCTGAGACAACCAAATCAGCACATGCAGAGAAGAGGAACAAGAGACACAAGATGTCCTGGTAGCAGCTGATTACTTCAGCCAGGAAATACCCTGTGACCTAAGCTAGCATGAGCTGGGTCCCTGTCACTTGTGACCACAGTAGTCCTGATCAGGACAGAGATCAGATGAGTGGAATCTGACTCTGGGGCTGAGGGTCAGATCTTCATTCTCCAGATGATAACAGTCAGTTGAAGATCTCTGCCCAGGAAAAGCAACAGGTCCACACAGAGAGTGAACAGAATGGACTGGGTGGGGCCAGGATGGAGGTACAAGGCTGGTGCATTCTTTTGAAATGTGCTGGTAATGCCCAAATCTCCATCTCCAGCCCTTAGGGTTGGTGCTTGGCAAGGAAAATTCCCACCATGCATTTCAGAATTGAGGTCAGTATGAATGAAATGAACTCGTCCCACTGCAAACTCTGCCCTTCTCTCCCTTTCCTGGCCTTTGGCATCTCCTTTGCCCTCATTATTCAAACTCAAAATTGGTGTCTATAGATAAAAAAATTTCTGATTCTGAGCCAAGCACAGTAGTATATGCTTATAATCCCAGCTACATGGGAAGCTGAGGCAGGAGGATTGCAAACTGGAGGCCAGCCTCTGCAATTTAGTGAGACCCTGTCTCAAAATAAAAGGGACTGGGGGTGTAGCTCAGTGGTAGAGCATCTCTGGTCTGGGGAAGAGACAGAGAGAAAGGAAGGGAAGAAGGGGAGGTGGCAAAGAGGGAAGGAGAAAAGAAGGAAATTTCAGATTCTACCTCTTACCATTCCCATTCTATTCCCCACTGATTCAACTATTTTTCTGAAACTTCTATAGTTGCCTCCTAATAATTCGTCTACCTCCTATCTTCAGTCTTAAAACCTGCTACCTACAAAGCTACCAGACTTATCACACCACCAGTAGGCTCAGAGACTTAGTTGAGGTATGCCCCAAGCTAAAGCTGATATGAAACCTAGAATCTCTTTCAGCCCCCAACTCTACACACAAGTCGAGGGGCTTGTAATGTATAGTTTTCACCTTCCCCAGGCTCAGACTGGTCCATGGACACAGAGGGACACAGACCCCCATCCTGCCCTGTTCCCCCAGAGACAACTGGTAGAGGCTTGAGTAATAGGGGAGATAGGAAAGGGTGACAGAGTGGGGTTCAAGAGTTCACAAACTGGGGGCATCAAAGTTTCAAGGAACTTATTTGGACCTGTGGTTTTATTCTCAAGGGCTGTTATTTAGAGATAAAACCCAAGGCCCTCCTCAGGAGGCAGGCATTTGGCCCAAACTTACTTACCATCATGTTCTGATGCAGGGCCTCCATTACATGGACCTCCCATGCTCCCTGAACACACTGTCCCTTGCATCCCTCCTCTGTGTCTCTGTGGTGTGGTCAGCAGACAGACTGACCCACCTGTAGAGGTGCCCATTATGCAGCTTCACTGCAGCCCAGGTTGGAGACTGGGGAGCAGCCAAAGGGTGCTATAAAAGGAATGCAGGGGCCTTGACTGTCAAGGCAATGAGTTGGGTTTATCTAAGAAGGTAGGAAATCCATTAAAGCACTGTAGGCAAGGGAGTGAAAGGATTTTGGGAACATGGGCCATGGCTTTTTTGCCTTTGGCTTCCAGAACCTAGCCCAGGACCTGGCATGTGGCAAGTACTCAGTCAACACCAATTGATGGGGGCAGTGCTCTCGATCAATCACCCTCTAGTTGGCAGCTTCCTTGTCACTGAACATGAAGAGGACAGCTTAGAGACTGTGCACCTTGGGCACATTTCTAGACTTCTCTGAGCTTGTTTCTGTATGCACCAGGGGGAGTGATTCCCACCTTACAGGACTACATGGCCTAATGCACATAAAGTATCCAACTCTATATCTGGCACATGGTGGACACTCCCTTGAAACAATGTGGAATTCGAACTTCCTTTCAAGGATGACTCTTGGCAACAAATATGGAAAGTTGCTTCTTACCAAAGAATTTTCTAAAACAGATATATAAAATCCATCAGAAAGTTTTAGAGATATGTGGCCTTGAGAAGTTCTGATGGAATTTTTTTAAAAAAAGATAGGAGTTGGAATAGCTGATTTCTATGTAGGGACATGTTTGTTTATTCTCTTTATCTCAGTTCAAAGTCAACAGTTCTTGGGGTTTTCAGTTGCAGTAAACGGTTCTGTCTATGCAGGATGATGCTGGCCACTTATAGGAAGGCAGACTTCCACCTGGTGGTGAGCGCTTTGTATGTATATGTCTTGGCATCAGCACGTACATGTGGTTCCCTCCAAATGATTCACATCCAGACACACAGGTGACAACCCAGTGCAGATGCAAAAAAATTTTGAGGTCTGCATGAAGCTAGTTCCTTATACTCAGATTATATTTCCTTCGAAGCTTTAGACACTTAGTTGTTAATAATTTTTTAAATTAAATTTTTAAAATTGAGATGATTTTTCTAGTCATTCATTCAATGACCAAGACTGAAAATTAATTTATTTGAAATAAACAAAAAGAAGAAGGGCACATCTGTATGCATGAAAGGAGGCTGGAAGGAGAGGGCAGGGGAGGGAATGCCAGAGAACACAGAGGCTGGCTATATCTGGGTGGCTCTGTTGTGGTGAGGAGTGTCCCACCACAACACTTAGAATGCCAGGAAGGTTCTCTAAAGCTTCCTTTCTTCAGTCCTGGAACAGTTTATTAGATTAAGGGAGAAGTTAACCACAGTGCAGGCCCCTTGTCAAGTGGTACCAAACAACTCTACAGGTCAGGTGTTTTTTAAAAAATTTTTTTTGAGAAATCTCATCCAGATATTATGATCACAAAATTATAAGTCTGGCTAGAGTTCTAGATCATCACATAGAATTGGTCTGATTGATAAGTGAAGCCCATGTCTTCTGAAGAGCTCAGGATGGGAAATCCCACGGGGTCTTGTGGAAACTGCACCAGGTGACCCAGGCTACGGCAATGCAGGAGTCCAAAGCAATGGACCCTCCACTCAAACCCACTCAAACCCACCAAACTCAGGCAAGACCTGCAGTGACATATTGCCTAGGTCACCACTGTCCCTGACAGATGTGGTAAACATAAAAAAGACTCCCCCCACCAAATAAATTCTCAATAACTATACACAAAGTACTCTGAAGGGTGCTACCTCTGGGATCATCTTCCAAGAAAAGCTACCTAAAAAATGAAGGTCTTTGGAGAATTCTAAAACTCAGCCCCTTGGAATCCCTACCTTTTGTTGAATTTCAAGCAGTGCCCAAGTTTTGGTAAAATTGCCAAAGTGCATATACAGGACTTTGAAAGACCCCATTGAAAACCTGCCCAAACCGATTATGAACCTAAAGAATGAATAAATTCCAATAACCGCTGCCGCTCTTAACCCTACCCATAGCCAAAACCCCCAAATCCAGTTCTCTGTAAGTTTTAAGCCTAGAAATTTAGCCCAAGTCCTTGGATATTTTAATCTGAGGTAGAACAGAAAGAACAGGGATGTCATTTGTGGCAATGCTAAATTCTTGCAATGAAACAATTACCATATTGGTTCTGTTTCACCTTTTATGGACACTAGCTGGCTTTATGGTTTACCTAAAAATATTTTTATTATAAGCCAAAGAAAGATATGAATTCATCCGTCCTCCTTTCCCATTGGGATGAGCAGGCTAGAAAAATAGTTTCTTATGCTAATTACTGAGATAAATGTCACAGTCTTTACTTTTAAATAAAACAAACAAACAAACAAAAACTTGGAAACAAAAGCCCAAAGAGGAAAAAAAAATCAAATTCAAATTTTATATACCCTTATCTGATACACATAGCCAAAAGGGAGCAGGGGCAACTGAGCATTTCTGCTTGTTCCAGCTTAGTGAGCACACAAGTGGCCTGGCTGTGGTCTAGGAAGTGGACAGCATGGTGGCCTCATATCAAGGAGGTGCTGGTTATCCACAGCTATAGTAGATCTGTGTTCTTTTCTCTTTTTTAAACTTCTGTTTCTTTTTGTGGTGCTGGGGATTGAACCCAGGGCCTTGTGCATGCTAGGCGAGCTCTCTACCACAAGCTAGATCCCCAGCACACAGTAGATCTGTATAGTAGTTAGAGTTGCCTGGCAGATGGCAATAAAGTGTGTTAAGGAAAAGGTGCCTTGTTCTAATTCATACAAGGCATACTATGCACTAGAGGGGAGAGGCCCTGAGCTCTTCCTGGTGACCTCTTTGCCTTCTCGGTGTTGGGCTCTTGAAAGATAAGCACTTCTCATCTCACCTGGGCCCCTGGCCTCTGAGCCTGCTCAGTCAGATCCTTTCATTAAAGCTCAGTAAAGTGGCTCCTGTAGGCAGCTTACTAACCACACAAGCTCTATCTACACATATCCTGTTGGCCAAAGTTCTACAGAAACAATCAGGAGTTTGAGAGTCACCAGAGCATTATGCCTTGGGTTAAACCCTAGGACTCACTGCATGCCAGCTGGGCATGCCTCTCCAGCTAGATCTGAGGGAGGTGCAGATGTAGGGGTAGAAGGTCTCCACGCCTGACTCTGGTCACAGCCTCTCTGAGTAGACAGGGCATTTGAAGAAAATGTACACAGTCAATGACCTGTGGTACTGCTAAAGTCCCCCGTGTTGTGTATTTTATCTCAGGTCACTGAAAAGCTTTCTGGTCTCTTCTGAGGTGGAAACAGTAGCAGAAGGATTTCATAAAATCTCAATAAGTTTCAGCATACAGAAACACATCCATTAATTTGATGCTAATGTTTAAGTATCTTGATGATGTAAATTTCTCTTCCAAATCCTAGAAGGAATCTCATATTCAGCAAAGATTCTGCAGATGGGTTGTGATGCCGTTTTACTATCTTATAATTAGACTTGTGTCATTTATCACACTATAGACCAGATTCCCACTCCAGAGCTATTAAAAACTGATTTGTGATTTGCTGTTAAACTAAGATGCTTCATTCTCCGACTGTATGTGATTTTTCTTTTCACAGACGCATAAAAATTACAGGAGGCATCAGACCCGAGTGCAGACAGGAAAATACCATTGAAACCCCCAGAGAGCCTAAGTCCAAGAGATTTCATTTCATTTCATTTCATTACCAAATCATATCAAACTCTTATCAAAAGAGGCACAGAAACCATGAATAGGAAATATGAAGAGGACATCTATGGAACTCCTTGCTTATCAAGGTGCTGAGAAAAACCCATTAAAATTCTGATATCGAGGTGTGCAAACTAAAGAGGCTAATTTAATTGTAATTTGTGTGGACTAGAGTTTTAAAGCAGCACACCTTGTAAGCTGGCAGTGGTAACTTAATCCCACATCCAAACGAATTACATTAGAGTCATTCTGATCATGCCGGTGGCTCCCTTTGATGTTAGACTGCGTTATCCTTTTCCCGCTCCTTCTCCGGGCAATGTCTCCTCTACAAATTTTCACCCTGTCTGATTGGGAAGCTACGGCTTTTGGAGCTCAAATTTTTTTTTGATGAAACATCAAGGGACTGAAAACTACTTCTCACCAAAGGAAACGGACTACAGTCTGACAACTTTCGGGTGGGGTGTGGGGAAGGGTGGGGGTGGGCAGGCCTAAGCATCACTGAATGCAGCACCCAGTATTTACAAATGTAGCTTCTTTTCTTTCCACACTGGAGAAATTGCTCATTGTTTTTATCCACTCTAAGATCTCTTCCCACTCTGATATGGCTCAGAAGGGTTCGACCACCCTGCTTCTTACTGTCTTGACAAAGCATTATTTTACCAACAGGCCACTCAGAGCTCAGCTCCAAGGTGGTGGTGGTGGGGCTCACCTCTCCCTGTCAATAGATAAACTGAAACATGAAGAGATTTCTAATAGGTCATTTGTCAACATCTTGCCCTGCTGAGAGCCCCAGTGGGTACCTTCCATCTGGATCAGATTTAGATGATGACTTCCTGGAGCAGAATGTGGAATAGACACCCAAATCACTTCCACGAGGGAGTCCTGCATTCGGATTCCTACTCCCAGGGAGAAATGGGATGTGCCCCATTTAAGATGGAGGCCAAAGGTCACTTGGTTGCATTTAACATTTATTGGGCTAGTGAAATGATGAGCTTCAAAGAAAAGCTAAGAACCAGTTCGACCTATGAAAACCCCTTCTAAACCACTTTGGTCTCTTTAACCAAGTGCTCGCTCGAGTGAC
Source organism: Marmota flaviventris (assembly GCF_047511675.1). Lineage (NCBI taxonomy): Eukaryota > Metazoa > Chordata > Mammalia > Rodentia > Sciuridae > Marmota > Marmota flaviventris. The sequence goes on from NC_092507.1 coordinate 79,610,172, forward strand.
TTGTATTAATACTTCTCTCTCACACAGGGTTGGTGTATGGATTAAATAAGATGATGCCTGTGAAATGTTAATCATGGAGTCTGGCAGTGAAATTATATTCAGTAATAGTGGTACTTTGTTAACATCCACAGAGAATGGAGGGGAAAAAGCCCAATAAAAACAAGGACTGCTCTGGCTAAGGCAGATCCTGATAAGAGGTCTAAAGAGCAGCTGACCAGAATTCAGAATGCAAGGAGATCCCAGGCAGCAATTTTGACCAAGGGTAATTTAACATCTTAATGCAAAGTATGAGTGGTGTGATATGATAGCTTTCATCAAAATAGATGTCCTATTTGCCCTTCAACAAGAAAGTCATAAAATAAAAATCAATTTAAGTGTTCTCCTTCTCTTAATTCATCTTTAATGAATGAGATAAACTGAATCAACGAAATTCGTCATAGTGGAAAGACACTGGGAGATGTAACTGGAAAAAAAAAAAAAAAAACCCAAGATATGCCCAACACACAAGGGAAAAGGCCAAGATTCAGATAAACTTCCGTGTGGGGTGTGGAATAAATGACTTTTGAATTCTCTCTCTCCAAAACAGTACCATGACTAACTCTTAGAACTCCACTCAGAGACAAAGTGCATCATTTGTTAGTGCTAAGTACATAGTAGGCTTGCAGTAAAACTAAATGACTCACCATAAGATTCATGGGTTTTGGCCAAGTATCAACTCCACCACCTTTGATACAAAACTCGCTGATCACTTTAAAGGTATATGTCTCCCAGAGGAACATAAGCCATTAGACACACGTTTTCTTGTTTGATAAACTTTTTTAAAAACATTAACACCACATTAGATTTTATGGAAAGAAACAGAGAACCAGGGACAAGACAACACAATACAACTCAGATCTCATGAATGCAGTGTACCCGGGAGCTAAATAGGTATGAAGACTATTTCTGTTTCACAAGAGGAAAGTATGGCCAAGACCCTATATTTTCATGATGTTCTCAGACTTATGGAATTGGAGTTTGGTTGAAACCTAGAATTTAAGTTTCCCAAAGTATTTCTATATGAATACAAAACTGGAAATGTTCAGCCTGTACAGGAGACTTAAGGGGAATTGGAGGGCTGTGCTGAAATATCTGAAGGCAGGGGCTGTCACTGTCCCAAGACAATGGGTCAAATATTCTTGGTTCAACTCTCTAGAGAAACAGAATCAGAATTTGTTCTACCCTATTTCTAGCTGTCCATTTATACCAGCTAAGTTAGCCTCAAAATAGACATGTTCACAATCTGAAGGCGGGGACATGCATTTGACGGGCTACAGTGCCCATTTAACTGCAGAACAAGGAAACTGTCGCAAGGGCAGAGATTTTTCACTCAAGATGGGGCCTTCTAGCAGTTACACTTGTTAAAATGTGGGAATGCATTGCCTTAAGAACACAGTTTCACTTCCATCTCTAGAAATGGCCACCTTCTAGGAAGATTCAGGAAACAAGATGACCAACGGGAAAGCTATTGAGGAATTCCAAGCAAGAGATCTGGGGACCGGAATAAGTACTATGATGGTAGAGACAGACAGAAGAAACAGATGACAGCAATGTTCAGGAGGTGGTGTCATGAAGGCTAATCCACGACACATGAGAAGTGAACAGGGAAGAGGCATGAGTACTCCCAGAAAGATGACTGCACCACCCAACACTCAACACCCAAGAGACACAAGAGGAAGCAGTTCTGTGGGAGAAGATGTAGAATCTGGGGTGCTGGTAGGCCACCTGGATGGAATTGCTCACCAAGCCACGGGGTCTAGGTGCTGTGGCGATGGGCTCACGAGAGACGCAGCTTGGGAATTCTCAGTGCCTTGAAGGATCCTATCTCAACTCCCATCTAAGAGATGGAATATAGCATGGGAAGACAGCTGGGGAATACTGGCTTCTAAGAGGCAGACTAGAAAGAGAAACCCAAGAAGATAGATAGTGTAGGATCCACCCGGAAGGACCCAGCAGAACAAGCAGGGTACAGTGTCCTGGAGTTTGAGAGAGCAGAGTTCCAGGAATGTCAACCATGCCAGGTGCAGCAGAGAGTTCCAGTAAAGTCAGAATTGGACAGCACCCACGGGACTCGGCAATGAGCACATTGCTGGTGGAGTAAAGTGGCCAATAGGACTGAGGAAATACAGACTGTCCTAGCCAGCTTTTAGGTGGGGAAAGGTGGAGACAAGGAAGAAAAAAATGGAAATAAGGATGACTTTTAGGATGGAAAAGACCAGAGCATGTTTAGAAGCTCAGAGGAAAAGTGTTGGTAGAGAGGGAGAGACTGAAGATGCCTCAAGAGGAGTCCTTGAGGAGGGGTGGCCACGGGCACAGGTGGCAAGACAGGCCTGGGTCAGGGAGAGGGAAGCTTCATCCTCGGAGGCTGGAGGAAGGAAGTGAGGACCGTGGATAAGGACATGGAAATAACTGCAGCTCATGGGGGCACGGATAGGGACAGAAAAGATCATGTCTCATGGCCTTGACTGCCACTGTGAAGAACAAGATCTCATTATAAGCGTTGAAAAGGACAAAGCTTGAAGGGAGAGAGAAACACAGGAAGGAGCCGGGAAAGGACAAGCAGAACTGATGGGCTGCAGGCGCCCAGCCAAGGACCCAGGTCTGGGTGAGGAGAGACGCTGTTTACATTCCACAGTCATCCCCCCAAACCCTCACCCCACTCCCCATTCCAACTGTTTTCTGATCCCCAGTGGTCCCATCGCTCGGGACACACGCTCTGTGTCCTCTGCTCACCAACCACCTCTCTGGCCTCCCCCATCCCTCTACCCTCCACTTCAGCCTGAAGTTCCCGGACAGGATGCTCTTTCTCTCTTGGGCCTTCACCTACAGCTCCTATGGGGTTACTTCCTCCAGAAGCTCCCTGGCTGGGGCTGGCCTGCCTACCTCTCCTGGATCTCACAAGAAGCCAGGCACCCTTCCTACTCCACACCCACCACTGGCCTGGAGAGAGCTGCATGCATATCCATACCCCACCAGACTAGGGTGGGAACTTCCCCTCCTTCCTCAGCACCAGGAGCCCTGGGTCCTCGTGTAATGGGGCCAGGGATGGAGGTAGCAGAGGAGCTCTGAGCGGGAGTCTGATGGCTGGTTCCTCAAATCCCTTCTCACAGAGAACCCAGGATCCTAGCTCATCTGTCCTTTGCACATAACTATTTTGATAAAAGAAAACAGGTATCAAGAGTAAACACTGGAGAGAGTTCTTATCCATGGAAACTGAAAGGCTTGATTATAGCTCCTTCACAAGTAAGAAAAATGTTTGAATATTCTCATGGCCACTGTCAGATTGCAACAGTAGCTCCTGGAGCTGTGACAGACACCAAAAATCCATTTCAGGACAGAGATGCCACTGTGGTGTCTTTTCCCCAACTAAGAGACCCAAAAATACCCATCAGTTAAAAGGCCCCTTCGTTGTTTTTGACATCTTTAAGCCCAGGAATGGGGTCTGGGTCCTCTGAGTACTGCTGACCTCTCACACGGCCAGGGACAGAGAGACCTCTGTGGCCCATGCATAGCAATTTTCCAGCATTCTCCCTAGTGTGTGGCTCGTCCCTCCTCTGGAGTCCACGAGGTGCTGAACCTATGCACAAAATTTTCCCAGGGTCCCAGTCCCGCTCTGTTTCCCACTCAGGTCTCTCCAACGAAAACAAGTCCTAGGCCAGGATCCAAATTCTGGGGTCTGTTGGGGAAGGGGGTGCTGGGACACAGCCTCTGTCCGGCATGTCCTTCTGATGTGGAAACCAGATCCCCAGAGCTCCTGGATGCCAATGGAATGCATTTAAGGCTCTTAGAAAAAGCTGTGCTGGTGTGTGTGTGTGGTTTTTTTTTTTTTTTTTTTGGAGTTCTAGAGAGAAATGAGCAACCGGCAGCTGCCATGAGGAGGGGCTGAGTCACTTGGAAAGATATTTTCCACAGGCTTTTTCCACCTTGCGCAGTTCATGCTGATGGTGCATCTACCCCATGACGAAGGCAACCAGGCCATCGCCAGAGCCATGATGGTGTGTCACTAGTACCAGGCTGTCATGATAACCAAAGGATCGACCGCAGGATCTTCATTCCACAAGTAGAGGCAGTTTCAAGTGAAACCAAGTACCAGGGACCTGATGTTCTAGGGATGTGACACCTCAGGCTGTAATGTGGATTCAGGGGCTCCAAATAGGGGAGGGGGGATTTAAAGCAAAAGGAAGCACAAAAACATGATTTAAGATCTTCCCACTGTATATAACAGCATTTGATGGCTTCAAAGACAATCAAATCTAATGTGGCAAAGTCTACGCTTTCAATCCACTGCCTTCTAACCTCAGCTGCTGTGGACAAAAGGAGACCACAGCCACTGGACTTAATGACCTGTTAACTGACACCTGCTGATCTGTTAATCCACCACTTCGAACCCCAACCTCTCTGTTCACACTTCTTCAGAAGGCAGCTTTTCTGTGCTTGCAAGGTTCATTCCTTCTCTTAGACCTCCCTTCCCGCCTTCCCCCACAACACCACCTCACTGACCTTCCTCAGGATCAGCCATGAATCAGTTCCTTTTTCCTCAGCCCACAAAATTCCTAGGTCAGGATCCAAATTCTAGGGTCTGTTGGGAAGGGGGTGCAGGCACACAGCCTCTTCCACGTCTAGACACTTTAAGGGTGCTTCTCCCTCTACTCAGAATGTCATTTCTTCTCATTCTCCACATAACTTCTACTAATTCTTCCAGACTGGGCGGATTCTACCTATCCCCAGGAGACCTCTCCTGCTCCTCCCCACTCGAGCCTTGTCTATGCCAGGCATGTGCCTCTGGGAAGCCAGGGTCCACCTCCACAGAGAGTACCAAGTCTCTGATAAATGATGCTTTCTTTTAGTTGGTCAATAAAAATATCTGTAGAATGCTCACCAGAGCACTGCAGCAGATCTCCTCAACTGAACCCACTAACCTAAGGCCACAGCACCTGGCAAAGGCCAATCACAGTGTCACAAATAAGGATTGCTAAGCTGACCTGAGGATGCAACCAGGATGAAAATCCATATGGCAACCTGCCTCAGATGCTTGTGAACTCAGAGACCTAGGAGGTGGTCCTAAGTCCCACTACTTTCCTGCTCATGTCACCCACTAAGCCTCCTCGTGAACCCCTGCTCTGACCAGGCCTGGTTTTCAATGCTATTGTCAACACCAGTGTCTTCAGCTCCGAGCCACTGGGTTTGCTATTCCCCACACCCGGAATGCCTTCCCCATCCCATCCTACCAAATCCCACGTTACTAAAAAAAAAAAAAAATTAGAAAAAAATTTTAAAGGGTTGCTTGTTCTACAAAAGCCAGTCCCACATCCTCCCTGAAGCCTCTCCTAAAAAGAGGTTCACACCGTTCTCTCCCTACTTGGCCTCCTCTCTGGGTATGCATATGCATATCCCTGACACCTCTTCACCCCCATTATTTTTTGTTCTCATTTAATTCCTCTCCAGGGTCTTTGTGTACTAGTCCACACGACGGATGTATGCTCTTAGATACATCCTAAATCCTGCAAGATTTCTGCAAGTAAGATCTTATTCTGAGAGATCTAGTTCTGAGTGTGATTTGGTCTCCTATGTAATGAAGGAGTTTTTGTATTTTTAGTTTTCTTCCCATACAACAAACACTATTAATAACATCCTACTTTCTCCAGAGATGATATGGATTAGACCAAATGGAAAGTTACCATGGCTACCGCAAGTGTTATTTTTGGTATGAGAAATTCATGCCAAGAGAAGCAGTATACATGGTCAAGAATTGGAGCCTTATTTCCGTTTTGTTATCAGGCAATCAATCCCAATTTAATTTTGAAATTCTAATTGCAACGGAAACTAATTATGAGCAGAAAGGCCTGAAACCCCTAATTAAAGTGGGAGTCAATAAAAACGATTTGGCATTATCATTGAGGCACCATTAGTAGGATGAAGGATTGACTACAGGCAGATTTCCTTCCCAGGTAACTAAGCAAAACACAACAGGAAAGCTCATCGGGAGGGTACAGTTAGGGAACCCCAAGTTGGAAATGAAGATCACACTTTCTGGTGAGTGAGCAGGTCAGGGCCTCTGTCTGTGTTAAGTCTTCAACAAACGATGGGTGGGGTGGGAACCCCAGGGGTGGAGGGAGAGCATTTCTACCAAGAGTCATCCACCAGGAGTGGCTGGGGTAGGGAGGGCGAGAAAAAGTTCAAGGACAAGAAATGGTTTAGATTAACCCCATATGTTACGTGGCCATTTCTGTGAAGGACTTGGGAGCTCTTGCTGCAGATAAGCAGTGGTATCCAAACAGAATCTCATCGCTCAGACCCAGATATTTATGGGCTGATTCCTCACATACCAAACGCTGAGCTGTACTTTTCTGAATTAGCAGAAGTTGGCGTCTGGAAGGACTTCTATTATAGAGGGAGAACCTAGTGCCAATCTCTGAAGTGCATGCTTTCCTTCGGGACCTCCCAGTCTATCTTTGACAGCTCTATAATACTGTTAATAGCATAATGTCATCTGCTCTATGCTAGAATGATCCATATTTAGGCACCAAATCACAGGGTCCTCACGTCACCCCTCTGGGCTCCTGGATAAGAAAGGGGCTCTGAAGTCAGGGAGAGAACACCTCTAACTGATAGTTAAGTATGCATCCTCCTCCAAATTTCTTGACAAAGACCTAAAATACAAAAATGGACTTTGCTGAATGGATGGAAAGCCAGTCTGAACACTTCAACCAGTCAGCAAAGTCTGAGGACACCCACCCTCTTCTCATTCAAAGCACATTTTCCCCACAGATGGTTCTTTCTCTCTGTAACAGGTAATTTTCCTGAGGTTTTTTTTTTTTTTTTTTTTTTTTAAACATTACCAAAAAGAAAGAAGCAGAACATCATCTCCCTGTTGTAGCCTTTCACTCCCTCAGGAGAGGGAGTTCTGCTGCAGGGTAGGAAGAATTCCTTGAGAGCTTCTGGTCTCCGATTTCCCAGAAATAAATGAAGTTCATAGTCACACTGGGGCTGGCAGAATTTTTTCGAGGCAGACAAACCCCAAGATCAACGGAAGCCCATGTTAATCTTAATTCTTGGTGCGTCACAGGCAGGCAACATGGAACACAGGCCTTGTCTTGAATTAGTCAAATGAGTTTTCAGAATATTTTCATCGAAATAGTATATTGACATATTATGCAAAGTCGCTGGCACTGTGTCTTGTAACAAAGGTTACAGTGTGAGTGGTAAAGAAAAACACATTTCTGAACTCTGGGGAGCTAACTGCAATTTGAAAAGAGAGATTTTGTGGTTTCTCTACATTACTGACATGTAATGGACCTTCAGGTTAAGCAGAGAAAAGGACCCAGCTATCTCACATTTAGTATGAACGTGGGAAGAGAGACGGGACAAAGACAGGAAGAAGAAAAATGACCTCTGTCATGTTCAGCTCCTTTGGTATGAAATTTCAGCCCAAGGAAACTGAAAGTGTCCCGAACAACAGAGCCTCATCCTCAAACGCAGACAAGGAGCCCCATTCCTGTGCCACTGGATTCTGCTTCCAGGAGAGGGACACACCACTGGGGGTTCATGATCCATCAGTTAAAGAAAGCACTTCTGTTTTTACAGCCAGCAAACTACAAAGTTTTTCTAGTGCTCTTTAGAAAACCGATGCTTTTAGAGCCCCCCAAAGAATTACAGATGCACTTAATCTCCAAACCACACCTACCTTGACTCCAAGGAGAGATTTGCGGTGATAGAAGCAGCACAGAGCTGCCGAGAGGGTGTGGAAAGCATTGCATTCCTTAGGCATCTTTTGGTCTTCAGTCCTGGGCACCACTTGCTTTGATTAGGGTTCAAAAAAGGGTGCATTGGACAGTAGAGCCCTGGTCCTGCTGCAGCAGTGGTGCTGTTCCTGTCCGCAGCCGGTGGAGTGAGTTGGCTCCTTCTCCCAGGCCAGTCTCGGACTTTTCCCCTCCGCTGAAGCCAATACGATCTGCTCGCTCAATTCTGGCAGGCTGGTGTCCAGCCTGCCATGCACACAGTGCCAGAAATTCTCATGTGACCAGACTTGCTTTCTGATGAAATTCTAACCCCTCTTAGAAGAGGCCTTGGGCTTTAGCTGTCCCCTAATTGAGAGGCCCAGCAGAAATCATTAAACCCTCAGGCAGCCTGTCCCCTCTCAGGGATGAACTGCATCACGCAATCTGCTTTTAGTGGCTTTGTCTGTTTGCTTATCACCCCAGCACCTTGGGGTTTAAGGAAGCAGGACAAGTTGTACGCATCACACCACCTTGTTATGAGACAGAGGCTCCTTTGAGAAAAGGCAATGGCCTAAAAGTGACCAGGGTGTGACTTTCCCTGGGAGCAATCCTAGAAGTTCTTAAGAAACCCAGACAGGATCCCAGTCCCCATGCCACCTCCAGTGCTGTTTGTTTTTAATTAGGATGCTCCTGGCAGTCAGTTTGCAACTGATAATGCTGGCACAGCCATCACTATTGGCAAAGCAATATTGCCTTTTGGTGTTTAATTAGCAAGTCTGTCAGCAAACACGGTGAGCGCCCTATGCCCTCCCCACCTGGCTGGGCAGGCTGCTGAGAGGACAGAGACTGTGTACTCCCTTCTGCCCCCACAGTTTGTCCTTCTCCATTCCTTCCCTTTAAGTTCTTTAATTACCCATCTTCACTTTAATTGTCCACTCTGCCTAACTCCAGTCAGCACATAAACCTCGTATCCAACACAGTCAGGAATGGCCTTCCTAGACGCCCCCGCACTGAGACCGTTATCCCTCCTCCAAGAGCCTCAGAGCATCTTTAGGAGAAAGTAATTGCTTTTCTCTTTCATTCTAGTTATAGTGAATGCTCAGTTCTTCTGGTGTGTGTGTGTGTGTGTGTGTGTGTGTGTGTGTGTGTGTGTTGTTTAATCAAACCCAGCTTTCTGCCTGTAGCTCTTCCTCTCCTACTGTTTCAAATATTAACTTTCTGTGGCTTGGGCCACTCAGAAATGGAATGTGTCCCGAAGCTTCCTAAAACTTCACACAGGCAGAAACTTGTCATGAGGAAGAAGCAGAACCTATTCAGTCTAGAAAGGAACAATACCGGATGAGGCATGAGAGAGGTATGAGAAGTATCCAATGGGATTAGTGTCAAGTCCTCAGGAGGCCTTGGCCTTTGGACTAGGTCAAGTCTGCCCATGAAAGTAGGGAATTGTTTGGTGCTGGGGGAGCAGCTTCTGTGCTTGAGTCGGGAATGGAGAGCCACAGGCCTCACACCCACAAAGATGAGGAGGCTCCACCTAACAAACACTGCAGGCACACAGAGCTACCAATGGTCTACAGACACAGGAACAGCCAGGAAGCAGACTGCCCTTCTGCTCCTTTGGTTGGCTTTCTTCCTCTCCTGTTCTGAAGGTTGGGTTTGCTATCCTGGAAACACATGGGTCCTGTGAAGTCCACCCGAGCACCTGCAGCAAGTTATCAAGGCTTTGAGTTCTCCCAATCTAGGAGTCCAGGGGATCATCCTGATGTGTCACTGCCCTCCAAGGTCCATGCTCTGTACTAATGAGGAAGCATTTTCTGACTATCCTTATTTCTATCAGGTAGGGTTCAAAAGATAAGACCCCCAAGCACGTTTGTGGGGATGGCTTGTCAATCATGCCAATAGTCAACAGGGGAGGGGCCCAGTTTTTACCTGCTATTCCCTTTGCTAGGAAATAACAAGCATCTTCTTGCTGAAAACCTCCCCAAGTGGCCAAGAAGACACCATCCCAGTCCCAGGAAAAGGGAAAGAGAGCAGCTCCTTAAAGCCTGTATAGAAATTCAGTGAGGTTGGTCAGCAAACACCTCTGAATTTCCCTTCCCTCCCCGCAGAAAGTGAAAGAATCCAGATTATCCCCTCCCTCCCCCTAGAATGTGAAAGAAAACATTCTTGAAAGTAAATAAAATGCAAATAACTCAGAAGTGTAAATTACACTGAATTATGCAGTGGAGAGCAGCCAGGGTGAATGCACAACAAAAGACCCAGCTAGGCACCTGAGGCTTTCCCTGTTTACTCCAAGAAAAGTCTTATTAAAGGCCGGAGTTTGTTCCAACAGGATTAAAGAACGGGCTAATCTTATTAAGCAACTGTTTCCTAAGCACATTTTATTTTTGTTCCACACCAAAAATAATTTCTGAAGCAGCGCTCAAAAGGTATTAATCAATTTTCTTCCAAAATGGCCAAGAAGAGAGACTAAAATAATGTGTTGATAATTGCATCAATTCCCAAAGTGCCCTTCACTGACTTGCTATGCTTTTAAATGTCTCCTATCCACACTGATCAATTCCCCCATATTCTCCCCACAAAGATTATTCTATTCTCGTTACAAAGAAAAAGGACCAAGATGATGTGTGACTCTGCAGAGAACAAAGGACAGGACTCCGGCCTTGGATTGCAGAGCCTGTAACTGGTCACATGGAAACACAAATAAGAGATTTTATAATGTCTTATAATTAAACCTGTTGTTATTCATGCAGCCACACAAGAATGCTGTGACCTGAGGCAGTGGGTCACTCTGATGATACGGTTCATGGGACCTAGGACCTATCTGGATTTAAGGGTTTTCTAAACCCTATACTCTCCTGGGAACAGGGGCGTGTGTCTCTAATGGAATCCCAGGGACCCACTGGCACACAGCACAGAGCTCTGGGAAAAGTTCTGGGCTGCTCTCCAGTGCCCCCTCTGGCCACCTGAGAGACTTGCTTCTCTGCACTAAGGGAAACACACCTGTTAGGTGATAAAGCAGGGCAGCTAAGTGGACCCTTGAAGGAAATTCCCATTTCCTCCAGATCAAGAGTCCCCAGACCATCTAGGGAGAGGGGTAAGCGGCTAAAGGAAGGTTCTGCACAAGCACTGCCTGCAATTCCAGTTTTTCCTTAGGCAGCCTTAATACTAACCTGCCCTCTTCGGTAACCATGGAAACAGGAGCTGTCTGCCAGCCTTATTCAACAGACACATGCCTCCTGTTGGCAGCAGCACTTGGCTCAGAGGGATGAGAGAGTGAGTGCAGTGCCCCCTTTCCAAAGTCTCTGCCCTGATGAGATGATCAGGCCCCCAGTGTGGTGGGTAGACCCCCACTGACGGGCACTGTAGGATGGGTGTGGTAGCAGCTTTCTGCTTTTCACTGACTCAGGGCATCCAGGAAACAATATTGTCTATAACCCCCCACTCTTCCCCAAAGCCAGCCACCCCAGACCCTGGACATGAAGCCTTAATGGAGGAACTCTCAGACATTGTCAAGAAGCCTCTTGGTCAGTGACACTGCCCTTGGTCAGGAAACTGGAGGGCACCAGTCCAAGGCTGCAATGCCTCACTCATCCCTGTCCACGGTGAACAGACTCAGAACATCAGCTGGGGGGTAAACATTAGCTATTGTGCCGTGGTGACCAAAACAGCTCAACCTCTCATGGCAACAGAGATTCTGAGATTTTTCACAGGCAACATACATACTCTCTGTCTCACACAAATCCTTTTTGGGTATATGTGTGTGGTGCTGAGGATTGAACTCGGGGCCTCACTCATGATTAGCAAGTGTACTACCACTAAGCCACACCCCTAACCCCTTTCTGGTTTTTGGTTTCTACTAAGCCCCAGGGATCTAGATCTTGGTGAACAAAGACATCTTTAATGGCCCAGGGAGGAAGGCCCAGGAAACCAGCTCTGGTTCTCCTGGTGTCAGAGGAAGAAGGGAAAGGCAACTTGGCTCTGTGCCCCCAGCACCTGTGTGGTAGGTAGCACATCGCGGTGCCCTCTGCAGGTTCAGCTCCCTGGAGAGCAGTGTGCCAAGGGCTTGAGAAGGGGAGGGCCAGAAGAGAGGCGAGTGATCCGTAGCCCTGCCTTCCAAGGCTTCCCCAGACACCTGCCACGTGTCTGCCTGATTCTGAACAAATACAGCCCTCTCTGACTTCACGACTGCTGCAAAGTGAACCAAACAACTGTCCTGTTTCTTGCTTTCAGTAAACTACAGGAGCCGTTCAACACTTAGCTTACAAGGTGGGCTTTGTGGGGGATGATTTTACCCAACTCTAGGCTAACGTAAATGTTCTGAGCATGTTTAAGGTAGGCTTGGCTAAGCTATGATGTTTGGTAGGTTAGGGGTATTAAGTACATTTCGATTTAGGATATCTCTTTCTCTCCCCCTTACTGCCCACCTCTCTCTTGAAATGTTCAGGATGGAATTCTGGCCTTCATGCATACCAGGCAAGTGCCCTACCACTGAGCTACAACCCCAGCCCTGATAGGTTCAATTTAAAATAGGTTTATTGGGACATCACCCCATTATAAGTGGAGGGACATCTATAAACCAGGAGGAGCACACCTTCAGACAAACAGCCACAGGGCCTTAGGGAACAAACAGGGCCAGGAACTCACTGAGAAAGAAGGAAAGAGACCACCTCCTTTTTAGGCCAGACAGAGCAGCTAAAGCTGCCAGAGATGTTTTCCTATACATAAACATGATTTATTTCTTGCTCCAAATGGGAATGTAGATGGGACTCAGTGGGAGGACAGTAGGCAATGCTGGCCAAGCTCTTGGACTGCTCTGAGTTGTTCGCCTTAGTGAACACAGAGATGCATTTAGGAGTGTTTGCTGTACACATCTCAGTCTGACAGTTTCCCCAGATTCCTCAAGGGGATGAAAGATATGGCTGTTAAATGATCTCTGTCCGGAAGTGATATTGATCTGCCCAGCACACAAAGAGACTAAGTACAGTCTTCTCAAACAGATTTCTCTCTACTGGGCCTCATGTCATCCCCCCCCCCCGCCCCCGCCCCCGCCCCCTATAATTTTCTCTTTCTCTAACCAGCTATTAAAATTGTATAACTAAATGATGTAAAGCAAAATTAGGCACCCAGCCCTGATCTTGCTTTCTCGCATTATCATGTACCATTCTATCCGTTACACCCTACCCTTCCATCTCTACCACCTATTTCCTGGTATTACCCCAGGAATCCTATATTACATAAGCTCAATTTTCTGTTGTTTTTAGCATGAAGGCAAAATGAAAAAGAATATGCAAAAGATGTTATTCCAACTTCTCAAATAGTCGACAACTATCTGGCAGACTAGCTTGTTTGAGCAGAAAGCCATGGACCATCTCCCAAGCAAAAGGCAGACCTGTAATGCTTTACATAAGATTGCAGGGTTTTCTATAACTCCTGAAGCCCGTCATACACACCTGGGAGCATCACCCAACCCATCTGAGATGATTTGCCACCTACTCCCTGAGCTTTTTTTGGTTCCACACTTACCATGCAGGCATCACCAAGAGCAATCATTTCTTTCTGTCATCTCAGGTTTTCTTTGCTGTACATTTTGCTCTTTGCCTTCCTCCCAATTTTGGTAAGTGTGAGCTCCTAAGCAGCTAATCAGCAATGACAACAACAGCACGGCAGAGGCCCTTCCCACTGACAGTGGTGTTGAAAGGGACTGGGGAAGTCAGCATGGTCCTCAGGAAGCCTCACCAGCCCAGAGGACCTGGGCTCTCTCTCATCCCCATGGACACTCTCTCCCACCTCACAAACACTTCTGCAAAATGGTATCTTCCAAGCCGGAGTTGAGACAGATATCTGCATGTGTCTAAAGTGGCTTTGGAACACACCCTGCAGGTGAGATGACAGAAGGAGAGCCAGGGTGGGTGCAAGTCTTCACGGCACCATTAGCAAGCTGGGGTGCCCTGAGAAAGTACTTAACCTCTGTGGGCTGCAGGCTGCTCCCCAAGCTTTCCAGGTCATCATGGGCATCAAACGAGACAACACACATAGAGCCCTGCACTCAACATCCAGCAGGGACTCAGCAAAACTGAGCTTCTTTTCCCTTTTGAAAGAGAGGATCACAACCTCCTTCTCCCCCACTGCTTCTGTGGAGCATGTGCCCACCCACATGCTGGGGTCACATGTACCCCTAAGAGGAAGGTGGACAATCTCCTCATCTTGAACCACTGGCCCTATCTGGTGCTTTCCTGAACTTTGAAAAACAGGGACTCATGAGGAGATGTTTAAGAGCTTTGAGCCCTAAAACATATTTTAGCCCTTAAATTTAAGAATTGAATATTAAGGGCTGAGGTTGTGGCTCAGTGGTAGAGCACTTGCCTTGCATGTGTGAGGCACTGGGTGTGATCCTCAGCACTACATAAAAGAATAGATAAATAAAATAAAGTTATTATATTCAACCTACAACTAAAAACATTTTTTTTAAAAAAGAAGTGAATATTAAAATTGCACATACAATTTTAATCACACTTGCTTGGATGATCTTCTACTACAGAACCTTTGTCATTTTAGGAATTGTTTATATTAATAGGCAGCATGTATGTCCATAGTATCTGCGACAAGGCTCTCCTGGGTCTATCCAGAGCCACTACGCTTTCCATGTAGCACCCCTGTTCAAGCCAATCTGACTGGGATCCGGTGGGCACCCCTCCTGCATGGGCTCTGAGTGGCACTCTTCCTTTCCCACTGCCCCTGTACAGGGATGGTTAGAACTGGACTTCAGTCTGCATTCTGATTGGATGCCCTGCCAAATACTTACTCCTCCAACCCCTAACTAGCTTTCCAAGATGGATGGTTCTTGCCCTAGGAATAGGTCTGTGTTTAGAGTCCCCAGAGAATCACCTCCTGATTCCTTCATAGTTTGCTGGCCCATGTTACTGGGTTGTCTGATAGTAACCACTTCTAGAACCAGGACCATGCCTGGTATAACCCCATGGATGCCTGGTATAGCCCTATGGATATACCCAGCTTCCTTTGCCCTGCCTTCTGCCTTACCTCTTCCTCTCAAGCCCCAAATAGCAGGAATCCAACAGAGTTACAGTATATTCTCTCCAAGCCATCTACCCCTACCCCCACCTATAGAGGCTATCAATATTGATTGGACCAACCAGTCTGCAAGGAATGCTGGGAAGCAGGAACACAGGGACAAGAGGTGGCTTCAGCAACATGTGAGAGGTAGATTGACTGACCCCACCCATTCCAGCCTTGGCAGAAAGTGGTCTTATGATTCTCTCCTTCTCTGTTGCCATGCAAATTCTATCACCTGCATTAAATACTTCAGTAGGAAAATATCCTTTTTTCTTGGTCATAAACTGATCATAGGCATTATCATCTGATGGACATACTGACTAATCCTGCATTTCTACCAAAACACCCATGATAATCAGTCCAGACTAGAGCTGTTAACCTGAGGGTCTTGTGGGACTTCCACGAATCACTGAAAACTGTATACAAACTACTGTGTAAATATCTGTTAGCTGAGGAGAGGGTTCAGTGCTTCTGTTCAATTCTCAAAGACCTACATGACCTAAAAGTCCCCAGTGACCCAGAAAAACTTTCAGTGGAGAGTGAAAATATCCTGGAGGTCACGGACATGGTCAAGGACACAGGAAGGCATTGGCTGGTTACCTTGGACGACATTGATCGGGCTTGCCAGGGCTGTGTCTGATAAGAGGAGGAGACAGCCTTGAGGCAAGCAGGGTCACAGCTCCTTAGTGCTACCGAGTAGCTTTAACTGAGTCTGAGTGGAGGGGAACTCCTTACAGCTGGAAGGGCTCGTTTGCCATTTCATGGTAAATGTGGAATACCTACAAGATCCACTCTCAGCAACCCCTCCTCAACCTCAGACTATAGGGGCACATTCAGGAAGACTGCAGCACTCACAGACATATTTTTGCCTCACCTACCAGTGTGCAAGGTCCCCAAGAGCCAGCATTTCTACAGAGAATTTTAGCACAGTGTCCCACTTACTACTCACCCTAGGAGACGGGCGTTATCATCTCCATTCCACATGTGTCATCAGACGGTTCTTATGATTGATAATGAAAACAACAGTGAATTAGAACCTGGCCCTATCTGAGGTGATAATGGAAGCGTGGAGGACTCCTGGTTGTCAGGAGGCCTTATCTTGTGCAAATTCAAAAGGAAGGCCTCCCTCCAACCACCTGGCTGACCCTTGCCAACACAGATGGCAGGGCTTATCTGGAATATACCCAAAGACGTTAGGCTGCTTGTAACTAACAGGAGAGGGCACTACAGAGGGACGCTGAGATCAGAATCTGAGAATCAGGAGGCAGCACAGCCTCCGTGCACAGGTGCCAACTGGAGACCACGGTGGCACCTCTGTCGTAGATGGAGGCATGACCTACGCCCACTTCTCTACGGGAAAAGGCTAACTCAGAGGGTTATGTGCGTGGAAAGGACTGAAGTGCTCCCAGTCAGTTTTTTTTTTTTTTTCCACTTCCTTAACTACTGCCAAGCACAACGCTGCCTGGAGAAGTGACGTCCAGAAGGTCAGCATTTGCCTCTTTTTGCATCCAAGGTGGGGACAATAGGTTCCTTTTGCCATAGGTCAAAGAACAGTGCAGCCAAAGAACAGTATCCTTAAATGTGTACCTTCCCAAGTGGGTGGGTCGGCTGGGTAGAAGAAGGGAGAGTCCTAGGGCAAGCAGCAGGAATCAACCCGGATAATTCTCCAGGAACACCAGGGTTGGGCCACTTGTGCTAATGAGTGGGAATCTTACCAAGGCCAAACTATAGCCCATTAGAGGGATCCACAGCCCCTGGGGGCCCCCCGCCCCACCTATAACAGCCACGTATCTGACAATTTAACTGTGAGGCAATGGATATTCAGCACATAATAAACCAAGAGGTAGGTTTAAAATAGAAAAAGGTAGACATAGGACTTGAAAAGATAGAGAAAATATTTCCATAAAACAGCATTCTTGTGCCAATCTTTTATATATTTGCCCTGAGTAGCCAGAGATAACAGAGATAATTAGAAAAATAGCAGAATATACTTCTGATCCTGAAAAATTGGGGGGGAGGGGGCGCATAAATAGCAGAATGTGGTTATGGTATTAAAAAGCTTTACTGGACAGCACCTATAGTCCAGCTTGGAATGGATTTGTGAGCCAATCTGTGAACACTGAACACTGAATACCCCAGGGCCAGACATGTGACCTACAAGAGACAGTCACCCTGGGATTTTTCAAACTGGAACCGAGCAAGTTTCCCCTTGGACCATAAGCTTTACTGAGACTATAAACCTAGGGCAGCCTAAGCCATGTGCCCACAGTGCAGAGAAGCTGATCTGCGAGAATGTAGCTCATGTACCAGAGAAGCAGATGCAAGAGACTGGGAGCTCTTATGATATTGTCCTTCAGTCGGGTACAATGGCACATGGCTATAGCTCAGCAACTCGGGAGGATGAGGCAGGAGAATCACAAGTTAGAGGCCAGCCTCAGCAACTAAGTGAGAATCCACCCCATGCAACTCAGTGGTAGAGTGCCCTGGGTTAAATCCTCGGTATCCATCTCTCTGTCACCTCTGTCTGTCTCTGTTTTTCTTCCTAGGAATTACTGACTTGAGCTACTCAGCCCCTGCTATTCCCAGGGGTAAGTTTCCTAGCTCGCATTATCAGTTTTAACTTATAGGCTCATCTTATCACGGTGTGATTAAAACTTGAGGTCAAGATGTAACACACTGTGTTAGGCTCTCTTGGAATTTAGATTCATGTGATCTCTGTATCTGAGAACTGCTAAAGAGGAGCCAACGTCAACCGATGTTACAGAAAGATGCACACTGTATTCCCATCAATCATAGAGCAGTACACTGATGAGTCAGTAACAGGTGGGAATTAATGATGTCTCCCACCCTGCTCCAGGGACGTTCATGAAAGAACTCGGTTGTTGTGTTTTCAGAGATGAAAAAGACATGGATTTGCCTCTAAGAAAAGGGAGAGGGGTTCATGGAGTTGGGAAGTCCTGTGATGCTGAGCGCAGGTGTGAGTCCTGCTCCCACACCCAGCACCTCTCCCAGGCTACAGGAAACCAGGAACTAAGCACACACTCCACCCTGCTTATACGGCAGTGGCACCAGCCAGGAGGTTTCTAAAAGGTTGTGACATTTGGAAAACTGTAGCATCTGGTTCAGAGGTACTGACTAAAACAGTCTCTTGCTGAGGCCAGGTGATCTTTACCAGGTATGATCATCAAGGAGGGCAACTAATAGAACAGGACATTTATGTCATCCCCAAATTACATTCAAATATTCCCCAAATTTGCTCCTTAGACCAACCTGAAAGGACCTCAGAAACTCTGGCTCTCAGACTGTCGCCCTCTAGGGGTTTCCCTTTCCTGTACTCTTGTTCTATGTACCCTGGTGAGGAGACCCAGCTCCAGACCTGTCTTCTAGGATCTGGCTGCTGAAGCACTCATTAAAACAAATGGTATCCTTGCCCACTGGCCTTATTCATCATTGTCACCAAAAGCCCAGCACAAAATGCCTGAGCAGGACAGAGACCCAGAGAACATCTGGAGAGGGCATAGGGATTCTTAACCTGGGGGTTCACAAATACCTTGGAAGTCAGATGTGCCATACATGTGCATACATATTTCTAGAGACATGATTCTCATTCATCATATATGCAAAAAGGAAGGAAGGAACTCTCTCACCCTCCCCAACCCAGTTCAGAGCCACACAGGCATGAGGGATGACTGCCACACTCAGGTTACACTGCTCACTGGTGAACCAGCCTTGCCAGCCTCTGACTGCACTAGACTGGTTCCCACTTCAGTCATTTTATTCCCTCAATCTGTGAACAACCTGGGACCCCCCCAAACTGGGAGAATTACTCAGAACACAGTCATTCCCTATGTCTACCACCTGTGCTCTGCTCAAGTAATCCTGAAGCCAGGAGACAGGCCTTGACCGTGTTCTACCCAGACCCCTTAAAGTAAGGCAGAAGGGAAGAGGCTGGGTCAGAACGGGCTCAGTGGGAGCACACAGACCCCTTCCTAAAACCACCACCTGGGCCTGGGAAAAATAAGAATCCAACTGGGGACTGGCAGTCACAGGAAGCAGCCCATCAGCTTCATCATTTCTTCTGCACAGAAAGCTCTTTTGACAGTGTGAATGGGGGCTTTATAGTGTAAGTTCTCATCCACAGGCTAATAAATATGTGAAATGGCCTCTCGGACCAGGTTCCTGCGGCCTGGACACTGAGGTCATTCAAGAAACAATTAGATGCCATCTGGAGAGAGCCGGGACTCCAAAGGAAATTGCCTCCAAGGGCCAAACAGCATGTTCTCATTCCCAGAGTCTGACACATCCTTATCTTCATTCACATAAAAGACGAGATGGAGCTCGGCCAGCTAATCCACACTGGGAGCACAGAACGAGCAAATGCTGCTTCAATTAATAAGAGCTTAAGGATCAGGAGAATGCTCGTTTGCAGCCTGCCCCAAGTAAATTTATCCTTTAAATGAATTTATCCCTTGATTGTACTTCCACATCCAAGCAGAATGTCTTTGCCATAAACCAGGGCTTGGCCTCACCAAGCTTTGGGTTTTCAGGTTTTAATACAAAGTAATTAGAGCAGAACAGCAACTGCTTCTGGCCCAGCTCTTTACAGTATATAATAAGCAAGGACTCGGTTATGTCAGAGTTAGTAGTCATGGAGGTTTCACAATCCATTCCAGTCTAAGGAACAGGCCTACCCCTGTGAACTCTTCTAGGATAGATTCTCCATTTTTCTGATTTTTAAATGAAAATTTAATGTCTTTTCTATATTAATAATCAGTGTCTTTAATAGGAAATCAAGTGTTGGGTAAGCTAGGTTTAAAAGGAAAACTTGGCTAGAGGAAAAAATATGGATTTCAATAAGCAGCAGGAGGTTCTCTGCATTTTAAGTGTTTGTGCAGCTTTTAGGCTTTTAAGTAGCAGGGGACCCTCTAGTCCACTGGTGATCAAGGTGTTCTGCAGGCCCAAGAGGGTCTTTCGGGAAATCCAAGCGGCCATTAGTATTCATAAGAGTACTGAGCCCCCCACCCGCACCATTTCACTGGGTTGACATTTATATGGAGGATGCAAAAGCGAAACTGCTGGAGCCTTATCAGAAAGCAGGGAACAGACATCACACTGTCCTAGCTGTCATCGCACTCTTGACCACCATGAGGTCAGAGCATGTAGGAAAAAATAGCCAGTTCCACCTAGGAAGTCCCTGATAAAGCAGGAAGAATTACTCATGTTGCTGAACTCAGCCCTGAGTGCGTTCCACAGGACGGAGGGCAGCGGGTGGCAGTGGTGGTGGTGGTGGTGGTGGCGGGGCACACCAGGGCACGGTGGCTGCCTGCAGGGGTGGTGCACAGCCGCTTGTTCACGGAGCTCCATTTTCACTTCAAAGAATATCTGACAAACTATGGTTATTCACACTTGGGTATTCATCTGGCAGACATTTTCTGAAAAACCAATGAGGGAGGCCTGTAGCTTCAAGGAAACTAACTGAAAACATTTGTTGCCAAGGATAAAATTTGAACTTTCGAGTAAAAATTAGAAGTTTGGAAAAGTTGTACTCACCACCAAGTTTGACAGCTTTCCAATACTTTAATGACTTTTCTGAAAAGATCGGTGGTGATATTAACAAATGTGAGTTTCTGATATTGCATAGTGAAATATTTTAACATTTGCAAGATCTACATAACTCAATATTTTTCAAATGACCAATGCATGATGTTACAAAATCATGCATAGGTAAGTGATTCACTCAAATTGCGAGGAAGGTAGACCAATGGATTTTAAAAGAACAGAGTGAAAAAGTCCACCGATATGATTTCAGACTCGATTTTGCAATCAGTCTTAAGGAACTACAGCAGCCAGGTGTGGTGATGCAGGCCTGTAATTCCAGCGACTCAGGAAGCTGAGGCAGGAGGATTGCAAGTTCAAGGCCAGCCCCAGCAATTTAGTGAGGCCCTAAGCAATTAGTGAGACCCTGTCTCAAATTTAAAAATATAAAGGGCTGGGGATGTGGCTTAGTGGTTAAACGCCCCTGGGTTTAAGCCCCAGTAACCAGCACCCCCGCCCCAAGGGAGTATCAAATAATATCTATAATTATTGGAAAAGGTTATTAAAATACTTTTCTTTTGGGCTGGGGTTGTAGCTCAGTGGTAGAGCACTTGCCTAGTATGTGTGAGACATGGGGTTCAATCCTCAGCACCGCTTGAAAATGAATAAAATAAAGATATTGTGTCTGTCTACACCTAAAAAAAATGTTAAAAAAAAACAAACCAAACTTCTTTTTTTTTTTGAACTACATATCAACGTGAGGCCAGAGTTTCTTCAACTAAAACAACATAACATAACAGACAGAATGCTAAGGCAGGTGTAAGGATCAAGTTGTGTTCTATTAGGCCAGGCACTAAAGACATTTGCAAAAATGTAAAACAATGCCATCCTTACCACTAAACTTTTTTTTTTTTTATCTTGGAGAAAGATTTTTTTTTCATAACAATATGCTATTTTACTTCTGTGTAAGAGGCTTATTAGTTTAAAATGAGTAAAATAATTAAACACAAAATGTTCATTAAATAAAAATGAATTAAGGAAACATTAAAAAATTCCTCCATCTTAAGTTCTAACATGATGAACATAAATTGCTACAAATCACATAACAAAAGCTTTTTAGATCCTTATTCATTTTGAAGAATGTAAAGAGATCGTGAGACCAAAGAGTTTAAGAATTCTTCCCTAAAATGTGTAAGCTCTTTGTTTTAGATAATTCTGATTGAGCCACAAATTTTCAGCATCATATTTATGGAATAAACTAAGATATAAAAATAGAGGGGTATTTTAATTTTACAAGCAACTGTGTCATAAAACACTAGTGAAAGAAACTGGTAGACAGAGAAATGTGAAGAACAAGAACGTCCTCTTAGTTGTCAGGACATTTATTCTGTCCCGTTTTTACCCAACACTTAATCATTCTCCTCCTAGGTTTTCATCTTAGAGGGAATTCTTTCACAAACGCAAGCAAGCCATCTCAGTGGACAGCGAGAGCACTCTTCCTCACGCTCCCCTCCTCCCTTCACCCCCCACGTCCAGTCCCTCAGGAAACCCCCATGGCTCTGCCTTCATAGTACACACCAAGCCCCTTCTCCACCACCTTCCCTGCCATGGCAGGTCCCCTGAAATCTACTAGCAACACAGAAGCCACAGTGAACTTGGGACAGCTTCCCATGTCACTTTGTAAAAATGCACAGTGAAGGAGTAGGCCTGAGATCCCTGTGACTCAGGAAGCTGAGGCCAGCCTTGGCATCGTAGTGAGACTCTGTCTCAAAATAAGTAGGTAAAGAAGTAAATAAGTAAATAAATAAAGGGCTGATGGTGTAGCTCAGTGGTGAGGTGTTTCTTGTTCAAGCCTCAGTACTGGGAAAAAAATTTTTTTTTTTTTTAAAGTCCTTACTTTGCCCTGAAGGCCTATGCAACCTGCCTTGGCCCCCCCCCCCCCCCTTCTTTACTGGGTCACATCAGCCTCCCCTACAACAGCTCAAGTTCATCCTTCCAGCCCTTCTGGCTTCCTATTGCTCCACTCTGGAAAAGGCAGGCTCTGGCTCCACAACCCTGTGGCTTTCTTTTGCTCTTAGACATTAGAGCTTACTTACCCCTCCCTCATAAATCCTAACCCCAGCTGGACCTGGTGCGTACCTGTAATCCCAGCAATCAAGAGGCTGAGGCTGGAGGATCCCAAATTCGAAATCAGACTGGGCAAATGTCAGTAGGAAACTGGAAATACAACTGAATTTCATATAATAGAACACAGGCTGAGTGACCCTTATATGAAATAACTGCTGAAGTATTTCATGTTTCAAAGTTTTTCAGATTTTAGAATACCTACATATTTATAATGACATATCTTGGAGACGGAACCAAAGTATAAACATGAAACTCATTTATGTTTCATATGCACCCTCCACACACACACGATCTCCTGAAGATAATTTTATACAATATTTTAATAATTTTGTGCAAGAGACAAAGCTTCATGGCATAGAATTTTCCATTTCTGGTATCAAGAGTTTCAGATTTTGAAGCATTTTAGATTTTAAATTTTTGGATTAGGAATGCTCAAACTGTATCACAGAGCCATTCAAAAGAAGGAGTTGAAACCACAGAGCTAACACAGAATGATGTATAACAAAAAAGGCTGCAAAGTGGAACCAACCTAGGTGCCCTTCAACAGATGAATGTATGAAGAAACTGTGGTATATATAGACAATGGAATATTACTCAGCCTTAAAGAAGAATGAAATTATGGCATTCATTTGCCATAAATGGATGGAATTGGAGAATATTATTCTAAGCAAAATAAACCAATCCCAAAGAACCAAAGGTCGAATGTTTTCTCTGATATGTAGATGCTAATTCACAATAAGGTGTGGGGAGGTGGGAATAGAGGTATTTTGGAATATACAGAGGGTAGTGAAGGGAGGGGAGGAGGTATGGGGGCAGGAATGATAGCAGAATGAATCGGATATTATTATCCTATGTGAATATATTATTACACAATCTGTGTAACTCTGTATCATATACAACCAGACAAATGAGAAGTTATATTCCTTTTACATATGATGTACCAAAATGCATTCTACTGTTATGTGTAACTAATTAAAGCAAATAAAAAAAGGTTTCAAAGCAATATATGGCTATATATTATTTTTACAACAAATAAACAAAATTCTTCCCAAACTCAACCTCATTCTCCTAACAAATTAACCATCTTTTCTCAGTTTCCCAAGAATATTTGAAGCTTCCTCACTCTTTCCCCATTCAAAGAATATGAGAGTACCTGCTTCCCCTAGGGCTCCTACTGCTCTGTCCCACTCATTGTCCGGGTACACACTGATCCTTGGGTGCAGGGTCTCGGTGCTCAATCTTGAATGTGCTGACATCCATCCTCTGCCTTGTGTAATACCAACTTCCTTTTTGATGAGCTGCCAGGGTGGTGTGTGTGTGTATGTGTGTGTGTTTCAGATCTCAAATCACAACCCAAATACAAGTTCTTCCAAGGAAACTTCTTGGTTACCATAGGTAAAACTGTAGGCCAAATGCCAATCCCTTCCTCAAAATCTGTATATAGTACTGTAACATTTTAGAGCCCTTTTTTTTCGAGAATATTAGACAATTCTATCAGTATAATGCCTTGACAGCTTTAATCTGCTTTATATAAAGCCATATATTTTTACATATTGTAAACACAACCCCTTTTGCTTTTTAAAAATTTTTAAAAATATTTTTTTAGTTGTTGATGGGTCTTTATTTTGTTTATTTCTATGCGGTGCTGAGAATCGAACCCAGTGCCTCACATATGCTAGGCAAGCGCTCTACCACTGAGCTACCACTCCAGCTCCCCTTTTGCTTTCTTTATATGTGGTAAACACATCCCTTGTTTCTGAAGTTGAAATATCATGGCACACGATTACATTTAATATTAAAAGCTCCCAAAATATTTAGAAACTGAATTGTAGTCCAATGCACGCTTGAGACAGCTGATCACCACTAGAGGGCAGAGTACAACAGCAAACGATTCCAACAGAAAAATCGTCACCTCACATTTGGTGCCCAGGCGTTAATGGGTCCATATTGTTGATAACAAGGTCTCCTATCGGGGATGAGCCACAGAGGTTGCCAGAACTACACTTCTAAAATCAATGTATCTCTCTGATTAATAGGTGAGTCTTTAAGGTCATGACAGTGACCCCACATTTTCATTCTGTCTGAGGTTAGCAAGAGAAAATGAAACTAGACTGAGGTCAGGCGTGGGAACCTCCTCACTGTCTTGAAACAGAAACACTGAAGAATTTCTAGAAAATTTTTTTGAGACATCAGTGTTGCTTGGCTTGAGAAACAAGGATCTTTGTAATACTTTTATTCTCACTTCCCTCTATTTAAATGCTCTTTGCATCTGTGGGGTCACTAAGAGGACAAGAAAAGGTCCTGGCCCTCAGAACTCACATTCTAGTGAGAAGTGTCTGTTTGTTTTTGTTTGTTTAGAGTAAATAAACAAAATCTGAGACAAGTGCTATGAGGACGGTATAGAGAGTCTGGGACAGTGATGGGCAGGCTGTTTTCCGTGGGGAAGTCAGAGAAGGTCTTCCTGAGACAGTGACAACTGAGAACGGCTGAGAGCTGGAGTAACCATTACTAACTAGAATTTACTATATACCAGGTGCTGTGCTACGAACTTTACCTGTATTAACTCATTTAATCCTCAAATTCTCCCATTTACTGTTAAGGAAACCGAACTCCAGAGAATTTCAGTAATTTGCCCAAGGTCACACAACCAAGAAATGGGGTCGAGATGGGGTTTTGAATTTGCATTAGCTTCCTAGGATTGGCATGACCAACGACCACAGACTTGGTGGCTTTAAAATAAAAATTTATTCTTTCACTATTTGGAGGCTAGAAGTATTAGCAGAGCATGGTCTCTCCAAAGGCTCCAGGGGAGAAGACTTCCTTCCTTGCCTTTTCCTAGCTTTTGGAGGCCACTGGTGATCCTGGGTTGTCCTTAGCTTGTGGACACAAGGCATTCCCCCTGTGTGTCTGTGTCTCTGTGTCCAAATTCCATTATTACTTCTAGCCACAACCATACACACACACACACACACACACATACACACACACAAAACTCCAAATCCAAATCAAGAGAACTACAGAAATGCTACCTACACACTTGGATTCTTGCATATTATAGAAATAAATAGAAATAATAATTCTTTGATTGGAGAGCTTGGGCAGTTTAAGTAATTGTCAATATTCTAGTCTCAGGTTGGGTAACTGGTTTCAAAGCTGCTCATTATGTTAGAAAAAAAATAAACGAATGGGTAAAGAAACGAAAGGTAAATAGAGGTGGGGGAAGTAACAAGATAAACCAACAAAATAAAACAAAAACCCCAAATTCCCTTCTTACAAGGATACCAGTCATGGGATTAGGGCAAACCCTTATCCAGTATGACATCATCTGAATTTGATTACTTAATCTGCAAAGACCCTATTTCCAAATAAGGTCTCATTTGCAGGTACTGGGGTTAGAATTTCAACATATCTTTTCGGAGGGCCTCATCTGAATTTGGTTATATCTGCAAAGACCCTCTGACCAAATAAGGTCACATGTACAGGTACTAAGGGTTAGGACTTCAACAGATTTTTTTCAAGGGACACAGTTCTGCCCACAACATACTAGAACCCACTTCAAACCAAACAGTGGCTCTGCTTCAGAACAATCTTCTAGGCCAAGGAGAAGGTAAAGGACCAGAGGCAGCCGGAAAAGCCAGGACAATGGATTGAGAGACTAAACAGGACGGCAGGAGGTGAGGTTAGAGGGAGACAGACCACCTTGGATTTCATGTCCAATTTGGAGCTGAGTCCTCTCAGAAGCCCCAGTTTCAACTCTTGCTTGCCTGTTGGTTTCCAGTGTCTTTACCACCTCTCATTCTCTTTGGGGTCTCAGAAGAACCTTAAGCCAGGGAGGGTGGTGCCTCAGCTCAAGGTGAAGCCTGCAGCACAGAACACAAGTTCAAGTGGAATGTGAATCTGCCCTACTCTACTCACTGGGCAGACCAGCTTCCTTCAGGCACCTCTGAGGGCAGCTCCAGGGTTTGAATTTATCTTGAACATCACGTTCAGAAGGCCCAGGGAGAATAGGATTCCATATGGAACTCTCCTTTCCTCTCGAAAACACTGAGTGGCTTTTGGCAAGAGGCCAGGCCCTAGTGTGAACTCTGGAACTGCCCCTGCTTCCGTTCCCTCACCTGCTCCATTCAGGTCCTGCCAGGATCTGTCAACTTGCCTAATAAAATGGGTCTTAATTCTCTAAAAGGCCTCCGGCACCTGGCCTTTCCATTCCCACTGCCTCTCTCTCTTAGGTTGGACTCTTGATAGTGGTTTCCTCCTACCTGGTCTGACTAGACTGAACAATTAGGAACACATGCTATGAAGCTCGGAAATAACTGAGTGAGCCCATACGGAAAAAAAATCTATAAGTGTAGCACTTTCTCCATCTGAACAGAGATCTGGTCTCACTGATGCAGGCATCTCAGGAGGAAAAAACGTTCCATCCTGTGGTGGCAGCACTTAACATCTAAAATACAAGGTTTCAGCTCTTTTTTTCTCCCCTCAGTAGCGAGGATGGAACCCAGGGCCATGCCATATGCAAAGTGCCCTACCACAGAACTATATCCCCAGCCCTTGGCTTGCTTTTCTTTTTTTGGGCACCAGGGATTGAACCCAGGGGCACTTAACCACTGAGTCACATCCCCAGACCTTTTTATATTTTATTTAGAGACAGGGTTTTGCTAAGTTGCTTAGCAGCCTTGCTAAGTTGCTGAGTTTGGCTTTGAACTTGAGATCTTCCTGCCTCAGCCTCCTGAGCCACTGAGATTACAGGCGTGCACCACCATGCTCAGTTTCTTGGCTCGCCTTTTAAAGTCAGGCTTACTGAATATAATTTATATTTGGTAAGTACCATGCTTCTTAGTACAATTCTGCAAGCTCTGATAAATGGTCAGTATGGTAACTACCACCACAATCAAGCAGTTTCTATCGTTCCAAAAAGTTTCCTTTAACAGAGGACTTTTCCCCCAAATGCTTTTCAACCATTTATTTGTTTTCTGTTGCTTTAAGTTTACCTAAAGTGTCATTGGCTGTCTATTTTGACTCAGCATGATGCATCTGAGGTTCATTCATGGTTCTCTGTGTATCAATAGGCTGTACCTCTTTATGGCTGAATAGTATGCCACTGTGTGGGTGTCCTACAGACTGTCCACCAGTTGAAGGACATTTGGGCTGTTTCCCGTTTTTCGTTAACGATGAATAATGTCACTATAAAAATGTACAAAAAGACTTTTATATGGACCTGTTCTTATGATAAGGTTTTACTTTTTATAAGTGGCCACCTTTTCACAGACCTGTCAGATAAGATCCACTGAATGAGATTCTGTCCTCCACCCCAATTCTTCTGCCTTCCCACCACCCCGCCTCAGCAAATTTCTAAAACTGCAGTAACACTAAACTTCCCAAGTATATCTGCAGAGAAAGCTGGGGGGGGGGGGGGGGCGCGACTGGGGGTGGCTGGATGGGCACTCTCTCCCTTTCTCTCCTCTGAATGCGGGCCCAGAGCGAGCCAGGGCTGCTTCTCATTCATTGCTGGCAGTGTTTGATCTCTGGTCCCACAGGGGACAGGGCTGGCTCTGTGGATGTGCACACTCAGGCAAAAACCTGCAGAGCCAGCCAATCGGGCCATTATTTGGTTCATATAACTTGTTAAAATCTCACGGAATGTACAGGGTGCCTTTGTTTTTGTAAGTCCTTTTCATGACTCTGTTAGCTGGCTAATTCAGAGCAGACTGGCCTGTTTTCCTGCCGAAGAAAAGGCTTTTCCTCAAAGACAGCTATTTAACTGTGACCATGGCTGCGGCCATGTTGAGCACAAAAGGGGAGCTGAAGGAACCCGGCCCCTTCTCCTACAGCCAGGGCACTTATTCTTGGCGCTGGAATTCGCATAATTACTCCTCTTTTAATCTGCTGGGTGACCTAATGTATCCCTAGCCGACTGCAGGAAATGGCCTTGCTGAGATCTGAGCTCGGGAAGACTAATGTCTATAGTTAGAAGACCCTCTAGGAAGGAGCATTTGAGGGTTAACGCCACAAAAGACAGCTTTTTAAGCCTCTCTGGGCTCAACTGTGCTCTGAAGGAAGGGCCCTGGTCCCCACTCAGGACAACAGTTCCAGTCTTGTCCTTTCTTCTCCCAACCTGTAAGGAGCTCAGGGACTGCAAGTTGTTTTATTAGAGCTCAGAAGTGGGTCTAACAAGAATCCCCCCAAGGGTGACTACAAAAGAAAGAGGATATTTGTTCACTAGGAACCTAGCCAGGAACAAAAGGCTGCATTCCGTCCTGACACTTGCTTATGCGGTCGCCTGGAGAGCAGGCCTTTGTCTGTGGCCCACATTGTGCTGTTCACAGTCTGCCCACCAAAAATCACTTGTGTACTCCTAGCTAATTTGAAAACGCAGGCATTCCAAATTTTCTTTTCTCCTTCCCTAGATTTTTCAATTTTTTTTTTCTTATAGACGGTGTATTTTAAAATGGAATCTATAGTAAACATTTTTTTTTCTAGAAGAAAACCACCTAGTTCTGCCCTTGCCAATCACTTCTTTCTCTTAAAAACAAAACGAGACACTTTAACCCACCCACAGAACAGAGACTCTTTACTAAAATAACTGTAGGCCCTGTGTACGAAGAGGCTAAGAAGAATTAATCTTTAGCACAAAAGGAAAGATAGGTATAAAAGGGAATGAGATAGGAAATAATATGAATTTATAAAATTTAGTGCAAGGGGGGGGTGGGCAACTCTTGAAGCTTCAAGTAGCTGCTGGATGAAAAAAACTAAAAGAATGATAAAAGAGTGAAAATAGAAGTTTTTATAGGTTCAAAAGGGGTTACAAAAGTGAAACGATGGATCATGAAGTAAACGTAGGAGTAAATCTCCAATCTTTTGGAGTAATGGCAGGTGGGAAATTATTATCCGTCACATCCTTGGTCTCAATGTCTGAAATACAACATAAAATACTGTTACCGCTATTGACCGGTGACGAGTCCTTGCTTCCCCAATGTTGAAGAATAACACCAGAGAAGCACGCCGAGGCAAGGTCAGAGTGGAAAATTAAAAGTTTATTAAAGGACAGCAGAAAAGACTTCTCCCGGAGGAAGAAGGGGACCCAAGAGATGGAATCCGTGGAAGTGCGGTAGTCTCTCCATTTTATAGCTTTCGGTGATGGAATGTAGGTGGGAAGGCCCGAGGGGTGGGACACAGGTGGGCCAAACAAGTAATCTGGGCAGGAAGGACTTTTGAGGCAGCAACTTCAAGTTTGCTGTTCATTAACATTTCTTTGGGATGGGCTATCTTCAAATCTGCTGGGGCTGTTCATTAACATTTCTTTGGGATGGGCTATCTTCAAATCTGTTGGGGGCTGTTTCCTGGACTTCATTAACTTTCAGAGAGTTGCTCAACTTTTCCAGAAATTCATTCTCAACGTGGCCTCCATTTTAGATTTCACTCGATATTAGACCCGATTTACCTAACTACACTGACTGCCTAATTTTAAATCTGGCTTCAATACCACCTTTGCGCCAATCAATATGGCACCTTCATGATCAAGAGTGACAGCATAGCTGGATGTGGTGGCACACACCTGTAATCCCAGTGAGTCAGGAGCGGGAGGCAGGAAGATCACAAGTTTGAGGCCAGCCTTGGCAATTTAGTAAGATCTTGTCTCAAAATAAAATTTTAAAAAGGGCTGGGGATGGAGCTCTGTGCTAGAGCACCTCTGGATTCAATCCCAATCCCAGGAATGGGAGGAGGTGAGAACATGACTAAGAACTCTTTACCACTTGCTAAATAATCGTCCCCTCCAGTCTGTCACAAGCATACAGATTCCTAAAAAACGTTCAGCTAGAAGGAACAAGAGCCCGCCTCAAGGTCTTGTACTTGTTGGGAGGTTCAGGGTCACACTGCTAATTAGAGCCAGTGTGTGGACCCAGCTCCCCTCCCTGGGGGACACACCAGAGGTGTGTTACTTGACGTCTCTATGGGCCCCCCCCCATCTGGAAAGGGGAATACACTGAGCTATTACCAATTAATAACATTAATTTATGACCAATTATTAATATTTTAACATAACTATTTTAACAAATGTTTTAAGCAACCATCTGACACATGTCTAGGAAATAAATACATTTTAATGGGAGTGAAAATACAGCAAATTCAAAGGGGGAGTAAGTAGACTGAACAGCCTCAAATTCAAAACTCTGCTTCCTAGCTATGCCCAGGGCTCCTCCTCTAAAATCAGTTTCCTCCTATTAAAAAAAAAAATGTTGGTTTTTAATCTAAGATCAGGTATGCTAGGTACGCAGAGGAAAATTCCAGAGCTGTGCACCACCAACCAAGTCAATCTCCACACAGTAGGCAGCGGGAGGAAGGGGGGAGCTACCATAGAGATTTCTGCTTTCCCATCTGGAGGAAGTGTTTTCTTTCAGATATAGTGAAAAAGGATCAGTTTTATTTGATTACAGAAAAGGGCTTCATGATTATACAAAACAGTTAAAATCAGACTTTTAAAATGACTGTGTTTTGAGCTACTGTGGAAAAAAAATAGTGAGGAGAGACAGAAAAATAGAAAAACAAAACAACGATCACCATGAAAAACTCCAAAACTCTCCTCCTCCAGAGGCCAGAATTAAAGTCACAGAAACAGGAAGGAGATTCCAAATTCCCTGGGCTATGGATCTTTTATTTATTTTCCTATCACATACGAACACCAAATTGAACCTTTAGGGTCTGGATGCTATTGGGAGGCCCAGCAGGAGTCCAGACATAAAAGAACCCCCCACTCCCAAAGAGCCCTGGGGCTTCCCAGCCTTGCATGTCTCCCTTCATTCCACACTGGGAAGAACTACAGTAACTAAGCAACCCAGAGATTGGTCCCTTTCACGCCACATTAATGTTTTGCACTACAAACCCTACATGGTGCTACAGGACACAGAATACAGACTGGACAGGACTGAGTTTTGGATTCTCCTCTCTCCAGCGCTATGGACTGCAGTCCCAGCCCCACTAGCTATGGGGGCCAGCCTCTGTGCCCTGTCTCCCCCAGATTCAAGGAGGCAGGAAGCAGTCCCAGAACTGGCTTCCTGTCTGGGCACTGGGGAAATCTGGTGAGGATGGTTCAAAAGTCTCCGGCAGGGAGGAGAGCAGCACTAAAAGACAGTGAGGGACACATGGGACTGGAACTCCTAACAGGATTAGTTCTGCTGTCCCTTGGCCACAGCTGGGTGCTTCCATTGCCCAAAGAGACTTAGGCAGAGATCAGACTGCTCCCCAGTCATGGTCACAATGAATCCCTAAAAATTTGGCATCTTGATTCTTATTTTTTAGGCCAGTAGATATAACCCTGCCAGAAGGGCCCTTCGTGATGCAGCATATTTCACATAAATTTTCCACTTTTCTCCATACCCATAAGGCATTAAGGGAACTGGAGGATTGTAGGGGAAAAATCAGCTCAAAGTCAAGGGGACAAACTGGGTCTCTTTGTATGGACAACTTTCTCACCTCCCTTACTTTATCTTCAGTCAACCTCTAATCACAAGGCACCAGCTAGCACTGATTTATGAAGCCTTCATGGCACAAGCAGCCAGGCTCCAAAGGGCAACGAAGTCTGGAAGTGGCCCAAGAAGTCTGACACAGGGGCCCCTTTGGACCTTGAGGTCAGAGACCTCTATGAATGGGCTTCCAGAGACTTATTGCCCATGAAAGCAAGCAAAAACCCTCCACATTGAACCAACAAATCCCCAAGCCATCTCTCTAGACCAAGGGCAAAATGAGAAAGGAAAACAAACTTTGTTTTGCATTTAGGAAGGACACATTTTAAGGTTCTGATAAGATCCAGATCAGGTTAGGAGGGAAAAGCAACCTGCAGAATACCTCAACAAGACCTTGAAAATGACCCTCTGAGCCTCCATGTCTCACTGCCAGGGAAAAGAGAGAGGAGTTGAGATAAATGGTAGACAATGACAATGACTGCATCTCTTCTTAGTCAATACAATTCAACTGATGGTGATGCATATTCATCAACTAGATTCAGTCATTAATATGGTAGCCCCCTTATCCTTGAGGAATACACTCTGGAGACATCAAATTGACATCTGGACCCACCAACAGGATCAAACTCTACATACTGTACTATGTTTTTCCTATGTGCCCTGCAGGGTTGTCACATAGTACCAGCGTTAATCTGCCCTTCCATGTTTTATGCCCCAGTGCTTCCTTTTCATGGCGATTCTTATGTTTTGGGACTATTAAGTAACATGAGGGTTATGTGACACAGCACTGCAGTGCCGTGACAGTCAATGTGATAGCTGAGATGGCTAAACGACTCATGGATGGATAGCATGCACAGTGTGGATATGCCAGACCGAGGGATGATTCCCGCCCCCAGCAGGATGGAGCAAGACAGAGCAAGACTTTAAGACATTATGCAGAAACATGTGCAATTTAAAACTTATGGATTTTTAAATTTCTGCAAGTTTTCATTTATGATTTTGGACCATGGTTGACGTCAGATAACTAAAACCATATATAAAGGGGACGAACTACTGTACTAAAACAGGCCACTCTAAAATTTCTATGTTTAACTGTAGAATTCATCACTGCATTATCTTAAAAGGATCTTGGACTTTTTATTTTATTTTATTTTTAAATTTCTTTTGTACCCAGGGGTGATTAACCACTGAGTCACATTCCCAGCCATTTTTATTTTTTATTTTGAGACAGGGTTTTGCTAAGTTGCTGAGGCTGGCTTTGAACTTGCCTTAAAGGTCTTCCAATAAGTCTCTGGAAGCCCATTCATAGAGGTCTCTGACCTCAAGGTCGAAAGGGGCCCATGTGTCAGACTTCTTGGGCCACTTCCAGACTTTGTTGCCCTTTGGAGCCTGGCTGCCTGTCACCATGAAGGCTTCATAAATCAGTGCTAGCTGGTGCCTTAAAGTGTATTCCTGAGTCACTGGGATTACAGGTGGGCACCACCATGCCTGACAGGGTTGGACTTTTGTAAAAGAAAAAAAAAAATAACAACTGAGTTATTGGAGTAAATAAAGATCAAAGGTAACTGGGGGTACTGTGGGAGACAATCTCTGAAACAAGGAATGGAGTGATTTTTTACAGGGTCGCTGGGACTTACACTCTGCATAATCCTAGGTTACATTTTTTAATGCCATTCAAGTCAAATCCTAGGGTGTGAATAGCACCCTTAATGCTCAGCAAAGCACAACCTATACAGAAATACATGATATCTCCAGGAGAGAACAGGCCCACTGCTTATTAAACTGACCAGATTCTGGTTTGGTGGCCCTGATGGCTCAGGATTACACACTTGCTGCAGTAAAAACAGTTCTGACATTACTCAGTGTAAGATGGGGAAAAAATAATATCCACCTCCATTTACAACCCACTTCATATTAACTGCCCTGCGTGGTCAGGTGGTACCATTGGTGCTTTCTCTTTTCCCATCTTTACCTCTGGTCTAAATGAGAGGAAATGCCAGAACTCTGGGGAAGGTATAGGTACAAAGAAAAGCAACAGGCCTCAATGGTTTGAAATCTGGATGATGCCCTTTAAATAATGAAGACAGAAAATGGCTCCTGGGGTGGGGGAAGCCTACATCCTAATTCACGCCATGAAATTTCCTAAAAAATAACAATACACACTATCATAAATCCAAGAGTGACAGATCACACTTCACTCTTCTGTAGCAGGTACCAGATTTAATTACAATTCAAACACAAGATAAAGCAAACATACACAGCCAAAAAATGTGGGGAGGGCCGAGGGAAAAAGTGAAAAATATCTTTTCTTTCTGCTCAAAAGGGAAACTTTGTTTAGAAGGGCTGAAAGGGCTGACTATTTAGAAGCACTGTCTGTTGGCCCCACTGGAAAGTAACATCTTACTGCTCATCTCAGATTAGCCACCGAACAAGAGGATGGCTGTTTGAAAGGGAAGAACAGCTCATAAAACCTCAGGGAGGCTTCAGTCCTCCACAGGAGGTAAACAGTTCCTCATCTACCATTCCAAAATCCAAAAAAGCTCTGAAATAAAGGGGTGTGTGTGGAAAGACTGTAGACCTGTAATAGGAGGACACAAGACCCTTGTGCCAAAGAAAATCAATTCCTCTCTGGTTGTTTTAGGCATTACTATGAGCTTTCTACATAAGCCAGACTGCAGCATGATTCCACAACACTGCGTTAGGAATGGGAAATCTATTACACAGGGTCATGACTACATGTTAAATCACAGTTTCCTACCTTCACATATTCCAGAGTTGGGTCCAGAAGATGTGGATCCCTGAAAAGAAAAAAAAACAAATGAGAACAATTAGGAACAACATGTTCTTATAGGGAGTAAAGTGTGTCTAACATTATTTCACCCTATTCATGTAAGTTAAAGCTGAGCATCCACCTCTCAGACAGTAAGACAGACAGGTACGGAAGTCAGAACACAGGCAGATTCCTTTCATGAGAGAGGGTGGGCTACCGTGACCTCATATTTTCCTGTCCAGTTTGGGCTTCAGAACGTTAGACTATTTGTATGTGACAATTCTAGGTTCACTCAAGCATAAAAAATAGTCTCAAAGTTGGAAGCAAAGAGCTCCAGGGAAGGACAGAGGTGAGCGTAGGGTGGGACTGGGTATTAGAACATGCAGCATCTTTGAATACTTGGTTAAACCCCTATGCTCCCCACCAGGCAGCTATGCTGTGCCCACTTTGACGTTAAGGAAATGGAGGCTCAGGCAGGTGGGGCAGCTGCCCAAGGTTGCCCAGCACCTGGGTGAGTCTCCTCCCAGGTCTGCCTCTCAACCACATCCTTCTCTTCTTGTCACTGGCTGCTACCTACTCACTATCGATGTAAACCTGGCTGA
Organism: Marmota flaviventris; assembly: GCF_047511675.1. NCBI lineage: Eukaryota > Metazoa > Chordata > Mammalia > Rodentia > Sciuridae > Marmota > Marmota flaviventris. The sequence continues at coordinate 79,645,495 of NC_092507.1, forward strand.
TGCACACTAATTTTCTCTGGTGCCTCAGTGTTATCCCCCATGTAATGTCTACTCTTATGTCCACTGTAATAATACGCTAGGATCAGCGAGACAATCAGAAGTAAATAGCAGCAGGTGGCTCGAGAGGGTGAATTATTATAGAAAGTGGAAAGGTCGAAAGGTATGACTAAGGCAGCAGGAAGAGGGAGACAAGAGAGCAAATGTTTGCAGTGCTGGCAGGGTTACAGTGCAGTGTCCCCCACAGTAGGAAAGACAGCCACCTTCAGAGACTTCAGAAAATCAGCCTGTCCCCACAGATCATTTAAAAAGGACAGAGTAGCTCTAACGCCTAGTCTCTCCTCTGAAGGGGAAGGAAGGTATCTTAGCATAGTGACACAAAGACCACATCCCTTGGAAGACAGGGGATCCCCACTGACAAACAGCTCCCTGAGCAAAGCTGAGTTCAGCCCTGAACTTCTCTGGCTGTAGCTAGGCTGCAGTGCTCCTTTTCTGAGCATGGCCACTGCCCCGGGTACAAAGGGTCTTGGTCTTGTGGTGGAAAATAGGTGCAATCCCAGCTCTCCTCACATGATTTGATTGTTCATTTGGGACAACGCACAGCAGCACAGCACGCATGCGCAGAGGCCAGCTCATCTGCGATGCGCCTTTGCATGCAAATAGATTAGGTTCTGAAATTCGTTCCTTTATTGGGCCAAAGAGTCAGAGAAGGGCTTAAGCTCACAAACCCTGGTTGCATTCTTATCAAAGAGGGATATGAATCAGCCTTTCAAAGCCTTCACTGGAGGTGTACTCTGCCTTCAAGCTGGTATTCACCAGGCACCTGTCCACTGGGACACGGCACCCTGCTTTATGGGGCTCTGTGATGTCAGTGCTGTGCAGTGCTGCATTCTGGAGAGAGTGCTAATGTCATCAGGCTGTGGTTTCACTGAACTACCCTGCTAGTCACTAAAACTCTGTCCGCACCATTTTGACTGTGCTTCCCCTTGGAGTTCTTGGAAACTTGATTCTTTAGTGAATTAACATATTAGGATTACAGACCTAAATTTTCTGGCCCTGGTAGTACAGAAAAATGTTGGAACCACTGAAATGTTGTTTTCATCTTCATATTTTGATTTTTATGTATACTTAAAATGTACTTTACATACTAATATATGTGCCTTCCTACATAGGTTAAAAGTATTGGTGTGTACTGTCTAAATTGATGGTTCTCAAATTTTTTGATCTTAGGATCTCTTTAACACTCAAAGAACCTTTGTTTATGTGGGTCCTATCTATTGATTATTGACATTAGAAATTATACTGAGAAATTTCAAAATATTTACCAACTCAATTTTTTTTTTTTTTTGCAGGGGATGCCAGGGATTGAACTCAGGGGCACTCAACCACTAAACCACATCCCCAGACCTATTTTGTGTTTTATTAGAGTCAGGGTCTCACTGAGTTGCTTTAGTGCTTCACTAAATTGCTGAGCAAATTTAACTTGTGATCCTCCTGCCTCCAGTTCCTGAGCTACTGGGATTGTGTCAGGGACTAGAAGGAAATTCTCCTTCAAAGATTAGCCTGACAGCCCCCTGGGAGACATCCTGCCTGGGAGGCATCCTGCAGCTACCTATCTCCCTGGAACATCCTGCGGTTATCAGGATCATCAGACATCTTGCACCTGGCAGTTTTACCACCCACATCCAGCAGTTGTTGATTAGAGAGCTTCCCCATCCCCAGCATATAAATACCCCTGTGTGAACAATAAAAGTTTGCAGCTTGATCAGAATTTTTGTCTTGCTGTCACCTTTCGTGTCTCTTGTCCCTTCATTCCTCCCCATCTAGGTTCGCTGCCCACGTTGATGTGTCCTGCCGGACGGGACAGGATTACAGGTGTGAGCCGCTGCACCCAGTCTATCAACTCAGTTTTAAAAAATAACCCATTATATGTTTACATAAAACTATTTTAAAATAAAAAAATTTTCATAACAAAAATGTACTGAGAAAAGTGAAATTATTTTTCATTTTTGCAAATCTTTTTCATTTCTGGCTTAGAAGACAGCCAAATTTTCATGCCTACTGCATTCAATCTGTTATATGATATGTGCTGGCTGAAATAAAGGAAGAAAATTCATCCTTATACAGATGTCATTGGAAAAGGGAGGTATATTTTAATATGCTTTCCGGTAGTTATGGCTATTCTGCTTTGATATCATAACAAAAAACAAGTGATAGTTTTCTAAAGGTTAATTGTAATATGGCCTGAAACCATATTAGCTATTATATCTATCTTGCACTTTGAGTGCCTTTATTTATGTGTGATTCTGTAATCAGAACTCTGGAAAACACTGCTTTACTGAGTTATGCAGATCTCCCAATTTTTGACCCATTTCAATTATAAAACACACACACACACAATATCACATTTGTTAATATCACCACTGATCTCATAAGAGAAATTATTATTAGGGACCACCAAGTTAATGGTAGAGAGTGTAAGTTTTCCAAAATTCTAATTTTCATTGGAAGACCTGAATTTTTATCATTGACCACTAACATTGTTAAGTATTTTCCTTGAATTTCATTTCATTCATTTTTGGGAAAACACTAGTCAAATATGATGACTACTAGTCATGACTTATGATTTCAACTTTTTTTAGGCCTCTTACATGTCATTATTTTAGTAACTTTATTTATGTTCAGGTTCTTTGTTCTTCCTATAAGATTTGGTTGTGCCTTTTCCTTTTGAAAGCTGAAGTTTCCTTCTGTTGTTTTTTTTTTTCCTGTACATGCACATGAAAACTCACTGCATCTATAAGTTAGTTCTCAGTCTAACCCTCAAACTCTCTTGGGAAGGGGTACATATCCAGTACTGGCTGGGCTGGGCTGGGCTGGGCTGGGCTGAGCACAGTGTCCAGGCAGCTCCTGAGGTGGCGATGGCTATAGTGAGCAGAGTGCCCACTCAGAGAACGAATCCCCTCTTTATCTTGTTACAGTAAATTTGAAAAGGATATTTAAGACTTTAGATTTAATAAAATTAAAATTGTTAAAAATTCTTTAAAAATCTAAATTTAAAAGAAATTTATTTTTACTTTAAAAATTTTTTATTTTATTTATTCTAATTTGTTATATGACAGCAGAATGCAATTCAACTCATATTATGCAAATAGAGCACAATTTTTCATGTCTCTGGTTGTACACAAGGTAGAGTTACACCATTCATGTTTTCATACATGTACTTAGGGTAATGATGTCTATCTCATTCCTCTGTTTTTCTTACCCCTAAGCCCCCTTCCTTCCTCCTCCATTCCCTTTGCCCTATCTAAAGTTCGTCCTCCCATACTGCCCCCCATCCCCATTATGAATCAGTATACTTATATCAGAGAAAACATTTGGCATTTGGTTTTTTGGGATTGGCTTATTTAAAAGAAAATTAATTTTTTAACCTATTCACCAGATATTCTTAAATGAAACTAATTCTTCTGGGGCAGGCAGTAATGGGGAACAAACCCAGGACTTGGCCCATACTAGTAAGCACTCTACCATGAACATATCCCCCATCCTAATTTTTTTTTTTTAACTCTGGGAGCACAGAGGGTGAGGATACAATGACTACTGGCACAATTTGGTGGCATTCTTACTTTCTACTGAGGTTCCAACATTTTTATTCAGCATTGCTTTTATACCATCACTGAAAATGTCAACCCAGTGAAAAAGGCAAATAACATCTTATTATCGTTATAAGTTAAGTTACATCTTACAGATCCCCTAACAGGGTCTCGTGAATGCCACGTCATGGATCACACTTGGAGAATCACCACTCTAAATGCTTCAGCTGCAGGCTCAATTTTTTTTTTACCCTGAGATGTGCAGCATGGATATCAAAAGCTCAGGTCACCTGCAACCAAACAAGAAAACCAAAAAACTTCTGCACAACAAAAGCAACAATGAAGTAGAACAGCAGCCTACGGGCTTGGGAAAATATTTGCAAATCACATTATCTGATAAAGGGTTAATAATCAAAATATATAAAGAAGTCACACAACTCAATAGTAGAAAAGCAAATGATCTAATTTAAAAACAGGCAAAACGTCTGAATAGACATTTCTCCAAAGAAAACATCAAAATGGCCAATGGGTCTATGAAAAGTGCTCCACATCCTGAATCATCAGGGAAGTGCCAATCAAAACTACTATGAAACACTGCCCCACACCCGACAGGATAGCTGTTATTGAAAAGTCAAAAGATAACAAATATTGGCAAAGGGTGTACACTGTCGGTGGGAATGTAGATTGGTACAGTCGTTATGGAAAACAATATGGAGGTTTCCAAAGAAATTAAAAATAGGACCCAGTGATCCCTCCTCTGGGTATATGCCCAAAGAAAAAGAAATCACCACCTCATAAAAGCTATCTGAAACTTCCCTGTCTTTGCAGTGTTACTCACAAAAGCCAGGATATCGAAGCAACTTAAGTGTCTGTGCATGGATGACTGGATAAAGAAACAGTGCTGTTTATATGCACAGGGGATGCTATTTAGCCAAGAAAAAGAATGAGATCTTGCCATTCACCACACTTGGATGAGCCTGTAGGACATTATGCTTCATCAAATTAGCTAGACACAGAAAGAAAACATTTCATGATCTCACTTTTTTTAGATTCAAAACCAAAATTCAATCAGGAGGCTGAGGCAGGAGGATCACTAGTTCAAAGCCAGCCTCAGCAACAGTGAGGTACCGAGCAACTTAAACCCTGTCTCTAAATAAAATACAAAAGAGGGCTGGGAATGTGGCTCAGTGGTTGAGTGCCCCTGAGTTCAATCCCCAGTAACAAAAACAAAAACAAACAAACAAACATACAAAAATCAAAAAACAAAATTCAAGTATGCAGGGATAGAAAACAAAACAGTGGTTACCAAGAGTTGGAGAGGGGGAATAGGGAGATATGGGTCAGAGGATACAAATCAATACATCAGTAGGATGAACACGTCTAGCAGTCATGATGGTTCAGATGGAAACAATCTCCAGATGGAGTCAGGCCTAACTGTCCTGATTACTTATAATATCCCTAAGTTGGAAGTTCCTAAGAGAAAGGTCTTCAGTATTTCTTATTCTGAATCAATAAATTGGCATCTTAGGCCTTAAAAAAGGACCTCAAACAAATGCCTTAAAAGTGTAATCTGTACTTGACTAGTACTATGGTACAATTTTTATTTTCTAGAAGCCGAGAATGCATCTACTTAATATGAATGACTTCTTTTGAAAGCTTCACTGTCCAACATGGTCATCACTAACTACAAGTGACTATTTAAATTAAGTCTAAACAAAATTAAAATTTTAATTCCTCAGTCATACCAGCCACAGTTGAAGTGCTCAACAGTCCCACGTGGCTAGGAGCTACCACATTGCACAACTTTATTGCAGGTAATTTCCATCATCACAAAAAGTTTGATTGGGTAGTGATGTTCTAGAGAAAACACTTATAAATCAAAGAGCATTGTGCTTCCAAGAAGACCCGTGCTTTGTTACTTTGGGTTATGATTTAGTGACTAAAATGCCAAAGGAGATTCTATGTGCTCTCACTTAGAAGGTAGCACCAAACAATGGTGTCACAAGCCAACAGTGTGATGTAGTTCCTAAGTATTTGTTTTTATATATATCTTTTCTTTTTCACTTGAGACTGAACCAATTGCATGTCAGTGGGCTGTTTCTATATGTGAGAAGTAACATGAATTATTCAGATATTATGCAGCACTGGAAGAATGAGTCAAATTCCATAAAATCAGCCGGGCATGGTGGTAAGCACCTGTAATCCCAGTGACTCAGGAGGCTGAAGCAGGAGAATTGCAAGTTTGAGGCTAGCCTCAGCAACTTAGTGAGATCCTCACTTAAAATAAGAAATAAGAAGGGCTGGGAATGTGACTCGGGGGTAAAGGCCCACTGAGTTCCATCCCCAGAACTAAACAAAAACAAATTCAGGGAGCTGGGGTTGTGGCTCAGTGACAGAGTGCTTGCCTAGAATTAATTCATCAGCTAAAGAGATTGGAGGTTTATTTTCCTCTAACCTCTAACTCCACTGTCAATGAATGCTAACTTAAATTTCTTTCCTACTAGTGATTAAAACTTCCTAATTCATGACAGTACTCTCAGTGTCCTGATCAGCAGGGTTGAGGACCAGTAATTTCCTAACTACTTAAGGAGCCTCATTTTTCTCTCCTCTCAATCTGAGCCTCTCAATCTCAGCCTCACTTTAAGATCCGAGACTGCTCTCCTGGCCAGTGTCCGTGGTTCACAGGTTTCCTCCTCCTACAGGGGGTCCATCCCCGCTGGCCCCTGATCTCAGGCTGCTCTGGTCTGCACCACTTCTGTACAGTGTTCTGTGTGGTCAGCTGTCCTACCCCCTGCTTGGACCTCACTCTTCTGATGAGACTACTCTCCCTAAGAAGGCAGGGAATTGTTCTTAAACACCAACCCTGGCCCCAAGGGACCAGGAAGGAAAACTTAAGGAGTATAAGGAAAATGTGAAAAGGAGGATGTTCTACTTGAGGCAGGGCTGAGGGACAGCACAGGCTACGGGCCTCCAGGTGACCCCCATCAATCCTGGGTATGTACCCCTTTCTCCCCAGAGTGTTTGAGGGTTAGCCTGAGAACCAGCCTGGCGAGCACTGCAAGTGTTCTCGTGCATCTCTGCAGACAGGGAGAGAGGAATGTTTCAGTTTTCAAAAGGTGAAAAGGAGCTGGGTGTGGTGGCACATGCCTGTAATCCCAGCAGCTCAGGAGCTGAGGCAGGAGGACTGTGAGTTCAAAGCCAGCCTCAGCAAAAGGAAGGCGCTAAGCCACTCAATGAGACCCTGTCTCTAAATAAAATATTTAATAGGGATGGAGATGTGGCTCAGTGGTTGAGTGTCCCTGAGTTCAAACCCTGGTACAAAAAAAAAAAAAAAAAAGGTGAAAAGGAAAAGACCTGGTAGGAAGGGCAGATTCTAGGCGACATGTGTTCTGCCTAAAAAAAAGAGCTACGATCACAAAGCATGACTCTATTTCCTGTGATATGCTGAATAGACGAGTTGGGCTGAGGAATGCTATAATTAGATCATATCTGGATTTCAGCAAGGAAGTTGAGAAATCATGATATCGCTGACCAAACAATGTATGGGAAACCAGGTTATTTAATTTTTAGTAAGGTAGATTCATTTCAAACTAAAAAACCAGAATCCCACCAAAATAAAAACAAACCCTTGAATACCCAGAAATGTTCTTGTGGGTAGGTGAAGCGCTCCATCCCAGACCCCTGCTATTCACACTATTATGGTACCTTAAACGAGAACATCAACAGCAAAGTGACCAACTCAAGAATGAAGAAAATCTGGCAGGACTAGTTCACGGGACTTGGCTGAGGGTTCACCAGGTGAACACAATCTCTCTACGTACCTTGGTTTTGTCATTTGTAACATGGGAATGATAATAATACCTGCATTGCAGTACAGTTGTGGAGAATAAATGAAGGTGAAATTAATTTATCAGAATATTTAAAACAGTGCCAGATCTGTCATTTCACAGTGAATAATATATGGGCACAGACAATGCTATAAGTGTGAGCTATGTGCCAAATACATTAATTTGATTGTCTCCTTGCCCTCCAAAAAAATAGTTTAGGTGAAAGATAAAATCTAACCAGATGAAGTGGAACAGGGACAAATGTATAACTTCTAATTTAAAAATAGTACTTGGGCAATAAAAGGTAGGAAGGATATAAAGATGATGTAAACTTTAGTTGACTGAATTTAACTGCAATAGCTGGATGAGGTCATCAAAGATGTTGGTGGGATCCCAGGCTACAGTGACAGGAGATTAAAAACCAGAATGAAAAGGAAGTAAGACACACTTCTCAGAGCACATCTGGAATATTCACTTACAGTTAAAAAATAAATAAATAAAATAGGAATAATTAGAACACTGGCTTAACAAGGGAGTTTCAGGAAAACCAGGAACCAGGGTAGGCATGGGGGGGTCTTGAAACACAGTGTGGGGAAGATCAGAAAGGAAGAGGCTGAAACATTTAGCCTGGACAAAGTGGGCTTAGGGAGAAGGTAGACAGATTGATTGTCATCTGACAGCCTAAGGTCTCTGTGAAGGAGGGAGAGCACACACACTGTGTGTGTGTGGGGGGGGGGGGGGGAGTGTGAACCGTGGTGAGAAAGTTAGATGGGGTGAGGGTGGGTCTATGGGAAGATTTCAGCCTCACTTTAAGGAAATGCTTTCCAACCACCACCACCATCTGAAAATAGGAAAAACTGCCTTCCTAAGACAGGGTTGACCTTTTAGATCTTTCAAATGACAGGGCTGGTCTTCAGTTCAGGCTGCCACAATAAGCTAGTGTGAAGATAGAGATCTGTCATTTCACAAAAGGATGATGAACCTTATGGAGCACTTACCTGGTGCTAAAGTGATGTGCATAAACTCATAATGCTGTAGTACTATCGTCAACTTACAGATGACAGAAAGGACACCATCCAGGAGAAGGAGGAGCTGGGTTTGAAACAGGTGCTCTGACTACACTATACCAGGTCCCCTGGCAAGGCAAACTAGGCTCTCAGGGCACTGGCTGCAGGACTCCAGTAGACATACAGCTGATTGTCCAACTGAGGCTATGAACAGGCACAGATAAGTCTCCAATAACTGTGTGCTGCTCTGGCTTTCCTCCTATTGCCTATGAGAGGTGAAGCCAAGGGAAGCCACATTGCATTCAGGAAACCTGAGCAAATCTCCCAAGCCTGTCGGCACTGATCTCACCGGGCCTGGGGAAGACATCAACACTGGGTTCCCCCATGTCAGCACGTCAGTCCACACATTTCCATTCCTCTGGAAGTGAGACTAAATTCAGGCAGATCACTTGAAGAATCTTCTGAGGAGATATTTAGCACTCCCCACAGGATTATTCTGCTTTTCCTCAGAGAAAAGGATGAAACAGAAGTCCCTCTTGGCCCTGTCCCCAGATGAACTCTGCAAGGTCTACTCACAGGTGGCTGCAGGGCTGCGTCCACTGAGAGCAGATCCTGGCTTCAGGGCTCCAAGGGGCCCTGAGTGAAGCCTCAAATTCTCCTCACCCTTTTTAGAGAGGCAAGGAAGGGAATTAAGGAGAATGCCATAAAGCTAAGTTAATGTGTTACAAATCCAAAAGCTTTAAAAACCAATGCTGTGAGCCAAATTCAGATGATATTTAAACGCAGAAGGCTGTGTCTCCTCCTCTCTCAGCCTGCCACCTGATCTCAGCTCACCAGCAAGGAGCCCTTCCTAGTGAGCCAGAAAGTACAGCAGTTGGCCTTAGAGGCCAGCCTCTGACGTGAAATAGGAATCCAATTATCGTAGGAGACGGCGGCACACAGTCCTTGAACCATGGATTTATATTCTCCAAGGGAGATCACCAGAAAACAAACAGAAGAACTTGGCAATATAAATGAAAAGGGTGTTTTTTAAAATAATTTTTCTTGGCTTATACCAACTGTGAATCCCCACCCATGACTCCACGGTATGGGCATCTCTGTTTACAACTGGGGGGTCGAGCAGGCACCACGGCCCTCCTGGCAGGTGGTACACTGCCCACTGTGAATGGTCAACTGAGGAGCCAGGAGGGTGAAACTCAATCGCCTGTTATTTTGAAGTTTATTAAGTTAAAACTGTGTCTAGTCAGGATAAGTTACTTTTTCCAGTGTCCCATTTTTCAAAGTTCAAACTTCAGGAACCCTTAGCTGAGAGTCACGGAAATGATATATTTACTAGTTTCTCATTAGTAACCAGATTGACAATTTCCTCCCTCTTAAAAAGACACTTGATCTGAAGTTATGCTATTCTGAGTTCAGTGGATCTGCTCCTAGGCAACACTTCACTAATACAGGCCTCTTCTGAGAGGCTGGAATATAGATGGGAAAGAAGTGTCCTATGTTTTCAATTATCCACTGCCTTAAATGAATGATTTTCTACTTCTTTAAATATTATAGAATACAACTGTGGCAAAGAGTATTTCCAAAATTCTTTTTGGATAGAAAGAAAAAGGAATCATTTGTAACAAGATAATTATTTCATGCAATGGAGGAATGCCAGAAATTAGATTCAGGCATTCCAGACTGAGGACAGGGGCCTCTTTTAAGCCATGTACACAAGCAATTGGAAGAACTGGCCCATCACCTCTACATGAGGCATGGTGTCTGCATTCCCATTCACCACATTGTAGATTTATTTACACAGGCTTCTCTTCTATTAGATGGACTGCCCAGAGGAGTGACATGTCTCTGCACACCTAGCACCTCCCACAATCCTTCCACTCATCCCCAAAAGATTATCGAGCATCTATAATGTGCCATGCATGAGGCAAGGCAATGAAAAAGCAGGGACCAGAGACAACATCCTTGATTCCAGAGAAGAGTTAGGCAAGTAGGGAAGACAGATCAACAGACCCAACTCAGTTCAAGTTGCTGAGAGGGTATGAGTGGGTGGGAAACACTGTAGAGGGGCCTTCTCAGGCAACATTTAAGTTTTGAGGCCTAAGTGGGATGATTTGTTTCGGTAAATAAACTGTGGGGTACATGATGGTGATAAATGTGCCAGGCAATAAGTGGTACATGCAAAGACCTGGGGCATGAGACCACGTGGTACATCTAGGGAACTACAAGCAATCGAAGAGTTAATGCTCCCTAGTTGGGGCCATAAGCACCTCTCTCTGCATGCCTGCAATACCCACAACTTCTCACCAGCTCTGAAACCAACTTCCACACAGCACCATGTCACTCCCCTACTTGGGTCCCCAGACTGCTCCCACCTCATCAGAGCAAAACCCTCAGTCTTCACTATGGCCTCTGAACCTCACTGTGACACAGGCCAGCTCTCCAACTTCATGGTTGGAAGCAGGATTCTAAAGAGTCTCTTCTGCTAGATTTCTGCCCCCTGCCCCCATGCAATCAAACACTAATCTAGGTGTTGGGAGATATTGGAGGGATTTTTTCAGGTGGAATTAAGGTCCCATTGGGAACAGTGGTCATGCCCGTGGTTCTAGCTACTGAGAGGCTGAAGCAGGAGGATTGTTCAAACCCAGAAGTTTGAGATCAATCTGGGCAACACAGTAAGACCCTGCTTCTAAAAAAATAAAATAAAATAAAATAAAGGAAATTAATGTCCCAAGTCAGTTGACATTAAGATATGGTGATTTGCAGATAGGCCTGACTTGAAGTGTGAGGGGGATTTGATATGAGGTGGCCAGCAACTGGTGTGATATTATGATAGGGTCCATAAGGCGGCCTATTGCACAGAACTGCAGAACTGCAAATGGTCTCCAGGAAGGAGCTGACCCTGGCCAGCAGCCAGAAACAGACCTTGGTTCTTCAACTCAAAGGAACTGAATTCAGTCAACAACCTGCATGAATATGGAAACAGGTTCCTCCCCAGAGCCTCAGAGAGAACTCATCCAGCTGACATTCTTGAAAGTGACATCCTGACCCCAGACCCTGGGAGAGCTATGCCAGACCTCCGACCTCCAGAAACTAGGATGAAAAAAGTGTGACGTCACTGAGTTTTTTGTTATTAAGCAAAAGAAAACTAACACACTCATTGTCTCTTCTACTCTCCTATCTTAGCCATGATGACTTTTGTTGTTGCTCCAACATGCCAAGCCTGCCCCTGCCTCAATGCCTTGGCATTAACTCTTCTTTTGTCCGAAATATTCCTCTCCCCAATACAGGCTCACTCCCTCACACCACATCGCCTCCTGGGAGGGGCCTTTATTAACCCTCCTCATTAAATCAGCACCACCAATGCCCTCTACCCCCTCATCAGCCTTCCATATTATCTGATATATTAAACTTTTGTTTGCTCACTGTCCCTTTCCACTGGAACATAATCCTGCTAGGGTGGGATACCTCTGCTTTATTCAGCTTGGTGCTTTGTATGTAGCAGTTGCCCAGTAACCACTGACTGAATTAATGAGCAAGAGAGCAACTAACAGAAACATGGGATGGAAAAGGCAGCAGAGTGATGAGGCTGGGGGGCTGAGGCTCGGAGGAGGCAGGGCCAGATCACAAGGGGCTCGGAAGTTTGTAAACATATCCCAAAAGCAATGGGTTGATTGGAGGGTCTTAAGCTAGGAATAACCAGAGGTGTGTGTGTGTGTGTGTGTGTGTGTGCATGTGTGTAAGAAGTCCCTCTGCGGCAGTGAGGAAAACAGATTAGTTGGGGGGCAAGTTGGAGTCAGGAAGACCAGAGGAGAGCATGTTGGCATCGCCTGGGTGAGAGGCATGAGACTTGGACTACAGTGTTGTGGGCGGATGGTATAGAGACTGAAGAGGTTTTCATAAGTGAGAATAGATGGATCTTGGTAAATGACTGTCTTTGGTGAGTGAAAGGAAAAAGAGAGGCGAGGACACTCCTGGAATTCTTTCCAAGGGAATGAGGTAGATGATGCATGGTGGCACACAGAAGGATGTGATGCATTTGTTAAGAATGAATTAGCAGGGGCTGGGGCTGTAGCTCAGTAGCAGAGTGCTTATCTAGCATGTGGGAGGCACTGGGTTCAATCCTCAACACCACATAAAAATAAACAAATAAAAAAGTCATGTCCATCTAAAACTACAAATTTTTTTTTTTTTAAAAGAATGAATTAGCAAATACCTCTGCTCCCAAGCACTACTCTATACTAACTTTTAGGAATAGGGATCTGAATGAACAAAACTTTACCTCCTTACTATCCATTTTTCATGGTGAGCAGTATACAAATGCCACTCAGCTTCTTGACAATCTAAATTGGTTCATCCCTCTCACTGACAAATCACTTACTTTCAGGAGGATCTTTCTCATCCTTCAAACTATAAACTCTCTCATGAAATACAACAAAAAATAACAAACATTTAAAGGATCCCTACACACCTACACACTAACAAAAATACTTAACTCATGAAGGAAAAGCCGAAAACAATAAAACCAGGTGGCTGCACTAATACTAGCTGAGAGTGTCCAAGTTCATATAGTTTTGTACTTCTCCATCACCCCCACGCTGCACAGCTGCCACTGCCTGTCTTTTCCACTAGACGATAGGCTCCCTGAGGACAGGGACTACTTCCCTCTGGCTCATGAAGCTTTTCAGACAGTATTTGTCACAGTAGCCAATTAATAAATACATAAATCCAGGATCAGACACATGAAAATATAAACCACATGGGGCTAGGGTTGTGGCTCAGCGGTAGAGCGCTCATCTAACACATGTGAGGCCCTGAGTTCGATCCTCAGCACCACATAAAAATAAATAAACGAAATAAAGGTATATGAAAAAAAAGAAATCATTCTCTGTAGAGGGAGAAAAATATAAAAAAGAAAATATAAACCACAACTATATCCATATAATTCAGTTAATGCCTCAGAGCATTAGAAATTTCCATATATGGAACTTCCATTTACTTAATATGATAGGCCATATCTGAAAACTAAATGATATTCTGAAAACTAAATGATAGCTAAATTACAAATTTATTTTCAAATATATAATTGATATTCTGAAAACTAAATGATAGCTAAATTATTAAAATGATATTCTGAAAACTAAATGATAGCTAAATTACAAATTTATTTTCAAATATATAAATGATATTCTGAAAACTAAATGATAGCTAAATTACAAATTTATTTTCAAATATATAATTGAAGTCACAAGAAAGGGAAATTCTCAAACATATTCTACAAGAGAGATTCAGAAACAGGGAACAAAAAAGAATACAAAATATGAGCAACAGCAAAATAAAGTCAAAAGAGACCTTAGGGAGGATAAACCAGATAAACCCTGAGTCTGAAAGTGAGTAGCTTACCCAGTGGCCCTGCAGGATGCTGGAATCTTGGAAATTAGGCTTCTCCCAGCCCCAAAGGAGAAAAAATGTGCTAAAATCAAAACAAAACACACCACACTCTAGCAAAGGAAACCACAATTGAAACCTATTGTTTCCAACCACAAACTCTGATTGGAAAAAAATAATGGTAGTATGAGATGTCTCTCCTAAGAATTTTTAACTACAGGTCAGTCTTCATGTTGATTGGAAATTCAATTTATATTATTTGCTTTTATAAAGAAATCCAAAACCCAGACATTAAAGTATCTGGGTTGGTGGTGCTCACCAGTAAAGAGAACAATGGAAATTATTTTTGAAGGAAAATTTTCTCAACACAATACTGCTCAGGATATCCACAAATGTAGTCAAGAATAAATTCCTTTTTAAAAATAACCATATACACTGGAAACAAGCCCCAGTGAGAAAGTCAGCAGAAATAATAATAGATTAAGACCCTCAAAGACTTCAGATATTGGAATATCAGATATAGGTTATAAAATATATCAAAATTTAGGATATAAAAATATATCAAAAGTGAGCTAAGATTAAAAAACAAAAATGACTTATTATTAATTTTTGAAATAAAAATTATAATCAATTAAAGAATAAAACTTAATAGCTAGGTAAAAAAATATTAGACATGACTACAGATGATATGTATGAATTAAAACAAAGATGCATAGATATCACAGAGAATAAAGTACAGAGAAAAGGCAATGGAAAACATGAAAGACCTGAAGGTGGAATCTGAAGGCCCAAGCACATTTAACCAGAGCTCTAGAAGGGGAGAATTGAGACTGAGGGGAAAAACAAGAGTCAAAGAAACAATGATGGGAAATCTTCAGAGTTCATGAGATGCTAATCCTTGAATTCAGGCACTCCGGCGAATCTCGATCAGTAAAAACAAAAAAAATCCTCACCTAGACACACTGTACTGAAACTAGATCAGTGCAGACAGAATGGAGTTGAGAGCAAAGGGCAAAGAAAGACTGCCCTCAGCGATGACATGGAGCTGATAGATTTTTATTAGCCAAAAGGGAAAGTGAAACACTCAAAATTCTGTGCCCAGCAAAACTATGGAGTGAATAAAGACAACTTTAGACAAACAAACAAAACAACAACAACAACAACAACAAACCCAGAATGTCCCGCAGGAAGAAAGAAAATGATGCCAGAAAAATATCTAAGAATGAATGATGGACAAAGAAACTGATATGCAGGTAACTTCAAACCAGCACTGATGGTATAAAACAAGCAGCATGTCTAATTTGTAGAGTTAAGGAAAGAAAAAAGAAAGAAAGAAAGAAAGAAAAACTACCAGCTCATATCCATGAGAATATCTACTATGGCAGATGCTCAAAAACATGTGCATGGTGGCACACACATGTAATCCCAGCTACTTGGAGGCTGAGGTAGGAGGATAACTTGAGCCCAGGAGTCTGAGGACAGCCTAGGCAATGTAAAGTGACCTGTCTCAAAAACAAAAACACAACAAACAAGAGAGAAAGGATTAAATTACCATATGAATCAGCAATTCCACTGCTGAGAAGTACCTAAAAGAACTGAACACAGGCTCTCAAAGAGATATTTGTACACTCATGTTCATAGGAGCACCATTTACAAAAGCCAAAAGGTAGATGCAACTCCATCAGTGGAGGGAGGATCAACAAAATATGGTATATACAATACAACAGGCTGTTATTTAACTTTAAAAGGAAGGGAATTCTGACACATGACCCAACATGGGTTAACCTTCAAGAAATAAGGCAGTCACAAAAGGATAAATAATGTGTCATTTCACTTGTATGAGGTATCTAGGGTAGCCAAATCCATGGAGACAGGAAGTAGAATGGTATTACCATTCTGTTGGGGTGGGGAGGGAAGAATGAAGAGTTGTAATAACTAATTAGAACAACAACACCAAAAAGAATGAAGAGTTGTTTAATGGTCTACAGTATTAATTTTGCAAGATGAAAAGAATTCTGGATATTGGTTGCATAATAATGTCAATGGACTTATTAAGACTACAGGCACAGAAAGACCCATACTGTAGTGCATGATCTCATATGTAGAATAAGTGCTACAGCACACTCATACATAGAATGTCAAAAAGCTGAGCTCACAGAAGTTGAGAGTGAATGGCAGTTACCAGAGGCTGGGGAGAGTGGGGTGAGGGAGAGATGGGGACAGGTTGATCAATGCAAACCAAGTTATAATTAGAGGCAAGAAGTTCTGCTGCACTGTTGCACAATGGAGGTGACTACTGATGACATACTGTATGTTTCAAAAAGCTAAAAGAAGAGATTTTGAAAGTTTTCACCATAAAAAAAAAAAATGGTAAATGTTTGCAGAGGCAGGTGTGTTAAACCTGATGTAAACGTTACCCAATGTATACTACAAGTTTCAAAACATCACATCACTTCCCAATATGTGAAATTTTTATGTATCAGTTAAAAGTTATTTTAATATTGAATAAAGTAAAAATGGCTAACATAAAATATATATTTTAAGACACTTAAAAATTGTTTTAAAAATCAGACTAAAATATAGTAGAATAGTATTAAAGTCAAGAAGAAGGTGACTAGTGTTCTGAGGCTCTTATGTTGATCAAAAAGAAGAAAAGGTATTATTTACTTTGTGTTTTATGAAGCAATATAAAGGTATTTTTTAAAGTAACCACTAAATGAACAAAAATAGAATATTTCAAAAAAGACAATTCAAAATGAGACAGTAGCAAAACCCCCATATTTAAAAAAAATGTACAAATAGTATAGAATTACAGAATAACAGGCAGGTACAAACCCAAATACATTACTAAACACAATAACTATAACTAGGTTAAACTCATAATTACAAGACAGATTTTTAGAATATAGAATACAGCATGAGCAGAACCCAGTTAAAGTAGTACTTTGAAGGAACTATACAGCTTTAAATGCTTGTTTTTAGAAAAGAAAGCCTGGAAATTAATTAAGGGTTCAGTTTAAGCTGAGACTACAGAATAAACATAAAGAAAATAGAACAGTGGAGAGAAAAACTGAGCAGAAATCAAATTACAAACAAGGATATCACAGAGAACCAGTAATCAAAGCCTGGTTCTTCAGAAAGTCTAATAAAATAAACCTCTGATAGACATAATCGGTGGGGTGGCAAAAAACTATGGAAATGAAAAAGGGGCATGAATGCTATGAACATGGTATGTTAACAAATTAGCTTAGGAAAAAATGAACAAAGTTGAAGGAAAAAAAAAAAAAAAAAAAGAAAGAAACAGAAAATCAAAACAGTCTTCCAACCAGTAAAATAAATTGAATCGGTAGTTTGATATCTTTCCATAAAGAAAACTTGAGGCCTTGATGGTTTTTAACATTTGGCAAGTTCTGCCAAACCTTGTTATTTATTACTTAAAAAAACATAAAAACAGGGCTGGGGTTGTGGCTCAGTGGTAGAGTGCTCACCTAGTATGTGTGAGGCATGGGGTTCAATCCTCAGCACCACATAAAAAAATAAACAAAAATAAAATAAAGGTATTGTGTTCATCTACAACTAAAAAATATTAAAAAACAAACAAACATAGAAATGCCTCCAGAGACTTGAAAAAGAAGACATAATTCTAGAACTAAAAGCAAAATCAGTGAAAGGAAGGAAAAGTGTGTGGCTAATCTCACATGTGAGCA
Organism: Marmota flaviventris; assembly: GCF_047511675.1. Lineage (NCBI taxonomy): Eukaryota > Metazoa > Chordata > Mammalia > Rodentia > Sciuridae > Marmota > Marmota flaviventris. The sequence continues at coordinate 79,663,008 of NC_092507.1, forward strand.
GATATGAAAAAAATGATCAAAACACTGACAAAGCAAACCCCAAATACATAAGAATATATATATCCAAATCAAATTAGGTCTGCTTCAGGAACAGAATCAACTTAACATGAGAAAAATCTATGAGTCTCCACATTCACAGATTAAAGATAAAAAATAAAACTTTGGGTATCTAACTGATGAGTGAAAAAACATTTTTAAAAAATCATCTTCTCATGATCCCTGAGGTAAGCTTAAATTAGAAATAGAAGAGAACTTCTTTATCCCGACAAAGGATATCTACCAAAAACCTCAGCAAGCGCTGATCTTAATGGTGAAATATTAGACTCGTTAGTAAAATCAGTCAATTGACCCATCAATCAAACAGAAACAAGACAAGGATGCCCATTGTAACTGCGTTTACTTACCACTGTCCTGCAGGTCTCCACTACAGTTAAATGAGCAAAATATACAAAAATGTAAGAGATGCCAAGGGGAGAACAAAACCGTCCTGACTCACAAATAATGACAAGAAGAGCAAGGCTCCTGGATATGAAAGCATTAGGCAAAAATCTCGGGGTTACATCTTACTGAGGGCAGGGACCAGAAGGCTTAGAAGTCCAGGATGGAGTTCTTGCTTTATGGGTGTTTATTCATTGCCCACCAATTCATTCCTAGAATACGTAAATGAAACGCAATACCAGAAAACTTGAACCAAGTGTGGTCAGTAGGCTGAGTCTAGTTACCTGAAGTCGTGGGGCCAAGGAGGAACCACACTGCAACTTTGGGGTCTACTAGTCTATCATTTCTAACCAATCCGTGTGCCAGGATATGTCACACAATCAGGAAAGGCAAAACCCAACAAGTGGGAGAAAGTCTGCCCTCCATAGGCAACCTAGTGGCTTCGGTGCATTTGCTGGTGGATATGGCTTTAGAATTTAGAGCCTTTCCCCTGTTCTCCAGCATGAAGCTCATCAACATCTCAGAATCTTTCTCTGGGAAGAAAGGAGATGGAAGAACGGAGGGAAGGAAAAGACAACAACAGGCTTTAAACTTAAGATTTTTTTTGTCTACTGGACAATATTCTTTCTATTATAATAGAATTATATATAACTATATATACATAATTATAATCATGTAATTTGCCTTTGCTGATTTTAAAAGTGTAGGATAGAGTAGCGTTTTATATTTTATTAGATAATATCTTGCCCTTTCACCAGCCTCATCTTCTTACATTCCAACAAATCCAAACTATGGTATTCCCTAACCAACAGGCTTAGAGTCCCCATCTTATCATTTGTTCTCACCTTCTGGGACCACTCTTTTCCAACCCCCAGCCCCAAAATACAACTCATAGAATAATATCTCCTTCCAGGCACAGTGGAGTTCACCTGAAATTCCAGCAACTCAGGAGGCTGAGACAGGAGGATTGCAAGTTTAAGACCAGCCTCAGCAACCTAGCAAGACCCAGTCTCAAAATAAAAAGGGCTGGGGATGTGACTCAGTGGTAAAGCACCCCTGGGGGTTCAATTCCCGATACCAAAATAATAAAAAGAAAAAGAAAAGAATATTTCCTTTGTGCTCTTTTCCTAAGAATTATAAAACTTTATGATAACGAACCACTGTAATTCGATCTACATGTGTGTTCTGCCTTACTCCCTTACTGGACTAACAGCTCACAGGATACAGGGTCCATATTTTATTACTTTTGCATCTCCAGGGCACAGTTGCTCAATAAATGTTGGTTTGAATGAATGTGTGTTCATTCTCCAATGTGCAGAAGACCTAGACTCCTCCCCTTCTCCTGAAGCACACTCCACAGGTTCACTAAGGGAAGAATAATGTTGCAGGGAGGGAGGAAAATGTTGTTCTTGGACCCCTGGGCCTCCTCACTAAGGAGATCATTTAGCCACAGTCTGTGACTCTACTGTGATGGCCTCAAACAGAACTCCCCCAGCAACAGAACATCATTGCTGCCTGGGCAGTGCCTGGCTCCCCAGTCCCTCGGACCAGATACTTTCAAGGTGACACCGACAGTCTGGCTGTTGCTGCTGAAAACTAATCTCTCTGGACATTGAGATGCCAGAGAGGAAGTTCATCAGGGAGATAGCCAAGAGGACAGCGAGTTTACCACAGGGTCATTTCCATCTGCTTATTAGGAAAAAAAAAAAAAAAAAAAGATGCTTAAAACAGGGCTGGCTTTGTGAGCAGAATAACGACATCTTGGAGAAAATATCAACCAGTTGCTCAGACTAACAGATTATCTACAGATACTGGGATTCACATTAAGTTCCTAATAAAGAATTTCTTTCTTACTGTAGACAGGAAAATATTTTTTTTTTAATTTGCCTTTGCTGATTTTAAAAGTGGGGGAGGGCTTTAAACACAAGGAATATAACACTCCTAGATGTACAACCTATGAAAGTATTTTTTGTAAAAGCACCTTGCAAAATAAATGAGATTCATTCTTCCATATCTCACAACTCATTTATTTGTCTTACTTGTTAAATTATGCTTCACAGTAGCTCGCAGAATTAAGGCTAGTGCTTTTTTAAATATTCTCCTCCCAGGGTTAACACATGACATGAGAAGTACCTCATTACAAATGCAAAAGAACGTCAGGGATATTCCTTAATGATTAAATCAAGAGATCTGCTTTATAGCAGAGAGAGGTCCAGACAGAAGCTCATTGCTCTGCAGTGGAGGATTCATCTTGCATTTCTGATGTCAAAGCTAAAACAATTCACCAGATGTAATCTGGGCAGCCACGTGTGACCACCTCCCTTCACCTAAATATTAAACTTCAATTAATGCTCCTACAATCACATTATCTGCTTTGATAATGGTAGTAGCATGCTGCTGACTCATTCTGAGGCTGCATCTATCCAAATCCTGGAATATTTTTTCATGCGTGGTTCCTAAACCAAACCCCATATTTTCACTTTGTAATTAATGTTTTTGGACATTAGTGCAAGTCTTTGTCTCTCCCTATAAAGCTTTGCCCATTTAAGTTGTTGTGTTGGGCTGAGGATGTAGCTCATTGTAGAGCACTTGCCTAGCATAAGTGAGGACCTGGGTTCAACTCCCACCATTGCAAAAAATTAATAAAATGAGAAATAGAGAAGAGACAAATTTCAAAATAATAATAAACATAAATTGGTTTATTTTGTTTCAAAATACCACTAAGTCTTTTGTACTTCACATCAGTCATTCTAACATATTAGTTACTCCTCTAAGATTCATATCATCTGCCCACTTGATCTCTATTCCAGTGATATTGTCTAAATGATTCTTTAAAAAATTATATAGTATTTTTTTAAATTTGTCTAAATGATTTTTTGAAATTGACTGTAATGGGGATAAGGACACAGCCTCCAGCACACTTCACATGCTGTACTGGAGCCTGACTCTCTCTCATCCCAAAGATGTACGTCACCAATGATTGACATTCACACATATACCTCTGATTCCAACCATTGAAGCCCAGGAAGAAAAGCTAATCAGGCATGACCTGCTCTTAGCAAAGCCCTACTAGCTACTAACGGTGGCTGCCTCCTTTACCAAGTAATTCCAAAGTCATTGTCCTAATAACCCATTTTAGAATATTTCCTGAAGTCAGTGTCAAGCCTATCATTTTGCAGATTAATTTAATCTACCCACCTCCTTTGGAAAAAGTTAAAATACTTAACCACCTGCATTTTCCCTGTAGCTCTTTGTTGTTGTGCCACTATTACTCCAAGATGACAGTGCTGGTTTCATGGCCTCAGCCTCGTGCCCCATCAGTCTTCTTGGGCTTTGGGGCTTCATTTTATTTGGTGGCATTCATGACTCTTATCATGGCCTCATCTATTCCAGGCCAGCAATTCTTTCTTCACATTTGTCCTACCCTTTCCAATCAGAGAAGTCATTTTTTTTGACTTCTGAACAGGAAAAAATGCAAGCCGAACAGAAGCCCAGCAGTTGGGTTCTCTCACATCCTCCTCTCTTTGGTCTTATTGTTCCAAACATATCTTCTGAAAGCCCTTTTTGTTACCCTTGGCATTTTTGCAATCCTCTGCTCACTCTGCACTGTTTCTTTTACAGTCCAGAGCCACCCTCTGATGTGGTCCTTGGTTGCATGACCTGACCCTTTCTGGGTCTGGGTCCAAGGTCAGGACAGCATAGAGGAAGTGGTGGTACAGAGGAGGCAGGCCCTGAGGGAAGGGTTGTCTAGAAGGTACCACCTCCAATCACCAAGTTGAGGACAAAAAGATCATGATACCTGTAAAGATGTTAAGGTCACAGGTCAAGAAGAGCAGAGCTGCTTATCAAATTCGTGGAGGGATACAAAGGGCTAGCCTGTGGTTGGAAGTTAGGTCAGTAGCAAAAATAGTGCTGGTAAGGTCAGATGATTCAAAATGGACATCACTTTCTTCAAGAACCATGAACTCTTTAAAGACAGACCAGGCCCCTCTACCTAAATCTCTAGCATGTGGAACAAATCCTGGCACACAGTCTGTGCTCCACATTACTAATAAATGAATATATCAAGTGGCCCTGGCTCATCACACCACATTGGGGGACCCTTTAAATGAGTAGGTCCAGGCTGGAAGTGATCTTTCATACATATCCTTCAACTGAAAAGCTACCTAAAAGGTCACAGGCCTCTTCCTCCTTTGAAACTAGGGTCAAAGTTTGGTTTTGGTTGTCCTGCATTGCATTTCTCTTTTGGAGCCTGAGGCCATGGGACTAATCTTTAGGAATATCCCTTCTTACTGTCCAAAGTAGGCTAAAGATGAGGACACACTTCCCTCCTGAGGCAAGCAGAGATTCTGACACCTGGTTACTTCTAAAACTCCTGCTTCTTTCTCTTCTATGAGTCAGTCTCTATCTCACCTGAAAATACAGCAGTGCCTCCCTGATATGCTCCTGAGCAACAGTAAGAGAGCAGCAATTAAGGAAACTGCCTAATCATGTTAAAACAACACCATTTAAATATCTTGCATCTCTTGCAGGTTACACTCTGATGAGTCTACCCAGGAATCAAGACTGATACAAAGTGGTTCTGGTTGACAAAAACAACCCCGTCATGGGTTAACCTGTGCTCAGCAGAAGTCTAGTGACAGCATTAAGCTAAAGGCCACTGTTGAAATCTTAACTTGGCAGCAGTCCGTCAAATTGAATTGGATAAAAACAAGAAAAAACTGTATCAAGGCCAGTATGTCTCTTGGCAGGCACAGAGGTTCTGGCATCAGGGAATCATCGGGCTTCAGGCTGTCTAAGCCCAAACACAGCACTTCTGATAAAAGTAGATGCTTTGTTTGGCTGGTATCTATCTACCCTTCCTCCACTCCCACCAGCCCCAGCCACCCTGCCCCCAACTTTTCCCCACCCGCTTCCAAAAGAGTGTGTGTGTAAAGGTTTCTTCTCAACTATTCAAAGGCAGAATAAAAGTGCTCAGTTCTTGGGTTATATTCTCAAGGCCTCTCAGAGGAAGGACTTTAGCCAACCAGATAAAAGAACACATGCCCTTAATCTGCCTACGAGGGCAGACACCTGTCCCCCAAGCGGCTGCCCACCTAAACCTTGGAAAAGCAGCTATTACCCCTCAAGCAAAAGCTCATTGCCAACCGCACATGTCCATATACCTCCTCTGTCTGCAACGATGTCAGGAATGGCTGGCACCGTTAGAGAAGTATAATGATCATGCTGATGGCTGGCCTGGGAAATGTCTACTTTAATCAACTAAAAAGTGTTTGTTTATAAAAGAACGAAAAACTGTGCTTTGTTTTATTATAAGCTTAAAAAATTAGATCTTTTCCTACTGAATTTTGTCTATCATCCTAAAAAATAAACTTCCAGTGGGACACCATGGTGTGCACCTGTAGTCCCAGCTACTTAGGAGGCTAAAGTGGGAAAACTAGTTGAACACAGGAGTTCAAGGCCTGACCCTGTCTCAAACACTCTCTCTCTCTCTTCCTCTGAATATCAGTCTTATCCAGATCCTGCTTCCTTTCTATTCCCAAACTCCTCAACCTCCTCTGCTGATCCCAGGGTCTCTTCCCTTCTCTTTACTGAGGTTTCTCCCTTGGTGACAGCATCCATTTGCATGGCTTTCATTTCATTTCTATGTAGATTCCTAACTTTTACTTTTTAGACCAGATCTCTTTCCAGAGCTCCAGGCTCCTCATGCCAACTGCCTGTCTGATCCGGACCTCCACTGAGACACACGTGCATCTCAGACTTGCCCCACTCCATACAGAAGTCTTCATTCTCAGCAATTTGCCATCACCCCCTCCCCCAAGGAAAAGCAACCAACCAAACTAATAAGTCCTTGTTACTCTCCCAAACTCCCCATCTCAGGGGCCCCACCCCATATGCCTAGCTGCCAGAGCCACACCTAATTTTCTCCAACCCTCAGGACATTTGGTAAACTCTACCTGCAAAACATATCTTGAATCCACCTACTTTGTCTTCTCTGCCACCCTCCAACCTGTTCCCTATGCCCCCTCCAGACCCTCTTCCCCATCAGCCAGTCCTACATAGACAGACCAGTTTTCTAAAACCTCAATCTAATCATGCCATCTCCTGCTTAAGACCCTTTAGAGATTTCCTTTAACCTACATAGAAAATCTAAATTGTTTACCAAGGCCTAGACTAGTACATCCAACAGAAGGATGACATGAGCCTCATAGATAATTTTAAATTTTCTGGTAGCCAATTAAATAAAGAAATAGGTGAAGTTAATTTAATAATATATTTTATTTAATCTACTATTTCAAAGATATTATGTCAATATGTAGAAACATATAACTGTTATTGAAATGTTTTATTTTCTCTTTGTATATTAAATCTTCAAATGTCCTCTCCCTCAGAGAGGCCCTCCCTCTACTAATCCAAATGAGTCAGGGGCCTCTGATAGCCTCTTCCTCACGTTTCTTCATTTTGTACTTAGGTACTGATTGATGCAATTGTTCCAGGGCCCCCTAAACTGGGAGCTTTCTAAGGACAGGGGCCACATCTATTTCATTCTCCACTGGGTACCTGGTATCAAGCACAATGCCTAGCACAAAATACTGCATTTCACCACATAATCATCACAGATTTTATGTGTCCTCCCTTTTTTGCAAAAGAGTGGGGGGTCCAGATGTGGTGGAACACACTTATAATCCCAGCAACTTGGGAGATGGAGGCAGGAGAATCACAAAGTTTGAAGCCAACGTCAGCAGTTTAGTAAGACCCTCAGCAATTTAGCAAGACCCTGTTTCAAAATAAAAAATAAGAAGGGTTGGGGATGTGGCTCAGTGGTAAAGTACCCCTGGGTTCAAACCCCAGTACACCTTCCCCCGAAAAGTAAGGCACAACCATTACGTGAAGCTTTTTAAAAAAAACAACATGCTGGTATTACTTAAAAATCATTTATTATTAAACTGTCTTTGGTATAAGATTAGGATGCACAGAATACTCATGCATTCGGTGGCAACCATTATGCAGTAAAATATGGTAAACTTAATAAAAACGCATCAAAGAATGAAGAGCAAAGACACTGAGATTAAGTACAAGAATATCAGGCAGGGACCAGTCCATTGAAGACAGAGAGGCTCTGTTCTGCATATTAATACAATGATGTGATGATATTGAGGCACCCCATGCCCCTGTGTGGTTCTTATACCCATACACTGTGAGTGTTGGCCATTGCTTTAGGGCAGACCCAGATAAAGGGATTCCAGCCAGATTCCATCAACATGTGGGAAACTTTTCTGCTGTGGAAGCTGCAGGCATTGAACGTGAGCTCAGGTTACAAAGGAGGATTAGGAGCCTCCCAGTTTCTGCCTCCCAGGAGGAAGGAAGGAAGGAAGGAAACCAATCAGTCTGAGTTCCTCCTCCACACCAGCTTCTGGGGGAGGCATCTTTACCTGTGATTGTATCTGATCCTTTGAGCCTTGGAGGACATGGGGGATTCAAACAGGTAAAATAATGTACCCAAGGTCACAATAATGTACACCAGGTCTAGCTGCTAGAATCAGCATCAAGGTCAATAGCAGCTTTCTTTGATAGTCACAGCTGCATCAATATGCCAGCAAAGGCTTCACTGACCTTCAGGGTTAGGGGTCCAAGCAGAATTAAGTAGCAGAGCAATAAATGGCTGGTGATCTCCTAGGAGCTAAGAGCAGGCACATGCCTGCTCAATGCAGACTCCTAGGAGGCGAATCAGGTTCAGGTAATGAAAGACAGAGCACTGACTTTCAGTGAGACCATCATAGTTAGTGATGGTCACTAAAACTTCTCGAGGGAGTTATTTCAACTCCATTTTATAGTTTAGAATTTGCTCTAGTCACGACACTTTATAAGTGGCAGAAACAGTGGTCTGAACTGAGACCTCTGAATTACCTGTTTCACGGGTTTTCTTCCCTCTGCAGAAGTCATGTTACCTTTGATCTTATATTTGCAGGTAAATCTACAACTACAGATAGTCCAGGCTGCATAAAATCTGGAGCAATTACAGAAGATTTCTCAGACCTCTATTACTTGTAAATAGCAGCACAATCCTCTAAATAAGAACATCCACTCTTATCTTTGGGGACCTCTAAGAAGAGAAAGCTGGACATTCTGCATCAAACCTAACTGTGACCTGAGGGTGTTTTGGCTATGTGGCTCAGGCTGGTCTGGTCACCCAGTCTGGATCCTTCATGATGGTCCATCATGACCCTTCATGATGGTCTCTTTTCAATCAGCAATAGCGACTAGGACTTCTCTAGTTTGTGTCTCCTGGCTGGGATAAGGTGGCTCCCAGATTCACATGTGACAAGAACATGAGTAATAATTTATAACTACATAGCTCCTTCTGTTTACAATGTTCTTTAACATATACACTGAAGGGTCTGACCACCTCAGAAGTCTAAAAATCTCCCCCTTCCCAAATGGCAGGAGGGAGCCCTCCCAAAAAACATGAGTTAAATCAGGTCTGTCCTGGGGCGGGGGGAGATGTTGAACTCAATAAGGACTGCATTGTGTAATTCTCCAACAGCATTTTTGGTTGTGGTTTGTAATCAGTTTTTTTTAAATCCTCTAGTTTTCCCCAGATAACAGCTGAGAATGTGCAGATCCCAGCTTTCAGTTCAAATCATCCTTGTCAGTACAGGATTTGGGACTACCATCAGACAGCTGGAGACCTGCAGGAAGTCTCCATTCTCTGGGCACCTTCCAGCCAGGAGCAGCACATGATGCAGGGGCTGAGTTCACCTCTGACCCAGCTGCTCCTGGCCTCAGGACACCAGAGGCCATCAGGGCCAGGACGTATACCATTCCTAGGAATTCACTGACCCATCCACAACAGCTGCATTCAAACACCAAGGGGCATTTGAAAATGTCAGTCAACTCAACTTGCAATTTAAACAATAAAAATTCAACCATGGACTACACGAATTTCTAGAGATCCTCTTGAACTTGGAGCTATTAAAAAGTCATCATCACCCTATCAACCCAATAAGTACACTTTCTGTTAAACAGAATCTATTCTTCTGTTAAATAGATGTTTTAAAACTCTTAAGTATTTCCTCTGCACATGAAAAGCTTGCAATCTGCAGACAGCAGACATGACCACATATAAATAAACTACAGATATTTGCATGTGGACATTCACATTACTGATCCTTCTGATGAACTTTGAGTGAAAGACTGGTTTATTTTCATGTCTGGGGCAACATCTTGCTTTGTTAAGGAGAAACAGAAGTGATGGAGCATGGTGGTTCTAAACAGAAACAACTGAAACAGTTTTTCAAGAGCACTGGCACAGCCTGGAGTCAGGTCTTTAAATCAGGGTTTTAGAGAAAAGCCAGGCATACATCCTGTGCCTTACACCTTGGCTTCAACTTTAAAGATCTGACGCTGAGACACAGTGGTTTACTTACTGCCTGGGAAAGTGCACCGGATTTTCACTAGGGATAATTCTGCAGACTTTCTGGCCACTGTCAGTTACAACACTTGTGACTAGTCAGTCAGCTCCCCTCATGCAAACTAATGAAACACCACATTGTCCCGACACATGCTCCCACAGCACAAGAGGCAGAGGAATTAGGCCCTCGCAGCTGTTCCCAGGAATGCATGCCTCCACATACCCACAGGCAGGAAAAGGACCTGAATAGTCTCCAAGCGCTGATCTGTCAACCATCCAGGCAACACAGACATCCCAACAGGAACCGGTCCCCTCTCAGCCCAAGGAAAGGCCCAGATTCAAATACAAATCCATCCTTGAAGATAAATGAATCAAAGGGACAGCAGTCGAACAACGCTAATGTCAGGAGGAAATCCTGTCGGCAGGCCTCTCGGACAAACCTGACTCTGCTTTTAACAAAGGCTCCTTCTGTGACATCAAGCAGCAGGTTTAAGAGCTCCCTGGCTTCTGGCTTTGGCCACCTTTCAAAACCACAAGTACATCCAAGGGCAGCCAAGACAACAAGAAAGCCAAGAGATATAGTCTCTGAAAAAGACTGGCTTCTGCCTGACTTCTGGCAACCAAGACTCCGTTCTCCCCAAAGTGCGTGTCTGAGGTGCTGAGTTCAGACAGAAGACGGACCCCTTGCCTGCAAGAAAATAGCTCAGAGGATGCCCAACTGGCACTAACATTCTTGGGAAGTCGTGAAGCACAGCATCTGGGGAAGGCCCTATCGTAGTCTCTGGGTTCTAATCCTACCTCAGTCATCCACCAAGGTCTGATCTTGGGTATCTCAACAGCCCCTGAACCCATTTTGCCAACTATAAATGACAATGATGATGAAATCCACCATGTCTTACACAAGGTTACTGATGTTCAAAGAAGATAACTTATGAACATATCCTATAAGAGATTTTAAAACTAAGCCAGACACTGTGGCACATGCCTGTAATCCCAGTTGGGAGGCTGAGGCAGGGGATCTATTGCAAGTTTCAGACCAGCCTCAGCAACTTAGCAAGACCCCGTCTCAAAATTAATTTTTGAGGGGCTGTGGTTGTGGCTCAGTGGTAGAGCACTTGCCTAGCATGTGTTAGGCACTGTGTTTGATTCTTTTTTTTTTAATATTTATTTATTTTTTTAGTTGTAGTTGGGCACAATATCTTTATTTTATTTATTTATTTTTAGGTGGTGCTGAGGATCGAACCCAGGGCCTCACATGTGCCAGGCGAGTGCTCTACCACTGAGCCACAACCCCAGCCCCATAGCTTTGATTCTCAGCACCACATATAAATAAATAAAATAAAGGTCCATCAACAACTAATAAAAATATTTTTTTAAAAAAATTAATTTGATAAAGAGGCTGGGATGTAGTTCAGTGATAGAGTGCTTGCCTAGAATTGTGAGGCCCTGAATTCAAGCCCCAATCCTAAAAAAATAAAAAGAGAGAAAAAGAAGGGAGGGGGGAGGAAAAGAAAAATTTAAACCACAAAATGGAAGAGATACTAAAAATTTGGGAGGATATGACACATATGGATGACAACTTAATGCAGACTTTCAGGTCAAAGGGGAGCTTCCGGGCTGGGGTTGTAGCTCAGCGGTAGAGCGCTTGCTTCATATGCATGAGGCTCTGGGTTCAATCCTCAGCACCACATAAAAATAAATAAATAAAGACATTGTGTCCATTTACGACTAAAAACAATAAAAAAAAAAGGGGAGCTTCCTCTGCTTTGCCTGGGGCCTCTCAACAGGCGGTATGTTTAATTCATATGCAATAATAAAGGTGTTTTTTTTAATGATTAATAAGCTACACATAGTTGTTTGGAAAATAGCAAACTTGCAACAAGTCAGAATACTGTTGTCAAGCCCTTATGCCCCCATGGATACCTAAAAACACAGTACAAAACACTTTGAATACTGTTTTTTTTTTCCTATATATACATATGATAAGTTTAATTTGTAAATTAGACTGAGATTAACATAATAAAATAAGTACAATAATATACTCAATGTATTTGAAACCTTGGCATATTTCTTTCCTTATTAAGTCAAAAACTTTTATTTTTTCACTTAAAAGAAGCACTTCACGACTTCTCTTTGGCATATCTGAATTGTCATCATTGCTACTCTTGCACTTTGGGGCCATTAAGAAAATAGTTAGCTAGGTGTGGTGGCGCACACCTGTAATCCCAGTGGCTTGGGAGGCTGAGGCAGGAGAATGCTGAGTTCAGAGCCAGCCTTAGGAAAAGCGAGGTTTGTTAAGCAACTCAGTGAGACATTGTCTCTAAATAAAATACAAAATAGGACTGGGGATGTGCCTCAGTGATTGAGGGACTCTGAGTTCAATCCCTGGTACCCCCACTCCAAAAGAAAGAAAAGAAAAGTAAGGGTTACTTGAACACAAGCACTACCATACTATGACAGTCAAGGTAGCTACTAAGTACTAACAGGTGGATAATGTATATAGCATGTATACCCTGGATAAAGAGATGATTTGTGTCCCAAGTGGAAGGGAGAGAGTGTAGCAAATTTTCTTCATGCTAATCAGAATGGGCATAATTTAAAACTTATGAGTTATTTCTGGAATTTTCCATTTAATAGATTCAGATAGCAATTGATTCAAGGTAACTGAAACCTTGGGAAAAAAATGTGGATAAGGGGAGACTCAAAGACAAAGAGGTTCTTGTCTGGATGGTTTCCTTCTGAGTGTAGTGAAAAGAGGGGTCTGGGTTGTCCAAGATGACCCCGCCATGATCATGCTAACACCAAAAATGATGAAATGGAAGGTCTTCATATTTGACACCTGGAAAGTCAGTGTCAATTGAAATTAAACCCTGAATTTACTATGAAAAGAGAAGAGTATTATGTGAGCTGGAACATAGGGTAGCTGGTGTTCCCCCAGCTCCTTTAAGCTGTGAGGGTTGAATTAGTTATAAATGTTCTGTTTCTCTTTCACTGAATTTCGGTTGTGACACCTTAGGCAAAACCTCCCTCTCCAGAGCCTTGAGTTCTCATTCATGTTGTTTGTCTCTAGCTTTTCACATACAAAAGCTTTTTTTTTTTTTTTTTTTGTATAATAGCTATTCCAAAAAGGAACTGAGGCATCTTACAATCTTATTAGGGATATTTAAAGGGGCGGGAAAGACAGAAAAAGGTGGATTTAGTGGTACACACCCATAATCCTAGCTACTCTGGAGGTTGAAGCAGGAGGTTGAGGCTTGGTGAGACTGTGTCTCTTAATAAAAGATTTAGTGCTGGGGATGTAGCTCAGTTGTGGAGCACTTGTATTCAATCCCCAGTACCACAAAACATGAACAAAAGGATTATAAGGTACTTTGAACTCCTTAAAATCAGGAGGGCCTGAGAGATTTAAAAAAAAAAAAAAAAAAAAACATGTTAGGAAAATAAATATATTTAAAATAAGACCATGAGGGTAGGACTTTGTGATCCTTTGACACACAACCTCTAGCTTCTCACTCAGCATAGATTTTGAAGAATATGACTTTGTTACTTCCTGTATGCATCTTAAACAATAAGATATTTTTAAGTTAAGGATAAAAAAGATGTGAATCTGGATTAACATATCTCTGAATCAAAAACAAACCCTAAGCCAGTAATACTTGTTAAGACTCCACTGCCTGGACTTCAAACTCGGGACTTGTGCTGCTCTCCTGTAAGATCTCTTCCAGAGATCTGACCTCTGTCCAAGTCAGCTTTTAAAGCAAAAAGCTTTGAACTCTTGGCACGTTGGCAGCTTGGACCTTGGGTGTTTACGAAGAACTTCCTCAAGATAGGAAGGGTGACTCCATTGTCACTTCCCCCACAGTGGCCTGCCTCTGTATGATTTCCCCCTTAGAGAGTGGGCACCCAGCCGGGAGGGACCTCAGAACTTCAGGGAGTGAGTTGTGAACTGTCTGTGCCTGGTACATGACAGCTATTTAGCTCAATTAGGAGTTTAGGTTAATAAATACAAAGTGGTCCATGCAACAAACAGCCAGGGTTCTGGCTCTGCATCGTGTGGCCTGGCATTGGTGCTGGTTTGGGGCAGGCCAAAAGTTGTTTTTGCTGCTTACTTTCTTCATCTTGCCTACTGAGCGCCAATGATGTAATATTAACAGAAGTTGTACAACTATGCACCTCTGTATTTACCTATTTCATCACCAAGCTGTTGTCCGCTAGCTCTCTGAGCTGGGAAGTCACCCACCTACATTTTGCAGAGCATGTCCAGGGCTCTCTAACCCCCAGGATATCCTGGGGAATCTTCTGATATGGCAGCAGAGATATTTCTGGGCTCTTTAGTGCTATCTACAAAGAATATCTGGACTTCCAGTTATTTGCTTTTTATCCGACTGCAATTATGAAACTAAAGCCAATTCTGATCTCTTGTCTAGCTCTCTACCAACATCTATACTATTCTCCCCTCAACTTGCTATACTCCAATTACAGTCACACCTTTCTTTGGGGGTTTTCATTTTTTTTTTTTTTTTTTTAATATTTATTTTTTAGTTCTCGGCGGCGGACACAACATCTTTGTTGGTATGTGGTGCTGAGGGTCGAACCCAGGCCGCACGCATGCCAGGCGAGTGCGCTACCGCTTGAGCCACATCCCCAGCCCAACTTTGGGGGTTTTCAAACATGCCACCATTTGTTCCCCTCTTTAGTGCTTTGCCCTGGATTTTCCTATCCTGGAATAGCCTGAGAGGCTCCTGGTTGCCTTCTTTCATTATGTAAGTCTTAGCTTAATCACCATCTCAGAGACCTGTTCACTTCACCAAAACAAAACAATAACAACAACAACAACAAATCTCTTGCCCAATAAATCTCCAGGATATTAACTGATTTCTTCCATAGCATTTACTGCAAACCTCAGTTTTCTTATTTATTTATTTGAATCTATGTTCTATATTCTCACTGCAATACAAGCTCTGAGAAATCCCTGCTTCAGATGCACGATTGTACTAACAGGTCACATATTTTTTCCTACCCTGAGAAAGGGCAAAAGCAGATTACTGTAATAATCTGGCTGCTAGGATTTCTTCAATGTTGGATCAGCTCTTTGCTTTAGACAGAGGGATTAGGTGGAATTTTTCTGGTGAAACCTTGGAGCATATAAAACCAATGTACTCTAATTAATACAGGTGAGTACAATTAATTAGAGCACAAGGTACTCTAATTAATCCAATATGTAGATATTGATCCAAAAAATAAGCCAAGATCAAAGTGGCTTTCTTTGCTACAAGGCTGGACAAAAGGAGAGATGACAGAAGAACCAACCCCATTCTTTACTGATAGCATCACAAGTTGCTGATCTTCTTCAACAGGAAAAGGAGTGCGGAGTTTTCAAACTAGCTCCAACAAGCAGAAACCAATCACAGCCAGGGCTTGGTACAAACCCAGAGAAGCAGCATTTATTATTATAAGGCTTATTTACTCAGATCCCTGGCATGGGCAAGGAGAAATCATTTCTTGTTCTATAGTATTCTGAAGCTGACTTGATGCTACCTCCACACAAAATTTTATTTCAACATGCTGACAACTACACATTAGGAGATACAGGTCCTAATTTATAGACACCCTGGCATCTCTGTAGAATTGAATGGATGTAGCAGGTGTAGTTGATACATCTGCACTCTCAGCTACTTGGGAGGCTGAGGCAGAAGGATCACAAGTTCAAGCCCAGCCTGGGCAACTTAGCAGGAGCCTGTCTCAAAATTAAAAAAAAAAAGGGGGGGGGGGCGGGGAGGGATGTAGCTCAGTGATAGAATGCCCTTGCATTCAATCCCCAGTACCTCCACCCCCAAAAATTGAATGGATGTAGTTCAGAATCTGATAATTTGATTAAAAAAGTATACTTTCTTTTAAGGGACTAATGATATAGAAAGTTAGATTTTAAAATACTCTCAATTATCAGATGATATTAAGAAATAGTTATTTTTTTAGATGCAACAGTTCTTTTTTAATATTGTGGTTATATACACTTTATAAATAAGAGTCCTTATCTTTGAAACAAATATACCAAAATATTCACAGATAAAATAAGTATATCTGTAAATGAGATTTGTTTCAAAAGAATACCAAGACAGCTATTTGGGAGCCTGAGGCAGGAGGATCACAACTTCAAAGCCAGCCTATGCAACTTAGCAAACTCCTGTCTCAAAATAAAATTTAAAGAGGGGCTGGGTATATAGCTTAGTAGTAGCTCTCTTGCCTACCATGTGTGAGGCCCTGTGTTCCATCACCAGAACCACGAAATAATAATGGTAATAATAGTGATAATAATAATAATAATAATACCACCACCAACAGAGGAGAGAAAATAGGTGGAAACAGACAAAACAGGACTAGTTATGTGTTTCTAACTGCTGAAGCAGGGTGAGGGCTCCATGGGAGTTAGTTATTTTCTTAACGCAGTATCTGTTTGGCATTTTCCCTAATAAAATAACTTTTAAAAAGTTGTTTATTAATTTTTACCCATGAAATTAGAGACGTTACCTGAAGGTGAATTTTTCACTTTTCCAGTCGTGCAGCAGATTTTCCTGGATGGCATCCTGGGTCAGGGGCGAGCTCTGCCGTGGGGATTTGGAGTGGGGAAGGGTGCCCATGAGACTGATGCTGTCACAGGATCTGAGGGGAGGAGGGCCCTTTTTCTTCCGTGGAAGGGTGCCGTGTATAGACACGTCTTGATAGGCATCAGTGCGATGCTCAGCGAGAGGGGACTTGCTGCTCAGAAGGTCCATGGAGGAGGCGAGGGGGAACTGGTGATTCACTGGCATGTTTCTGGGAAGGCTTGCAAATTTTCCTGCAGCCATGATTCTCAACCCTAAGAAGGAAAGAGAGTAAAGAATAAAGCTGATTTATTCACAAGGGCTGACTTCCTATTTGCATTATGCCACATAACCAAAGAAAATTCTCAAGAGTGTTAAAAGACAAACCACATTTAATGGCACTACTGGTGGAGCCTAATAAAAAGGGATGCTTACACTCATTCCCTCCTTTAGGATCCTACAGAGAAATTCACCTAGATTCACAACAAAAGCAAAAGGGAAAAACACATCTCAGAATTGTTAAAGGTCCATGAGCCATTTTATTATTTCAGATGACTGGGGCAGATGGAAAAGCACAACTAATCAAAAAAGGCTATTAGGAAATGGTTTCAGTAATAAACACATCAGAGAAATGTTATAAATTGTTAGATAATTGGTTCACATATGTCCACCACCCTGTAATGATAAGAACAGGCGGAGATTATTGGAATTCTTTAGCTGCTAGAATGTCTTTAGTGCCAGAAGAACCCCTCTGTTGAGCTACCCAGGGCAGAGTTTTTTTTTCTGGCAAGACCTGATGCTTATAAATAAATCAATGTACTCTAATTAATGAAGACAGGCCAGGGTCAGGGGTGAAGAGGTGGGCCGCTCTTCCATATATCAGTGGGCTCAGCTGTGGTGGAAAGCCACTTCGATGGTGGCTGCATGCACACTGTCCCCCCTCAGGGGTCAGGAACCTGTCTGCCACCAGCAGGGTTAAGCAATGCCCATGGGTACCTGCAAACTCAGGGAAGAACAAAGAGGGAAGGGGCAGAAGGAAATAAAAATGGGAGTGGGACATATGGAGCATGGAAAGAAAAAGTGACACATAGGTTGCAGTTGTTCCAACAATCATTCCCAGCTGCGGCCACTTGTAGAAACATTCACCTTGAGCAGAATCCATGTTCCTAATCCCCCTTCAAACAAACTATGGTTTTGACCTGAGCCAAATCATATAAGACAATTTAAGGCCAACATACAGAGGAAAATAAAGAGGAGCCTCAATAAAAACAGGGCTGTCCTCTGGAGATAGAAGGCTCCAGAGGCTGTCTTGCACTAGTTATGAGACTCTGGTCTGCAAACCACACACAGCAGGGCAGCTGAGCTAATGTGCTGCCTGCACCCATGGCTGGTGAGAACAACCCTTTGCAAAAAAAGAGGAGGAGGAGGAAGAGGAGGAGAACAAGAAGAAGAGGAGGAAGAAGAAGAGGAAGAAGGAGGAGGAGGAAAAACCACACATGATCCACTGCTTCTGCATGAAACAGAGAGAAATTCACAAGTGCTAGGGCTGGGTAGAAGGACTCTTTAGTTAAGGAATATAATCCTAATCCTATCCATTTTTTGCCACATCTAATATTTCTGAAGCTTGTCTGTTCCATGTTCAACTGGGACCACACAGAAGGCCTGGCTCACAGTGAGCACAGAACAATAGGGAGGAGTGTCATGAGGGCCCCTCCCAGCTCTGGCTAGTACCTGGCACACTGTCAGCATTTGCTTAATGTTAATCATTGTTATTAAAAAAAGAAACCAAATTTCCCAGCCCCTGACCACCAGCGATGTAAACCAACTAGGATTCCCCCCACACAGCCATGAACTCTTGACTGCTCAAGTTATCAGCATCTTCCTATTTCATGGGTCTGGATCATTTCAAAGAACCTGGGGAAGATGTCAGTAGCACCCTACAAAACCTCTTTATGTGCAAAGGGCCATGCTGTCGATTAGGTCTATTTCTAAGACAGTATAGAGGGCAAAAGTTATCCCGGCCCCAGAGCCTCTGAGAGCAGCCTGTTTCCTCTCTGCACAATCAAAACTGATCTAGATTTCAAGATGGAGCTAAAATGCTCTAAAATGCCCTTCTGCAAGTTACTTACACCTTAAACTTATTCTCTGATGACAAAGGTTGTTAATACCCTCCTTTCCTACCTTTAATTCAAAAAACATTTAAGTACCTATTCCATATAAGACACTCAAAGAAACAAAGACGCCTCAGTTCCAACCCTATGACTATGAACTTCTATGAGAAGACAGAACTCATAAACAGCAACCCTAGATAACTAGAAGGGTTAACAACAAATAATTTTCACAAAAAGACTCCAGGAGGATCTCAGAGAGGGCAACCATAGAGACTAAGCATTTTGAAAGGTTGATATTTGTAGGGAAGGCTTGGAAAGTGACCCCACAGGCCCAGCACACTGCAAGTCATGTGGTGTGGCTTGAGTTGAGAAGTGAAGCAGCATTTCTTGGAAGATAGATAGCTGAGGAGAAGACCATGAAGTCTGGAAGGTTCTGCTAAAGTGTCTGGACTTGACTAAGTCTTAGGGAAGACCTAGAAGGATCAGATTCTAGTCTGTACCCAAGTAAGTAACCGGTAATTTTAGTGGGAAGAGGTAAGAGTTCCAGGGAGGCTGCTCCTGCGAATGGCAGTAACCCATAGAGGACTGATGAAGAACTCTGACCTGGGGTAGTGACCTGCGAAAGGGAAAGGAAGGACACAGTAAAGAGATATCAGGAGCATGAAGCTTCTGGCTAGGAGGAAGCGGGCCACAATCATAGGAAAAGGTACAACATGCCAACTAGTTTTAGAAGGGGACTCCTGCAGGAGGACGATATGCAGCTCACTACTGGAACTGTTGTGTGTCAAGTGCCAGGGGATGGTTCAGTGTAGAGGAGGCTAAATACTGGTATGTGCAGTTAGAAGAGAGGGCAGAGGCAGATTTTTAAGAATTATCAACAGAAAGGGAAATAACAAGAAATTAGATCCTTGATCTTATCATTATCAGCTGTGATAACAGACATGAAAGTACCTCTTAAACTATCAGGAACCATACAATATCCATGAATTACATCCTCTCTCTCTCTCACCATGGCTGTTTCGAGCCTTTTAAGACCACAGCATGGAATGAGTTCTGAAAACAAAATGGTAGTTCTCAACCTGGCTGTGCATAAGAATCCTGGGGGAAACTTAAAATCTCAACACCCAAGCCACACCCCAGAGCGGATTTCATTAAATCAGAATCTCTGTGGGTAGGATGCTTCAGTCTTTTTAAAGCTCCTTGGTATTGTCCAGTGTAGAGTCAGGATGGAGAACCACTTGATCCGGGAGTCTCTTTGGTACAGAGCAACTTACACTCAGAATCATCTTCCTGGGTAACAGAATCAAAAGAATCAACAGAAGAACCATTCATTCGACATACATGTTTATGGAGGGCCTCCTATGCAACTCACTCTGCTAGGTGTTGGGGACAGTGTCAAAACAGATAGATATAGTCCATCTTCACCAAGTCAATACTATACAGAGGAAGCAGACAATACATAATGGCCATAAATGTTGGTAGTTCTCAGTTCATTTTTCCAGATAAGGGAAATAAATATTTATTGGACATATTTTCTCTGAGGCTTCACAGTATACCATGGCTGAGGATATATTAGATAGCATCCTGCTCTGGGGTAGCCTGTATCGTGATGGGGGAGTACAAACAAAACAGATAAGAAAAGTAAACCAATATTTAAAATATTTTTTTTTAAAAAAGTAATATCCAAGTTATAAGCGCTCTAAAGAATATATAACAAGATGACATGATAGAAGACAATGGTTAGGGTGAAGGGTTACTTTACATTAGAGTGATCTGGGAAGGACTTTCTGAAGAGTAACAATAATATGAGACCTGAAAAAAAGAGAAGAAACCTGTCATGAAAAGAAGTTCCAGGTAGCCAGCAAATACACAGGCCTTGAGATAGGAAGAAACAGCTAGAACAATATGATAGAGGCTCCAGGCTATGGCTTCCATGTTTTCTCTCCTTAGAGATGTTTCTGTCTTGCTGTCCTTAGTCACTATCTACTTCCTATGTACTATTTGACCTTTAAAAGTTAAAGTGGTATGAGTTAGAATCTAGGTTTTGGAGCTGGATATTTACAGGTTCAAGCCTCTACTCTGCCTCCATCTTACTAGCTATATGGCCTGGGACAAATCATTCAAAGTGTCTGACACTTTCTCATTTGTAAAATGAGTTAATAATACCTATCTCATGGGATTGTTGTGAAAATTACATGTGATCATGCACGTGAAGCCCTTGACAAGCACTCAATAAATAGCAGGTCTTGGGGGCTGAGGCTGTAGCTCAGTGGTAAAGCGCTTGCCTTGCATGCGTGAGGCACTGAGTTTGATCCCCAGCACCACATAAAAATAAATAAAGATACTGTGTGTTCATCTACAACTAAAAAAAATACATAAAAAATATTTTTAAAAAATAAATAGCAGGTGTCCTTTGGGCCAGGGCAGAGCCATTTCTGTTTTGCTAGTTCACTGTACCCCTACTGTGGTGGACATTTGCAAATGAATCCCCGAAGCTGAGAAGGGTAAGCAGGGAGATGCTTAAACCTAGAACAACAAATATAAACACACCAAGGCGTGAACATGGACACCCAAAAAGGCACACCAAGTAAGTCATATCCAGGCTTTGAAAGAAGCCTGGGACAGACTTTGGCCTTCTGACTTGACCTCTTTCTACTGGGCACATAAACACACACAGTGTCCCCACTCAGTTCAGTGTGCATCTTGAATATATTTGAAATATTCAAAGGTCAAAGACTCTGATATGAAAGTATTAGTTAAGGACAAGGGTAGACTGACAAACACTAAAGCACATTCTGCCTTCCTGGCCTTAGTCAGCGGATCTGCTCTGAAATGCTTAACAGGCCCCAACTCACTTGCTTTATAATGATGTCTCAAAGAAACCCATGATCTTGCAGAGATAAGCAGCCCACTTGTTTGGGTTTTTGTCTCAATTCTGAATTGGCTATTTTCAAGTTAAATTCATAGATAGTTACCTGATGGGGACCTTAAGGACTTTCTATCATATTTTAAACTGTGGAAAAGTCACCACCTCAGCTGCCCCACTATGACTATGACAGAGAATTCATAATTGGATCTGCAGTTTTAAAATTCTTTTCTGCAGATTCAAACAAGGAGAGGGGATAGAACAACCCCACAAATAAAATTGGCTTATCCACTTAGAATGAAATTTGCTTGGATTTAGGAATTAAGAGTATCCTTTATATTTGAAGTAAACTTATTAAGTCTAACCAAATGATTAAAATATGAATATTTCTTCCATGGATTTGGATTGTATTTCAAATAACACAGCACAGGATTTACATGATAAGGTCCTTAAGATTTGCACCCATTTGACAAGCAGTTCTTTCTATATATATGAATAGAAGATTGAGATCTCTGTTAGTCACCCTGGAAATGTGAGGTTACCGAGCAGCAGTTTAGAGAAAATTGGAGTTGGGCGGTGAGCGAGCGCTTGGCAGGGCAAGGTTTTTACGTAGGGCCCCTGGCACAGCCGAGCAAAACCGCTTTGCCCCGTAGGTTTTCCTTTGAGTAACTGGGCAGCCTCTTCGCACTTGGGCCCGGAGATCTGCCCCGCCCCGCCCCGCCCCCAGCATCTAAGTCTTCCCCTTCCACTTAGATCTCTTCTCAGTCCCTGGCAACTCCCAGGGAGATTAAATTGACCTTCCCCCCACCGATGTATTTTCCGTGTGGAGGTCGGTGTAGCCTTGGAAGATAAGAGTCAATGTTTAAAAGAATCTCTGAAGGCACAGTTCTACTTTCCATTTCAGCTAATGGCTTTAAGCAAATGCACACAAGGGGTTGGACAAACGGGTTTTCCCCCTGCACCTTGCTTCAAGCAAATTAACACCAAATCAGGAGTTTTTCCGCCCGCCTCCAATCCCCAATCACCAAGGTCCCGCAGAACACGCGTCTCGCCAGCAGCTTTGGCGCCCTCTCCACTGCCTCCGACCAAGGTCTACAGCTGATCGATTGTTTTTGAGAGGTAGCAGCTTAGGTGGGTAATGAAAGATGGGCTGCGATGGGAAGCTCTCTCAAGTGCTCATCGTCCCCCTTCCCTGTGCCTTCCCCTCCCCAACGCGGAGGGCGCGACACAACCAACTATTCATTCTTTCTCAACAAAGAGAGAGGGAGGGAGATGTTGTCAGTTACAGTGCAGGCTCCTCAGCTTCCTTTGCAAACTTTCCAAGAGATTAGTGGGGAAACTTGCCTCCTCCAAACCTTGGACTTCCCGCGGAGCTCTCTGGGCCCTCGCACCTCCCTCACCCCAGCCGGCCTTGGGCAGAGCGGGAGAGGGTCCGGCAAGGCCAGCTCCGGGGAAGAAGCGGCACAGAAGCAAAGGAGCAGAGATGCTCGGCGCACTTGGCCGAGCTCTTCCCGCCGCGGGCTACAGCAGCAGCGTGTCGGGAGCTCAGCGCGTTCGGAGGTCCCGGATCCCCACTTCAGCCACCCCCTACCCCCAACGCCAACTCTGCTGGGGAAAAACAACAAGCTCCGGCTCCACTTTTTCCAAAGTCCAACTTTCCCCAACAAACTTCCTAGCTCGTTCTCTTTGGGGCCAGGGGAAGCCCAGGAGCTCCGGGAAGATCTGCACCCCTGAGGGCTCTGGGGGCATCGCGCAGACTCACCTCCGGGCTCTAGGGCTGGGGCTCAGAGGGGCTGCGCAGCCGACCCCGCACCGCGGTTACTCCCGGAGCAGGGGCCGCTCATGGTCTGCGCCGCGCGCCGGCCGAGTAGCCTGGGCGCCGCTCGCGGGTGCCTATGGCAGTAGCTCCGACCGCGGCAACAGCAGGCACCGCTCTGAGTGTGCAGCGCACTCTGGCCCTCAACTGGTGATTTGCGGCTTCGCGGCCACACCCCGGCGAGCCGATTTGCGCGGCCTTGTGGAACCCTGGGGGACATTTACATTTGGAGATCTAGCCTGGCCCTCCTTCTGCCCGGATTTTAAAGTTTGACTTCCAATCTCCTGGACAAGCCAGTCCCCAAGCGTAGACCGACTGCTTCCTTACTGAATCCTTCTGAAGAGGACAACCTCATCTAATTTCCTCCTCCCCCTTCCCGAATAATTTAATTACCCAGAAGATCTCCTTCGCTTGTCTGTAAACACCTGGCTGGCTTTCAATTAAAGGGCTTTGATAGGACAAAGAACAAGGAAACCACAATGAACAAGCTACGGGAACAGGCAATCAATCACACTTGCATGGACATATTGAAAGCAAAGTAGAAGGTGAAGGCAGTACTTCAGTATTAGCTGTTTTAGGGGATGAAAAATTGGAACCCACTGAATGACTCATACTGTTTGATATCAAGACCTATTCTAAAACCATAGAAACAGTGCAAGGATAGAAAAAAGGACCACAGGCCAGGTCCAGAAACAGATCTACACTCTCCATGGTCATTTAGATTTATGTTTGAGGTGTTGCTTTGGTACATTTGGGAACAGTACAGTCTGTATTTCCGGTAAATGATGCTGGGTCAAATGAATGTTCAGATATGGGGCATGAATTTTGATGCCTACCTCACACCGAATGTCCCCAAATCAATTTCAGGTGGCTTTTATATCTAAGTGCAAAAGGTAAAATGTAACACTTTCATACACACACACACACACACACACACGATTGATCCCAGGGGTGCTTAACCACTGAATCACATCCTCAGCCCCCCCCCCCCTTTAATGCTTCTCTAAAGCTTTATTTCAAAGTTATTCACTTTACCATTAATAAGGTATATGGTAATGCTCTTGTGCCAGTGGCCAGTGTTATCAGGCTTGTCCATTGCCGGCAATGGACTTTGAGAAAACCCATTTCTTGGCAATCAAACATTAAATTACTCTTTTTGACATACTGAACTCCCAATTCTTGGAAAAGTATTACATGCACCATTTCCCCACATTCTTTAAATCTGAGCTTACATCATTAATCTACATCAGTGGATGTTAAAATGAAGTCATTTTAACAAATTATGACTGTACAAATCAAAATACCACTAGTTAATATTAGACAAGAGTATCTTACAAACAATATATTACATATTAGCTTGCAATCTGAAACATTACATTTCATATTTGTTTATTTTTGATAACTGAAACTTCA
Organism: Marmota flaviventris; assembly: GCF_047511675.1. Classification (NCBI taxonomy): domain Eukaryota; kingdom Metazoa; phylum Chordata; class Mammalia; order Rodentia; family Sciuridae; genus Marmota; species Marmota flaviventris. The sequence continues at coordinate 79,687,645 of NC_092507.1, forward strand.
CAGAATTTAATGGTAAATAAAGTTTAGTTCTGTACATTAGTACTATCTCTATTTTACAATCTATAAGGCTCATGTCATAGTTCAGCACCAAAAAGTCTATAAAACTTTCTAACCAATCTCTTTCATTCCATGTGACAGTTTTTTTTTTAATAGGTGAATGTCTGAGAAAAAGCTTTATAAACCCTACTTCCAGACCTTGAAGTGGAATACTCTTTTTGGCTAGTCAGACTATGTAAAAACTTAGGTTGTACTTTCTGATTTTCTTTTTCTCTTTTTTTAATTTTTTTTTTTTTTAGTTGTAGATGGACACAATATCTCTATTTTTATTTATTTATTTTTATGTGGTGCAGGCAAGGGCTGTACCACTGAGCTACAACCCCAGCCCACCTTCTTATTTTCATTGAACAGCTACAAAAACAAAAGACCCACACAAACACACATACACACAAAACAAAAAGAACTCATACCACCAATTTGTCAGTCTAGAAATTGAATTTGTAACACTGAAGCATAAGTAGTCTAACAATGCCCTGCTCCATCCTTCCTTTCCAGTTTAAAAATTTAAAAAGGCATCAAAGAAATGTTTTACATATCCTTTAAAATAAGGTGCAAAGAAGGATTGCAAAACATACACACCTCCAATGACATCTCAATGTTGTTGAGCACAGTCCACCATGAATTGATCAGGAGCACTCAGCTCCTAGAGCTATCGTGATAGCTCCCAAATGGACCATGCTTTTATGCCCTAAGCCTGCTCAATGCTAGTGTCTCTCTGTTCAGAGATCATCACAATAACTTTGTCACTGTTGGCCTGGATAATATTCCAGAACCAGTGTTACTGTCCTAACTCTTTTCTGCCTCTCTAGGATTTATAAATCTGAGAAAAAGAATGTTTGTCTTTGCCATTTTCAAGGAGTATTTGTGCATATCACATTTTAAGACCACATTTCCCAAGCTAGAAAAAATTTTCAAAAACCACAACTTTCAATAATCTTGTTGTTTCAAAGTATAAAATTCTTACACATTAAAAACTCAGCCCTTTTTTGTATTTTATTTAGAGACAGGGTTTCACTGAGTTGCTTAGGGCCTCTCTAAATTTCTGAGGCTGGCTTTGGACTCCAGATCTACCTGGCTCAGCCTCCCAAGCCACTGGGATTACAAGCTTGTGTTACCACACCTGGCAACAGTAACATCATCAAAGAAAATATACAAAAATATCTTTGTGACCTTGGGGTAGATTAAAACTTATTAAACATAAATAACACTACTATAAATGAAAAAACTGCCCATTGGACAAAATCAAGAACTCTTATTCATGAAAGACATAATTTATGAAAAGGCGAACCGCAAAGCGAGAAAATATAATTGTAACACACACACCCCAAAAATAACTTGTACACAATGTATAAAGAACACCCACAATTAGCAAGAATAAGGCAAAAAAAAATCCAATGTAAAATAGGAAAAATATTTCAATAGGTATTTCTCAAGATAGGATGAGCAGGTATTTCTCAAAAAAAAAAAAAAATAAAAATAAAAACAATAAGCATATGAAAAGATTCTCAATTTATTAATCATCCCAGAAATGCAAGTTAAAATTGCAATTTTACCTCATTTCACACCCACTACCAGAATAGTTAAAATTAAAGGGTATTATGGTTAAGATCTGGTGTCCCCTGAAAGTTCACATGTGAGACAATGCGATAAGGTTGGAGGAGAAATGATTGGGTTATAGCCTTAGCCTAATCAGTGAGTTAATGATGGGGTTGATAAAGTGGTAGGCTGTGGCTGGAGGAAGTGGGAATTGGGGCGTGGTTTTGGTGTATATATTTGTATCTGGAGAGTGGAGTCTCTCTCTCTGCTTCTTGATCACCATGATGTGAGCTGCTTTCCTCTGCCATCTTCTCCCGCCATGATGTTCAGCCTCACCTAGAACCTGAAGGAATGGAGCCGGCCTTCTCTGGACTAAGACCTCTGAAACCATGAGCCCTTAAATAAACTTTTCCTTTCCTACAGTTGTGCTGGTCAGATCCTTAGTCACATAAATGAAAAAGCTGACTAAAACAAAGGGTTTGACAATATTTCTGTTCAAAGTAAACTTTTTCCCACTTACCATACTAGGGATTAAACCTAGGACCTTGCACATGGTAGTCGGATGCTCTACCACTGAGCTACATCCCTAGCCCAAAGTGAAATTCTTATGACTACCTTAGAAACCCACTTAACAGCAACTACTAAAGTTAACTCATATCCTGTGATCCAGCAATTCCACCCCTAGTTTTTTTTTTAATTTTTTTTAGATGTTGATGGACCTTTATTTATTCATTTATTTATATGTGGCGCTGAGAATTGAACCCAGGGCCTCACATATGCTAGGCAAGTGCTCTACCACTGAGCCACAACTCCAGCCCATACACCCTTACTTTTATACATAGTTACACATGGACACATTCACCAAAAGATGTCCAAATTGTTTATAGCATCTCTCTTTATAAATAGCCAAAGAAAAGACAAACCAAATGTCCATCAACAGAAGATAGACAAAATGTGTGGATTATTACACAGTAAAATAAGAATTAATGAGCTAATTCTATACTCAAAAAGACAGCGAATCTCTAAAATATGATAATGAGTCAAAGAAGGTGGACACAAATGGGTACACACCAAATAACTCCATTTATGTAAACTTCAAAAACAGTCAAAATATATTCAATATTAGAAGTGAATATGGAGGTTATCTTGAAAGGTGGTACTAATGGAAAGGGAGGGGCTTCTGGGTGCTGGTAATATTCTATCTTAATATCTTTATCTGGGTGCTAGTTACATGAGTGTCACCCACTTATAATAATTTACTATCCCTCAGATTATAAAATTTAATTGATTTGTGCTTGATTCGGCATGTATGTTTTACACCAATAAAAACATTTTAAAATTATACCATTTGGGGTCTATTTGATATCATTTTCATCCCTTTAAGAAAGAGTTGTTAGAGTGTCTACAAGATTCCAAGTGCAGCATCCTTAAGAATGAGTGCCTACATTTTCCTCATGAGTAACTCTGAGGGTTAATCTTTATCCTCCCCATATTATTAGAAACATAAATCTTTGATTTTTATTGGATTTTCAAAAAGTGTCCAATGCATTGAATGTCACTTAGACTAGTTGGTATGTTTCTAGTCTAAGGATTGAAGGATTGAAGGATCACGGGTGCACTCTTTGGACACATGCAAGATGGCTAGCTGTAGACTTTGAGCAGATGTAACCCCAGAATGACTTGAAAGCAGGTTGTTTTTCAACCTCCTAAGGAGAGAAATTAGTGGCAGGTGGACAGTCTGCATGAGGAGGTTTGAGATGCATTCACCTGAATGAGAACCTGCCTCCATCAGGATCTCAGATGTCTGACAGCCCTGTGCAGCACCAAGATAAGGAATTAGGTGGTGAAATAGGATGGTTCAGTTCTTGTTGCTACACAAAACTTCAATTTGAACCATTATCAATGCATGAAAATACTTTTAAAAGAACTAAGGAAACCAGCTGAGAGATTATAGCACCTGGTTACAGTCCATAAATAAGATACATTGAAGTTAGGAAGGACAGTTTCACATTCCCCGTATCACTTGTCCTGTATGGCAGTACAGCTCAGATAGCTTTTGCATAGGACAAGGGGAATGAAGTGAGCACCAGGTTTGCCTTGGACCCCAATAAAACCCAGTGACTGACAGGCTCCCATAGCCCCATACTCCAGGTCAGCACCTGCAAACCCAGGCTTCTGATTCATCCCAGTGCTGGGTAGGCACCTGTGGATCCAGATGCCAACCCTATCCCAATGCTTGGTCACCCACTTTAGACTCAGCTCAAGCACCTGTAGGCCCAGGCTTCAAACTACCCTATTCAGATACAGGTTCCATGTCCACTGCTATAGACCTACATTTGAGGCCCATCTGCCCATGGACCACCCTGTATAGTGTGCCCAGAATCTCTGATGAGCTGACTGGTGAAGGCTTTCTCTGATGAAACCTGCTTGTAAAGATTGGCATAAGTGCTTACTTTTTCAAATGTGCACACACCAATGAATGCCATAAGAACCATGATCTGGGAAACATGATATCACCAAAGGAACAAAGAAACTGACCTCTAGTAATTGACTCTATAGAAATGGAGATATAAGGACTTCCTGACGAAATTAAAAATAATCTTAAAGAAGCTTGGTAAGCTACAAGTTTCATTTAAATAGCCAACTAAATAAAACCAGAAAAACAATACATGAACAAAATTAGAAGTTCAACAAGGAGATAGAAATCTTTAAAAAGAACTAAACAATTCTGATGCTAAAGAACACAATGAACTTAAAAATTTCCATAAAGGGTTTTAACACCAGGCTCAAAAGAGGAAAAAAATTCAGTGAGCTCAAAGACAGGTTATTTGAAATTACCTAAAACATCACTTATTCAGACCCTCAATACATAATTACTCAATTAAAAAAAAGAAATAGAATTATTGAGTTTTCTGCTACTCTTCAGGACACAGAGAACAGTGGTAAAACTCAATTGGTTTTTCTTGTCATCAAAGTTCCCTGAGCATCTGCTTGTATGTCAAGTTTCTACTTCATGTGGCCTCAGGGGGAAGAGGCTATAAAGAAAGACTAGAAAGCAACTCACACCCCAAGTGAGCTTGGGCAAATAATTTCTCCTCTCAATCCCTTCATTTTTTCATGAGTAAGTGAATATATACCTGCCTAGAAGGTTTCCTGTGAGAAGTCAAGGAAATAATAGATGTGAAAGTGTTGAGCACATGGTAGGTTTCATAAAAAGTCACTAGAATTGATGGCACATTTTGTGCATCTTCACAATGTCTCTGTGAAACAGGTGGTATCTCTATCTCATTTTGTATGGGAGGAAACACACAGAATAGTTGAGTAACTTCAACCATATATCATTCAATAAATGTTACATAACCACTGTGTGTTGAAATGCTTAGGTAGTGAGAAGCAGAATCTTTTTATTTTTATTTTTTATTTTTTTGGTACTGGGGACTGAACTCAAGGACACTCAACCACTGAGCCACATCCCCAGCCCTTTTCTGTATTTTATTTAGAGACAGGGTCTCACTGAGTTGCTTAGCGCCTCACTTTTGCTGAGGCTGGCTTTGAACTTGTGATCCTCTGGCCTCAGCCTCCTGAGCTTCTGGAATTACAGGCATGTACCACTGCGCCCAGCTTAAGCAGAATCAGAATTTGACTCAGGTATTTTAACTTCAAGTTTAGTGGGTCCTTCCACCATACCACGACCACATTCATATTTGTATCCTCTGTGCCTACCACATAGTGGGTACTCAAAATTCACTAATGGAATAGCAAATAGAGTAATTTTAATATAATTAATATAATTAATTAATATAATTATAATTTAATATAGTATTCACATGATTCACAAATTAAAACTACACACATGAGCGCACACAAAGTTGTCCCTTGGAATCCATGGAGGGATGGTTCCAGGATTCCTTATAGATACCCAAATCCACAGATGCTCAAGTCTCTTAGATAAAATGATACATACAACATAAAGCTCATAAACATCTTTTCTTATAATTTATCTCTAGATTACTTGTAATATTTAATACAATGTAAGTGCCATGTACATACTTATTAAAGGGTATTGTTTAGGGAATAAGGACAAAAAAGTCTGTACATGTACAGTATGGACACATTTAAGAATCTTTTTCTTTTGGATCTGCAACCGGTTGAATCCATGGACATAAAATCCAGAAGGCCAACTGTGTGTGTAAGTTCCCACTACAGGTAAGCACTGCTATCAATATCTGCACTTTTGTAATTTTGATAGATAATACCAAGTTATCTCCTATAGGGATCGGACCAATTTACATGCCATAGCAATGTAAAAAAATACCTATTGCCCCACAACCTAACTAAAAGGTGTTATTAAATTTCTGAATTTTCATCAACTTTATCAGTAAAATACGAATTTTAATGCAATTTTGATTTGCATATCTCTTATGCTAAATGAGGCTGTTTATCTTTTCATGTGTAGTAGCCTTTTGTTTTTCTTTTGGGAGTTTGTATTTCCATTTTTTCTGTCCATTAGTAGATTTTTTTTCCCCATCAATTTTCTAGGGTCTTCTTTCATATTAGGAGGCTTAGCTTTTTATTATATGAGCTGCAGATATTTTTTCCAATGATATTAAAGAAAAGAGGTAGTATCAGCAGAACATTACTATTTTAGGAAGGTCACTCTGGAAGTAAATAGGATGAATTAGGGAAATGAGGGCAAGGAGAGGACACGGGTTAAAAGGCTACGGCAAGAGCCTATTGTCTACTAGGCTGTGGCAGTGGGAATGGAAGTGAAGGACCAAAGTTATTACCAAGAAATAATTGGCAAGAGTTATTAATTAGCAATGATAACAATTACAATAATAACAGCTAAAACTTATTTAGGAATAACGATATGCTAAAAACTATGTTAAGCATTTTACAAGCTGTAAGCCAGGAGCTGGTCTATTGTCCCATTTCACAAGTGAGAAAAGTGAGCATTCCCAGTTAAGTAATTTAAACTCACAGGAGAGGTAAGTGGCAGAGCCAGGCCAACCCCAGGTGCCTCTGACCCCAGCTGCCTGATGGCATGAAGGGAGTGATTAAAGTTCTAAGTGTCTGAGTAATGCCTGGCCTGAGGACAGACACAGAAGCTAGAGAACACCTGCCTCTGGTCATAGAGCAGCATACTCACTTTTAGGAACTTGGAGTAGTTTTCAAAGTTCATTCTTATACGTGATTACTCTTCCTGTGTTTCTGTGAGCTAAAAGGGAAAGAACTATCGGAATTTGACCGATGAGCATACCAATTAAATAACCAATCCCAGCTCAGATGTCCTGTTCTCTAGGAGGCCTTCCCTGACACCTAGCATGGGTCAGGTTCCCCAGTTGTGTGTACCTCCCAGGATCCTTTTCTTTCTTCCTGGAATTTGTCACCATTATATATGTACACCATTGTATAATTATACATTCATTCTGTTACTGCTGTTTAATATCTGTTGCTCTATGGACTCTAAGATCTATGTTTGATTTCACCTTTGTTTTGATCTTAGAGAACTGGCTTAGAAATTAGCACTCAGTACTTACTAAATGAATGAACCCCAGACCTCTAAGCCCTTTGGCCTTTTATCTTTAAACTGCATCATAAAGCTCACTATAGACTAAATAAAAAGTTATGGATGTTGGGGGTGCCAACCAATTTTAGGACTCATATTTTTTCAAGCCTATAGTCATCATTCACTTAAATTTTCCAACAGCAAAACCCTAGGCTGCTTTAGCCAAAGCGATGTACAAAAGGACAACATAACAATGACTTTAGGGCAGAGCAAGAGGCTTTGTCTGGGAGCACTCAACCTGGAATTGATCCTTCCGTTCCAAAAGGAATTTGTTGAGTGCACGCCCATCATGAGTTCGCTGGAAGCAGGTTGGGCACTGGACAAAATATACTTTAAGAAAGAATAATTCCTAAAGTTCTACCTTTGCTGAGTCCTCTTGGTAACAAGTAAGGAAAACAGATGCTTAAACTGTCACTAATGAAAACCAAACAGAAAGTCTGAACGTGAACAGTTGCAGAGAGACTGAGAATTCTCTGAAGAATTCTCTGACGCAAGAAGTTGATATAGTTGCTGTTGCGATTCTGGGACTGAATTTGGGGTCCTTAACACCTGAGCTTCATCCCCAACCCTTTTTATTTTTAATTTTGAGATAGGGTCTCACTAAGTTGCTGAGGCTGGCCTCAAACTTGCAATCCTTTGCCTCAGCCTCCAGAGTACTGGGATTCCAAGCATGTACCTTTTTACCCCTGACATAAATCACATCAGCACATTTTACAGTATTTTCAGAAGCATCACCCTCTAGGTTCCTGCTTCCTGAAGAGGTTACCATGAACTTAGTGTCACGGAAATCCCCAGTTCACTAGTCAGGGAGATCAACTTTGCTTCCAGAAGGCCTTCATGACAGCTGTCTATTCACTGTCATGTTGGCTAGAGAACTCATTGTATAAGGGCTACGGATTAATGATGCTCAATAAATACTTACTGAATGAATTGTGCAAGAGTGAAAGAGAAATGCTTGTCAACCCAAGCTCATTCTCTATATAAGATCCACTTCTCCCTGATTGTCCGTATTTGAATGGACCAGTTCAGCATTTGTCCTCATCACCAAACTCTGCACCCTGACCCCCATTTACTATCTTAATCTTTTTATCAGATTTTCATTAATTTACTTCTGAACTAATTCAACAGGTGGAAGGAAAACAGACTAAAATGTCTCTGGATAATTATGGAATTCCAGATGATTTAAATATCCTCACTTACCCAGCTCACCTTTAAAATTTTTTTCCTTACAGGAAAATTTAAAACAATACTTAAAAAACAAATTCATTGAGATATACCCTAGAGAAAGCATTGCTAACTCTGGGAGATATGAAGGTGAAAACAGTATCGGGACCTCATATCTAGAAACCGGTGGTGGCAGAGGTCCCATGCACAGGAGGGAGGGTTAAGGTACCAGGGACAAACTCGTGATGAAAATAAAGGAGAGGGAGGATTTTGACTCCCCTAACACACACACACACACACACACACACACACACACACACACACACCTTTATTTGTGGAAATTCAGAAAGGAAAAACTTGTGTATAAAAACCTAAGGGCAATGGTCCCCTGACTGTCACCTTGATTTGCAATGGGAAGGGCTCAAGCTGGGTGCTGCAGCCTGCCTCTGGGGGAGTCCGGTCATGTCAGTGAGATGGGCTGTACTGTTACCATGCAGGAGGAAGGTGGGTGGTTGAAAAAAATGCAGCCTATCAACTCCCCTATATAGAAGGAGCCAGACTGACAGAAAATCCTGGCTTGCTTTGATGTACTAAATCTATCTTTGAAACCAAAGTTGGCCTTCCAGGTGCTCACTCACCTGTGTGTACATTTTAACATATTCATAGCAGCATAATTTGCAGTTTTTCTGCAGAGGGATGATTAAATTACAGCACATCAAGACTATGGCATGTACCATGCAACTGAGAAGAATTCTATAGGTACTGACACAGAAGGATGGCATGAAATAATAAAGTGAAGAAAAGGTTGCATAATTATAATGAACCAATACGAACTATGGAAAAATAGCTCTCCCTGCCCCCACAAAAAGAAACAGTGAAAAAAAAAAGTTGCCCTTTCAAGCCAGGTATGATGGTACACACCTGTCGTCCCAGCTACTTGGGAGGCTGAGGCAGGAGGATTGCTTAAGCCTAGGAATTCAAGGCCAGCCTTAGTAGGATTGTGTACAAAACAGCTGGAAGAATTTCCTCCCATCAGATGGTTTTGATCCTGGTAATATCCTACAAGGTAGCATTGTTCTCATTCCCTCTTCCAGATGAGGACACAGTCCTTGACCAGGTGGCACAACTATGTGTAAAGGAACTGAGCTTTGAACCCAGGCCAACTGGCTCCGACTTTGTGCTCTTAATCACTGGTTATTGTGCCTTGAAAAGGCATATCTGTGTTTGAATCCCAGTTTGGGGTAATTATCTGTACAATTCTTACTTCTAGGTCACTTTTCCCACCTATAAAAATGGAATAACAATCACATTCCTCATAGCACTGTTGTAAGAACTACACACAATGTGTTCAGGGCCACAGTGAGGGCTTGATAAATACAGTCTGTTTTCTCTATTGAAATTAAATTACTGGCCCTTTAAAGCATATTAATTTTGTTGGTTGTTTTCTTGATTTGCATCCTAATAGCATCTGGTGCTTCAAGGGTATTGGGAAGGGAGCCTTGGGAAAGGGGGAAATACGACTAAGAAAGTGAGAGGTGCTTTTAGTATTTACCTGTTTCACAGCATTATCTACAGCCATACAATGATATGAAGAATATTTCTATGAATTTCAAAGTCATTCTGGGGTAGATGTTATCATACACATTCCTGGAGTGCGGAAGTAGAGGATCAGGGAGTGCTCAAGGTCAGTTATATAACAGAACCGGGACAGAAATTTAGATATCCTAATTCCACACTCCCCACCTCTTTCCATGACACCTACCCGTCTGACCCAAAGTGGGATGAACTCAGCCTCCCAGAAGGAAATTAGAAATGATAGTGGGATGGTAGTAAATGTCCCTTTGGGGAACTGTTCCATTACTTCACTTGCTGCTGTTGCTGAATGGGGACTCCAGTGTGACAGAACCCCTCCCTATGGGCCCACACAGCTCAGGGTTACAGCCCCTTTCTCTTGGCTGTTAAGGTACTTATCTTTACAGCAGTCATCATTTTACAAAGCAGGACACAATCCATCCTGGAGGAGGTGGTGGGGTGGGACTGAGCAGGCAGGTGGCTGCTGGTGGCTGTGGGCGGGGGCAGAGTGGAGCCTTGGCCATTGCTCCCTGCTCAGCAGCTTCCCACTTGTGCCTGATCCTTCCTCATTTTGTACATGAGAGCCCAGGGGTCAGGCAGGGACTGTGTGTGCGAGGATCCTACTAGTTGCTGTTTTCAGGTTTAGCCAGTTCTTACAAGTAGGGGCCATTACCCATTCTCTGGAAAGAGGTGATGGCAACTGGACTGGAGGGGAAAAGCCCATAATTCTCAGTCATTTTTTTTTCCAACAGGGTACACATATCACACAAATTATTCTTGTGTGAACACTGGGGGTGTGCAATCCCATCTCACGAGGTATCCCACATCATTCTCTTTCTCTCAGGAGACCCTATGACTGTTAAAATATGAACAGTTATTAAAGCTGGGGTTTGTCACACAATTCTTTAAAATGCCACAATGAAGAGTTAAAATAGATTTTTGAAAAGCCCTTTGGAACACAAGTGAGTGAAAGTGGTGTTTTGGTAATTTTGTGTCTGGCAGTGTGTTTTACAGTCCGTGGCACTGCATCGTAAGCAGCAAAGTGCTTGCCACACCGCTCAGCACCCCAGGGCAAGAGCAGCTGGGATAGCAAGTTAGAGGACTGGGGAAGGTCAACATTTGGTTCTTTCCTCTCTTGTTCCTTCCTCATAGAAACCCCTCCCTCCCCAACACATGGGAGAGCACAAGTATGCATGCACACAAATACATCCACACACAGTGGTGCCGCCCACTCCTCTTGGTGACCATTTAGACAGTATCAAGGTTTCCAAATGGTGACACAGTAAAATACAAGGAGTCACACCCTTAGCATCATCTAGGTATCTGTAATGAGGGGCAGAATACCAAAAGGGCTTTGGGAAGAAACAGTCTAAATTTGAATACTAACAGATATGTTTGTTGGCACTGGGGTAAGAACTTAACCAAGAAATCATCTCATTTTATATTTTCAGCAACCTAGAGGTGGAAGGGGGAAATTATTAAGCCCCTCTTACAGATGGGGAAATGGAAACACAAAGAGGCAGAGTAACTAGCCAGGTTCACACAGCCGGGATGTGGAGACCCAGACTGGACTCCCTGGTTCCGTTGCCACATCAGCTCCCAGTGTGAAGGCTTATTCCTTAGAGGGAGTAGGAGAATTTGGAATTGAATTGCTTGAGCATGGTGTGGAATGGCAAAGTGAGACTTAAACAAGGGCTGGAGGTGTAGCCAGTGGTAGAGGGCTTGCTCAGCGTGTGAAAGGCCCTGGTGTATCTCCAGCATTGCAAAGAAAAAGAGAAGGCAGTCAAGCTGCATAGGGTGACCTTCACCTGGTGTCTGGCACTGGGTAGGCAGTCAACAAATATTTGTAACTGAACTTTGAACAGAGCTTCAGGCACGGGGGAGGGGTTCTAATGGGCTGAGAACCACAGTCAGGCAGGCCTCCTCATGCCCTTGGATTTCCCCCATGGCAGGACACCACGTAGATTCACCGGTGTCAACCCTGAAGTCCCAGACCTTGTCCTTGGGTCCTTATCCCCAGAGCAGTCCATGGAGCCACTGCCCTGCCATCCTGGGGGTGGGGGCTTTTCAAAAAGGCCAAGTCTCAGCCCACCACAGAGGGAACCACTGGCTGAGAACCTGCATTTGAACAGGCCCCAGGTGACTTGTGTGAGTCACAGTGCCCTGATTCAGCAATGCTGAGGGAACGTGCCATTGTCATTCTGGGCAGCATGGGGGTGGGGTGGGGGGCTTTATTCCAGCACTAGGCTTGGGGGTAGCACTTTGGGGGCTGTAGAGACGGCTGCCCTAGCCCATACCCTTTATAGAGCCCATCTCTGTAGGTGTGGGAGGCAGACTTCTCAGGTGTCAACATTTCCAGGAAGAACAGACCCCTTGTGTGACCCCCATGTGACCTCATCTGTCTCGGGTTCATGGACGTGAAGGGAGGGAATGCAGCTCTTCCTCCCAGCATGACCAGGCTGTGACAAAGGCACCACATGTAAGGAAATCAGGGAATAAAGCGCATGTTCTGCAGTGAGTCACTGGGGCCTTTCCTGTGGATTGTGTGCCGCATGATCAAGTTTCTGGTTTCTGTTTCTTAATTCAGAGTACACTGTTAATGAACACTTAGAGAGTGCCCCCCCCCCACCAAGTGCAAGGTGCTGGGGACAACAGATCCAGTGGTCGTTGGCCTTGATGCTCTTTATAAAAAAAAATGCAGTTACCACCTTTTAACAAGGTTAAAGTGAAGGACAGGTAAGATGCTTCCATAAACAGGGCCTGCTGTGATTTTGGTAACATTAGGGGACAGAAATTCAACAACAACTCCTTATCCTTCTGCTATATTTATGCAGAAAACCTTAGATTAATTCATTCAAATTTTTCCTTTCTTATATCCAAGGAACTGAAATCTGAGATCTTTGGAGGTCTCCTGCAACTCTGAAGGGTTACCCCAACACAAATCACATTTACAAGCTTGACTGGGCTCCATTTCATCTAGAAATCAAGGCCATGAGACCAAACAATCTCCAACTCCCCACCCTCTTTCCCCCTTCAATAGAATCAACATCTCAGTTATCCTCTCTACCTGTGCTTTCAACAGCTGAGGACCAGGCCTCACCCCTGTTGTGCTGTACAGACCCATCCATCCCATTCCCTACCTTATCCTACCAATCACCCTCTCTCCTCTCTGATGCAGCCCCTCCTTTGAGGATGATAGTGACTTGCACAGTGAATGACCCTGGGAACAGGATTAAGACCTTATGTCATTGGGCCTTTCTGCTACATAGAACACTGATGACTGCTTTCTCCTTGATGGCTCTTCCTGTTCTTGTGGTCTCTGAGACACCATTTCTTCCTAAGTGCAAGGTGCTGGGGCAACAGATCAGGTGGTTCTCCTCCCTGCTCTTTTCCTACTTCTCCAACACTTTCTAGTTCATCTCCCCTGTGAGTTCTTTTTCCCCAGTCACCTTGAAAACAGGCATATTTGGTCCTGAACTCAGCCCAGTATCCTGGTCATCACATATGCTTCCAAAGTGTTAATGCCATCAGTTTTAGTTTTTATATCCAAGCAGTCTGTGAAATGTTGATTATGGCACAGATAGTTCAAAATTAGTGCATCCCCAACCTAACTCACCCAAAGCCAGCTCCTCCTTGTCTTATATTCTCACACCAGAATGGCACCTCTATCTAGCTGCTTGCCCATGCTGGGACTCCAGGAGACCTCTTCTTACCCAGATCTCTTCCTCTTTGCCCCACACAAATACACATGCAGTCCACCATTCACCAAGGCCCAGGGACTTTATGCCTATATAGTTCTCAGCTATAGGCTGCCTTCCCTTTCTCCCACAACCCTGCAGGCCAGGTGCTCATCCTCTCTCACCTGGACCCTCCATTGCCTTGCAGTTGGTCTCTGTATCTTCCACTCAGTCACCTGAGCGATGTTTCTAAAATACAAGCCTGATCCTATTCCTTCGTCATGTAAAGCCCTTCAAAGCCTCCTCCACTCGTAGGCTCAAATGCAAACTCCTCAGGATGACTCCTCTAAACTCATCACTTGATTCCATGCTTCCATGTCCCCGCAGTTTCCTCCCTTCTTCATCTGACCATCTATCCTTTCCTATCCCTTCCTATCCCCTCATCATGCCCTTCCCAGCTCCCTCTCTGGTTCTATCCAGTTGAGTTTGTACTCCTCAAAAGTGTTCCATGACCCTACACTCAGCAGATGCTACTGGTAAATTCAGTAATTACCTGCAAAGGATCCATATTTGTGGATCATTTTACAGTGTTCAGCCTCCCCCAGCCCTGTGTTATCACAGTGCCTGGTGCTGGCTCCTCCTTACACCTCTGCCAACCCTCCCCTCTCCGTGAAGCTCCAGGACCACCCAGGGATCAGCCCACCTCTAGCTCTGCTCCACAGAGGGAGTGGCCTCTCCTGGCTATTGGCAAAGCTATCAGAAACTTGGCTTTGAACCATTTACATCTAAACAGGTGGTCCAGATAATCTGGCAGGGACTGCAGTTTTCAAAGAGGGAGAGAAGGAATCACAAAATGCCATGTTTTCAGACCACCCTGAACCCCAAGAGCCAGATCACTGGTGAGGAAACAGTCTGGGTGGGAGGGTGGGCACTAATCTACTTTCCTGCCTGCCTCAGAAATCTTGAGATGTCAGAGCTGGTCTTCAGGACGCTGTTTACAAGCTGACCTGTCAGCCCCTCTAGAAGGAACAATGAAGAGACTGAGACAGATGGTAGCACCCCTAGGACTCTTGAATGCAGTAGAGGTGGTGCTTCCTCTGCTTTTTGATAAGCAGGGTATTCTCACTCCTACGAGAGATGCAGTAGACCTTCACCTGGGCCCAGAGTACTGGATGACATCACAGATAATAATGTCAAATCACACTTTGTGGGACTGTTCAAATATTCTCTGACCCAGCTCTGGAATGGGGCCAAACCCCTTCAAAGAGGAGACTGGGAAACGGACAGTGCCAGGCTATCATCTGAAACCTATCAAAGCTGGCCCTCCTAATGGGAAGGGCTGCAGAGGTAGGAGCCGTGAATTCAGAAGAGGCAGCAGCAGCATGGCCAATCCAGACCGTTAAAGCAGAGAATGGAAAATTGCTATTTCTGTTGCCAAGGGAACAACTACAGGCTGAAGTCCAGCTTGTGTACCCATTTGTATGTGGGCAAGCTGTATGTGTGGGGCTGAATTTTCTGGAGAAAGGCGTTGCCTGTTCTTTATCTGCAAAAAGGTACCATTTGAGATCATCATGACCTCGATGGAGAAGACATTGGCGGCAGCACATAAGAAAGTCTAGGAGAGTATAAGAGGAACCCAGGATCTGGCAAAAGATCCAGCGGCTTTGGGAGCCCCAGGGGCCCTACCAGGTGGGAGTTCAGAATCTTAGCCCCTTGAGATGCTGACCAGGTCCATGATTGTGCCCTCCTCTTCCCTTCACCCATTTGCCCCACTGCAAACCCACCCAGCCCACCCTAGTCAGGAGCCATGAGGCAAGACAGCATCGTATTCATGACCATGGGCCTAGCCACTCAAACCTCATGACTCATCCCAGAAGTGAGTGGAGGACAGGTAATAAAGAGAGGAGGCATCCTCAGCCTGCCCTGTGATACCTGTGCTTAGCCCTTAGCTGAGTCCTAAGCCCCCCTCTGTGGCTGAAGGCCAGGTGCGAAGGGGGTGTTGCATTTCCCCTTTTGTTTCCTTCCTATTTATAACTTCCCTTAGCAGCATCCCCTCCTGATGACAGCCCACAGGTTCTAACCTGCCCAGAGATTCTAGGAAGATTACAGTCTTGTTCTGAAAGCTAACAGCACACAGCAAGAGGGAATCTTGCCTTCTGCTTTTTTGGCTTTGGACAAAAGTAGACAGGGAGGCAGAGGACCCTCTTGGGCCAGAAGTGGAGGCGAGGCCAGAGGAGAAAGCTAACTCTTCTGAGCCCCTGTCTATGCTGCACATAAATGATTGTATTTCACTCTTCAATAGCCGTATAAGACATCTCATCTCCATTGGACAGATGAGACACTGAACCCCAGAGGGAAAAAGCATCCCTGACCAACTAGTAAGCCACAGGAACCTGATCTGAATGGCCTGGCTGTCTAGTTCGGGCACATGGGGTTTTCGTGTATATATATTTTAACCCACACTGTAGCACCTGTATCTCTCTTGGGGAGACAGAAACACAAAAATAGTGAAAAGGAACAGAAAAAGTCTGTGGAGTTCTGTTTGAGCAACGAAAGTCAACCTCCATACTCCCTTCCTGTTCATACTCCAGGACACTCTCAGAGAGCCGAAGCTGTTTGGAAAATTATACTCCCTGTCTCCCCCACCCCTCACCAAGGAATTCTATACAGGTGAAATCACTGCATTAAAGTTTTACTTTGTGGGGAAGGGAGGGGTGGACAGAACTCCTAGGCTGATCATATATGGGCCTCAGTGATTCTTCTTCCCACCTCCCTCTCTCTGTTTTTAGACTACAGCAAGGAAGAATTTTCTTTTCCTCCAGCCAGCTTCTCAACCCACTGCTCAACCAAAGCATCATCCCTCAGACAGGATTGCCAGGATTCCCAGTTCGGTTCATAACATGTGAGAGCAGGGAAGGGCCATAAATAATAATAGCCAATGTTTACGGAGCGCTTGTTATGTTGTAGCCAACCACCGTTCCAGAGACATTACATATAGATCCATTACGCACCCAAGTACACACACACACAGTACAAATGGGAAAACTGAGACCCAGAAAGATTGCATAGGTGCTCAAAGTCTCTCAGCTCTTATGAAGGAGATGTGGACAGCCTGGCTCCTAGAAGCCTCCTTGCCTCTCAAAGACCATCTCTTCTGGCTGCCCCCACCTCGTGTTATAGGTGAGGACACAATTCAGGGAGGTGAGGGACTTGCCCCTCCAGTCATGGGCAGAGCGGGCCCCACACCCCAGGGGCTCCGCACACCTGAGACTCTGGGAGATGCTAATTGTACTTCTCTCACAGAGACTTTGGCTCCCACCTGAGACTTCAAAGCAGAAAATTCCTAAATGTGTCCCTGCCGTTATCTACACTGTGCTTGAGCATCTTTAAAGGACTCACAGAAGGTTAAATATAGCTTCCACTTATTGGTTAAATACAGATTCTTTAACCTCTCTGCTCCTCAGCAGGCAGATACAAACAGAAGCCAGGAGGAACGTGGCTTCTCACACACCCAGTAGGGCTCTGGCAACAACTCTGAATACTTCCTGCGTGGCCAGCAAATATTTTGATAATCTTTCCCTGACAGGACTCCCCTGTGTTGAACAAATGGACACAGTTGGGAGCCATCTTTCAGCAGAACTCCACAGGAAGAGACATGACATCACTGGGGGATGGAAGTAGGTTGTGGCTATTATATAGGATGGAGGGCTGCCCACAGGTGTTTGTGGCACCTCAGCACCCCGCGAAGAGCAGGGATGTGGGCAGCCTGCAGAGGATACTACACAGTGGGAGGTGGGCTGTTTGCTCGATAAAAGTCCAACCTGAGTTTTGAGGTTGAGGACTGGCTCTGCTGCTTGAAGTTTTGTGATCTTGGACAGCTCCTTCACCTCTCTGCTCCTCAGATTCCCCACTGTGAAATGGAGACAGTGAGTACTCACTTCTTGGACTGGCTCTGGAACATTAGACACAATGCTGTCAGGTGGGGCATGAGCACAGGGCCCAGCCTCATGCAGGTGTTGACCCTCCACAAACACATTTGTCATTGTGAGATCTACTTACCTTAAAGGAGTCTCTAGGTATACTCTTTGCTGTCCTGGGTCCCTCACTGAGCTTCCCTTAGGGAGCCAGAGTGTCCTCTACCACCCAAAATACCCCTTCAGGACACGCCTGGGTGAACAGTCACCCCATGTCACCAATCACCTCTGTGGGCATCAATTCTGGGACTCATTCTGTTGGGTGGAAAAATTGAGGGAGGAAATCCCCAAGACATGTGTCTGTCTATGGTGGCAATGGGAAAGCCCCAGAGGTTCTCGGTATGGGACACCTCTTCATAAAGACATTCAATTATTTTTTAAAAATAGCCAAATTAGCAATCATACATTAAAAAATAGAAATAATACACAACCACTGGGACAAACAAAGATGTAGTGCAGAGGAGCAGCCTGTGGTAGAATGTGGCAAACAGGAACATAGGTTGTTTGCTTTTACATGGTGGCCCTCTTGCAGGACCTGAAAGACTGTCCTGGAGCCAACACTCTCCTGGTGACTCTCAGTCAGTACTTGAGAGAGGAGAGCTGTGTTGTTCTGTATCCCTGAGCCCCCAGGTGTCCCCTGGAACCCTGCCTCCACCTTCTCTGAAAGCTCTGAGTCACCCTTAGGTACAGCATGGGACATGGACTCAGGCTACAGGCAGGGGCCTGACCCAGAGAAAGGCTGAGGGAAGATGGTGAAAGAGCCCAGGCCTGGGGGAACCAGAGGATGGGGTGGGTCAGGATGGACACATCACTTTCTTGTGAGGTTAAAGCACCAGAAGTGATGTGTCCCTCCTGACCCACCCCATCCTCTGGTTCCCCCAGGCCTGGGCTAAAGAAACCTAACAGCCCCAAGGACATGGACCCTACCACTGGCCTGTTATGAGCAATAGTCTCATGGTGGAAAGTCTGGGGCTACATACATATCCTTGCACACTTCCCTCTCCTGGGTGTCTCCACAATGCTGCAACAGACCCCTTCCTAAAGCTGAGCCCCGGCTCGTGTGTCCCTTCCACAATCCCAGAATTGAGTCTGATGTTATGGGAAGAAAATGTGTGTTTGGGTGTGGGGTTGGGGGTGAAGAAGGCATGTAGGGAGAGAGAATATTGGCAAGAAATCCAAGCATACTGACCACAAAGGAGTCTTAAAAACAACCTCAGCCCTGCTGTCTCCTGTCTGTGCCACCAGCTTCTCAGCTCAACCCCAGGTCAGGGGAGGTCCAGACCAGCTTGGCACATGAGCTGAACCTGGTCTATGGACGCAGCACCTGGCTTTGAGCAATGGAAGTAGCTGTTTTGGCCACTGAGCCCTGAAGTAAGTCCATGTTCCCCTTATTCTTGGGCTCAGATTCAGATTCTATATAGAGAGACAACTGGCATGGTGGAGATGTCCCTTGTCCCTGATTTAACTCTGTTACTCCAGTGTAGAGTTATCAGAGGCAGACATGAAGCCAAACACTTCATTAAGACAAGAGGTCAGGTAACAGCCCCAACCCTCCCTGGAAACCACACACCGCCCAGTGGCATGGAACCAGCTAGGCCCCAGCCCTCCCAGGAGTGCCGAGCATTGGATTTCAGGGCAACCCTGCCTCACTACTCCCACAGGAAGGAGACAGCTTGCTCCCTCTTAGTTTGTACTTTTAAAAAATCCTGCAATCCCCTTAAGAATATTCATGTCTTCATGATAGTCAGAGAGGTGCCACCCATGTCAGAGGCTCAAGCCTGGAGTTGTGATCTCTGGACAGTATACCAGTGAAGGCAGCCTGTTCTCTGTGGTCCAGGGCTGGCCACTGTGGCTGGTGCCAGATGGGAGCATTTGCTGATGTGCTCTGCCTCAGTGCAATGATGGGTTACTCAGAAGTTACCTGGAAATGGAATTATGGTCAGGCTCTTAAGTTTGAAGAAGGGAAGTAAATTATATATTCAAGTTGTGTGGTGAGGAGTCTTATTTGGAGAAATAAAAAAATACATTAATAAATAGGAAAATGATTCTAAAATTATCAGCCTGTGTGTGTGTGTGTGTGTGTGTGTGTGTTTGTGTTAGGAATTTTAAAAAGTTAAACACCCCTGTAGGCTTTCAAATTATACATATATAAAATGATAATATATATTACCTCTTCATTATGTGTTTGGGTTTACAAAAGTGTTTTATAGGCCCATTTTTGCCTTTATTCATCCAAAAAATCTGAGGGTGTCCTAAGGAGATCCAGATACTATCCTAGCTACAGGTGGATCACAGGCTGTAACACAGATCCAGGCCCCACTCCCGCTGAGCTTGGCATCTGGTTGGGGAGATAGACCACACACAACAGACAAGCAATTTAGCAAGGCAATTTCAGGGAGCGCCAAGGTCAGGAAACAGCTAGAGCTGTGCTGTCCAATAGGGTAGCCATGGGTGGTTATTTAAATATAAGTCTAAATTCTTAAAATTAAATGAAATTAAACATGACACATTTCAAGGGCTGAAGAGCCACGTGTGGCTGGTGGCTGGTGGCATGGACACAGAGCATTTTCCCCCATCACAAAGATTTTTTGACCGAAAGACAAAGGGATAGAGAGAGCCTTGGGGCTAATTTAGATGGGGGAGCCAGGGAGGTCCTCTCTGAGGAAATGCCTTGAGTTGAAGCCTGAAAATGAGAAGAAACCAGGTCCCCGGCTTGCTGGGGACAGGGGCTGAAGGCCAACAGTTCCAGGCACTTTAGGGCAAAAAGTGCAAATGTAGGCATAAGTTTGGCAAGTTGAGGAACAGAGAGTAGGTTGGTATGGGGAGTGCCACAATGAGGTCAAACGTAATAATAGGCGACAGCCGTTGAGTCCTTATGTGCTGGACGTCTCTGAGATGGGTGATAGTACCCACATCTCATGGATGAGAACACTGAGACCCGGAGAAGTTGAGAAACTTGGCCAAAGTTCCACAGCTAGTGAGGGAACAGGCCTAGGATTTCCGCTGGGTGGCATGGCCATGGAGCCCTTCGCCACTGTATCATATTTTGTTCCAAAGACCCACAGAGGTTGCATCATGGATCCCCATCTGTGTGTGATGGGAAATCCCTACAAATTTCTAAGCAAGAAAGTGACAACATCTATCACATCTGTCCACAGTGGGACAACAGGTCTTGATCTCGAGCACTTAAAGGGACAGGTGCTGGCACTAGAGGGATAACCATGGCTTCCCAGCTGACTTTGGTTTCCCTTGTGGCCTCTGTGTTTCCCTTGTGAAAGAAGGAATGAAGGAATGAAGCTGACAGACCTCCCAGAGAGAGAGAGCAGGAATGTTATTTCATAGAATTCTACTCCAGCCCCTGCCAACAATCGCCTGAGGTGCTTAAATAAAACACAGCTTCTAACCACCTCCAGCCTGAACACTCTCCCTTATCAAACTCCAACTGTTTACTTAGACCTTCTCTTCCCAGCAATGATTGGCTGAGGGAACAAGACAGCCCCAGCTCTCTTCCGTGGTGACCTGTTCCTGGGTACAACTTCGAGTCAATGTCACAACCCTACTGTGTTCCCCACACCTGACACCTTTCCCCTTTATGTCAGAGTACTTAACCTCTGTGGCTGCCTTTCTTCATCACTAAAATGAGGATAATTATGGCTAACTACTGTTCTGCCTGCTAGCACTGTTGTGGGAATTAGATAAGCTAGAATTAAATAAGTCAAACAGAGCAGTTGTTAGAGCCAACTATGATATCATATCATCACTATAGGAGGGAGAGGGTAGGAAAGGAGGTGGCCATATCCAAAGCTCAGTCTTGAGGCTGCGATGAATAAGAAGCTGAGAGTCACCCAGGAAATAAGCACCTGGCCTCTGAAGATTAGTCAGAGGATTCTCATGAGCTCCAGGCCCTGCCCTAGAAGTCACTTATAGATTGGATGAACCCTCCAGGCCCTGGTCGTGGATCCAGCTGCCAGCTGCTGGCCAGTGGTCTCCTACCTTGGCTTCCCCTAGCCTCTTGGCCTGCTTTGGTCAGATGCAGCAGTTCCTATGGCAGAGTAAAGGACGAGCCTCCTCGGTTTGGCATGAGGAGGTTATAATCACTCAGGGGAGGCTGGGATGGCTCTGCTTCTGCCTAAGGGCAAGTAACTCAGGCCTCAGGCTGGCAGCACCCATAGTCT
This sequence comes from Marmota flaviventris, assembly GCF_047511675.1. Lineage (NCBI taxonomy): Eukaryota > Metazoa > Chordata > Mammalia > Rodentia > Sciuridae > Marmota > Marmota flaviventris. The sequence continues at coordinate 79,709,369 of NC_092507.1, forward strand.
GTGGCCTCCCCTGGAATTGCTTTCTTTGGACTGTGGTGCTCACACTGCCCATCCCTCATCCCGCCCAGATGCCCTGTTGTCAGACCAAGAAGCTGACGCTTTAACTCTAAATAACAGTGACTCACAGAACAGTGGTTGCTTATTTGCCAGAGATGTCTCATGTACATTAAGCCATTCTCTCAGGTAAAGGAAGGTCATAACTTTTCAACAGGAGCAGAGAGCAGAGTGTGATTAGAGCACAGACCAGGAATCACTTGTCTGGATTGGAATCTGGCTTATACGCTTACAAAGTGGTGCGACCTTGGACAAGCAATGTAACTGCTCTGTGACTAGGTGTCCTCATCTGCAAAATAGGATGATCATAATACCTGCTTCACTGGTTATGATGAGGTTAAATGGTTAATATGTGCACAGAGCTTAGAACTACGCTTGGCACATAGTGTCAGTGTTTGATATATAAGTGTTTGATATATAAGTTTGATATATAAGTAGTAATGGAGAATTGTCTATGTAAAATCTATATAATGCAATACTATACAGCCATTAAAATCTCTGCAATAGAGGACTGGGGCTGTGGCTCAGTGGTAGAGCACTTGCCTGGCATGTGTGAGGCATTGGGTTCGATTCTCAGCACCACATATAAATAAATAAAGTAAGGTCTATCAACAACTAAAAAATATTTTAAAAAATCTCTGTAGTAGATTGGAAATATATATTCATGGTGTGTTATTAAGTGAAACAGTGGATTTTAAGACAAATGGTACAATATACCATTGTTATTGAAAAAAAATAAATCTATAGAAATTGAAAAAATACTAAAAGTATATATGATATAATGGCATTTCCTGTTTTTCTAAAATTTCTGTATTTGTGTGTGCTACTTGAGTAATTAAAAATAGGTAAATATTATTCAGAAAGAAATAAAATACAGTAGACATACACAATCCAGTTGAAATGATTATGCTTTAAATAATAATGATAATAACCCTGATGATCCCCGAGCCTGGGTCATTCCAGGGCACCTCCTAGACTGAGGTTGAGAGGTGACTAACACCACATGCTTTAGTGATTAGCCAAATATTATCATAAAAAAGGGGAAAAAACATAATATTTAATGCTAACATGGATATGTTATGGCATCTTTCTTCTGGAAATAATCAAAAGCTAACTGCACCCTCAGCCAGTCTTCAATCTAAACTACAGTTGACCCATGTATGTAAAATAAACAAGGCAGTCAACGGCGGCATGTAAAAACAGTGGAGTGTGTTTTGCAAGGTGGTGAGTGAAGGGGGACTCATGAAAGTGTGAGCACAGACAGGATGGGGTGGGGTGGGGGAGCATTCCTCCAGCCACTGAGTCAGAGGTTTCAAGAAGGAAATGGAAACTTAGAGGCTGCTAAAATAAAGGAAGGAGATAAGCATCTTCTTTTACTGCTCACTTAGAACTTGAAAAAAGAACAAGTTGGAGAACTACTGCCCCCCCCCCCCCCCCAGCCATGACTGGCTAGTAATGGGCCTACGGCTTCACTCTCACCAAGCCACTTCTCACCCTGCTCCAGGACCTTGCAAAACAATTAAACCCTGAGCATCCTGCATCTGCTCTGATGGATGCGACTCATGTTAGATCAAGCCTACGTGTGCCAGAGAACAGGCAGTAGGATAAATCCAAAAAAAAAATCTTAACTTCCTTCCAAGATGCCTACTCGGCTTTGCAGTTTCTTCCTCCAGGACTCCTCATTTCACACACCCCCTTCCTCTAGTCCAAACAACAGAGGATCCTTTACAAGTTGACATAATCTTTTTCATTTCCATATTTTTAGCGTATAAATTCTCTCCCCAGCATCCCATTACCCTCAGAAGATGTGAAGAGCTTTGGAAGAAAATCAAAATACTAGTGGCAAATTCTGAAACTGTGTGGCTGACTGAACTTTGGGCTGACAGCAACTGGTTTCAGTTCCCGCTTTGATCTTTTCAAATGTCACCACCAATCTTTTCAAACAGTGCCCATATAACTTGCCAAGAACCACATCGATATCTACACAAAAAAGACCACTGCAATAATCTTCCAAAAACCTGAATTGTCTGGAATTACTTCTTTCTTTTCAAAGGATAATGGGGTCCTGGGGCTGCCTTTGACCCACCAAGACTGGACCCCGGGAACAGGCAAGGGGAGGTTGGCAGGCTGTCGTATTTCTCAGGGAGAGCTGGCAATGATTAGAGCAGCAAGATGATTTCTGTGGATTCTTGTGGGGATCAGCTTCTAAGCTTCAGATTTGCAAAAACAGGGGTAATACATTTTGCAAAGGAAAACTGCACAATGGAAGAAGGTATTTAAAAAGTTTTGTAAAACCTGAATAGTTTTTGTTCTTTTTAGAGAAAGGTGGGCCTGGGAGTCCACCTAATGAAGCCAGAGCTTTTCCCACCCAAGGGCATCTAGTTCATGCCACAGAAGAAAGGAACAAAGGGGGCCATGGGTGCCAGAGCAAAGCTCTCACAACTGCTTAGGCACAGGGGATGACCCCAGGCCTTCCTGGAGGGGAGTGTTTCCCTCACCTGACCTCAAGAGTTGCAGAGGCAACCCGGCTGCTGTTTTTCCCCTTGTTTCTGTCTCGCCCAGTCTGTGGTCTGTTTAAAGCACATCAAAGGAAAGAGGCTGACGAATCTGCCCAGTTAGGAAGTGGTTCTGAGCGAGCGCTGATGTTCTGACACAGGCTCTATCTTTGGTTCCTTGCATTTCAGTGGCTGGGGCTGTGGTTTGTACAGGTATCTGCTCTGGGCTCCCTGATGTGAGACCTTCTCTCTCAGAAGAGTTGACCCTGTGCTAGGGGTTTGATTGGATCCTTCAGAAGTTCATGTGGTGGAAATATAATCCTCAAATTCATACATTGATTGTATTTGGGGGTGGGCAGGCAGGTAGGAGTAGATGAGTTCATGAGGGTGGGCTTCCGTGGTGGCATTACAAAAAGAGGAAGAGAGACCTCAGGTAGCACATGTGCTCTGTCTTGCCATGTGATGCCTCCTGCCACATCATGATGCAGCAAGAAGGCACCATGCTCTGGAACTTCCTATCCTCCAGACCTGGAAGTTACATAAACCTCTATTCTTCATAATCAAATCCCCACCTCAGGTATTCAGTTAGAGCAACAGAAAATGGACTAAGACATCCCATATGTGGATGTCTTGAACTACTGGCATTCAATTAGGATTGACAATGGGGGAGTACTTGACAGGAAGCCCTCAATTCCCTTTTAGAACATCAAGGAGGGTGGAGAATATCTCCTGGAATATCTCCATCTGGAGACGGAAAGAGAAAAAGAAGCTTGCTTAATTGAGAAAAAAAAAAAAAGGTTGCTTAATTAAAAAAAAATGCTTGTGTTGTTTTTAAAAATTCTACTTATGATTTATGGGAAGATTGTGGAAAAACTCCATGTGATCAACTTGTTTGTTAGGTGTAGGGTTTTGCTTCCATAACACTGTCATGGTAGAATCTATTTCCTTAATGGAACACCATGTTATTCTTTCACATCTCTATCTCAAATATGTAATGTGTGTGTGTGTGTGTGTGTGTGTGTTTTGCTGGGAATCAAACCTAGGGTTTTGCACAAGCTGGAAAAGCACTGAGCTACATTCTTACCCCCTATAATAATTTTTTTAATGAAAAAAATATAAATTATCTTTAGATAATCAAGTCACAAAATGAATGGACCTATTTGATGTCGTGTTTCTTTTGCTTTACTGCTACATTGTTTTGGGGGACATTCATAGCTTTAGACTCTTTTTCACTAGGGTAAATATTTTAGGCCAGTTTGACCAAATCTATGACAGGATTAAATAATAATCAAAGTGTCCCAGGATTTTACAAGACAATCTAAACCTATTTTTAGTGGAATGGGGGATTGGAAGGTGGGAGGCTGGGGACTAGGAAAGGCTAAGAGGTGGGCTTCTTTCCTGGACATGGTGCCTTGTTTCTGGAGGCACCAGTCCTGGTTGGCCTGGTAAGCACAGCTATGCCGTGTCTGGCCCAGCTGGAGCGGGAGACTTACCCTTCTGTTTGCCATCTCTCCTTTTGCCCCTGCCCTTGGAGTCCTTAACTGCTACCTTTATGTAGTGAGAATCCAAACTCTAAAGTTCTTCATTTGGAGGATTGGCAGGAAGAGGCCTTATCCTAAACTGGAACTTGGTGCATTGACTCAAAGAGCCTGCTGACTTCTGCCTCCCCTCTCCCCCCGGTCCCGGGGGAAAAAGCACATCTTCAGCATTCAAACTGCAAATTTCATTGCTCTTCCTTAAGAGTTACAATTGACTGTTACAATTGAGAAGAATTCCAAGAAGCTAGAACCCTTTCACAAATCATATGCAGCCCCCAGGCCTAGCTCCCAGTGGCCAACTCAGATCCCATGAGCTGTGGCTGTTATCTAGTTCTGTGCTGGCTGCTCCCCGAATCCCATTGATCTTCTTCCTACTCTCAGCCTTTTTATTTTCTACCAAAGTGATTGCATTAGACAGGTTTCCATTTTGGGATGAATATCTGAGATAATCAAGGAATATAGAGAAAAGGTTTATTATGGCTCACAGTTTCAAAGGTTTCAGTTCTTGATTGGCTGGCTACTGCTCTGGGTCTAGGGTGACACATCATGGTGGAAGAACGTGGTGGAGCAAAGCCATTCACACTATGGCTGGGAAGCAAATGAGAGAGGAAGAGACTGGGGTCCCACAATCCCTTTCAAGGGCATGACCCCAAAGACCTAAAGACCTCCCACTAGGCGCTGCCCTTTAAAGTTTCTACCACCTGCCAATAGCATAAAGTTGGGGCTCAATTCTTTACCACATGGACCTTTGTGGGACACTTATCCAAATCACAGCAGGGACCATCCCATCCCTTGAACTATTAACAAATCCTATTCCATGATTCCATTCCTCAGGCTGTCTGGACGTCAGTGTCTCCATGAGTGTCCCTCTCTATTTCCAGTGCTCTTCAAGTGCCCACTTTTTCCTAGGCTGCCTTGTGCTTCTGCCCCTTGTTCCTTCTCCATCCTGGCCTCTCCTTATCCTCCTGTGACACTGCCCTTTCACCTTCAACCATTGTCCTTACTTACCCTTTGCTGGTTACTTCTCCTTCCTGCCACTCCCACCCCCAGTCAACTGTCCTCAGTCCTTTTTTCTTCACCACATTCTTTCTTGACTCTGTCCCTCCTCTGCTGTCCACCCATTGCTCCCACCACATCCCTGACCCCCAGGGACCTGGCTGGGCATCATGGCAGAGGAGGAGCAACCCCCAGCGAGGACAGCCCATTGGTTTCCAGAAGGTTTTCCTCAACTCTCAATTCTGTTGTAATTCATGGTTGAGGCCAAGGAAGGTCAACACTGTTTAGAATTGGGGTTCTGCCCTCTTTTTCTCACCACTCTAAGAATCTGGGCTTCCCCAGATTCTTCCCCCACTGCTGGTCTCTTAATAATTTGGGTTGTTGTTGCTCCTGAAGACAAACATTGTAGTACACACACACACACACACACACACACACACGGCCAAACCAAACAGTTCTGGTCCCCATTGACTTTCGACTTCCCAAGTTGCTATGTTTGCTCTCTGAACTCCTGCCACACTGGTTGTCTTTTAGTTTCTCAAATGTGTGGTGTTCCTTCCTCCTGAGGACCTCTGTCTGGAACACTGTATCTCCCACCGCCCTTAATCTACTTAACGCCTTTTGCTAGTTATCTCTTTCTGTGTAATAAATTACCCCCAAACCTAACAGCTTAAAACAAATGTTCTATCTCACATTTCCTTTGGGTCAGGAATCTAGGAGCAACTTAGGCAGATGGTTCTGATTCAGGGTCTCTCACTTGTGCTGTCAGCCTCAGTGCCTGGCATTTAGAGTTTGAGGGTCCCTTCTGAGCTTGCTGGCACAGCTGGTGGTAGACCCCAGTGTCTCTCAGGCTGTTGGTGGAGACCTCAGTGCCTTGCCCCATGGCCTTTCCACAGGTTGGTGATGTGGAAAGACATGAAAGCTATCTTCTCTCAGAATGAGAGAGAGATGGAACATGAGCACCAACCAGTTTTTTTGTAACCCAAACTCAGAAGTGACACACTATCCATTCACTGTATGCTGTGGTCACAGAACCATGCTGATGCAGCATGGAGGAAAGGTACATGGTGTGATACCAGGGGGTGGGGAGTCCCTGGAGCCATCCTGGGGCCATTGTAGGCGACTGTCTTAATTATCATTTCCTTTTCCTTACTCCATATTTGTAGGATATAGTGATTTAATTTGGCATTCTCCATTAGACTATAAGATTCTTGAGAACTGGTATCTGTTTTGCTCACATATCAGTTAACTTTTTCAATAAAACACACACATTAAAAATTTAGTGGCTTAAAAAGTAAGTATCCATTTATTATCTTCCATATATTTGTGGATCAGTTGAGTTTTCCTGACCTGGAGCAGGTTCAACTGATGTGTCTGGCATCAGCCATTGGGTTAGCTGGGGCCGATGGGTCCAGAATGGCCTCCCTTGTCTGTCTGGTAGGTGGCTGGCTATTGAATGGAACAATGAAATTAAAAGGGCTGTGTGTCTTTCTTTACCTGACCAGATAGACTGGGCATGTCCACATAGCAGCTATAGAGTTTCAAGGGTGAAAATGGAAAGGACCAAGGCCTCTTGAGGGGAAGATTTATTATTTCTATCACATTCTGTTGGCCAGGACAAGTCATAAGGACAGCCTAAATTCAAAAGGTAGAAAAGTAGACCCATCATCACAACAGGAGGAGCTGCAAAGGCATACTGCAAAGGGGGTTGAATAAGGGGGAAATGTAGCCATTTTTTGTAAGCATCAGCAGGCCACAGCATCAGCAGAGCTGAGCACAGTACCTGGCACAGGGTCAGGACTCAATGAATGAAAGGATTTCTAGAAGGGATGAGTTTTGACGCTTTAACTTCATTTATCTTTATTTTGTTCTTAACTTATCCTTCTCATTGCTAAGCAAGCATCTAAAGACAGGGACTCTGTCTTGTTGGTGTTTGCAACCCCACAACCTTGACATTACACTGGACTCTGCTAGATGATGAGTAGATACCATGCTGACTCTTTCAAGCCCTCTGCACATCTCTATGGCTTTGCCTTCCTTCATGCTTGAAGGCTTCTACAGTAGATTTGAATAGGTTTTGCAATCTGGAAGACCAGGGCTTAGATCATGATTCTGTCATTTACTAGCTGGGTGATCTTGGGGGCAAGTTCCTCCACTTGTTGAGCCCCAATTTCCTCTCCTACAAATTGTGGGTGGCTACTTAGACCTATAGTGGGCTTCACAGAGTGCATATGTGCATTATGAAGTCTTTGCTCTAATGTCCTACTTTGCCTTGATCTTGTCTGGCCCTTTGACCCCCAGTCCTGACTTGACAGTCTGTCTCAGGAAAGACACATCTGTTCCATACTACTCTTGGCCTATTAAATGTTGTCATTGGCATACATAATGAGGGAAGCTAAACTCCAATTGTGTACAATTCCTAAGGCCACAGGAATGGACAGGAAGACGTGTATCATAACAGATTTTTGCCCTGCTTTTCTAATCCTGAGGTTGTAGGATCTTCCCCTTGTATTCCACAGGTGTCTCCACACAGAGGTCCTGGTGTCTCCTGGTACTCTGTCCTCCGACATAGTTCTACTGAATGTTCTCTGCAATGTCCTTTATGTTTGCCACTAGAAACTTAGCTTTTGGACATTTGATGGGTGGCGAGTATGAGTGAGCAATTGCATTTTAATTTAATTTAATTTAAACTTTTATAACCATCCCTGGCTAGTGGCTACCATCCTGGAAAGTGCAACTCTAGGATCTCTTGGTGCAGTTTGTTTTTGGAGAGAGGATGTAGGGGATGGGGGTAGGAAGAGGTAAATGCAGAGGAAGGTATCATGAGGAAGCCACAGAACTATCTTCTCATGAGTAGTGATTGATCTAAGACTAAGCTTCTTAGAAGGACAATTCATTTAATGATGTTCAGATTCTTGAACCTCTGCCTTCCAGCCACCAAATTCCTAGTGAGGTAATCAAGAATGCCAGACCCTAGGGATTATGTTGAAGCCCTCCAGAGACATAGCTTTCATGAGCAACAGACAGATTGAAAAATGTTCATTTCAGCCCAGGGAAAAGGGGCTTCAGAAAAGAATTACTGAAGTAAGTTTTCCCTCTTCAGGTGTATGCCGCTGAAATCAATTTTTAGTCAATTTGATTTTGGTCTGCAGTTTACAGTCCTAAAAGGCTTTCTACTTCAAGTTTCTGGAAATGTTAATTACAAAATCCACAGCAGTGATTCTAGAAACTGAAATACCATTTTTTAAAATTGAATCAAAATAGCCTCCAATTTGTCATTTTACACAGACAGATCTCAGAAATGGTTACTTGATGAATTTGATTCTAGTGAACCTTCAAAAAGGAACAAATTCCTATTGGAAAAATCTACCCAGTTCTGGAAACAAAAAATTAATGCTTATTTTTTTTTATTCATCTCATTATCCATCCCATCTATCCACCTATAAATGTTTGGAGATGTCCAAACATTTTCTGAGTTCATGGGAAGTTCTAGAACGCAGGTGGCAAAGAGGATGAAAAACTAGGAAGATAACTTTTATAGATTTGACTTCTTTTATTTTTTAATATTATTTTTTAGTTTTAAGTGGACACAATATCTTTATTTTTCTTTTTATGTGGTGCTGAGAATCGAACCCAGTACCTCATGCATTCTAGGCGAGCGTGCTACCACTTGAGCCACATCCCTAGACCCGATTTGATTTCTTTTAAATTTGGAAATTAAATAGGTAAGTTTCATGCTGGTAACCCACACGGACATAGAGCATTGAGTCCCTGATCTTAAAGTACCTTCTACCAGGTACCTTTTATCCATTTATTTGTTGATTAAGTATTTTCAAGTTTCTAAGGTATAGACATTTAGTTATTGTCACCAGAATTTTGAGGCCCCAAAGCATTCCATACTTTATTATGAAACTTTGTAAACTTCAATGCATTTCTTCACATGTGTTTCTGTCTCTATATTAAGGTGTCCTTGAGGACTGGGACACTGATCCCTAGAACAATGTGTGGCACAGAGTTCAACAGATATATCTTCACTAGAAGATGCTGCCTGGCACGTAGTGGGTGCTCATTAAATATTCCCTGAAGGAACATAAAACCATAGAAATGTGATGCTAGGCTAGATTCGTGGTCCTAAGAGCCCAGGAGTCTGCTTCCAAATTGGAAGCCCTTCAGGACATGAGCTTCACAATCTCTAAAGAATCTAAAGAAACTCACTCTGAGTATGGCCTTCATGAAATCATCAAGACTCTCTCTGCCTTCCTTATATTTTCAGCCTCCAGTGTCTGACAGGATAAAAATCTTCCAAGTATACTCATCACAAATAGGACCGCCTTTCTTCCTTATTTTTTTTTCTTTAGGTGTCTTATGACTTCATCAGGTTCAAAGGTTGTTTCTATCTACTTGTTGCAACACAGATTTAGTGAAGATTTATATGTTAATCTAAAACGCTTCTTTATAAACTCACATTCGTTTTTAATTTGTGCCTTTAGAAAGAGTTCTTGAGGAAAAAATTTTTGAATATGAAAGCCTCCTATTCTGTCTGTCATGGCTACATACTCTTCTGGGTCCCTTTCAAAAGATTTGGTGACAAATACAATACACAACAGTCATTCATTTATTGGTTTACTTGAACATTCAGTCAAAGACTATTTAACCTGTGCCTTAGTGTGCCAGCTGGTGAATGATGGGGCTGAAAGTCTCACTAGACATGTTGGGCTCTAAAGTTTCCAGAGCCGCCACCTCATCAGCAGCCTCTTAGATGCCAGAGCTGGTGGCTCACGCTGACTTGAATGCCCCAGAGAGCTGAGCTCAGAGCTGGCCAGCAGCAGACATGCAAACCTATTTATGGACTTGAATGGATTTAAACAAATGCAGAAGGTTTGGCTGATCCAGGGCAATTAACCTAATAGTATTTTATTGCCTCACATTCTGGACCGATGGCAGCTCTTCAGGAGAAATGTAAAGTCCTGGGTATTATGATTTAGTATCTCTTCCTTGCCCCAGCTCACCCAGACAAAAGCTGCAGGCTTGGCTTTGACTAGGCACTTTTCAGGTTTCTGTCAGAACAAGTCCTAAACCTTAACGCATTTGGGTAGCGTGCAGCCAACTTGCAACTATTTGTGGTGACAAAGAGCAAGGATGGCATCTCCCAACCTCACCAAGTTTCCTTTGGACCAAGAATGTCAGTGTCTTTCTCCAGTGGAAAGACGACTGTTCCATCCCCAGGAGAGAATCCTGCAGGCTGCAGGCTGCAGGCTGCAGGCTGCTGGGAGAGCCCTGGGCAGGACTTCTCACAAGGAGTCAAGAGCTAGCTCACCTGTATTAAATCCTCCCTCCCCCTTACCCCATCATGCTAAGTATTAAACCCAGGGCCTTGAGCATGCTAGACAAGTGCTGTATTACTGAGCTACACTCCCAGCCCTCTCCTGTGTTTTAAAACACTCTAAAAAACCACGGCTGTTTAAACGCTTCTGTGAAAGTGATTTTCAAAGTGGACTCTTTGTATTTTTCTAATTTTGTACAATATGTGTTTATTGCCTATTCACACATAAATTTTTAAAAATCTACATACTCTTACATCCAAAGCTTAAAATAGCATAGAGTTGATTTCATAGTCCTAGCTTGAAGTCAGTCCACTAATTTCATTTCAAAACCACAAATTTCTTCTGCTCAAAATCCTCAAATGCCCAATTACCTGCAGAATAAATTCAAACCCATTAGCTTGGCCTATGAGATCAGGATCATCTAATTCCTGCCTCACTTTCTTATTAGAGGTCTCTCCTGAAATAGACCCTAAGATAAAAATTTGGGTACAGGTAGCATGAGACTACCTGAGAGAGATGATGCCAAAGCATGGTAAGGTAGGGGTGGGAGAGACATGGGAGAAGAACAACACTGAAGGGCACCTTTTGAGCACCCCTGGAGGAATGCAATATGTAATGAAGGAAGGGTACAGATTCTGGGGTTGGGATCAACCGTGGTCCCTCTGAGAGACTGTATAGAACACACCTTGGGATTATCTAAGGGCCAGGAGGCCATGGGATTTGTCCATTGGCACCCCTTCCTCATTGATTGAAGGTCAATCGGATGGCTTTAACTCTGCCCTTCTTGTCTACCTTATGCTTGAACACACTCTCACAGCCAGAAAACCTACTCAGGTAGGGAGTACCCAGCTCACCTACAGCTTTCCAGCTGTAGATGAGCTGGGTAAATCACAAAATTGACCAATATCCTTTGCGACTTTTTTCCATCAAGAAGTGGAACTATTTTTTTTTTTTTTTTTTTGCTCATGAATCTGGGCTGGCCTTTTGATGAATAGTATGCAGAAGTAGCCAGATTGCAGGAGTTCTTGGCTAAGACTCAAGAAATCTTTCAGCATCTGCTCTTGTACATTTGGAACTGTGTTGGAGCCATGTGAATAAGCATAATCTGGGCTGCTAATGGAGCAGAGATGAGCACCCCTAGATCAATCAACTCACCAGATGAGCACAGATACAGGAGTGAGACGAGTCCAGACCAGGACAACCCAACTGAGCCCAGCCTAACTTGCTGAGCTCATAATCATAAACTATAGAAATTATTGTTGGTTTAAACCACTTAATTTTAAATTTGTTGTTGTGATGCAAAAAGTAATTGATCTAGCATTTATGGAAAATGTTCAGCATTGCTGTAAGTGAACTTTGGAGTAGGCCCAGGTACCAATAGCACTTACCACACTATCATCAACATCTATAGCTGTGTAACAAATCATCCTAAAACAGAGGCTTAAAACAGCAGACATATATTATACAGTTCTGAAGATAGGAGTTGGGAGGGGTTTGGCTGAGTGGTTCTGGCTCTTACAAGGTTGTAGTCAAGATGTTGGCTGGGGGCTGGGCTGTAGCTGAGTGGTAGACCACTTGCCTAGCGTGTGTGAGGTTCAGTTCTCAGCACCACATATAAATAAATAAATAAAAATAAAGGTCCATTGGCAACTAAAAAAATATTTTAAAAATATATATTTTGGCTGGACTAGGGATGTAGCTCAGTGTAGAGTGCCTGCTTAGCATGTGCCAAGCCCTGGGTTCCATCCCCAGTACCACTAGAAAGAATAAATAAATTAATAAATGCTGGATGGGGCTGCAATCATCTGAAGACTTGACCGGGCCAAGGGATCTGCTCCCAAGCTCACTCATGTATGTGACTGTTGCCAAAAATCTCTGGTCCCTCACTGGAGGCCTCAGTTCTTTGCCACATGGGCCTCTCCATAGGACTTCTTACATCATGGCTATATCCTATTGATCAACACAGATCAACTAGGGTGTGAATACCCGGGGACTTCTTACCACTCTACCTTTTCTCCCTCACCCTCCAATGCCCTCTGCCACACACTCCACGATTCAAATGACTTCCATGCTCCGTGCCCAAGGGCCTTTCTCCTCCCTCACTTCTTGAACAGTCCTAACAGGGTGAGCTGGGAGGGGAGTTGCATTTGTAGGGCAGTGATGATGCATATTTTAGTGTTTGGCCTTACTTGTTAGTTGGTAACTCTTTAAAATTTTCTTTAAGACTCCCAAGAATCTAAATATTTTCACTTAAAACTGTCCAGCTTCACAGTTCTTAAAACAAAATCCTGACTTTAAACATATTCCTGTGTACTGGTAGCAGATGCTATATTCTACCTGGAAGAGAAGGAGAAGTTTCATGTGAAACATTGCATTTGAGTCTGGTAGAATAAATTGAATTTGGGAAGCTAGAAAGGTGAGCATGTTAGTCAGCTTTTCAATGCTGTGACTAAAATACCTGACATAAACAATGTGGGAAGCCTTCATACTAGAGGTCCTAAGCATAGAAGTTAACTAGTGAGATCAAAATAAACACACATAAACTCAATTTACCTTTTTCTTGACCAGGTCAGAGACGGCCCTTCCTGGCTCCTGCCTCGAGCCACCTGGTGGGGTAGCGAGGTTTACACAAGAGACTAGCAGGAGAGAGAGGAAGGGCATGCCAGAGAGTGGCCTTTTATTGGGGAACAAGAAATTCAGAGGAAAATTCCATCCAATGAAGGTCAAGGGGGACAGCATTCCAAGGTCAGGGTCAGTGATTGGACTCAGGGTCCATGGTCAGTCACACCCCCACACGGATGGGCTCTCGCACCTAAAAAGGGTGGGGATAAGTTCTGACACAGCTTGGCCGGAATGCCTCACACTCAGTCAGGGAGGTGCCCAATCACGTATGAGAACGGCTTCCCAAAAAACAACTCAGAGGTTCAGTCCATGGTGGATGACTCCATTACTAAAGGCCCATGGTGAGGCAGGACACCATGATGGAAGGCCATGGTAGAGGATTGCTGCCCCATTCATGGCACACTGGAAGATGCACCCTTCCAGGGCATGCTCCCAATGGCCCACCTCTATACACTACCTGCCTATAGTTACCACCCCATCAGTCCAGCTATGCACTACCTGCCTACAGTTACCACCCCATCAGTCCATTCAAATTAGGATGGACTGATTAGGTTATGGTTCTCACAATCCAATAATTTCACCTCTGAATATTCCTGCATTAACAAAGGAGCTCTTGGGGGACACCCCATATCCAAACCATAACACAAGGGAAGATTTATTTTGGTTCACAGTTCCATAGGATCCAGACCTATTTCCTCCACTGAGAGCCTACCAGCTTACAGTTTCCACCAACTCTCAGGAGTCCATTCAGCTGTCCATGGGTGATGAGGTCACAACCCTCATGATCCAATCACTTCTCAGAAGCCTCACCTCTGAACACTGCTGCATTGGGGACCAAGCCTTCAACACATGGATTTTTGGGACAATCCATATCTAAACCATAACAGGGAGGAAGATAGAAATAGATTACTAGCCTTTGTTACATATGACCAGATACTCCCCAGAAAGAATGAAAGCACTAGGTACCAAAGATGAGCGCACAACACATACAAATGCACTGTAGTGAGAGTGCCAGCACACTGTGTGAACAGAGGTCACACCAGGATGAATGATCCTGGAGGGATGCAATATGTAATGGAGGAAGGGTACAAATTCTGGGGTTGGGCTTGAATCCTGGCTCTGCCAAATTCTAGCTTGGCCTTAGGCAAGTTAATCCATACCTCCAAGCCTCAGTTTACTAAAGTATAAAACAGAGATAACAATAGCTACATTGAAGGTCTGTCACAAAGATTAAGTGAAACGATGTCTGTAAAGTTCTATAAATGCTTGATCATAAAGCAAATGCTAGGCTGGGCATGGTGACTCATGCTTGGAATCCCAGCTACTTGGAAGGCTGAGGCAAAGGGATCAGAAGTTCAAGATCAGCTTCAGCAATTTAGCCAGACCTGTTTCAAAATAACAATTTTCAAAAGGGGTAAGGATATGACTCAGGAGTAGAGCACTTGCCTAGCATACAAAAGGCCCTGAGTTTGATCTCTAGTACCAGAAACAAAAAAAAAAAAGTAGTTGTTCAAAAGATGGTAATTCTGATTATTATATTTAAAATGACCTCATTTTGACAGTGATCCAAAGCATATTTCAAGAGATGCCAACAGAGTTTCCAGTTTATTGGTTTCTACTACAGTTGGATTTGGAGTGTCCCACAAAGGTCCATGTGTTTAAGGTGTGGTCCCCAGCTTAATGCCGTTTGGAGGTGATGGGACCTCTAAGAGGTGGGGCCTAGTGGGAGAGTCTAGGTCATTAAGGGCATGTCCTTGAAGGAGGTATTGGGATGTGTTATAGTTTAAATATGAGGTGTCCCCCAAAAGCTGACGTATGAGACAATGCAAGAGAGTTTAGAGGGAAAATGATTAGGTTATGAGAGTTTTAACGTAATCTGTGTATTAATTCACTGATGGGGATGAAGGGGGTGGTAACTGTAGGCAGGTAGAGTGTGGCTGGAGGAGTTGGGTCACTGGGGGCATAACTTTTAGGTTTATATTTTGTCTGTGGTCAAGGGCGCTCCTCTCTGCTTCCTAATTGTCATGTCCTGAATTGCTTTTCTCTGTCACCCCCTTCTACCCTGATGTTCTGCCTCACCTTGGGTACAGAGCAATGGAGTCGGACATCTGTGGACTGATACCTCTGAAACTGTGAGGGCCAAATAAACTTTTCCTCCCGTAAAATTGTTCTTGTTAGTTCTTTTGGTCCTAACAGCAAAAAAGCTGACACCAGCCCCTTCCTCTTTCACTTTTCTTTATAAATTGATTATTTTGGGTATTTGTTACAGTAATGCAAATCTAACTAACATAGTTTCTCTTTCTTTTTTCCCCTGATAAAATTGTTTAAGAACAAAAGGGACACTTCTAAATAGATCCACACTCCTCATCTCCAGGTTTGTGAAGGGCCCATGGTTTTCAGAACTCTGGGAGGCCTTGCTTCGAAGCCTCAGTTAGCAAGTGGCCAATGTTCCATATTGTTTGAAGGGCCTCCTTTCCAATCATCGTTTTTTGGCAAAAAATTAAAAAGTAATAAATCTGTCTCTATATTTTAAATTTCCTGGGAAATACAAGTGTCTCATGATGCTCACAGTGATGGTTAGTCTTGAGGCACAGAGACTCACTTTCCTCTGCTAGGAGGAATTAGATTCCACAGTGAATGAAGACTGGAAATGTTCTTTAGTGATTTCCTGCAAGTTGAATATTATAATTTTCCTGGGTGCTGTTTATGTTATTAAATAAACTCTTAGGCATTACTTATAAAAATCATCAGTCGCTGGATGTGGTGGAGCATGCCTGTAATCCCAGTGGCTCAGGAGGCTGAAGCAGGAGGATTGCAAGTTCAAAGCCAGCCTCAGCAAAAGCGAGGCACTAAGCAACTCAGTGAGACCCTGTCTAAATAAAATACAAAATAGGGCTGGGCTGGGGATTTGACTCAGTGACTGAGTGTCCCTGAGTTAAATCCCCAGTACTCCTCCACACTCCCCACCCACCAAAAAAGAAAAAAAAGTCATCAGTCTTGGGCTGCAGTTGTGGCTCAGTGGTAGAGCGCTTGCATAGCATGTGTAAGGCACTGGGTTTGATTCTCAGCACCACATATAAATAAATAAAATAAAGGTCCATTGACAACTAAAATAATTTTTTTAAAAAAAATCATCAGTCAGTAAAGGGGTTGTGATTTGTGAAGCTCTGAAAGAAATGAGATAGTGATGCCAGCTGCCCAAGCCTTGATTCTTTGGGAAGGCCTCTCCTTCTCCCACCTATTTCTTCCCTAAAAATCTACAGGGTTCTAGAATGCTCTGGGCTTCAGCTCTGTGGATATGCAGCTTCCCTTTCACATTACACCTCTGAATGAAGGCTTCCTTTTGAGAAGGAAGTGTTGGACATAATGAAAGTGAATGGAAGTTACAAGATTTGTAGAAAGAAAGAGTGTGGAGTCTAGAGATATCACCTTTCCTTCTCTGGGTGCCCTTGGGCACAAATTCCAACTTCAGGGTCTGCTTCTTCTGAGCAAGGAGATTTATGCTTCTCTGGCAGGGCTCTGAAGTGCTCTGCAGATGGGGTCCCTGCCTTCCCTTGATGGCAGTAGCTTTACACAACCAGTTACCTCCCTAGACCACTGGCAGCTCCAGTATGCTTTGTTCTTCTCCTAAGCACCTGAGGGAGAAGAAACGACAGGGCAGATGCTGAGGCAATGCTTCCCCAAAGCTGAAACTTCTACCTATCTTTGTCTTTTGTTTATTTTTCTATTAAAAGAATCCAGAGCTGGGCTCAGTGGTACATGCTTATGATCCCAGCTACTCTGGAGGTAGAGGCTTGGAGGATCACAAGTTTAAGGCCAGCCTGGGCAACTTAGCAAGAGGCAGTCCCAAAATAAAAATAAAAAAGGTTGGGGATGTGGCTCAGTGGTAGAGTGCTTGCCTAGCATGTGAGTTTCTGAGTTCAATCCCCAGTACCACCTCAGTTAGCAAGTGGCCAATGTTCCATATTGTTTGAAGGGCCTCCTTCCCCATCATCATCTTTGGGCAAAAAATTAAAAAGTAATAAATCTGTCTCTATATTTTAACTGCGAGGAGGGGTTGGGGGAAGGTACTCAGAAATCTCTTCTGTGAACAAATTAACAACAATAAACAGAAGGTAGAAAAGAGGAGGCTGAAACACCCTCAATCAATACTGAACTGTATACTGGTTCTGGGAGCCTGGTCCTTTGGTCTTCTTTTTGTCTTTTTCTTGCTTGGGAGGTGAAGAGAAGAGCAAGCATACTGGAGCCCACACACTGTGCCTGTCCCCATGCTTTCATGATGCCCACTGCCCTGCCATTTGCCTGCTGAGGGTGGATGGAAGGGGTGCCAGAACAAGGGTGCATTAGGATGTTGGGCAGCTGGACCAGGCCTGAGCCAACTCCATGGGAGCTGCTGACTGACTGAGTCAGTACTGACCCCTGGTAGCCGCGCTTCTCTATCTGTCATTGACAGCTGGCCGGGTAGCACTGGCATCTGAGGAGTTCAGGGATGCCTCAGACTGGAAAAAATGTCATTGGCATTTGGTGGGGCAGGAAGGAAGGGTAGGGAAAGCTCCTCTGAAGCCAGCATAGGGGGGTCAGCAGCCAGGGGAGGGGATGTTACTCAGTTCCTGCTGTGCCCTGCGGACTGGAGCCCAGCGACTCTGAATCCTTGGGATCAGAATGTTCAAGAACACCCTGAGCCTGGGGGAACACAGTGGCTTTCGCATGTCATCCCCTCTGCCTGGAAAATCCATTCCACTTTGTCCACCCAGAGAATCCTAGCATTCTTTAAGATTTAACACAGAAGTCTCCTCCTTACAGGCAATGATTAATTTTAGGTGTAACTTGACTCATTTAAGGAATATCTAGGAAGCTGGTTAAGCATTATTTTGGGTGTGTCCTTGAGGCCGTTTCTGGAAGAGATGGAGTGGAAGGCTCAGTGGACTGGGTGGGGAAGATCTGCCCTCAGTGTGGGTGGGCACCATCCAAGAATCTAGGAGGCACGGAGAATAAAGGGGAAAAAGAGGTGAGTGTGCCTCTATCTATCTCTGGGGTCAGGGATACATTCTTCCTCTTCTGACTATGAATTTCACAACTCAAAGCTCTCTGGCTTTTGGACTCCAGGACTTCCACCAGTGACCCCCAATTCTCAGACCTTTGGCTTTAGACTGAGAGTCATACCCTTGGCTTCCCTTGCTTCTGAGGCGTTCAGAGTTGGCTGAGACTTGCTACCAACATCCCCATCCAGCTTGCATATGGTCTGTCATGGAACTTGCTAGCCTCCATAATTTTGTGAGCCAATTTTTCTATAAATTTCCTCTAATATATCTTTTGGCAGGGGGTGTACTGGAGATTGAACTCAGGGTTACTCTACCCTGAACTCTATCTTCAGTCTTTTTCTAAAATCTAAGACATGATCTAGCTAAGTCGCCTCAAACTTGTGATCCTCCTGCCTCAGCCTCCTGAGTTGCTGGGAGTACAGCTTTGCACGACCATGCCTGGCTTCTCTATCTATCTCTATCTTATTGGTTCTATCTCTCTGAAGAACCCTAATACACATGGAAAATCTCCCTGACTATACACGGGAAGCACACCCCTATGAGAGCCCAACTTACCTTATATTGTTATTTTCCTGTTAATTTCATTAAACTTTTCTTAGAGATCTAGCCCAGAGGCCTTGGGAACAGGGTGGGACCCTCTCTGATTTGCTGATCTGAGCATGACAGAGAAGGCTCAAGCGAAGCCTTCTATCCATGTTCTAAGAAGGACATGCATCACTCACCAGACCCATCCTTCCAATGGCCTCCACTTGTGAGCATCTCTTTCACAGATGCCAATAGGAGCTGCTCTTCTGAACCTTTGAGAACAGCTACCACTCACCTGCTGGGAGCCCATATGTGGCCTGTGAGTTGGAGGCAGCCTCTCATTGAGCAAGGACTCCTTGGGTCCAAATTCTGTCTCTACTACTTACTAGCCAGATGGCAGGTCAGAAGATAACCAAAGCATCTACCACCAGACTCGTGAGGACTGAAGGAATTGCTACCGTCTTGAGTGCATGTAACAAGGACTCAGTAATGTTAACTATTATTTATCCAGCCTTCCTCAAAATCACAGAAGTAAACCTCCAAACCATCTCAGGAAATTTCTTTTTTTTTTTTTTTTTTTTTTTAGTTTTCGGTGGACACAACATCTTTGTTTGTATGTGGTGCTGAGGATCGAACCGGGCCGCACGCATGCCAGGCGAGCGCGCTACCGTTTGAGCCACATCCCCAGCCCCTCAGGAAATTTCTGAACTTGTCTGGGAACTGAGCTTATGCTGGGGATTGGCCACCCCTACAGTTCCATACAGGTTCAGGCCAAGGCGAGGGTCGTTGTGGGCCAATGGCTAAGAAGAGGATTTTGAAAGGAGTGATGGGGGTGAGCCAACTCACCAAATTCCCAAGTGAGTGTCTGCCTGGACCCCAGGCCTGCCTTTCTGTTTTTGGCTTCCTGGCCGTTGCTGTTGTCCTCAGGGACAGGCTATTTTAGGTAGCAGTCAAAATAAAACTGAGATGAACCCAGAATTCTTGGCAGTCAAACAATACCATAATTATGTGCTTTTTAACTTCAAAAATTAGGCAACTGAAGCTGACCCGCTGGAGTCTGTGGGGTGCTTTGAGGATAATGAGGCCTCCATCTTGCGACCTGTCACCATCACACACCCTTAGCCCCAGGCAGCCGCCATAGCACGCAGGGCTCTTAGGGACGTTATTTCTTCTCTGGGGAGTCCTATTGTCTGGACAACAATGCAACTGGCTTTCACACTAGATGCTGGTGGGTTGCAAGGGTGACTTATTACTTTCTATATTATAAATCCTCTCACAAAAGTCCTGGTCCCTGGGGCTGGTGGGCCTGAAGGAACAGAGAGGCTTGTGTTCCAGGGCTGGACTTCCAGGGCAGGAAATCACCCTGAGGAATAGTTTGTGCTTTGATTGCTGATTGAGTGGAGGGGGTGGGCAGACCCTCTGGTCCTGTAAACAGGCCCCTTCCTCTTTGTGCCGGGAGCCAAGGGGGAGGGGAGGGAATTAGTCACACACAAGAGCAACAGGATTAGGCCCCTGAGAGTTAAACCCCTTACTGCAACCCAGAAAGGGGAAAAAAGAATGGGAGATTCAAATAGATGGGGGTTGTGATGGTGTCAGTAAAGGTCAGTGCCTGAAGGACAAAGCAGCAGCCATGATTAGAGGATCCCTGAGCCCCCAGGAAAGACCCCCAGATGCCTGAGTAGAAAAAGGGACCAATATAGCCAGCTCCAGGGATATTCCCAGAGGTATACCCAGAACCCCCAAACCCCTCACTCCCAAACACTGACTCAGCCCTGGGAATAAGGTACTTCTTGAAACCTGATGCTCCTGGTGGAGTCCATCTTAGCAACCTAAACCCGCAGGGAGACTTGAAAACCACACCCTGGCCATGGCCATGCTGCTCTGTATGCAGGGAGGTGGACAGACACCTTGGGTGGTGACAGGCCCTCTGCATTCTTTTATCAAAGGCCACCTGGGCGTGGGCACCCTGCATTCAAGGGAGCACCCCTTGAGTGTCCTGCATTCCCCACCCCACCAGGAATGCGAACCCTGCCACTCTCTGGCTGCAGTTGAGGACTGTGCTCCTTTCAAGTATTCGGAAGCCCTTCATTTTCCCCCCCCTCCAGGGTCCCCAGGCCTGTCATTTTCCCAGGCTCTCTGGGAAGGGTCTCTTAAGGATGGGTTCTGACTTCCTGCTTGGGTTTAGTGTGTTTGATTCTTTTTCTTTTTCCTCAAAAGCCTGAAACGTCTTTCTCTGCAGCAGGAGCCTCAAGAGTAACAAACCTTGGGAAGACATTTTTAGGGATTCAGCCCAGAGACAGGACCTTGCATTTGGTCTAGGAGGCAGACAAAAGAAAAAGAGGCCGCCATGATTTTGTGATGGAGGCAGGAGCTTTAACCAGGTGGACAGGAGGCAGGCCCCAAGCCTCTCCGCCTGGTATAGGTGGGGTGCTCCACTAGAGGGGCCTCCCTGTCCTTGTTTTCTTGTCCTGTGTGGGCTCTGATTGGAAGGAGACACTGAGTTCCAGTAAGAAAGAGAAACCACCTCCCTCTAGGGACTTGGCAGCAGTACCTTTGTCCATGTAGACCTGCCAAAAATGGACTGACCCTCTGTCCAAGCTGGAAGGAACCTTAGCAGAGTAGATTGGGTGGTAATAAGCGGGTGAACGAGGACTGGGGACTAATTCCATTGGGCCATGGCCAGTGCTTGGGTAGCTTAGTCAAAGAGAAAAGAGGGGGAATTCACAGAGGTGGGCAGAGGACCCTCAAATCATACTGCCAGCTGCTGGTGGCTGGACTCCAGGTACAGCATGCTGGGGACT
This sequence comes from Marmota flaviventris, assembly GCF_047511675.1. Lineage (NCBI taxonomy): Eukaryota > Metazoa > Chordata > Mammalia > Rodentia > Sciuridae > Marmota > Marmota flaviventris. The sequence continues at coordinate 79,730,766 of NC_092507.1, forward strand.
TTGATAAAGAAACAGCCACCGTCACACCAGTCTCATTGTGCACCTTTCAGGGCTGCCTGCATGGAGCTGAACTATCTCTGAGCTGATCGAAACACAGGAGCAGAGCCCTCCTTTGTTGGATTGTTTAGTTAACTCCCAGGAGACAGACCCCACCCAATTTGTACATGTAAGCAGTGCCTGCAGAGTTCAGAAAGCTGCCTTAAATTCTTCCTAATGCCAAGGGGGTGCATTGAACGATCACAGTTTAGAAAATTTCTGCTTCCTACCAGCCCAGCCAGGCTGAGATCCCTGCTCCCCTCCTGCCACCTGGCCTGGGTGTTTCAGAGGACTCGATCCTGAAAGGAGTGAGCTTGAGAGGTGGGCCCCTTCTCTGGGATGGGCTGTAGGAGAGGGAGGTACAAGAGAGGATGGCAAGAAGACAAGAAGGTGATGAAAAGTCCCTCCTGCATCCCACATCTCACAGTCTTCTACCCCCGACATGCCATCTATATCTGAGTAGGATGGCACTGGGGGTGGTGTCCTCAAAGGATTCTTCCTATATCCACCCACCCACAAATATCTCTCTAAGAGCAGTTTATCCTCTAAATGGTTATTATCTGCCAGGAAGCAACCAGCTGAAGGGCCCAAGGGAACTGATGAGTGAGGGAGACCGTCTGAGCACACTTGTTTAAAAACCATCCCTCAGAGACTTCTGTACCTGCAGCCCGCTTCCTGCTCTATTTCTTCTTCTTCATCCCATACCATCTACCGCCATCTATCATGGTACCTCATAGCTCATAGTTTGCAGTCTATGCTCCACTCAAACATAAGCTCCACAAGGGCAGGGACCTTTGTCTCTTTTGTTCAGTGATCCATCCCAAACTAAGTGCACGGAACATTTCCTGGCACCAGCAAGCAGTCAACAACATGTACTGAATGAACGATGTCATCTGGTATTGAATGCATTATGGTATGTCAACTATTAGAAGGTCAGTCCTCCAGGTAAGGTCTGTGATGATCCTAAAGTGGCCAGCCTGCCCTGCCCTTCCTTTGTTAAAGAGACTGAGCATCTTTGCACAAATTCATCATTTGTGTTTCTTTTTTGTGTGTGTGTGTGAAATGCTTGTTTAGGTTTCTTGCTCAGTTATTCTGTTGGGTTGCTTGTCTATCTTTCTATGAGGAATCCTTGTGTTCTTTTTGTTTTGGTACTGGAGTTTGAACTCAGGGATGCTTAGCCACAGAACTATATCCCCAGCTTTTTAAAAATTATCATTATTCTGAGACAGGGTCTCACTGAGTTGCTTGCCATCCTCCTGCCTCAACCTCCCGGAGTCACTGGGATTACAGGTGTGTAGTACCCACACTTGTCTTAGAGACAAACCCTTTATTGACTATATGGTGATCTCCCAGTTTGGAGCTTGTCTTTTAATTTTCTATATGGTGTATTAATTTATTGTAGTTTAATTATTAGTCTTTTATGATTATTGCTGTCCCTGTCTTATATAAGGAATTCTTTGGTATTCCAAAATAATGGAAATATTCTCTGGTATTTTTTTCTAAAAGTTTTAAAGTGTTGTCTTTCCCATTTAAGTCTTTAATCCATTAAGAATTAATATTTGCTTATGGGATAATAATACATTTTTTTCCTTCTTAATCACTGATTATATTATCACAATTATTTTTAAAATTTTTTATTTGTTCTTTTAAGTTATACATGACAATAGAATTATTTTGACATATCATATATACATGGAGTATAATTTTTCCCATTTTTGTAGTTGTACATGATGTGGAGTTACATTCATATAAGAACATAGAAAGTTGTGTTGGATTCATTCTACTGACTTTCTTATTCACATTCCCCTTCCTTTCCTTTCATTCCCCTTTGTCTAATTCAGTGAACTTCTATTCTTCCCTCCCCTCTCCCCACTTATTATGAATTAGCATTTGCACATCAGAGAGAACATTTGGCCTTTGGTTTTTTGGTGATTGGTTTGTTTCACTTAGCGTGATAGTCTCTAGTTCCATCCATTTACCAGCAAATGCCATAATTTCATTCTTCTTTAGGGTGAATAATATTCCATTGTGTATATGTACTACACTTTCTTTATCCATTCATCTGTTGAAGGGCACCTAGGTTGGTTCTGTAGCTTAGCTATTAAAAATTGAGCTATGAGGGCGAAGATGTGGGGAAAAAGGTACACTCATACACTGCTGGTGGGACTGCAGGCAATATGGAAAGCAGTATGGAGATTTCTTGGAAAATTGGGAATGAAACCACCATTTGACCTAGCTGTCCCTCTCCTCAGTCTATACCCAAAGGACTTAAAAACTGCATACTACAAGGACACAGCCACATCAATGTTTATAGCAGCACAATTCACAATAGCTAAATTGTGGAACCAACCTAGATGCCCTTCAATAGATGAAACGATAAAAAAAATGTGGCATATAAACACAATAGAATGTTATTCAGCAATAAAAGAGAACAAAATCATGGCATTCGCAGGTAAATGGATAGAGTTAGAGAAGATAATGCTAAGTGAAGTTAGCCAATCCAAAAAACCAAATGCTGAATGTTTTCTTTGATATAAGGAGGCTGATTCATAGTGGGGTAGGGAGAGGGAGCATGGGAGGAATAGACGAACTCTAGATAGGGCAGAGGGGTTGGAGGGGAAGGGAGGGGGCATGAGGTAATTAATGATAGTTGAATGTGATGATCATTATTATCCAAAGTACATGTATGAAGACATGAATTGGTGTGAGTATACTATGTATACAACCAGAGATATGAAAAATTGAGCTCTATATAAGTAATAAGAATTGTAATGCATTCTGCTGTTATATATAAATTAAAAAATAAATAAGTGAATAAAAAAGAAAAGAAAAAATAAATTAATAAATGTTAAATAAAGTAAAAAAATAATAATTGTGCTTCTATAAACATTGATGTAGCTGCGTCACTATAGTATGCTGATTTTAAGTCCTTTGGTATGTTATGGTTTGGATGTGAGGTGTACCCCAGAGCTCACTTGTGAAACAAGGAAGCAGGAAGGTTCAGAGGAGAAATGATTGGGTTGTGAGAGTCTTAACCCAATCAGCAAATTAATCCCCTAATAGGGATTAACTGAATGGCAACTGAAGTGGTAGGTTGTGGCTGAAGGACATGGGAATTAGGGCCATGACTTGGGGGTATATAATTGTATCTGGTAAGTGGAGACCTCTCTCTCTGCTTCCTGATCATCATGTGAACTGCTTCCCTCTGCCACACTCTTCTGCCATGATGTGTCTGTCTGCCTCACTTTGAGCTCTGAGGAATGGAGCCGGCCTTCTATGGACTAAGATCTCTGAAACCATGAACCCTCAAATAAACTTTTCCTCATCTACAGTTGTTCTGGTTGGGTCTTTTAGTCACGAGGGCAAAATAGCTGATTAAAACAGGGTATATGCCAAGAAGTGGGATAACTGGATCAAATGGTGGTTCTATTCCAATTTTGCTGTGGAATCTCCGTACTGCTTTCCATAGTGGTTGGTCCAATTTGCAGTCCCACCAGCAATGTATGAGTGTACCTTTTCCCCTACATCCTTGCCAACATTTATTATTACATGTATTCTTGATAATTGCCATTTTGAGTGGAATGAGATGACATCTCTGAGCAGTTTTAATTTGCATTTCTCTAATTGCTAGAGATGTTGAACAATTTTTCATATATTTGTTGACCAGTCATAATTTCTTCTGTGAAGTGTCTGTTTAGTTCCTTTACCCATTTATTGATTGGTTTATTTGTATTTTTGGTGTTAAGTGTTTTGAGTTCTTTACATATCCTGGAAATGAATGTTCTAACTGAGGTGCAGGTAACAAATTCTGCAGGCTTTCTGTTCATGTTCTTGATTCTTTTCTTTTCTCTGAAGAAGCTTTTTAGTTTGATACCATCTCATTTACTGATTCTTGATTTTATTTCTTGCACTTTAGGAGAGGAGTCTTGTCGAGGAATTTATTTCCTAAGCCAACACGATGGAGATTTGGGTCTACTTTTTCTTCTAGTAGGTGCAGGGTCTCGGGTCTAATGCATAGGTCCTTGATCCACTTTGAGTTGAGTTTTTACACTTATTTTTTTAACCCCTCCTTTTCCCAAGGGTCTTCAATTTCATTTCTGACATATATCAAAATTCTACATATTGGCAAGTTTTTTTTTCTGGGTTCTTTATTCTGTTCTATTTGTCAGTTTTTCCATTCTTGCATCTTTATATTTTTGTATTTATTATCACTTTATAATAAGTTTATAATCTCTGGTAGGAAAATTCCTCCTTCAGAGGTTCTTGGCTAGTCTTAAAATTTATATCCCATCAAAATTTGAAATTTTCTTCTAAATGCCTGAAATAAATTACCGTTGGGATTATAGTGGGAATTGTATTGACTCAATTATGATATTGAGTTTTCCTGTTCATGAACACAGATTACTTTTTAACTTTTAGGTCTCTTTCCTTGATGACTTCTCCTTCTTTCGCCCATCATCTGGATTGTGTCTTATGATTGATAATGTCTTACAATTATAATTGGCAGTCTTTTTTCTTCCTTAAAGTATTGGTGCATCATATCATCAAATGTGTCTTAGATCTAATGAAATACATTACCTTTTTTGTTTTGCAATTTTGTGTGTATGCTGCTGAGGATCAATCCAGGGCCTCATGTATGCTAGGTATGTGCTCTACTACTGAGCTACATTCTCAGCCCAGCAAATGTTCTTTAAACATTTATAGGCACATGCCAGTAATCCCAGCAGCTCAGGAGGATAAGACAGGAGGATCATGAGTTCAAAGCCAGTCTCAGCAACTGCCAGATGCTAAGCAACTCAGTGAGACCTTGTCTCTAAATAAAACACAAAACAGGACTGGGGATGTGGCTCAGAGGTTGAGTGCTCCTGAGTTCAATCCCCAGTACCCTTCCCCCCAAAAAAACTCACTAAATTTCAACCTGTAGATGATGACTAGAAGCACATTTTTTTTTTGGATATTAATTTTGCATAGTTTGCATTTGCTTTTGTCTATATCCAGGATGATGATCTGAGACTGCTTAAGCCTCTTAAGAGGTCCCTGGGTATAGACTGTGTGTGATGGTACATATTTGTGATCCCAGCAACTTAGGAAGCTGAGGCAGGAGGATCACAAGTTTGAGGTCAGTCTTAACAACTTAGGAAGACCCTGTCTTAACACAAAGAAAAAAATTAAAATGGCTGGGGATGTAGCTCAGTGGTAAGCACCTCTGGGTTTAGTCCCCAGTATACGGTATGCGGGGAAGAGGTCCTTGAGTTTAAGTGGCAACCTTACGTTGCTACAACCCCAAAACTTATTCTCCCAGATTGGCTCCTCTATTGGCAGTTACCCACAGGTTTATTTTTGCAGCTCTACTCAATCCTGGATTTTTGGAGAGAAAAGGATAGGAGAGAACTTAGAAATTTACCATACTCTGTTCAAGAATTGGGGTCCAGTGATTGTGTAATGGAGAGTCTTTCATTGTATCTCTGGTAGTCACCTCTTGCTGTCTACTCACATGGCAGCTACCTTTTAATCCATAGTGCACTCTCTAGGTCAAACTGGCCTCTGTAAAAATTATTGTTAGAAAAGTAATACATGTTTTCTGTACAAAATATTTAATGAAAAAGTACAAATAAGAAAATTCAAATCACTTGTAAGTCCTAGTCCACTGTGGGATATAACTGCTTTAATTTTGAGGTGTACGTAGGGGGTTGAACGGTGGTCCCTCAGAAGAGACATCCACCTAGAACCTGTAAGCCTAACCTTCTTTGGAAAAAAGAGTCTTTGCAGATGTGATTTAGCCAAGGCTCTCAAGATGAGATCATCCTGGATTGGGGTGGCCCCCAAATCCAATGACAGTCTTTCGAAGAGAAGGAAAAGACCAACAGAAAGCCAAGTGAAGACCAAGGCAGAGGTTGCAATGACAGAGTGCCTGGGGCCACCAGATGCTGGAAGAGCCAAGGGAGGAATCCCCTAGAGCTTTCAGAGGGAGTGTGGCCCTGATGAAACTTTGATTTAAAGCTTCTGGCCTCCAGAATTGTGAGAATAAATTCCTATTGTTTTAAGCCACCCAGTGTGTGATCATCTGTTACAGCAGCCCTGGGAACATAATAACAGTATATATCAGCTATAGGTCAAGTGCTCCAGGAAATAGTTTCTGAGACAGATTTTTATGCAGGCAGTTTATTGGGGAGTGTTCTTGGAAGCAACACCTAGAAGGCTGAGAGAAAGGTGGTACTGAGCTGAGGAGGAAGTTGTACCAGAGGTTAAGCACCCCCGCCCAGCTGGGATAGCCCTTTAGAGTTGTCTGAAATTGAGGAGCTGGGACTTGGCACCTCTGCATCAACCAGTCATTAGTAGAGGGATAATGTGGGTGGCAGCTGCCTTCAGAAGAGGGCAGACTGTGGAGGTCTCCATGGTGAGACTCAGCAGACACCACTCCCAGAGTCTGGGAAAATGGAAGCTTCACCCTGGAAAGGGGAACCGAGGCCACATCAATATGCACGAAAATACCCTTTCAATATTTCTATGCTTCTCTCTAAGATACGTTTTCAGTTTTAGCACTTAATTTCTGAAACAACTTGAGCTTTACATTTATATATAAATTCAGCAGGATATTTAAAGTCTAAATCCATTGTCAAAAATCACTAAGTTCATGTATTAAATTCTATAGAACAAGCTCATTTTAAGAAAGTGGAACTATTCCATATGACTAAATGACCATGTAAATTTTCCAGGAAACAGTTTTCTTTCTATATATACCCCTCTCAGTTCCTCCAGATGTCTCTCTTGACAGTGGTTTGCTTTTAACACTTGCTGTTCTCTGCCTGGTGAGCTTTTCTCCCTGGAACCCCCAGTCCTGCCTACCACACACATGGCTGGCTCTTGAACTTTGTTGATTCTTCCTACCAAGGTGCTCCCCTGATAGCACCTTGAACGTTCCATCTTACTGCTCATCCCATTTGCAACTGCTTCTTCCTTAGCTTCTAGCACTGGGCCGATGGTAGGTGTTCAGAGGTATTTGTTGAACTGCATGCAATCCTGCCCTGCAAAGCCTGGAGTCAGATTGAGTCCTATTTTCACTTTATACCTTTAGCACCAAACAGAGTGCTAAGCATGGGTGGATGCTTGCTAAGTGTTGTTGAGTGACTCAGTGATTTTACACAGTGGTTTTATATACATATGTTCTGCATTCTGCATGTCCAAACTGCTTCTCTTAATACCAAGGAACTGAACACCACCAAGGGATGGCCCATGAGATGCTCTACAAGAGGTCTGTGGCACCAGCCCTGCAAAACCCATGCATCCAGAACCACTGGCCTATACCAGTAAGTGCTGCAGGGAATTTCTCGGTTACTTTAAAAACATCTCTGTGATTTCCCCTACAGAAGATTTTAGATAACATATGTAGATAATCTGTTTTTGAGAGGTGGGGCTTATCTCCTTCCCCCACCTCCTTTGCATGTGGCTTGCTTCCAAAGGGTTTGGAATGGAAAGTGGGGAGAGGAACACAACGGTAGAGACCCCTGGCAATGGCTTTGTGGCCTGGTGAACCAGGTTAATTAACACCTGGTGAGTCACACTGGTAGCAATGGACCCTGATGACAGTGTGATGACAGGGATGCTGTGGTCTTCCCCAGAGCTCATCACCTAGTCTAATCACAAGGAAACACCAGACAAATGCAAATAGAGGGACAGTCTACAATGTACATGATCATTACTCCTGGAACACGCCAAGGCTACCAAACAAGGGAAGTCAGAAACTGTGGGATACAGAGAAGAGGAGGCTAAGGATGACTCAGGGCAATGTGCTGTCATGGATGGGATCGCGGAACAGAAAAAGATGTGGAAGAAAAATAGTGAAGTCTGAAAAAGGGTGGAGTTCAGTTATAAGCAATGCGCTTGTGTGTTTTCTCAGTTGTGACCCATGTCCCATAGGAATGTAAGATGTTAACGATAGGGAAACTGGGTGAGGGGAATTCTGTATTACCATTGCAAATTTTCTGTTAGTCTAAAGATAGTCTATTAAAAAAAAAAAATCTAGGAGGAGCACAACAATTTTAAGCCAGGGGAAAGCCGTGGGGCCTGCTTAGCCCTTGGATCAAATTATTTTATTGCAGAGATACAGATAGGGTGGATGTTGGGAAGGAAGTAGGTGCAAGGCCAGGGGCTCAGCTGGCAAACATGTTCTAAACGGGATGAAACATCAGTGTGAAGCCCTCATCTTATATAAATAAATAGTAGAGAATAAAAGAAAATATTTAAGTGCCACCTGGATCCCAGCAACTTTCTCTCCCTTTGACACAATGTGTAGCTGGCAGATTACAAAAGGAGGTCTGGAAGTCCATATTCCCACCCTCTGCAGCTGAGGTCAAGTCTGGAAGCATCACCACTCAGCACCTCCTCCCAAGCAGTGCAATTCAGGAGTAAGCAACACCCAAGCCCCTGCACTGAGAGGCCTTCTCCTTGCCCACCCCACCTCATATGCAGAAGGAGGAGAGCGAGGCTCTGACGAAGGGCCCGTGGACGTGGAGGAGAACCTGGCAGGCAACCCTGGGGAATTAGGTGAGGAACAGCAAACTTCCTGAGCAGGCAACTTTTTTCTTTTGTAGCATGCAAGACAAATTCCACTCTCCAGGGAAAGTGAGGAGAAAAGAGAAAGAGAGTTAATTAGCATATTTAGGGAAAAGAAAGAGGTTCACAGAACAAGCTTCACATCATAGAGCCAAAATTAGCAGGGCCCTGGGCACAGGACAGGGCCCTGGGGGTAAAACCTGTTCCTAGAGGACATCTCAGTGACAGAGGATGCTTTTTTAAGGCCAGCTAAGCCACCAGAGAGGCAGGGAATGAGAGAGGTTGGAGAAGGAAAGTGGAATTTAAAAAATATTTCAGCAGTTGCCATGAGGGTCCCCTGGGAAGCCCTCTTGTCCTTCAGCACTGATGCCATCCCCCAATTTTCACACTCCAGAAAGCTGTGTTCATGTCTCCTCCCTTCTCATCCTGCCTGACTTCTTGGGACAGCACCTTCAAAAACTCCTGATCCAGACTGGGATTGACAACACGGTGCCCTTCCTTCCCCACCCTCCCCTGCAGCAATTTCTAGATAACATCAGCTAAATGCAAACAATGACAGGAGGGAGAAGAGTTTGCACTGCATCCCAAACTTTCCATCGGTGGGATTAATACCTGACTCCCCTGCAAAGCAGCCACACAAGATATAAAACGGTGCAGCATTTTACCAGGTCTCCTATTGGAATGGAGTTTGGGGCTATGTTGCCCCTAGATTCTCCTTCTAGCCTGATTTTGGAAAGTCCCCCAAGAATAAAGGCATTGAACAAACCAAGGATCCATTTTCTAACTTCAACCCCCAAGCAGCAGAGGCCTCCCTAAGAATAATAAGCCTTAACTCTGGTCTAAAGATTTGTCTCCTATTCAGATTCCCTGAGGACAGGTTTCCTGGAAGTGCAGACAGTAAAACCCGGACAGCCCTGGGGCAGAGCCTCAGGCTTACTCAGCATTTTGGGGTTGGAAGGGAGCTTGGACTCTTTGCCACCCCCCACGCCCACCCTGCAACAGACTTTGGGGAGGACAGTGGATTGGGGTTAAGGGCAAAATGATGGGAACAAAAGGTTGATATTCAAAAGCAGCGTTGGTCTCTGAGTAGGGCAGAACTTAGAGGTCACTAGGTTCTCTTGGGATGTCCCCAAGGCTCCATGAAGATTAACAAACCCTGTCTTCCTTCCCAGCTTCTTAGATGAAAGGCACAATGAAGACACCAGCCAGCACCTTTTTCTCCACTTAGAAGCTTGGGCACAGCAGGGTGGGTTGTGTGTGGGTTGTGAGTGGGTGTACATGTATCTATGTATACACGCATGTATATGTATGTACATGCACTTGCAGAACATGCACATGCACAGGTGAGTGTGTACATGTGTGTGTTTACTCTTTTCCAGATCCTCCATTTGCCCAGGGCTCTTGGCTTGCTGCGTTTACACATAGGCATAGCAGTCAAGTTAGTTTGAAAAGGAGAACCTAAGTGCAAATCTAATATCTAAGAAGCAGAAACCAGTGGCATTTCACCTGAAAATTTGGCCTTATCTCATTTCCACAGGGAGAGCTGAAACTGGGTCTTTATTGGAGGAGAAGGTTCCAGACTGCAGAGGAAGGTGAACTGCATTGCTCTCAATTGGCAAACAAGATGAAGACACATGACAATGACACACATTTGTAATTGCCTGGCATCTTTCAGCGGAGTTCAAAGTGTTTTACATCCTTATCAAATTGAAACTCATCACATTTGGAAGGTATGTAAGAGGTGGGCAATGCACACCTATTTCTGAGATGGGAAAGCTAGAGGCTCAAAAAAATGAGACAATCTTTGTACTATAAGGGTGTGTGTTTTAAATGAGATTTGCAAACTCCTCAGGGTCCAGGAAAGTATTCAGGGTAACTGTGAGCATCTTCATTAAGACTGATTAATTTTCATCCATTTTGATACTAATTTAGCCTAAAACTGAGTGCTGACAAGAAGTTCCAAGGCATATGTTTGAATTTGTGTTTATACTCTTGTCAATTACCAGTGACTACGTTTACCTTAGGTAAGTGGGTATATGGGTATATTTTTAGCTCTCCTCAAACTGGGTATATGGGTATATTTTTAGGGTTCACTGGATTCCCCAGTTTGGGAAATCCTGCTCTATGACTCATGACATTCCTGTAGGATTTGCTACATGATGTGGTTGAATCTTTGCATAAGCCAGAGGGAAATGGCTGGACTACAACAGTGTGACTCTTCCATTCATCAACACAAAGGAGGGTAACACATGGGGGTATGATCTGGCCTGGGCTGACCTCTGAGTAGGGCCCATGGGATGGGTGGGGTGGGGTGCTCTGGGGCAGTGGTGATGCCTGTGAACAGGTGGTGGCAGCGGCACAGCTCTGCGAGGGTCACCCACTTCTGCAAGCCATCAAGTGCAGAGACTCTGACACCCAGGCTCCAGCAAAGTAGGCAAAGCTAGCTATGGTTCCAGCAAAACTCAGAAAACTTAATTCACCAAGGGAGCTTAGCATCAGCTTTACATTCTTCCAAACCAGGAAACTGTGACAGGGATTCAGAGTTGCTACTGGGCCAGCGAGGAGGGGCTGCAGAATAGAGGGAACACAGGGGCCACCCACTCCTGGCATCCTGATACCAGCTTTAAGGCAGCACAGGGGCCTTCTGTGAGAAGCCCTTTCACTTGGCCAACTCCTACTCACCCTTCAATTATCATATTAATTGTGAGTTCTTCTGAGAAGCCTTCCCTGAGCCCTGGACTTGATTAACTTCTCTGCCAAACACCTACACCACCCTGCACTTCCCTTTGTGACTCTTCTTCCACTAACTGCTTAAGGTTCGTTTTCATAACTGGACCATTGGCTGCCTGAGGGCAAGGATGATGCCTACCTGGCTCACTGCTGCTCAGCACACGACTGGGCTTAGTAAATTTTGCTGAAGAAATGAAAGCAATGTGAATTCTAGGACCTTCTGGTTTGGTGGATCTGGGTCTCAGAGTCCCTCTCTGGCCTAGTCAGAATTAGTCTGGACCTCAATGTCCAATACCCAAAGCTGAGAAACGACCATCTACAGAAATAAATTTTTGAGTTCTTTTAAGCACGGAACCATGTGCCAGCAGCTTGTTTGTAGAGTAATTTTGCTATCATGATTCTCTGGATCTGATTGTTCAGAGAGGGACCCTCTTCTCCCACTTCTCATGGAAACACCACTCTAAGCCATGAACTCTATGATGGCTGAAAACATGGGGCCATTTTGAGAGCTTCATAAGTCTCAGGCACTGTGATTTTGAAGACCATATCTCATATAAAAACTATTTAAAATGTTCTTATCCACATAAAATATAACATATTTAATCACGTAAGAGTTGAGTTTGGATTTTGTGGCTAGCTGGAGTCATAACATTTTACAGACCTTTAATTCAATATTTATCAATTTTTATTTTTCAGTTTTCTTATTTTGAAAAGCACATATATTTTTTCAACTCTTAAAAAATTGTATAGGTCTTTGAAAAGCTCCTTTATCCACTTATCGAATAAGGTGATTCTAGGATAATATTCTCAGAGAGAGATGATTCCTTGGGCCAAGGTAGCTAGGTTCCATGGCCTGAACCAGGAAACAAACTCCTAGTGTTTGCTGGTAGGATCCAAACTTCCCTGTGAGACTCAGACACATCTATTCAAAGCATAGCACTTGGCAGCCTTCTTATGGATTCTGTAGGCAGAACAGAGGAAGAACATTCCTGCTACCAGAATTATGGGCTGTGTGTCTATGAGTGGGTGGTGAGCTCTGGTTCCTAAATAAGGCATTTGGAATGTGAAACCATCCAGCCAAAGCTAGTCATTGCACACTGACCACAGTCATGAAACCTGGAGAATCTGGGAGAGAGAAAACTGGGAGAGTGGTCCGAAGAGGTGGGAAGAAAGAAGAGCTAATTTAATAGTGCAGTTATTGAATCAAATTATGAAAAGTCACACAAAGTTCAATTTTAAAATAACAGTTTGAACATGCAATTTTTATGGACAAAAGCATGACGAGGAGTTTAACTACAAAATATACCAGGTCTCATATTAAGCCCTTCTGAAAAATAGTTTATATGTGTGGATAGAAATACATGGGGGCTGGGGATGTGGCTCAAGTGGTAGCGCGCTCGCCTGGCGTGCGTGCGGCCCGGGTTCGATCCTCAGCATCACATACAAACAAAGATGTTGTGTCCGCTGAAAACTAAAAAAAATAAATATTAAAATTCTCTAAAAAAAAAAAGTTAAAAAAAGAAGAAATACATGGAAATACCCTGCACAATATAATAGTGTGAACAAAGATCACAAGGCAGTAATTATGGGGCCTGCACAAGGAGACAATAATTAATGGGACTTGGGGGAGTGCCGGAAGGTTCTTCAGAAGTGATGGTTTTTTCACTGGATCTTGATGGATGATAAAGACTTCTCCAGGTAATAAAAATAATGAATAGAATACCAGAAAGAGGAGTAAAAATGAACAAGGCTAGTTTTTAAAAAGATGGTTGATTTTCATTGAGTGTTTTCTGTGTGCCAGAATCAGTGCCAAGCACTTCACAGTTAGTAATTCTCCTCACAGCAGTCTTACGGTAAGGATGTTATTTCACTTTATGGCTGAGAACCAGAGACATGGGAAGTAATTGCCAGTTGGGCTCCAGCACCCTGGTCCTAGCTACTCACCATGACCCCTGCAGGTATGGGAAGGGAGGGAGGGGGAAGGAAGAGAAGGATTCCAGTTGGCTGGATACAGCATCTTGGCTGTGGTTGGAGAATTGGATGATGAAATTGAAAATAGAAATTGGACCAGATTGTGAGGATTCTGAAATGCCACGTTAGGATTTTGGATTTTATCCTATAGAACTTTCTCAAAGTGTGGTTGATGGGCCATCTGTATCAGTATCATCTCAAGCTTGTTAAAATGCAGATTCCTGGGCTCTGCCTCAGTCCTACTGAATCAGAAGTGCTGGGATGGAGCACCATAATCTGAATTTTTTTTTTTTTTGGGTACCGGGGATTGAACACCCAAGGGTGCTTAAGCCACATCCCCAGTCCTTTTTTGTGTTTTTATTTAGAGACAGGGTTTCACTGAGTTGCTTAGGGCATCACTAAGTTGCTGAGGCTGGCTTTGAACTCGTGATCCTCCTGCCTCCTCCTCCCAAGCTGCTGGGATTACAGGTGTGTGCCACAACGCCCGGCTCCATCATCTGAATGATGATGGTGATCCTTTTGCACAGTGATGATGGTGATCCTTTTGCTCTTTTGGTGATCCTTCTGCACAGTCTGGTCTGAGAATCATTGCTGTAGGCTATATAGATTTGTGACCATTTTTAAGATTCATTTTTCAGAAAGCAAACTTTTAAGCAATGCATGAGTTGGAGAGGGGGAAGTCCTAACGCTGATCCATCCAGAGCCTCCTATTCTACCCAGTGATGGCGAGAGTCTAGACTCAGAAGCAGCAGCTGTACTCAATTAAATAGTGTCCCCCAAGGATTCAGAACCTCAGAATGAAATCTTATTTAGAAATAGGGTCTTCGTAAGTGAAATTAGTTATGAGGAGGTTGTGCTGGATTAGGGTGAGCCCTAAGTCCCACAGCAGATGTCTATGGAGGGAGACAAGAGGGAGATTCAGATGTACAGACAGAGAGGCCCACAGGAAAGAAGACTTGGGCTGGAGGCAAACATGGGACCAAGCTGCTATGAGCCAGGGAACACCAAGGACCGCCTGCAACCCAGAGGCTGAGAGCGAGCCATGGCTGAGTTCCCCCGCAGAGCCTCTGGAAGAAGCCAACCCTGCCAGTGTCTTGATTTGGGACTTTTGACTTCCCAAACTGGGAGAATAAATGTTATGGTTTGGATGTGTTGGTTTTCCCCCACAGGCTCATGTTTGGAGGTCTCTCCTCAGTGTGGTGGTGGGACCTTTAAGCCATGTGGTTTCCAGTCAGGCCCAGAAATACACGCTTATAGTCCCAGTGGCTCAGGAGGCTGAGGTGGGAGGATCACAAGTTAAAGGCCAGTCTGGGCAACTTTGTGAGACCTCATCTCAAATTTTAAAAATAAATAAATGAAAAGAAAGCTGTGGCTTTCTGGGAGGTTGTTAGCTCATTGAAGATGCTGCCCTCAAAAGGGAATGCTGATCTCCTGGGGTGAGTTCTTGCAAGAGAAAGTTGTCATAAAAGCCTGAACATGATCCTGGACTCCCTCTGGCTTCTCTCTGGTGATATGATTTCTCACTCTCACGTGCACTTCTGCCACAATGCCATCTGCCCTTAGGCTCTCCCCAGAGGCCAAGCCAATGCCCCCCCCCCCCATCTTGGGCTTTTATCCTCCAAACTGTAAGCTAAATAAACCTCTTCACTTTCTAAAGTTACCCAGACTCAGGTATTTTGTTATGGTAACAATAACAACAACAAAAAAATGGACTAACACAATAAATTTCTGTTGTTTCAAGCTACCCTAACTTGTGGTAACTTGTTACAGCAGCTCTAGGAAATCAACACAGTGTGTTGAAAGGAGTTTCAGGAGGGCTTAGGAATTAGATGGAGAAATGGTGAGATATGAACAATTAATCATTCAGAAGCTTATGTTTGGGTGGCCAACAATGGAGTTGTGAAGTAACAGAGCATGGACTTGGATTTAGAAGACTGAAGAGTTTAATTCAAGTTTAATACCTACTCATAGTAACATAGTGGCACCGTAGTTTTCTCATCTGCAAAACAGAACGTGTGGATTAAAGAAATGTGCATATTTCTGTCACTCAATACTTTTCATGCTCATTTCCAAAAAGAAAAACTAAAAATTAAATTAAATCAAGAAGAACTGGTCTAGCAAGTATCCTCAAGCCACAATCACAGCCTTAACCCACCCTGAGCCCACCCTGCAGGTTGGCGATGGAGTTAAAGTTGTGCTCAGCCCTCTTCTCACCGCTGGTCTCAGTGCCAAGGATGAGCTGAGCTGGGAAGGAATGTGCTGAGGCTGAGCACAGCTGGCCGCAGGTCAGAGATGAGTCTGCCTGGCACCAGCATCCTTCACGGTGGTCAGGAGCTTCTCCAACTGCACATCTGTGAAGTTCATCACCACAGGACTGGGCAGGGCAGGGGATCAGCAGCCAAGGAAAGCCTTTTGGAAGATACCTATGGGGGAAGCCTCGGGTTTGGAGTTTTCACAGCTATGGGGGAGCCAGTCTTGAGTCAGGCAAGGTTGGGCAGGGAAATAGAGGGGACACCAAGGGGTCCAGATGAAACCATCTTACAACCAGGGGTGCCGGATGAAACCCAGAATGCTCAGTTAAATTTGAATTTCACAATTAGGAATCAAATTTAGTATAGGTATTGCAAAAGACATCCTTGCTAAATCTGGCAGCCTCAGTTAGGACCCCTCAGGCCAACAAAGGTTAACTTTGGGTCCAGGGCAGATAAGGAGGGCAGAAGGAGAGTGGGAGAGTGTAGGCCTCAGCTCTCGGCAGATGCTTCCCTGACCCTTCCTAGGCAACTGGTGGGCCAGACCTGGCGCTGCCCCAAACCTCTTGGAATCCCAACCTTGATTTGCCCAACATGTATCAGTTGTCCTTCTTCCTCTGTGCTGTATGTGGCTAATCTCTCCATTCTGGTCTACATGCTGGTTTTTACTGTGCAACTGGAGATGAACTTCTCCTTCCCATGGGATCTGGGAAGACACGGCTTCCCAGATGATATGGCTGTGTGTCAAACTTTAGTGACCCCTGTTAGGGCCCAGTTAGGGGAGGTGTTTCTGAGATGCAGAGGGGGCCTGTGCAATGGGGAAAGGTGCTACTCAGGATGGGGAAAATTAGGGCTAAGTGATTTAGTGATTAATAATTAGAATGATTAGAAACAGTTAACTGTTAAGAGCGAGCCACAGATGTTCATATCTAAAGACCTGAAGGTCCAGTGATGACTGATTTTAAAAGCTTCCATATTTTGGGCTGGGGATGTGGCTCAAGTGGTAACGCGCTCGCCTGGCATGCGCGGGGCGCTGGGTTCGATCCTCAGCACCACATAAAGATGTTGTGTCCTCTGAAAACTAAAAATGAATATAAAAAATTCTCTCTCTCTCTCTTTAAAAAAAAAGCTTCCATATTTTAATGCAATATTATAATATTCTAAAATTTAAAATGGCAAAAATGTACACTGTGTCATCTTTGATCCAGTCAAACTTGCCTATAGAAAGAAATTCAGCCTCTTAGAACCCAAGGCAGAACCAGCCTCATGGATGTGACCCAGGCAGGTCCCTGAGCTCAGAAGGGTCCCATGTTTGATTAATGTGTTGTTGTCACCTCACATTTTTTTTTTTTTTTTTACCAGGCATCGAACCCAGGGATGCTTAACCACTGAGCAACATCCCAAGTTCACTTTTTAAATTTTGGGACAGGGTCTTGCTAAGTTGCTTAGGGCCTTGCTAAAATGTTAAGGCTGGCTTTGAACTTGTGATCCTCCTGCCTCAGAATCCTGAGTCACTGGGGTTACAGGCTCACCTCACAATTCTTAATAACTTCTAAATGAGGGTCCCATATTTCATTGTGCACAAGGTCCTGCAAATTATGAAGTGTGTCCTGCTCTAAGGGGATAGGATGTGTCTAAAAAAACAAAATTCGACACAAAATCACAACTGGGAAACATTTTCATTTTGGGAGAGAAGTCAAGTCGAATCCAACGGGCATCTTGTCACCTAGAAAGCTGCTCATCAGGACACTAAATGTAGACAAGTCTCCAGGGGAGGCAGGTCAGGCCGAAAATGTCATAAGTCTGCAGAGATGTTCTTTCCCACAGACAGGCATAAGCAGCAGTACCCAAGGGGCGAGCCGTGGGGAGGAACCTTTCGGCCTCCTGCAAGCTGAGCCATCCATTTGAATCCCATAGGAGCAGCCTTAAGTCCTCAGCCAGTCCCCGCCCCCTTCCCATCAGCCCATCAGGTTGGGCCCTCACCCAAAGATGGACTTGATCAGCGGGCTGGGGGCTGGAGGCTGAGGAGCAGGGGTGGGACTTCAGTACAATACAGGGGACCACAGACAGGAAGGAGTCCTTGGACCTGTCCTGCTCACTCAGCATTCTTTTCTTTCTTGTCTTCCTGCCCAGTTGTCCCATTCCCCCACACCCCTGCCCGATCCCTTCCAGTCCCCCAAATCCTAATGCATCTGAATTCACACAGGATCAGTGGCTCAGTGGAGCAGGGGTCAGGGAAGGGGCGGCCTTTCCCATCCTTTTGTTCTAGTCCAGTGGCCCAGCCAAATGACTTTGCTCTCTTAGGTGATAGGCCGTAGGGACTGGCTGCCAAGCTGAGAAGCTGTGGGAAATTCAGTGGGGCCGGTTTTTTGTTTATTTCTAATAGGAAGTTAGGAATTACCCAGAGCGCTGGCTGTGTTTCCAGCTGACAGCCTTGTGCCCTCTGGTGACTTCCACATCCTCTGCCGCTGCCTTTATTGATAATGGCTGCAGATGACCAGGGTTACGGCTTGACTTGCTGCCTGTTGTCTCTGCTCTTCAGTCCTTGTTTGGCTGACAACAAGTGCCCAGCACCCAAATCGGCCAGGTGGCTTCAGAAAATATGCTTGCTGAAGTCAGAGATGTAATTCAAGATGTGGTCCTGGGAAGGTGGTCTAACTGGTAAGGGTTGGTAGTTGGGCCCTAATGTCTCAATGATAGCAGGAACCAGACTAAGATAGCAGCTTGTAGTTAGAGAAGAACATGCTAGATAAAAATAGCCTGTATTATTATTTAATGCCTAATAGCTCCCTGGAGACATTACAGCATGGTATGAGGATCATGGATCCAGACCAGACAGCCTGCACTTGAAGCCTCATTCAGACACTCAGTTAACTCTGTGACTATGAGTTATCTTAATCAGTACAATGGGGATAAAGAAAGTGTCTACTTCATAAAGTTGTTGTGAGGACTAAATAATATCCATAAATCATTTATAGCAACACCTCACATGTAGCAAGTGCTCAACAGCTAGCAGCTAATATCTTATTTTCTTGTTTAAGTCTCACAGTGACACTAAAAGAAATGCATATTGACAGATGAAAAACTAGCTTCAAAGAGGTAAAGTAACTTGTCCAAGTCACACAGCTGGTAAGTGACAGAGCCCTGATTTGAACCAGAGCCTATATACCTACCTCAGCAGTGTGGAGAGGAGAATGGAGGTGTCTGGTTTGGTGTCTCTAACCAGCATTGCCAAACCCTAGGATGTTCTTTTGAGTTTACCCAGGGCACCAAAGAAAGGCAGAAGCATGGTGAGGGCATGAGAGGAAGGACATTTTTTTGGAAGAGTAATTTGCCAGCCAGAAGATTTAGGAGTGGAAAGAATTTAAGGGAGTATCATTGTTTGCTGGACGACATCTCCTGCTACAGTCCACTGAGTGCCTTCAAGTGAACGTCAGTGAGCAGAGTTGTTCCAAGGAACTACCAACCTCATCTTCCATGGTTTTAGGAGGAAAGCAGAAGGCTACATGTAGTGTGAAGTTGACTATTGTAGCCGATGCGATGCTAGTGGTTTCTAACAATCTACAAGTCTTGGTTGAGTGTTCCTCACATGGGCTGTGATTAAAGCTGATGCTCCTAGTGGACCCTGGTACATTTGTCTCCGTCTGCCAAGCTCTCTATTTTCAAACTGCCTTGAGCACCTAGGTCTGCTTAAAGTGGAATCTACATCCATTAGAAGCAATTTATCACCTGCAAAGATTCCATCTATATACTTCACTTTGGTGAAAGAAACTCTTCCCCAAATAAATCAATCAAGAGTAAATAATAATAACTTTTAGTATCCCTGCTACTAAAATTTTCTTGTATTTAAAAACACTGACAAGACCACCCTAAATTTCTGCTGAAGTAGATTATTTTACAGATTGAAACAGGGAGCTTTTTTTTTTTTTTTAAATAAACCTACTATTTAGAAAACAAACAAACAACAAAACCCACATACAACTATTTCAGAAATGCTACCACACAGAAGAGAAACTTTCTTGCCAAAATGCCACCATATAAAGAAGGCAATTGAAAGGGTACTTGTTGAAAGGCCACCTCCATCATATTAAGTAGACTTGGAAAGAAAAATGAATATTCTGCCTAACTTTATTAATCTCTTTGTAAACTACTCTTTATTTTAAAAAGACAACCTATTTTATTAAGTAGTATTTATTGGACTGGGGCTGTAGCTCAGTGGCAGAGCACTTGCCTAGCATGCGTGAGGGACTGGGTTCGATCCTCAGCACCACATAAAAATAAACAAATAAAATGCAGGCATTCTGTCCATTTACAACTTTAAAAAAATTTTAAAAATTAGTATTTATTAAACAATAGGCTGTCAATTTCTTTATCTAAGGCCAATAAAAATTATTTGATCAGTTTTTAGTATCAAAAAAGTTTTAGTATACTTCTAAATCGAAAAAAGTTAAGAGATTACTGGGTTGGATAACAAAAGATCTGTGTTTTTAACACACATGTTATATTCATTATTTTTTTCCTGAGTAACAGATTACTCTAAAATTTAGTGACTTAAAACAATAGTAATCATTTATTTTCTTCCAGGTCTTTATGGGTCAGGAATTTGGCTCTGGCTCATGAGGTTGTCATCAGATGTCAGTCAGGGCTGTTGTCATCTGAGTCTTGACTGGGACCCCAGGATCTGCTCCCAGGTGGCTTGTTCATTGGGTGGCAAGCTGGTGTTCACTGGAGGGAGGTGTCACTTTTTCTCCATCTGGGCTTCTTCATGGGGTGCTTGATTGTCTTCAAGACATGAGAACTACCTTCCCTAAGAGACTGAGGTGAAGTGCACAGTGTCATTTGTCACCTCTACTCCATACACCCCTCCACCATACCATATTGGTTGGTCACATACAGCTCAGCTCTGATTCAGTGTGAGAGGAGACCACACAGAACATGAATAGCAGGAGGCAAGAATTACTGGAGGCCACCTTGGAGGTCAGTTTCAGGAAGCCTTCTGCTATGATTTGAATGTGTCCCCCAAAAGGTCATGTGTTGGAAACTTAATCACCAAATTCATACGTCAGTGGTATTTAGAGGTGGGGCCTTTGTGAAACAATTAGAATTATATAAGGTCATTAGAGTGGGGTTCCATGATGGCATCAGTGACTTAAAAGAGAGACCTGATCTAGCATGCCTGTTCTGTCTTGCCTGTGATGCCTTCTGCCATGTTATAATGTAACAAGAAGGCACTCACCAAATGCCAAGCAGGTACCAGTGCCGTATTCTGAGACTTCCAGCCTCCAGAACTGTGAACCAAATAAACTATTCTTTACAAATTACCCAGTCTCAGGTATTTTGTTACAGGAACAGAAAATGGACTAAGATACCTCTGATCTTGCAGTTTATGCCAAGTTCTTCATTGTTATTTTTCCATAATATCCAACTCCATTCATCATTCCACTAAAGGCTTCTGCTCTCGATATAGATACATAGAAACCTATAGAGTCAAATAGCACCAAAGCAATCACTTATTCCAATTCTAAATGCCCTTGAGAAAATTTATTAAAATGTCCTGTTCATATGTTCTTCTCTTGCACCAGACTGAAAGCTCCCTGTGAACAGGGATTGTGTCTTAGTTTTATGTATTCCCAGAACCCAGGATAAAGCTTGTAACATAGAGGTGCCCATGAACGCTGACGGAAGTGTTTTATTTACCTTGGGATGGGTCATTTTTGTTCTCTGGACTTTAGTTTTCTTGTTTGTACAGGACTGGATGATTCTCAGCTGTGTACCACTTTTACCACTTGAAGATTTTTTTTCCTAGTGGAATGGGGTAAGGTGGAATGATAGCATTTCACCACTTCCCGGAAGCATCTCCTTTTGGTTTGGGATATAGGAAATACTGTGGAAGCAGAGACAGCTTATAGCAGACCTTCAAATGGCAGTGGTGAAATAAACTGTCATCCAAGGATTCATTTTTTTAAGTTGAGACAAGTTCAAGAATTCTTCCCAGATGTGTTGTAGGGAGGAAAAATCGGAATGGCAATTCAAGACAAATAAATACTCTCTTGCTCTTCTGCTTCACAATTCCTCTGGCTTCCTGCTGCCAACAGAGAAAAACTCAACTTCTTTAGTCTGCATCCAGGGCTCCAAACTATCTTCCCCTTCATGGACCCCTGGCTTCAGGCATCTACACCATGGCTGTACCCTGTCCAAGCCTTTATTTTCTTGATCTGTGGTAACTCTTTGCCTTGATGTAGTTTGCCAAACAAAATCTAAGTCAGCACTTTCCAAAGATCCCCTAAATTTAGCACAACATTTTCTCCAGAGATCCATCAAATTGAGTGTAACTTGTTTTGGAAGCTTCATTCCCAAGAACCACTTAAAATTAAAACTACCAAGATGCATTTACAATAAATATATCATGCCATGTCATTTTCCTAAAAATATTTAATCCAATAGTGTTTTAGTCAGCTATTTTGCTGCTGTGACTAAAGGACACAATTGTAGAAGAGGAAAAGTTTATTTAGGGGCTCACAGTTTCAGAGGTCTCAATCCATAGAAAGTGGGCTCATTACCTCTGGGTTTGAGGTGAGGCAGGACATCATAGAGGAAAAATGTGGCAGAGTGAACCAACTCCCAGGGTCACCAGGAGGCAGAGAGAAAGTCCACTTACCCCAAAGCTACACCCCAATTCCCACTTCCTCCAGCCACACACTACCATGTCAGTTACCACTCAGTTAATCCCTATTTGGGGATTAATTCACTGATTGGGTTAAGATTCTCAAAACCCAGTCATTTCTCCTCTGAACCTTTTTGTTTGTGTGTGTATGTGTGTGGTGCTGGGGATTGAACCCATGGCCTTGTGCATGTGAGGCAAGCACTCTACCAACTGAGCTATATCCCCAGCCCCTCCTCTGAACCTTCTTGCACCATCTCCCATGTGAGCTTTTGGGGGACACCTCACATCCAAACCATAACAAATAGGGAATGGAAAAACCGACTATAAACTAATTAAAAGTGACTTCTCAGAGTTTTATTTGATGCTATATAGAAAACTGAACTCAGGAAAAATCCTGGAGGTGACTCTCTGGATCTAGATAGAAACCCATGCAGAGCCCCAACAGCTCTGTCCATCTCACACATCACAGGTTGGTTTCCACTATTCATAAGCATACAGGATCTGCATTGGGAGCTTCATAAAACAAACTCTCATAAGCCAGGCCCATTGGTGCACACCTGTAATCCCAGTGGCTTAAAGTTAATCAAAAGGGATAAAGAAGGACACTACATACTGCTCAAGGGAACCATATACCAACAAGACATAACAATCATAAATATATATGCCCCAAACAATGGTGCAGCTATGTTCATCAAACAAACTCTTCTCAAGTTCAAGAGTCAAATAGACCACAATACAATAATCATGGGAGACTTCAACACACCTCGCTCACCACTGGACAGATCTTCCAAACAAAAGTTGAATAAAGAAACTATAGAACTCAATAATACAATTAATAACCTAGACTTAATTGACATATATAGAATATACCACCCAACATCAAGCAGTTACATTTTTTTCTCAGCAGCACATGGATCCTTCTCAAAAACAGACCATATATTATGTCACAGGGCAACTATTAGAAATTATAAAGGAGTAGAGATAATACCATGCATCCTATCTGTTCATAATGGAATGAAACTGGAAATCAACGATAAAAGAAGGAAGGAAAAATCATGCATCACTTGGAGAATGAACAATATATTACTGAATGATCAATGGGTTACAGAAGACATCAAGGAGGGAATTAAAAAATTCTTAGAGATAAATGAAAACACAGACACAACATATCGGAACCTATGGGACACAATGAAAGAAGTTCTAAGAAGAAAATTCATTGCTTGGAGTTCATTCCTTAAAAAAAGAAAAAAACAACAAATAAATGATCTCACACTTCATCTCAAAACCCTAGAAAAAGAAGACAAAACAACAGCAAAAGTAGTAGAAGGCAAGAAATAATTAAAATCAGAGCTGAAATCAATGAAATTGAAACAAAAGAAACAATTGAAAAAATTGACAAAACTAAAAGTTGGTTCTTTGAAAAAATAAATAAGATTGACAGACCCTTAGCCATTCTAACGAAGAGAAGAAGAGAGAGAACTCAAATTACTAGCATACGGGATGAAAAAGGCAATATCACAACAGACACTACCACTACAGAAATACAGGAGATAATTAGAAATTATTTTGAATCCTTATACTCCAATAAAATAGAAGATAGTGAAGGCATCATTAAATTTCTTAAGTCATATGAT
Organism: Marmota flaviventris; assembly: GCF_047511675.1. Taxonomy (NCBI): domain Eukaryota; kingdom Metazoa; phylum Chordata; class Mammalia; order Rodentia; family Sciuridae; genus Marmota; species Marmota flaviventris. Next base: position 79,754,603 of record NC_092507.1, read on the forward strand.
CTGCCCAGATTGAGTCAGGGGGATATACACAACCTAAACAGACCAATATCAATTGAGGAAATAGAAGAAGCCATCAAAAGACTACCAACTAAGAAAAGCCCAGGACCAGATGGGTATACAGCAGAGTTTTACAAAACCTTTAAAGAAGAACTAATACCAATACTTTTTAAGCTGTTTCAGGAAATAGAAAAAGAGGGAGAACTTCCAAATTCATTCTACGAGGCCAACATCACCCTGATTCCTAAACCAGACAAAGACACTTCAAGGAAAGAAAACTACAGACCAATATCTCTAATGAACATAGATGCAAAAATCCTCAATAAAATTCTGGCAAATCGGTTACAGAAACATATCAAAAAGATCATGCATCATGATCAAGTAGGATTCATCCCTGGGATGCAAGGCTGGTTCAATATACGGAAATGAATAAATGTTATTCACCACATCAATAGACTTAAAGATAAGAACCATATGATCATCTCGATAGATGCAGAAAAAGCATTCGACAAAGTACAGCATGCCTTTATGTTCAAAACACTAGAAAAACTAGGGATAACAGGAACATACCTCAATATTGTAAAAGCTATCTATGCTAAGCCTCAGGCTAGCATCATTCTGAATGGAGAAAATTGAAGGCATTCCCTCTAAAATCTGGAACAAGACAGGGATGCCCTCTCTCACCACTTCTGTTCAACATAGTTCTCAAAACACTGGCCAGAGCAATTAGACAGATGAAAGAAATTAAAGGCATAAAAATAGGAAAAGAAGAACTTAAATTATCACTATTTGCAGATGACATGATTCTATACCTAGCAGACCCAAAAGGGTCTACAAAGAATCAACACGCATAAATCAAAGGCATTCCTGTATATCAGCGACAAATCTTCTGAAATGGAAATGAGGACAACCACCCCATTCACAATATCCTCAAAAAAAAAAAAAATACTTGGGAATCAACCTAACAAAAGAGGTGAAAGATTTATACAGTGAAAACTACAGAACCCTAAAGAGAGAAATAGAAGAAGATCTTAGAAGATGGAAAAATATACCCTGTTCATGGATAGGCAGAAATAACGTCATCAAAATGGCGATATTACCAAAAGTTCTCTATAGGTTTAATGTAATGCCAATCAAAATCCCAACGGCATTTCTTGTAGAAATAGATAAAGCAATCGTGAAATTCATATGGAAAAATAAAAGACCCAGAATAGCAAAAGCAATTCTAAGCAGGAAGAGTGAATCAGGCTGTATAGCGATACCAGACTTCAAACTATACTACAGAGCAATAGTAACAAAAACAGCATGGTACTAGTACCAAAATGGGTGGGTGGACCAAAGGTACAGAATATAGGACACAGAGACCAATCCACAAAATTACAACTATCTTATATTTGACAAAGGGGCTAAAAGCATGCAATGGAGGAAGGATAGCATCTTCAACAAATGGTGCTGGGAAAACTGGAAATCCATATGCAACAAAATGAAACTGAATCCCTTTCTCTCACCATGCACAAAAGTTAACTCAAAATGGATCAAGGAGCTTGATATCAAATCAGAGACTCTGCGTCTGATGGAAGAAAAAGTTGGCTCCAATCTACATATTGTGGGGTTGGGCTCCAAATTCCTTAATAGGACACCTATAGCACAAGAGTTAAAAACAAGAATCAACAAATGGGACTTACTCAAACTAAAATGTTTTTTTCTCAGCAAGAGAAACAATAAGAGAGGTAAATAGGGAGCCTACATCCTGGGAACAAATTTTTACTCCTCACACTTCAGATAGAGCCCTAATACCCAGAGTATACAAAAAACTCAAAAAATTAAACAATAAGAAAACAAATAACCCAATCAACAAATGGGTCAAGGACCTGAACAGACACTTCTCAGAGGAGGACATACAATCAATCAACAAGTACATGAAAAAATGCTCACCATCTCTAGCAGTCAGAGAAATGCAAATCAAAACCACCCTAAGATACCATCTCACTCCAGTAAGATTGGCAGCCATTACGAAGTCAAACAACAAGTGCTGGCGAGGATGTGGGGAAAAGGGTACACTTGTACATTGCTGGTGGGAATGCAAATTGGTGCGGCCAATTTGGAAAGCAGTATGGAGATTCCTTGGAAAGCTGGGAATGGAACCACCATTTGACCCAGCTATTCCCCTTCTCGGACTATTCCCTAAAGACCTTAAAAGAGTGTACTATAGGGATATCTACATCGATGTTCATAGCAGCACAATTCACAATAGCTAGACTGTGGAACCAACCTAGATGCCCTTCAATAGATGAATGGATAAAAAAATGTGGCATTTATACACAATGGAGTATTACTCTGCACTAAAAAATGACAGAATCATGGCATTTGCGGGGAAATGGATGGCATTAGAGCAGATTATGCTAAGTGAAGCTAGCCAATCCCTAAAAAACAAATGCCAAATGTCTTCTTTGATATAATGAGAGCAACTAAGAACAGAGCAGGGAGGAAGAGCAGGAGGAAAAGATTAACATTAAACAGAGACATGAGGTGGGAGGGAAAGGGAGAGAGAAGGGAAATTGCATGGAAATGGAAGGAGACCCTCAGGGTTATACAAAATTACATATAAGAGGAAGTGAAGGGAAAGGGTAAAAAAAAACAAGGGAGAGAAATGAATTATAGTATATGGGGTAGAGAGAGAAGATGGGAGGGGAGGGGAGGGGAGGAGGGATAGTAGAGGATAGGAAAGGCAGCAGAATACAACAGACACTAGTATGGCAGTATGTAAAAACGTGGATATGTAACTGATGTGATTCTGAAATCTGTATGCGGGGTAAAAATGGGAGTTCATAACCCACTTGAATCAAATGTATGAAATATGATATGTCAAGAGCTATGTAATGTTTTGAACAACTAATAATAAAAAAAAGAAAAGAAAAAACAAAGAATCCCAGTGGCTTGGGGGACTGAGGCAGGAGGATTGCTATTCAAAGCCAGCCACAGTAACTTAGTGGGGCTCTATAGCAACTCGGTGAGACCCTGTCTCTAAATAAAATACAAAAAAGTACTGGGGATGTGGCTCAATGGTTAAGCGCCCCTGGATTTAATCCCCAGTACCAAAAAAAAAAAAAAAAAAAAAAAAAGAGCCTCATTTAAATTTACCTAATAAATCTCTTCCATTGTTAAAAGATGGAGCTTACGGGGAAAGTGCTGATATGACTTTTCTCTGAGGCACTCGTCCAATTCAGGTTAGGCAGATGGTGTTTGTCCAGGTTAGGTCTTTTGTCTGGAAACTGTTGTGGGGCTTTGCTGAGAGTATTCATTCAAACAGACAAGTCTATTCTTCCCAAGTTACTCCTAAGTACACTGAGCTCATTATTTGCCTATAATGTGAACAGATATTTATTCAATGTGTCTCTTTGTATAAATATCCTACATCAGTCCATGTGCTTGTCATCTCTCTGTCTATATTACTGCTGTTTGTTCCTTTAAAAGAAGGGTTAAGGCTTAATGGTGTCAACGGTACAATATCATGTAAAAGGGTGTTGGAGAGAGCGTGGGGATGTGTAATGGGTGGTGACAGATCAGGGCCTGAGGCAGTGTGACACCAGCCCCTGCAGTCCATACTGTACATGACACTGTTCATGAGCATTCATTCCTGTTTGTGATCTCACTTCACCCTTGCAATGGCCCTGTTGGGTAGGCATTATTATCTCCACTTTACAGATTAGAAAAGTGAAGACTCAGAAAACAATGGGGGTCTCGGTCACATTAGAACTTAGTGGCAGCATCATTTACTACCAACGGAGCTCGATTGCAGGGCCAGCTCTATGTAAAGTACGCAGTTGATGCACTGTCTTGATCAGCCCCAGTCGTCCCCTGAAGATACCATTCTGAAGGTTAATATCAATAAAACTAGCCCACCTTAGAGGTAGTGGTCCTGAGAAGACCACAGTGCTCTGCCATGGGAGCACTGTGTGTCAGCAACAAAGGAGCATAGGAGAGAAACCGGAACCTCCCTTGGATCTCTCAAATCACAGCACACAGGCCACCCACCTTTAATGCATGTGGAAGAGGCTGGCCCTTCTGCACACACAGGGAGCAGAACTCCACGCCAAGGCAGAAGCAAGCTGGGTTTGAAAAGAGCCCCATGAGAAAGTGAAAAGCACTCTAAGCTCCCTCTATGCTCTCTCGGGCACCTCCCATGAAACCTTCTTTTTCCCCATGGTATTGTCAATCATAAAGGCGACTGAGTCTGAGGCTAGCAGAAACCCCTGTCCCATCTTCCCCAACGCCTTTTCCCAGACCTCCCTCACTGACATGATTTATTGCTTTCATTAAAGATTCTCAACCAAACACAATGAGTTCCATGTCATCTCCTCAAGGAATGCCCTTAGGAAGCAAGCGGCCATGGGTGTCTGTAAGAAGAAAGAGACTACAAATTAACAAAATTTACGCAAATTGAAGTTTCTCTTTTCTCTTCAGGGCTTCTCTAAATTCATCTTGAGCTGGGCCAAGACCCAAAGGCTTTTTTTTTCTTTATCTTAATTATCTCTAGGGAACCATAACTAAAAATCAAGCATGAACACGTCCCATCCTACATTGCAGGTATACCCTTGCTGGATGGCTGGAATCTTGGGGGTCACAGGTCTTATGGATGATAGCAACTCTATTTCCAACAAACAAACAGCCCTCTCAGAAAGCCAGTGATGAGGTCTTCCAGGTGAAGCCCACCATGTGGGGTAGAAGCAGATTCTCAAGTAACCTACTGATTTCCTGAGGAGGCTGTAAGTGGAGGAGAGGGGGAGGGGGATGCTGCCGGCTTGGCTGGGTGGAGAGGGGCTTGCCATCAGATTCAGCCTCTACCTGCCTCTGAGGAGTTAGGTGCATTGATGATGGATGATTTCACCCTTCCACAAATGAACAGAGCCTATGTCCACAGTGTCTGTGAGGGAAGCAGGGTGGCCTACTGCTCAGTTTTTTTTCTAGAATCACTGTAGGCTCTGTGATTATTCAGATATTAACAAACATGGGCTTCTTGGTCTGAAATGTTTCATGAAGATCAAAGGTAAGTGATCAAGATGTATTTGCCTCTCTCCCACCCACCCACCATCTTTTTTTTCTGTTGAACTGTCCCCCTCCATTCCCAGCACAAATAAACATTCCACATGCCTATCTCTTATTACTTGATTGACAAACATTGGCTTCCCCATCTGGAAAGTAACACTCTTAGTAAATTTTACTTTGGGGCATGTTTATGAGGGAGTGTGATAATATAAGCGAAGGTGCCTTGAATTTTTCAGAATATCAGCTTTAATCCACTCGTATAAAGTATTTGTGGGAGTCTAAAGGTCAGTTAGGGATTGTTGGAGCAATAGAAGACTGCGACTTTGACAAAGAATTCCACAGAGGTCTGATGCTTTCCTTTCCCTTTTCCTGGGGAAAGGGGGCTGGTCGTGGATAGGCTGCTAGGCTGGGGTAGGAGGACGTTGAGAGCACCCAACTTGCTGAATCTTCCAGGACAGACACAGCAGGGAGTGGGCAGCTGTAGCCACCAGCTGGGTCCAAAGGAACTGGCCTGTCTGCACTGGGCCAAGCTGCTACAAGGTTGTGCTCAAGGCCATCCCTCCCCACCACCACACTCTGGCCTCCACCCTTTCCGGATGACTTTTGCAGTGAACATCTGCAAACACTAGAAGCAAACTGGAGACTTTCTATGTTCTTAATCCCTGAAGGAGGAGAACTTTGTGGGTAGCTTAGAATCTTAAAAAGAACACTAATACCTTTTGCTGAACAGGGCAACTCTGTCAGAGCAGCAGAAAGGGAGAGGCCATGGCTAAATGTGTTCTCCCCACAGCCCGTGGGCATCTTCAGAACTCAGGGATGGCCCAGCACGTACACCCATAAACACACTCAAGTTGCTCCAGGCTCAAAAACCCGAGCCCACACCCTCCCATTCTGTGCCACTCCTTAGTTTCGACTTTCTCTTTGTTTTTCCCTTTGCAGTCAATTTTTTTGGATAAGTAGACTATATTCTATCTTCCCTAACACAACTCCCACGAGCCTCCAGAGCCTGGCTTTTCCTCTCACTTGCCCTTGAAAATGGTCTCCAATCAGGCCACCAGCCACCTCTGAATTGTCAAATCCAGTGGCTGTTCAGTCCTGCTCAAAGCCTTCCCTTCTGGAGGTTTCTGCCACACTGTGTCCTTTTCTTCCAAATCTCCTTTAAGCTATTAGTTCTTCTTCTCAGTTTCCTCCCTTAATTTTTCCCTCTGTTCCCCTCCCCCCCCCCCCCCAGGATTCTTGTCTTGGTCATTTTTTTGTTTTCCTCACTCTTCATATCTTTAGTGGACATTTGTCATTCTCAACAGCTGACCAGCCCCTCTGAACAGCCATCTTCTGCTAGAGAATTCTGCACCTTAACGGTTTAGGTGGGAAGCAGAGGTAGTCTAGACATTTCCTCTCCAGGTTCTCTTGCACTAGGATGCACACCTGAGACCTGGGCTCTGGCAATCAGATGCACCTGAAACCTGTCTTCCTCGGGAAGGCCAGAATCAAAAAGCATGCTGGCCGGCTCCATTCTGGTGAGAGATGCTGCTGTGTCCAGGTTCTAGAAGCAGTGCTTGGTGTCCAGAGGGGTCTGTGCCCAGCGTTGCTGTGGTTAGTGGGGGACTGCCCTCTGCTCCCCACAGATCCTTCTTTCATTCCCACTCCTGAGTAACAGCATCACCTCACCACATTTGCAGTCGCTGGTGTCATCTTCACCCCCTGTCATTGACTGAAACTCCTAAATATCTCTCAACTTTGTCTCTTTAGGGTCTCATTAGCACTCACCTGCACTATCAGTTCCCTCTGAGTTTTTCTGCCCCTTGCCTCTTCCCTTTGATCTAATTAACACTCCTGCAAAAGTTGTCTTGCCCAGATGTCATTCCCTTGTTTAAAACCCTTTAGCACCTCTCCATTGCTTTCAGGATAAAATCGGAACCCTTTACCTGGACACTCAAGTTCCACTTCCCATCATGGCTCTAAATATGTCATGCTTCTGCCACACTGATTCACACTTTTTTAGGTTTTTGCTCACTTTGATCCTGGAACTCATTGCCTGCTCCAGCCTCGCCCACCTGCCAGCAGGAATGACTCATTAAGTGCCTCTGGCGACTGAGAGCCAAGTCCTGTGGTTCTTTGGAACACTTTCACCTGTAGAGAATGGCAATGCCGGCTTCCTGGATCTCTGTGTCTAATGTCCCCGGAATAAACAGAACCCTAAGTGCCTCCTTTCCTGATTCTCTTCCTTCCTAATACATTCATTTATTTACTCAACATATATTTATTGAATGCCCACTTGGTATTAGACACTAAGCTAGGTGCTGGGATGGAGCAACAGCAGTCACTGCCTGTCTTCATGGAATGCAGAACCAGCTGACTGCTAGACCCCTTGCCTGGGCCCTTGTATTGTCTTCTGAATTCCACTCCTGCTTCCAGCTCCCAGCTCCCCTCCCCTCCCCTCCCCTCTCGCAGAGGTCACATTTTCATTGCCACGTCCTTTTCCCAATTGACTTGATCTCTTTGATCTAAACTGCCTATACACCCCAAAAAATGGTTCTCTAGAAGCCCTTGGCTCTGTGTCTGATTCCATCCCTTAGATCAGATTTCTTGATTATTAATGTCACTCCAGACTGGACCTGAATTGGCCACACTCAATAATCTTGTGATTTTAATTTCTGGCTCTACATTAGAGGGAAGCAACTTTGATCACCATCCTTCTCAACCTCCCATCTGTTTACTTCTTCTTCCTCTTCCCATTTGGGGTCACTGCCTGTCCTGCCTGCTATTTATGATACTTCCCTCTTTCCCCATGACTTTTCATATCTGGCAAATATTTACCCTTCTTTCAGACTGTGCAAAGTTTGCCTCCTCTGGAAAGTTCCCACTCTACCTCCATTCTCCGACATGTTGTCTTTGGGATGTGCATTCTACAATTCTACTATACAACTTTATTAGCGCATCTTCATCTGCACTTATTCAATTCCTCTGTAATTCTTCATATGAGTCATCCTTTTTAACACTACAACGAAACACTGACCCAAGCTACTTACGAATAGTTTTGGAGGCTGAAAGTTCAAATGGCAAACTAGAGGCTCTAGACCAACGGTGCCCCTTAATTCATCACCTCATGGCACAAATAGTGGGAGCACATGCAAGAGCAAGAAGATCATTACATCTCAAGCCAGGGAACAGAGGAAGGCCTGGGATCCCAAAATCATTTCAATTGGCCCAAAGACTTCCCACTAGGCCTAGTTCTTAAAGGTTCCCCGTCTCCCTATAGAGCCATCCTGTAGACCAAGGCTTTAAACATTTAGGAGAGTGGTGGGGGGCAACACAATTAGACCATATCCAAACTGCAGTATTTTGTCTTCACCACTTGACAGTAAAGTCCATGAGGCTGGGTTTATGTCTTAAAAGCATGATTGTATCCCCTGTGCCTAGCTTAATATGTAGCATAGGATAGAAAATAATATAAATACGTCAACGAAAGGAGAAAATCCAAACTCATATCCCTAAAGTTTGATCACCTTTCAACTTTCTCATTCTATTAGTGACATATGTATTTATGCAAGAAATGGAATGAACAAATGACTAGGCTATTTTTTAGTTCTAGATTCTCAAATCATCTTCCTTTCATTCCTCTTCTCCCTCTCAGAAATGTGCTGACAAATGTTTTAACAACTGGCTGAGAGAAAATCCCTGTTTTGTAGTGTTTGCCAATTTCCATGGTGTAAATACTGCATGGCTGATTTCAAATTCCCGACATGATGTTCCTGAATGTGGAACTGGAGAAAGAAGTGCATGATCAATTGTGAGCCAAGGGGAGCCAGCCACAGCACACCAAAGCCTTCACTCTTCTCAGATAATCAGTTCCGAGCCTAGCTAATCCCTTAATTCTCCCTGATATCAAATTCTTCTACACTTCATGCCTGACCACACCTGTTATTTCTTCCATACTACATTGTTTCTTCAGAGGATTCTTTCTTTCATATGTTATGGTTTTTCATGGTATTAGTTTCCTGTGATTACTTTAACAAACTGCCACAATCTTGGTGTTGGATAAAACAACCCAAATTTTCCTCTCACATTCTGGAAGAAAGAAATCTAAAATCAGTTTCATGGGTCCAAGATGAGCAGGACCATACTCCCTTCCTCTGGAAGCTCTGAGGGAGAATTTACTCCTTTATTCTTCCGATTTTGTTGACTGACAACATCTCTTGGTTTATAATGATTTCATAGGACGTTCAGTCCTCCAACCTCGGCCCTCTGGTCATACTGCCTTCCCCTCTTTGGTATCAAACCTCCCTTTGCTTTTCATAAGGACTCTAGTGATTGCATATAGGATCCACCCAGATAATCCAGGATAATATCTGAGTTCCATGATCCTTAACTGAATCTCATCAACAAGATCCTTTTTCCAGTAAGGTGACATTAATAGGTTCCAGAGGTCTTTGGGAGCCATTATGCAGCCTACCACATTCATTATTTAAAGAATGCTTTGCTCTTCTCCCATTAGTGTGGCCCATAAATGCCAACTGAGCCAGGATGGAGAGACAGCCCCGTGTTCCACTCTCACCAGCGTGCTTAGTGCACTCTCCCAGTGCTGTCCTGTTTGACTGGCCTTTTCTAGTCTGTTTAGTTTGCCTCTGATGATCTTTCAGCCATTAATAATCTTAATTTCCTGACGACAATCTTTTGACTCATAGTAAATAGCAGCTTTGTTTTCCAAAGAAAAACAAACATGGAGTTATTTTAATGATTAAATAACCCAATGGATATTAATTTGAATGTTTGCTGTGCACTAAATTGAGGTGTCTGTGGGGGAGGGGGCTGACTTTGTCCTTTATCAGGACAGTTCAGTGGGATGTGAAGAAAACCTCAAGGGAATGTTGATCATTGGTAATAAATTATGTCAGGGCATGTCTCCTTGGGAATAAATAATAATGATCTCATATGATGCTCATTCATAAATGTTCATTTATCTAGAAGCATATCTCTACCCCTAAAGGTAAGAAATATGGGAAATAGGAAGATAAAAAAATGAAAATGTGAACTAATAAGATATAATCACTATTGGCATATTGGTGTGATCGTTCGATAAATAAAGTTTTGATTATCATCTTTGAGCAAGTTGTTTTTCCATATATGTTATGTCTTTATATCTGAAATCCCCAGAATGATCAAGTCCAACTTAATATAAAACAAACAAACAAACAAAAACTTCATGTTACTGGCTACAATGACTCTCCATTTTCAGCTCAGTGACCAAAGGCCCTTTTAATCAGCCCACCTCTACCCAGTCAAACTTCCTCTATTTTATTCCCCAAAGAGAACTAGCCACTATAGCCAGACTGGTCTCTAACTGCCTCCTTCATGTATCTGTTGGCCCTTGGCTCTGGTCTAGTTCCTCAGGTTCCTTGAATGCTCAATCTTTTTTGTTTTTATTTGTTCTAATTAGTTGTACAAGATAGTAGAATGCACTTTGACACATCATAGATAAATGGAGTATAACTTCTCATCCTTCTGGTTGTACATGATGTAGAATCACACCAGTCATAAAGTCATATATGCACATAAGGTAATAATGTCTGACTCATTCTACTGTCCTTCGTACCCCCACACCCCCTCTCCTCCCTTCACTCCCCTCTGCCTAATAGAAAGTCATGCCAACTTTAGTCATATTATCCATGCCTTGCCCATTCTTCAAGGCCCAGTTTATCTCCTTTTGGGAAAATCATTTCTCGTAACGGCTGCCACATTTGGGGTAAGCATCATGCAGGGAAACGATCATCTGACTTGGAGCCAGAGTCTCATGAAATGTTGAAGTGAAAGTCACTTATCCTCTTTGAATCTCATTTCCTCATTCATGAAAGAGGAATTACAATCCTGGCTCAGGCTGTCTCCAAGATTGTTGTCTTATTTTTTCCAGGGAAGTGAAAGAGAGTTTAAAAGCATCATAAATGCAGGGCATTAACATTATTTCTCCCTGAACCAATTCTGCTTTTGCTCTTAATGTCTGGGCTACACAAAGAATGACCCATCTAGTATCATGTGGCCTGAAACTATATTCTTCTTGCTTGATATAATGCTGCTGTACATGAACCTGGCTTGTTCGCAGTGCCCTGTGTACATATCTCAGCTCTAATTTAGACTGAGTTGTGAGGGGATAAGGACTGTGGCTTATGCTCCTTTTATCTCCCACCACACCCAGCACAGTGCTGGACACCACAAAGGTGCCAAATCAACAATCAACTGGGTGCTCGTGTCATCTCTACCACAGCCTATGCCAGTTTAATTTTCTTCTCTCTTTTTTTAAAAAAAATATTTATTTTTTATTTTTAGGTGGAAACAATGTCTTTATTTTATATTTATGTGGTGCTGAGGATGGAACCCAATGCCTCATGCATGTTTGGCAGGCACTCTACCACTGAGCCTCAACCCCAACCCCAAAATTTTCTTCTCTTTTTTAAAAAATATTTTAATTAGTTGTTGATGAAACTTTTATTTATTTATTTATTTACTTACTTACTTACTTACTTATTTATATGTGGTGCTAAGAACTGAACCCAGCCAGTGCCTCACACATGCTAGGCAAGTACTCTACCACTGAGCCACCACTCCAGCTTTTATTTCCTTCTTAACAAGTTGAAATTACCATTAAGTGTAGAATTACAAGATAATCTGCATTAACTGCAGGTCATCAAATATCTCTCAAGACACGATACTGAGTCATTCAACACAGAGATGATGGGGTGTGTGCGGGGGTGTCCTAATTTCTCACCATGGTTTCCAGAACCAGTAGAGAGGGACATGATAGGTTTTTAATTTGGGTCAATGTTTCTTCACAATTCTTCTTCTTACTCCTCCCCCATGGTAGCTTTTAAAGTATAAATCATGAACAAAGTAAAAGGAAACTAATTCTGTTAATGAAAACTTCAAAGTGGACATTTCAATGGATGGAAGGCTAAAATTTTCTAAAATCTGACTAGCAGGCATTAGGAAACTATATACTACAAGCTGGACCAACTTTAAGAAAATCCAATTTCTAGATATCCAAATTAACAAAATTGAAACTAGAAAGTAAATTTTCACAGAAGATTTTCACTAGGAAATTCCTCATTCTCATATCACTCCCAAATCAATTTGAAACTAAATATTTTATTTATAAATATTTAATTTTCAGTTGCCAAATCAAAAACACAAGTATTTGTAAGAATATAAAACTTTGAAGTTTGTAAGAGTTTAAAACTTTGAAGTTTTATATTCTTACCAATTTTCATTCTCTGTACTTTCTTTACTTTCTTGCTCAGGAGTAACTTGTTTTAAACCTTTAAGGTGATCTAGGCTTTTTTTTTTTTTTTTCTCACTTTCTTTTCTTTTCCTGCTGCTTTGGTTGAAATGTTTCAGCTTAAAAATATGTGTTAAATGTGGGTTTCCTTATCTCAACATGAGGCACCAGAATTGGTCTCAGTTAAAGGAATTTGTACTTCAATTGAGCAAAGATTATTCTTTCAACTCTCCTTTGATATTTGGCATTGGACCAAGGAGTCTAAAATTAGCTGCCTTCAGAAACCAGGTGTGGGCTAAGTGGAAGCAATTTATTTTGCCCCAGGAAGTCACAGAAGTTGTTGAAACAGTAAATAGAGTCCTGGCCAAACTGTTTCCTTCACTAAAGCCAGTTTTTCAAAACTGCCTCCTTCTGCAAGGAACAGAAAATCACCACCCTTCACAGCTGAAAGGGACCGAGGAGGGCATCTGGTACTGGATCTTCATTTTGCAGCTTAGGAAATGAAGGGACTGACTCTCCTCCTCCTCTTCCTCCTCCTCCCCCTCCTCCTCCTTCTCTTTCTTCTTCTTCTCACCTTCAAAATGTGGTCATATTGCCTGTCTTGCCCAACTTTTAAAGGAATTGTGGGGATTAAATGAGTGAGTTTTGAAATTGTAAAGCACATTGTAAGCATAAGGCATTATTATTTTCTATCTTCGTATGGCAACTTCAAAACATGTCTACAAATTCTTCAACATTCCTTCCATCCAGAAATGCCCTCCCTTTGAATACAGGATACAGGCAAGCTGACCTTAGGGACTTACTTGTAACCAGTAGAATGTAGCAAACTTCTAAGGCTAGGTCAGAAAAGGTGACTCAGCTTCTGCCTGGTTCTCTTGGGATACTAGCTCTGGGAGAAGCCAGGTGCCACATGAGACATCTAACTACTCTGAGTCTGCCATGTTGTGGGGAAGCCACATGGAGAGGCCAGGTGTAAGCCCTCTGGTTGGCAGTCCCAACCTTCAAGTCCCTCCCAGGCAGGCACCAGAACTGAATGAGCTTTCAGATGATTCCAGCCCCAACAGCTGAGATACCCTAGTTTTTGAACCTCTCCAGCAGATGCCTCAGACATCAAGGAATAGAGAATAGCCACCCATGCTCTGTGTTTCTGAACTTCTGACCCATAGAATCCATGAGCCTAATAGAATGGTTGAAGTTTTTTGGTGCTGAAAGTATGCTCTTGGTGATTCTGCAGTGGTAATCCAAACAGTCACACTGGGTAATGGTGATCACAGTACCCCCAGAACACCACCAGACACTGTGCTCACTCTGTGATAGGCAGAGTGGCATTGCTGTAAGGGGTTATCCTACTTCATCCTGACCAGAATCCAGTAAGGAAGTCATAGAAACTGAAGATTACAAGGCTAACAGCTTCCTCATGTCCTACAGGGAGCTAAGTGCTGAGCCAGGGCTGAAACCTCCCTCTGGACCTATTGTGAAACCCATCCCTGAGCTGCAGCTGACTCTGCCCAGGCGGGGGGCAACGGCCAACACTGTCAGCACATACCTATGGACTTTTAGTCCAAGATCCTTTCCTTTATGCCCTTGGTCTGTTTGGTTCTTCTGGCTCTTTTCCATTTGTTACCTACCATTCCCTTCTTTTAAAGATGGAATAAAACCTCTGTATTTTCTGACCTGGTCAACTTTACACCTGACACAAAGCTGCCTGTTATTCACCAAAAGTTCTCAGATTCTGGCAGCCATCTTGCTATCCCTAAGGCTAAAGAGCACTGGGTGTGGTGGTGCGTGCTTGTAATCCCAGTAGCTCGTGGGGCTAAGACAGGAAGATTGCCAAGTTTGAGGCCAGTCTCAGCAACTGAAGGCTAAAGAGGCATGCAGCTTCACCTCCAAGGCCCTGCTTTCTATGCTCTAGTCAAGCCCATTAGACCTAGCTTTTTTCCCTGAATTGCAAGGGGAAAATATCAAATAATTCACAAAGCAACTCATTTACATATTGTAGTCCCCAAACATGCTGTGTGACCCCTTTTCTCTTGGCCCCCAGAACCATGAGCTCATTTGTGATAAATTATCTAGAAGATTCCTCTCATACTGATGCTCTCAGCCAGCTCGTGTGGTCTGCCAACCTCCAGACTGCTCCTACACAGGGGTGTGTAGCTCAGGCTGCTGTCCTGGCAAGGCCTGCCCAGCCTGCAAGGGGAAATCCATGCCAACTTTGGCCTTGATATCCACAAATCCCCTGAATCTTCAGCCCCACCCACATGACCCAGAAAAACACATGTGTCTTTCAACATCTTTAGGAATCACGTTCAGAATGCACCTCTTCAGAACTGTGACCTGAAAGATCTGCTTTGGCTTTTCATACGTATCCCTTAGCAGTACAACCTGCACATTCTGTTTACCCAGCCCTCACCAAGCCCAGACGCCAGGCACTTCTTGCTGGCAGGCAAGAGGCCACCCTCTTCAAAGACAGACATGAAAGAAGCTGGGCACGAACTCTTCTACTTAAAACTGTCACTCCCACAGAGTAGAGAAAGCTGGCTCATCCTAGCAATGAAATCCCCCACAGAGTCCATTTCTTATCCTCTGTCATGTGACTATAATGCTTTTAAAAGGGCTCTGACTAACTAGCCCCTCTGGGCTTCGAATGGCCCAGAGCTCAACTGTGGAGACCTGGGAGATTTCTCCTTTCCAGCTACAGCCACTAAATCAAGTCAGTATTGAGCAGCTACCATATTCAGGCAATGGAAATTCTAAGATGTGTAAGACAAATTCCTGCCCTCAATCACGGGTGGAGATATTCATTTTCAGTCTTGATTTTCTGGTACACCATCATGTGTCAGTTGGTTGTGAAGTGTAGTTTTTAATAATAGGAGATGCTAAAGATTTGAAACAAGAGGGATTTTAAATGAGTGAAAAAGAGTGAATTCACGGTGACCCACACAGTGTCATTACTCACTTGAATTCTGGACACATCTTCTTTGGTGGTGGGGAAAAGGTTGGGGAGGGGCCATGTGAGATCTATGAATGGCTTTTGTGGTGTCATCAGTCCTTGATTGGGAAAGATTGAGGACATCTGTGAGCCCAGTGAGAAGGGCACTGGCTTGATGCGCCAAACCCTGTCTCCATATTATTAATGAAGGAGCCTCCGTCACCCTTTTTCTCTGAAAAGGAAATAAAGGTTCAAGCCAGCCTTTCAAGACAAAAGAAAAAGTAGTAGGCATTGTTGTCTTTTGAATCTGGCAACACTTTGTTCATTTGTTGTTTAAGAAAAGAACAGCGGGCTGTTGTGGCAGTGGAAATATATCTATGACAATGAGCTTCACCACTACGACGTATCTCAGAGATGAATCAAGTGATAAATGACGTTAATCTGTTCAGTAACAACAGTGTTCTTTTTATTTTTAATTTTTTTAGTTGTCGATGGACCTTTGGTTTATTTCATTTATATGTGGTGCTGAGAATCAAACCCCATGCCTCACACATGCTAGGCAAGCACTCTGCCACTGAGCCACAACCCCAGCCCAACAACAGTGTTCTTTATTCCTATAGTGCTTTAAGCTTACAGAGTACTTTCACATTCATTAATTTGGATAGGGTTCAACCCTAAGGCCCTTTGAAGTAGCTCTTACCCTCATTGTGCAGGTGAAGAAATAGCCTCAGAGAGGTCTTGCTCCAAGTCTATAGCAGATGAGTGACAGCTGGACTAAAATCCGGGTCCTCTATTTCTGAACTGTGTTTCTCGTATTACACTCAGATTGGGTTCCACCCAACTTCATGAGGGTGAGGAACAAAAACACAATTACATCTTCAATGCTGACATCTAAAGGGATCATGGCCCATTTTCACACTGTTGGATGGGATGTCTCACTGGCTCAGGAAAACCGAACATTTCTTGGTAGTGGAGACACATCAGCCTCACTCCCCTTGGTACATCTTGTTGACGGTCTAGTGATACAGCCCTCCAGCAGAATTTCTTCTGCCTTAGGCACATAAACCCTATTACACATGTGTATAGCATGTGTGTGTGCACACAGGCACACACCTAGGACTATTCCAGGCTTGGCAGGGGGTAATACTTCCAGATGGGGCTCTAATAAGCAGCCCAAACCAGTGACTACCTGAGAGCCTACAGCTCACTCCCTACTGTTGGAACACCAGAGCACCCACTAGTCACCATATTAAGTACTGGACGGGTATTTAGGTAAATGTGAATATAAGGTACTTTATTGTGATTTAAATCACGGAAATCTTGTAGAGAAGAGTAAATAAAAAATACTCCCTGAGTTTTGTCCTCTCCTTCCAGGACATGGGTATGCATGTACACACACACACACACACACACACACAACTGGAGCCCTATACTCCTGGATCAGGCATTAGTTCTGTGACTAAGACATTCCACTCAGGGAGTCACTCTTGGCAGGTGAGAATGTGGTGTCCATACTGCAACTTGGGCTACTGTACTGTTCCTTCATCATGAAAAGCCAAGAACTTTTCACCCCTCAGTGAAAGTGTTTCTCAATCAAAGTGTGTACTGAACATAAATGGCTGTTTAAAAGATGACAGAAGCACTCCCACAGTCAAAGAAATGAAACTTCTGGCTTTGTTAATGCTGAGTCTTGGCTGGAAGTTTGAAGGGTGGATGGAATTCTGCCCTGTAGTCACAAATGTCTGGAGAACTGCTCAGTCAGCCTTCCGGGAAAAACATGCCTGCCTTTGACTGGATGCCCCAGCTTTGGTCTTGTCAACACAGGGATCACCAAGAGTCTGAGTCTGGATCTCAGGCCTACTCTGTTCCCTGAACACAGAGTAAGGCACAGAGTAATGACAGATGATGAAGTTAGGGTCATTGGTGGGGATGCCTTCCACTGCTTTAGCACTTAATCTCTCTGGAAGGCTTGTCCAACATCATGTAACCTACATAAGACCTCTCCGAGGTGAACTGAGCCAAACTTTCTTTCTAACATCATTATGCAGATGAATAATCAAAATTACGTGGTGAAGGGTATGTGGGTGATAAGAATACAGAGGAAGGAGATATTTAATCATTTAAAATGATCTATGATGACATCCGATGATAGGGGCTTTTTTCTCATTTTAATTGTGCTCCATGTCCCATCTCATGGTTTTCTGGAATCATGTTGACTTCAGAGCTCAAATCAGACTGGGAATTCCCACAGGCAGGAGCCAGCTTGCTACTGAAGTTCACCTGCCCTTGATGTAAAAGAAAGGGAAGACTATGTCTCCTGATATATGGGCTGTGCCTCTCTTATCTACAACCCCTGACACTTTCAGTGGATTGTGGAGAACTGTCAACAGCCCAGACAAAATACATAGAACTGGTAATCAGAATTTTAGAGTTATGTATAACCTAAAGAGACCATTTAAGCTGTTTTTAAATTGCATATAGTGGTCCACAATTATTTTTATTCCCCCCTAAATGTTAGCTCTTGATAGTATGGGTTCCCCTTCTTCTAGAAAACAACAGCTAAAACAAAATATTAAAAAAAAAAAAAAAAAGAAAAGAAAAGAAAGAAAACAATGGCTGGCCCAGGGTCCAGAAAGGGCTGTTGTTTGGGTGCTCCCTTTAGCCTCCTCCCAAGTCACTCTGTCTCTGCAATACTACTCACTGGTCTGATAATTAACCCCATTACCCTAAGTCATTCAGAGTCCTCCTTCACACAGGAAACCAGGATTGTGCCACATACTAAAAATCAGCCTGACAACTATCCTGGAGAGTCATTGCTTTCATATGCTACACAAATTATTATAAACTTTGCACTTAATTTTTCCTATTCCCTTGGATCTCTTAGAGTTGGGGGGAAAAATGATAGAGCAAGTTAGTTGTTTGTGCTGACTTTCTAACTTCAGCTGAAATTGTTATAAAATACATTTTTAAAAATGGTTCTTAAACAAAAACATTAACAGAAACTAAAGGGGTTTTCAGTTAGTTCTTAAGAGACCATACATCATTTGGACAGAAGTGTGTCTGTGTCCCTTGTCCCTCCTCCACCAGGTACACTCCAGGGAATGCCTACGTACACCCTATGAAAAGAATTAGAATGATTTTGGCACCAAGAACACTCAGAGTCACATGGCGTTGACAATTAGTCCTCGGTATCCTGTGACTGCTATACCAAGTGCTATGTAAAAGTTGGACCTACGGGGCACAGTGGTTCATGCCTGTAATTCCTTGTGACTGGGGGATGGGGAGAGGATGGGGCAGAAGGATAGCAAGTCTGAGGCCAGCCTCAGTAAGTTAGTGAGACCTATCTCAAAATAAAACTAAAAAGAGCTGGGGATGTAGCTCAGTGGTAGAGTGCCTCTGGATTCAATCCCTAGGACTAGGGAAAAATAAAAAGGTAGTCTCATACATGGGGGTGCTTGACCTTACCACATTTACACTTTAGGCAACTCACCTGGAACTGGAGAAGCAGAGGTGTTATGCAGGCTTGGCCTGGCCTCTTTGGGGTTGCAGAGGGGTGGGAAGGACTACAGGCACATCTTGTGACTAGCCCTGGTTCCAGCTTAGCCCCTAGGCAAGAAAGTCATTGTGCTTTGGGGTCTGTTCTGGGTCCAATGGGAAGGTAAGTGTTTGGCCTCTGACCCTTACTCCTGTCTCCAGTCCTGGTCCAGAGGTCCATGGTCTTCCAAAAGGAGCATAGAGTCATGAGGCATGGGAATGAAGCCAGGCCAAAGAAGCGGAGACAGGACTCCCTGACACAGCCCTCTTCTCCCACAGAGGAGTGGAGCCTGTAATCTCCCCCACAGATTCTCTTGTCCCTACTGTCGCATTGGCATCTCACTGCACGGAGACGTCCAACTGCATCATTTCCTGGCGGACTTTTCATGGAGGGAAACAATGGCTCCTCCTAAGCGTTCTAAGTTCTGCTTCCCTGGAAAACAGACTTGGAAAAGGAGACCACGTGCAAGGGGTTTACTGGGGTGTGCTCTCGGGAACAACACCTGCAGGAGGTGAGAGAAGGCTCAGAAACAGGGTTGAGCAGCAGACATTGTGCTTGAGGCCACGACTGATCCCACAGGGAGCTCTGAAGCGGAGGTGATCCTTCAGAGATGTCCTGAAAGGAGGCAAAGGATTCTGCATGGTCCAGGGTTAAGGTATAGTTGTCCTCGGGGAACAAGACCTTGGGGAAGGCAGCTGTCTGTGTCTGGGGAGGGACCCAGCAGCACTGTTAGCAGGAAGTGGTCCTGCAACCAGGAGAAGGGGTACCTCAGCTCTGAAGGGAGACAGGACAGTGCTCCCCAGTACCCACTCCTGCCCGACACCAGGGAAAATGAGAAACAGGAAGTTGCAGCCCCAGTCTCCCTACTCTGTATCAACCTTTGGGCCTGAGCAGGAGACAGGACCAGGGAGAAGGGGAGAGTTTCTGGAGCCTGACCTTTGGCTTGAAAAGAACAAGCATTTGCTAAAGACTGCAGGGCAGGTGTCACCATAAAAAGTGACCTGGCTGCCATCTTGGGGAAGAAGTCCAGCGACCTGTCTTAATCCCAAGAAGACAGTCCAGCACAGGCTAAGATGTGATCTAGGAAATACTTCTAATTAGGAGCTAGTTCTAGCATGATCTAAATCTCAGACACTTTCACTAGATTCCCTAGGTGATTATAACCTTGCTCTGCTTTGAGCTTAGTGGTGTATATCATTGTTAATAAATGGCAGACTGGTGGGGACCCCAGGAGGAGAATGTCTGAGAAACCTTCTTGGGAACTAAGAAATACTGATCAAATCTAGGAGCCATGCCTGCCTATTAGAACAGACCAAGTCCTCATCTAATTGAGTCCAATTTGGTCCCCTGTTATCTGTTCATCCCAGGGAATCATTGTTACCTATTTTTATTTTTCCATCTCATTTGGGAAGTGGGACAGTGAGTGTTGGCTGAGGATTGGCTGTAAGAGAACAGAGAGGGGAGATGTCCTGTCCCCTGCACTGTCCACTCTTCTCAGGCTGAGATAGGAAAGAAGGTGGCTGTGAGCATGTGAACTGAGGAAGGTCCCAAGCTCTCATGCCCCAGCTTAGAGCACTCATCCAACACTCCTAACACCCCTTTACTAGTCTCCCCAACACTATTATGTACAATTAGAAATCACTCCAGCCAGTTATTATCCCCCAACTAACTGCACAGTGCATGTATGAGCTGATGCAACCCACAGCCTGTGGCACAGTTAGCAGGCCCCTGGCAGCAGTGTTAAAGTATGGCCAAGGGTGAACTATTCCTCCACCGTCTGAAAAGGCTGTTGCCACCAAAAAAAAAAAAAAAAAAAAAAAAAAAAAAGCCATTATGACAACAGGAAGGTGCCAAAAGTTAAGCACAGTATACAGGAAAGATCTCTTTTTCTCTACCCTTCATGAAAAAATAGAATGGATTTCATCCACCAAATTCAGCTAATCTCCTAAACCACACTGTATACACTGGGCCTAGGTCTCCCCACTTAGCTGGGCACCCAGGAAAGGCAGGAGCAGCTCTTGGCTGGAAGGCTTGCCCTTTGCGCCATGCCAGAGCTGGCACTGGGGTGTGACACCAAGTGGTCTCTCTAGGTAGTGGAAGCAGCATGTGGAGCATAGAGCACCAGGCAGAGGCCCTGGCATATTAAGTAGAGGGCTATCAATAAATATATGTTGAATAAATGAATAAATGTGACTACAACAAAGAAGGCATTTTTGGAGTCTTCAGACTGGTCAAACAGAAAGGTCATCTAGGAAGAAGTGTGTGTGAATGGGAGAGACTGAACAGTAAGATTAGAATCAGAGGAAATCTTAAATTAGATATTAAGTTATATGATTTTGATCTTCAGTCATTCTCAATGAGACTCACTTTCCCCTGGGGATACACCAGAATCTCAAGCTGGGGTCCGGGGTGGGGGGTAGGAGTGGAAGGGCAGCAAGCAAAAGCAAAATGGATGGAGGAGACAGGGAGGAGGTCACCTGGAAAGAGACTAAGGGGTCAGTTGAAATGCAGCATGATCTAGTCTATAAGGTGATAAAAGTCTTGTTGGGGAGGTGGTAGTGAGAATGGGGAGCAGGTTGGTGATTTGTATGTACACAGCATATTGGTGGGTGCCTCACTCACCCAGTGGGAATGGAAAAGAAGGGACGGATATAGCATACATGTTGGAGATTGACAAAGATATATTGTTGGGATCAAACCTGGATACTATTGTAGTTGCATTAGATAACACGTAAATGATGGATGCCCATATCAAATTAGCTCAAGAAAAAAATGGAATACATTAGACTTTTGGCTCAGACAGAACTGATGACCTGCCCTTGTAAAGACACAAGACCAAGGTGAGAGGTCATGCAGACTCCACTCCCTAGAACACTTGATTACCACAGGGATTTTACTTATTTCTGCTGACCCCATTGTCCTGAGACAACTTAGGCCCTTACAGAACTGGACCCAGAGAGTGTGACCAGCCCAGGTCTGCTCAGAGGGGAGGCTGACCACAGTCTTGGCTCCTGAGCACTGAAGTGCCAACCTTGCCTTCTTGACTGGCCCAGCCCTTTGCACTGAGATTAATACCTAACTCCCCAGTGGGTGCCATCCTGTCACCCAATGACCCTATCTTAAGCCAAGTTCAAACGGGCCTGCCTGAGATCTGTTCTCTGCCCTTGCCTTGGCAGTAGGACAGATGACAACCCAGACTGCCTTGGAGACGAGGTACTAACTATCTCAGGGGGACCTAGGCCTGTAGTCAGTGTGTGCCTTCAGCCATCCCAGCCAGGGCAGTCACAGCAAAACCCAAGCTCAGGCCAGCCAGACAAGTGTGGATGTGGTGTCTTGTTTCACTTTTAGCATGACCCAAACATCCCCGGGCCACCTTCCTGTGGATCCAACTGAATTCAAAAGAACTTCAATAACACAGATTTCATGCTCTTGCTGTACCTGCTGCATGCCTATGCTCCTGTACACTGGTGACAGCAATAGCAAACTCCATGCTATTCCTTTCTTCCTCTGGTCTCCTCTTATTGGTTCTGCTGTAGAAGCCATTCTACTGTGTGGGCTGTTCACCATAAGAACACCAGAAGCTAGGTCCAGGGTGCTAGCTTCATGGTTTCTTCTCTGGCTCTGTGCCATGCTTTGTCACCAGGGCCCACAGCAGAAGTCCTATGCTCTGAGTCTCACAATAACCCTCATGAAAACAGGTCTTTAAACTGTTCCACAGGGGCTGAAAACAGCAGGGAGGGCCAGGCTGAGGACAGATACACTTCAACCCCTCCATTGTCCTCCTCTCACTTCCCTGATTTACAAGTTAACAATCAAGATATTGTTCTATTAAGTGAAGTAAGCCAATCCCCCCAAACCAAAGGCTGAATGTTCTCTCTGATAAGTGGATGCTGATCCATAAAGTGGGGGGGTGGAGGGCGTGGGGAAAATGGAGGAACTTTGATTGGATGAAGGAGGGTGGATAGGAGCAGATAAGATGGTGGAATGAGATGGATATCATTACCCTAGGTACATGTGTGACTTCACATATTGTGCAACTCTACATCATGTACAACCAGAGAAATGAAATGGTTGGGCTCCATTTGTGTACAATGAATCAAAATGCATTCTGCTGTCATGTATAACTAATTAGAACAAATATTTAAAATGCTAAAAATACATATATATATATATATATATATATATATATATATATTGTTCCTCCTCCTTTGCCAAAAAAAGCCATACCCATCAGCTCACGTTACCAAATCCCTAGGAGTGTCACTGTCCCCATCTCTGCTTCATGCAACTTCATAACCATGACAGACAAAACTACCAAGCAAGATTCCACATCCAGACCACAGAATTGAGGCTAGAGATTCTGAACTACCTTGCTGACAGTTTGCATGCTGTGGGTGTGGACAAGTCAGTGGGGGCAGGAGAAAAATAAGTGCTAATGGCAGGATCTAGCTGAGCCCAGAGCCAGGCAAAGGCAGTCCAGGCCACAAATGGGCCTTTCTGTATCAAAGACCTGCACTCC
Organism: Marmota flaviventris; assembly: GCF_047511675.1. Taxonomy (NCBI): domain Eukaryota; kingdom Metazoa; phylum Chordata; class Mammalia; order Rodentia; family Sciuridae; genus Marmota; species Marmota flaviventris. Next base: position 79,777,896 of record NC_092507.1, read on the forward strand.
TCTATCCAAATGACAACTTTTACCCTTTGCAGCCCATAACTGTCAGTACCTACCAAGTACTGCCCCCCACAACCCAACATTCTCTGAAATTTAAAAAAATCCTATTTTTAAGGATGAGTCCCTTGTTGTTCTTCCTCCTCCTTCTCTCCAGAGATGCCCCCTTAAAACACAGCTTGAGCCCCAACTCATTTGCAAAACTTCCTGATTACCTCTCCAACTATTATCTTTCCTTTGCCTTTCTCTCTCTTGCTGCATCACAGTTCATTAATCTCCTAGCCCTCTCCAAATCCATTTCAAGATCCCTCAAATCCATTTCCCTCTCTCCACCCCTAGCTCAGGCTTCCACCATCTCTTGTCTAAATACTGCTCCTTTCCTGCTCTTCTGGCCTTTTATTTTGCCCCCTTCAATCTATTCTCCAGGCTGCAGCGTGCAGTGTTCATTCAAGGAGATAAATACAATTATGCTACTTATCTGTATATAGTCACCAACACTGCACGTCAGGCTCTGTTCTAAGTGCTTTACATATGAAATTTATTTAAATTTTTCAGTAGCCCTATGAAGCAGGCATTATTTTTCCTACTTTGTAAGTTATGAAACTGAGGCTCAGGGATGTTAAGTAACCTGCCCCAGTCACACAACTACTAAGCTCCCGAATCAGAATGTGTACTCAAGGGTCTGGGCTTCAAATTCCACACTCTCACAGCAATGCACTGTGCTTCTACTGCTTCTCCGTGTTCTCTTTAGCTCTCATTAGCACTTCTAAGCCCCTCATTTTCTGGCTTTTGTTCATTTCTCTCCATTTTCACTTGCCCTCATGCAATCTCTGCCACCCCCAGTGGTGTGCTCATTAATGTTTAATAACTGGCTTTCTAGAAAATAAAGACCTGATCTGCAGCATTTGCCCGTCTCCATGGTGCAAATATTCCCAGCATGGCTCACTTCAAGCTGTGAACATAATGTCATGGAATATGAATGGGCAAGAGATGTGCACAATCCCTTGATGAGCTGCTAGGAGTTGGCCCCAGCATATACTCGGCTAAAAACAGAACAGAGTCGCCTGCCCTGACTCTGTTCATCCAGGACAGAGAGCACATTGGACCACTTGCCAAACATCCACCTCATCATGTGTAGATGTGGAAAGTGCCACTGAAAGTCCACATTCATTTCCTCTTGTCTATCACCCACTCCTGGCACTCTAAGAGCAGGGCTGATGGCTAAGAACATCAACAAGTCCTTGAGGTCCAGGCCAGCCCCTTGTCCCCTGCTTGCCACAATAGAATTGACTTTTGACAGTCCTCCTCTCCCAGAATGGTCCACCCCATAGCAATTATGTCTTCACCTGATCAGTGTCCAAGCCCGAGTACCACTGTTGTCCTAACTGTGCCCTCTCCAGAGGAGTGATGGCCTCTTTCCTATGGACATCTCATTGGGGTTCCAGCCTTAGCCTCTCCTCTTCTCAATCCACCCAATCTTCTGGGGGACAGGGGCCTCTCTTCTCATTACTTCCTGTGATGATGATTCTCAAATGTGGATATCAGTGGCCCTCCATCAAATGTCTCACAGGTAGGTGCCTCTCACTCATTCTCTTTTTTGATCCACAGACCCAATCTTTCTATGGACTCAGCTTCTGTGTCATTCACCCAGCCAGCCAAGGTATAGTCACGGGCATGATCTGAGACCTCTTCTTCTCCCTGACTCCAGCCCAGGCACCAGGCCCTATGAAGCCTATCTTTGTGATATCTGTGGCATTCCCATGGTCCTTGTCTTCACCAGGGCCATCCCTCTTTCCTCCTGAATCTCTGCCTTAGCCTTCTGCCTGGACTCCTCTGCTCCAGCCTGTGCTTGCCTCACTGCCAGGAGATAGTATTCTCATGATGCCAGCCCTGCCAGCCCTTTCCTCTCTTCCATGCTTAGGGCACTCAGAACCTTTGCCTCTCACCCTGGTTTCATACCTGCTCTGAGTTCTTTAGTTTGAGGGACCAGAGTCCTTCTTTTCAAATCTGGCTTCCAACTCTCCTGTGGACTCCGACCACACCCCTGATTCAGATCCCCTAGCGTTTAAGTGAGAGATGCCCCTTTCAATTCAGGTCTGAAGGTGTCCTGTAACCTGGTCTAATTCCAGGCTTGTCTACAGTCCCTGGGAAGGTGTCTACCTACTGTAATATACCTGCATGTTGCACTTTCTGGCCAAGCAGATACTTCTTATCCAGGTACCCCTCAGGATTGGGCTGCCCCTGCTCAAAGGCTGGAGAGTTTCTCTAACTTCAGGCACAAGCTAGAAGGAATATCTGGGAGTATTCTAAGGCAAGTGGCTGGTAGTAGGGCATGGTTCAGTAGCCAGGATCCTGGATCTTCTTCCCAACTCCTAATTAAAGACCAGGTTTACCTGAAGCAAGTATTTGCTTTCCTTTTTACGTCCCTGGTGTGACATGCAATAACCATAATCAAAGTATGGCTCTTGAGTGATATTTTCTTGTTAATTAAATATTTAAAATGTATTGCCACACACCATATGAGAACAGTAGGTCCTCATAGGCTCACAACTGAAGGTTAACACCTCCTACCAGGAACAGAGCAAGTCTCCTTGCTCCTGTTCATTCTGAATCCATGGTACCTGAGGACCATCTCTCAGATCACCAGTTGGCATCTTTTTATTCTTAAACCACTTTATTGAGGTATGATTAAAATAGAAGGCTGGATATATTGAATGTATACAACTGGAAGTATTTGGAAATGTCACCCATGAAATCATCACCATCATCTGCCAAAGCCATAAACATATTCATTATCTCCCAAAGCTTCCTGGCACCCCCTTACCATTCTCTCTCTGTGTGTGTGTGTTATGGTTTGGATCTGAAATGTCCCTCAGAGGTGCATGTGTTGAAGAGTTGGTTCCCAGTGCAGCAATGTTCAGAGGTGAGGCTCTTGGGAAGTAACTGGGTCATGAGGGCCCTGACTTCATCCACAGACTAATTCATTGTTGGACTGATAACTTGATGGCATTATTGGGAAGTAGTGGAAACTGTAGGAGATGGGGCCTAGTTGGAGGAAGTAAGTCACTGGGGATATTCCCTGGAAGGGTATATTGTGTCCCCAAACCATCTGCTCTCTCCCCCTCCCTGCTTCCTGCTGCCACAAGCTGAGCAGCTTTCCTCTTCCTGCCCTTCCACCATGACGTTCTGCCTCCCTTCAGGCCCAAAGCAATGGAGCTAGCGGACCATGGACTGAGACCTCTAAACCCTGAGCCAAAATAAATCTTTCTTCCCATAAGTTGTTCAAGTCAGGTATTCTGGTCAGGTAGATGAAGAACTGACAAACACAGTGTGTACGCAGGCAGAACACTGAACATAAGCTCTACTTCATCAGTGCACAATTCAGGCTGATTAGCTGTAGGCGCTGTGCTGTAAGTTCATCTCTAGAACTTACCTATCTCACGTAATTGAAACTTTGCACCCTTTGACTATCATCTCACCATTCCCCCTCCCCCAGTCCTTAGCAATCACCATTCTACTCTCTGCTTCTATGTTTTGACTATCTCGTATCTTTAACCGCAGTGCCAGTTCACAGTGATGTAGAGGGCAGAATGGCACCAGTCAACTGGTGACCACTGCCAACGTGTTTATTCAGGGGAGGTTCTGTCCTCATGACTGAGCCATCGACCAGTGCTAGTACTTACCTCTCCAGTCCAAAATAGAACCACTTTGGAGAAGTGCAGACTTGGGACAAATTTATTAAGTGACACTAAGTCTGTCTGTGTGTATGTGGCAGTGTGGGAGTGGGGGTGACTGTCCTGAGCAGCCTAAGAGATAGTGCTAATAAAGACTGGGCTGTTAGTGCCCTCCCTCAGGACTAGGAGGTGAGAGTGTCTAAGAATACACCAAAGGCTCATCTGCCCAGACAAGTTTTCTTTCTGATTATAGGAATTCGGGGCTTTCCTGCTGCTGACCCACTGACCTCTGTCCAAAGCCAAGGCTGGCTATGGGGCACACGCAGCCTGAGGCTGAGCATGTCTGTCTGCCCACACTAAACTCCCTAGTTCCTGGAGCCCTCTTCAAGTTATTTAAAAAAAATAAAACACAGAGTTTCCTCCATTTTGATTGTACCAGCCTTAATCCTGTCACGATAAACTGATTATGCTGGATCTTTTTAAGTCTATCTATTGAAGATTTCCAGGGAATTTGTCCAGTGCTTATCTGATTAGCTAGGGCCAATTCTCTAAGCTCCCAAGTAATGGAATCTGCTTTACGCTTCAACACATTGAAACAAAGACACGTAGGCAAAGATGGCTGAGATAAAAATTCATAGTACAACAAAAGCTACATTGTAGAGACTGTCAGAGGGAAAAAAGTTTAAAAGAGAATTTGTACAGCCACAAGGGTGGGGGTGGAGCAGGTTACTCAATCCTAAATGGCAAATATGTGATGGATTGAAAGAAGTCTTCCTTTTCTATTTAACCAGCCAGCATGTCATTGTTTTTGAAGCAGTCACTGATTTTGAACCTCGTACAAGACTATCAAGATCCATCTTAAACACAAGAAACTAACAACAGTGGCTATCTAGAGAGGGTGTGACCTGGGAAGGAGGAGGTCAAGGCTGGGAATAAGAACTTTTTACTGTATAAGAATTTATACTTTTTTGGATATTAAACCATATGTAATTTATTATGCCTTTTAAAAAATTAAATGAAACCATACTTATAAAGTTTTCTTTGCTCTTTTGCAAAACAAATAAAATGTCCAATACATTTCATTTAGGCAGAAATTAAATAGAGATGGTGAAAGTTATCTTTCTATGTGTGAAAAATCATTTTCCAAAGAACTCTGAGTCCCTTGGTTTGTACCTTAGTCTAGGTTTCAAAGGGGACAGGGAGATTGTGGAGCTGGGCCCTTCAGCTTTGCTGAGACACACTAGGCAAATTGCAAATCAATGTGACACGCTGGGCCTGGGTGGTGAGCACATGGCTATCTGCAAGGCTATGGAATTAGAGTCAACAGTCAGAGCAGCCACCAGGGGACTATGTGGAAAGATGCGCTGCTGGAGAAGCCACAGGCAATACCCGGCCCCAAAGACCAAAGACCAAGTGAGGTGGTGTGTGTGTGTGTGTAAAACATCCACAAAAGCTAGTGTGCAGATAGGAGGAAACAAAATAGTGGAATCCAGGCCAAAGGGTGAGATAAGAGAGAAAATTGTGCCTTGATGGGTTTGAGCTGCAGGTGTCAGGTGGAAACCTACAGAACCCATGTGGGAAACTGGAGAGGCACTGGCCATTCAGAGCTGAGCTGAAAAAGTATCTACGGGAAAGGCAGGAAAAACGTCATCACCCACTGTGGAAAGAGGGGCATGTGCTGAACTTTGGTGAGGCAGGGAAGTTAAAACCAGAGCTGAAAGTGCGATGTGGTCACCCCAAGGGAGAACATATAAACAAGACAAGAGGGGACTTTGCAGAGGAGAAAAGTTTCATTTAAGAGACAGCAGTGATGAGAGATTTGATTTCATCCATGTAGCCACAGGGCCCCTGTGGGGAAGCAGAGATAGGAAAACCTCTCAGGAAGGAAGGCTGGAAGGGATCCTCGGGGCCTCTTCTTTCATGGGGATAAGGTATCTGGCAGCCTCCAGAAGAAACAGGGCCCTGCATATGAGAGACACAGGTACCCCTCAAGCCACAAAAATCTCTCCTCTAGTCTCTGGCAGGCACTGATACTGCAACAGTTCACCCAAGGGGACTGAACAGTCACAGATGAAAGCCATCCCTTTTAGCTCAAAGGCCTGCTCAAGGAAAGCAGACTGAGATCTGACTATTGCCACACTGGTCCCTAAGGGCCTTTGAGTCTGGCTGCAACAGGCTGGGGGAGCGTCTAGAGTTCTGTGGGGTAAGGTCAGTGCTCACACTTCCAAGACAAGCAAGAGCTCTATAATTTCCTAACCCCGGGGGGGAGGAGACAGAATGAGTGCCAACCATATAACTTCCCGAAGAGCACAGCTGGCAAGCACACCCACACCGTTAGGCTGCAACTCCCCAAACTAATTAAAAGGCAGAGTGCGGAGAATGTCCGGATTGCTGCATAAGCATCTCTTGGGGAAAATATGTTTACAGTTTTGCAAATCCAGGGCTCCCTGTACGTCTCCCAGGGCCAAGTTGGACACAGGTGATTACAGTGTAGGAATAAATGTGTGTGTAGGGATGTGGGAAATGTGAGTGGTGTGTGTGTGTGTGTGTGTGTGTGTGTGTGTGATGGGATGAATAAGAACTCAGGCAGAGAGAATTGCCCTGTGATGGAAATAGTCAAAACAGGAACAATAGGTAAAGGGCTCAAATTGCACCCCAGGAGAATTAGCGTGGTCTTTAGGAAAAAAAAAAAAAAAAAAAAAAAAACAAAGCACCTTCCAATCCAAGGGATGTTATAGCATTTCAATATTTCAATATCTGGGAGGTGTTTTCCTGTCTTTCTTTCTAAGTTTAATAATTATTGTTTGAGTTTAACCAGCTTGGAACCAGAAGAATGGGTCAAATTGATAAGAATTGTTCTGCTTTAGGAATCTAAGAAAAGGAAAACTTTCTCTAATTCTTTCCTTGAAATAACACTGTCTGGTATGAAAACTCCCCTGCTCCAGAGGGTCTGAGGCATGTTCACAACTCTGATTGGAAGTCACAGAGGGAGCCCAGCTGGCCCGCTGCCCTCGGGAGTTCTGCCCACCGTGTGGGCCACCAGGAGAGTTATTTGATGAGGGTGTTGGAAATACAGCTGAGCTGCAGGATGTCAGATAAAATTCTGACACCAAGAAAGAGGACAAAGGCAGTGTGCCCCCTTCTCTTCCCCTGGGAGGCCCTGGTGGAGTCAGGACTTTATCCTGAGACAGTGATGGATGGATTATCCTGTCTCAGGAGGAAAAAAAAGAAACAAGGCTTTGGGGTAAGGTCCTGGAGGAGGGATGGCTGGCTCAACTGTCCCTCGGCTCAGACTCCACTGAGAATCTATTCAAGTACCTCTAGGTTGAGACAGCAAGAGAACCCTTTGAGACATCTAGTAGGAGAACTGTGACCTTAATGGGGAAGAGCCCTGTATTGTCCCAGCCATGGGGACTACCAGAAAGGAAATGGCATATTAGCAACGGCAGAGATGGTGGTGGCTGATATAGGCCATCAGGAGACAGAGTAGGGAGTGGCTCAGATCCTGGCCTCAGGAAAACTTGAATGTGAAAACCATGTGAATCCCCTGGGACTGTCAGAAATGGAGTTGTACCTTCTGTGGCCTTGAGATTCCAGTGACTCTACTGGGGCAGGGGGTAGGGGGAGGGGGGTAGTACTGAGCCAAAAATATTGTTTTGTTGCCACTATCTCGCCTTTGGCAGATATCAGATAGGAAGTGTTACACATATAGGAAAGCATCTAACTTGGCAGCCTCCTTGGGAGTATAAGAGTTGGGAATTACCCAACTTCAGAGATAAAGCAGCTAATGATTCAAAGTTATCAACAATTTATCCAGATTCTAGTTGAGGGGGATACTAGCCATATACAGGAATTTATGGAGGAGGAAGGAAGGACATGGAGTTGTGGAGTGCAACCCTTACCCCAAACCTTGTTTTCTAAGGAATTAACCAAGTTCTAAAGACAAACTCTGTTTCAGGACCACAGACAGCAGCAGAGGAGCACTGTCTGAGTGTACATGCCCCCAATAAGTTCTATGTCAATGATGTCCTCTCATCCCTGGGCTCTACATGGAAGCTGCAGGGAACACCTAAGGCTGTGCATAAAACAGTTGAACATCACTATACTATACCTTTAACAACAGAATGAGAAATCAGTTCTCTTTATTCCCAAGTCCAGTCCTAGTCATACTAGGGTAATGTTTATTAATCACTTACTATATCCATGTTCTATGTTCTCATTTTACCCTTACAATAATCCTATGAAATTAATTTCATTATTTTATCCATTTTATTGGTGAGCAAAGTGAAAGATGAGGAAGCTGAAAGAAACTGAAAGAGGAAACAGATTAAGTAGCTTTTTATTAGGTCACACAGGCAATCTATATTGGAGTCCATCCTCATGCCATGACATGTAGAATGAAGGAAAAATAAGAGATGTGAAACATCATAGGATGACTTGGCCCGTGAGGTCATCAGGGAGTCATCTACTTTAATGCTTAGGATTGAGAGTTCTGTTTTCTATTAATATTCCGTCTCTTCCTTTTACCTGCAAAAACTAGGACAGGTTATATAATCTCTCCACATTCCTCTCTCCTTTCCCAATGGAACAAATTAAGTGGACCAGACATCCTAGGTAGACTTAGAGTTTGTAAAATACCCTGAAGCTGCTAATAAGGGGGCTTCAGAAATTAGAATGCCAGTTTAATTTTCTAAATTGTGTGGTGTTTGGCTGACATGAGAGATTCACAGATTTTTTTTTAATGTGTAGGCACCTGCAGATCTTAACATCCATGTTCTGCAAGAGATTATATATTATTTAGGTGAATGTCTCACCCAACAAGGATCCTTCCAACCATGTTCCTGAGATGGTGCTGGGCCTTTTAGGACCAGAGAGCTCTTTAGTTCACCAGAAAGCCATCCCTTCACAACAGTGCACTCTTCCTCCACCAATGTACCAAAATACAGCACATCACTCCTGCCAGAAATTTAGTTCTGCCCTTTGATGAGTCCAGACTAAATCATATCCCACTTCCTTATGGTGAGTCATAATGAAGGTGAGTTATTATGCCTCTTACAATGCTCTCTTTTGGGCTAAACTGTCCCAGCTTTGGCTGCTTGCCATTTAACCTTATTCACAAAGTCCTCACCATCCTGGGCTGGGGATGTGGCTCAAATGGTAGCGCTCTCGCCTGGCATGCGTGTGGCCCGGGTTCGATCCTCAGCACCACATACAAACAAAGATGTTGTGTCCTCCGAAAACTGAAAAAATAAATATTGAAATTCTCTCTCTCTCTCTCTCTCTCTAAAAAAAAAGAAAAGAAAAAAAAAGTCCTCACCATCCTTAATATATTTCTCTGCACTCAGCTTTTTAGTTGATTTCCCTGAAATGCCTATCACTCCATTGATTCTACGTACATATGTATACTCGGTGTCTTACCTGGAGATAGATGCCAAGAACCACAGAAATCTCAACTCTTGCCGTGGACAGTCTTACTGCTTTGGGATGTGAAACTGGGACACTGTCAATCAATTGCAGTGCAGTGTGGGAAGTGCTGGGGCAAGCCAAGAGGACTCTGAAGACCCAGAAGATGGAGAAGTTGACAGATTTAGGTTTCTGTAGTGGGGATGCTGAAGAATCCAGAAAGAGCAAGACGGACACATTCTGGGAACTGTCAGTGGTTTGGAAATACCAGAGGCAGGATTATAGATCAATGGAGGACAAAGGTATACAATGGAGAGGTCAGCAGGGGCTAGATCACTGAAGGTGTGGTATGAGACTCTATTCTGAGGGCAATGGGGGAACCACTGAAGGCTTTTAAACAAGAGAGTGACATAATCAAATTTGAATTTTAGAAAAAATCAACTCCAACCATAAGTTGAAGAGAGGATTGGAGATAGATATAAGACTGGAGGTTAGAGATGCTGTGGCCAGACAAGGGCAGAGCAAGGCAGGACTCGAACCCTCCTTATTTTGAAAGCTGGGCTTCTATCCATATTATCTGTGGTAGTGAGCGATGCTGGCACTCATGTTTCACATAGAGCTCAGGGACAACTGAACCTTGTCTATAGGGAATAAGGATGCTAACTCTTTTTCAGCCTCTAGCCCTTTAACCAACTGTTTTAAATTTAGTCTTGATGGTTCTGGCTCTTCCTGTTAGGATACTAAAATCTTTATGCCTCTTGATTCAACCCTTTCATTTTTTTCTTAAGGAAAACTACTGAAATATTTGCTGAAGGGTGAATGGGCAGTCATCGGTGGTAGAAGCAATACTGAACCCAGCTTTTTCTAACCCCTAAACCAGGCACCCTAGTTTTCTGCCTCTTACTAATAGAGCATTATGTAAAAATTTGGATGTGTAACCGATGTGATTCTGCAATCTGTATTTGGGGTAAAATTGGGAGTTCATAACCAACTTGAATCTAATGCATGAAATATGATATGTTAAGAGCTTTGTAATGTTTTGAACAACTAATAATAAAAAAAAGAAATTGATTTGTATAGAGGAACTAAACTCAAGATTGGCCAGGAAATGAATAGGTTAGTTGGAAGAACAGGTTTTAGCTTATAGACCCCCATGGCAGGGAGGGAAGACCCTATGTCCCTTTGTAGTACTTTCTCCTAGTGACTAAAAAGATCCCTAAGTTTGAATTTATAATCCACAGGGATGGTGTTACAAGTCTTCAGTCAGCTGAAGGTCACAGTTATTCAAACCCAGTCCTTTTGGCTCTCCACATGCCAGAGGCTTGAGAGAATTTCAAAGGTGAAAAGAAAAAAAAGCATCTTACAAGCTAATGAATACTTGGTTTAGAACATAAAAGCTGTTCAGGGAATCTGAACAGGTGATGGAAAAATGGGACACCCCAGTGGGACTGGGAGCAGGGGAAAACCAAAAGCTCCCTGGAGGAATTCCTAGGGAATCAAGATTCTTCTCTGCTGGGACCTAATCCATTTGGTCTGTGGTCAGAATTTATTTCCATAGCCCCATGAAACTTCATGACTGGACCTGCTCTCTAAAGTTTCTGACTGGTTTTTCCTCACAGCCCTGGGAATCAGTACTGAACTTCATCCAGATCCCTGTCCCAGGTTGAGTAGCATATCCTAGGTCAGTCCACCCCGCCATCCCAGTACCCATTTCTTTCCAAAGAGATGTTCATGCGCTCTGTGTGTGTGTGTGTGGGGTGGGGGGGGGTAGTGGTGGTGGTGGGGATAGAACCCAAGGCCTTATGCATGCTAGGCAAGCACTCTAGTACTGAACTATACTTACCAGTTTTTATTTTTTATTTGCTTTAAAAATAAAAAAATTAAAATTCCCAAATAGTCCTGCACTCCTAACCACTCATCTTGAATCTCTTCCATTGAGCTCCTAGGACATCCACCCTTTCCCAACTTTCCCAATAGTTGGTCATCTTATCCCTCACTTGAATCCCCACTTCAAGTTATACTAATACAATGAATGCTTTCTTAGTAGCCTTTATTCCTAAGCCCAAAGCTCAAGAATTTACTGAATTTTATTGGTTCCTTCAAAACAAACATATGTTTGTCTTCTAATAACTGTTGATTGGCCAAATTTCACAAAGGGAAAACTTCCAACAATAAGCAATAAGGAACAACTCCAAAACATACCCTTTCAGGGAGAAATTATGTAAACCTTTATCTACTTTTCAAACAATAAACACTAAACATCTCCTAAAAGAGGAGAAACAAACCCACTTGTGTGCATTTTCCTCCAAGTTCTGATACTTAGTATACAAAATAGAAAAGGAAGCCCCATAGAGCCTGAACTGAGACAGTCAGTCCCTTGTCAACCAAGGCCTTTCCCTGTGTTCTAAGAAATCTTCCCTGGCAAAGCCCTGGCCTGAAATCATACTGTTCAGGAGATGAGCTGTCAAGAGAATACTTTTCTTTTTTTAGACCACTTTCTATAGCTTTCTATCTGGTTTCCCACATATCTTCAATGACACCTGAAAAAGCTTTGTTGACGTGAACTGTATTTGTCTGTGTCCCGGTTACTCTAACTGCCTCTCTTCCTTGCCAGGAATTTCCAAAATCTGGCAAGAGATGCCCCCCATCAAGTCCCACACTTCAGGAAATCAAAGCCTCGCTGACACTGAGGACTTCCGGAGGTTTAAACACAAATCGCATTTCAAAAAGAAGGAAGGAAAGAAAGAAAAAAGAAGACTAAAACAAAAGCTTGCTTTTATTACCCTCTTTCAGAGAAGAAGCACTTCAGCCTTTTAGAGCAATCGAGCGCCCAAGTCAGTCCGAATTTGAGAATCCCACAGTCCCAGAATCTTCCTTTGAACTTACATAATGACAACGGGTAGGTGACTCTGTCGGTGCTGATGCTTTACCTCTGCAGGTCTGGGACATCATACAAGACAAGGCTCGTCCAGCCGGTCAGCCCTGGCCGCCACCAGCCCTGGGCCAGGCGCGCTCCTGGCCGCCCAACCTCCACCCTCCTGGCACTGAGCGGCTGGAGACTGTCAGGGTGAAGTGGTCAGGTGCAACGTCCTTTGCTGTGTGATTGCTTGGTGCCACCGACTGCTGACTTTAAATCAATGATAGCATCTTCATATGGTGGAATGATAAATAGGAGAATCTGCATTTGCTGCTGTGCATAGCACTGTAAGACACGCTGCTGGATGAATAATAATAATAATAATAATAATAATAAAAGAAGGTTGCAAACAATATTTAAGGTCCAAATCATGTTCATTTTTACACATGCTTAAAAAATATCTGGAATGATTCACAAGAAACTTGGAACTGTGGGTACGAGGGAGTAGAAATGGAGAGGAGTGGTTTTATTTTTTCTGCATTTTTTAAATTTTCTTTTTTTACTTTGTGTATGTGCCCCTAGTACCAGGTTGTAGTCTCTGGATTTCCCATTAAATGGAACTAGAGCTCCTTGGCGAAGTGGATGGCCTGGAATGGGAATTGCATGCAATAACCTTCGGACATCTCCGCTTTTATAAAAAAGAGGGTTTGAAAAATATTCTAGTCAGCTAGCCAGGAGCTGCCAACAAAAGGGTCTCCATCAATGATGAAGTTGTCATGGGTGATTTTAAAAAGAAACTCAATTTCCTAGAAAGGTATCTAGATCAGTTTGCTCTCATTGAGGCTGGGAAAGGTGGTGTGTCCTCAACAGGTCGATTGTGGTAATACCCCAAGCAGAAAAATATTAACTTAATGGACTGCATTTTATTTTTTTAACATGATAGGCAAGAACATTTCAGCATGTAAAGATGATAATGAACTCCCATGTATTGATACCAAACATCATTAATTAACATGACTCATCCTGTTTCAGACCTGACTCACCTCCATATTCTTACACCCCAAATATGATGCTGTTTTATCTGATGATATGTATTCCTGTAAGTTAAGGACTCTCCTTTTATAACGTTAAATATCTAAAGTATTCAAATTTCCAAACAAGATCTATACATTGTATTTTGTTGCTATGCTACTCTTATGTCCATTTTAATTTATAGACTTCCCTGCCTGCTATCTATCTATCTATTTATTTATTTATTTATTTATTTTTTAGTTGTAGATGGACACAATACCTTTATCTTATTTTTTTTATGTGGTGCTGAGGATCAAACCCAGTACCTCACACATGAGGCAGGCACTCTACCGCTGAGCCATAACCCCAGCGCCTTTCCCTATTTTTACCTTGCAGTTTGTTGAAGAGGCTGAGTCTTTTGTCCTGTGTAGTTTCCCACATTTTGGATTTTGTGTATTATATGCCTATCATAGTTTTTGTTTTTTGTCATGCTGGGGATAGAATCCAACAACTTGTGCATGCTAGGCAAGCTGTCTACCAGAGTTACATCCCCAGCCAACCCATGGTATTTTTTAACATGTCCTTTTTTCCTACTTTCTATAAATTGGTAGGTAGATCTAGAGTTGGCCTGATTTGGGTAGAATTCTTTGGCAATAGTATTTCATAGGTGGTGTCTTCTACTTCCGTCAAGAAAAAATATAATGAATGCCCTGTGTCTTTCTTTCTGTTTGCAGTCCTTGATGACTATTATGGGTTGAATTGTGTTTCCCCCAAAAGATATGTTGACCCCAAACTTACATGCCTGTCAAGTGACCTTATTTGGAAATAGGGTTTTTACAGATGTAATCCGGTTAAAACGAGGGCATACTGGATGAGGGCAGGCCCTAACCCTGTCCTCATAAGCAAGGGAGAAGTTGGCACTAGAGTGAGGCACTACAAGCTGAGAAATCCTTGGTTGTGGGCAACCACCGGAAGCTGGAAAAGCAAGGAGAATCCTTCTCCAAAGCCTTCAGAGGAGCACAGCCTGCTAGTATCTTGATGTCAGATTTCTAGTCGTCAGAACTGTGAGACAATGAATTTGTTGTTTTAAGCACCTGGTTTGTGGTACACTGTTATGGCAGTTCTGGGAAACCCTTTCAATCATTGTTGCTCAGAACAATTATTTCTTTAAGGACATGCAAAATGATAACATTCTTTAATTATTGACTGGCATACCCTAAAAAAAGAAGCATCTTCTCTTCTGTTGGTTACCTTGAAGTTCAATTTATGTGGCTAAGTTGGTTTCTTTTTTACTTTCCCGTTTTCAGAATAATAAGTTGGTTCCCCAGTATCATCCAAAGGTGAACAATGGTATTTACTTTTCCTTTTGGAGCATCGCTATGAATATGTGCATTTTCAACAGGATTTGTGTATTCCATCCTTTTCTGTTATTCTTATTCATGTTCAAAGTGTCCCATTTGTGGCCACTGGAAGCCTTGACAAGTTGACTTATGAGTCCTATTGACGTGACCTCAGGAACCTCTGCACTTTCCTTGCCACCCGGTCTGCCACCATGTCTCAGGCTTGAGTGTGCAGTTCCTGCTCCCAGCCATCTATTTTCCCAAGAAGCCCTAGTTCCATTTAATGGGAAATAGAATTTAGAGATCATAATCTGGTATTGGGGCACATATTGCATTTGGTCAGTTACTCTTTCTAAGTCTTCTTAGTAGACAGAGCCAGGAAATAGACTTTTGAAAATAAGAAACTTTATCAACAGTTCATATACTAACTCAAATTTAAGATCCTAGAATTCTTGCTACATTTTTAAATTTTATATTTGTATTTCTTTTACAGTGAATATGGTTTCTATCAACATTAGCAATAATTACTTATTTGCTTTATCCTACAATATAGAGTTCATCATTTCAGAATAATACCAGTATTATTACCAACAATATAATTATTAAAAAGCTTAAGAATTTTGGGGGGGATTCTTTTCATTTAGGATCCCATGAGGATATACAAATTATTTTTTCCAATGTAATATAGTAAAGAGAAGAGTTTTTAATATGAATATTCATTTTACATGAATCATAGTTGTCCAATGTTTCAAGTACAAAGACAAAAATTATCTGGTTTAAAATTACCCTTATTTCTTTTTGATTAATTCTGACTAGATATAAGCAATCAATTCCCTATCTTTCCATATAATAAAAATATAACAGTGCATACATTTTTCCAAACGTTATGCATAAATTGTCTTTGTATATGTGTTTGCATACCATTTTCCTTTATCACTGCACTCCACAAATCCATCTTTGTATCTGTGCATGTGCTCTATGAAAAAAAATGTAGTAGAATCTGAAGTTGATAGACAACTTCTTGTTATAAAATCTCTTGAAAGAATTTCCTTCTATATGGTTGGCCCCAAACACAATGTACAGAACCCTTTTTGTTTCATTTTGCTTTTGATTTTAGGGATTTTTTATATTTTTAATTTGGTATACATTCTTAAGTAAAATACTCTCATAATTCCAAAATCAAATCTATACAAGTTATATTCAGAGATGTCTAATTTTTAATTCTTTTTCTTTCCTGTTTCCTCCATTCCTTTACATACAGGCATTAAAAATAGGATTTTTCTTTCACTGTTTTTAAATAAACCTTTGTTTAATTATTTTATTTATATGCAGTGCTGAGGATGGAAAACAGTGCCTCACACATGCCAGGCAAGTGCTGAGCCACTACCCCAGCCCCTTTCACTGGTTTTTTGAAATGAGTCAAACCTGCTGTCATTATAGTGTCAACAGTAATTTACTGGGGTATGTTTTACATACACTATACTGCTTGGTGAATTTGACAAATATATACATCCATGAAACTAAATTAATAGAAAAAACATTTCCAGAAATTTACCTTTGGGCTGAGGAGCCCAAGAGGTAACTCCCACCCCTCAGAAATAGTTACAATTCTGATTTCTATCACCAGAAATTAATTTTGCTTAATCTTGACTTTTACATTCATGAAATCATAAAAAGTGCACTTTTTGGTATCTGACTCAATTAATGCAATACATTAAAGGTTATCCATGCTATTGTATTAGTAGTTCACTGTTTTTAATTACTAAATAGTATTCCATTGTAAAAAATACATCACAATTTGTTTATCCTTTCACTAGTTGGTAGACTTCTGCATTGTTTCCAGTTTTGTCTGTTATAAATAAAGCTGCTATGAACATTCTTTTATATCACCGTTTTGTGGATAGAGGCATTCATTTCTCTTGGTGCACACTCTGGAATGGAATTAGAAGTGGAATTTCTAGATCATAGGCAGTGCTGTTATCAAACTGGCTGGTATAACTCTTCCCAACTCTGTCTTTGTGTGTGTGTGTGTGTGTGTGTGTGTGTGTGTGTGTGTGTGGTGCTGGGGATCTCACCACATGCTGAGTAAACAGTCTACCACTGAGCTACATCCTGGGCCTCCTATTAGAGTTTCAAATGACTGCATATTGGGAACTCAAAATCATCCATGGTGGGACTATTTATTCCATGGACATTGGCAAATGTTACAAATGAGGACTTTCTTCTCCTCCATGCCCAGAGCCAACTGTTAAAAATTTATAAACACACTACTAGTTAAGGGAAGGTATCTAATTTTATTAATTTAACCTTCCAGGTTCCCAAAGCAGGGTACCATTTTATATTCCCACTAGCAGTGCACAATAGTTCCCACTGCTTATCTTTGCCAGCACTTGGTATTCAGCAGTCTTTCTAATTTTAGCCTTTGTGGTACTGTCTTATTATAGTTTTCACTTTTGTGTTCTTGATGACTAACTATATTGAATACCTTTTCATATGCCTATTGGCCTCTGGATGTTCAGTGTATTGACCCTTTGTCTTGTAACTGGACTAAATTTACTTATTTGTTCCAGTAGTTTATTTGTAGAGTCCTTAAATATATCAATGTCTGCAATCATGTCATATGCAAGTAAATAGTTTTTTTTCTTCCTTTCCAATTTTTATATCTTTTTCCATGCCTTGTACTTTTAAAAAAATAAGCCCAGCATATTTTCTTTTCTTTTTTTTTTTTTGCCCAACATATTTTCTTAGCTAAATTGTAACTTACTGTATATGTTTTAATCCACCTTACTTTTCCACTTAACAGTATATCTTGGAGCACTCTACATCAGATATAGATACAATATACTTTTTAGTTGATCTTATAGAAATAGAGAGTGCTATAGTGGTTTCCAGGGCCTGGAAAAGGTGTTGGGGCCTAGGAATGGAAATGGGGAGATGGAGAAAGCAGTGTCAACAGATATGGGGTGGGAATATAATAGGAGGGGCAGCTTCTAATGTTTGATAGCACAGTAAGATAATTATGATTGATAGCAATTAATCATTTAAAAAGAATTAGTAGGAGAGAATTTTGAATGACAAATATCTGAGGTAATGAATATGCCAACTACCCTGACATACTCTTTACATATTATATGCACATGTTAAATGTCACACTGTACCCATGAAGCTCTATGTGTCAATTAAAAATTTTTTAAAAGATATTGCTTTATAAACAACAAATCACATTGGTATTTAAAATTATAATATACCAAGAAAAATATAGAAAAAATAAAAATTTAAAAATAAAAGATACTACTTTATTAAAAAGAAATTATTTTGCTGAATCCCAGCTACTCACGAAGCTGAGGCAGGATTGGCAGGATTGAAAATTTGAGGCCAGCCTGGGCAGTTTAGTGAGACCCTGTTTCAAAATTTAAAAAGAAAGAGAGAGAAAGAAAAAGAGAGAGAGAACCACCATTTGATCCAGCTATCCCTCTCCTCGGACTATACCAAAAGGACTTAAAAACAACATACTCCAGGGACACAGCCACAACAATGTTTATAGCAGCACAATTCACAATAGCTAAACTGTGGAGCCAACCTAGATGCCCTTCAGTGGATGAATGGATAAAAAAAATGTGGCATATATACACAATGGAATTTTACTCAGCAATAAAAGAGAATAAAATCATGGCATTTGGGCGGTAAATGGATGGCGTTGGAGAAGATAATGCTAAGTGAAGTTAGCCAATCCCCAAAAAACAAATGTCGAATATTTTCTCTGATATAAGGAGGGGTAGGGAGGGGGAGCATGGGAAGAATAGATGAATTCTAGATAGGGAAGAGGGGTGGGAGAGGAAGGGAGGGGGCAGGGGAGTAGCAAGGATGGTGGAATGTGATGGACATCATTTTTCAAAGTACATGTATGAAGACATGAATTGGGTGTCAACATACTTTATATACAAACAGAGATATGAAAAACTGTGATATATATGTGTAATAAGAACTGAAATGCAAAAGAAAGTACATGTATAAAGACATGAATTGGTGTGAATATACTTTATATACAAAGATATGAAAAATTGTGCTGTATATGTATAATAAGAATTGTAGTGCATTCCACTGTCATGTATTTAAAAAAAATAAAATCAATTAAAGAAAAAAAAACAAAAAAGAAAAGAAAGAAATGTATTTGTTGGGCTTTCCCTCTACCAGCTGACAGTCTTCTTCTGGTAATGAACTATTAACAACTTGGCAAGGTCTAGTTATGGGATCTTTCTGATGCCCCTCTGTTGATTGAGAGTCAGAAATCTGCCTAAGAAAATGTTCCTCCTCGGTGGTCATACCCTGCCACCCAGCTCTCCTCAACAACCCTTCCACACATCCAGTTCCAATTGTTTTATCACTCATGGTTCAAAAAACTTCATTCTCCAACTCCTAAAGTAATACAAAAAGTAGATACTTCATCCAGTCCCTGTATCTAGTTCACCAGAACACATTTGTGAATGTAATTTGATCTGTGAAATTTCTCAGACAGCATTTCATATCTTCTAAAAAAAATCCATTCATGGGAACAAATTTCAACGTAGACTGCTATAATTCTGCTGAAAAACACAGGGTTTTACAGTATGGCTTTCCATCAGGCCTGATAGGGAGCTGCTCAGAATGAGTGCTGTGTCCAGAACTACAGCCTAACTCCTTCTGAGCATCTTGAAAGTAGTTGGAGACAAGTTTTAAATGTAAACACTCTTTTGCCTAGCAACTTCACCTATACAAATGTACCATATCACAAAGATAGAGCATGTCAGGGTTCAAAGCTGTTTATTTCAGCATGTCTTTTAGGCATCTTTTAGATGTCTACAAGAATAAAAATGATCTCAATGTATTCTTGTAGCACATAATTTAAGATAAATTAAGCAAAACAGTAAGATGAAAAATAGTTCGTATAATAAAATCACATAGTGTAAGCTTGAAAGAGTTGCATGATGAATAAATGAATCTATTAGCTATGTAGCAGATGTATGCACTAATTTTTCTGGAGGGATGGATACACTGTTGAATGCAACCATTGTGTATTTCTAGGTTAAGACTGGTGAGCAGCAGGAAATAGAGAATTTCACTTTTTCTAAAGTCCCCCCAAAATTTTCCTCCTCCTCCTCCTCCTCCTATGATGATGATGATGATGATGATGATGATGATGATGATGATTGAACCCAGGAGTACTTAACCACTGAGTCACATCCTCAACCCTTCTTTTATTTAGAGACAGCATCTCACTGAGTTGCTTAGGGCCTCACTAAGCTGCTGAGGCTGGCTTTGAATTTGCGATCCTCCTGCCTTAGCCTCCTGAGCCACTGGGACATATTATTTTTAATGAAATAAATACTTCTTTTAAAATAATGATTGACTGAAATATCCTTATTTAAGAGAACTCAATCAGATAAGTCTTCAATGTGGAGCATTTTATGATACTAAAAAAATGATGTCATGAAAAACCAAAAAAGGTAAGAGATTGCATTAGGTTAAAATAGACTAAAAAGACATAATAACCAAATGCAAATGTGCCTCAATTCAATTTTTGGTTAAAAATAACTATAAAAGACATTTTGGGGACAAGTGGAAAATTTTTAATAAAAACTGAATATCAGATGATATTATTTTTAAAAAACTTTAAATCATTCTCTTTCTCATTTGACAATAGAAGCATATAAATGTTTTGTTTTGCTGGCTCCGGAGGTCCATCATGAAGGTAAACACAGCAGGATATTCAGAATAAAAATGAATTGTTGCATATTCTGCAGGTGCCTCTGCTGAGGGAATTGTCACTCTGGGCCAAGAACAGGGAACCTGATGGGCAGCTGAGGGGAGATGGAGCAGCTGCAGATCTAGCTGCTGTCCCATGTCAATACAGTGACAGCTGAAGTGTCAATGAGCTTGAGTTGGAAAGACCTGGTGTCCCTGCATTGACCTGAGTGTAAAGGCAACTGGATGATATCGAATTGGATTAGGTATGACATCGGGATTGTGGTTATGTCATGGATATCCTTCATATTGGGCAATAAATGGTAAAGATTTTAGGGTAAAGTGTCATTATGTCTGCAGCTCCCTGTCAAAATGAGAGAGAGAGAGAGAGAGAGAGAGAGAGAGAGAGAGAGAGAGAGAGAGAATATGAGTGCAAATGTGGCAAATTATTAATAACTAATGAATCTAAGTGAAAGGCTGCACATGTTCATTGTGTTGGGAACTATAAGAAACTTTCAGCTTCTCTGTGCATTTGAAAGATGTTTTTCATGATATGCATGCAAGGCAAGAACTCTACCACTGAGCCACACCTATCTCCTGAATTAAAACAACAACAAAAGTTCAGGATAAAATTAATGACAGGGTTACCATGGGACCAATAAATTACTGTACTCACTATTATGAACTGATTTTAGCCTGAAATAAGCCTGAAAACAAAGCCTTTTGAGCCACCAGAACTTAGGAGAGAGCCTAGATTGACCTGGGTTTTGGGACAGCTCTCACCCACCGGGTAAAAGCTTTACCACTGAACTACATCACTAGCACCCTGTTAGACTTGCCATCCTCCTGCCTCCGCCTCCCGTGTAGCTGGGATTACAGGTGTGTACTACCATGCCTGGCTAGTATTCACCTTATTTATTCTACTCCCAGATCTGACTGAAACCTATGAAATGTAGTCTAAATTGCCCTGGCCTTTTAGTCTCCCAGCTACTACAAGGTTTTAGTCAGCTTGTTGATTGCTGTGATTAAAGACCTGACAGGAACAATTTTAGAGGAGGAAAAGTTTATTTGGGGGCTCATGGTTTCAGAGGTCTCAGTTCATAGACAGCTAGATCCATTCCTTGGGACTCAAGGTGAGGCAGAACATCATGGTGGAACAGTATGGTGGAGGTAAGTGGCTCACATGATGATCAGGAAGCAGAGAGAGACTCCACTCACCATATACAAAATATATATACCCCAACGCCCACCTCCTCCAGCCACACCCTACCTGCCTTCAGCTGCCACTCAGTTACTCCCATCAGGAGATTAATCCACAGATTGGGTTAAGGATTTCATAACCTAATCATTTCATCTCTGAATGTCCTTGCATTGCCTCACATATGGGCTTTGGGGGAACACATCACTTCTAAACCATAACTTGCAGGGTTTTCACTGGTTTCCTAAAACAGCCAGTCAGGTAACCTGTAGTGATAAAATCTCCAGTGGGTCTATCTGCCTGTGCGAAGCAGCCTGTCTGGGTTTGGGGTCCTGGAAAGGTCTGAGCCTCTAGCAGGGGAAGTTGGTTTCTTGGTGGGGCAATTTGAGTGGCCCGAGAGAGAGCCTTTAGTAGTCCATAGTTCATCCACTTCTTAGTTGAATCCCCACCCTGTGCTGGGAACTAAAGTACTACTGATAACACAAGAGTACGGTGCACAATAGCTATGGTTTATTATTTGCTTGTGTCAGGTACTTTGCTGAGCGGTTTATGTATACTGCCTCACCTTTATAGCTACCCTAGATACTGCTGTTCACAATAAGGAAACGGATCCTCAAAAGGGATAGTTAATTTGCCTAGGGGCATTCAGCTAATAAGCTTGGATGCTGGGATTCTCCAGTTTTATTCCACTACTCCCACCTACAACTGGACTTCCAGGCACCTGACACCTCTGGTTCCTCTAACAGACCCTACTTCTAACCTCAGGGACTTCCCCTGCTGTTTACTTTCCCCCAACCCTTCCTAGCTAGCTAAATCTTCTTCATCTTTCAGTTTATATCACTCCTCTAGGGAAGCCTTTCTGAAATCTCCTCTTGTCCTTATCATACTATCATAAAATCACATGTTTAATAATCAGTTCCTTCATTAGCCTTTGTACGGGGCCATGGTAAGGACTCTATATTCTGATTCTAGTCTGAGGTTGTGCTGCTTTGGCGCAGAAAAAGCAGGGAGGGAGGGAGGCAAGATGTGGGAAGGGAGTGGGAAGGCAGCAGCTGAGTGTCTAGCTGTCAGATTTAGTTAACACTTCGACTAAGGCACGTGGGCATTGAATTGTAGACAATTCACTTCTTTATAGGAGGTATGGTGAAGAGACCACTCAATGGTTAACAGAATCATTCGAGCAGCAACAGCTTCTATTTGTGAGATGAGATTCCCAAGGACCAGGTGTAGGGTGTGAAGACTTGTCTGGCTGTGCTAGCCAGCCTTCATTCACCCAGGCGTCCATTCATTCATATCTTTCCATTGAGCTCTGGGGAATAGGGTAGAGATGGAAAAGCAGCCCCTGTTTGCGTGGAGCTTACATTCCACTGGGAATGGCAGACAATGACTAATAAATGTAGAAAGTGCCAGGTGGATATAAGTGGAATGAAGCAGGGAAAGAAGATAACAAGGGATGAGAAGGGCTGCTTGGGAACAGGGGTCAGAGAAGGCCCTTCTTTGAGAGAAACTTGGTTTAAGGGGAAAGTGAGCCATACAGATACCTAGGAGAAGGGTGGTCCAGGGTCGCATGAGACACGTTGACAGAAAGTCTTTGGAAATCCGAGCCTCTTCCTTCAGCACTTTAAAGTAATAACTTAGTATGTGAGTTGTTTAGGAAATGAGGACAAACTGAACCCATGTGCGTGCTGCTGGGTAGCAGGCACTTTGCTACAGCGATTTATGTAAAGGGATGAATTGTGTCCAGCCCCTGACACATGTCACAGGCTTCTCATGTGCACCCTTCTCCTTCCCTGGCCCCAAGATGGGACAACCTTCTCCAGGGTATTACTCAGAATTTGGGGCCAGTTAATTCTAGGTGACTCAGGTTTCTGCTGCCCTTGGCCTCCACCTGAAATGTAAACCCTCAGGACAGGTCTCCTCATTCTCAACCCTGTATTATTCTCAAGGTCCTTCCCACTGACCTCATCTCCACTCCACCTCCTGGAATTCCCTCTCCTATTCCTCCAGAGGATTCTCTGGGGCCCACGAAAGGTAAAGGAAACCCCAGACCTCATTCTTTTGTCCTCCTAGAGACTCCTCTGTAACCTTCCTTTCCCACCTTCTCCAGGGAAGGGTGCTCATTTTCTCACATCCTGTGGAGTTGAGAGATCCCCAGAGGGGCTCAGCAGTGTCCTAGATCCTCTGATGCTTGTCCTCTCCTTTATGAAAAGATCCTCTGATCCTCATGCCATCCACCTCTTCTTCCCTATTTTACCTCATTGATGTGACCTACCCAATCCTGGGTCTCTCCTAATAATTACTGAGGTCCACAGTGTTTCTCCCACTTTGAGTCTTACCATCACCTTGGAGAATGTTAATGTCTGGCTCACATGTCTTGTGCTTCTTCATACAGAATGAGCTCCATCTGCTCTTTACTCAAGCCACCCCAAACTCAAGCACAGAGCCCAAAAGAGAAAATGGAGATGGTGAAGTAAAGAGAAGTAAAGAGAAAGTAAAAACCAGGTACAGAAGCCAGGATTTTCTCTACTGACCAGGCTGGGAAGCACGAAACTCCACTTGGGAGTAGGCTTGACATTCTCTGTGGGTGGTTTCATTTGATTTAAAAACATATTTGGTCTTGTTAGTAAAACATTTTGTTCTTAAAAAGACACCATAACACACATTATACTAAACACACAAAGAAAATAAAATATATCCAAACCTCACTGAATATCATTTAACCATTACTTGCCAAGTGATAACATCCTTTGCGTTTAAGGAGCACTTTCACATTTTTACTTCATTTCAATCTCAAAACAGTCTTCTCTTGGCTTTCCTGCATGATTTTTTTTAATATTTATTTTTTAGTTTTCGGTGGACACAACATCTTTGTTTGTATGTGGTGCTGAGGATCGAACCCGGGCCGCACGCATGCCAGGCGAGCGCGCTACCGCTTGAGCCACATCCCCAGCCCCCTGCATGATTTTTTTAATGGCTCAGATTCACTGTTGTGAAATCTCGACATGAGTGGACTAGATCAACTAAGGCTGATTTGACCAAATGGTACATCCTCAGCTGTGCTGGTAGTAAGTGGGTCACTGTGGTTCCAGAGAAGTTAGTTTATTTTGAGGCCAGTCCTCAGACTGCAGAATCCAGTGCTGGGTGGAGCGAGCTGGAGAGGTCATAGAAAGAGTTCCATCCCAGCAGGAAAAATGGAGTACCTTGACAAAACAAGTCTGAGGCCAGCCTTCTAAGGACTGAACAAACAGCAGAAGACAAGGAGAGACCACCATACATGGTGTCAGCAAGAGTAACTCCAGGTCTCACCAAATAAAAAGGATGAGAACCCCAATGTGCTGCTGGCCTTGAGAAGCAGGAGGAACCTCGAAACAGGACAGATTTTCTTAGATAAAACTCTAAGCTACAAACTATAAAGGATAGTATAAGATTGACTAGATAAAACTCTAAGCTACAAACTATAAAGGATAGTATAAGATTGACAGATTTAACTACATAAAATTTAAGAACATCTGTTCATCAAAAGAATCATGAAGGAGTGAGAAGATAAGCCACAAACTTGGAAAATATTTGCAATACATACAACCCACAAGGGATTAGTATCAAGAATATATAAAGAACCCTTGCAAATGAACAGTATAAAAATGGATAAAGCATATGAAAATGTATTTCAGAAGTAAAAAACATGAACTGGGAAAAATTAAGATGACTGACATTATCAAAGGATATGGAACAGCCCATTTTGGTGCGAGTATAAACTCGTTCAATCACTTGGGAGACCTAGTTAGTATTATATAGTAAAGTTGAAAACTATAAATATCTAGTAATTTCACTCTTAAATATATGCACAAATTAGGATTTTTCAACCTTAGCACCATTGACATCTTGAACCAGATAATTCTTTGTTATAAGAAATTTCTCCTGTGCATTGTGGAATGTTTTGCTAGCAGCATCCACAGCCTCTACTTGCTAGATATCAGCAGCAGTGCCTTTACCCTAGCCATGAAAACCAAAACTGCGTGGGATGTTTACTGAATATCTGTGACACTGCTAAAAATCACCTCCTAATTGATAACTGCTGCCATAGCTCATGTGCACTAACTCATTTCAATCAATGAGAATATTCAGAATATCACTGTACAAAATTGCAAAAGAGCATAAACATACAACAGAAAGAAAGAAGGGAGGAGGGTGGGAGGGAGGAAGACTAAACTGTGGTGAACAATTACAATAAAATATTACGATTCTAAACATAAGTGAACTCCCCACAATGGAAATGACTCATAAATATCAAGGGAACAAAGTTTTACAAGAATATGTTTGGCATCAATGTTTCTATAATGTTTAAAACATGTGAATAGTATCTTATCTGGGGGTACATACTTTGGGGGGTGTAGTAGTTTGCATTTTCCCCAAATGGCTGCAACAACTTTTCTGGTCCCATTTCTCTTCTGGAACCTTATGCTCTCCCATTTTGGCTGCTTCAACCAATACTATGTGACACTGTGTGATTTCTGAGGCTAGGTCACAAAAGGCAATACAACTTCTGCCTGGTTTTCTCTCTTGGAATGCTCTCTTTGGCACTGTGCTGTGAGGAAGCACAGACCACATGGAGAGGCCCACATGGAGCTTCAACCCAGCACCAACAGTCAGCCTGCTGACTGAGTCATTGGAAGTAGATCCAACAGCCCTCAGTTGAGCTGCCCCAGCTGTTCCTGGTTGAAACAGGGATGACTTTTCCCTACAGAATCCTGTGAAAACAATAGATCTGTGAGAAGATGGGGGAAGAAAATTTGTTATTTTACACGACTAAGTTTCAGAGTGTTTTGTTAAACAATGATAGGTATCTGGAAGAAATGAGAAAAGCTAGTGAATGGTAAGGGAATAAGAAATGTAAAAGTTAGGATCCTGGTGATAGACGGGGAAGGGATGGAACATACTGGACTGGAGTTGGGGGAAAGCTGCCTGCCTCAGAATGTCCTGGCCTGGGAGCAGAGCCTACTCTGATAGTTCAGAGGAGATAACCACAGACCTTTCCCGCAGCTGTGCCGATGGTCAACGGTTCTTTTCAGCATTCAAGAGCTGAAGAAAAACCCAAGTCCCAAAGGGGAAGAAAGTGTTCTGATGAGACAGAATTGCAGAGTAGGGCCCAACCTACTGAGGCCCTTTCAATGCAAGGCCCCAGCTTTCCTGAAGGGCTAGATAGAGGCTGCCCAGAGAATGGTCTTCTTAGGCAATGCTCTTTTGGTTGTTTAATCAACACTTACAGTTATCTGTTGACATTTTGGAAACAAAACCAAGAACCCTTGAAAGCACAAAGTCAGCATTGTACCTCTGAGCCAATAGGAATATTCAGAACCGGCTCTGAGCAGTGGCGTGAACACTGAGCGCTTATTCTCCAGAGAGAAGGTCTTTGTGTGCAGATTCTGCTCTAGGCGAGACTGTGGTGCTGAAAAACATTGACACTGGTGCTCCCTCTATGAGTCCCCTTACTCCTGTGGGGAACTCCAAGTTCTGTGGATCCAGTGTTAGTGGCAAATCTGAGGCCTGAAGAAGAATTCTGTTCTGCTTGCAGTTCCTTTAAAGGACCAGCCTGGGAGAGGTAGAGTTGAAACTGAGCAACTGGACCACTCCAGAAACTGGGGCGTATCGTTCATTTTTGTTCTGTGAATGAGCAGATAGCTGAAGGTGCCCTTTAAACCTCAACCTGATGGCTTCACCCAAAGAGAGCACATTAAAAAAGAAAGAAACCCTAAAACGCAGCTTTTTCTAGTATAGAAATGTAGTATAAAAGTACTTTGAAAACTCCAAATGAAAGGTATCACTATTATTTGTTATTTGTTATGGACATATTCTTTTCTAAATCAGAAAGCCTCAAGTCAAATGCTTGTAAGACAAAATATGTGAGATGGTAACAGGGAGTGGTGGGGACTGTGGCAAATCGGGGAGGGACACTACTCCTCAGCTTCAGTTCACTGCTGGTTTATCCAATCTTCTGATTGGGAAGAGGAACCAGAAATTCAGATAAATAAAAATTCACAATTCTTATAATAACATGCCAGCTGAAGCAAACACGTATATGAGCCACATTTTGGTTAAAAGGAATACAACACCATATAGGATCACAAGAAAATATCTTGAGAGAATAGAACCAACAACAACTAATGAGTGAATATGTATCAGAAAAACCAATAAGCATAATACAAAATCGGTGGTGGTCTGGTGACAGATTATATTTTCCAGAGGGTTGCCACAATATATTCCATCTTGCATGCTATTTATATGATGTAACCATGATACTCCTTCTATTAACTGATGGAGACTACTTTTCCTCCCCTTGAACATGAATAGGACTTTATGATTTTCTGAAGCAACAGTATGGTAGAAATGACACTATGTGACCTCTGAAGGTAGGTCTGGAATCTACCCCTTGTCTGGGGATGTTCACTCCAATAACCCAGCTTCCATACTGTGAGGGAGCCCAGGCAGCTCACAGAGAGGTCCATGTTGAGAGGAATCAAAACACTCAGCCCACACACCCAGTGGAGCTGCTAGGTAAAAGCCAGTTCCAACTTGTCAGTTATGTGAGCCATCTTGAGAGTGGATCTTCCAGCTTCTATTTGAGCAGCCCCCATGGAGACCCTGGAGAGCAGAGACAAATCATGCTCAGCCTGCCAAACTGCAAATTCATAAGCAAAAAAAAAAAAAAAGACTGCTCTTAAATCACTAAGCTTCGGAGTGGTTTTCTTTTCTTTTCTTTCTTTCTTTCTTTCTTTTTTTAACACAGTGATAGATTATAAAACCAGGATATATTGAATTTTTAGACAGAAATATTCTGAAAGGACAAAGAAAGAAAACCAAGATTTACCCAGGACCTCCTAAAGCACAAAAGCACATTTTTTTTTTAAGGTTAAAGGGAATAGGAATTTTTCTTTTGCGTTTCCCAAGTTGAGACACAGCTTTCTGAGACAAATAATGGGGGGAATGGATGATCCAAGGCCTAACTCAAATTCGATTTTAGAGTCAGGCTGAGGAAGGAGTTGTAACCCTTCCATATCTGAGTGCAGTACTGTCCAAATCCTTTTCAAATGTGAAGAGTGGGCATTTTTATTTACAATCCGGGCCAGGTTCCTCAAAGTGGGATTCTCACATTGTCTCCTGCATTCGCCTTTCTCAGAATAGGGCCTGGAAAACTATGTTCCAAGCAATGATTTTTATACCAATTTAGGAACCTGAACCTCACCCATTTACCATCCAACCCTCCCAGACATTTTCTTGGGGCTTATTCTTAGAGAAATGCTCATGATTTAACATTTAAGCAGCCTGTGGCATTGCCAGGATAAGACAGTGCATCTTTTTCTCAGCAGGCAGAGGCCCTGGCATTGGCTTGAACAGGTGGGGGAAGGGGCCTCTAAGACAGCCCGGGTGAAAATTTACACTGGACCAGTCAGGCATGGCCGTAGAGCCTTTTCCTGCCAGAAGAGATGTTTATCACTCCCCCAACCCCCGCCCCCTGGCCCCAACACTACTCTTTGGGCATTTGCCCTCCTTAATCCACATCAAATCACCACTCAGGTCCAACCAACAGGGTTCCACCAGGACCTGCCTTCCCTTAGTAATGAAAGGATTTAGGTGATGAGAATCAAGCAGAAAGTCAGCAAGTATGATTTTAGTAAGAGGATAGCTGAATATGTTGTTAAGGTATTTTCTTTGGAAGTAAGAGGAAAATGCTCGCCAGCAAATAGACACTGAATCTAATATGTGTAGGCCTTTTCTGTGCAGGTATTTTGTTAGGCCCTTACTATAGAGGAAAGTGAAGACCCTTTGCCTTGACCAAAAACCTTAAGATGTCACCTGCAAGGTGTGAGAATATTTATTATCCCATATCCACAAAAAGTACACGTGTAAATATCTACTAACATATCTATCAGAGAATTGAGAAGAAAAAATGTCAAACTTATCACTGTGGTTGTAAGTTGGGGTGAGAATGAAGTAGAGTGTGAGATCAGGATGAAATGTTACTTTCTAGAATAAACTTCTCATTTGATCCAGTGCTGCAATAATAATGATAATAAATAAAAAAATAAATTTCTCCAAGAAGTTTCTTTTATCTTTTTTGGCAATGACAATGTATTAATAAAATATAATAGGAAGTATTAATAAGAAAATATTATAAGAATACCTATAATGTTTACATTTTAAAAATTATTTTTATAGAGATATAAAAACCTGTTTTAAGTATATTCTTTGGCAAGTTTTGACAGATATTTATATCCCTACAAACATCACCCCAATCAGGATATAGAACATTTACATCACATCCCCAAAGAAATTTTGTCCCCTCACCTCTGCCCCAGACAACAATTAATCTGCTTTTTGTCCCTACAGATTATTTTTTTCCTGTTGTCTAGATTTTATGTAAACTGGAATAATAGATTATGTCTTTTGTTTATAGTTTCTTTTACTTGAAACATTTTTGAGACTCACTCAAGTTATTATAGTGTCAATAGTTTGTTCTCTTATTTATGAATAGTATGCTGTTGTATAAATATATAAATATATGGTTATTCAGTCATTATTTAAAAGACATTTGAGTTCTTTCCAGTTTGGGGCCTTCATTCATAAAAAGTTGTTATGAACATTTGTGTTCAAGTCTTTGTGTGGAAATACATTTATTTCTCTTGAGAAAGTATCTAGGAGTAGAATTGTGAACATCAAGGGAAATGTGTTTAATTTTATTTTAAAAGATAAGTACTTCAAATTGTTTGTAATAATTCTTCTCACAATTTATGCTAAATAAATAGTCATGGATGTATGTAATAATTTAACTACCAGAATCTTCAATCATAACATTGCTTATACGTTTGCTACAATTTAACATACAACTTTGTTATGGAATGCCACATGAAAATTTAAGTGGATAGTTCAGGAATTAAAATGACATAAAACCCCAATAAAGAGGAAAGAGCCTTCGGTAGATGGAAATTTTAGTAAATACCTTGGAAACAGAAAGGGTTGGATGAATGTTGACAGCAGGAGTGTGGACTACAGCCAATGAAAGCTCAAAGGTGGTCCATAGACGCTGAGCGGTATCTCAGCCAGGAAATCAAAAGGACCCCAGATAGTGGGAATGGAAATGGGCTGAGTCCCTGGAGCTCTTGGCAGCTGAAGTCAGAGCAGCTAACTTTGATTGACTTCTACTGCCACAGGCAGCAGCTGCTGACAGCGCTGCTTATTCAGTTTACACAAGTGCCAATCTCCTTCTATAGGCAGAACATTAGAAGGCTTATCTCAAGCAGTTATACAGACTTTGAGGAGAATTAGGGCAGCCAATATGAGGTCGGGAAGTAGGGCCCTCAGCATTCCTGCATTTAGGGATGTTTTAGTCAACTTTTCGCTGCTATGATTAAAAGACCCAACCAGAACAACTGCAGAGGAGGAAAGATTGATGTAGGGGCTCACAGTTTCAAAGGTCTTAGTCCATAGAAGGCTAGCTCCATTCCTCAGGGCTCAAGGTGAGGCAGAACATCAAGGTGGTAGAGTATGGCAGAGAAAAGTGGCTCATGTGATGTTCAGGAAGCAGAGAGAGAGAGACTTCACTCTCCAGAAACAAAATATATTCCCCAAAGCCATCTCTGCAATGAGCCATTTCCTCCAGCCATACCCCACCTGCCTCCAGTTACCACTCAGTTAACCCCATCAGGGGATTAATTCACAGATTGGGTTAAGGCTCTCCTAACCCTTCATTTCTCCTCCAAACCCTCTCACATTGTCTCACATGGGAGATTTTGGGGGACACCTCACATCCAAAACATAACAAAGAACTACTCTGGTTTGGGTATGGTTTGAGTGGGTCCACTAAGGGTTCAGGCATTGGGAGTTTGGGTGGTGGAACTTTTAAGAGTTGGGAGGTCACTGGGGACACTGCTCTGGAAGGGCTAGACATAGTTCTTATGGGATCCCAGTAAGTTTCTGCAAGAGTGAGGTGTTTTTTTTTTAATTTTTATTGTTGGTTGTTCAAAACATTACATAGTTCTTGATATATCATATTTCACACTTTGATTCAAGTGGGTTATGAACTCCCATTTTTACCCCGTATACAGATTGCAGAATCACATCAGTTACACATCCATTGATTTACATATTGCCATACTAGTGTCTGTTGTATTCTGCTGCCTTTCCTATCCTCTACTATCCCCGCTCCCCTCCCCTCCCCTCCCCTCTTCTCTCTCTACCCCCTCTACTGAGAAGAAAAAAAAAAAAAGAGTGAGTTGTTATAATAGAGCAGGCTTGACTCCTGAATCACACTCTAACTTCTGGGCTCACCATCTGATAACATCACACCATTACATTCCCATCATGGTGTGATTAAGCTGCAGGTCCCTTGCCAGAGTTGGCACCATGCTATTTGGACTTTCAGCCTACAAATCCCATGAACTAAATAAGCTTTTTTTCTTTATACACTATCCAGCCTCAGGTATTATTATTATTATTATTATTTCTTCTTCTTCTTCTTCTTCTTCTTCTTCTTCTTCTTCTTCTTCTTCTTCTTCTTCTTCTTCTTCTTCTTCTTCTTCCTCCTCCTCCTCCTCCTCCTCCTCTTCCTCTTCCTCATCTTCCTCTTTCTCCTCCTCCTCCTCCTCCTCCTCTTCCTCTTCCTCATCTTCCTCTTTCTCCTCCTCCTCCTCTTCCTCTTCCTCATCTTCCTCTTTCTCCTCCTCCTCCTCCTCTTCCTCTTCCTCATCTTCCTCTTTCTCCTCCTCCTCCACCTCCTCCTCCTCCTCCTCCTCCTCCTCCTCTTCTTCTTCTTCTTCTTCTTCCTCCTCCTCCTCCTCCTCTTCCTCTTCCTCATCTTACCCTTTCTCTTCTTCTTCTTTCTCTTCCTATTCCTCCTCTTCTTCTTCCTCTTCCTCTTCTTCTTCTTCTTCTCCTTCTCCTTCTCTTTCTTCTTCTAACAGAAAGAAAGGGGACCCTCAACTGAAAGACTGGCTTCCTGACAGCACTAAAGTTCCTACCAGTCAACTTTCCACAGACAGATGCCTGACAGTGGACAGTGTTGGCCTGTTCTTAAAATTATCAGCCTCTTATTGCCTCAATCTTAAATAGAAATGGAAAACCAAGAGTAGACATAAGAGGAATGTCTGCAATGGGAAAAAGACAAGCCAACAGGCAAACATGATTTTAGGTAAAATAGAGATAACTAATGGAACAGAAAATGACTAAACAAACAAACAAAAATTTCTAAAGACAACTAAGAAAATATATACCACAGCAACAAAACAAGAAAAGGGCACTGTGAAAAAGAAACTGTCAGAGAACAAGAAAATTAAAAAAATATGTTTGCCAAAGGAATAATTATAATAGGTTAGATGATTAAGTTAAAGAGATCTCACAAGAATAGTTTTTAAAAGAAATGAAAAATATGGCAGAAAAGATAAAAACACGAAGGAGTGATCCAGAGGTTTGAGATCTAAATGATGGGAATTCCAAAAAGTTAAAAGGAAGGAAGTTATAAGAGCAAAAGAGGAATTTTATGAGAAAAATAATTTTTTAAAATGAAAAAGGGAGTTACTTGTGGTTGATAAGGCTAAATGAGTGCCCAGCAAAATGAATGGAAAAAGGCAACATTTAGATACATCACTGAAAATTTCAGAACACCAAGAAAAAAGAGTAGATGCTGAAAGATTCCAGAGAGAAAGAGATTTTATTTTGAGGAGTAGGATGTTTGGCTTAGAATTTTATATCTAGCCAATTTTATTATAATCAAGCAAACACTTGAATGAAGACATTTTTAGGTATGAAAGTACTATAAATTTTGGGCTGGGGCTGTAACTCAGCAGTAGAGCACCTGCCTTGTACGTGTGATGCCTTGGGTTTGATCCCAGCACCACATAAAAATAAATAAATAAAGTAAAGGGTATTGTGTGTATCCACAACTAAAAAAAAATTTTAAAAAGGACTATAAATTTTACCTCCTGTGTTGGTTTTCCTAGCAAGTTATCCAAGGGTACACTCCAGCAAGATGAAGGTATAATTTCAGAAAGCAGAAGCTGCTGAGGTCTTGAAAAGGGTGACTCTAACCTTTGACTTTAGTGAAGGGAAACTATAGTAGGTAAAAGTGTTGAGACCCAGAGAAAACAAGAGCAGGTGGTTTGGAACCTACAGGGAGCTACACAAAAATGTTTCTTGCTTTGTTTTGGTTTTGAGGAGAGGTAAAAAGGAAAGGAGTATACTTAATAGAAAAATAGCATAAATGAAAGCTCATAAAACACAATATGAGGATAAGGTAAAGGATATTGACAGAATATTAAAACAAAATAATAGGACTTGGGTGTAACTTAGTGGTAGAGCGCTTGCCTAAGTATGTGTGAGGTCCTAGTTTCAATGCTCAGCACCACAAAAAAGAAAAAAGAGTATAATTTGTTCCAGAAATACTCACTATTGAATAGAGACATTGGTTTCCTAAAGAGACAGAATCCTAATTCACTACTTTATCTGCTGTGAATTTTATTTACATAGACAAAACAAAATAAGCATTATGGCCCAACCTTCAATTCTTAGAACCAACTCATGCTGGTGAGCTTTCCATTGCTGTGACAAATACCTCAGAGAAGCCAACTCACAAGAAGGAATGACTCATTTGGCCTCTCCGTTTCAGATGCTGGTCACTTGGCCCCATGGCTTGGGCCTATGGAAGCACAGTGGCATAGAGGCTGGTAGCAGAGGAAGCTACTCACCTCATGGTAGCCAGGAAGCAAAGAGAGAATCAGAGAAAGGGGCCTGGGCACCAATGCCCACCCCCAAATGACCTAACTTCTTCTTACTAGGCCCCACCTCCCCGTTAGGCTACGGACTGGCGACCAAGCCTTTAACACACAGGCCTTTGGGGACCCTTAAGATCCAAACCGTAACACGACCTTAGACGAACAGGATCAATTCAACAGTGATTTCAGAACAAAAATGTAAAAGCATAGAACAGGAGACAGAAGTTGGGAAGTGGAAGAGAGAAGAGGCAGTGGGGAAGGAAGGTGTGAGTGCCAAGTCCTCTCTGACAAAGTGAGGAGGGAGGAGATGCTATCTATAGTCCATGGGACAGGAAATGGGGTTTAACTGTGTTCTCTGAAGTTACTGAGGCCAGGGAAAGATCTGAGGCTGGGGATTTAACTATATTTAGAAGAGTGGGGAGGAGGTGGGAGAGAAGTGAGCTGACTTCTTGATCACACTGGGGAGCACTGATGTGGCTAAATTAATAAATAACATTTACACGGAGGTAATCACCAAATGATCTCAAAAAAATGCTTGAAATTTGCTTCAGTGAAAAAGAAATATGGATGGTGAAGACTGGGGCAGGTTGTTCTTGTTTTTTATTATAATGTCTTGGTATTATTGGATTTTAAATCATCTGCATACGTTAACTAATTTAAATCTTTAATGAGGAACTCAAAACTTTTCTGAGATAAGCAGTTGATAAGACTGTGTAGAATATAATGGGTGTGAAAAGTTAGAGAGATATAGCTCAAACTGGCATAGTGAATTTATCTTTAGGTCTTGGGATCATAATGTTTTATTTTGGTTATGCCTGACTTCACACCCCTCCCACACCCAGCCACCTCCCTCAGAGAGTCAGTGACCCAGGTCATCCCAGTTGGAGGTCAGGAACCCTAGACTCCTGCATGCTTCAGAAACAGTTATGAAAACCTCACCTAACCTATGAAACATTAGCCTTCTCCAGGATATCACCAGCAGTCAGCATTGATCCTCCAGTTCCAGAACCCTCTAAAATGACTAGCCAGCTGAGCTCTCACCTGGGTCCAGACAGGACTGGCTAGGGAGGTAGTTACTCAGCACTGTCCAGATGTGGAAGTCTCTGGCTGCTTAAAACAACAAAAGATAGAGTGGACATCCACCAAATACAGTCCTTATTAGGATCATAATGCATGCAATGCAGTAGTACTTCAGAGCTGGAATTCATTTATGTTCATTTAGTTCATCTGTTGATTTTCTAGATGAGAAACTGAGAACCAGAGTAAAAAAAATCACTTGCCAAGGTCAAAACACAACTGTCCACAGGAGGATCACAAGTTTGAGGTCGGCCTTGGAAATTTAGCGGGGCCCTAAGCAACTTAGCTAGAGCCTGTCTTAAAATTTTAAAAAAGGGGTGGGGATATGGCTCAGTGGTTGAGTGCCTCTGGGTTCAATCCCTGGTACCAAACAAAACAAAAAATTCAAAAACAAAAATTAAAAACTATAACTGTGATTCTCAGTTCATTGTCTTTTGTCAATACCAGAATTTTAAAAAGCAGTTAATTTGGGTATCTTAGGTTCTTTGAGATACAAGTAATAAGATCCCAATTTTAAGCAAAAGACAGAAATATATCAGAAAAATATTGAAGTCCAAGGGTAGGATGTACAGGGACCAAAGCATGGTGGAGAAAGTCCACAGTTTATGCTGCTTCTCTTGATTTGCCTCTCTGCAACTAACAGGTGACCGTGGCTCAAGGGCATGGAACATTCCTCAAAAATGGAATGATGGGTAGATATGGGGTCTAGGCCAACATAAACATAAGCCAGGCAGAGGTGAATTCTATAGCAGAGGAGAAGAAAGGGGAAGGATACAGTGAAATTCTGACTTGGGTTATTGATCATATTAGATACATTACTAGTTTTATCCTCATTTTTAAAGGCTGAGACCCTGGGCAGTTAAGCACAGGGCTGCTAAGTAGCAGAGATAGAGATGTGTGTAAACACTGGATCTCATCCCTCTCAGTTGAAGACACCTCTTTATACTTCTCCTCTACTATGTGAGATGATCCTCTTAGCTTTGGGGCCCTGAAACAAAATCCTACCTATCTCCCATTTATCATTCTTTGGGAAGAGCTGCTGTTAAGTGATACTCAGTGCTTGCTTCTCAAAGCTATCTGGCCCGTGGACTTCTTTCCCCATGAAATACTGTGTCTGAGTCCATGAGGCCAACATTGAGAAGTGATTTATTACCTGCTTCAGTGGCTTTATGCATTTCCTTTTATTTGATCTCCATGCAGGATCATGAAAGTCTAGCTTGTACTGACTCCAAAGAACCAACTGTTATAGTCTTAGAATTTTCCAAGCTGATTGACATTGTTATCTTAAAATCAGTCATTTGGGGAGAATTTTATGATGTGGAAAATGACATATGCCACAAATAGGGCTCTCATTGATTCTCAACCTGTCATTAGACACTTATTAGCATATCACTGTTTCCATCTGCCCACTTCCTATCTGAGAGACTTTTGAAAATGTTCAAAATAGCTGGGCGTGGTGACACATACCTTTAATCCCAGCGGCTAAGGGGGCTGAGACAGGAGTTCAAAGCCAGTCTCAGGAAAAGCAAGGTGCTAAGCAACTCAGTGAGACCCTGTCTCTAAATAAAATACAAAATAGGGCTGGGATGTGGCTCAATGATTGAGTGCCCCTGAGTTCAATCCCCAGTACTCCCCTGACAAAAAGAAAGAAAATGTTCACATTAAAGTTCACCCTTCATTTCCAGTAAAAGCGCCCTTGGACTGAGGCAAAAGGATCAAAAGTTGGAGGCCAGCCCGCTGGGTGACTTAGGGTGATCCTGTCCAAAATAAAGTAAGAAAGGGTTGGAGGTGTTGCTGAGTGATAGAGCCCTTTCCTAGCATGCACAAGGCCCCTGGGTTCAATCCTCAGTACTGGGGGTGGGGAAAGCTTTGCAAACTTGAATGCTTGATATCAATTTTGGTGGCAGTTCAAAGCCAAAATGTGTTCTTTGTGTAGCTCAATTCCCCACTTAGTATAATGCTTAACCTCCTTTCTTTTCTGTGCTCACTGTCATCCCCCTTCCTTAGTTTTTATCTCACTGGAGCCCATTGCCGGGACCTCCTATCTAGTTTTCCTACCTCCAGCCTCCCTTCCCCGAGTCCACCCTTCATATCTCTAGTAGGCCAAACTTTTGCAAGCCCTGCATCTAGTCACGTCTCCATCCGAGGCTCTGTACTGGATGCCAAACAGTTCAAACTCCTGACATGGAACCCAGACCTCCCAACAGCCCTTCAACCCATGTGACATGATTCTCTTAGCTTTGGGGCCCTGAAACACATGATGAACTTGAACTGGACTTTTCTCTGGGTCTTTGCTCATGCACAGTTACTTCTCTTAGAAGGCCTCTGTCACCCCCTCCTCTGAACTCAGTTTAAGTGATATTTCACCCATGATGCTATCTATTCCTAATCCCTCTTGCTCGCCAGCGGCAATTCCAATTGCCCTTAGACTTCTTTAAATAATTTGGTAATGGCTCTCCTGTGTAGTTCACAGCTATGACCCCTCTAGGAGGCTAAACTCAATCATCTTCTACGCCATTAAGACACAGCACGGTTCAGATCAGCACCACCCAGTGGCTAACAAGCCAAAGAGAAGTACATCTTCGGCTCCCCCATTCCAGGCTAAATGGATCAGAAACCTGAGGCGGGCAGGTGGGAGAGGCAGTTCTCTGGGTGATTCTAACACATGTTGGTCCACTCTATGCCATGCCATGGGCTTTTCCTATTCTATGTCCTTTTTTTTCCTTTCCTTCTTTCTTTTTAGTATTATTAGTTGTAAATGGATACAATACCTTTATTTTATTTATTTATTTTTATTTGGTGCTGAGGATTGAACTCGGTGCCTCACGTGGTAAGCAAGAGCTCTCTATTACTGAGCCACAACCCCAGCCCTCCATGTCCTCCATAATAGCTGCTTCTCATGGCAGTCTTTTTCCTGTTAATATTTCCCTAATTCATTTGGCTCTAACAATCGTACATTCAGGAGGGAGTACCCAGCAAAGCAACCACCTACTCTAACCATGCTCTTTCTCTGTATTGCCCAGGCCCAGGAATGTTCTCTGTGTCGCAGGCCCTGCAGCTGCATTCTGTATTTGGTTAGGTCCACTGCTGTTCCTCCAAGGCAGGTGTGAATTACAGTCACAAAACATTTGCAGCAAAGGCCATCTGCTAGTCAGGTAATTCTGTTATCAGGAAAGCTTTGCCGGTAACCATTCAGGGCAAAGGTCAGAGCTCCACACTGGGCAAAGTCACCCACTAAGAAGAGGCCTCTTCATGCCCTAGTCCCACCGAGGGAGCTCTCTGTCTTCAAGCAGGTGTGACTATTGTGAGGCCCAAGTCCTGGAGAACTAGGATAGCATCTGCGGGGGTAACTTTTTATTTGGATATCATTTCAAAGTTACAAGTAAATTGCAAGTATAGTGTTGTATATATTTTTGCACCACTTTTTGTGGCTTTATCATTCTGTGTGCTTTTCTTTTTTCTATTATTTTTTTTTAGTTGTAGATGGACACAATATCTTTATTTTATTTATTTATTTATTTTATGTGGTGCTGCAGATGAAACCAAGTGCCATGTAAGGCAAGCGCTCAACCACTGAGCTTCAGCCCCAGCCCCTGTGCAAGTTGGAGACACCGTGCCCCTTTACCCTAAATATTGTTGAGATGGAGGACACTCTCTTATGTAAACACAGTACAGTTATCAACTTTAAGAATCTTAATATCGATATATTACTACTAACTAAACCACAATAAAAATTCAAATTACATGAATTGTCCCAATAATCTTCTTTACATCTATTTTTTACCCAGCCCCAAATCCAATCAAAGTTCATTGTGTTTTGCTGTCATGTCTTTTAAATCTCCTTTAAATTGGAACATTTCCTTAGCCTCTAACTTCTTGGACCTCGACATTTTTAAGGCTACCTGCCAGTTGTTTAGTAGACTGACCTGAATTTGAGTTCATATCATGTTTCACAATTCAATTTAGGGAAACTTCTTTTTTTTTTTTTAATATTTATTTTTTAGTTTTAGGTGGACACAATGTCTTTATTTTTTATTTTTATGTGGTTTGAGGATCAAACCCAGCGCCCCGCGCATGCTAGGCAAGCGCGCCATGGCTTGAGCCACATCCCCAGCCCGGGGAAACTTCTTTTGACAGGTAAAATCACAGAGGTGATGCTGTACCCTTCTCAGCGTATCATCAGGGAGCCAGTGACTGCCATACTGGAATGTCCTGGCCAAGATCTCTGTAAAGGCAGCCAACAGTCTCTTTGTGAAGGCTGCCCTCTGCTGCCTATTTCCAACACTGCAGCTTCTATACCTCTGCAGATGTGTTTTGAAAAGGGGCCTGAAGTTCTGAAGTGTAAATCCTGACATTTTATTGGTTGTGGGATCTTAGGAGACCTTAGATCGTGTGGACTTCTGATTTCATCACAAGATGATTGAATGCAAAAGCATCCTACAAATATGGTCAGGTGTTACTCTAAGCTAATGTTTACGCTGGCTGCTATGACCTCTCTGTGAGCTCAGCCCTGCTGGTCCTTGGAGCTCCAAGGCTGCTCTTCAGAACTCACATCCACTACCTGCAAAGCCTCCAATAGCTTTTGGCTCTGTGGTCACCATGACAGAGCTGCCTGCCTCCTTGCCGAGGCTCCCACAAACAACAGGTTCCTATGAGCTACTGTTGGGAAGGAACCAAGACAAACCCCAAGGAGAAGGATACCTGATCTTCAACATTTCTGCCCATGTGGGTCCATCTGGGGGTCACCACTGTTTTCTGCACAGCTGGTTTTTGCATCCAGTGGGATTACAGCCACATTGCTGCTGCCAGGCTGGTGATGCTTCTGTGGGATCAAGTGTGGTGCCAAAGCAGCAGCCAGAGCAGATGCATGTGCCCTTTGATGCCCACCAAACCCTGGGTAAATACGTTCTCTTAACAGGTTTTGGCTGCTGGGCTTTGGCTGGAGCTAAGCCAACGATGCTGCTTTCAAAGATATAGTGCAGACTCTGCTCTTACACACACTTTTGGTTTCTGTGTACATTTTCTTTGCATCTTTCTCAGAGACTTAGGTGCATACATGCAAAATTCTTCTTCCCTGCCTGCTTGCCTTCTTTCCTAGTTTTAATAAATATTTCTTGAGCACCAACTATACTCCAGGCACTGCCGTGGGCTATGCGGAGAGCAGCATGCCCAGCTTGCCTCATAGAGCTTGTATAGTTGATTGGATGACAGAAATAAGCAGAGAAGCAACTGCTTTACAAATGAGATCCCTGGGCCTTTGGAGGCAGGTGTTTCTTGTCCCACTGTGCCTCTTAGCCAAACTTATTACTTCTCAGGTGGCCCAGAATCTTCTCATTATTGTTTTATATTTACTTAGTGCTCTCCCAGGATACCAGAGAAATACATTGTATAAGGCTTCAAGCCAAAGCTCAGAGAAGGAGAATTATGAGAAATAAGTATATGAAGAGAGGAAATATCCTTCAAGCACGAATATAATTATTTCTTTTTCTTTTCTTTTTACTCAAATTTACCCTCAGAACAGAGGAATCTGTAGCAGTGAACTAGAGCCATTTTCTGTGGGGCCTTCATGTTTTGGGGAATGTCAGGATTCTTAAGAACTGGCAACTCGACACATGGAATTTATGCATGTGTTCTGAGGCAGGCGTCTTGCGCGTAGTGGGAGATCAGTATGTGTGTGGTGACATTGTGAAAGTCA
Organism: Marmota flaviventris; assembly: GCF_047511675.1. Lineage (NCBI taxonomy): Eukaryota > Metazoa > Chordata > Mammalia > Rodentia > Sciuridae > Marmota > Marmota flaviventris. Next base: position 79,818,627 of record NC_092507.1, read on the forward strand.
CCTAGTGAGTGGGTGCCATAACCTAAACTGGAGGTCAGCTTCACAGGGGGAAATGGTCCTGGCCAGGAGACCAGCTGGGGCCTCCTCAACCACTAGAGGGAAGTCACTTCTTATCCCCATGGGAGACCTCCTGGCCTGACTCAGTCTGCCTCACAGGCCTCTTCTGGAGAGAAAGTGAAATGAGATGTGGGAAAGAGCCATACGTCATTCATGCAGAGATGCCCTATGTACCAACAGATGTACAGGGAACATATTCAGGCCAAAAATGTGAATGAGGAGTCATTTTCTAATACAATTTTATAGTGTTTTATTAGGTAGCAACCATACTTGCCTCCAACTGGCTGGGAGACAGTTAGCACAGAGTGTTGACCAAGCAGCTGGACCAGGACCTGTACTAGGTTTACACTGGCCCAACGCTTACCTTGCCTATTTCCATGTCCATGTGTACAGTCTAGATACAAAGGACACTGGGGAAGAACATGAATGGGGCCTTTGCAAATATGTTATATTTCTCAAAGAACAAGTAGCTGCATAATCAGGTCAGTTTGCTATGCAAAAGGCTGGTGGCAATTAGGAAAGTTTACTAGAAAATTCCATGAGGGTGAGCTATGTTGTCTATTTTACCACCACATACCCATAACTTAGTGGTCTCCCTAGCACACAGCAGGTACATAATATAAATTAGTTACAGTGGAAGCCCACCTCAGGAACTGACAGAATAGAGGTTTGTTTTCTGCAGGCAGTATCCCCCAAGCCATACTTTGAAATTACAGTGTGATTTCTAGCTTCACTTTCATTGGTAAGTAACTCACAAAATCCTTTAGAAATTAAAGCTGTTTAAACAAGCAATTGATAACAATGTTGAAGGTATTTCAGGTATTGCCCATTGAGTTCTTGACTGATGATGTCAACACAGTCATCATAGCTAAGACTAAGATATGCCGGAATGCAACCAAAATAAAGACAGAACAAAACAAAATTCCCCAAACTATCTTAGCTATAATTAAAAAACCGGTACTAACTTGTATTTTGCCAAAGTCCTGAAACTGCCTTCAGGAGCAGATGGGCAAACAGTATTAAAAAAAACAAACCAAAAAAGAAAAAAGTCCACTATAATAATAGAACTAGTTTGTCCTGAGCCTGGGAAGGGCGATACCTTCCTGGATTGTTCCACAGCAGTCTCCTCAGCCATCTGTTTCCCCACATCCTGTCAAACCAATACTGTCCTGGTAACCGGAATCCCTGCTGCTACTTTATGTCATCTTCTCAGCTTCCTGACCCACTTCTGCTGGAGTTTGCTTTGGCCTTTATGTGAGTGGACACCATGGTATGGCATTGCCCTCTGGTTCTTGGGGCCCTCCTGAGAGCCCAGAGTTCCTACAGTGGCTTTTGGAAGCTCCCATGTCTTGAGCGCTGTGCTGAGTCCTTTACTATGTTATCATATTATCTCATTAACATCACAGCCATTCCAAGAGATAGTTTATTTCTCTCGCTTTACAGAGGAGGAAATAAGTATCGGGAGAGTTGAGTGTCTTGACTTTTCATACAGCTCAGAAGTGGCAGAGGTGGGATTTGAAGTTAGGCTGGCTTGAAAGCCTATCCCTTAGCCATTAGCTTCTTCAGCCTTCCCTTGGGTCCTCCACATCTTTGGGAGCATTCCCATTTTTACTCCTGTTTTCCTTCCTTCTCTCTCTGGCCTTCTTCCCAGTTCAAGATACTTCTGTCCATATACTACATATTACTTTCTTTGTCCTGGCTTTCAAAGCCCTTTATAATTTGACCCTACTGCTCTCCTCGGCCCACTCTCCACCGCCCAAGCTCAGGTGAGGCTGTGCTGCCATCTGCCTGTGCTTACCCACCATGCCCTTCCCTGGCCTTTGCAGCACTTTGCCTTCTAGCACTTTCTGCCCAAGGAGCTCTCCTCCCTGACTCTCCTCATTCCCCTCCCTAAGCCACCCAGCTCCCCTTGTTCTGCCGGGCCCCAGGAAGCCTCACTACACCCCGGCCCAAGCTTCCCCAGTGCACGGGGGCCTCAGTGACTGCGCCCTCCTATAGGGAGAAGCATTGGTTCTCTGAATCCTGGTTTAGCTGTTAACCATATGCTATTTTGTGATACCTTTAATCTGACTTTGCTATTTTTTAAAAAATATTTTTTTAGTTACACATGGGCACAATATCTTTATTTTGTTTATTTATTTTTATGTGGTGCTGAAGATCGAACCCAGGGTCTCACACGTGAGAGGCGAGTGCTCTACCGCTGAGCCACAACCCCAGCCCCTGACTTTGCTATTTTCATGTATTAATGTTTTCCTCAATTAGATTATAAGCTCCTTGAGTGACAAATGTTTCCTCTTATAATTAATGAAATTTCTCTTAACACGTAGCTCAAGGCTTTACACACAAAAGGGGTTCAGAAAACTCTGTAGGTTTCTCTGTCACTATATTCATGACAGGTTGATATCAATACCCTTAGGATCACACTAAAGCACAAGTGTTGAAGAGCTGTGTTGAGGTGGTGGCTCAGTGGTAGTGTGCTTGCCTAGCATGCTCAGGGCCCTGGGTTCCATCCCCCTGTCGAACCCCCTCCTCCCGCCACACACACACACACACACACACACACACACACACACACTCAGCAAAGAGCAGACATTGATTTTCCGTGCCTAACACCTCTCAGGGCTTTGTCTTCTTCCTACTGGCTGAACACCTTGATCCAGCCTGCCACACAGGACCCCAACTTAGGCCTGCCCTTGACTCAATGCTATGAACCTGAGCTAACAGTCCACTATCATGGTTGTGGGTGTCTCCAGTGCTGAACTATCTGGGTTTATACTCCAGTTCCTCTACTTCCTACAAGTGATCTGAGCAAGTTACTTACACTCAGGGCTTCAGTTTCCTCATCTGCAAAATGGGGATAAATAGTACTTCAATCATTCACTATTAATTGTGGGCCAGACCTTTGCTCGACTACACATCAGGCATTATTCTAGGTGCTGGGTATAAAGTTCTCACCACAGGAAGACAGGAAGCTGATGTCCTAGTGTAGAGAGACACAGACAAGAGATGACATAAACATGGCATGTGAAAAAATGCTGTGAGGACAAAGTGGGCGGGCCAGGGACTGTGGTTTTAAATAGCAGGCAAGGTGACACTGGAACCCAGACCTTAGCATTCTGTAAGGAAAAATGAGCACAGGGAGTACAAGCACTTACAATTGCACTCGATACTTAGTACATGGTGAGTAATTTTTAGATATTAGGCATTATCAATGCCTAATATCTAAAAAAAAAAAATCTAGAAAACTACCAATTAAATGTTTTTTAGAAAATTACCAGTTAAACTTTTGTTGTACTAGTTTTTAAGAAGAAAAAGATCAATATGTTATAATTACATTTTATGGGGGTTTCCCATGTGGCTGTTGCTAATCAGTTCATACTTAAAGAGCACCTTTCTTGGTCACCTAGTTTTAATCAGCTTTTTTCACTGCTGGGACTAAAAGACCTGAACAGAACAACTTTAAAGGAAGAAAAGTTTATTTAGGGGCTCATGTTTTCAGAGGTCTCAATCCCAGACAGCAGGCTCTATTCCTTGGGGCTTGAAGTGAGGCAGGACATCATGGCAGAAGAGTGTGACAGAGGGAAGCAGCTCACACGATAATAAGAAAGCAGAGAAAGGGACTCCTCCACTCTTCAGATACAAAATATATACCCCTTAGCCACACCCACAATGAAACACTTCCTCCAGCTACACCCCATCTGCCTCCAGTCAGCACTCAGTTAATCCCAATGGGGATTAATTTACTGATTAGGTTAAGGCTACAACCCCATCATTTCTCCTCCAAACCCTCTTGTATTGTCTCACACATGAGATTTGGGGGACATCTAACATCTAAACCCTAACACCCTCATCCCACCACTAACACCCACCCTCCTTTAACTGTACAAATTTATGTATCTTAGTGAAAGATGCAGAAGTTATTTTTCTATTTTTCTTTTTTTCCCCCAGAAATTAATGAAATATGTGAGAATGGATTAAAGCCCTAATCCTAAAATATAACTTGTATTAAATAGTGGGCATGTGCAACATATAAAGGAAATTTAGGCTGATGCTGAAAAGTTAGTCCCTTCATACTTGAAACTCTCTCCCTAACCTGGTACGTACACAAACACAGCTGATGATACTCCAGTATTCACAGTTCAGTAGAACCTCAATTTCTGCAGAAATCAGTCAGAAAAACTATTTTTCTATACTCAGCAATTCTAACATCAAACATGTTACTGCATCAAACCAAGCAATTCTCCTGTTCTGTGGCTACCACTGGGTAGTTTAACTCACTCCTGACACTATCCACAGGATAGTGGTCTCACAGGATCCCCTCCCCTGTCAGATGCCAATCACCTAGTGCCTGGTGTATCATACTTCTGACTGACCAGTCATAAATTGGAGGTTCCTATAATCCCATCCTCAGGTTAAGGGGCTTAGAAACTCAGGAAAATGCTTTGCTTACCAGTACTGATTTATAATCACTCAGATCTTTCCCTGTCAGAGCAAACCATCTGAGAGGGCTGAGCTGGACCCCCCAACTTGGAGGCTAAGGGTCATTATAATCCACAGTCCTCAGATGACCACTCTACCTCAGGGAGAAACACTGATCAGGCTCCCCCAGCTTTCCTGGCCATCCATGCCTCCCATGGCCCCACTCCATGCACTTTTTTTTTTTTAAGAGGAGAGAGAGAGAGAGAGAATTTTTTAATATTTATTTTTCAGTTTTCGGTGGACACAACATCTTCATTTTATTTTTTTATGTGGTGCTGAGGATCGAACCCAGCGCCCCACGCATGCCCGGCGAGCGTGTTACCGCTTGAGCCACATCCCCAGCCCACTCCATGCACTTTGATGCGCCTTCTCTGTCCTTTTGTTCTCCCACCTCCTCCTGGCACAGGCCTCCTGCTTTCTTCCTGGCTCTTTCCCACCTACCCTGTTTCCTGGCTTTATTCCTCCCGGTTCCTGTCATACTAACCTTTTTGTCTCCTCTCCCCATTCCTCAAGTGGATTTTTTTTTTTTTTGTGCTCTCTGGAAGCCCAAAGTTGCCTGACAAGGCACTTCTCCCTTCTTGTTTCATTAAAAAAAAAAAAAAAATGCACTAATTCAGATTTCAATAAGTTTCCTTTGGGCACTTTTTTCTGTGTGCCCAGGTGGCCTGAGGGGCAATCCCCCTTTGTGGAAGGATGAACCAAAAGAGGCAGCTTTGTTGGACTTGGCTTCGGGCACACACCTGGGTTTGTTCCACACCACCCACTTCCTCAGCTCTCCAACCATCCGTCAGAACTCACAAATACTGAGACCCCTCTTTAGTCAGCTCTGGAGTGGAGTCTCTAGGTGACATGGGAGGCACATATGAAACCCTGTTCAATAAGACAAGAAAATACTTCAGGGCTATACCTATGTTCCCCACTCAGCCTAGGGCTACAGCCTCATTTCCAGGGCTATCACCCCTGAATGTCCCCCTCTGTCACCAGCATCAGTCTGCAGTGCCTCACTATGGGCGGTTGGTCTTGAGAACCCAGCCTACCCAACTCTGCTTTGCTTTTGCAGAGCAGCAGCCTCCCTTAGCACTCTCTCCCTCCTTCCTACAGGTGCTTATGCATTTTGCAGGTTTAAGCTCATCCTGGTAGGGAGAAGCAACCATGGCATTTAAAAGTTAAGGTCTCAGGGATGGGGGTGTGGCTCAGTGGTAGAGTACTTGCCTAGCCAGCACAAAGCCCTGGGATCCAATCTTAGTTCCCAAGGTGGGGAGGATTTAAGTTCTCTGTACAGAGTAAAACAGTGGTCATCCAGGCAGAAGACAATTACATTTCTTGTGTGGAATACAAACAAGGTCAAGGTCATTCTCTGCAGTTCTGCATCATCTGGCTTCACCTTGCCATGGGGATTCAAGATGCCCCTTTTCTCTGACCTATGCTCAACCACCCATTCTCCTTCCCCAGGCCCAAATTTCTGGAGTCAGCACACACTGCTGGCACTTTCCCACCAGCCCAGGCCACGGGAGCAGACAGGAGAGCGTCTTTTCATGGGCTTGCAACAAGACAGATTGGTCCACTCCTCTGCCATGCTCCTGCTCTGGGAGACTCAGCTAACCTGGCCCCTCCAAATCTCTGCCTACTCTGGAATCCAGCAAGAGCCCTTTCTGCCCATGTTGGCCCTCATGCCAGCCCTCATCTGCTTTTTTTGATCACGGTTCCAGCCAAGTAGAACCTTTTCTGACTGGAGGCTCTATTCATTGTTCCAGGCAAAAACTGAAAGGAGAATCATTTCTCCATTGAAGGAGAGAGCTCGGGAAATAGAGTTAAACTTGGTGAAGAATAGAAAAGGGAAGGGAGAGAAGGGATGGGAAAGAGTGGGGGAAGGAGGGAAGATTTCTGCTCTCTAGAACCCCGCCACCTTAAAGACTCTGGAGCCAGAGATCCTATAAGGTCTTCAGCAAGATGCTCAGGCCAGCCGAGGGTCAGTGGGGAGAGGAGAGCTCAGAGTTCCTCCTGCCAGCCCTGGGTGCTGGCCCCACATTTGCCCATTGAACTTTTCCCCAGATCCTGGAATCCAGAGGCCCCCACCTCTCATCGTTATTTATGCTGTTTCTTCAGCCTGGGCTGCCCTTTCCTCTCCTCTCCACTTTGCTCATTCCTCCTTCTTTCTTAGGTACAAATCTCTCCTGAGAGATCCCGCCTCCCAGAGACTGCGGAGACTGGGACCAGTTCTATCTGCTGCCCACCAGCCTTTGCTTGAGCTCCGGGCACAGAACCTGGCAGGGTGTATCTGTCTATACATTCTTCCCTTCTCCATGGAGTCACTGTCTTCATTTACCCAGGGTCTGTCTTGTGCCAGGACCAGTGGTGATCTAGAGACTGGGCCCCTCTATGTTGTCAGGTTGTGTTGGTCTGGTGATGGGAATGGACTCTTCTTAGAAGTTACCAGATGGTGTTTGGAGAAGGAAATCTGGGGTGCTGCAGAAATGGAGGACATGCTTTAGTTTGGGGCTGGGGACAGAGGAGGTCAGGGAAGGTCAAGGAAGGGTTAAGTTGAAAACCTAATAATGAGGAAACAAACCATGACCAGGGAGAAAGGTAGGTGTGTGTGAGTGTGTGTGTGTGTGTGTGTGTATTTGCATTCACACATGTGTGTCATGTGTGTGCATGGGGGTAGAGGGACACAGGGCTGTGTTCCAGCTGAGCATGAGCATGTGCAAAGCCTCCACAGGGAAATGAATGGTGTGGCGGGTGGGAGGAGCTAAAGCAGAGCAATGTCCCTGGTGGAGGGAAGCAAAGTTGGAAATGGGTAGGAAGAAAGGTAAGGTACCAGGAAGGTCATGGTCAGTGCCAGCTCCAAGAGGGGAGGGAATGTAGCTTATTTGCTTCTGTATTATTACTAGAGCCCTGCAGAGTTCCAGGCTCATACAGGTGGCTGAGAAATGTTTAGGGAACAAATAAAGAAATAAAAGCACTTAAACTAGAGAATCAGAATTTAAACAGGACACTCAGGCCAACTAGTAAAACAAAACCAGCTATTTTAGCCAACGGTGACACCATTAGGGCTATGTCACCCCTTAGTTGGGAATTCAGGAAGCACTGCCTCCATGTGGCAGGCACAGGGACAGGTTTATAATGAGGCACATATGGCATGATTTGAGTTGGTCAGATTAGTAAGACAAGTGTGTCATTTATCCAAAGCAGGCCTATCTGGAACCAGTGGGGACAACCTAAGTGACATCTGCCAGGCTGGGACTGTACACAGCAGGGGAGTCTGGCAGACAGAGACCAGCCCAGAGGCTGTCTTGATGCCATTTATCAAAGAAGGACTCCCTCTGCTTCTCCCTGCAGTCTTGTGGACTTCCAAGGATGGAGGCATTTCAGAGCTGGGGAGCACCCTAGGTAGGGATCACCTGGGCAGCTCCTCGTTTTACAAATGAGGACACTGATGCCCAGAGAGGTTGAGTGACTCACCCTAAGTTAGTGACAAGACCAGGTCAGGTTTCTAGGTCTCCTGATTCTAAACTCAGGCTGTTTATAAACACATCTAAAGGGGAAGGGGAAAGGAACAGGAGAGGAGGGAGAGATAGAGAGAAGGAGAAAAAGAGTAAGGAATGACGAAAGGAGAAAATGGGAGGGAAGGAGGATGAGAAAGATGGAAGGAAAGTCCGAAAGAGGTAAGGAAGGAGGGAAGAAAGAAGGAACCATGTTGGTTCTTTCTCATGGGAACTAGAGCTAAAGAGATCTCTACAGCCGAGAGTGGCTAGGAAAAACCATGTCTTGTAACATAATCGTAAACGTGCTAAGGCCACATGTTAAAAGCAAGTCATGCTAAGTGAAATAAGCCAATCCCCCCAAAACCAAAGTCCAAATGTTCTCTCTGATATTCAGATGCTGACTCACATGATGGGGGTGGGGTGGAGTTTCACTGGATTGGACAGGGGGGAATGAGCGGAAGGGAGGGGGACAGGAATGGGAAAGACAGTAAAATGGATTGGACATAACTTTCCTATGTTCATACACGCCCAGTGTAACTCCACATCATGTACAACCACAAAAATGAGAAGTGATATTCCATATATGTATGATATGTCAAAATACATTCTACTGTCATGTATAACTAAAAAGAGCAAATAAAAATTTTTTAAAAATACAATGCATTTAAGTGAAAATGGAAGTAATAAATTGGGGAATCTAAATAAAGGCAATTATTTGAAAACTTAAAAACTAAACAAATAAATAAATGCATTCTGTGGAAGCCAGCTTCCAAGATGGACACTACTGTCCCCACCTCCTGGTATGCACACCCTCCAACTAGCATGTTTGGTTTGTGTGACCAATAGTAAAAGTGATGACAATATGTGACTTCTGAGGTCATAAAAGACATTCTCCCCCGCTCTCTCAGATAATTTCCTCTAGGGGATGCAGCCCCCATGGAGAGGTCTATGTGGCAAGAAACTGAGGCCTCCTGCCAACAGCCATGTGAGTGAGTCATCTTGGAAGCAGATCAAACTTTCAGATAATTACAGCCCCAGACAAATTCATGAGAGACCCTGAGCCAAAATCACTCAGCTAAGCTGCTCCATAACCAACAGAAATAGTGAGATAATACATTTTTATTGTTTTAAGCTGCTAAGGTCTGGGGGTAATTTGTTCATGCAACAATAAATCACTATTATAGATTCCTTACTGTCATGTCAGTGTATGTTAGCAGCTCAGTTAATCCTTATGTCAACTCTGAAATAGAAATGATTTTCTCCACTTTAGAAGTGTGAAAATAGGTCCAAAGAGGTTAAGTGCTTTCCCAGGGTCATAGAATTGCCTCCAAACCCACCAAACCATTCTGTCCTCCTCAACCACAGATCTCAGACATTCTCCTCTCCTCCCACTCATCTCACAGAGTCAGGCTGGGCTGACCCACTGACAGTTGGTTTCAGGTTCAATGACGAGATTATATGATCATGGGGCAGGGAATGGGTGAGGTTTTGAAAACTAGCACTGCCTGCAAAAATTTTGTTCTTAAGTACCCCGCAATGCAGTTTCAAAAACTTGGGGGAAGCTGGGTTTGGTGGCACATGCCTGTACTCCCAGGAAATTAGGAGGCTGAGGCAGGAGGATTGCAAGTTCAAAGCTAGCCTCAGCAATTTAGTGAGGCCCTAAGCAACTCAGTGAGACCCTGTCTCTAAATAAAAGATAAGAAGAGCTGGGATGTGGTGCAGTGCTTAAATGCCCCTGAGTTCAATCACTGGTACAAAAGAAAGAAAGAAAGAAACAAAAAACTTTGGGGAGACAAAGTGAAGCAAATGACACTTCAAAGCAAGAGCAAATGAATGAAAGAACTGAAAAATGGACAATGTTTCTAGTTAGATTCAGAAAGCAGATGACAAATACCAAGATCTCTACTGGAACAACAGACCATGGTGTCATTTGTGGGTCTGACAGAAACATGCCATGGGAAAACAGCTGAAGCCCTAAAATAGCAGATACCTCTGACTGGAGGATTTTCTTTATCAATCAGCTTGGTAGCCCAAGTATGGTCATGACCTAGATGAGGTACTATATGGCCAGTCCTTCAGTCTGTCTCTCAGATCAACGAAGGCAGCCTGGAGTGATCCTTCAGTCTCTTCTGGAATGTTCTGAACCTAGATTTTGTGCAGGACATCATCATCACTATAAGTTTTCTTCCTCACTTCCCCACACAGTACACCATAAAAAGTCATAGTTTCCTTTAAGGTCACTTTTTGGGCCAATAAATCAGGTTGATGCAGGTTGAGCTTTCTGATGAGTTTTTGAAATCTGCTTATTGAAGACTTAAAACTAATAACCAAAGAGTGGAATATGAGCACATGAACCCTAAACAAGTACTTCCCCAACTGTAATGCAAATGTGTCACCCAGAGATCTTTTTAAAATGAATCCTGTAATCGTTCCAGTCTGGGATGGGCCTAAGGTCCCACGTTTCTAACCAACTCCCAGATGATGCTGATGCTCCTGGACCAGGATTGGTCAGCACTTAATAGGAAAGGCAGAAAGCACGGCTTTCACATTTTACTTCATTGAGAATCACCTAGGGAGGTTTTTAAATAATTTTTATTTGTTTTAATTAGTTATACATGACAGCAGAATACATTTATGCAATTTGATATATTATACATAAATAGGGTATAATTTCTCATTTTTCTGATTATACATGTTGTAGGAATTTTTAAATTGTATATTTTTCTGATTGTACATGTTGTAGGGAATTTTTAAAACTACTGATGCCACCCCTCCCTCTCCAGCCAAAATTCTAAAACTGGCCCCAGGGTACAGCCTGAGCATCAAGATTCTTGTGTATGGCAGGGGTTAAGGTTAAATCATCTAATAAGGCTATTCCCAGCTGCTTCTGGTTTTCTCCTGATCTCTTTCCTTGGAGAAGCAGCTGCAATGCAGGGACACTGTGGATTTGAGGACCATCACCTGGAGTCACTCCTGTTGCAAGCTCCTTGTGGTGTGTCTTCCCATCTAAGGATAGGGGCAATGACTCTGCCCACCTTAGAGGGTTGTTACAAGGATAAGAAAGTTCCCACATGTGGAAAACTCAGAATAGCACCTGATGCAATGTGTTAATATGTCTTCATAATTCCCAACTGATGAACAATGAAAATTAGCTAAGTTTTAACAGATGATCACCTGTTGTGGGGCCCAGGAATAGGGCACAGAATACCCTCCCCATATCCTCCCCATACACTTGCCAAAATGAGTTATTCTACTAGTTTATTAAGAACTTGGAAGGAAAAGATATGGGTCTGAGGGAGTGGACTTCAAGGACTACTCCCCCAGGTCAACAAATATATGAAAAGACGTTCAACTTCTCTAGCAATTAGAGAAATGCAAATTAAAACTACACTGAGATTCCATCTCACTCCAGTCAGAATGGCAATTATCAAGAATACAAGTAACAGCAAATGTTGGCGAGGATGTGGGGGGAAAGGCACACTCATACATTGCTGATGGGACTGCAAATTGGTGCAACCACTATGGAAAGCAGTATGGAGATTCCCTAGAAAACTTGCAATGTAAACACCATTTGATCTAGTTATCACACTCTTTAGTCTATAACCAAAGGACTTTAAATCAGCATACTACAGTGACACAGTCACAGAAATGTTTATAGCAGCTCAATTCACAATAGCTTAGCTAAGCTATGGAACTAACCTGTGTCCTTCAACAGAAGAATGGATAAAGAAAATGTGGTACATATATACAATGGAATATTATTTATCCAAAAAAAGAACGACTTTATTATTTTTCCAAGTAAATGTATGGATCTGGAGACTATCTTGCTAAGAGAAATAAATCAATCCCCCCAAACCAAAGATTGAATATTGAATATTTTTTTCTGATATGTAGAAGCTAACCCATAATAAGGGGTGAGGTGAGGGGAAGAATAGAAATTCAGTGGACTAGACAAATGTGAATGAAGGGTGGGGGATGGGAATAGGAAAGACAGTAGAATGAGTCAGACATAACTTTTCTATGTTCATATATGAATACAGGACCAGTGAAATTCCACATCATGTGCAACCACAAGAATGGGATCCTAATTAGAATAAGTTATACTCCATGTATTTATAATATACTGTCATGTATATCTAAAAAGAACAAATAACAAAAAATCCTTAAAATTAAAAAGGTCTACTCCCCCAAACTGGATAACTGAAAGCAGAAATTAGGACAATAAGATCAACTTCTTCCACAAAGTCACTGAGGCAACATTTATGGAGTTCAGAGCATTGTGCAAAGCCTTTGGGAGACTAATAACAACAACAAACTAGAAAGCAAGAATATTAAGCTTTCAAGAGCTTCTGGTGTAGTGCAAAAGATAAGCTAGGCAGGAGGTAGCTTCCACACTGCCTAGAGGACTCATTCATTTAGTCAGTATCCAAGGGAACTTACTATGAGCTAGCCAAAATACTAAGGACTGAGGTTACAAATATGAACAAGAAGGGAAAGACAGGTTTCCTTCCCTCCATTCTTTCAGCATCAAAATTCTTATGATTCTTAAACCTTGGAGAGGAGACACAAAACCACACAGATATTACTGAGCTTCAAAAGTACTTTGCCGCTGGCAGGATGGCGCATGCCTATAATCCCAGTGGCTAGGGAGCAGGAGGATCATGAGTTCAAAGCCAGCATTGGCAAGGGCAACGCACTAAGCAACTCAGTGAGACCCTATCTCTAAATAAAATACAAAATAGGGCTGGGGATTTGGCTCAATGATTGAGTGCCCCTGAGTTTTTAAAAAAAAAAATGTACTTAGAGAACTCAAAGCAAGAATTCTTCCTTACCACCAGACATGCTGGAGAAAAATGTCTGGGAACCTCCTTGGAGGTGACACGGGCTGCTCTATTTTGGGTCCTGAGCCTTGCACAGAAGCACTCCAAGGTCTTTGCCCCACTGACTACTGCAGCTAGATCTCCTGACAAATCAAGTCCACTTCCTGTGTCCATCCATGTTCTCCTTTCTGACTGCTCAAGATTGCAAGGCACACAGGTGACAAGAATATGTTGCTCTCCTTTACCACAGTGTTTCCTGAGATCTAGTTGAGAACCTGGCTAGTCTCCATGTTTCAAAGAACCATTGTGCTCTTTGATTTGTCTAGGCAAAGGCCCAGCCTGGAAGACCCAGGTAAGGCTGGGCTTCTGTCCAGCCACCTCAGTAGCAGAGACTGGTGACTGCCATTTATAGGGTAGTTTTACATTCTTTCTGACTCCTACAACCCTGGTCAGCAGCCCCAATGTACCAGCCATGAGGTCTGGAATTAATTGCCACAGATGTGATATATCTGCCTCACTTTCCCTTGTGACTAGATTCCCTCCTGTGAGACATTCAGCTGGCTCTTCTGAAACACTTCCCTTTGAGGGCTGGAATTTGCGCCCTTTATTCTCAGCTGAGGTCCTTGCCTTCTTGTGATTAGTCCGATGGTGCTGAACCATGGAACTGATCCATGCCTGACTTTGTCACCAGTGCTCTGAACCACCATGATCTCTACTAGCATCTGCAACGAAGGCCACGTTTGTGGCACTGTTTTAGATACTGTGCACCCAAATGACCATTTCCCCAGCCTCGTCCTATCTTCTTCCTCACACCCCTGAGTCTCTTCTCTGACAAACCCCCATGCAAGCATTCATCACATTCAAGTCTGCCCTAGGATAGGTAGCCCATATCAAACTTGGCCACCCTTCCTGACTCTCCCAGTCAGGATATCATCCCACCTCCCCTCACTGGGGTCCCCTTAGCACATCTGTACCACCCTGGAAAACCTTTTTTCCTTTGTATCACAGCTGCTTCTGTACCCGACATCATTTCTAAAGCATGAAAGCCAAGCACATTTCTTTTCATCTTTGTATGCCTCTAAGGTCACATCTGTGCCAACTAGACCCTCAATCACTGCTTGCTAAAGAGACAAAGAAATAGTAGAAAAATGCTAAGTACAAATTAAATGGTATGTAATGGCCTTGCTGCCCCTCTGCCCCTCTGCTCTCAGCTTGCACATTGCCTCTTAAGCTAATCATTCCAAACCAAAGCACAGTCTTTCTCAGGTCAAAAGCAACCAGTAATCCCCACTGCCTATTGCAATAAATCCACATTCTTCATCCTGAATCAAACCTGCTCCCATCGGATGTGGCTAAAATCTGCCTGCCCAACCTTATCTCCTGACACTTCTTCCCCTAACATCACACATCCATCTCATAAGGGTCCATTTGTGCCTCCCCAATTTTTTGTGTTTGTTTGACGCCTCAATTTCTTCATCCTGGATATTTTCTTCTTCTATTCCCATCTTGCCACCTAGTGCAGTTTGCTTATTGGCCTAGATGAAACTCAGTACTAAAATATTTTAGGATGAAAAATGTCGTCATTTAAATGCTATGAGCAGATTTTGTCTGGCAAGAAATGAATCTTCCTAAGTCCTTTAGGGGGTAAACTGCATCCTTGTTTTGGGAAGCCATGAGGTTGGACAAATGAAAACAATGATCTATCCAAACTTCTCCAAGGGAAAAAGTCAGAAAGTTTTGAAACTAGAGCTGGATGTTTTTAGGTGGAGAAACTAAATGTTCTGTTGGTAACAAATGTAATGTGTACAGTTGTGTAGGAGTAAGGTTGAGAGGCAGAGAACATAACTGGAGTTGCAACAAATTTAGCTGATACTGTATCAGAACTTGATTTGTTTCTGAAGGATATGGAATTTCTTTATTGAGAAATGCTTGCTAATAATAATAGCAACCAGATGTTACAAATTTACTTTGTGCCAGGACACAGATAAATTCTCAGGAGAATTAACTCCTACAGTCCTTATAATAACTTTATGATTTTTCAGATGAAGAAAAGAAGAATCAGAGAAGAGGCAGGGCCAATATTTAAACACCAGGAGTTGAATTCCACAGCCTGTAATCTTAATTCCAACTATCAAAGATTTTGTTTTAGTTTTCTAAAAATCTCATCCTTTAAAATTCTATTTCAGAATGTTTCATAATTACTATAGTAGTGTATACTTATTCTTTGAGATTGCAAACTCAAAAACTTTTGTTGTAGGGATGTCAATAATATTTTGCTACTTTAAAAATATATTATCTTGCATTATTTGCATACTGCTTATATTCATAGGTCATATTTCTCTCAGGGAATCTGGAGCGTCCTTGAAGGAAAGAATTATGTTTTAAACTTCTACTCTATTTCCCACAGTAGGCCAAACTATAGCATCCCTAATACTCATTAAACTGAATTAAATGAGTACTCTGCCAACCTTACTCTTGAGTAAGGCAAAGTTGGTGAAAATTGTTGGAAATATAGATTTCTAGAGCTTCAGGGGAAGGCTGAAATGGCTTCCAAGCTCCAAAAATAGAACAATACAACAATTTAAAAATAATTCTGCTGTACAAACATGAAGAATGTTACCTCAGGCCCCCAGAGGTGTATACTGGATTTGAGCTTTAAAACACCAAAGGAAGTAGTGTTTAATTTAGGGTTTTCCTGTCTAGGGATCTCAAGTTGCACAAGGGTAGAGATCAGTGCTGTGGAGATAGTTATAACCCATGCTTTGGCTCCCTCTGCCGGCAGAATGTAAGAGGTTGCTTTTTTTCCTTGAAGAATTCTTGGTTCAGGTAGCAGAAAAGTCAAGCTCTTCTTTTATGAAATGGGAACTCAAAACCGACTTGATCTTTCTCCCTAGATGGCAACTAAAATGCATTTCCATTCTTTTAACATTCTAACATTGCTGTCTCTAAAGCCACACTCATTATAAACCGCTTATTATCAGAGGACTACCTAATATTTGTGCTGCCGTGACTTTCCCAGTCTTCTAATTGTAAGGTTTAAAAAGTGCAACCTAATTGCTCACAGGATGCTTCACAAAATCCCGGTTTTACCACATTCTCTGCTGACTCTGTATGTGTGTGTGTTTGTGTGTGTGTATTTTCTATGACATAGACCAGGGACTTTGATCTCAACTAGTGCAAGAAATCAAATATCTAAAATTCTTTGTTTGATTCATGAAGTGGAATTAGGCACATGCACATTTTCCCTTGGCATGTAGTTTCCTTCCCAATTCCCCTTTCCAAGAATTTTTGTATGTGAGTCTGAATTGTTATTTAATCATGTTAATTATTTCTCAAAATTTGAGCTTTGACTCTAATGCCTCAAGCAGAATCCCTCTGTATGGTTTTCCCATAGGGACACTGGGCATCTCTTCCTCCTTTTGAGCTGTGAAAACCAGTTCCTGAGAACCAGGATCCTGAGATGTCACAAGAGCCTGGCATGTTGCAGAGTTCAATAAAGATTTGTTTAAATAAATATAACTTAGAGCAGGATTCTTTTTTAAGGGTCAATTTTTTGCCCATGTGAGAATTTCTCCTGCGTGTAATGTGAAGAAATTCATTCTATTAATTTTACAGGAGCTTACCAATGTTATGCATACAATACTTGTCAAGAAACTGTTTACATCAGGGTGGAATGAAATAGGCCTGGCATCAGTTAGGGCTCTACCACTTAATGTTTGTAGAGGCAATTCACCATTATAGTATTCTTGCACGTTCTTGTTGGGTGTGCCAAGAATGCAAGACTGATCACTCTTTCCTTGGGTCATTTCTCAGGGTTGTGTTTGCAGTGAGCAATCTTGAAGGATGAGGTAATGTCTCCCCGTGGAACAAAGAACAGGCTTGCTTACTGCTCACCATAACATAGTGGGTCCCCAAGCTCAGCATTCCTCTCTTATAATGGAAACCATTTTGTGTGCAAACACGCATCGGGGGCCCATATGCTTTGTTCCTGTGAGAACTGGGGTTCAAGAAACCAACATAAAGATGCTGAAGCTCTGGCTACTGCTTTTGCTGTACTTTCATCTCTGATCAACATGTGCTGTCAGCACACACAAACTGTGAAAGCTAACACATTAGACCGCAAATAGAATAAAATTTGACTCTTCATAATTCTCCACACTCACTAGCTGGGTGTCCCTACGTGAGTCATTTAACTTCTTTTAACTGCAGTTTCTCTTCTTTATAAAGGGGTTTGATGGCAGTTGCCTCTCTAAAAATGTAAAGATCCCCACTACACTAGACTCCTCCTGGGAATTCTCTTCCTCGCTTAGGTACACTGACAGAGACTGCTTAAATGCCTGTTGACGCCGGGCGGGGTGGGGGTGGGGGAGCTCAGGAATACAGGGTGGGCCAGGGTTGATCCAGGTTCGGGAATAGAAGACTCAGACCAGCCTGAAGAGCGCGCCCCTCTGCAGCCCCGAGATTCCTACGTAGGCGGGGCCCGTAGGCGGGGCCCGCTGATTGGAGCGGGGGAGCCAGGGGTCTTGTCTAGCAGCGGCAGTTGCATAGCAACCTCAGTGCTTTTATTTAGATCACCCACTTCGAGTGGCTCCCGGGTCCTGCGGATGCGGATTAGTGGGGCACCGAAAGCCCGCTCCCTGCCCCCAGTCCAAGGTACCCCTGTCATTTTGTGACGATTGCGCCCTTCTGAGCAGCGGCGCCAGGCTCTCAGCGAATCTCCGCCGCCCGGGATCCCCGGGAAACCCCGCGAGCGTGCTCGGGCGCGCGCGCCCTCCGGCCGCACGCGCCCGCCCACGCATGCTCCCAGAGCTCCCACGCGCGCGATCGTAGTCGGCTGCCGCTCACTCAGCTGCGTGTCCCGGGTGCGCGAGCTCCGGGCGGCTGCGCGGCACTCTTGCAGGTAGCTGCTGGCGCTGGAATGAGCTTTCGGAGGATTCTCGGATGCTGCGGCGCGGGGCGCGTCGCCCCCCTCAGTCCACCAGAGCCCGGATACCTCAGAAATTCGGCTCTGGGTCTGTGGGGAGCGAAATGCAACCCAAACCCCCTTTTTTTCCGAACCCCGCGCAAAAAAAAAAAAAAAAAAAAAACACGCATAAGCACGCACACAGACGTCGCCACGGTCCCTGAGCGCCTCGGCAGGTCCTGGCCGCTGGCGGCGAGGGAAGAGCCGGGGCCCGAGAGGGGTCGCTGCCTGCGCCTCGCAGCCCGGGGGGCGGCCGCTGGGCATCACCGCTCACAGGTGCGACGTAAGTGCCTGGCGTCACCGGCCCGACTCAACGGCCGGCCTGGGCCTGCATCTCCGCGGCCCCGGCCGGGCTGGAGCGGCCGCGGGAGAGACCTGGTAGGCGGGGACGCTTGGGGCTACAAGGGGGCCTGGAGGAAAGGGCGCGACCGAGATTTGTGTGGCTTGCCCGGGGCGGGCCGAGACTCGGTCGGGCTGCCCTCACCCCCACCCGTTAGGACCGGCGGACGGTAGCTGCCCTTCGCTTGCCCGGCTCGCCGTTCTCGCGACGGGCATCGGCCGAGGAAGCCGGGCGCCCAGGTTTGGGGCGGCTGCCCAAGCTGGCCGTAGTCTGGGTGCGGCAGTCCCGCTCCAGCGACAGAGAGGACCAAAAGGGGCAGTGGGGAGGGCGCGGGGCCGTCGCCTCTGGCTTAACAGCGCAGATGCGCGGAGACTCCAACAGGTGGCTCCGTGGCGCAATGGATAGCGCATTGGACTTCTAGAGGTTGAAGGCATTCAAAGGTTCCGGGTTCGAGTCCCGGCGGAGTCGTGGGTTTTTTTTCCCCCCCGCCCACCATCCTTTCTTTTTTTCCTAAACACCTTAACTTGCGGCTCTGCGTGCTGTTCCAGCAGCCCTTTCGCCTTCAGCGGCCCGCGGGGTCGCGCGCCGGCTCCGCTCCGCGGCCTCTGCCGGGCCCAGCGGCCAATCCAGGGCCCGGGGAGAGCGGCCCGGACAGCGGAGCGGAGGGAAGCCACAGCCAGGCGAGGCCTTCGGTCCTGGCGGACACCCCCGTGGCCGGAGCGCGACAGTGGCCAGGAGGGAGGGGCGAGAAAACCCGTCGTTGTGCGGTCTCTATCCCGCTCGGAGAGCTTCGAAATCCGCACGCCCCGGAATCCCGAGCGGGATCCTGTCAAAAACAGATTTCTGGGCGCCTCTCTGGGACTCCAGTTGAGGGGAGCTGAGGCGGGGCCCGGGAACCCGCATTTCGGATGAAACCGCCCTCCCGCTGCGTGATTGTAGCGTCCGCCTGTTTCCGAGGCCCACTGTGCCCCTAGGCTCCTCCGGGCAGGAATTACTACTCACTTGTACCGGTTTTTCGGACTTAAGCTTTGCCCAAGGTTAAGATTCCACCTCCCTAAAGGCGAATAAAACAAGGAACGAATGGAGATTTGAAAACTCATTGCCACAATGAAACAGGTTATTCATGCAAAAGATTTAAAAAATCCAAAATTGTCAAAGAGAGAAAAGGTACAGGGAGAAGTAAACATCTTTATTCCTACATCCAACCTTGCTGCGCGAGTCGTTAGTAATAACGTTTTCTTGGAAGTAGATTCCTATTTATTTCAGGCACATGTCCGCTCTTTTTGTATGTATGGTCTCTCTGTTGGTTGTTATTGATATATGTGACATGCGTCCTTAAAGCATTTAATAGTAGACTATACTTATTTCACTTAATACATGTAGGGCTGCCTTGTTCTTTATGCATCATAAAGATTTAAGTCATTAATACTTGAATATTTAGGTGTTGGTTATTTTCCTATTGCATACAATGCTTCAGTGAACATCCTTATTTAATTGTACACAAGTGCAAGAATGTCTTTAGGATAGATTCCTAGGAAGCTGAATTGTTGGCCCAAAGATTTGTTCTGCATTTGCAGTCGGTGTATTCTTTAATAGTTATTGGCACATTGCCCTCATAGAGATTATACCCATTTTTCTCCCAGCAATGCTAAGTGAGAATGCCTGTTTCCCCCGCACACCATGTTATCAAACAGGCGAAAAGTGGTTTCTAGTTGTATTTTAACTCATGTCTTTTGTTATGCTTAAACTAAGCATCTTTTCATACAAGGATGATTTGTATTTTCCGTTCTTGAGCTGTGCCTTTTTTTTTTTTTTTTTTGGTACCAGGGATTGAACCAGGCATGCTTAACCCCTGAGCCACATCACCAACCCCCCCCCCCCCCACCTTTTTTTTTTTGAAACAGGGTCTCGCTAAATTACCGAGGCTGGCTTTGAATTTGTAATCCTCCTACCTCAGTCTTCTGAGCCTGGGATTACAGGCATGCACCACCATACCTGGCAAGAAAGTAAATTTTTAAATTACTTTGTAGGAGTTCTTTACACATTAAGGAAAAGAGCCCTTTGTGGTATGTTCCAGTATTTCTTTTCATCTACTGATTTTGCTTCTGATATTTATCTTGTTTATCTGTCTTGCAGAAATGTATATATTTGAATTTACCAGTCTTTTCTGACGTCTACATTTGAAGGTCATACTACATTCAGATTATTAAATGCTGTCCTTTTAATGGTTTTATTTTTATGTTTTTTTAAAATTTTTTTTAGATGTTGATGGACCTTTATTTTATTTATTTATATGTGGTGCTGAAAATTGAACCCAGTGCCTCACACATGCTAGGGAAGTGCTCTACCACTGAGCTACAGCCCCAGCCCTGTTTTTATGTTTTGTTTTTAAATATTTGCTTAATCCAGTATTTTTCTGTAAGGGGTGAAGTGGGAGTTTTGTTCCAGATAATCACTGATGATGAACCCTCCTCCTTTATTACATCAATTTTATTTTTTCCAGTACTGGGGTTAGAACTCAGGGATACTCTGTCAGTGAGCTATATCCCCATCCCTTTTTAGTTTTGATTTTGAGATAGGGTCTTGCTGAGGCTGGCCTCAAATTTGGGGTCCTCAGCCTTCCTAGTCACTGGAATTATAGATGTCTGCCACTGTGCCAGGCTCTAACTAATTCAAAATACCACTTTCATTATTTTCTAAATTCTCACATGAATTTGGGCTTTTGGATTATTTCACTGATCTGTCTAAATTTTTAAATTCACTTTAAAATCTAGTAGAATCAGTCCTCTCTTATCACCTTTAAAAAAGATCTTTCTGCCTAGTTTTATTTCGAATAATTGTAATACTTAATATAAGTAATTGTTCAAGGATACACAGCTGATAAGCGATAAGCCTGAATGGGAACCCAGGACACCAAGGTCTATAGGTAAACCCTCAATTCTGTGTTATTTTTCTCACATGAGCTTTAATTATAGTGAGTAGGAGATATTATTGTTGAAGTCATACTGTGCATCAATATAGGGAGAATTGAACTAATTAGGATGTTGAATCTTTTAGAACTTTGGGAGGGAGAAAAGTATGCCATTTTATTTATTCAGCCCTTCTGGGCACTTTAGTGTCAGTTTTCCTTCATCTAGTTCTTGACTTTTTTTTTGTTAACTGTACTCTTATCCTTTTTTGTTTGTTTGTTTGTTTTGATAATGGAGATTGAATCCAGAAGTACTTTTCCACTGAGCTACATCCCCCAGCCACCACCCTAGTCCTATCTTTCTTGAGACAGGGTCTTGATATGTTATCCAGGCCTCAAATATGGGATCCTTTTGCTTCAACCTCCTGAGTTGCTAGGATCACAAGCATGTGCTGCTAAACCCAATTTAGTTTATCGTTTTTGTTGGGATATTTTCTTTCATTATATTCTTTAACAGGTTATTGTTTTTATATATAAGAAAGCATTTGGTGTTTTAAAAATAATTTTATATTCAATCATCTTATTGGATTATTTTATTACTATTTAAAATAGTTTTTCATTTCAAACCATGATGTGATACCACTTCACACCCACTAGGATGGTTATATTAAGAAAGACAAATGGCAGTTATTAAGAATATAAGCAACAATAATTGGTGGTGAGGATGTGGGGAAAGTTACACTCTTACATTGCTGATGGGACTGCAAAATGGTACACCCAATCTGGAAAGCAGTATGGAGATTCCTTAGAAAACTTGGAACGGCATTTGACTCAGCTATCCCACTACTCGGTTTATACCCCAAGGACTTAAAAACAGCATACTACAGTGAGGCAGCCACATCAATGTTCATAGCAGTACAATTCACAATAGATAAATTGTGGAACCAATCTAGATGCCCTTCAATAGATGGATGGATAAAGAAACTGTGGTATCTATACACAAGGAATATTACTCAGCATTAAAAAAGAATAAAATCATGGCATTTGCAGGTAAATGGATGAAGTTGGAGAATATAATGCTAAGAGAAGTTAGCCAATCCCAAAAACCTAGAGGCCGAACGTTTCCTCTGATAAGTGGATGCTGATCCATAATGGGGGTGGGAGGAGGAGCTTGGGATGAATGAAGGAACTCTGGATAGGGCAAAGCAGAGGGAGAGGAAGAGAGGGGGCAGAGGGGTAGGAGAGATGGTGGAATGAGATGGACATCATTATCCTAGGTACATGTATGATGACACAATGGTATGTGTACATTGTGTACAACCAGAGAAATGAAAAATTGTGCTCTATTTGTGTACTATGAATTGAAATGCATTCCACTGTCATATATAACAAACCAGAACAAATAAATAAATTCATTAAAAAAAGATTATACAAATCTTGAGAAGCATTGAAACCCTTATATATCGCTAGTGGATATGTAAAATGATGCAGTCTATTGTTAAACAGTTTGGTAATTCCTCAAAAAGTTAAACATTACAGTTACCTTGTTATTGTGTCAATCCATTCCTAAGTATATACCCAATAGAGTTTAAAACATATGTCCACACAAAAATTTGCACAGGAATGTCATTAGTAGCATTGTTTTCAATAGCCAGGAGTAGAAATAACCCAATGTCCACCAGCTGATCAATGGATAAACAAGATGTAGTGTATCTTTCTTGTGGAATATTATTCTGCAATCAAAAGGAATGAAGTGCTGATTCATGTTACATAAACCTTGAAAACATTATACTAAGTAAAAGAATCTAGTCACAAATGACCACATATTATATGATTCCTTTTTAATGAAATGTCCAAATTAGGCAAATTCATAGGAGTTAGTCATCACCAGGGCTTGGGGTGGGGAAACGTGAAGTGACCAATAATGTAAATGGGGTTTAATTTTGGGGTCATGAGAATGTTCTGGAAACAGTTTGGTAGTTGCATAACTTAGAATATATGAAAATTCACTGAATTGTACACTTCTTAAAGGTATGAATTTTATGGTGAATTATATCTTTATTTAAAAAATGAAAAAAATAGTTTTTCAATTGACTAATTTGTTTTCTGGAAATATTCTATCCACAAATTATGATGGTTTTATTTTCTCATTTCTAAGTTTTATGCCTCATATTGTTTCTCTTATAATAGAATCAGCTGGTGTGTCCATACAGTGTTAAGTAATTATTTATGATAACGTTGATAATGAACTTCCTTGACATGTTTCTGCTCATTAAAGGAATGCTTTTCCAGTAAACATGATGCTGGCTTCTGAGATTGGTGTGGAAGTGCAAACACACATGCACTAACATACACATAGATTTTATCACATTAGTAAGATCCCATTGGTATTTCTCTGCATTCCTGAAACAATTTTTAGTTATTTTTTTTGTACTAGAAAATGCAGGCAGTGTTTCCACAAAAATAACTGTACAGTGATTTGAAGTACAATAAATGAGGGCAATGCATGGCCTTCCAATAAAAGATACTTGAAGACTAGAGAGAGAGAGATATCCCCCTGGATTTGGTGGTGCACACCTGTAATCCCAGTGACTCTGGAGGCTGAGTCAGGAGGATCACAAGTTCAAGGCCAGCCTCAGCAATTCAGTGAGTCACTAAGCAACTTATGGAGACCCTGTCTCAAAATAAAAAATAAAAAGGGATGGGGATGTGGCTCAGTATTAAGTGACCTTGGGTTCAGTTCCTAGTAACAAAAAAGAAAAAAAAAAAGAAAATCCCTGTTAATCTTTGGAACTAATCTGTGTCATTTATTATGATTTTTTCAAATACTCAGCTCTTTTTATAGATCTGAAATGAATCCCCCCCTGGTTGTGGTACATATATATTTTTAATATTTTAATGTTTGCAATTATTATATATTTAGAAAGATTGGCATTTAATTATCTGCCATACAACAGCAAAATGCAGCACTGTTTGTAATGGCTTCAAACTGGAAATGACCTAGCTATCTATCAGTGGTGGTCTTTTTGAAGAAACTATGGTAAACTGATGAAAAAATGACCTTGAAAAAATGAGATTTATAGGTTGCTATGGAAAAATTATTCAGGATTATATTTAAAAAGCTGATGTGAAAATGAGTATTTTTAATAAGTCTCCATTTATGTCAAACAATGCTGATAATAACACTAGTATGTTTATGAATTTATGATTGTGCATGGAAGATCTGGAGGGATATAGTGATTACTTTAGAGCACTAAGTCAGGAGGGGACAGTAGTATGAAAGAAGTCTTTTTTTTTTTTTTTTTTCCTGGTACCAGGGGCACTTAACCACTGACCCATATATACTCAGTCCTTTTTTATATTTTATTTGAGATAGGGTCTCGCTAAGTTGTACAGGGCCTTGTTAAATTGCTGAGGTTGGCTTTGAACTCATGCTTCTCCTGCCTCAGACTCCAGAGCCACTGGGATTATAGGCATGTGCCACTGTACCTGGCATGGGACCACCTTTTTTATTGTAGACTTGGGTGTAATGTTTAAGGCTTTTTCATAATGTCCCCTTTTTTATCCTTGTAGTATAAAATTAATTTTAAAAGAGAGTTAAAACAATCCTGATGATGATGAAGGAAAAAAGCATATGTCTATTTCTAGAACATTTTCAAGTCTGTTAAACATCTATAGGACCTCCTCCTATTACTGATGGAAAAACAAAATGTCTCTTTAGATTGATTCCAGCAGAGACCATATTCTGAAGGTCTTGCACACCATCTTAAGAGTGTGGTCTTTACTAGAGGCAGTGGGAAACCACTGAGACGCTTTTAGCTGGAATCCAGTATGATTAGATGTGTTTTGTATCATCCCTCTGGCTGCAGTATAGATTATGGGCCCCGGAATAGTATAAGACTGGAGTCCTGGAGACCAGTTGAGGGGCCATGGTAGCCAACAAGGAGGGAAAATGAAGGCTGGAAATAGGGAGGTGGCCTGGGGACAAAGCTGAGTGTACAAACCAGAGCTGTTTTTCAAGGGAGTCCAAATTAATGGGCCTGGATGAATTAATGGATAAAAAGGAGAGAATGGAAGTAGTTAGAATCTACCAGTTCTTCGATGAATGTGCTGAAACAGTCAATGGGAGAACAAAGAAGTGGGTTTGGGAAGAAAATTAGTTCAGATTCGCATGTGATGAGTTTTGCGGTCTGCATGAAACACCCTAGAGATGTACAGTTGGCAGCTGGATATAATACAATACCAAGCACAGAGCAAGCTCTCAAAACGTGTTTACAGAATGAAAGAATGCAGGAAGAAAAGAATTTAAGGAAGGTAAATGTGGAGAGAAGAAAAACATAAGGGAGCTCAGGAAATAGGTCTACGGTTGGAATTAAACTTGATTGTCCTCCTTTCCATCAGCACACCCTACTGGAGCATACCTTTATACTCTTTATAATGCTTTTATTAGACTTTGTTATTCATTAAGCTAACATTTCTAGTACGTGAACCCAGTTTAGTGACAAGCCAAAGTCACTAAAACCTGTTTCTTTGCTTAAAAAGTGAAAAATAAAATTAATTCATTATTCAAATACAGATGATTTGACATGATTTTTTGACATTATCATCGTGAGAAAGTAGTTTGCATCCAGTGGAAACCATACTTTGAATTTTGATCTTTTCCTGGGCTAGTGATACTCTCTAGATGCTAGGCAACGGTAGTGAGCCACCACTCCCAGTCAGCCATGTACTCACAAGAGTAAACAACTGGTAAGTCTAGTGTCCTGTTGCCAGCATCTTTTGGATTCAGATAGTCAACAAATTATGAGGTATTCTATATTCCATTATAAAATAGTCTTTCTACTAAATGACTTTGCCTAATAGCAGGCTGAGTATTCTGAGTGCACTTACAGTAAGCTATTGTTATGCTCGGTATATAAGACATATTAAATGCATTTTCAGTTTATATTTTCAACTTAAAATGGGTTTGTAAGGACATAATCCCATTGTAAATTGAGGTATGCAGATTATTTGTAGAACAGGAATCTTTTTTGTTGTTATTGTTGAACCCAGTGGCACTTAACCACTGAGCCACATCCCAGGCCATTTTTTTTTTATTTTAGAGACAGGGTCTTGTTGAGTTACTTAGGGCCTCTCTAAATTGCTGAGACTGGCTTTGGACTCGCAATCATTCTGCCTCAGCTTCCAAAGCTGCTGGGATTATAGGCATAAACCACTGCACACAGCATAGACCAGGATCTTAATAGAAAGTACCCTTTTTAGTCTCTTTTTCTGACGTTAACAAACAATAATATTTTTAGATACCATTCTTTACTTTGCTCTGAAGATTTAAAATAAATTTATGAAGCTCACACTTGACATGAAAAAGCTACATATACAAATTAAAATTCATAGTTTTAATTCCTTATAATTTTATAATTTTTTTCAGTGCTGAGGATCAAAACCCAGAGTCTCATACATGACATATATATGTATGTATATATAGATAGATGCAAAATTACATAGTAATTATAGTGTTATTTATACATCTTTGATCTCTTTAAAGTTTTTGAACATATTAGCAAACTTTGTACTTTCTAAATATCTGTAATTTTCTTTAAATAACCAAGCACTGGAAACTTAATAAAAATGTTAATTATCTTAAAATGGATGAGGTTCTTTTCCCCTTCAGCAGTCTAAGCCTGGATGGATCTTTTGTAGCCATACCTATTTTTATTTCAAGGGACATGTGATGGATTCTCTGTTAACCAACTTTATTTCCAAACAAAAATCCCTAAATAGAGCCAGTCTATATAAATATGATGGTTACATGATGGTGTTAGTTTTTAAAACACATTTAACAAATAAAGAGGTGACATAAAAGATTGTGGTACGGTTGGTGAGTCTTAATTGCGGAATTTCTTCTTCTTACGGAACTTTTTTCCTGCTGCATTTGCTGCTTTTTCAGCCATGATCTCTGAGTACTTCCTTCGGTTATATCTGGAAAGAAAAAACAAACCCAGGTTTTCTAAAGAATAACACATCAGATATTAATAGTTAATATAACATTATGTAAGGGGTTTTAAATCTCAAGATTTTTTGCACTTTTCCTATTTATCAGTAAGTTGCCATCACATGTCAGGAGCCACACTGAGAACTAAGGATAGAGCAGCGGACAGACAGCTATAGCCTCTGCCCTCACACAACTTGCTAAAGACCCATGACAATGTTAAACACAGGACATAAATGGAGATAAAAATGCAAAAAGGACAAGTAAAACAAAAGTTTACACTTATCTGAAAAAACAAATATGACTGGTACATATTTCCTAGAACTTTAGAAAACATACTAATGGTTTTCAAAGTATGATCTGAAGACCCCTTCAACAGATCCATTCAGTAAAGACTATTTTTTACAAGAATACTAAGGCAGTAATTGTCCTTTGCCCTCATTCTCTCCTGAGTATACAGTAGAGTTTCCTAGATGCTACATGATGTGTGGTATATGCAGAAACAGATGTGAGGCTCTGTCTTTTTTGTTTTGAGTACCAGGGATCAAACCCAGGAGGGCACTTAACCACTGAGCCACATCCCCAGTCCTTTTTTATTTTTTTATTTTGAGACAGGGTCTAAGTTACTTAGGGCCTTGCTAAGTTGCTGAGTCTGGCCTTGAACTTGTGATCCTCCTACCTCAGCCTCCCAAGTCCCTGGGGTTATAGGGATATGATTGTCTTTAATTATGCCAGATATTAAAGAGATTTGCACTAAATTGCTTTTGTTATTTTCATGAAAGTATATACTCATGTTTATATATGAAGGTTATTTTAAATGAGTTAATATTTTATAATTAACTGAAATTTTATAGATTTCTGCATATTTTAAAGAAATGCATAGATATTACAAGATGAAATATAAAAATTCATTACCTTCTGAATTCAGAATCAGCCAGCAGTTCTTCCACAATAGTTCTTTTCCTTTGCTTCTTGGGAATTCGTGAATGGTAGAAATCAGCTGGATTGTCAACAATGGTTCCAACCTATGAACAATTGAATGAAATAA
Source organism: Marmota flaviventris (assembly GCF_047511675.1). NCBI lineage: Eukaryota > Metazoa > Chordata > Mammalia > Rodentia > Sciuridae > Marmota > Marmota flaviventris. The sequence continues at coordinate 79,846,716 of NC_092507.1, forward strand.
GTCATACAAAACCTGATTAAGTCATACAGTGCCTAAATGCCACTGTTTATTCCATATTTCAGTGTAGTTTGAACAAAGTATATTTACAAAAAGGAGTGTAAATCACGAGCTTATCTTATAACAGTATTAAAGTTTATCTTGACATTTTTTTAAGCTAAAATAAATCACCTATGAGCACAGTGATGTTACTAATGACAGAGTATATAGTAGATCCAAAATTTCTTTTATATACATAGTACTAAACAGTACAGTTAAATTCACAATGAATAACAAAAAGAGAAAAGTAGAAGTTAATAAACTGTTCGTTTTCCAATTCAAATACAAGTTCTATATACAGACCTACCTGATCTCCTAGACTATCATAAATACTGCCTTAGTAACTGCTCTGCATTTGTTCATTCAACTGACTAAAATTACAGAATGCCTACTGTGTGCCAGGCACTGTGATAGGTTGAGGAAACAAAAACAAACATCTAGTCCTTAGCAAGGTTCCAGTTTTAAAGAATATCAAAACAGAAAACTGAAGAATTAAAGCATAACATAATAGACACTGAACCAAATATTATAGAAGCTTTGAACACTGAGTGACAAATTCTGACCAAAAGGAAGAAAAGAAGACAAAGGGATGTCATTTTAGCTTGGATTTGTATAGGTAGAATTAAATACTGGTATGTACACATTCTGAGAAAGGGACTGAGTAGCTGAGCTTGTGTGAGCTTAAGAGGGTTATGACAAAAAGAAGAGTTGGTGAACTGGTTTGGGTGCAGATTATAAAGAACCAAATAAAAGGGTCACAAAAACTTCTTAGCAGAGTTCTAAAATGAACAAAAATTTTTTTTGTTGTACTGGGGAAGGAACCCAGGAGTGCTCTACCATTGAGCTACATCCCCAACCCTTTTTACTTTGACTCAAGGTCTTGCTAAGTTGCACAGGCTGGCTTTGAACTTGCAATTCTTCTGCTTCAGCCTACCAAGTTGCTGGGATTACAGGTATGTGCCAAGCTTAAAGAATACATGTATAACTGGCTACATTTGGAAGATGGATTGTAAGACAGAGCAAAACTTGGGAGACCAAAGACTATTATATAATCCTGATGAGTGACAAAAAGTAATCAAGAATGAAAACTTCAAGGATAAATCAATTGGAGTTTCATCTGAGAATGCTTTGAAAACCAAATTTTTAATGATTTTTCAGAATTTGCTGGGGGAATTTGCTCCGTCATGCATGGTCTCTTGCTCTTAAGCTAGAATTCTTTATACACTTATGTTAACCCTTAAATTTATTAAGTTCCATTTAGAAAGTTAACCTGGAAATCCACCTATCATATTTAACAACGTCTCTCTACCTGGGAACCCAATACAAGATGGTTGTTATCTGAATTATGTTTAGGACATTATCTGGCCTAAGCAGATATGGTCCAAATGTCAGATATACACATTATAAACATTCTATGGACTATACCAGTATTCTGTTTGTTCATACCTGGAAATACTTAGGGAAGCCATCTCTATCATTTTTCTTGTAGAATCTTTTTGGGTCCATGCTTGCTCTCATCTTCAGTGCTCTGAGATCATTTTTCAGTTCATCTGTCAATTCTGGAGCTTTCATACCAAACCAGCCATCACCTGCTGTTTTTTGTCGCTCTTTCTAAAGTTGAAATTTCAAAAATAAACATTATAACTTTAAATAAAACTATGAGTATGTTCATTTCCCCTAAAATTTTACAAACAGAAAACTTTGTGAATAGAAAAGTTTCTTTATAGAAAGCATTCATCTCCAGAATCACCTTTATAAAAGGAATTAAGTAAAATCAGAAAAAAGAGACTTTTTATATATTTATTTTTTTTAGGAAATCAGGCATTGCATTACCTGAGTCAGAAATGAATCCTCCTTAAAATCTATTTTTTATCTCAGCAAGTAACTGATGACTTGCTGGGAGAATCACACACCTTCAATTTTTTTTTTGTTGTTTTAAAGATAGAGAGAGAGAGAGAGGTTTTTAATATTTATTTATTTTTTTTAGTTTTTGGTGAACACAACATTGTTATTTTATTTTTATGTGGTGCTGAGGATCGAACCCAGCGCCCTGTGCATGCCAGGCGAGTGCGATACCGCTTGAGCCACATCCCCAGCACCCACACCTTCAATTTTTATTTAAAATAATCCTTGTAAGTGACAATACATAAAAACATTTTCATGTCTGGAGCTTATGTGTAAATGTTAATCCTTCCCCACTTTTTTGGGGAAATACAGGGGATTATACCCAGGGTCAAGCACTGAGCTAGATCCCCAGCACTTTTTATTTTCAGACAGAGTCTCACTAAGTTGCTCAGGCTAGCCTCAAACTTGGAATTTTCCTCTCAGCCTCCCAAATAGCTGGATTAAAGGCAGATGCCATCATAACAAAATGTTAACATCAGTGTCTCAGAGAGCCACTCACTGCAAACTAGTCCAGAAATTTGTATGATTTCTAAAATAAAAGAAAAATTCTATTCTTTTGAAAATTCCTAGTAATTAATCAGTTTTGTTTCATTCATACAACAAATATTCATATGGTGCCTATAATCTGTCAAGGTACCCCATATTAGTGACATTACTGGTGTCCCATCCTCAAAGTTCCCTAGGGAACTTTTATGCTTATTAGTTTCCTTTAAAAGTGCAACAGAGAGCTTCTAGCCTTTGGTAAAACATTATCTAAAAACTAGGAGAAGCTGAGTGCACTGGCACACGTCTGTAATCCTAGTGACTCGAGAGGCTGAGGCAGGAGGATCTCAAGCTCAAATTCAGCCTCAGCAACTTAGCGAGACCCTGTCACTAATAAAATATGGAAAAGGGCTGTGGCTTGGTGATTATTAAGTACCCTTGGGTTCAAACCTTGGTATCCCCCACCGCCACCCTCAAAAGCTAATAGATATAGACAGTGAACCTATATGTTGGCTACTACTGTCCTTAAGGTATATTTTTAAAAAGCTATATCTGTGTATACCACTGTAGCTGCAGAGATATTGTAAATTAATATTAAATGTGTCTATGAAATGTTATTTTATGGCCCTCAGATATCAAAATAATTTAAAATATATATATATACACATACACACCTAGGTTTAACTTTAATTGTACAAACATGTTATATAATCTGAAGGTACAAACACACAAGCATTCTAAGTTAAAGTCACTGTACTTACCCTGCGTTTTTTCTGAAGTTGACGTTTTGATTCACTATATGGTGGGACACCATAGTTTTTTTCAAAATCAGGTGTAATGATGGCTTTCTGCAGAAGCTATAAAAATACAAAATTGTATTTTCACATAATTTTGCAACATTTTGAACTTATATTTTAAAATTTTGTGCCATCAAATTTGTTAATCTGTTCCTAAAAATCTGTATTTTTTGTTACTTGCTTAGGATAATTAAAATATTATCATAAAACAATGTAATTAAAAAGGAGCTACAGGGTAGTTAGTATGTTTCTCAGTGTAAGAAAGTAAAAGTGATCCTTAGCCCTCAAATTTTTTTTACAGGAATATAGCTCAAGCATTAATTTGGCAATGCCATTTGAAATTACTGATTCAGAAATTACTAATAGTCAATTACCTAATTTGGGTCCAGGCTTACAATTTTGGGCTGGTACGGTAGCATTCTAGGCTTTTCCATCATTCAGAAAGAAATTACAACAATTACTTAACAGCTAAGAGCTTGATATATGTTAAAGCCTATAATAGGGTCTAGGACAGTAGTTCTCAAATGGAGAAACTGGCAATGTTACATTTTTGGTAGTAAAGGGAAAGAGAATGCTACTAGCATCTAGTGGGTAGAAGTCAGAGATGTGGCTAACAATCCTACAATACACAATAGATCATCCCACAACAAAGAATCATGCAGCTCAAAACAGCAACAGTGCTGAGATTAAGAAACCTTGCTTACAAATGTATGGAAGATGATATGTCATGAGCTTTGTAATGTTTTGAACAACCAATAAAAAAAAAAAAAGAAAACTTGCTTAAACAACTCAGATCTGTACTGGGTGTTACAGATGCACAGAGGTAAAAATAAGGACTGGGGGAATCCAAGTATGTTTCCCATGGCTGTGAACTCTGTATTGGTTTGGAAAGAGCAGAAAATTTCAGTAGTCTTCAATGGCAAAAACAAAGCATTTTGAAGGCTCTGAGAAACCTCTGAAAGACTTAACCAAGAGAATACTTAAGCAGATTTGTGATTTTACAAAAAGAAATCTAAAAGTTTTCAGGATGACTTAAAGAACAAAAAGAAAGCGAGACCAATAAGGAGATTGCTAGAGTATCTCAGGTGAGAAATAAAGGTCTGTACTACTTGTTGATGGGCTCAAAAAGAAGGAAGGCACCACTGCAAGGGCCTGGTGATTAAATGCAAAAGGGAAAGAGACTTTGGTGTTATTAATCAGCACACAGAATACAAAAGGAGAAGCTAGTTTAGGCCAGGAAGAGAAAGAGAAGAATTAGTGAAGTCAAGTGCCTGAGTGCATTGAAATGAACAGATACCTACACTCAAAAGTCTGAAGTTAAAAGAAGCATCAAGGCTAGAAAATACAGATTTAGAAGAAAGCAGTGCAAGTTGTTGGCCAAAGCTAAAGGTTTAGGTAAGATTATCTTAATAATAATTCCTTCTAAAATTGTATGTCTAATCTTTGTTTGTAAATAAGCATTCCCCCTACCCCCAGCCCAAGGTGAGGGCAGCAGGCTAGGACAGTAGTTCTCAAATGGAGAAACTGGCAATTTTTAACATTTTTCCAAACAGTTAAGAAATAAAAATATAACAAGAAACAAAACACTCTGGGATTGTAACTGGTGGATGCAAGAAAAGAAATACTGATCTTAAATTTACTTTTCAAGCATCACCTTTTATAGGTGGGATTTTGTCTTAAAAAGAAATGACTCTTCTAGCGAGATGGGAAAATAGAACTGATTAGGCCAAAGTGGTTTTACCATGGGAAAATTGGTCTTTTACCAAGAACTAAGCATTTCTAGAAATGACACTTCTAAAACAAGGCAGACATTTCAAATAATTTACCTCATTTTTCTTCTTCTCCTTGATCTGTGTTAGGGTTCTCTTGTTAGACTGTAGTTTGTCTGCGTTGATATTAATATACACACCACCCAACTGCTTGATACTCAGACCAGGATCTATGCTGCTACTTGTCAATTTCAGACTGAAAGAGAAATGATCACTTAAAGATGAAGTAATTACATTTTAAATCTAGTACATCCAATTTTAGGATGAACAATTAAAAATGCTTTTTGGGAACACATCCAAACTTATTCCCCAAATTTTTAAAAAAAGTATTAGGCCATCAGTAGAGTGCAGCAGTATTGAAAGTTCAGGGCTAGCCCCAGCAACTTAGTGAGAACGTCTCAAAATATAAAGAGGCTGGGAATGTAGATCAGCTGTAAAGTGCCTCTGGGTTCGATCTCCTGTATGGAAGTGGGAGGAAAAAGGATTAGGCTATATAATATGCCAATATATTTCATAGAGATTAGATAAGGAAGAATTACAGAAAAAGGAGGAGGAAATATTCCTACCAATTCAACTTAACTTCATATAAAGGCAAAGAGTTAGTTAATAAATGTACATATTGAGAAAAGGCCTTCTACTCTGAACTTCCAAGTTATAAAAACCTAGAATTCTTCCCTCAGTAACTAAAGATATCTGGTACTGAGTATGAAATGGTAATAAACATCTATTTCACAAGAGCTTTTTAAAAGTTAAATGTCATGCCTCAAACCTACCAATTAGAATCTTCTGCATCTTGTCTGGGCTATATTTATATGAAGAGGATTTCTACTTTATATGATCAGAGGGTTCTTATAGGTAAGTACACTTGGACTTAAAGTCATTTTCTTTCCTGATTATTCATATAAAATGAGTGTTCAAAACATAATCAGTCTGTGCTGTAAAGTGAAGTCATTCTATTGCAGTATCTTGGCAGCAATTCTCAACCCCGAATGTATATCAGAACTAATATGGGGGAAGACTGTGGTTTTTTAAAAAAACTAAACATGCCTAAGCCTGATGTCATTGCCTGACTTGGTTGGTTTATAGCAAAGCCTATGCATCTGTTAATATACACAGCCCTAGAAGGCTGCTGGCATTTCTAGTGGATAACACTACCACCAGCCTATGATCAGGAAAAAAAATAAGTTTAAAACAGGAATATAGAAACTAAAGAAATAACCCCAAACATTAGACCCTTTTAGTGGATAATGGATGGGACTAGAGATGATTATTTTTCTCATACTTTTCTATATTTTTCAATTTCTTTACAATGGACATGTAAGGAGAAAAAAAGTAACTTTTTTTCCTCCCCTTTATATTGCTCACAAAATAAAATCACAGAAAAATCTTAACAGATGAGTTCTAATATATCATCAAAAGGAACACTTAGTCACTGAGAGAAGTATGTCTGTCAAAGGTACTCACAAAGATGAGAGAAATGCTAGATAGAAAAGCACTTCCATAATGAACTAAAGGCAGTAATTTTCTCAATTCCATGTTTTCTAATATTGCATATTTCTATGGTAAATTAATCATCTGACAAATACATCAACATCTACTTTTAAAACATAAGGGTAAAAACTTACAGTTTAGATTTTGTGTTATTCAGTAAGTCGTCTTCATCACTACACTCATCATCTTCATTTCTGTCATTATCTGATAGTTCTTCACTGTTTTCATCATCTTCCTCCCCCTCCTCTTTTTCTTCTTCAATGGAAACTTCACTTGCTTTGTCTTCCTCTTCCAAATAAAATTTTTTCTCAGCACTCAATCCAGGAGTTGTATCAATTACAAACAGTGCATTTTTGCATGATGTATTTCCAGAGTCTTCACTTAACGACTCATTTTGGCCACTATTTTCAACAAAACACAGAGTGTCCTCTTCACTTTCACAGTTTTCAGACTGCTGGCTTTCATCACTGCTAAGAACTAATAAAACAGAATCACTCACCTCCTGAGAAGTGTTGAGTTCAGACTTGCAGAGTTTGGTATCACATTCTAGGTTTTCACTCATTTTGCTGTTGTCTTCACTGACATCTATTCTAGCAGACTCTTCATTATCATCACTGAACTTTGTTATGTCACTTGTTTTTATGGTACTATTTATCTCTTCACTCCATCTGTTCACTTCCACAACTGCAAATGTTTTTGCTAATGATTTCATTATAGTCTCACAGTTCAGATCTGATTGTTCTGATGTGGTTTTCTTTTGGGGAGTCGAAAGTTTCTGGGTCACTAATGGTTGAAGACTCCTCTCCTGAAGTTCAGAAGGACTCAGCTGAGAACCTTTCCCATTAATTTCTTTTCCCTCATCTATTATTTCATTGTCCTCTTCAAGAGAGATTGTTTCTCTAAGAGATGCAACATTGGTCTGTTTTTCCTCACTTACATTAAGATGTTGATGTTTTTGCACTGTTAGTACTTTGTCTGAATTTCTGTGGAATGGATCATCATTAAAGTCATTATAAATTTCATTATTACAGAAATTTGGTTTATTTGTCTGAGAAGGAAATCCTGCTGGTAACTGAGAATCCTGAATGGTATCTGCATCCTTTGAATTCACAGGCGTATCTATGATTCGGTTTTCATTTCCTGGTACAATCTTTGTATCTTTCTTCTCAGTTTCTAGCTTTAATTTCCTATACACATTTCTGGTTTTTCTCTTAGGTGTAATTTCAGAGATTGAACTGTAGGAACACGACTCAGTATCAGCTTTAGTTTCTGCATTTGATTGTTGGCTTATATCTCTTACTTCAGATTTAGCCTTACTTCTGATTCTTCTTGCTACTTCTGTGGAAGTAACAACTCTAGAAACACCTGAAGCATGAGATTCTGCTTCAGAGACAACCTCTTCAGTAAGAGGCTCATTTATTGGAGTTATTATCTGCCTTTTCCTAATAGGAGTCACTGGGGTGAGTGGAATTATGATCTGCCTTCTCCTAGTTATTCTTAGAATAGGCTCCTGGACCTCAGACACAGATGAATAATTTGACTCTTCTTCAGAGTTCTCTTCATCAGTAGATGGTTTAGTTATCTTTGCTTGTGAGTCTGCAGCTCCGCTCTTCCTCTTTTTGCTTTTAGGAGTTCTAGGGACTGAATTTTTTTCCCCAGCAGTTTGCAGTGATTCAATAATACTTTGGCCATCAGATCCACATTCCTTCCTGTTTTCTGGAATCCCTTCAGCACAACTCTGCAACCCAAAGAAAATAAGTTATAATTTAGGCAGGGTTGGGACAAGGGCAAAGCAAATAAGGCACTTCCTTGCAGGAGCAAAATTTAGGAGGGCACTATAAAAACCCAATAGGCAGCTGGGGCTGTAGCTTAGTGGTAAAGCGATTGACTCACATGTGTGCGATCCTCAACACCACATAAAAATAAAGAAAGATACTGTGTGTTCATATCCAACTTAAAAAAAAAAAAATATATATATATATATATATATATATATATTTAAAAAACACCCAGTAGGCAAAATTTCACAAAAAGCAAAACCCATGATTTAAAAAAAAAAAAGCTAAATGCTAGATCTGACCCTTTATTTGCCTTATGTGCCTCACCTGGACCTGGATCTGACTTTGCAAAGAAAAAAAAATAGCTGAATAAAGAAAAAATTTTCTCCAAAGAAAAATAAGCATTTCGATCCATACATAAGGGACGAGAGGAAGTACTCTCAGCAAAGAGGTATTTAGGTACACACTAGTGAACTAGTCGCTGCCCTTGCTTTGACAGACTGAAGAGAATTGCCGCTCAGTTCCCTTCGCTGCAGGAAACGAAGAATGTGGCAGGCGAGAGCCACCAGGCGGCGCCACCACAACCTCTACACGTCATTGGAGTTGGGTGATGGGCCACTGCCAGCCTCCCCTGGTGAAAAGGATGTCCTTTTCTCCAGTCCCACTAAATGATTTTTGCGCACCGTGACTGAAATTAGTCTTCCTTGATACAGTGGCGTTAACAATCTTAAAAGGTTTAATCTCTGTGTCTGCATGAAGTCGCTGAACAACACAAGGGAAGTTAACTAACCTTTTCCTTAACTACTAAAACTGCCTTAAAAGACCGTGGTGAGGACTAACCAGTTCACATGACAGGGCAGGAGCAGAGCCTTGGTTTACCGCAGCACTGTGAAAGCTCGTGCCTTCTCCAGCGGCCCTTCGCGCCGCCCCACCTGCCTAAGCGCTACTCTGTGGAGCGGAGAGGAGAAACAGAGGAGACTTGGGATCTCCTACCTTCTGCTGGGAACTTTCAGGCGATGTATCTTGGATCCTGGCCCGGGAACGTGCAGACCGGGTGACCACCATTTTCCCGGCTCCCCGGCATCCACCGCGGCTTCCCTCCGCCCTGCGGCCCGGAAACGCGTCAGAGAAGTGCCTCATTTGTTTTCCCAGATGATCCCGGAACTCGCGAGATCTCTTACTTGGCCTTTGCCCCGGGCTCTGGCCGGGCTTTGGCCGGGTTCTGGCCATGTTGGGATTTCCAAGCTCGGGTTTTAGTGTTCTCTTTACGCCCCTGGAAGACAGATCAGCCTTTTGCTGGCTCTCCCCGAGGACGCGACATCTGCAATGACAAGAGGGCCTTTGTCTCCCTTTTTACAGGAACGAGTTGGAAGATCGCATCATTTACCTAATTTTCCATTCGTTCAGTAATTACAAAGGTCTTTATGTCGCCAAGAGTGTGGCCAAAGGAAGATGTTTGCCTTATTTGTACTTTTTTTTCAGTAATGTACTTATGTGTTGTGATGTTAATTATAAATAAAGACATGGCTGGGACGAGGATATCCCAGAAACTGGGAGACTAGTTAGGAAGCTATATAAAAAGTGATGTGGTGCTTCAGGATTGGGAATAAGCAGAAAAGAATATGAAAGAAATTGTAAAGGAGAGGGATAAAAGTTTTTGTTTGTCTTTCTTTTAATATTAAGGGTAGAGAACTAGAATTATGTTAGAGATGGTACAAAGGGATTGAGGAAGTAAACGGGAGTTATTGTTGTAGGGGAGAAAAAATGCTTTATTAAAATCTATTCTCCGTGGTCCACTTCTTTATAATAGAAAACCACGGTTTCCTTAAAAGTCACAGCACACACATTTCAGTGAATAATATATTGCCTCCCAGCTAAATTGCTCCCTTTCCGCCTCCCTTGAAGACAAGTATGCTAACCGAGTTTTGGTCAATATAAATTAAATATCTAGTTCTTTAGGGTCCGTTTTAGAGGAGAACCTTCCTGACTTCTTAAATACTTTTTTTTTTTTTTTTTTTTTTTAAATTCCTGCAGAGTTGTGTTCACTAGTTTTTATCTAGCAGCAATTCCGTGCCCCGAGGACACAGCAAGGCTTCAGAGTTACTCTAAGAGTGAAAATGAAAAATCATGAGTTCCTGACAATTTGAGCCACCACATCAGCTCTCTCAACAGCTCTGGATTTCTTTCACGTGAAACAATTTGTCAATGTTCTGATTAATTTTTTATTGGAAGGCTTTGCAGCCAGTTTTAATTTTCTTCTTTCCTATAATTCCATACACATAAAATGAAATTTCCAAGGAAATCCATATTTTCACCAGCAAGAGTATATATCCTGGGGCTGGGATTGTGGCTCAGTGGTAGGGTGCTTGCTTTAACGTGTGAGGCACTGGGTTCCATTCTCAGCACTGCATATAGATAAACAAAAAAAGTCCACTGACAACTAAAAGAAAATTTTTAAAAAGAGTACATATCCTGGAATTTAATGGAATACTGTCTTCAAGATGCTAAGGAAAAATATCTGGGAATTTAGAATTTTACAATGTCAAATGACTATTGATGATTGAGTAAAAATAAAGACGTTTTCAGACAAACAGGATCTACAGAGTTTACTGCCCAAAGACCTTTGGTGAAAGAATTGCCAAGAACATTTTTAAAAAGTGAACTTGGAGGAATAGAATACAAGAATCAACAGTGAGCAAAGAAATGGGGAGAAGAGCTGAATCATAAGCTATACTTATCATAAAACCATCTTAATATCAATCAACAGACACACCAAAATCATCTGTCACTTTACACATTTAGTTATTGCTAAGGAACCACTTTTGGGGCAGTGCAACTATATACAGTCATATTCTGATGTATTTAGGGGAGTTGGGCAACTTTTAGTCTCTAATCAAATATGACCTTCCCAACATTACCTACTCTTGTCCCAACAGGAGCAGTTCCCTTTCTGGTAATAAGCTTTTGAAGGTGTTCTCATTGAATTTGTGTTTACATATAAACTGCTTCATTATTCAGTAGAAGTATATTTAAAAACTAGGCAAACAGAGGCCTCTGCCCACAATGTCCACATCACACTATCTCCTCTGACCTACTCTAAAGCTAAGTTCTTTTTTTTTTTTTTTTAAAGAGAGAGTGAGAGAGAGAGAGAATTTTTTAATATTTATTTTTCAGTATTTGGCAGACACAACATCTTTGTTTGTATGTGGTGCTGAGGATCGAACCCGGGCCGCACGCATGCCAGGCGAGCGCGCCACCGCTTGAGCCACATCCCAGCCCCTAAAGCTAAGTTCTTTAGGAACATATTTCTGTACCTTATTTTGCAACCTAGCCTCACTTCATTCCACATGTCCCCCAATCCTTTTCACCACTTCTGTCATTAATCAATGCAGCCTTTTATTGCTTTTATTTATATACAGATCTCCTCCACTTGCCGGCGAATATACTGTATATACTCCTGGAAGAAAAAGGGTTGTCTTGGGGCTGGGGTTGTGGCTCAGTGGTACAGTGCTTGCCTCACATGTGTGTAGCACTGGGTTCAATTCTCAGCACCGCATATAAATAAATGAATAAAATAAAGGTCTGCCAACACTAAAAAATATTTTTAAAAAAGGGGTGTTCTTTTCATCTGTGTCTACCTGTAGCACCTTGCACAGTGCTTAGCACATAGAAGGCACTCAACAATCTATTGAATGAATGAAGCATGAATAGCTTTATATGACTTAGATATTAAAAATTACTCAATTTATTTTCAAATCATACTCAATTTAAATCCAAATAGTTCAAAATCAGTATACTGCCCCAAGATGCTCCAACTATTGAAACAACTCAATTTAAAAATATACAACTCACATTTTATTTTAGTTAAATTCATAATATAGGCAAAAGTAAAAATTATTATAAATATTTAGCTAACAGTGCTTTATATCTTGCTTTTATAGTACACTACAACAGACACATAAGAAAAAGAATTATCTAATTAAAACATTTTCCTAAGTATATCTCTAAAACCATAAAAATATTAATGTAAATCATGTTACATATATTTTAAAAATTAAACTGACATATCCCATCACCAAGTTTATGGGGAAAAGACAGGTACATGTGTTGGTACATTTGAAAGTTAACGATGAAAAAATAGGTTCAGAATCATAAGTTGATGTATTTGAGTATGCATACACAAAGAACACAAATGGTTTAAATTATTAAAATAGCTGCACATTTCTCAAAATGCACATTTGGCAGCAAGATGAATTGTTCACCAATATACAATACATATATCAGGTGCTTACATCCCCAAAGATTGAAGATACTGGGTGGAAAACCTAGAAAGAAAATGTTATAGAAAGAAAAAATGGGTCTTAGACCTATTATTACTGAAAACTGATACCCTTAGTTACTACTTACTAGTTCTGGTATAGAAAAGTTTGAATCATTCATGCAAAGTAGATAATAACTTTTTATTTTCCATTTTACACACAGTTGTCTAAGTCATTTTTGAGAACTGAAAAATTATTAGCTATTATTTATGATTCAAGTTTTAGCACTGACCACCCGTAAATGAATATTAATGTACTAGCACAATGTGGTTTTCAGAATTTATACCACATAAACAGATTTTATAAGACACTTAGGTCCTTCTGGTGTTTATGATTTCTTGGATGGGAATTTAATGTAGTATTATGGAGCAAATTCCAAGTTACAGTACATTATGTTAATTCAAGGCTCCAGGGTATTTTGGAAATGTAATAACAAGCTACAGTTTCTTTTGTACTTACTGGGAAAAAAACATATAAACTCTTTCTACCTTGGGTCACACGATTCACATCTCCCCTGAAAACATATCTGTTATGTACACTATTCCTAACTTAGCTTTCGGTTTTAAGTAGTTATTTGGTAGTATCATCACTTTTCATTTTATGGCTTTTAAAAGAGTAAAAATCTCTTTTAAAAAGGCACAGTGGCATGTGCCTGTATTCTCAGGGATTTGGGAAGCTGAGGCAGGAGGATTTTAAGTTTGAGGCCAGCCTCATCAACTTAGCAAGACCCTGTCTCAAAAAATAAAAAGGGGTGGGATATAGCTCAGGGTTTTTTTGTTGTTGTTGTTTGTTTGTTTTAAGGTTATTCAGCAACAAAAATTCAGAGTACAGAGTGAAACAACTCATTAAAAAATTCCATACATGATCCCCTTCACAAAATGAATCTACAATCTTGCTTCTTGGGGCGTAGGGCAGAGAAGAAAAAAGCTCCTGATGAAGCTTGGATATTATCAACAATGTTGTTCTTTTTTCCCTCCATTTTCAAAATAACCCTTTACACAATCCATTTTTATAAGTTATGGGTTTTAAAAAATGATAAATGTGTGATATTCAAGTTCCCCTTTAAAATACCTCAGCCAGCTTACTACACAAATTTAAAATAAAATGACCACTTAAAGATTTACACTATACGAAAAATGTATATTTTCAAATTAAGAAGTTAACTATATACTAATAATATTATACAATTAATATAAAAGCTAAAAGTCTTTAAGAAGTTCAAAGTCTAAACAAGTTTTAGCAGGTAAATCAGTTGATTTCATGTTATGATTCTAATGATTAATTTTTCTAACCAGAAAACCACAAAACCTTACTTAGGAAAAGATTCTATTGTTGAACATGGAACCATACTTCATTTCCCTAAGTTCAGAAAATTTGAGATGTAGAAAATTTCAAAGAATTTTTCAAACTATTTGGTTTACTGATATAAGTATATGGAATTAAGGAGAGCTATAGTATATATCAAAGGTAACAGCTTATTTAATTTGTAATTTTTTTGATTCTTAAACTCATGAGGAATTACACTAAATTACCATATAATCTTGATTATATTGTTCTGCTTTAAATTAATTAAATCTAGGCTGGGAGAGTGACTCAGTGGTAGATCATGTGCTCAGCATGTAAGGCCCTGGGTTCAATTCTCAACACCAAAATATCATAAAATAAAATAGTTAAGATCACATCTCAAACCAAGTTGTCTGAACAGACAATATTGGCCCTGAATTAAAGAATTTTTAAAAAGCATTTTCTGGCTTTAGTCCCTCCTAGTCCATTACTAATGGGGAATACATATCACACATTTTATTCAACTGAATCTTAATCCTTAGCTCTGTGCACCCCTCCACTCTCCAGAGCCTGTAGGGCCCAGCATGTGGTAAGTGTAATACTTAATGAATATTCTTGAATGAGGAGCAATATACCAAGGATGGATTAAGAATTACAAAGAATCTGGAGATAGTGAATGCTTTTACAAAGCTCCCAAACAATATTTTCAGTTTCTAGTTTCCTTTTCAGGTTTACTTTGGTTTGCCCTTTTAAATAATAGGAAGAGAAAATATGGCACAAGAATATACGGTTAAATCTCATAGCTAAACTACAAGCAAGAACACATAAATTTTTTTTTTAAGTTTCCATTCATATACTGAAGAATGAATTTTATTTACACCACTGGTAAATTCCAACTGCTCCAATTAATCTGACATATAATTATTTTACTAATGACAGGAAAAAAATATCTTCCAGTATTTTCATTTTAACAATTATAATAAAACTGCTTAGTTATACTATAGAGTAATAGGCAATTAATGATTTTTTTGGGAAATAAAAAATATGTATATACATTACCCTGATGTCTAGGCCAAAATATATCTAACAACAAATTTTCTTGATTTTTATTACTCATAAAAATAAAGGAAAAATATATTGCAAGTATTTTCTTTCTAGACAATTTCAATTAGAAAATAATAGTTTAATGAAAACAATACAGTGGTTCATGTGACTGGACTGATGGAGGCAAGAGAAGTAATCAAAAGTTGATAGACAACATTCTGTCAAATACAGCTAAAGAATATGTGCCTAAATGACACTATTTATAGGCAACAGATTGATTTTTATACATCTCAATTTTATCTTATATTCAAGGAAAACACAGGTAAATAATGACCCTAAGTTGTAGTTAAGAACCCCTTCTTTTGGCTTGCAAAATGTAGCCTTTGGACTTAATAATTCCTCTACTTTTCACAATGACAGAGTATCGCAGCAGCCACAGTGGTACCCACTCATGTGCTTGAATGTCAGGGATGCTTTCCTGAAGAGCTTCTTGGAAACTTGCTTCAGAGAGCAGTTCTAAAACAACAAACAAAACCCCAAAAAGTTAAATTTGAAGTCAGAAAACACATAACTATGTAGGTAAGCATTTAAACACAACAAAAGAAACATCCAAACTTAACTTATTCTTTCATGTGTGCTATGAATCTGAACCAGAATATTAAAAATAGCCAGGCAGTTCTTTTAAAAGTACCCATCTCTGTATCATAATTTCCGATGTGTAGAGTCTGGATGTTTTGTTTTATTTTTTAATATTTCCGGGGAATTCTAATGTACAGAGAACATACAAAAAAGTGAAAAGAAAAAAAAAAAAAGAGAAAGGTCACTCATAACCCTGCTAGCTGGAAATGATATACCATTTCTATTACCTTCAATTTCCTCACAACTTTTTTTCTGTGTACATATGTATTGGAAATTAAAAATGATTTACAGTGTAAGTGGAAAAATCATTTAAAAATCTTTGCCAAAGCTGGTCATGGTGGCACATGCTTGTAATCCCAGCAGCTCTGAAGGCTGAGGCAGGAGGATCACAAGTTCAAAGCCAGCCTCAGCAATGGTGTGGCACTAAGCAACTCAGTGAGACCCTGGCTCTAAATAAAATACAAAATAGGGCTGGGGATGTGGCCCAGTGGTTGAATACCTTGAGTTCAATCCTCGGTACCAAAAAAAAAAAAAAAAAAAATCTTTGCCAATAGTCATTTAATTTGCATTTTATTAATAAACTTATTATTTTCTTTTTCTTCTGGTTCTGGGGAACTCAGGGGCACTCCACCACCGAGCCACATCCCCAGGCCTATTTTGTATTTTATTTAGAGACAGAGTGTCTCACTGAGTTGCTTAGCGCCTTACTCTTGCTGGCTTTGAAACTGTGATCCTCCTGCCTCAGCTTCTGGAATTACAGGCATGCGCCACCACATCTGGCTCTAGGAACTTATTATTTTCATTTCAAGCTTATATCTAAACCCTCTACTATCTCATCCCATTCCTCTCCTAACTACCTGTCTTCCAGCCACACTAATTTCCTTGCTGTATCCTGAAAGCCTCAAGCACATTCACAAACTGGGGTCTCTGAGTCAGCTATTCCTCTTTCCAGAACACTTCTTATCTTAATAGAGGCCTCCCTGACTGTCCCATGTAAAAAACCACCTCAACTTAGACACTCTTTTTCTTCTTCAGCCAACTTTTCTTTAGAGCATATACCCCTACTTATAATTTTAATACTTATTTTCTTGTCTGTATCCTTCCATTAGAATAAGAATTCCATGAAGACTAGAATTTGTCTTAGTATTACATACCTATAGTACCTAAAACAGTGCTGAGTACATAGTAGGTGCTCAAATGTCTGTTGAATACAGATGGAAAGATCACAGGGGTCAGAAGCAACCATATAGATAAAGATGAAGTGACTATCTACACTGTATGATTTGGGAGTGCTAACAGATCCAACTACCCCAAATGAACTGCTGTTGACACTTCATATATAGTAAACTCTATATATAATAGTAAACTCTAAGTAAATGTTAGTATAATAGTAAATTCTAAGTAAATGTTAGCTATTTTCATGTTGTGGGCACTTTTCTGAGTATCTTCCATGTTTGAGCTCATTTAATCCATATAACCCTATGTGTTAGATACTATTATCTCCCTTTTGGGGGGGAAACTGAAACAGTGAGAGGTCACAGTTAGTAAGTAGTTTCCATTAATAAAATATAAATGTCTCCTGGGAAAAGTAACAATAATATGGAATTATGTATCAGATGTCTAATAAGAGAAGGACCCTGAGGGAATGAGGCATAACATAGATTTAATGGCAATGGGTGAAGTGGTAAAGCAAATAAAAGGGGGAAAGTTCCAAAGTCAGGATCACCTGCTTCACAATTTTACCCTAACTGTGGTTAAACTATTACTATAACTTTTAGGGTACAGGGTAGTGAAAAATAAACCCATCCCGAGGAATAAGGGTAATTTTAGAACACAGGTAGACTTCAGGGAACTTAAAAAACAGAATTGTATTTCAGATGGCAAACAGAGTTCAGTGTTTTATGATTTGGTTACTTAGAAAATCTGACACAAAATTAGAGAACTCTGCTACTCACTAACTGAACTATATACTTTCAAAATTAATTCAACTACATTAACTCTTTACAAGTAGTAAACAGAACAAATCAAGTGAAGAACTGCTTCAATATAGATCAGAAAGTCTAAAGATTCATTAATGGTATATGCAGGAACACCCTATAAATTTTAAGCAGATTTGGAATAAAAAAGATAACCATGTATCAAATTTTATCAGTAACACAAGAACATAAAAAAGATTAAATTAAATCTATCTCATGATGTATTTTGCCATACTAATGACAAATTAGCACACAACATTTAGTACATGAAGGGTGTATAGGTTAATCATCAGCTGTTGGCAACAACAACTATGATCAGTAACCCTTGAAAGCAAGGATCTAACAATGTATAGAAAGTTAAAGTTTAAATGGCTTATATTTCAGAATAAAGCAACACAACAATTCTTTGTTACTTTTCATCAAAGTGACTTTTTAAAAAAGATGTATTTGGGCTGTGGCTGTGGCTCATTGGTAGAGCGCTCACCTGGCACGTGGGAGGCACTAGGTTTGATCCTCAGCATCACATAAAAAAATAAAATAAAATAAAGGTATTGTAGGTGGCTACAACTAAAAAAATACATTAAAAAAAGAATGTATTTAACTTGTTTGTGAAAGTTTTATTGGAGTGAGCAGGCAAAGTCACTACAGTTACTCTGATATCATTTAAATGAAACAGATAACAAAGTAAAGTTTCAGACTGAAATACTACAATAATGATGTTTCAAATCAGAGATAGCAGTGTTTCAAAACAGGATAACAGACAAATTCTCCAATTTCATCTAGAACCTAGGTCCAGGTTCAAACTTCACCCTATGCCAGGTGAGTGACCTTGGCTACTTTCTTAAAACTTTGAGACTCTATGTACTCATCAATAAAATGTCTTGTTTTAGCTATGGTGAAGATTATAGATAATCTTTCTGAGGCACTTAGTATGATGCCTGGCAATCAAGGAACAGTAACTATTAAAACTCTTTTGATGAAACAGTCAAAAAATAAGAATGGGGCAGAATGTCTTAATAGGCTATCCACAAACATTCTAAAAGTGAACAATCAACCTACAATATTATCTTTTTAGACGTGGAAGTAAAGTTAAATGTTTTTCTAAGGGATCATCTGTGAAATATAATTTCGTCTAATACATAAATATATCTTTTTGTGGTGCTGGGGATTAACTCATGTATGCTAGACAAGTGCTATACTCCCAGTCCCTTCCTTCAATTTTTTTTGAACTAGAATCCCTGTAAAAATGTCACAGAGATTTACAACTTTCACAAATCATTAATTTGTAACCAAACATTTCTCACCTATACCAAAAATACTTGTTACAACTTCTATGTGAGATTTATCTTTGCAAGTTATGTTGAACATTCTCTTCCCAGTCTTTCTAGTTATCTTGTAAAATGTTGATAGAAAATTATTCTATAGGGGATATCGGTCAATAGTAGAGTACTTGCCTAGCATAGGTAAGACCCTGGCTTCAATCCTCAGTACCATACATAAACATACACACAAAATTATTCTTTGGAAGGTAGACAGGTCATTCTAATTAAATAATGTTTCTGATTAACACCAAACATATATGTCTTGGCAGTGATGATTAATAAAATATCTGATCAATTACCTATTCCAAGATACTACATTTTAAATTAAATTGTATCTGCCTCTTTTTCTAGAGAATTATATTAATTAAATGGCTCTCTGGTCCAATCTTTGCTGTACTAGACAAGACTTATATACTTTACTATTTAGAATGCCTTAAAAGATCTTTTCTTTGTAGTTTAATATTTATAAACCTCAATAAATCAGATGTTCAGGAAATGATCCCTTCACTTTTTCCCCCATTGGTATAAAAAAAAATAAAAGCATGTATGTTTTGAACTAACCATTAAGACTAGTTCCAGATAATATTTATCTAGAACTTTTATCATTGTACACATTTAAAATTAAATATTAACAAAATGCCTTTTTTTTAAAGCAGTGCTAGGGCCTAGGCCTAACCCCATGGGCCTGACACATGCTAGGCAAGTACTCTATCACTAAGCTACACCTCCAGCCCAACAACAAAGCGCCTTTGTAAGACAAAAGATAATGATCAATCTCTATAGATCAAAATTGTCAGTCTTACCTTTTGGATCATTATGAGTCAATAACTGTATGTCAAACTGTTTAGCAAATGCAGTTAAATCAGGTGGCATCACGCAGCAAGAAGCAAGATTAACTTGGTTACTATTTGGTTTTACCTAAAAGTGAAAATAAAATCATATCTTTACTAAATAAAATAATACAGAAAGTAGAACACAATAAGCAATAAAGGGGGCTGGGGTTGTGGCTTATCGGTAGAGCGCTCGTCTAGCATATGCGAGGCCCTGGGTTCAATCCTTAGCACCACATAAAAATAAATCAATAAAATAAAGGTATTTAAAAAAATAAGCAATAAAAGGGTTTAATTATAGAGTATAGGGAAAATCACATTTCACAGTGCTTAAAGTTTGTAAAATACTTTTACATGAATATCCTTATTCATATGTGCTTTTCCAAACCATGTCAGTGATAATAGGGAAAGGAAAAATAGCTCTAGGAGGAAAAAGCCAAAATAGAACTACACTATTAAAAAAATCTCTGCTAGAATCATTTAGTAATGTGATACATCTGCTTCGGAGACAAACATGATTTTAAGTTTGTCTCAACAACAGAAAAAATATGTCTTAAAGGTAGAGAATCAAATACAAGTAAATACATTTAATGTCAAAATATAAAATGTGGCTATTAATCAGCACATTTTGAAAGAGAAGAATTAGATAACTTCCAATAACTTCCCTGGTTAATTTCTATATAGATTCTGGATCATCCAAGACTCTCCAGAAGATTCTTGACCATGTCTAGCTACTAAATCTAAAGGAGAAGGTACAATAATTTATCCAGGGTTTTTCTGCCCACAAGAAACTGAAAGTTCTGAAAGAAGGCTGAATATTTGAATAGAGAATAAGAGAAATAGAGAAAATTATAAAAGAGTAAAAGGTTAAACAGTAACTTCCCTCACAATTTTGCAGGTAATTAGATGAAAGAGTAGGGATGATTAATTATTGACATATCAAGCTGTATAAACAGAGTCCTATACATCTTTAAGTAATAGTCAGCAAAATATTTGTTACATATAATATTCCCTTACTTAGGAAATTAGAGCCACAATCTCTCATTATATCTAAAGAAAAATGTAACATTTTCATCACATATGTAAAACTGAAAGAAACAGCATAATCAGCTTGCAATTAAAGCTTCAACACATATTTTCTAGTGTTTCTATCACTCGTTTTAAAAAGAATATTTAGTTCAAGTTGACATATATTCTAAAAACCCCAAACCCTCAAGGCTTTAGATAAAGCCTGCCTCAAAGCTCCCATACTTGGAGTAGGTACCATTTAGTAAGTGTGCATTATGTGCCTTGTGCTTAAAAGTAAGCAGCAAAGGCTAGAAACAGTAGATTCCTCCCCAGAGTGCACAGGATTTGGCCATCCTTTACCTGTGCCCACTGATAGAGCTGCTCCAACTGTGTTTTATCTAGATCCGAGGTACCTATAGCAACAATCTTCTTGCTTTGAACTAAGTTTTCTAATTCCTCCCAATAAGGCTGTAAATGCTCCAAGGAAAGATTAACTCCATCTTCAATAGGAGGTGACGCAATGATCACAGAATCCAGTTGTGCAACTCCAAGGACTGAACAGGCTGATGGGAAGAAAAACACAAAAAGGATCAATGTCTGCTACATAATAAAAACAAGAATTATTAATGTGCTCAAAATATCCCACTGAATTCTATTCATATCATTCACTAATTTTCCATATAACAGATTACTTCAGTTTACCTGTCATTTAGAATATTTCCATCTTCTGTATGCCATCTCTTTGTGGCATACCAGTGGGTTTCTCTGACCTGCTTTCTTTCTAGGGAGCTCAAAGCTACTATAGGCTCCTCTTTCTGGAGAACAGGCTTCCCTTTTGTTTTTCAGGCCCCAAGACTTTTTGGCGGTTTCCTTATCTTATCTTCATACAATTTTCTTCTCTAATTCTACCTGTTTACTAGTATCTCATATGGATGATCATAAGAATTATGACCTTATTCTGTGACTAGTAGTCACAGCAAGAATCAGCCTGAAACTGAAAACTAAGACTACCTTTACAAAGGTAGATAATTTCTTAATTTATATAAAAAGAACTTAAGAGCTTATTTTAAATGACTATATTCACTCTACACTTATATGAAAAGGCCAATTATTTAACTTTGCAACATATATAAATGCTGAAAGAATGCTTTTAAAGTATTTAATAACTGTAATACTATAATCATTTAACCAAGTGCCAAAAATAGACATAAGATACTTATTTTTAGTTGTTGTCTTTGATTTTAATATTTATAGTATAAAAGAGCTAATAACATGATTAAGGAGAATGTCTATACCTAAGCAACATTTATTAGTCAACATTTAATAATCAATAGTCAATAATTAGCTAATTAAGTCAGAATTAGCTATATCTTTTACAGTTTTCTTCTATATCAAAACATGAATATATATAAGTCAATATAATTCTATAGAGGCCTTAAGAAATTATCACTTTAAAAGGTAAAATTACAATTTGCACATGTCCTTTCTTCAGTCTAGATTTGAATCCAAGTTATAACTAATAAAACTAAAGTAATTTAAAGTTCACTATTAAGAAAGTTAAATTTTTGCTTACCCATGTCAATTGCATTCCTAGTTGATGATGAAGAATTTGATCCTACAATGAACAGTTTTGCTGAGTAAAAAAAACCAACAAACTGATTATTATATTTAGGTGTACGTCTTACTATGTAGTATTAACATGACAGATAATCCTTAATAATTTTTCGTTTCCTAGTCACATAATTTTATAGTTTTTAAGACATAAAAGTTTATATCCACTGTAACTTTTTAATTATATACTTAGTTGTGAAAAACTTATTGAAATTAAAAGCAATTATTAGAAGGCAGGTCAGACACAGGAGCTTATATTACTTAAAATATATATTTTTATGAATTAAAAATACAGCATATTACATCCAATAAACTATAATCTATAAAAAGACTAAATTAAAGCTGTTAAAATGACAAAATTGAAGGGAAAAATTCACAATTCTACCTTATCAATAGAATCCTTTTCATTTTCAGATACTACCAGCAGCTTTGGTCATATGAAGATATATTTTTTTCTACTTCTGTTGGTTTTCCTTTAGGTAATATTTTGAATAAATTTCTATGCATATTTAGTTATTTAAAAATTTTTATAATAGTAATATGCTTACTCTAGAAATGAAAACAATCTATAAAACTAGAAAGACCAAAGATAGCCAAGAATCTCATTACTCAAAGCAATTACTATTTATATTTTTGTGTACTCTGTGTTTAATGTACAATTTTAGATACTCGATTTTTATACATGAACATTATCTATAATTCTGATAGGGTATAGTTCATTAAATGAGTTCCTGCTTATTGAACATTTAGGTGAGTAATATTCCTGTAGTAGTTCCAGCTTTCTGTTATCACATAAAATACTAAAACAACCATCTTTGAACTCTTTGTTCAACTTTAATTTTTTAAAAATATTTTTAAAAAGTATTATTTTGGTTGTGAAGGGACTCAATATCCCTATTTATTTATTTTTATGTGGTGCTGAGGATCAAACCCAGTGTTTCACATGTGAGAGGCAAGCGCTCTATCACTGAGCTTCAGCCCCAGCCTCTTCGTTCCACTTTATACTGAATCATTTCCCAAGAATGAATTGTTAGAAATGTGATTCAGTCAAAAGATCTGATGTTTCCTGTTGAGTCTTATTCTATTTTACTTACTTTCTACTATAGAAAAGATGTGGCCCAGTTTACCAGAACACCAACACTGAAGAGTTTCTCCCCTAATAATATAGGATTCTCAACATGCAAAGTCTATGCAAATATTCCAAAATCTGAAAAACTGAAATCTGACACACTTTTGGTCTCAAGCATTTTGGATACTAGATCCCATAATTACACTCTATGAAAATCCTCTCCATCACTCTCCCTTGATTCATGAAATGGCCTCCTGTTTTTGAAAGATGAGGCATTTTTAGAGAGGTAGAAAGAAGAAAGTTCCTCATATGGGGAGGATTTTGATATCTATCAAATATTTCATGCCCTATAGGAACTGAGGACAACCTGTAAAAAATCCAAAATAAATCTACATCATGAATTATAATTAACGACACAAAGTATGATGTTTTTACTTCTATTCCTACACAAATAGCAATGTTAAATTAACAGAAAGAAATGGATTTTGGAGTTGGGCATACCTGAATGAACTCCTGGTTTAACCATTTACTCTATAACAACTTTCTTTTCTTTACATTCTTTTTTAAAAAGTAGGATCTTGATATGTTGCCCAGGCTGGTCTCAAACTCTTGGGTTCAAATAATCTTCCTGTCTCAGCCTTCCAAGTAGCTGGGACTGTAGGTACAACCCTCTATATCCAGTTGTATAATAACTTTCAAGTTATTCAATTTATTGACTATCTAGTACAATGAGAATAATAGATCTAACTTGTAGGTTTGATTTGATAATTATATAAGAAAATACAGCACTTAAGTGACAATTACAGTGCCTGGTATAAATCAAGACTCAATAAATAGTAGTCAGTATTATTAGAATCAAAAGACAATGCTCTATCTCATCATACGTGTGGATCTTAATAATAATAATACTTAGCAATGACCACAATAACATGGTAATTAAAAACAGATATATAGCATGCATTTTGTAGCAAGCACTATGCTATGTACTTTCTTAGTTATTTCATCCAATGTATACAGAAGCCTGTGAAATAACTGCATCGTTATTTTATGGATGAGGAAACTGAAGCTCAGATTAAATACTTTGTTAGACCACGATTATACTGGACAGTAATCTACAAACCCAAGAATCTCAATCTGGACTAGCTCGCTCAAGCTTTTTTTTTTTTTTTTAGAGAGAGAGAGAGAATTTTTTAATATTTATTTTTTAGTTTTTGGTGGACACAACATCTTTGTTTGTATGTGGTGCTAAGGATCGAACCTGGGCCGCACGCATTCCAGGCGAGCGTGCTACCGCTTGAGCCACATCCCCAGCCCCAAGCTCAAGCTTTTAATGACTATAAGCTAAGGACAGAACAGTACATTTAAATTTCTGGGATGTATTAGTCACTACAAATGTTGAATGGATATGTGTTTTCTTGTTGCCCAGACTTCTTTATACACTTTCTGGTGAAGTCAGTCATTATTTACTATCGTCCCCCAGGAAGGGAGGGTTTATGCTTTGGGTAGACACTGCTCCTAAGCCTTCCCTTTATCCTTTCCATTTCTTCCACCCTAATCTTTTTACTGATCTGAACACAGGTAAATTACATAAGAACATCATGAAGAACAGGAAGTCAAACTTATACTCTTGACTCCACTGAAGTAACCAGCACTGACTTCCAATAACTCCTTCTTAAGAGTTGACATTAAAGCTGGGAATAATCCCAGCAGCTGGGGAATAAAAAAGGGCTGGGGATGTGACTCAGTGGTTAACGCCCCTGGGTTAAATTCCTGGTACACCACCCCACCACCACCCCTGCCAAAAAAAAAAAAAAAGTTGACATTAACATTATGTTTAAAAAGGAATTTTTATATTTTCCACACTTAGTGATGAAAGTGCTCATGACCCACAGTAAAGGAAGGCTTATTCCCATACCTAACAAAAGCTTACTATCCCTTCCTTCCATTATATAATAAATTGAATTGTAAAGTTGTAAAGAACTTTACCAGAAACTTTCATTTCTTCTCTTTCATCAGGATTTATCTTTTCTACTGCATGAGATACAGTACACTCCAAGACATCTGGAAACTCCTAAAATGAACACAATATTTATAATGAATATAAAATTAGTGTTTCTGATTAATCATAAATTTTCCTATTGTTCATTAAACCCTTTAGAAGATAACCAGTAAGACAACAGGATTTTATTGGTGCGTTAAAATTACACATAATAGTGGGATTCATTTGTTACATACACACCTAATATAACAAGAACTTCCCATTTCTCTCCCCTATTTCCTCTCCCTAGTCTTCTTTCTCTACTCTGCTGGTTTCCCTTCTATTATCATGAGATTTCCCCAACTTTTCCCCTCCCTTTTCTCTTGAGTTACATGTGAGGGAAAACGTATAACCCTGCACTTTCTGAATTTGGCTTACTTCGTTTAATATGATGCTCTCAAGTTCCATCCATTTTCCTGTAAAAGACAAAATTTCATTCTTGTTTATGGCTGACTAAAACTACTTTTTTGGGGGTGGGGTATTGGGTATTGAACTCAGGGGCACTCCACCATTGAGTCACATCCCCAGCCCTATTTTGTATTTTATTTAGAGACAGGGTTTCACTGAGTTGCTTAACACATTGCTTTTGCTGAGGCTGGCTTTGAACTCGCAATCTTCCTGCCTCAGTTTCCCGAGCAGCATGGATTACAGGCATGTGCCACTGCACCCAGCTTACGTTTTTATATGTACATTTTCTTTATCCATTCATCCACTGACAGTTACCTTAGGTAATTGGTTCCATAATTTGGCTACTGTGAACTGGGCTGCTATAAACATGGTTATGCTATAACAGTACAGTATAGTGACTTTAATTCTTTAGGATAAACATTGAGAAATGGAATAGCCCTCTCAAGCATTTGTTATTACTGATATTTTTGATGGCTGCTATTCTAACTGGAGTAAGATAAAAATCTCAGTGTAGTTTTGATTTGCATTTCCCTAATTGCTAAGAATGTTGAACACTTTCTTAAACTGGTTGGCCATTTTTATTTTTCCTTTGAGAAGGAAAAATTTCACTTGCCTATTTATTGGTTGAATCTATGTGTATCTATGTTAAGTTTTTTTGAGTTCTTTATATCTTCTGGATATTAATCCTTTGTCAAAAGAGAAACTAGCAAAAATTTTCTCACATTTTATACATTCTCTCTTCATATTCTTGGTGCCTTTCCTGTGCAGAAGAGCTTTTTAATGTGATGTCATCAATTTATTAATTCTTGTTATTATTCCTTGAGCTTTAGGAGTCCCATTGAGGAAGTCACTGCTTATACTTTTATGTTGCAATGTTGATCCTACATTTTCTTACAGCAGTTGCAAAGTTTCTGGTCTAATTCACAGGCTTTTGATCCATTTTATATGGACTTTTGTGCAGGGTTGAGAGGGATCTAGTTTCATCAACGATTTTCCCAGCACCATTTGTTAAAAAGGCTGTTTTTTTCTCCAACGTACGGTTTTTAGTGCCTTTCTCAAGGATCAGTACCTTTGTGGGTTTGTCTCTGTGTCTTCTATTCCTTTCCACTGGCTTAGGTGTCTGTGTGTCAGTACAATGCAGTTTTTGTTACCAACCTTTGTAGTATAATTTGAAGTCAAGTATTGTGATGCCTCCGACATTTTTTTTTTGGCTCAGAATGGCTTAAGACAATAGGATTGTTTACTTGAGGTCTACATGGGCTTCTCAAAGGTTGTAGAGCCTGGACATAAAGATAAAATGCTATGTGTATGTGTGTATGTTTTCTGGAGAAAAGTATCTCATTTTCATTCAGTATTTAGAAGAATGCATGACCAAAACTTCTTTCTAAAAAAATAATCAAGCAGGAGAGGAGTACATGAGGAGTTAACAACCACTAGATATAATACATAAATTTTACTTAAAAAGAAACCAATGAGCTGGGCATGGTGGAGCACGCCTGTAATCTCAGAGGCATGGGAGGCTCAGGCAGGAGGACTGCAAGTTCAAAGCCAGCTTCAGCAAAAAAGCAAGGTGCCTCTGAGCTACCTGGCAAGACCATGTCTCTAAATAAAATACAAAAAAAAAAAAAAAAATTGGGTTGGGGATGTGGCTCAGTGATCAAGTGGCCCTGAGTTTAATCCCCAGTAGCTAAAAAAAGAAAAAAGAAACAAATGAAAAATCAACAATTCTTCTGAATATTATGTTAAAAACTTTACATGTTTTTAACAAAATGTTAAAAACTTTCTACAATCACAAACTTTAAAAAAACTTTTCTTAAAAAATTTTAATGTCATTCAAGTTAAACCTGTGAGGAATGTAGGTGATTTTTGAAAGTATTTTTTAGAGTAGTTTTAGATTCACAGAAATACTGAGCAGAAGATACAAAGATTTCTCATTTACCTCCTGCATCCACACATGTATTGCCTTCCCCATTATCAACATCCCCATCAGATGGTACATTTATTACACTTGATAAGCTTACACTGACACATCAAACGGGTTCACTCTTAGTATTAAGCATTCCATGGATTTGGGCAAATGTACAACAACAATGTATCCACCATTATGAGATTACTGCCATAAAAACCCTTTGTACTAAAGAAAAAAAATCTTCTGTGCTCCACTTATTCATCCCTCCCTTCCTTGTGAGCCCAGCAACCACTGATCTTCATACTATCTCCATGGTTTTGCTTTTTCTAGAACATTAAATAGGCGAGATTACACAGTATGTGGCCTTTTCACATTTGACTTTTTTTCACTTGGTTAATATGCATTTAAGATTCTTCCATGTCTTTTTGTGGCTTGACAGCAAAGAAACAATATTCTATTGTCTGGATATACCAAACTTTATGTACATCTACTGAAGGATGTTTGGTTGCTTCTAAATTTAGCAATTATGAATAAAGCTGCCATACATATATCTGTATGCAGAAATTTTCATGGACAAAAACTTTCAACTCCTTATGACAGACACCAAAGAGCAAAACTGCTGTATCACATGACAATAGTATGTTTAGTCTTGTAATCACAAACATTTTTTAAATAATTTTTTCCTTGACTGCAATTTTTTTTTTAAAAAGCATGGCCCATTCTAATGCATTAAAACGAATAATTTGTAAGGATAATGATAAAAATGTTAGTACATATCAGTAAGAAACATTCATTTACCAAACAAGATTTAACAAAACAGTGAGGCCTTTCCCATGATTGAAAAACACATTACAAAACCTAGTACATACCAAGAGTCCAGTTACAAGCCATGCATACATACGGTAAATGGTCATTTCAGAGAAGCAGAAATCAAAGACATTAATCAATATCTGCATAGTAGCTATAGGGTTATAAATCTGCACTATGCACAAGGGAACAAGTGTTTCCAGCACATGTCCTCTTTCACACTTTTAAAATGGTCTGGATTTAGGATGGTTACAGACAGGTACTTTTTTTTTTTTTAATATTTATTTTTTTTTTAGTTTTCGGCGGACACAACATCTTTGTTTGTATGTGGTGCTGAGGATCGAACCCGGGCCGCACGCATGCCAGGCGAGCGCACTACCGCTTGAGCCACATCCCCAGCCCCACAGACAGGTACTTTTTACATTAACATTTACAATAATAATCACATACTGACATTTAATGAAATATTGTTCCTTATTGTTTCACGATAGAAATTATTTCTAGGGACTATATCATTGAAGTGGATATCAGATATTCTAAGTAATCTACCAATCAAAGCTGCCTGATAATCATTCATCTACTAGACCAATATCAATAGGAACAAAGCACTGCTGGTGAGGAAACTAGTGGGAATTAAGCATGAGAATCCCATCATCTTGTCTAGGTTGAAGAGTTGCCTACAGAGTTCAGATTATGCTTAATTCAACTGAATCAGATTGCCATCTCAGCAACTCAGCCACAAAGGGTTTGATGGCTCATTGACTTTTTGACTTCTCTCCCCAAACTTAGGAAGTTAACTTCCTGCTTACTTCATTCACTTCCCTTTTGACCTGCAGGATTTCTGCAGTCACTTTCCACTTACCCTGACCAAATCTGGGCTGATTTGGGAACTCCACTCATTCAAGGTCTTTTGGATACAATCTCGAAGCTGCAAAAGGAATGCATTTTTAAACTGTTAATCAATCTCTATTCACTCCCCTTACATCTATAAACAAGAATGCATAGTTTGGTAAATTAAGCAGGGGAAAAAAAAAAGACATCAATAGGATTTATCATACAAACCCTTAATTCTATAGGTTTTTGTTTCCTTCAACAGATAAATTCAGACCTGTTTTTATTCTACTCTTAATTCTCAAACATTCTTAACCCAAAGCATTAGTCTAATTATTTTTACACTGTTTATGTACCAATAAAACTTTAAACTTACACACATTCATAAAGAAACAAAAAATGATTTCAAGAATAAGGTTATAAATAGAGGAACTTGGATTTAAGCCAGAGACACTAAAATTCTTATTAACCATTATGCTACATTCCTTGAAGACAAGCAACAGAATAAGTGTGGCCAGAGGAACTCCTACATCAGAATCCCTGTGGTGTTTATTAAAGACTCAAACTCTCGCTCAATCCTAGACCTGATGAACACTCTCCAAGTACAGCCAGGATTTCCATTTTAACAGGCATTCCAACTAATTACTATGTACCCTGAAGTCTGAGAATCAGAGGACAGCTGTACCTTAAAAAAGTCAACGTGCATAATAATGATAGTCCATGAGTCATTTCCTAACACCTCAGTACACATCTAACTTGTTTTCAATGTTTTTTTTTTTGGATAAACATTATTTATCCAATATGCTATCCACAAGAGCATGCTGTAAATTCATTAAGGAGTTTATTCCATTTATGTCTCTTATGTCAATGTGTTTCAAACTTACTTGACAGTAGCCCAAAGTAAGGTGTATATTCACTTAATGAGTGAAAGAAGACTTAGCTTCATATGAAGGAACAAAAAATTCACAAAACAATATTTATGGTCACTACATGCCAGTACTCTAGCGGCTTTTAGTCTTTTAATCAGAAAAAAATATGATGTTCTATGACTCACTAAACTAACACCAGCAGTTTGAAATCACCATCTTAAAAGATAACAAAGGTTACAGTACTTTACCTTCTTTAGGCAATCAACAAAAAAAGAAATGAGCAATGAGAGCAAGTCCCTGAACTGCAAAAGCACTTTCTGAACAGGGACAATAGAGAGTAAACTTCTAAACAATAATTGCTTATGATGAAAACTGACACAAGCACTTTACCACTTCTTAATATTAATAATCACAAGGGAAAACTGGTTATTAATTTAAGGGTATACAACCACTTATGTTAGGATTTACAACCCACAACAATAATTTATATGCTATCCATAATAACTTACTTAAATTTAAGTTACCAGGTCTATATCTTTAGGCAAAATTTATTTCTAACAAAATTGAGATCAGTAGATAAAAATTAGTATAATCTTTCCAGATAAATCAGTAACTGATGAGGAAGCAGGACTGATAAAGTCAACAATTTTATCAGGACTGCTTTGGTTCAAATTGTGGGAGAAGTCTAAGAAATTTTTCTTTGGAAGAATGATTCATTTACATACAAGACTTTCCTGATTAATTCTTCAATTCAGAAAGATAAGTATATTTTCAGAGTATTTACCCCTTTTCTGAAACCATCTCTTTAATTAATCTTGGTTTCTGCAAAGTTCAGGATAAACTGTAGCAAAGTCTAAAGTTATATAAGGAATTCATTGACTATATCACAAACTGAATGATTTTTAATCTTGTAAGTTACATGCTATCTATAGTGACTGAATATTAACCTTATACCTTTTTGTTTACTGCTTTCTTCATCATCACATATACAGTATCACTAAAGATAAATATGATCACAATGTAGTCTATATTAGATCTGGAATGGCTTAAGAATTTTAAAAATACCACAATTAAATTGATCAAATACTCAACAACAAAAAAAAGACAACACAATCTTATAAAGATTTATTTAAAAACAATATTTGAACCTAGTTTCAATATTCAGCACTGTCATAAATAAATAATTTTTAAATATTTGATTTCATAAAACACTAGTGAAACACAAAAATATGTGAAAAGATCAAAGAATCAAAAAAGCATTAGAACTTGAAAAGATCTTTTAAGAATTGAACACTCAACCAGCCCGGTGGTACATGCCTGTAATCCCAGAGGCTAGGGAGACTAAGACAGGAGGATCAAAGCCAACCTCTGCAAAAGTGAGGCACTAAGCAACTCAGTGAGACCCTGTCTCTAAATAAAATACAACAAAAATAGGGATGGGGATGTGGCTCAGTGGTTGAATGCTCCTGAGTTCAATCCCTGGTATTCCCCCCACCCCCCCAAAAAAGAACTGAATACTACCAGATGTATAAATTTTCAATAATGATTTTTTTTTCACTTTCTTTAATCTCTTCAATGAGGTTGAGCTGTTTCAAGTGGAACATCCCAATTTGGAGCTCTCTATGTAAAATTCTTTACATAGAAATAAAACATGCCTATCCTATTCTAATTAAACTGTTATAGTTTCCCTACAATATGCTGCTATTTCTTCAAGTTTTCCTCAAATATCCTAGGGTCTTTAGTTTTGTCCTACTCTGACAAGGCACCCTAAACAAAAAACTACAGACCAGAATTAATCTTCTGAACAATGTTTTTCAGAAAACGGCGTGCATCAGCGCACACTGTCCCAGTGTAATTCAGTGGTGGAGCCCTTGCATAGCATGTGTGAGACCCTGAGTTCCATTCCCAGCATTGTGTTAAAAAAAAATTAAAAACAGGATAGAAAAAAATTGAGATGGCTCAGTATACAAAGGTTAACATCTTTTTGTGAGATCTCTGTTTCAGATATATTGATACACACATATAAATATAAAATTATGAATGCATGAGTAAAATACATTTCTTACTATTTGGAGTAAACAACTTTGAAAGCCACTACTCTACGATGTGTTACAATGAGAGAAAATCTCACCCAATATTGTCAAAATACATGCAGAACTTTCAACTACATTGGTCATCAGTGCTGAAAGAAATTAAGGCTTTATGTACCAAATATAGAAATACTTATCTTTCAGAGAAAGAGTCAAAGTGGGTGGTTTAAACAAAGCTGGAACCCAAACACAGAATAGGGTAGGAATTCTGGTGCATATTAAAGTGACAACCAAGAGTTCTCACCTCCTGAAGGGTGCTGGTTCCCCACACACACCAACTGCTACTTCCCGTATGGTCTGTGGACAACAGCTCTCATATAAACATAGCTAAAACTGACTCTGAACAGCTGATAACGTCATAACCTGACAGTTTAGGCTACCGGTTCTTTTAATCAAGATTCTCGTTCTGATGGAACCAGGTTATTTGGAGCATTTTCATATATAATCTCTTAATTCTCACAACAACCTCATGAGGAAGGTAGCACCCAACTTCAAAACTACTTTCTAAAAGTCACACAGCTCCTAAAGTAATTGTTTATTATTCTTACGTTTAACCAACACATCATAATCGCACATATCCATTGGGAATTTTTCAAGTACTAAAATTATTCCGTGCCTCCAATTACCTGTGCAGTGAATGGATGACTACTCACTGGCTCAGGAACAATCAGCAACAAAGGGGTAACAAGTGCATACTTCCAGATTAACATCTGCCACCTCCAACTAACTGGTGATCAGTCTTCGGGAAAATAAAATGCGGCCGATAAACTTCCAGTAAGAAAAAAAGACATATCTACGCCCAAACCAAATTTGAGGGTTTCGTCATTTGCTTCACAGCAATAATATCAACATGACCAAAGTTAAGCGCATTGTGAATACTATCATTTACCAAAGGTTAATCTTTGGAATATTCCTTTCGAAAGGAAAGGATGGGGAAGGGAGCAAGAGATGGAGAGAGGCACCCAGCCACGTTCTGGCGCTCCCCGACTCCCCTGCCAGGGAGAGGGATCCAGTGCGTCTCAGAGTTCTGCTATCCGCCGTGACAGAGGCTGCACTCTGTGCAGTTGCACCTGCTGAGTTTTTAGGACGCTCGGTCCCAGGCGGCAGGTCCGGATGCGAGGTTGCACAGACCCCGGCCGCAGTCTGCCGCCCCGCCCCACCCGCCCCTCAGCGCCCAGGCGCGCCCTCCCGCACCTGCCCTGGCCCGCGGCCTGCCCCAGAACCTGGGTCTGCGCGGACGCTGCTCGCCGGCCCTCACCTCCTCGCTGTGCGTGGAAGGGCACTTCTTCCGCAGGCGGCCCCAGTTCAGCAGGTTCCCGGTCTGCAGGTGCAGGGTGCGGGCCCGCGCCAGGAGCGCCCCGGCCGCGCGGCTGTCGGTGCCCATGGAAGCGGCTGCCCGAGGAGCCAGGAGGTGACGGGGCGGGCGGGAAGGCGGCTATCTCGTAGGACGCGGTTCCCGAGGCCGCAGGGACGAGCGCGAGGCTTTTGACCCGCGTGGCGGGAGCCCGATGTGCGCTCCGGCTGGAGGAGGCCGGACGGCGGCGGAGCGGCGGCCCGGGAGGGAGGCGCTGAGGCTGCGGCTCCGGCTGCTGCGTCTCTGGCGTCTGCCGCCGCCGGCGGAGAGTTGACTCTAAACTGTGGAAGCTGTTTCCTGGAAGACAATGACTAAGCAGAAATCGTGGCGGAGAAAAGTGCTTCGTAACCGTTACTCGTCCCACGGCGGAGAGGGGCGGGGCGCGAACGGCTGCGGGACTCTGACCCCCGGGTGACTGGCCCCAGGCCTGCGGCGGGCGTGGCGGCGGGGCGGGCGGGCGGGCGCGCGGGCCCAGCTGCTGGCGGCACAGCGCGCGGCAGGGCTCCCTCTGGCGGCTTGAGGACTGTGCTCCCGACGTAGCCCGCGCCCTCTGCGGTCTACCGCTCGCCGGCGCGCTCCTCCACCAATGGAAGCCGCGCTGTTGGGTTCCTCACACGCCCCTTTAAAAGGACAGACAGATGAAGGGACCGTCCGCCCAGGCTTTGAAACAGCAGCTGGTTTTGGCTTTGGCGGGCAGGTTTTAATGCACAAGTGCCCTTTCTCTACTTTACCATCTTTAAGAACCTTCCCCCAAAATGCCAATTTTTCTTCATTACTTAAACGTCTGTTAACTTACCCTGGTATGGTGTGAAGTCAAAGAATAAGACTTACTCTTTGCCCTTGCAAAGCTTAAGTTGCCGAGATGAGGCCTAAGCATATTGTTACCAATATGTCCCCAATGCTGAAGTAACACCAGAGAAGCACGCTGAGGCAAGTTTGAGTGGAAAGTTGAAGCTTTATTAAAGGACAGCAGAAAAGACTTCTCCCTGGAGGAAGAAGGGGACCCAAGAGGTGGAATCCATGGAAGGGGGCGGTCTTCCCTCTTTTATAGCTAAGGTCTACATTCAGCTTTCCCGCATTCCTGTCGCATTCCTGTCCTTTGTTCTGTTATCTTGAAGTGAGGGATGTAGGCGGGAAGGCCCAAAGGGTGGGGGACAGGTGGGCTGAAGGAGTAATCTGGGCAGGAAGGGCTTTTGGATTCGCATTTCCTGGTTTGCTGGAAGCTGCTTCATTAACATTTCCTTGGGATGGGCTCCATCATCTTCTTACTCAATATCAGACCTGATTTACCTACTTAACCTATCTTTAAATCTGGCTTCAATATGATACATTAAATAGTATTATAAGAAGATCATAGGACAGTTAGTTTCTAGATGTGTTCACATTAAACGCAAATGGCTGAGTTGAGAGAAGGCTTTATCATTCATCCTGGTAGAGATGGTTGGGATGTGATTCTTTACTCCCGTTTTCATGTGATAAACTTGATATAACATCCGTTTCAAAATTTATTTAGCTTTCCTCAAGAAATCTTCAGTTGTTGGGGGAATCGGATATATTAAATGGCAAAATGAGATTGTCATGAGAACAAAATCTACTGAAAAGAGATGACCTCGACTTGGTAATTAGATAAGACTTAGGGCAGAGATGAAGAAGATGATATTCTAGAAGGTTAGCAATTTGAGCCTGATGTTGAGCAAATATTTGTTGGCCATATCAACAGAGGTAAGAGTTCATTGATGAGAAGGGTAATGCTAGAAGCAAGAACAAATATGGGCTTCTTTAGTGAATATAAGCATTTGATTCTTAGGCTGAATTTGCTGTGCTATCACATCTTGACTTTTTTAGTCTAGTACTTGGCTCATAACAAACATTCAGTAAGTGAGAACTCCTAATACTAATACCTCTATGTTTTCCCCTTACAGGTCAGTTCTCACAAGGTTGGTAAATTCATAACATGATTTCACAGCAAGCATCATATGAACTTTCTTGTGGTTCACAGCAATTCATTTAAGTAACTTGTTGAAAATCTCAGCTAACAGTAGATATAGGTCCTTCAACTTTAAACTCTTTACCCTTCCATATTACAAGTAATTTAAATTCTTGAATGTGTTTGTGCATGATTTATATGCTTTGAATGCCTGAACAGCTTTAATTTACCCATATTATACTTAATGATAGCCTTGCCATAACACCACGATTTTGGGGTGAGGAAGATTAGTTTATTCTGAGGATAAAATCAGGGAATAGAAATCAGAGGAACATCATTATATAGTTATTTTGAATGAGTCCTTTTTCTCCTGTCTAGGAAACAGGAGTAATGTTTAAAACACTTCCATCTTTGGGAATCATATAAATTTTGTGTTTAGGTATGTAAGGAAAAGAAGTAATGAAGGAAATAAAGAGAGAAGAGGCGGCTCAACAGTACCACAGGTTTATTGGGGACAAGTAATGGAGGGGCACCCAGTGGAGACTGAGACCCATCTTCTGCTTACAGCCTGGGGTAGTTATAGGGGCTTGAATGGAGTAGGGAGATTTTTGAGGTTAGGCCACTGCTAGCAGATTGTCAGGGAAGGTCCTTGTGGTTATCACCTCTATTCTTTGAGGTGATCACTGTTCCATGTTGAACCAGGTGTTTTCAGTATTTCAGTCCCAGATAACAATTTCCTTTCTTTGCATAATGATGGAGTATTGTCAGGGCTCACATTAGGCTGAAACAGTGACCACGAGGTGACTCTTATTCTAAGATGGAGGATATGTTTCAAAACGGCATTGCCTGTGTCAAGTCCTTCCTAATAAGATGCTTTAATTTTTTTTTTTTTTTGCAAATGCTATGTAATCATTGACCACTTTTTTTTTTTTAATTCTCCTTGACACATTATCTGCTACTACTCTTTATTCTCTCCTTTGAAAGAATTCTTGCTTTTCCTGGAATACACTCTACCAGCGTCCCAAAGTATTTGATCATAGAACACTTCTGAAATCCTGGTGTACTGTTAGAAGCCCAACAGGTTGTCAGGGAAGGGTCCTTGTTCTTTCATCTTTCTCTTAATAGTATTTCTCCTATGGTGCCTCTAGAAATTTGTATCTCCTATGCTTTTAGTTGTGAATAAATGTCTTCCTTAAAGATTCACCTAATACTAGATGATGAAAGAAATTACCATCAAATGCATTTGAAATTTGCTAATACTTGCTAATTCTGTACAGTTATGTTTAATATCTGACTAGTGTTAAATCAACTTTGGGATTTCTTTAAATTGTCTAATGTTGGTTTGAGGCAGAGAAATTTAAAACCAAGTCTAATCTGTCAGTACACAATAGAATGTGGAGAATTGGGTTCCATTTGACTGTCCCCAAATATGGTTTCATCTCAACATGCACACAGACTGAAGACAGAAAACATATTTGCCATTAAATGAAGAATTACCATCCTTCTTTTAGAGAAAACCTGAGGCTGCTGGGAAATCATGAGCCCAGAGTCCTAATAAGGCTGAAATAGTGAACGATAGAAGGACCTCTGGTAAGCCACGAACTTTCCTCGGTGTTGAAGTCTCACTTGTGGAGTGAAGGAACTAGAATGGGTGGTACTATCTCCCTATGGCTGGCTCATCTGCCAAAAAGAAGGACGTTTCTGAATAATTGGCAACTGAGAAAATGAAGTTGTTGAAGGTTTTATTATCATAAGAGTTGAAATTCAAAAATAAAATATAGTATAATATTTAGAGATACTATTTGTTTCTATTAGACGATATTGAGTTGAGATAGTCATATTTGCCTATTAATACTATTTCTGATGTTGAATCATCAAATGCAATTTGTTTAGTAGGAATTGAAGACTGGTAGCTGCCTATGCACCTGTGGGTTATCTTGGTTTTGAGGCAGGGGGATTATAAATCTACTTTTTAAGCTGATCTTTCAGGGGTTTCCTATGCTCACTATACTTTGAGAACCATTTTTTTGTTTGTTTGTTTGTTTTCTTTTTTGGTATCGGTGATTGAACTCAGGGGCACTTAACCACTGAGCCACATTCCAAGCCCTATTTTGTATTTTATTTAGAGACAGGGTCTCACTGAGTTGCTTAGCACCTCACTTTTGCTGAGACTGGCTTTGAATTCTTGATCCCCCTGCCTCAGCCTCCCAAGCTGCAGGGATTACAGGCATGCACCACCACATCCGTTTTGAGAATCATTGATTTTATATGTATATTTTCTCTGACATCTGACCTCAAAGACTCGATTTGTTAAGGGCCCCAATTATCCTGCCCAACATTTCTTCCTTAAAAAAAAAAAAATACACACACACACACACACACACACACATAGCACACCTGTAATCCCAGCTCTTCAGGAGGCTGAGGAGGGAGAATTGAGTTCAAGGCAGGCAGCCTGGGCAATTTAGTGAGACCCCATTAAAAAAAAAAAAAAAACTAAGCCAGGCCTGGTGGCAAGTGCCAGTAGTCCCAGTTTCTTGGGAGCCTGAGGATGGAAGATTGTTTGAACCCACAAGTTTAAGACCAGCCTGGGTAATAATATGGTGAGACCCTGACTCAAACCAAAACAACCCCCAAAACATTTTTTATTATAAATATGTAATTTTATTGCAGCACTTGTGGAATATGCAGAAACATAGAAAGAAGAAAAATCATCTCTACTACTCAGAGATAACTACTTTATCAAAATACATATTGTGGGATTGGGGTTGTCGTTCAGTGCTTGCCTGACAAATGTGAGGCACTGGGTTCGATCCTCAAAACCACATAAAATATAAAGTAAGGGCTGGGGATATAGCTCAGTTGGTAGAGTGCTTGCCTTGAATGCTGGGTTCAATCCCCAGCACTAAAAAAAAAAAGTATGTGTATACTTATAATAATATATATAATATTATTTAATATATATAATAAGATAAAAAAGTAAACAGATTAAATTCACCTTTAAAAAGTATATATTGTTACATGACTATTACTCATAGTGTCATAATAATTGCATATCTTCTTAACATCATAGCAGACATTTCCTCATATTATTAAAAACCTTTTAAGCATTAATAACATTTTTTTGAGACAGGAACTCATTCAATTGCCCAGACTGACCCTGGACTTTTGATCCTCCTGCCTCAGTCTTCCAAGCGGTGTGTGCCACCACACCAGGCTTTGTATTATAAACATTTTTAAACCGGCATTTTTCTTATGGCTATTCATCATAGAAAAATTAAATATACACAGAAACAGAAAGAAAATAAAATCCATAATCCACCATCCAAAATAAGATGTATATCTTTGTCTAAACTTTCTTTCTTTCTTTCTTTCTTTCCTTCCTTCCTTCCTTCTTTCTTTCCTTCCTTCCTTCTTTCTTTCCTTCCTTCCTTCTTTCTTTCCTTCCTTCCTTCCTTCCTTCCTTTCTTCCTTCCTTCCTTCCTTCCTTCCTTCCTTCCTTTCTTTCTTAAAATAAGGCCTGGCATGTGCTAGCAAGCACTCTGTTACTGAGCTAGCCCTCTAATCCCTGTTGTTGTTTAATCTATATTCTATCTATAATTGTCTTTATTTCCTTTAGTTCTTTTATTTATTTATTTATATATAACAGCGGAATATATTACAACTCTTATTACACATATAGAGCACAATTTTTCATATCTCAGTTGTATATACAGTATATTCACACAGTTCGTGTCTTCATACATGTACTTTGGATAATAATGATTATCATATTCCACCATCATTAATTACTCCATGCCCCCTCCCTTCCTTCAGTTCTTATTAGATTAAAATTAGGGGGTTAAATTGGCAATGCCTAGAGAATGGGGCTTGGACTTTGCCCTCAACCGCAGCAGTTCTGTCCTGGTGTATTTTGTTTGTTTGCACATCTTCATAATATTTAGTTTGGACAAAGGATTCGTCCGTCAAAACTTGTTTAAAAATCCTTGGCTTAAATAAATTATAACATTCTTTTCCTCTTATTAGCCCAGGAACCACAGTTCCTCATTTGTTAATAAGAAAGAAGTTTTGCTGGCCTCCTGAAAAGAATCATTACATACTAGGAAAATTTCTACCTCCTTAGTTTCCTTGAAATTTAATCATAGATCCAGCTGTTTCTCTGCAATGTCTTGACATGTAGAATTCAGTTTGTTTGTATTTCTATTTCTTCCTAAGTTTGTTCAGTTCATGCTGAGATTTGCTAGCTGATCATAAAACAGCTCTGTAGTGATGTCATCTTGGAGATTAGATGGTTGTACTATGAGGTTGGAGTCGGGTCCAAACTTGCCTTTTGGGAGTTTAGTGGAGAAAGGAGCACTGGCAGGTTTCATTTGAACATTCACCATTTAAAAACTGTTTGTTAAGAACAAATTAGGATGCATCTAAAATTTAGTGCATTTGAGCATAAAGAAGAAAAAAAGTATTAAGTACCCATTATGTATAATGGGCTGTGCTAGGGACAGATCTGGGAGAAAAACAAAGACTACACTGTCCTCTCTAAGGGAGTTTGGATCAGAAGTCTAAGAAATAATTAAATTAGCCTAACATTTAGAGGTTCATAAATGTTTGTTTCCTACTGAAAATAAAGAGAACTTATGAGCCATTTTGACCTTGCTGGAAATAAATTTAGTCAGACTTGCTGTTTGTGACCTGAATCTGGATTCTTTGTGGTTTATATATTAATGGTGCATTAGATAGAAGGCCAACAATAAATTCTGTAATAACTGTTACCTAGTTATGTTAGGTAACTTTTTAAATGAAGCAAACTGGCCAAAGAAAGGACACACTTTTGTCTACATACTTTGCAAGTGCTGTTCTCTTAATCTAGAACACTTTTCTTCCTGTCAGTGTATTCCCCTTTTCTGTGGTTAACCAATTTTTTTTTTTCTTCCATACTGGGGGTCAAACCCCAGGGCCTCCCACATGCTAGGCAAGTGCTCTACCAGTGAGCTACATCTAAAGTTACTTCCCTACCTTTTAAGTTTTGAGATAGGGTCTTGCTAAGTTGCCCAGACTGGCCTTGCCCTTGTGATTCCCCTGCCTCAGCCTCCCTAGTAGCTGGGTTTACAAGCATGTGTCATGGAGACCAGCTGGTTAACTGATTTTTAAAGTCCCTGTTTAGAGTGTGAATTTTTTGGAAAACACTTTTAAATCTGGGTTATACATCCCTCTTTTGTGTTTTCCTAAAACATCTTGCCATTAAATGAAGAATTACCATCCTTCTTTTAGAGAGAACCTGAGTCTGCTGGGAAATCATGAGCCCAGTCCTAATAAGGCTGAAATAGTGAACAACAGAAGGACCTCGGGTAAGCCATGAACTTTCCTTGGTGTTGAAGTCTCATTTGTGGAGTGAAGGAACTAGAATGGGTGGTACTATCTCCCTATGGCTGGAGCATAGGAAGCACTTTTACTTTACTGTATCGATCTATTCATTATGGCTGGAGAGAGCTGTGATATGAGGTGGGAGGCAGAGATTTGGGGAGAGACACAGACCCAGGGATGAGGGCCTGGGAGAAGAAAAAGCCCTGCTTTCTGAAGCTGGAGGCTGAGTACTGGGAGCTCAATGTTCTCATACAAGGAGCTGATGTCACAGCTGGACAGTCTGGTTGTGTCAGGACAACCTGGAATATATCTTGTTCTGAATCTGGAACTAGTCACCCAGATGACTTCAATTTTATGAGCAATATTATGTATTTTTTTTTAGTAAAAGCCTATTAAAAACAAAAACACAACTTGTCTCTTGATGCCAAAGATTGAAAAAGTTAAACTCTCAGTGTCATTTGAACAGTGGAATTTCCAGAGCACAAGGAAACAATGACTTCTTTTTGAAAGGATTTTGAGTCTACAGAGCTGTTGAAAAGGAAGCTTGCATGAGCCACCCAGTTTGGAATGCCCCAGGTGTGTGGAAGAAGTGGACTGACCACTTCCCACCTGTCGTGCGGCTGTCTCATCCTTAGAGCGGGGATCAGACTTTTATGAGAGCTGCTAAAATTCACAGGTGCCTCAGTAGCACTTATTTATACATGCCCACATGGACTTTACAGATCAGATATGTTGTAGCAGGGCAGTCATGAAGTCCATGCTTAGTCTTGTTCTGCTTTCTGAATATACCAAATTCCTTCCTGGCCCATAGGTTCTTTGCCTCTTTCCTTCCCTTGGGCCCCTTCAAATCCTCTCCCTCTCCCATTGAGCCTTCCCAAGTAACTCTGCTGCTCACTAATCACCCAGTTTGGGGAAATGTCAAGACATTCGTAATTTGTACTGAAGTGGTCAAGGTAGGACTATATGATGCCTCTGACATCAGCTTGTGAGGCCCTTCACCTGCTTCTGCCAATTTCCTGAGCTTGCCATACTTCATCTCACTTAATTTCTCTAAGCCATCAGTTTCCAAAATGTAAAAGAAGACTTGAGTAGAACCCCTGTGGTAAGGGGTGAGGCATTTACCAGAGAAATGGATGTAGCTGCTGGGCATAGTGCCTGACACACACCAGCCCTCCTAGGCCAGTTCTGCATAACAGAGTTTCAGAAGTCACCCTTTGCCCCTGGGTCTCATGGTGTTCCCCTTGTGATGCTGGCATTGGATGTGGCCTTGTTATACAATGAAGTTAGTAATCTAGTGTGTATGTCCTTCCATAATGGGGAGGATCCCTGCTGGGATACAGAATAGAATGTGCTAGAGCAGTTTAATCACGAACTTATTTATTAACCAAAGCAGGGAAAGTTTGGCCGAGACCCTAACTGGCATTTGGGCCCTTGGTCTTTATTTACCTTATTGCCTGCTTCCTCTTGGTCCTGTAGGTTTTTCTTAATGCAAGAAATGAAGCCAACCAAACATAATGATGAGGGCTGGCAGGGGTGGCTGGGGACCATCCTCCTCATTCCAGGTGTCATCCATTATCACATGTCCTAACAGCGCTCCTAGGTTCTTGGTACTGACTCCTCCTCCTTGGCCCCAGGAAGGCTGCAGGGATTTTTCATGAGATTAAAAAATTAACTATTCTGGCCAGGTGCAGTGGTGCACGCCTGTAATCACAGCGGCTTGGGAGGCTGAGGCAGGAGGATTTCGAGTTCAAAGCTAGCCTCAGCAAAAGTGAGGTGCTAAGCAACTCAATGAGACCTTGTCTCTAAATAAAATACAAAAGAGGGCTGGGGATGTGGCTCAGTGGCTGAGTGCCCCTGAATTCAATCCCTGGTACCCCCTTCCCAAAATGAACTATTCCAAAGGTTTCACTATAAGGAAACCAAAACTGATTAGGGCAGAGAAGTGGCATCTCAGTCAATACCTTGAATTTGGGCTGCCTGGTCTCTGAGCTTTACTGTCAGAGATGAAAGAAACAGCAATGTGAGCTGTGGGGATTCTTGGGCTTGTGTCTGCCACTGTGGTCAGAGATGGGCCAGTCTTTGCATGGGAATTTTTATTTTTACAATTGAGTTCTCAATTGTTCAAGCAAAAGTAACTGAACTATGAGGTGGTGGGTGGAGTGACATGAAAAAACCTGAATTCTGGGCTATGGGATCAGGATTTAGTCTTGATATAAGCCCAGTGACAATAGGGCATGGGAAAATTCTTTTGAAAACATAAGCCCCTTTGCTCTGGGCCAGGCATTCCCAGACTAAGAGTTGCTAACATTTGCTAGCCACTCACTGTGTACTAGGCAGGCCCTGTGCTGTGTTTGAAGCATTTTTTAACTTAGTCTCATAACAGCCCTTCAGGGTGGGTATTCTATTCCCACTCTACAGACTCAAAACTGAGATGCTGAGAGCTTGGTAACTGGCCCAAAGTCAAATAACTAGAAATCGGCAAAATTGGAACTTGAACCCAGGTCTGACTGATGTCAAGGTCTGTCCGTGTAGAATAGAGGAGAAAAGTCATCATGCTCCTCTTCTCCCCACTCAGTGAAATCATTGAAAACAGTTGTGTTCCATTTGCCATCATAGCATAGTTGACTGCCTTCCAACTCCAGTATCTGAGGAAGCAGCATGGATTTGCTTAGGAAGAATCTGAGAGGCAGGCTCCAGGTTGGGGACACAGCCCAGCAACATGGAATTGATTATGGCCTGATCTTCGTAGAAATAAGATACAAAAACAATACCTGTACTGTGGCAAATGGGGGTGGGGAAGCAAGCGTCCTCATCAATGGAAATGTACCTGCTCAGTCTCAATTTGCCTGTTTGTAGAAACCAACAACTGTAAAGGCCTTTGTTGAGACTTCTGCCCTGTGACCCAGAGGGAGAAAGTTTGTTTTGGGCAGGAATGTTTGGGTTGGGCTGTATCCAGGGCTGAGGTCAAGGTTGGGTACAACCCAGCCTATGTGCTTTTCAGATTGGTTGGCTTTTCTTTTACCTGCCCCCTCTCAGGGTTCTAGCCAGCATCTAACCTAACCCTTTAAAGGCTCCGGTAACATCCAGGCCTGCGAGATGGCAGAATGTGCTCAAAGTTGCAGTTTGGCATAGAGTGGGAGCTAGAACTGCAGTCCCCTGGTGCATTTCCTGTGCCTGCCAGG
Source organism: Marmota flaviventris (assembly GCF_047511675.1). Taxonomy (NCBI): domain Eukaryota; kingdom Metazoa; phylum Chordata; class Mammalia; order Rodentia; family Sciuridae; genus Marmota; species Marmota flaviventris. Next base: position 79,890,853 of record NC_092507.1, read on the forward strand.
CCTTGTAACCCCTACTTGTTTCTGGCAAATTGACACATTGAGAGCTTTGGGTGAGGGAATCTGCATTCTCAGTGTCTTCTGCTGGCACTTTACTATTTTTGTGTTGAAGTTTCCAGGAAGAGAAATTTTAGAAGGTGTGGCTATTTTTTGCATTTTTGCCACCTTTTGTTCCCTGGGAACTGTGTGGCGCTTGTGGGTGAGCAAGTGAGAGTGCAGCCCATGGATGCTCTGTGCCTGACCTGATAAGGGTGCCTGAAGGGGTCAGCCAGACCAGCAGGTTACTCATTCAGCCAGTGTTAAGCTTTTTTTCCCAGAACTAGAGGCAACTGTGGTAAATACTACAGCTCTTGTGAACAAGAAGAGCCAACAGTCTGGTGGGGACACTGACACACAGTCAAGCAACTGTTCTACAGTGAGGCTTCTTCAGCTGGCCTCAGGGTGTTCTAGAAGCAGTGCTGATGGTATCTAACCCAGGGGTGCTCAGGGAGGATTCTACAGGGAATAGTTAGGCAGCTGGAAACCAAAAAATATGCTGTGGGACAGGTGTAGGTTGAGAAGCCCCAGATTAGAGAGCTCATCACACCTAGTTTAGTGCCTGGAGCAAGAGCTGGAAGAGGGGCACAGGATGGAGGGGAAAGCAGAGCCAGGTCATGTGTGTCTCAATGAAGACTCGGACATTTTCATGAGAGCAGCAGGGCCAGAGAGAGCAGGGCCTTGGTCCTATCTCTTTCTTTCAATCTAAGCATGTGAGAGACAAACTGAATCCAAAGTGAATCCACAAAGTCACAAAGTCTTTCTAAGAGCTCTGGGACCATGACCTCTAGGCCAGAGATAATAGCTAACCTTGGACCTTCACAGTGAACACCAAACCAGCTTTTGACCTCCTGCATGATTCAGTTTCAGAAACTGGAGCAAGGGAAGCTCTGGGGCATCCTTCTGCTCTGTACTTTATTCCCTGCCATAGGTTTGGACAGGAAGTAACTAGCCATGCTGTAGAGAAGGGTTCAGACCTTGAAAGCTAGTGCCATATCTTGTGTAGCTTTTAGTTTTTCTAAACAGGACTATCTTCTTCTAAGTTTTTATTATGAAAGTAATAAAAATTATTTAAAAGTTAAACAGCCCAGAAGTACATACAATAGAAAGAATTTCCTGCCTCCTCTCATAATCTCACTTTCCCTCCCACAAAACATTATCTTTTCAGATTCTAAAAGATATGTATATGTATACATTTCCTGTAGTACTGTCCTTCACCCAAGTAAAAATAGGCCCTCAGGATTCTCAAAATGTCCCCCAGTTTTTCCTGGAAGTCCCTAAGATGGTGCGTTAAGTGTCCACATGTCTATGTGTTGGATGTAGCTCCGCGTAGTGACTTCTCTGATTCTCTTCCCCCATCGTGTTCCCACTCCTGTGTTTCTGAGGTTCACAGAGCTTGGAGGAGTTCATGGAGGTCAAACACTAACACCATGCCCCAGGTGCTGTCTCCAGCTATCTTCTCCTCTCCAGGCTCTGGTAGGCAGAGTGAGATGTTGGGTTTCAGGCAGAAGTGGGGAGAGGGCCTCTCTTCATTGTGTGTGAGTAACCTTTGCCATCTGAGTCCCTCAGGCTGCTCTACTTAGATCCCGAGTCTCAGGGGGTCTCTACTGAATCTCCTTTCAGCTTCTGATAGATTGTCTCATCTGAAAAGCCCAATAGGATTATTTTGAAAGCTTCTGGATTATAATAGAAACCAAACAAATTGGTGTTCCTCCTATTCCTATTGTGTGCTTTAAGCCTTCTCTGCTTACAGTAGGAGGTTTCAGAGTCACAGCTTTTGCAACATGATTATTGAAGCAAGGGGCAGTCAGAATTCATAAGCTAAAATGGCAGTTTGAGAAGAAGAAGGACTCAACTTACCCTTCTGCATACACTCTCTGAGAGGAGCCAACCAGGTGCACCAGCGTTCTTCATGTGGCTGTGAAGACAAAGGGCAGCCCAGCTGGCTGAGTGTCTCTGTGTGTGTGTGAATACATTGATTTTCTGAAACTCATCTCAGCTACTTGCTGTCTGTAAGCTCATTCATATCTTTGATTGGGGTCTCTGATTGGGGTTTTCACGTGGAGGGCACTTGGGAAGGGTGAGGGTATGGCAGGAGGCCCCTGACCTTTGGTTCTGGTCTTGATGGTAGCAGTATCAATGTTCTAGGAGACATCCTAGGCGCGTACACCACATGAGCAGTAACTAGGGGTTTTTTGTTGTCATTTTTGCTTATACTAGCTAGAAATTCTTTATCATAAGACTGAGAAATAGCCATGTCTTCTGGGTAAAGATGCAAACCAGGTATCACAGGTATGATGGGCTGGAAAGAAAACGTGTTGGAAAGAATATGGGAGCTAGTGGAGACAGATATGGGTAAATCTCAATTCTGCCCTTTATCAGTTATATGATCTTGAATCTCTCTGAGCCCCAATGTAATCCTTTTAATTAGAATTAGGATATTGATGTCTAGAATAAATTGACATGAAATGCATTTCATCTGTGTGAACACTCCTGACATGTCTGTTCTTATTTTTGAAAAAGTAGGTGTATGATGGGCAAACATACCACTTTGATAACTAATTAAAGATTTGTTTTATTTAAAACCAATGTGTAGATCTTAATGTTCTCTGGTAATTTCAGGTTTCTTCATCCCAGCTCTAAATGGTTGACGACAACATTCACCAGTTGGGCATGAAGGTGCTTGGCCAGTTAACACTCAGCCAACCACTTAGCTCTTCCTTTCAAGAAGCTGTAATTATGCCATTGCTATATTTCTTTAGAATGGTACCCTTGATATCCATCTCTTCACACTTTCATCAAAACATTGAGAGCTGATTCCACTGACCATGGTGATTATATACCTGTAATCCCAGCACCTTGGGAGCCTAAGGCAGTATGATTACAAGTTTAAGGTCAGCCCTCAGCAACTGAGGGTCAACTTAATGAGACCCTGTCTCAAAAGTAAAAAAAGACATAATTTTTAAACAAAAGATTGGGGTTAACTGTGGTTGTAATTCAGTGGTAAAGCTGGGTTAAATCCTGAGTACCAAAAAAAAAAAAAAAAAAAATGGAAAAAACGTTGATTCTGAGAAACTTCTTTTTAATTATAAATATTTTTGATACCTGTGTTGAAACTTATCCTGCAACTAATGATATCATATTGGTATTTCTTAAATATTTTAGGCATCAACTACATACTCACAATGACATTAGATAACACACCAAAACTATGTTTAAATGTTCATGGCCTAGAAACTGACAGGTAGCTTGACATAGAAGGACCAAATGTAGGAATTAAATCATCTCCTATGGCTATTTACAGCATCTGAATATGAATATTTTCCCATTTTCTTCTCTAGATCTTCTGGTAACTACTGGATAGTCAACAGGCGTAATCTCAGCAAGTACCAGTCAGGATCCAGCTGGTGAAGGGGCAATCCTTTTAAGAATAAAAATTAAAAAATCAGAGAAGTAGTCAAGAAACAAATGGCCCCATCAGAGCAGCTGGTGAAGAGATGGCTCTGGATCTGAGGTGTTAACATATTGGTTAGAAGCTGAAAGGGAGTTCCAACCCATCCATGGGGAGGCCTCTTGCTCATTTTAGACCTGCTTATCTGAGTGTAGGAAGCCAGAAATACACTCAAAACATCCTTCTTGCCCAACTCTGAGATTGTAGAACGTGAAACAAAATGTCACTCTCTCTAGCATTGCCTGAATCAAGGAAAGATGAAACCTGCTGTGGAAGAGGCATGGTAAGAGGAGACAGGTGCTGGATACCCAAAGGGCTGAGACCTGGGGTGGATTTAGGTATGAGCAACAGGTAGGATAAGCATCACCAACCTTCTGTGCTATCAGCCAGCTCCAGTTGGCCTGAGTTTCTTAGCATTCTCAGAACCACTGGGTTGTAAGAAGGAAGTTTCTGCAAAAATCTAGCTTAATGGATTAGGCAGTTTTAAAAAATGAGTGTCAAGCTCTTAGTTAGAATGTCATTATTGTAGCCAACATAAAATAATAATCAATGTATTCTTCACCGTTGGCTGCAGGAAACAGGGCTACAATAATGAGTGGGTTCAGCCCTCTGAGGTGACATAATTGGCATTTCAATTAAATAGCTTCATGGACTATACCCAAATCCTCCCTGGGCTTCTGTTAACCAAGTGGGCACCGGTTCTGTCCTGCCAGGAGCTCCTGCAGCCCTAACTAAACTAGACAGGGATCTGATCCAAGCTCTATCCCCCAGTAGAGCCTGTGTCCTTCAGAACTTCAAGACCTTCAGTGGCTCTAGGGCCCCAAAGCTTACATTCATAATCCATACCATTCATTGCCCCTGCCTTTTGGGCTATACAATGCCCAAAGCCAAACAGTTTAGGACCACTCATTCATGGCCTCCCAAGGGCATCTCTTATTAGCAGACTCACTGTCAGAGTCAACTATGAGCCTTGAAGCCCCTGGGCAACAGAGGGTTACAGGATTATCAAAGGATTAGGGTGCTTTGCTGAGTGAGCACATGTGGGATACTTTCTGCCAGAGAGATTTTTCTGAAACAGATCTGATCCTTCTGCCCCTTTAGGGCTTCATATCTCCTACATCTGGGTTTGGAAAAGTGTTGCCCAGCCCTCCCCTCATCATACTCATGGTGGGGGGATACTAAAATGCAAATTCCTGAGTTCACTCCCTGACCTACTGAAACCAAATTTCTGCATTTAGGGTTTAGAAACCTAAAATTATAACAAACTCCCCCAGTGATTCTTAATGCTTACTAAAGTTTAAGAATCAAAGTACACCACAGGATACACCACAGCCTGCTTAGCCTGGAGTACAAGGCCTACCAGGATATGGCTCTGTCACTATCTTGTCTTCTTCCCTGGAAGAACCTACTTAGCCCAAGTGATTGTGGTCAGCAGGCTGAGTTACTCCATGCTGTATAGAATAGCAGTGCCCAGTCTGGAATCACTCCATTTTATAAAGCAGCAGTTTACCCTGAGTTACTCTGTTTTGAGTACAAGTACCAAGGCAGAGTGACTTGGTAACCTCTCTGGACAAATTGGTAACCACCAGCTGTTGGATATCCAGAATTTTCTGAAAAGAATAACCCTCAGCTGCACAGCACAATCATAAGGCATGAACTAATGAGCAAATTAATTGTGCTAATAAAAAATGACCATCTGTGAACTTAGTGAATTAAATCGGAGGCACACAGATGCATGGGCATCTCAAACACATACTAGGGAAACCAGGCCTGTGAGTTTATCAGACACACCAAACCATCAACTGATGCAACCCCCTCAATTGGAACACATAATAAGAAGGGCACCTAAGGCAGTGGTACATTGGCACACACTGTCCCCTTATCACAGTGAATGCTACAAACTTTCAACTCTTTAAAAAAAATAATTATTTGTTCTAATTAGGTCTATATGACAGAAGAAAGCATTTTGATTCATTGTACACAATTGAAGCACAACTTTTCATTTCTTTGGCTGTACCTGATGTAGTGTTATACCATACATGCAGTCTTACATGTACCTAGAGTAATGATGTCCATCACATTCCACCATCTTTCCTCTATCTATGTTCCCTCCCCTCTCTTTCCTCCCCTTTGCCCAATCACAGTTCCTCCATTTTTCCCATGCCCCCCCATTATGGATTGGCATCCAGTTATCAGAACATTTGGCTTTTGGTTTTTTGGGATTGGCTTACTGTGCTTAGCGTGATATTCTGCAATTCCATCCATTTATCTGCAAATGCCATGATTTTATTGTCTTTCAACACTGAGTAATATTTCATTGTGTATATATGCCACAGTTTCTATCAATTCATCTATTGAAGGGCATCTAGGTTGGTTATACAGTTTAGTTATTGTGAATTGAGCTGCTATAAACATTGATGTGGCTGTGTCCCTGTAGTATGCTGATTTTAAGTCCTTTGGGTATAGACTGAGGAGTGGGATAGCTGGGTCAAATGGTGGTTCCACTCCAAGAAATACTCCCAACTTTTTCCTGGGACTTTAGCTCAGCTCCATCTCCTTGCTTGTGTGGCCTACTTGAAATCTGCCTGCTGTGGGGACTTTCCCCTGAACAGCTCTGCATCCTGAGTCCTTAGGGCCCATTCTTAATTTTATCTGACCACGGGCAGTGATTCTTTTGCATTTTTTTTCAATTGCCTCATAATATTTGTTTATTTATTTATTTGCAGTTGGTTTGTTTGAATGAAGAGATACTACAAATGGTTTATATAATTTCATTTTCTTTTAGGTAGGCCTTTCCTCCCCCTACCTATGCCTTCTAAAAAACTGGGTCATATATCCTACAGAGTTTTCCACAGTTTAAAATTAGCTGACTCTTTTGCATTTTTATTTGCTCTCTGCCTTTTCTTGTGGTGCAAGCTCTTGAAGCCCTATGGTCACTGTTAGCTCTTTCTTAGCTTTTCAGTAAATTATATATCATTGTGTAAAGTTGATGTCTGAGTTGAGTGTCATAGATACTAGTAATTATACTGAAATGGAATAAAAGAACCTGTGATTGCCCTGCTCATGGATACCAAGTGAACCATGAGTATTTGGTGAACTAATAGCATTGAACATGATGTAGCATGTGAATTTATTTTTAGTCAATAAATTCTAACATTGTGGAAAGATACAAATGTGTTCTGTCTGTTTTAATGGTGAAGCTCACTCACAACACTGATGCACCTTTCAGAACTTGCCAGGTTGTCTCTGTCTCTCACTCCCATGCCACTCCTTGCTTAGAACACTCTCCTACTATATTACTCCTTTCTTCCCTCTCCCTTGCTATTCTTTTGTTCAAAAATTAGCTTAGTCACGTCTCCTTTGGGTTAGGCATGCCTCCTCAACTTGCCTCTTAGTGGTACAAACACTGAATCATGACTCTGGGTATTTGTCTTTCTCCACTGGACTGTAAGCCCCACAGAACAGGAACCATGTCTTGTGCTTGGTTCCCTAGTGCATGCTGTGCTTCTTGGCCCTCAGTTGGGGCTCAGAGACAGTAGGAAATAAAGTTCTTAAGTTAAAGATAGCAGAACTTTGAGTGCAGTTGATTTGAGTATGTGTCCTTAACAAAACCTGAATGAGAGTGCTCTTAAATTCTGACCTCAGAACAGGGATTACTAAAGAAGAATGAATCTGGGCTATGAGATTAACCATGTACATTTTAATGGAGATTAAATTAGGTGTAATAAATGGGACAAATTACAAATAGAGGTATAATCACAGGGTGGTCCTTTTCTAACTTCAAAAGCACACTGTGGGGAAAGGTGCTGGGGTCGGACTGAGGGGAATTTGGATGTGTGAGCTGCAGCTGGAAGTGGGGGCTGAAATAAAGAAAGTTATCTTGCCCCAGAACCTCCAAGGAAAGAGGAAGCAGGGGCCTGAGTCAGCACTGGCAGGTCAACCAAGGGTCAGTGCTGCCAAGATCGAGTAACCACAACAAGTCCTACAGGCAGTGATTGGAGTTGTGGCCACAAACGGCACCATCACTGAGGGTCAGGAGCCAGAAAAAACTGAGCCGAGCTGGGCTTTGTGGCTCAGGCCTGTAATCCTAGCGTCTTGGGAGGCAGAGGAAGGAGAATAGCAAGTTCAAAGCTAGCCTCAGAAACTTAGTGAGGCACTGTCTCAAAATAAAAAATAAAAGGGGCTGGAGATGTGGCTCAGTGGTTAAGCACCCCTGGGTTCAACAACAGCAGCAACCCAACAAAAACCAAAACTTGGCTGAGAGTGGTGAAGAATTTGGAAAGGCAGGGCTGGCACTGCTCTCCAGGAGATCTTCAGCCAGCTTGGAAGTCCTTGTCTAGGACTGTCCACTAAAAGGTAGCTGTGACTGAGGGATCCATAGCAACATAAATATGGGAGTGTGGCTGTCTGGGCCTGGGGCCCAGGACCCCGTTGATAAAATTCTTACCAACCTCCTTTGTGACTGTGATTGACAAAGGCCTCCTGTGGTTTTAAAGAAGACTACCACCCCTCTTTCTTCTCTTACTAACCATAAATGGCCCCTTCTTTAACTTTTGCTTTCTCAAAATGAAGTTAGAAGATGAAATGGTGGGCATGTGAGTTGGCATATTTGAAACTTTATCTAAAAGCTAGGAATCTTTTTCTGATGGAAGAACAGTGTCCCTAAATGCCCAACTCCTTTACTTTTACAGGCCTTTCAACCTTAACCAAACAAGAAGCCAGTGTCTGGCCTCCCTGTATGAACTGAGTTTGCTCCCAGAGGTCCAGGGAGTATCAGCGCCAGAGGGTTTATTCCCATGCCTCAGGCCTCATGTTTCTTTAGCTTTCTAAAGTTCTTCGTTTTATTTTTCCAGCTTGGTTTCTATCTGCCATTCTTTTCACCTCCAAAGATTAAACAAAACACATTTATTCATTGGACTTGTCATGGAACCCTGCTGGTGTGGTGAATGGTGAAGGCAATTGCCCTGTTCCTGCAGCCTCTGTCCTGAGTGCTGGGTGCTGCAGGGGGCAGGGGCGTCTCTGCTGGGGAGGTATGCACCTGCTTCCATGGAGGGGAACCCTAGCGGGCCACACCAGGGCTCTGTGCAGGTGGCTTCAGCATTATTTCAACCTTATTATCCCTCCTGCCCTGTGATCCCAAGGTTTGTTTTTCACTAGTGCAGTAATCACTGCCCAAGAGATGCCATTCCCTCCTTCTAGCTCTTTGGCTGTAAGTGTAGAAACACTGTGCCTTTGAGTAAAGAGTCTGACAAGTGTACACATGCAGCTCTGGCTTTTGTTCCATTCCTTTCTGCTTCTCTGGCTGCCCTTCTTCATTAAAAGGGAGTGAGGTGTGAACACGGGCTGAAGACAGGACTGGGCCATTAGGATTTGAGCCTGATCCTGGCTCTGGCATTGAGTTTCCCTCTTCCCCTAGGCTAGTTCCTGAAACACTCACTTTTTTATTGGCTCTACGAGTAGCTCAGGTTGTTTCTTGAGAACATGTTCAATATTGTCAAAAACACTAAATCTTTAAAATACCTTCTCAATGGTACAGCTGCATCCTTTGATGAATTCCAAATTCATTTCTGTCCCTCTCTGGTTTTGTAAGTTCCAGGGTTCAGGTATCCCAGTTAACCTCTACCCAAAGAGTTTCAAGTATCTGGACAACTTTTCATGGAAAAAAAAAGGAATATCAGTTATAGACATTCATTCATTATAGCTGTTTAAAAAATTCACAAGCAAATCCAAGTAGAATGTGGTTTTGAAAGCCAAGGCCCATTGCCAAAGGAAGATTGTGTGAGTGAGTTCCTGTTGTTGGTCATGTGCTGTGTTATGCAACATCTGATCCTTGATCCCTGGATGTTAGCCAGTGAGTAGCTGGTTAGATTTTGGGTCTAAAATGCCCTGGGAACTGTTTGTAACCTTGGTGGGAACCAGATGATTCTATGGAGTTATAATTCTGCTTTGTAAATAGTCATTTGTCCTGATCCATCTGACATAATCCAGCTGTTTTTCAGGTCTGGTAATCTTGCTTTCTGTGTCTCCTAGAGAAAGTATCCTGAATGGGTCAGTAAGGAGCCCATCCCAAGCTTGCAGGAAGGATTCCTGGTCCTCCTAACATCTGTATATCTAACAAGGTGTTTCCTATGCAAGGTTCCAGCTTGCTCTTTTGAGGAAATTTAACATACTAGACAGCTTAATGAAAAGAAAGACCATAGATAATTAAATTAATAAAATTTAATTGAGCCGAAAAAATTTCATGAATCAGTTAGCACTGAGGACCAAAAGCACTTCAGATAGCTCCACTCCACAATGTGGGCAGAGAATATTTACAGCCAGAAAGCAGAAGGGACACATAGGAATAGCCTGATTGGTTACAGTTAGCATTTGCCTAATTTGGACATGTTTTGTAAGTTTGCAGTCTCTGATTGGTGAAAAAGCTTGGCTGTTATGATTAGTGGAGACTCAGATACCTATTTCAAGAACCTGCTCTCAAATTAGGTTGCAGCAAGGTTGGGTTACAGCTTGCTACATATGAAGGCAGCTTTAGTCCATTTAATAACTCTCCCCTTTTGTTCAGGCTCTCAATCTTGAGAGATTGATCAAGACCCTGGGCACTGATACCACTTTCTATCACCATGATAATGGACTTATTTGTTCTCAGTGTGGCATACACAATTCACAATGGGTGACTCTTCATCTTTTTGTTATTCTAACCATAAGAAGATCATTTGATGAATAAAGGAAGCCTGTATATGAATATTTAAAAATTTCCAGAGTTTATGACACATGAGGGAGACTATTATGATGACTATCAGGGGGCAATACCAAGACACTGCATATTCCCCAACTATTAAGGAAGTACATTTCTTAATAGGAGTCTCCATGAATCAAACTAGTCAAATCAAACCATTCAAAGTTCAGGCAATAAAGATAGTTTAATGGACTTGAGTCTTATTGATCATAGCCTTTGGAACATGATAGCAATTGAGGACTATTCACTGGAAAGTTGCCTGATTTAAAAAGATATCCTTTTTTTTTTTTTCTATTTATCTTGGTAACACAAGTTGTAGCACCCTGGAGTCCCAGTAAATATAAACATAAAGATTTGGACACTTTGGAATAGCCAGGCTTATCCACCATTCAAGATGCCTGCAAACCAACTGGTGGCTACTCCCATGAACACATCTTGTGTTCCTTTATCCTTGGAAACTTCCTCAATGTATTTAGTGGTAGTGTTTAGAGAAGTGGCAGTATACTTTTTAAAAAAGTATAAGTAAAAAAGTCAGACACCTTTTAAATTAAGATTTCTGGAGCAGTAAAATCAGGGGAAAAATATGTACAGTACTCAGTTTCATTCAGCTTCTAACATGAGCATAGAGAGATCTAGAGTTGCAATATATCTTTCATTAAGAATTTTTGTTAAACATGAATGTTTTCCTCCATATTTCAGACAGTGGATTCTACTTTTCTGAACTCCTAGGAGACATGCTTGGCAAAAAATCCAAGATATCTCCCTAAAAGTTAGCTTCAAATTATACACAACCACCACCCACTACAACCAAGAGTGAGCCCCCCAGCAACCCCAGTGGAACATTTTCCAGGGAAGGAAACTAACTCATCTTCATCTATTTCAAGGTTGGTACTAATTTTGGTTATTCACAGCTTGGGCTTCTGATTTTGGAAGGAAGAGTCATGTATCATATATGACATTTCACTCAATGACAGACTACATATATGATAGTAGTCCCATAAGATTATAACTGGAGTTGAGAAAAAATCATACCATCTAGTGACATCATTGTGGCACAATGCATTACATGTTTGTGGTGATGTTGGCATAAATAATCCTGATGTACTGCCCATCATATAAAAGCATAGCAATACAATTATGTATAGATACAATACTTAATACTGATAATAAATTACTATATTATTCATTAATATATTTAGTATACAATACTTCTTATTTGTATTTATTTTTTATGGTGCTGGGGATCAGACTCAGGGCTTCTACCTCTGAGATACCTCCCCAGTCCCTTTATTGTGATTTTAGAGTGTTCTCTTTATTCTTTTAAACAGACTTTACTGTAAAACAGTATGTTCTGTTATACCTGCAGCAGCCTCATACATCTCGCATTTACTGTCTTGTGATTGCATCATTCTCTCTTATGCTTGATATAATCTACTGTTGTTTTATTCCATGACCCCTAAACATACAAAATCCTTTGCCAATATTACCAATAAAAGGCCAAATCAAGTGAGGGACCTGGAAATAAAATTAAAAGTGAGTAAGTACTATGAAAGTGGGAAATCAGTCATAGTTATTGTGTGCCAGTCAGTTATGTCCTGTTCCATCATCTTGAAGAACAACAACAAAGTGACAAATGCTTCATTGCAGGTATTGAGACTGCAATATGGTTTGTCTGGAATGTCCTCCCAAAGCTCATGCATTGAAGGTTTGGCCCCCAGTGAAGCAGTACTCAGAGGTGGGACCTTGGGGAAATGGTTTGGTCCTGAGGGCTTTGACCTCAACAATGGATTAATCCATTGATGGATTCATAGCTTCATGGGTTCTTAGGAGGTGGAAATTTAAGGAGGTGGAAATTTAAGGAGGTGGGGCCTAGTTGAAGGAAGTAGGTCACTTATAGCCAGCTTCTCTCTTCCCCTCTCTCTGCTTCCTGCTGCCATGAGGTGAGCAGCTTTGCTCTGCCTTCCCTTCTGTCATGATGTTCAGCCACACCACAGGTTTAGAAACAATGGAGCCAGTTGACCATGGACTGAAATCCCTGAAATCATGAGGCATAATAAGTATTTCCTCCTGTAAGTTGTTTTTCTCAGGTATTTTGTCACAGTGACAGAAAACTGACAAGCACAGAGACTCACAAAAATTCAAAAGGACCTATATCACTTACGAAGAAACTTCTCAGAACTGGATTAAAGACCAGACACAGACACATATCTCTTTCAGTACCACAATGATCATGGCCAGAACAAAATATTTATTTGCAATGTTGAAAGAAAGGCTGAATCTAACTATGCTGTTGAATTTACTCTTATCTCTGGGTGGCTTAAGTGATTTTTAAAAATCATTATTCATTACATAATGTGAAAGTGAACAATGAATCTTGAAGTGCGGATGTGGAGGCAGCTGAGGAATTTTTGAAACTCTGGATAAGCTAATTATAGAGAAAATTACTTTTCAGAGTAAATCTTTAAGGTCTAGTAAGAAATTTACTTTTTGTAGTCCCTTTATAACATACTGTAAGGGTACATAACTACATAGAGTGCAAAGAAACCTAAGTAAATGATCTTCAATGACATTTTACAGATAATTAATTGTAACTGCATAGGTAGTCTCCATGTCTTGAATACATGATCCCAGAAGCACAAGACAGCTTTTGCAAGCATCACTCTTTGGAGCAATTGGTATATTCATTGGAAAGGTCAGAGTACTCTTTCCAGTAAATGTAGAAAAGCAAATAGCAATTGTGTCTGGAATACCAAGGATGTGAATGATGAATGGGTGATAGAAGAAATCAGGAGAGAGATTAAGAAATTCTTAGAATCAAATGAGAATAGTGTCACAACATACCAGAATCTCTGGGACACTATGAAAGAAAGTTTGTAGTTATGAGTGCCTACACAAGGAAATCAGAAAGATCCCAAATCAACATTACTGGAATTGTTTCCTGATTCAGAGGCATTAGTCCCCAAAACAACAATTACTCTAGTGTCTTGCTAAAACATAACCTTTGCTAAAGCCAACCACAGATTATGGTCCCATGGATTCTCTAGTAAGGAGAGGGAAAGGGTTAGGACAGAAAGAAACAAGAAAGAAGAGGAGAAGAAGTGAGAAGAGAAGGAGGTGAAGGAGGAGGAGGAGGTTAAATAGATAATCATAGGGAAGTTGACTTGGATCAGTCCTAGGGAGTTCATTTAAATTGCATATCCTACTAGTTTCCACACTAAGATTCTGCATAAAAATGTACCAGAGCTATCCATGATATTCAGGTTCAGATTTATAGGCATGAGCTTCCGATTAATATGCCAATTAATATATCCTAGAGGTGCTGGTATGTTGTATCACTATTCTCACTAATGGTGATTTGCAATGGTAATAGGATAGCAGAAGGCAGTATCTACTTGGAGCCTGTTGTTGATAGAGTTACTGCTAGAAGAAACCCCTTATATTTATAATATGCAAAAAATCATGGAAAAAGTATAGCTACCTTCTGTATAATATGGAGCTCGAGTGAAAGCAAAAGCATGGCAGTTTGAGCTGACTTCAATTGGGGAAGTTTCCTTTTCTAGTAACTCATTTTGGGTTATAACACTGCCCTGTCTGGTATTTTGGAATAAGACCTGTCAGCAAATAGTATAAACCCAGGACTATTCAATGGAATCTCTTATAAATTAACACAAGGGGCAACTGTTCCTGAAACTACACTCACACAATAATAGCCTTCATCATCATGAGGCAGAGGTAGTACAAAGGTGGAGTTGAGCTGCAATGTGCATGGAGATTAGAGGGAGACAGGAGGAGAGTTCCATGAATTGCCAATTGCTAAAAAATGCTCAGTTTTGATTTAATAGACTTTCTACAGAATGCAAGGACTTGTAAATAAACTTAGTTTCCTAAGACTAGCTCAGATGGAACCTCTATTTGCTGCTGCTGCTGCTGCTTTTAAATAATTAGGACATTCTTTAGCTACTGGATCTAACAGTAAGTTATAATATGTGATGGACCTATGCTTTCCCCATACTCTTGGGTAAGAGCTCCTACTGCCTGACTGCATGTTCATGAACAAATGAGTAAAAGGTTTAGCATAATTTGGAAGTTCTAAATCTAGGCTCTATTGTAAGGCCAGTTTTACTTGGTTAAAAGCATGCCACGACTGTTTTCCCAAAGTGAAGCCTCTGGTATTGTAATTCTAGTGACCTCATACACTAGTGAGGACATTGAGAAAAAATTTAGGACCCAGGATCTGTAGTATCTTGCAAGTCCAAAAAGTCTTCTTAATTGCCTTTTGGTTGTAGGCCAGGAAAAACTTCTAATAGTTTTATTCTCTCTGGTGAAAGGAAATCTTTTCAACAGTCAGATCATGTCCTAAAGAGCAGATTTTTTTTTCCCTTGAAAATTGTAGTTTTCCACTGAAACCATGTTGCTTTTATGTGCCAGTTGTAATGGAATTTGTTTCGGACCACTCCTTATGGGAGAACATAGCAACCGATCATCTGCCTACTGAATTTGGGGAGGATTCAGAAGGGCTGCAGGGCTGCTAGTCCTCATGCAATGCCTGAGACAAATAAGAAAGGGCTTCAGCAAACCCTGTAGCATTACAGTCCAGGTTCACTGTTGACATTTCAGGACAGGCAGACAAAAACTGACTGTCTTTTCAACTAGAATACTAAAGAAAGCTAAATAAAGGTCTATGAACTATGAACCATTTTGAATCAACAGGCACATTGGACAATAAAGTATTTGGGTTTAGACCCATAGGAAACCTCAGTATCATAATTTTATTAATTATCAGAATTTCAACTTCACCCTTTTGGTTTTTCAACTTGTAGGACTGGAGTTCTATCGGGATGGGTACACAGATTTGTAAGTCCTTGTTTAGTTAAGTCCTTTACAATCAGTGAGAGTCCTTGGATTGCATTAGGGGTTAGTGGATATCAGGGCAATTTAGGCAAAGTTTTTGAATAATCAATTTGAACTCTAAATAGATGGAGGTTCCTTCTTTAACTTTTCCTATATCAGTCAAAGAAGAGGTCCATAAACATTCAGGTATTTTTGAAAGGTCAGGGATATTGTGGGCTTGAATTTCCATATAATTAATTTCTGCCAGTAGAGA
Source organism: Marmota flaviventris (assembly GCF_047511675.1). Classification (NCBI taxonomy): domain Eukaryota; kingdom Metazoa; phylum Chordata; class Mammalia; order Rodentia; family Sciuridae; genus Marmota; species Marmota flaviventris. The sequence continues at coordinate 79,906,177 of NC_092507.1, forward strand.
GTATAACATTTCTGGTTCAGGGGAATGAAAACACTGTGATTATTTCTCTGAAGAGAATTTTATGTGCCTTTTAGTTTGTAAGTCTTGCCCTAGCAAGTTTACTGGAGCAGTATCACAAGGTAAAAGGTGTGTTTTTCTGAAAATGATCTCCATTCCTTTGAAGAGGTTAAGATATAGAAAACTCTTGAACTTGACTTGAAACCCCCCCACCATAGAAATGACCTTTTAGCTCTAAGAAATTTGTTGGCTTTTTAAAATGGGGCTCATGGTAGATAGGGTGGCACAGTACCCATCAGAGTTGTGCAGAATTTCCCATTTACTTTAATTTTAGTTTTTCCATGTTTATTTAAAGGTATTATGGTGAAATTTTTCCTGGAGAAACACTCAGAGCTGTTAATGCTGCTGATCATCTCATGGGCTCCCTCTCGTGGAGAAATAGTCTAGTCCAAAAGGAGGCGGCCCATTGGTGCACTGACGTTAAAGTGGACCATATTTCTTCCATCATCCTGGTTGTTTGCGAGGAGGATAAAAACTTTAAGATAAAGAGTTTCTTGTTCTAGGATCTCTTGGTTGTGGTTTAAAGACAAGAACCTCCCTTTAGTCTTGGCCCCTATATCTGTTACAATAGTAGAGATGGAGGCTTGTTATTCTTTTATTTTTTTCCCCCTGTTCTAGAGTCTTCTCAGAATGCTCAGCTAAGGTTGCAAATCAACGACATATGTGATTTCTGACCCAGGATCTTCACACATTCTAGGTCAGTTTGGTTTTTAACTAGGCTACTAAATTCAGGATGAAGTCCCAGTATAAGGATTATTACACATTTTAAATATGTAAAGTACTTAAATAGTCCCTGGTCATATAGTTAGTGTATTAGCAACCAATATACTGATTAAGAAAACCTTCTCATTACAACATAATGAAAACAATATCTACTGTTTTCTTCCCAAACTTTTTAAGTTTGGCTTCACGGAAGTGGCATTTACTCTTCCCTTTCCTCTTCTGTCCCCTTTCTTTCCTGAACAAATCCATTCCTAAGGCTGTTAGGTGGGGTAGACAGGGTGGGGCTAAGGAGAGCCTCTGTGGTCTTGAGCAGTCTGTAGGAGCCCAGGTGAGGTGAGTAGAAGGTCCATGTAGGAAGGTGGCCTGAGGTGGAAAGTCCCACCCCAGTCAGGGTGAGGAGTATGGTGGTATGGCCTGGAGTGGGGAGGCAGCCCAAGCAGGAGAGGAAACAGAATGGAGTGTCAATGGACATGGGAGAGGACAGGCCAGCCCACTTAGGAGCTGGAACATCACCCACGCAGAAATGATAAAGGGCAGTGATAAAAAGCAAGGAGAGAGGGAGAATTGGGAATGACCTTGTAGTGTGGGAAGCTGTGTCTCAGCAAATGGCAGAATGCAGGATGTGAAGGAGGAGGAAGAGGATTCTGAGGTCTTGAGCCTCTAGGACGGGGAGAAGAGCTATGCCTATAACTGAACAGGAAAATAATTGGTTTAGAATTTCAGAGACTGAGGACAATTGAAATAATGAAGTGTAAAGTTACTTTAGCATTCTGTAGTTCTCAAAGCTCATCATCTCTCTGGTGGTAAACATCACTGGATACTCCAAAAAAGGGTACTCCTCTTCAACATGGAGACTACAAATAAATGGGCTTTTCTGATTCTGCCCTGGTTTTCACCCAAGAACCCAAACTAAAAAATGAACCAACCTTCAGATCTTGCTATTTTGTTTCTATAGAGCTCCCTAGCTGAGGGAACCAGCATGGATATTCAGAGCCAGGTCCCTGACACCTGCTGGTTTAGGGAGGAACTGGTGCTGTGCCTATAAATTATCTTGCATGAAGCAAGGTGGTTGGGAGAGGCAGATAAAATCCTAGGCTGTCATACCTTCCTGCAGGTTGGCTGCCGCCAATTGTTATTGGTAGGGATTATCTTGTACGCTGGGGTGTCAGTCAAGATTGGAGATAAAAAATTAAAGATTCTAACTTGAAAATGGTTCCCATTCTCTGACCTTAGACTTACATCTACGGTCCCAGCTAGAGTTATTTCAAGTCCCAACTATATAACAGAATAAAGGGAACAAGTGGTATTGTGATTTCCTAAAAGGCACCTGAAGCTGTTTTTAGGTCCTTCTAATACATCCCTCTGTTTACTCCCTGGAAGGGTTGACACCCAATGATCTTCAGGCCATATCCAGCCTCCCCTGTTCCTTTATGTACTGTCTGTGACTGCTTCTGGGCCACAGGACCCAAGTTGAGTAGTTTTAAGTAGATACCATATAACCTAAAAAGTTGAAAATTTTCATTACATACGTTCTCTTATGAAAAGCCTGCTGACCCATTCACTAGCATGTTAACACCATGGCCAGGGTTGGCGGCACATGCCTGTAATCCCAGCTACTCAAGTAGGAGGCAGGAGGATCACAAGTTTTGAGATCAGCCTGGGTAATTTAGCGAGACCTTATCTCAAAATAAAATGTAAAAAGGGGCTAGGAATGTAACTAAGAGGTAGAATGCCTCTGGATTCAGTATGGGGGAAAAAAAAGAAAAAAAAAAAGATAGTCAAATCATGAAGACAAAGTCTGGTCTTGTTCACTGCTTCATTACCAGTATATGGAGTTTCTGGGCGCTCTTTGCTCCTCTTCTGCTGTTTCCTCTCCCCTATCCCTTCTCTCTTACTCCTTTGCTTCTCTGGTAGCTATAGGAGGATCAACTCAGTGGTCAGTATCATTCAAGACCAAAGAGACTACCAAGCTGTGCTGGAAACCAAGAACAACTCTGCGACTGAACAGCATGCCTGAAATGTTCTCTGGCCAGGTGCTGTCTCTGCAGAACTCTGTGAACGGAGTGTCCCCTGAAACTCACCACGATATAAGATCATGGGGTTTGACTACAATAGGCTGTGCTCCCTTGTGAAAGCTAACAGTATACAAAATCAATAGGAATACTCTAGTCTGAGCAAAGCTTGCCTCATGGAAGACCCACATTCAAGCCTTGATAAATATGGACACCTGTTCAGAAAGCTGAGCATGTGGCATGGTGAGCTATGGGGAAGACCCCAAGGAGAACACATATTTTGGGGATCCTCATACTATACCATCTCAGTAACTTATAAACCAAGTGAACCAACTACTAAATAATGAACTTCTTAATGACCTGGGATCAAATGTCAACTTCTTGGTTTCCTTGGAGTTCCACACTGGACGATGGTGGTGCAGAGTGGGCTGCCCCATGGCTCTCTCTCCTTTCCTTCCCTCTCCGGTTTTCACATGGGTTTCATGTGGCATGTGCAGACACCAGTCTGCATGATTGAGCTCAGCCTTGCTTCAGAAAGGGCTTGGAAGCAGGCTTTACACCATTTGGACAGAGAATTTCAAAGTTCTGGGGTCAGAGGTCATGTCTCCTGGTACCTGTGAACTCTGCCTGTGAGAGAAGCAGCTGGAAGAGGACCAGATTGGGTCCCGCAGGGAAGGCTGAATGACCAGTCAAGGAATCTAATTTTTCTAGGACTTTGTTTCATTATCAAGTAAAACAATGGAAACAAAACAATTATATGGATCTTAGATTTTGAATGCTGAGGTATTTTCTAGCTCTGTAAGCCTGCTTTTGTGAATCTGAATCTTCTCCTACCCATACTTTCCCAAATCTGATGATCATTTTGGACAAAATATGATAATTATCTTTTTACTTGTAAATATTAGGATTAATGAACTGTTATTCTCAGGACAACTGTTGAGGCCCTAAACCACCATACTGAGGAAACTTGAGCCTCAATCGTCTGGGTTCCTGAAACAGCCGTCCTTTAAGGCTAACACTCTCTGTTACCAGGGGAAATGTTCTCCTTTTCTCCACCATCTCACAATCCTGTTGGGGCAGAACTTCCTTCACAGGGGCTGCACTGCAAGTCCCCAAGCTTTCACAGAGACTCTTTCCTCCAAGCCCCGAGCTTTGCTGCCCCTGTTTTTTCTTCCTGTCTCTTAGGAAAGCTGGAATGACAGGCACACATGAAGCTCTCTGTGAGCTCTTTACTCACACTGAAAGAAGCTTCTCCTTTGATTACAGCTATTGGAAAACTTGAGCTCCCCAAAGAAGAACTGGAAACTTCAAAAATCTGAAAGCAAGTCATATGCCTGAAACATCTTTTATGTGGTATTGTTTTCTGAATTGACTCTCTCTATTTCTTCCCCTCCTTTTTATAAATCTTAATGAACCAAGATGGGGGGAATCTTTCAGTAGGTTAACTCATTTTCAGGGAGATTTAGGCTAACCTGCCAACTTGAATACTCCTCAAAAATAAGCACACTGGGTATAAGCACTACGAAGCCCAGCCACAGGTCCTAGAGGGAAGATTGTCTTGGTAGAGAAGTCAATTTGCTTTCCTCATCCACAGTCTTTTGAATGATTTGATTTAAAACTATCATTTTCTAGCTCCTGGTGAGCTTTTATGTGCCCCATGACCCATTCCCTCTGATACCACTGCATAGGACACACTTGTCTGCATGGTGGGTGTGGCCTGGTGTTGTATGAGGCCTTGACTTCTAAGTTTACAAAGACATGTCAGATTTCATCCAGCCACTGAGCCACTCCTACCTATCCATGCTCTTTTGTTTCCTGTCCTAATTATACCTGTGAGGTAGGCATTCAAATGTGCCGGGCAAACAGATGTGAAATGTGGGTTCAGATAATACCCACTGACAATGGACAGTGTTTACATGCATCACCAGATGGATGTCTTCTTCAAACCCTATAAAGATTTGACATGCAACATGGACACTAGTCCATTCACTTCTACCTGTGTTGCGGAAAGTGCTCCTGTGGCAATAACTCTCATGGAGGTTTATGGCACTATATGGAGCTGCACACTCCCACAGAAAATATCTGAAACCATTCTAGATGGTGCACACCAGGGAGGTCAGTGAATAGGATGATTTGTGATTAGACTGCATTTTATTTCTCCTTGAAAATGAAACTTAACTCACCATCCACACACCACACATACACAGAAGCAGATTCACTTGAAATAAGAGTGATATTGAGGCTAAAGGTATGGCAGGCTGGACTGGGATTCTACTCCCATGGTCTGGATGGAAAGGTTATTCTATTGTTTGGTGGGGTCAGTTTCACCCTCAGGTGTTGCAGGTGAGCTATCCCTCTGGTTTCCTTCTGAAAGAGCCTCCTCCTGAGTTCACTGTGCTCCTTGTATGTTTGTTTGCTGCTGTAGTGGATCAGTTTCTTTTGGATGACCACATGGGCAAAGGCTCCTGCAGTCCCGCGTTCCTTTCAGCCGTAGGGAAGAGCAGTGCTGAAGGATATCAGGCCTGTGGAAGGAGGTTAGATAGACTCTTATCATCGAAGTTTTCTGAAGAGCTGGAGTAGCTGCTTTTAGACATTACAAGTTCTTTGAAGGAAGCCCAGCTAAGGGAACTGTGGTTCTGTCAGATCACTGAGGCTATGGGCCATGTTTGTTTCTTCTTCTGTGAGGTGATTGTTCAGGGTTCCCAGCTCTTAAGATTCAGGGTGTCCATGTTCCTTATGCACACGCACACCCTGGAGTGCATGCAGGTTGCTATCTTAGAGGGAAGCCACATCCTCCTTGCTACCTCCAAAGGATGCTATGGTGTCTTTTGATTTTCTTTTTAGCCCAAGGAAGTAACCATGCCCTTACTGTCTTAAAAGCCAAGAAATCATAAGGCAGGTCAGGCTCAAGTCCAGAATTCCTTTGTCCACTTCCTACAGAGGTGGCTCCTAGGAAACATGAACATTAAATTTGGGGGATGGAGCATAGAGTGGGATTTGAGTTGGGGTTCAGGATATCAGGCTCCAGATCAAACTCAGGAACCAAGTCCATGCCCCTGGAGAAGAGGAGACAAAGTGACCTTTCTAACTGGAGATATTCTGTTTCTATTCATAAATTGTAGGTGGAATTCCTGAACCAATCCCTGCTACAGGTGTGGGAGAGTGTGGGAAGAGGGGCTAGAGGCAGGCCTTCCCAGTCCATTCAAAATGTGGTTTATTCAGTTTTCTGGATTAAAATCACCCATTCTCTTAAGGCAATGGCTACTGTTATTGTATTCAAGGTTCAGCATATGCTTTGAGGTGGTGCAATGAGGCATCAGGTACTTCTAAACAATGAAATTAGTTTCATAAGGAAACAAATGGATAAGATTGAAAGTGAGGCAGGGAAATTGCAACAGTGTGTGAAAATAAGGATCAGAAATTGATCTGAGTTGTTCCTGACTTTAGAAAGCACAGATGACCACATACTTAAAACCCATTTAGGATGTTTTTAAGTTGTCTGATCATCTGTCGCCTACTCATCTATCAAAACAATCCTCACCTATTTTTATAAAATAGATGGTTAAGATAACACAAAACCTAATTCCAAAAGATGTTTTCCAAGACTAAGTCCTCTGACAAACTTTAAAATGGTCTTGATAAGTAGGTCTCTAGACCTTGTGTAGGCCTTGCTCACAGCTGGGGACTGTGAGGCCAACAGCCTGCTGAACTTCCTGAAGCTCAGCTCTCCCATTTGTTCAGAAGCAAGCTGCAAAGCTTTTTTAGAATGCCTTGAGATAAATTACCCTTTTCTGTAGAGTACTTAAAAAAAAAGTATTTTAAAGTGGTGTAATATGAACAAGAATGTAATTAACTCTGTTTCATGACAGGTTTGTTTACATACAAAGGAATTGCTAACCTTTGTAAAGATAGTATGTCATAAATTAGAGATATTGTTTGAATTTAAAAATTTATTATAAAATAATAATAAATAATTTAACAAATATGTCACAGTAGATTTTCTAATATTTGTGAGCCAAAATATAAAAAATATAATTTAAAAATTATGTCTAATAAAGGGGAAAATTTGGAATTAATTGCTGTAGGTTACAGACTATCAGTGCCCCTGGCCTGGCCCAGAGGTGATGTATTGGCCCTTTAAGATGGAGTATGCCAATGGAGGCTGGGGGGGGGGGGAGCAGGGTGGACCCTGGAAGTTCTAGGAAACAATTTTGCTACCCAATTATGTATCTGTGTTATAAAAAGGATTCATAATTTTTTTGTACCTTTATTTTATTTATTGATTTTTATGTGGTGCTGAGGATCGAACCCAGGGCCTCGCCTTGCACATGCTAGATGAGCGCTCTACCGCTGAGTCCCAGCCCCAGCCCCAAAGGATTTATAATTGCAAGCTGATTTCAAAGAATCATTTTGACTAGTGTCAACAGCCACTACAAGATTTATAAGTGAGAAATGGTGACTAGAAATCAGCAAAACTAACCTTCCCTGAATAGGTGTCTTTGCCTGGCATTTTGGCGGGGGGGGTGGGGGGGTGGGGGGGGTGGGGCAACTCCACCTTGCTAAGTGGCCGTGAGACCTCTACTGGTCAAAAGGAAAGGGAAAGGGGCTGGGGTTGTGGCTCAGTGGTAGAGGGCTCACCTTACACGTGCGAGGCCCTGGGTTCGATTCTCAGCACCACATACAAACAAATAAATAAATAAAGGTCCATCAATAACTAATAAAAATATTAAAAAAAAAAAAGGAAAGGGAAACATTCATCACAAGCCCTGTTTTGGAAAGCAGTATCTCAGTCATTCACTAGATTTGTTTTTTCTTGCAATCAAGAAATTGGTTGGGAGGAATGAGAAATCTATGGAAAATTAAGATCTTGCATACTTCTGCTTTTTGGAAAATGCTTTGATTTGATTTGGTTTATTCTTCAGGTAAGTCAGGGGAGAAAGGCTGAGTCAACTCATCCCTTTAAAACCCCAGGCTTAAGTCAAGTCACCTGAGAACTGGCACTTCCATGCTTTCTCTAGCGATCTCTCCGTCTGAGGAATTTGGAGGGCAGGGTGTGCTTCTCACATGGGCACTGTGCCAAGGCAGGTACCTGGACATACCCAAGAGTTATTGCAGGCCAGGATCTACACCTTCTATTGCTTCTTCCTCTTTCATCTTGATACTTTTATAAAGAACAAAGAGCCCCCTTCCAACAACAGACATGGCCCTTGATCTAACTAAATGTGCCCACCATTGAAACAGATGCTGGTTCACTCCCTTCCTTTGAAATTCTAATGCATGACCAGACATAGATATCAAGTATCCTAATAGACAAAATGTTTTCATATTCTGTGCTATCTTCCATGCTTCTTATTTCTAAACAAAAACATGTGTGAAAGTTCTTCTAAAAAAATGCTCTCCCACTGGGGCATGGTGGTGCATGCCTGCAATTCCAGCAGCTGGGGAGGCTGAGGTAGGAGGATTTTCAAAGCCAGTCTCAGCAACTTAGTGATAGTGATACTTTAAGCAGCTTAGTGAAACCCTGTCTCAAAGAATAAAAAGAGCTGGGGATGTGGTACAGGGGTTAAGCACCCTTGGGTTAAATCCCTGGTATAACAACAACAACAATAATATGCTCCCCTATCCAAATGGTTTCCAGATTACAATAGGAACAACAAGACCTTCAGCGTAGAGTGGTGGGGATGTAGCAAGGATATGGTAGGGGCATGGTATGAGTGGAGCTCTTAGCAGGAGGTATGTGTGAGCCTTGGGTCACCTCAGGTACAGTGGGCCAACTGGGCCTGGGAGCCCAGGATCTGCCTCAAGCAGTACCTTGGCTTTTTGGCGGGCTCCAGCAGCTCGAGGATGCAAAGGAAGGTCATGAGGTTCCGTCTGCTGTTTATTAGCGAAGTTCACAAACACCTGGAGTCAAACGACGAGCAAGAGTAAGTAGATGTCTCCAGAAAAACAGCACCCTACACGACCCACCCAGTTAACTCTGTATTTTCCAATTATCATACAGCCCTACTGGGGTGACTGGTGTCCTAACTAGGGGAGGCTGGTACATGCACACAAACCCAGCCACTGGTGCCCTGGACAGAGCTTGCATCTGAGCCAAGCCAAGGAAGTTCCTGTTAGAGGTTTGAAAGGACTTTGGGTTCAGATGTTGGAGTAACCAAGGCAAGGCAATTTCTCAGATAGCACCTTCCTAATCTGTTAAAGAAGGAACTAAGAAAAGGTAGTTGACTTTTTTTCTGATCTTCATTCAGTGTACACAACTCCTGCCTAAGGAATCCAGTTTGGCCTTCACCTGCTCAAGGCTGATAAGAAGGTGCAGGTGAGCAGGTGAGCCAGCTCCTCTTCAAGGAGTAAAGGGTGACTTGCCTGTTTCTACTGTTTTGTTGAACTGTCTTTCAGGGTGTTTAGTAAAGAACAAAAGACATTTAAAAAACACTCAGAAAGAACCCAAATGTCCACTGATGAATGAATAGAAGGATAAGCAAAATGTGGCATTTAAACCCAATGGAATATTATTCAGTCTTAAAAAGGAAGGAAATTCTGACACATGCTACAACATGGATGGGCCATGAGGATATTATGCTTAGTGAAATAGGCCAGTCCCAAAAGGAAAAATTTTGCATGATTCCACTTGTGTGAAGTACACAGAATAGCCAGTTTCTTAGAGACAGAAAGAAGAATGATAGTTGCTAGGAGAAGCAGCAGAGTGGAGGAGGAAGAACAGTACAGTTTAATGGACACAGTTTCAGTTTTGCAAGCTGAAAAGAGTTTTGGAGATGGGTGGTGGTGATGGTAATTAACACTCCTGAACTTTACACTTAGAAATGGTTAAGTGGTAAATTATATATATTTTACACAAACACATATATATTTTTACCACAATAAAGAGTGTGATTACATTATAAAAATACAGATGGAACATGTTTATAAAAACTCACCAAAGTGGGGCTGGGGTTGTGGCTCAGTAGTAGAGTGCTCACCTAGCATGTGTGAAGCACTGGGTTCCATCCTCAGCACCATATTAAAAAATGAATAAATACAATAAAGGTACTATGTCCATCTACAACTAAAAAAAAAACTTTAAAAAAAATCACAAAAATGTACAATTAAAATAGGTGTGTTTTATTGTATGTAAATTACACATCACTAAAGTTGATTTGAAAAAAAAAGCCACCACCACACACAACAAGAAAGAAATAACATGTAAAAGAAGAACGATCTAAAAAAAAAATCAATGACATTGTTTGCTGATGAGTAACATTATTAGAAAACAATTTCTGATTTATCAAGATTTACCCTAATAGAGACAAAAGTGTGTTAAAAATCGGGAATGTCATGCCTGCCTCTTGTGTCAACTGCAGCCCATGTTGGCATTCTGGCCCAGTCTTTGCACAGTCTTCTCTCCTGTGCCTGGTGCCCTGGGGTGGACTTGCCTGATCCAGTGTAGTCTGTGTGACTGAGTACTCCTCGATGAACAGGCTGTCCTTGTGGGAGAGGAGCAGCTGGAAGATCCTGGCCAGGGAGGAGGAAGAGACCTGGAACTGGAGCATGTTGTAATGCCTCTCCCTCTGCACACTGCCAGGGAAGTTCCCCTGGAAGAACTGTTCCACGGGATTCAGGTCAGGAAGCAAGTCATCCTTTGGGGATTTGATTTTCATTGTGACAATGTAGCCATCTCCAAACCTAAGGGATGCACAGTGAAGTACAGGCCTGTCAGTGGGTGGGGGTCAAAGGCAATCACAAAATAAGGAGTAGACTCATCCTGCACACTGGGGTTAGGCCCATACCATTGGCCATCTGTGTGTGTTTAAAACTAGAAGAAAGAAATGTAGTAGTCCTTGGGGAAACCTTTTGGTACCAGTTTTTAAAGGTCTGAATGTGTGTGGTAAAGTGGCAAAGTTGTACTTTCTGAAGTCAAAGGTGGTTGTAGCCCTGTGGAGATCCCAGGCCCGCTGATAAAGACATGTGACCAGTGCATTCTGAATGGGGTGGCAAGGGCTGACTGGCCTTCAGGACACCAGCCAGGGGGAAGCAAAGGCCTGGGAAGATAGCACGCTTTCTCTAAGGAAGTTTCCAGAAACAGGGCCATTGGTGCTTCCTTCCTCCCTTCACCAGGTTGCTGGTTATCTTCACAGGGAGGATGAAGGATGGTCTACCAGAGAGTGTGCTGGTGGTCCTCTGGCATCTGTATATGGTTAGGTCAGGGTGTATGATGTACACTATCACTGTAAGGTCCCTCCTTGACCTAGGGCCATTCTCTATCCATCTTTCAGCTCCAGAGAATTGATGTCCCTCCACATGGGAAAATGCTTTCTCATCTCTTCAATCATCTCCTCAGTCATGGAGAATGAGAGGCAAAGGAGTATGGGGTCATCTCTCAGCAGTTGGGCACAAGGAATTGCTGACACAGATCTGACCTTACATGCTGATGTCCTCACTAATATCCAGCTTGGAGACTGTAATTACTCAAGAAATCAGGGTCAAATATCCATTTGCCAAATGTAGCTCATCTACTAGACCTTTCTCCCTAGACCTTTTCACTGAAATACACTTTCACTGATCCTTAAGATTAAGCACATCCGCATAGGTAAGGTAGATTCTGTGATGTCCCTTTTATCAACTAGCTGATGATTTTAGATTCTGGGCTCTTGATAAGTGTGTTAAATAAAATCCACAACTGTAAACCCACTCTTTCCCAGGTTAGAAGGCATGTCAGAATGCAAGGGAACCTGGCAATATAATGATAATCTTGTTTTAACTGGTTGTTAGTTTCAGCACACAAACTGTAAATAAGGAATTATTTACAACAATTTATGGGTACAGGATAATTCTAATCAAGACTACTGGCATTCTTAGTATCTTATGGTCATTTTTCAAACTTAAAAGCATATAATAGTCTAGAGAAGAAATCTGGTTTCCAAGTTGTTTGGTCTCCTAATCATTCTTATATTGGATGTGGCCTCTCATGATAAAGACCAGAGTGGACCTGTTAGGATAAGTGAGGTGACATTGAATCAGTGTTTTAACCACAAGCAATTAGCCCAATACAGAGGAACTTATCAGCACAATGCTTTCTGCATTTGCCTCGGGGGCACCAGGCCCAGCTACCACTAGCAGGTGGGATGAGAGGCAGCAGGATTCTCCCAAGCATCCATAGAGAACACAGGGCCTGATTCAACCCCACAAAAGGTAGCAAAAAGGAGCCACCCCCCCCACCCCAGCTTGCTTACTTGTACTTGAGGTGCTGAATGGTGCCCAGACACTGAAAGGTGCCCTTCACCATGATGGCCAGCCGGGTACACAGCGCCTCACACTCCTCCATGCTGTGGTACAGGAGAGAGGAGGTGAGGCAGTAGGCAGGGACTCCCACCCACCTTCCCCACCCTGGGCATCTCTTGCCTGTGAGAGGTGAGGACCACGGCTCTCCCTTCTCTGAGGATGCTCACGATGGTGTTCCACAGCATGCGTCGCGCCTGAGGATCCATTCCAGTGGTGGGCTCATCCTGTGGGGTGGGAGAGAGAGCGGGGCATGTGGACTTGGAGTTGGCCTTTTTGGGTCACTGCAGCCTCTGCCAGCTGACTCCCTTTGAGCAGCCTGGCTGAGAAGGATGAGCTGACAGATACTTTCTCAGAGGTTTCCCAGCTCAGCAAGATGGGAGAAGGGCACCTGGGTGCAGCACTTGGAAGGCTGGAGGTGAATCAGAGTAAAGAAACATGATGTACACCTCTAGATTCCTTCAACCTGAGAGTAGGTTACAGTTGATATAGGCAATGGTAGAATTATCTGTTGAGAGCCACAGCCGAGTCAGAATGACGCCTGGCATATTGCCAGAGGGAATGGTTGAAAGGTGATGCCAGCGAACCATTGAGATGATGATTTGAGTTAAGCTGTATATAATTGCTGTGATGCTGGATTGATTGAGTTGTATATGGACCCTGCTCCGGGAGTAGGGAGGCTCCGGGAATCTGCCTTGGAAATCTGCCCGGTGGAAGGAGTGTGTTCCCGAGTAGTGTGTGTGCAGTGCCGGTGAGAATTGGGGAATAAAGTAGTTGCTGTGGCTTTGTGGCGGCTCGGTTATTTGTGCCCAGCCAGACTGCGGCATTATCCTTTAAAAAGGCCAAAATAAACAAAACAAACAAACAAAAAAAACCCCACCAAAATGGACAACACAAAACTACAAGTGTGTAAGGAGAGGAAGATAACCCAGGTAACTCTTTGGCTCCCTCCATGTCCTGTGACCCATGCCCTCATGAACCTCAGACTGCAAGGTCTGGGGCCCTGGGCCTGCTCCAGCTCTGGGGAGAGTCATGGGAGCCTTGGATCCAGATCAACATGTCTGTCCACAGGTATCCCACACAGACCTCCTCATGCTGAAGTAATTTCCAACCAGACACCAACATTCCCCAGAGGGGACAGAACTTCCCCATGGTGAGCTGTGGCCCTGGAGAGACTTCCCAGCAATTCCTAATCAGACCATGCCTGAAAGCTGCAAACCAAACACTGGGCTGATGGCTCAAAAGGAACCATGCAGGGTGCAATCCAGATGAAAACAAATTGCCACAGGACCTGGGACACATTTCCCCGACCAGAGAGATGCTGACTTGCTTGGCTCTTAGGGTTGCCCCCCAACTTCCGGTTGCGATGCCCTCACCAGCAACACCAGTGGTGGGCAGCCGATGAGTGCCATGGCTGTGGAGAGCTTCCGCTTATTGCCCCCACTGTATGTGCCCACCAAACGATCAGCATAGAGAGACAGGCCCAGGCTCTGGATGCTCCAGTTTGCAACCTAAAGAAGAGAATGAAAACCCATCTGGAGAGGAGGAACATGGGCACACGGCAGACCTCCATAGTTCAAAGTTTCCCGTTCGCAGATCCCACCCGTCCAGGATGACAGACCCAGTTAGGGCTACCTGCTGGCTCCTGTCCTCTGGCACATGCTTCAGGAGCAGACAGAGTCTCCTTTCCACTCTGTACCTTTGATACCAGTGTGTCTTGGGCAGCTCAACACTCATCAAGGGAGTGAACTTAGGGAAATGAACTTAGGCCTTACAAAGATAGAGAGACCATTTCTTACCATGTCCTAGACTGTGGCTATTGGAAAAGGAAGAATCCTAAGGTCTCTTTGAGAAGATGGTGGGTCCAAGACCCACTGGTTCCACCCCTCAACAGAGTCACACCTAAAGTTTTGTGCAGTTAATGCATACTTACAGAGCACTCACTATGTCAGGCACTGTGCTAGGCACTAGAGAACAATGGTAAACACAACCATCATGCTGTGCTCACAGATGGGGAGCAAGGACAGACAATAGAAATTAAACAGAATGACAGCAGTGTTTTGAGGGAGTTCTACAGGGAACCATGATAGAGGTATATACACGTGCACATGATAGAGGTATATACACGTGCACATTTGCACAGAGGAAAAAACTAAGAAAGTTGATGGAGATGATCGCACCATGCTCTGCCTTCTGCATTTGTTGTACTCTGCCTGGTATGGATACTTCACTGATTTATCAATTGTCCCTCCTGCTAGACTATAAGCTCCATTTTTGAATTTTCACTTGCAAATAGTTTCAAACTTTTAAAAATGTGTAAAAATAAAAGAAATACAAAGAACATTCATCAGCTCCCCCTCTCTTTCTCATACAAACACACACACACACGCACGCACGCACGCACGCACACACACACACACACACACATACACACACACTTATTTTTCCTGACCTGTTTGAGGATAAGTCATGGACCTTCATTTCTAAGTACTTCCATGCATAATTCCTAAGAGTAGGGATATTCTCTTACACAATTGTAGTTTGGTTATCAAGGTCAGTAAATTAACACTGTCATGATATTTATCTAATCTACTTGTTCATAGTTCAGTTTTATCAACTGTCCCAGTAATGTTCTTCATGTCACCCCACTTCCCCACACCTTGCTTCAGCACATGATGCAGTCTATTGTCTGTAATTCACTCTTTATATCTCTTTAGCCTCCTGTTACAGGAACATTTCCACAGCCTTTCTTTGTCTGTATGTCTTTGATATTTTAAAAGAATATTTTTTAAAAATGGAATGTTCCTTCTTTGGAGTTTGTTTGATATTTCCTCATGATAAGATTCAGATTACACATTTCTAGTAAGGATTCCATATGAGTGAAGTTGTGTCCCTTGGGTATCCTGTTTGGGGCATGAGATGTCCACCTGTCTCTTGTAGATAACATTAATTTTGATCACTCAGTTAATATGTTGCCTAATTTTTCCATTATGAATTGCTCTCCACCCCTTGCAACCAAAAAGCTATCTGTGCAGGTGTTCTTTTAAAACATGTAAATATCCTCTCTCATAAAAAATTCCCCTAGATTTATTATCCATTGGTGATTTTTGTGCAATCTGGTCTTTAATATGGTCATTGCAAAGTCGTTTTCTGACTCCAGAACTTCTTCACACTAATCAGTTGGTGCTCAGCACTTGACTGTAAGCAAGATCCTTCCCTTCTCTTCTATTTATCTAACAGTATCAGACACAAATTCCTACTTTGCCCCCAGTGTTTTACAACCTATCATGATATTTCATTATTTTGATTTTCAGATTATTCCATATTTGTCTGTGGTGGTCCCTTCAGGATGGCTCCTATGTTCTTGTGACATGTCTCTTCATTTTGCTTCCTACTTTTAGCACAATAAGATGTTCCAGCTTTGGCATCAGTTACTTATTTGAAGAGTCGTGGTTCCCTTTAGAAGGGAATATTATAAAGATCAAAATCTTGGCAGAGTACACTCACAGCTATTAGGGTATTCTTCCTTCTTGGCTCTTTCAGAGGACAATAAACACATAACACACCAATATGCACAAGCATATATGTGTGTAAATGTGCACTATACATGAGCCTACCTATATACTTACATAAAAGCATGTAAGTATTTCATGAATTCACAGTGTTAACTCTAACTCCAATCCACCCCCACAGAGCTCCTTCTTGCTTTTCCCCTTTCTGTGTTTGTATTGTTACTTCTTCCATGGTGAGAATGTTGGCTCCAAAAACATCAACACATTTATCCATTTACTTAATCCTATATAACACATCTAAAATGGTTTCAGAATTGCTTTTTCTATGCCACTGTAAAAATCTAAAAAGAACTCAGAACTTGAAGTTCTTTGTCCTCACTGCACCCTGCCCAAGACTGAGAATAGCCGAATACTATGTTCGTCAGTTGTATTAGTTCTTCTCCCACATCTGTATGCTTATGATATTTATTTGAAATAAAATTGGGTTTAATTAGCTTCAGTTTATATGCAGTGCTTTTCCCTTCCATTTATACCTTCTTCTCATTCTTTTGATTTAGTTTTATATGTGAATATGTAGAATATTAACATCTGCCAGAAGCTAAAACTATAGAAAGAGATACCCCCAGAGGATTATTATCCCTTCCCTTCTTCCATCTTAACTCCCTCTTGTTCATCACCAAATCCATTCCCATTTTGTGTTCTATTTGTGAAGGTAAACAGACATTTAAATGATCTTTTATTTATTTTTTTACATAAAAGTAGCATTCTATTAGTTCTCTTTTGCATTTTGATTTTTTCCATTTAACAATATTAGAAATTACTCCCATCATTCACAGAGATCTTCCTTATTCTTTTTTTAAATAGCTGCACAAGATTTGTTGTGTGCATACCATAAATTCATCAACCAGTCTACTTTGCCTAAACATTTAGGTAATATCCAGTATTTTGCATTATAAATGCAATGAATAACCTGTACATATGCATTTTTTTTTTACTGTGGGATGTGTATTTTCAGGGTGAATTTTCAGAAGTATAACTGCTGGGTTGATAGGTAAGTGTACACATCTTTTTTGATATGAATGTAGGAATTTTTTTTTCCTACTTTGTTCAGTGCTCTATCCCTGGCTTCTAGATCATTACTTGGCATCCAATAGACACTATAGAGCATTTGTTGGAATGAATAAATGAATGGATAGTATGCTTTAGTTTCCCATCTCTAAATCAACATACTCCATGAAACAGGCTTATGGTTTGCCAAACTCTTATATGGCCACAACAAACCATTATTACCTTCTCAATTTCTTCTGCTGGTACACCCCGAAGCCGGGCATAAAGGTAGAGGTGTTCTCGGCCCGTGAGCAGGTCATCGACTGCATCAAACTGAGGACAGTAGCCCATATTTTGATGGACTTCAGAAATATTGGTTAAAATACTGCAAGAAGAAACAGCAATTGGTGAGTTTCCTACATAGAGAGAATGACTAGAGATCTGGGCTGGAAAGCTTCTCCCAGGGGGATAAGTAGGCTGACTCTTCTCCTTCCTGCTTTGCTTTAGCAATGCACACCAAATGCACACATTTGGAAATCAAAGCAGGGACCTAGCAAAGAGGCAAACATGTGAGAGGTCATCCGTTGTCCTGTCCCATAGAGGCAGGAAGTCTGTTTAAAATTGCAGAGGGCAGCATTTACCCTCTGGAAGCTGAGGACACAGGCCAGTTTTTCCTTTATACTCTTTGGTGTGGCAAAGCCAAGCATCAGCACACAGTCATTGCAGACCTAGGGCTCCCAAGAGTCCTTTAACAAGTCCCTATCTAGAAACAACCTGGAGAAAGGACACTTCATCATGGTAATTCTGAACTTGGGATCCAGGGGCTCCAGCAGGGTTATGAACATGCTTCAGGGTTCAGTAAATTCCCTGAAACTTTTTGCAAAAATGTGTGGAGAGAGGTCATGGGAGGTGCTGGTGTATTCTTTTGTATTTTTTAGTACCAGGGATTGAACTCAGGGGCACTCGAACACTGAGCCACATCCCCAGCCCTATTTTGTATTTTTATTTTAGATTTTATGAAACATTTTCACTAAGCAACTCACTGAGTTGCTTAGTGCCTTACTTTTGCTGAGGCTGGCTTTGAACTCTTGATCTGTCTCAGCCTCCCAAACTGCTGGGATTATAGGCATGCGCCACCACCCTGCTGGTGTAATCTTTTGTAGGAAGAGGGTGCAGGGTTTATTAGGTGCTCAAAAGTTAATGACCCCAGAGAAATGAAGGATCACTGACTTATTGCTTCCTAGAACTTTCTAAGAACCTGTGCTAATAGCACTCTTAACAATCACAATTCATTTCCATTTTTCAGTGGATCTCTCATGTACTTTTAGGACCATGCTCTCTGGGAGGCCCCTTCCTCTGCAATGATCTTTCTAGGTTACAGAGTCGTCCTGACATAGGGTCTGAAGATCACCTTCCCTATGTTGGATCAGGGATGTGGCCTGTGAGCTACACCCTGAGGCAGAAAGGGGCAGGGGCACTCACCTCTTGCCTGCTATAGTGGCATCGCCTGATGTCACTGTGGTGTCCCCTGTGAGCATCTTGAATGTGGTTGTTTTGCCTGCACCATTCACTCCCAGGAGACCAAAGCACTAGGAGAAAAAATAGAGCTGGCCTTGCACAGCAGAATAAGAGGGCCTGGAATGTCAGGCTCCAGTGTCGGTGTGTGATCTGGGGGAGGCATTTGAGACCTGGACTGCCAGTACAGAGGCTACTAGCCACATGTGGCTACTGACACAAAATACACCTAGTCCCAATGGACATTGGCCCTATGTGTAAAATACTCTGGATTTTAAAGGCTTAGAATGAAAAAATATGCAAAATAGCTCATCGATACTTTATATTAATTTCATGTTGAAATGATAACACTAGACATATTGAGCAAAATTAAAAATATTATTAAATTAGTTTTATATGCTTTTATTTTTTAATGTAATTATTAGAAACTTAAAATTCACATATGTGGCTCTTGTTAAATTCCTATTGGGTATCTCTGCTTCAGAGGGGAGGAGTCTTGCATATACTGATTTTCTGAAGCATTTTCATGTTGGTCTGCAGATACCTACCTCACCAGGTCGGATTCCAACACATAGCCTGTCCACTGCTGGGCTGGAGGAGCCTGAATAAACCTGCAAGATCCAGAGAAGCTGAGGTGAGGACTGAGACAGGGTTAGAGCAGGGAGAGCAAGAGCAAGCAGAGAAAGGTTAGTTTGGGAGAAAACCATCAATGCTCAAAGGTTATGGATTGACTTGGGTGTTCACAGAGCAGCTGTAAGCTCTGAGAATTGTGAAGCTGACCCATGCTGTGCAGAAATGGAATGGAGAAAGATCAGTGATGGTCAGCTGAAGGAGCTCTCACTGAGGTTCTGTATCAATATCCAAGGGGAATAGCAGGGTCAAAGCATGTACCTAGATGCTCTTGGAAGACAAGTTATAACACAGAGATGATGATGATGCCACATATTAGGAAAACAGAGTGCTTGAAGAAGCAGATCACTTGCTCTAGAGAAGGAACATGACAACGTTGTGCCATCTGAGGTCCAACTAGTAGCACCTCCTAAGCAACATGCCTATGCCTTTTTCTTTACCTTGGTGAGTTGATTTAGCCTTAAGATATCAGTTTTATCTCCACCACTAGTAATTCTTTGTCTCTCTTCAGCCACATCATCATCTTCATCAACAATAGGCTCCTTGGGGGGCTCAGCAATCCTAGGGGAAGGAAGAGGACAGGATTGGGCTGGGTGTGTGGAGTCCTTGGCACTGTGGTATTCACCTGACCTTTTCTCCAGTTCCCTCACTTCTGCTTCCCCTGGACTTCCATCCTCTAGGGCTTTTATTCTAAAAAGTGCTCCTAACAGGAGGTAGGCACAGACAGAGAGGTTGAATGTTCACATCCAGAGTCAGCTCCAGGATCCAGTTCATGCTGGACCTTTGGCAGGTCATGGACCTTTCTGAACCTTTCCTCCTCCAACCACAGGATGGAGAGAAGACTCTATCTCATACAGTTTAGTGAAGATTAGCTCAGCACAGTGCCTGGCACAGAGTAAAGACGCAGGACCTAGAAACTTATTACTAAGACATTTTTTCTATGTCAACAACTCAATGAAGCTTAGTTGCTGTCTACCAAGCTTTCTATGTTCTTCCACCCACTATGAAACTCAACCTCTTAAAAACTGCTGTCATCTGGTCATCCCATGCCACCAAACCTTCCATCATTCTCCATCAGCTATAGGCTAAAACCAGATTTCCCAGTTGGAATATCAGAGCCCTGTGCTCAGGCCCCCCAGCCCTTCCCACCTGAACATCTCTTGCACTCACTCTTCTATACTACTGGCGCCTGCCCCTGGTCCCTAGCTCATGCTGACCTTTGCTACCTTTCACATATTCTCTTTCTCCTGCTGTGCTAAAGGAATCCCCCCCATCCTTAAAGGCATAGCTTCTTCTCTGAAATTCTCCCTGACTACCAAGGGCTCTAGTCCCCCCATTTTTTTCGCTCACTGGCTATATCTAGCCCATCACCAAGTTTTGTCTAAAAAACTTCCTGCTATTTATCCAATCAACCTATTTTTCTCCATCTCCTGATGCCACCATTTCTATCCAGGTCACCATGGTTCTTGCCTGAGTACCAATATGGCCTTCTGTCTGGTCCCCCTGCTCTAAGTCCTGGTAAGATCACATCACTTCTCTGATTTAAACACCCCCCAGGGTTGTGTGTTGCCCTCAGGCTTGAGTCCCAAGTCATTAAGATGAGAGGGTATTTCATGACAGATCTGTGCCCCTCCAGATTCATCTCCTGTCCCACTTCACCTTTCACAGCTAATCTGAACTCCTACCATTCCATGCACCATTACTTTCTGGGGCTTCTGTATCTTTGTGTGGGCCCTATCCTTGACAAGAGCACCCTTCCTTTCTCCCCTCCCTGGCTCCTTCTTAATATGGGTGTGGCTGGAAACCAGAGGCTGTGACATGCCTTTTTGGTCCTCCTTAGGATCTAAGGCAGGCAGGACCCACTCAACTGTGCTGTCTTCAAAGTGTGATGGTAATGGCTTATTTGGCTGAATAACCCTCTTCTCCACCCCTTCTCACTCATCACAAAGGCCTTTAAAAGATGTGGCCAAAGGCTGGGCTGGGGCTCAGTGGCAGAGTGCTTGCCTAGCAAGCATGAGGCACTGGGTTCGATCCTTAGCACCACATACAAAAAATAAGCAAATAAAATAAAAGCATGCTGTCCATCTACAACTACAAAAAAAAAAAAAAAAAAAAAAAAAAAAAAAAAAGATGTGGCCAAAGCAGTAGAGAGGTCTTCAAGGGCTGAGGATCCCAAGAACAATTCTTCACACTGTGTCCTGTAAGTAGAACCAATTCCTGATCATGATTTATCAAAAGTGTTTGACCCATTATTTCTTTCAATCCTTATGACCCTGTGAGTAGAACAACAGATTAATTTGCAATGAATCAATTTCCTATGGGTCAAAACCTTAAAAAATACACAAAAGAGCAAGTCCAATGGCCGGGTATGGTGACACCAGTAATCCCAGTGACTTGGGAGGCTGAGGCAGGAGGATGGAGCCAGCCTTAGCTGGCTCAAACCCAGCATCAGCTACTTAGCAAGGCCCTAAGCAACTTAGTGAGATGCTATCTCTAATAAAATATAAAACAGGACTGGATATGTGGTTCAGTGGTTAGGCACCCTTGTACAAAAAATCAATCATCAATCCCTGATACCAAAAAAAAAAAAAAAAAAAAAGGCAAGTCCAAACTTGGAATCTTTATTTACATGTGACTAGAATTAGTCTGAGAGAGGAAATATTAAGAAACAAAACACTGGCCAGGTGTAGTGATACACTCCTGTAATCCTAGCAACTCAGGAGGCTAAGGCAGGAGGATGGTAAGTTTGAGGCCAGCCTCAGCAACATAGTGAGACCTTTCTCAAAATAAAAAAGAAAAGAACTGGGGAGGTAGCTCAATGATCAAGTGTCCCTGGGTTTAATCCCCAGTACAAAAAAAAAAAAAAAAAAAAAAAAAAAAGAGAGAGAGAGAAGAAAAAGAAACAAAACACTGTCAGGAAATTTTGTTAGGGAGGGCCCAGTGACTGCAAAGCCAGTAAAGGTCCGGATTACAGAGGAACCTGGGTTGCTGCTCAAAATGAGGTAGGAGCTGGCAAGGCCTGGGGGAAGAGCCTAGGGAAGATGGGCTGAGCTGGGTTGGGGCCCTGGTCAGTTGACCCAGCCATTGAGAAGTCCTGGTAAAGTTAGAGTTAGCAGCTATTATCCAGCATCCAGGGAGGGAAGGTGAATCATTGCCCCTCACCCTTCACAGGCTCCTGGCTGCACTCATGGGGCACGTAGCCCCTATATTACTCCCCATATTCTCTCTGTCCTATGGTAACCCCACTCAAATTTCTAATTAGCAAAAGGGTATACTTTGTGTTTTCTCAAAATTATTTCCTAGTTCTTTGGATGCTTTTTTAACCATTGTTATTTGCAATGCTATTGTCTAATTTCAAATGAGTATGTGGTAATTAAATGAGAAGATTAAAATAAAGAATTAAAACTAGTGACATCTATTTTAAATAGTTTAAAGTTGAGACTTGGCTTAAATTCTAATATGCCTATTTTAACCCATCTCTTCCTGTGTTATTTAGAATAAGCCGGGCCTTGAGAATGTAAAAAAAATCATCATGGAGTGGGACTCCTGAGGAAAGAAATGACCATATTAGTATGAATTTCAGTCCAAGACACACTGAGCTGCCCGCTGGAACCCCCAGGTGCAGCAAGGGCATACCATCTGGTGAAGAAGAAGTGTTTCTGGACGAGGAGGTTCAAGAGGAAGTACACCACCCCTTCTGCTGCCATGGCAATCAGGTTCTTCCCAATCAGGTCCCACTGGAATGGATTTGGGGAGTGCTCCTCACCTGGAGATTTGAGGCCACTGAACATCAATAGGGTTTGAGTCTGTGTCAGCTGCCCCAGGTACCCCCTAAAAACCTGGCTACAATAGGCCCAACTGGACCAGGCCTCATACAAGGGATTAAATAAGAGCCAAACATGAGTCTCATCTTGGCTTTCAAGTCAAAGAGGGAGAGAGTAAAAACCTGCCCTCTGCCCCTCCTGTGACTCCTGAGCCATGAGAACAGAGGCACCCTAATCCCTCCTGGGTGGCAGAATAAACCCAAGCCAACACAGTGCCTTTCCTCCCCAGCCCAGGGTACAGATATGATTGTATCCTGCAATCCTCTCTGCCTCAATGGATCCAGGACCTGTGTTCCATGGACCTTGAATGCCACCCACCAAACCGGGCATAGACGTCTGTCACAGCCTGACTCAGGGCCAGGTCAATGAGGCCCCGGCCCAGGCAGAAGTGGGGGAAGATAATGAGCAGCTTCCTCAGCATGGCGTTGAACCTGAGTAGCGTCTGAAACAGAAGGACAACTGTTAGATATAAGGGCTGACGCTGCCTACCCTGTCCTGAGCAGGTGGGCCGGGATGCCCTCTCAGGGTGGGAGCAGAGGAGGTCTGCAGGAAAAGGACTTCCAGCTAGACTGGCCACAGGAGGGACTGGTCAGGCAGGATACAGAGGGTTTGATGTAGACATCCTGAAGTACTTACCGGAGGTGCCTCAGGACTAGGCCACGGAAGTAATAATAAATTCGTGACTAATCAATGCCTGGGGCTCCTTGTGTCATTCTTGTGGGTAGGAACTGATACCTAGCCCAGCAGCGTTTTCTGAATATTTATTGTGCTCAGTGCTATGTGGGCACTGGGGCTAACTGTAAAGAACATGCACATTGCTTTCCTTAATTAACCCTCCATGACTCCATGGACTACAGCAATAATCCATGGAGAAGCAGCGGCCCTGATGCTGTCTCTTTGGGCAGCTCTTCTGAAGACTTTCTTTGCCATGGTGTGGGAGTCCTCCAAGATGCCTGTTGCCAGAAGATGCAGCAGCTGCTAGGAGTGTGACTGGGGTCTCCCTCCCTTTCTCTTCTCTTCTCTTCTCTTCTCCTCCTCCCTCCCTCCCCTCTCCCTCTCTCCTCCCTTTCTCTCCTTCTCCCCCTCTCTCTCTCCCTCTCTCTCCTCCCTCTCTTCCTCTGTACTGGGGATTGAATCTAGGGGCATTCTACCACTGAGCTATATCCCCAGACCTTTGTATTTTTTATTTTGAGACGTGTATGGACAGACTGACCTCAAACTTGGGATCTTCCTGCCTCAGATTCCCAAGTGACTAGAATTACATGCTTGTGCCACCAGGCCCAGTGGCATTTGCAATTTCTGACACCTATAGTTCTTAGCAGCAAAGGATGTTCTTTTCCCTTGTGCTCTCTGACAAGATCCCTACCCTTCTTTAGAGAGTCACTCAAGCAGTCCCCTCTCTCTTAGGCCTCCTCTGATTCCTGGGTTAACTATCCTTTCCTCTCTTACCACATTCCTGGGATTATTTCTTTTTTTAATGCACCTACTTTCTCCACTTAAATACCTTGGTTCCCTAAATACCTTGTACAGTGGTTAGCTCATTGTAGGTACTTTATGATTCATTAAATAGGCTAATACTATTCTACTTACTCCAGGCCTGATTCAAGTTGAAAATCCCCCATAAGATGCTTCTAATCCCTGCAGCCCAGCTCTCTGGCCCACTCTGATCTGTAGTCTTTTACATTTCTTGCTCCTTTGATGTTCTCTCGAACACTGTATTATGGACTACCATATATCATGGCTTTTGTCAGTTGCTAACTTTGATGTGCAGCTTGTTTCCTTGCTGGAACAGGAACTCCTGGGCATAGGATGAGTGAGTCACACTTGTTTCCATTCACATATCTGTCACATGGTGTTCACCTAGTAAATGCCTCCCAACTAAGCAATGATAGCAGCTACCCTAAGAGCCTCATGTGGGATACTGGAAATTTCTGTAGCATTTATTGATCAAGTAAGCAGCTTTTATGGGAAGAAGAGTGCTTAGTAAATGGCTAAGTGCTCAATATGTGGCTGAATATGACTGCAGGAGGGAGAATGTTCTGAGTTCCTTTTAGCTTGCTATTTAATTATTCTGAAATAACACACCCTCTTAAGACAGTGGGCTGTGAGCCTGTGGCAAAAACAGCTCTGATGAGCAGCATTTTCATCCACCAGGTATGTAGGCCCTCTTCTAGCTCTGTGTTCTTATCCATGTCCCTCTGGTCTGTGATCTGCCATATTTCTATTATTAATGGCACAGGTGGGTTAATTCCTGGCTCAGTAGCCACAGAAAACCTCACTAGGTCTGGGGGAAAGTGGCTCTTAGGAGGTCATGGGAGGTTAGCTTTGGGCCTCAGCACAGACTTACCCTCTGTTTTCCCAGCAAGGGCACAGTGCAGATATGCTGGCTGGTGCCCACCCCTTGGACTGTGAAGAATTCATGAGGAAAGGAAGGGCTATCAAAGTGCCTGAGGATACAGGGACACCAGCAAACCTGAATGCTCTGAGGACAGCCATGAAAGGACTCAGACAGAGCAAGTGGGAGTGTGGAGTAAAGGCAGCCTTGTAGCTACTGCCACTTCTTTTAGGATTCAGCTGGCCATTTCTTTCTGGAAGGGAAAGTCAGAGGGTATGGACAGGACAAGTGGACTTCGTAGCTCAAAACATTTGAGTCATTCAGGACCATGATTTCCTAATCCTGTCCTAGGGATTAACAGGTGCAGGATAGTACATGGTATATGTTATAATTTGCATAAGAAGTGGGAGAAAGAATATATATATATTTACTTTATGTCTCTAGAACACATTAGAAACTTGAATAAGGTTTCCTCTGGAGAAGGAAACTGGGTGAATCAGAAACAGGGGTAGAAAGGAGATTTTTTCATTATATGTCTTTTGTTCCTTTTACATTTTGAAATCACCTAAATGTGATACCTACCAGAGTCAGTGTGTGTGTGTGTGTGTAGGAAACCTAACAAACCTAACACTCACAGTCCCAGAGGAAACTTTCTTGAAAGGGATATGAAAATCTAAAAAGTCAGGGTCTTAGCAGTCATTTATAGCTTGCAGAATAGGCTTAGAAAATGCAACATTCAGAGCATGCAGATCAGCAAGAAGAAAGGCATGCTGGGAGGGAAAGAAGACAACAATGCTGGTCTAAGCACTGAGCATCTGCACATGCAGTGCTTGCCCATGGCTCTGCTTGGCCATTGCATACTCTCTAGTACGCAATATACTCTTAATCAAACAGTATACTCTTAATCAAATAAAGATGCCAAGAAAGTCACACTCACCCGGTTACTCTCAAATAATTCCAAGATGAAGGTGATGGCACTGCTGTTGATGCCGATGAATAGATTAGCACAAGACAAAGCCACATAGGCTGTGCTGGGGACGTCAAACAGGAAGGATGCTGGGTACATCATGGGAATGACCGCCCATCTGTGTGAAATGGCAATACCATGGGAAGTGTTCCAATTGTCATCCTATCAGCTGTACCTAGATAGGATGTACTCCCCTCATGTGTGAGGTGACACATTTGAATGGCCAGAGTCCCAGGGGGAAAATAAGAGATGCTCCATCCCTAAGTTCTATGCCTCATCTTTAAATGAAGATCATAAGGCCCATCCTGACCATCTCATGGGTCATGTGAGGAGCAAATAACAGTGGCTGTGTGTGTATTTTGTGAAACACAATATACAGGAGGGTTCTTCACCCTGCAGTGCTTCTGGCTCTAGTCTGGATCAGCAAAGCAAAGCTGAAGGTCCCCAGCAGCTCATCATCACAGTTCATAGTTCCCTGGCTTCTGAATTCCCCTTTTCCAAGAGACATGAATGGAAACCATTGCTCTGGTAAGATTTTACTGGCCCACATAGGAAGGGCAGGGATCATTATTTCCATTTTTCAGATAAGGAAACTGGGCCCCACATGGGTGGTTTACTTGTCCATAGTTACACCCACAGAAAGAGGTAGGCCTGGGATATAAAGTTGCATGATGGGCTCTACAACCAGCTGGACTTGAATCTCTGTCACCCTCTAGCCTGACTCAGGAGCAGCTTTCCAGCTGGAGTTTTCTATTATGTGAAAAGAACCCCTGGGCAGTACAGATGGAAGCATAGAGATGGGCAAAGTGGCCATAGATGACTCAGGGTTGTGGAGGAACTGGGGAGTGACCAATTCCCAGACTCCAGACAAGGCCACAGTGGGAGTGGAAGAAGAGTCAGACTATGTGGATCCCTTCCCAATGTCCCTAAATGGACTGGCCTTAGAAATACCTCTATTGGAAAAGTCAGAAACAGAAGCCAGATTCCTGATTAGCAGATGCAGACCCTGCTAGGGACTGGACACTAACCCTGTGCATCTACCACTGCTGGAAGTCCCACCCCACCCCTGGCTTCCCTTTGGTGCCATTAGTTAGGAGCCCAAATGACTTACCCATACAGCATGAGCAGAGCAATAAGGGCAGGAAGATTGCTTGGGGATGTGTAGGCTTTCTTCTGAAACCCCACAAAGATGCCTACCACCAGTCCTGCACTCACTGCATAATTCATCTTGAACAGAGAAGATAGCAAGTCATGAACAACTAGGACCTGTTTCATGGTCTGTACAATGAGGGATGGGACCAGGCTCCTCCAGATCTTAGGGTCTGGGGTTGACTTCATCTGTCTAAACAGTTCCTAGTCTTCCTGCTGTCTCCTTCCCCCAGGGACCTTCAGTCTATATCTATGAGATGAATTAATTGTAACATCCAACTGGATCTCTCACTCTTTCTAATTAGTCATGAAGCCCCACTGATGCTACTTTCTAAGCACATCTCTAGAATTCAGAAAAACTTAAAAAATAGTCATTGATCTCACAAAGCTCAAATAGATGATGACACCCTTTAAAAAAAATGCAGTCCTGAAGCCATTAGGTCAGGCACAGGAAGGTGGGCACTCGTGGTAGGGTTAGGTCTCAAACAGGATGAAAACTAGAGGAGGGTGAGGAGGGCACCCACAGAGGGTTCCAGGGAGAGTGCTTGAGCCCCAAGGGGAAGGAAGGTGTTCTTCCAGGGGGCTGAGCTGGTGTGGAGTATTAGAGCCAGGACTGAAGGAAGAGGAGCTCCACAGAGCAGCAAAAGCAGGGAGAGGGGGTATCCATGCAGGGAGGGGTGGTGGTAGAAATGGGGCACTTACTTGTTACTTACAGGTAATAAACTCTGATAGGTAAATGATTTGGGGTGATAAAAGCCAGTTTCTCACTCTTGGAGAAGGGAGTTATAAATGCAGAGACAGAAAACTAGAATGAGCCTCTGGTGTCGGACTGGAGCTAAAGGTTTTGGTGAGCATAGAGCTTAGTGTACAGAGACTGAGGAATACAGATGTAAGTATGTGGATGGCTGTGGACATATATAACGTATCTTCCCTGGGTCTATCTACTGAGAAGACCTGGTTCCAATGACACTTTAATGGCAGTGAACAAATCTGGCACTCAGATCTTGGTCTCTGAGGGCCACTTTCCCCTGAAATGAACCAGGGCCCTTTGGGGAGATGGTTGGTTCTGGGAAGGGGTGGCCGAAGGACAGGGTAAGCTTGGAGCATCTTGTGGTGCCAGGGAGCAGTGAAGTGCTCAAGGAGGATGTAGACATAGTGAAGAAGGCACAGAGGCCAGCTTGAAGGAGCTTTCCCTGCCACACTTGAGACAATCTTCATATTAAGCTAAGTAATGATGGTATGGAGTTATAATCCATCAATTAACACAGGACCCATGACTACATACAATTATATATAAATAAGTAAATGAACAAATGGAAAGTTTGACAACAAACAGGATATTTTCACATATTCAAAGTACTTCTCAAAATTTTTATCAATTATAAAGAGAAAGAGAATAGTTCTGACAGTGGAGAGTAGTTCTGACAGTAGACACCTTCTTAAGTGAAAAGGTAAACATCCTCAGTAATAGGACAACTTAAACCAGAAGCAAGCTGATAAGATGCAAAAAGAACCCAGCTTCCATTTCATGACACTGCTGCCTGGGACACTCTGCCTCACAGGGAAGGCTCAGGCAAACCCAGATTAAAAGATGTTCTGCAAAAGAAATGGCCTGTAATCTTCAAAAGGACTAAGACCACGAGTATTAAGGAAAAAAGAGAAACTAACTGTACCAGGCTAATGGAGACTAAAGAGACAGGACAACCAAATGCAAGGCAAAATTCTGAGCTAGGTCCTTGTCTAAAAAAGATGTCATTGGTGCAATTGGTAAAACTTGAGTGGGGTCCAAGAAACAGGTGGCAGTGGTGCCCCAGCACTGGTTTCCTGAAGTTGACAGTTGTGCAGTGGTTGAAGGGGGCAAGTCCTCATTTGCAGGAGATAAATACTGAAGATGCTGGGGTGTGTGTGTGTGTGTGTGTGTGTGTGTGTGTGTGTGTGTGTGTGTGTCAGAAAGAGAGAGAGAAGTGGGGGGAGAATCTTGTCAAGGAGTTGCTCCCAAATGACCCAGATAAAAGTTTTACACTGTACTTGATATTTTTACATAAGACTTACATTTCTTTTCAACATTTAAAAGAAAAGGAGATGACACATATAAAAAGATAGGAATTTAAAACACCACAGATGTGCTAAGTGACTGATATAAACAATAATTGTTCATTTGATGATGACCCCCAGGCGTGTTTTTTTTCTTTTTACCACTGGCTAATGAGGGTGATTCTGTTATCTGGCAGTTCAGCCAGGAAACCTGCCTGGATCTGCCCACATGAGAAGTAGGCAAATAATAAAAAAAGAAAAAGCAAATTTTATGCAACTCTTTTTTTTTTTCTGTTTGAATTTTATACAGCTTCTTCTCTCCAGCTTGATCAAACTGCATACAATTCATATTTACTTTTTCCATCATTTGCCTATTTCTTATGTGGGAAGGTGGCTAGATCCAGCCAGGTGGAATCCAGGAAGGCTCTCTGGCCTGGCTGCTGGTAACAGATTTCTGAAATTCAGCACTACAGATTCTGAGATTCAGATTCCAGGCCAGCTTTAAAATTCTAAAGCATCAGGAAGCCTGCCAACACCATACCCAGTGCACTATCTTCTCTCTTCTAACCCTTCAACAGATGGACTAGGGTCTACGTTGTCAGTATGGCTTCCACTCCAGATGGCCACTGTGTCCTTCTAGCTGTATCTTTCTATAGGCCGAGTCCTCTCTCTGTAGACACACACGCATAGGTCAACTCCAAGTGCAAATGGTATTCCTCATCTTTTAAAAGTGAAAATATATATATGTATATCTCAGCACTTTAATAAGTAGCTTCTCAGGGCAGGAGAGCCTGGATCCTTTCATGTTAAAATCTCAGGGCCACTGTAACCTCTGCCCAAAGAGAAGCCTGCAGCTTCTGAGTTCCTATGCGCTTGTGTTTTTTTCACGCAGATGGAAAAGAAAGGAAAGAATTTAAACACTACTGAAAATTTCTAGCTTTGAATGTTAAGTGAGAGCTGCTTAATTAGTTGAGTCAGATTAAAGAAATCATGTCTTCAGGAATCCTAATTTTCAGTATTATTGTCAAAAGCCACAGAGAGGGTCACTTGTACTGTCCTCTACAAGATGCTACTTCTGGCCTCTACCAGTTGATGTGTCATCTGGTGGAGCTCCCAGTGGTCTTAGGATGCTGAGATGAATCAAATGTGTCCTCATATTACTGAGGACACCCAGAAGAGATGAGTTGTTGTTTTCTGTCTCTCCTTTTTTTTGCTGTATTGGGGATTGAACTCGGGACCTTGTACATGCAAAGCAGGTGTTCTACAACTGGGCTACACCCCAGCCCCTGGTTGGTGTCACAATGATCCTTGCTATATTATAACTAGGCCTTTGCTACCAATAAGTTCTGACCATGTGGCCTGTCATAAAGTACCCCATTCTAATTCCTTCCTGTTCCCAGAAACCTTGGTTGTAAGCAATGTGGTAGTCCATTGTTGCTCTGATAATTTTTTCTTATTTTCCCTAAAGTGGTGGCTAATCTGATATAATGAAGGTCTGTCTGGTAACTTTGGGGAAGCAAAATAAAGCTCCTGGGTAGAGTTTCCAGATTTGCAAATAAAGATACCAAATGCTCAATAAGCTTGAATTTCAGATAAATGGCCACTAGTTTTTTTAGTATAAATATGTCCTATGCAATATTTAAAGTGGGATATACTTACACTAAAACTTTACTTATTGTTTGTTTGAAATTCAGATTTAACTGGGCATCCTATATTCATCTGGTGAACCTCTAAGGAAGTTCTACTTTGGAGTTTTTGGGAATGAGGTGGGATTTAAGAAGGAGATTTTGGGTGAAGAACCCCTTGGTCCATTCCCACATCCAAACTATTTTGGGGAAAGCCAGACTCCTGCCTGAAGTGCAGTGACTGGGTCAGAAAACCCCTTAGTGCAGGACACAGAGCCCTCAGTCCACAGTTGTGAATTTGTGATTCACAGCCTTCCTCAGCTCTGGGATCCAGTGCCTTTCTAAGATGATGTCAAGGGACAGTAGCACACAAAGCCATTAGCTGAGCACCTTCCAGCAGCCGGGACAGTGCAAGAACCCCTCCATGTAGTATCTCTTCTGTCAGA
The DNA here is from genome assembly GCF_047511675.1 of Marmota flaviventris. Lineage (NCBI taxonomy): Eukaryota > Metazoa > Chordata > Mammalia > Rodentia > Sciuridae > Marmota > Marmota flaviventris. The sequence continues at coordinate 79,937,326 of NC_092507.1, forward strand.
GCACACTTGAGTGCCACCTTGGGCCCAAGAAGGTGAGGGAAGGCCTGACACTTACAATGTCCCAGAGGAAGTTGGTCATCCAGTAGGTGATGGCACTCACTCCACTGACAAACTGGAGGTGCTTGGCTTTATTCATCCTTTCCTGAATCAAGTAGAGGACAAAGCTGGCTGGGACAAAGGACATGGCAAAAATCACACAGATGGCAACGACAGCATCCACTGATGTGGTCAGCCTGCAGCAGGACGAGAGATACAGGGAGAGAAAGGTGAGGAAACAGGAGCATAAACAGGAGAAGATGCATGACAGGCACTGGCAGTCCTTACCCAACCCAGGTAATGGCCTCCAGACTCCCAGTCCCCAGCCTGAAGCTTGTCATTCTCCTGAACTGTCTTAATCAGTCTGGGTCAAGGTTAAAGGGATATTTGTAGGCTGCCTTTCTGTTTCATGTGAGCATTTCTAGACAACCCCCCACCATTTTTTTTTTTGAGAGAGAGAGAGAGAGAGAGAGAGAGAATTTTTTAATTTTTTTTTTTTTTTAGTTTTTCGGTGGACACAACATCTTTATTTTTTTAATGTGGTGCTGAGGATCAAACCCAGTGCCACGCACATGCCAGGCCAGCACGCTACCGCTTGAGCCACATCCCCAGCCCAACCCTTCTTTTTATTATGTTTTTTTAAAAAAATTTTTTTTAGTTGTTGATAGACCTTTATTTATTTATACATGGTGCTGAGAATCGAACCCAGTGCCTCACACATGCCAGGCAAGTGTGCTACCGCTGAGCCACAGCCACAGCCCTTTATTATGTTTTAATACTATTTATGGTTATAGAAATCAAAATTTGTATTAATCTTATATACTACAAAACTCTTGTTAGCACAAATAATTTATGTGTATAATCTCTTGAGTTTTTATATGGACAGTTATATGGCTTTTTAACAAAAGAAATAAATTATTGTGTTCAATCACATTTTGGGGAAATGTTCATAATGTAAACAAGGCAAAAGAGAGCAGGCAAGCTATACAGGAGCTAGGCTCTATTCACCCTTTCCTGGACCAAATAGAAGGCATCTGGCTAAGGGGGTGAAACCCAGCCTGAACTTTATGTACAAGCCACAGTCCCTGTGCAGAGCTGTGCCCACCTGCAGAGAGGAGCATCTGTACACAAAGGCACCATGTGCCAAAATCACAACCTGACTGATAACAGCCCTATATACCACATAGAACCATGACCGGATGGGAGCTCAAAAATGCTTACAGGCAATACCTTAAATTAGGTAGGGTTATAGATGATAAGTTCTTAAAACTTTATTATCTAAATTTTATTTAATGAACATATATTATTTTATAATCACAGAAAACTATTCTTTCATAATCTATATTTGAACAGCTTGGCAGGAGGTATGGAAACTTGGGCTGAGTGAGAATTTAACATAGGACAGTTCAGAACCCAGGGAGTGTCCAGAGAAAGGCATCAAGGCCCAAGAATTAGCAGACACTCTGGGCATGTTCAGCAGTACTCAGGGTATACTGGGTAGTTAAATGAACTTCCCAGGAGAAGTGTGCACTAATAAAGACAGTCCCAGAAATTCCTCCTGCACATAGTTCTCAGAAAGAGCAAACAGGGCACAGTGCACAAGGTGGATGTTTTTACCAAGTGAAGCTGTGCCTCAGAGCCTAAGCTTGAACAAGACAGATATGTCGACAGCTCCAAAGTATGACCACCTGAGGGAATTAGCAGAGTCTTGGATGATCATGCCTGGGAGAGGAGAGGTTCACTGAGCCTTCTCAGCCTCTGGCAATCATTTTGCATGCTGGCAAGGAGAACATCTGGGTAGACTGCAGGAGCAACTTGTTATCAAAAGCCCAAAGGGAATGGAGTGAAATACAAGTCTACTTTCCAAATAAATATGGAGGAGAAAGCATGGCCAAGCAGTTTGGTCCATGAAGCATTTACATTGCCATCCAGCCCTGCCCTTCATGATTGTGAAAATCCAAAGAGTGGAGGAGGTGACCAAAAAGTTGTGAGGCTGGGGGCCATGGTGGCTTACACTGTGATCTCAGAGAGCTGCTCCTTTGTGAGGTTCAGTGGCTGGCTTATGACAGTGATTCCATGCTCCTCAGGATTCCTGTCCTTGTGCAGACTGGCCCGCAAGATGGCACTGTGGGCCACATTCAAAAAGCTGACCAGGGCATGCCAGCCTTTGTTGTTAAACCACACCTAGAGGGCAGAGGTGGCATTTGTTAGGCTGTGCCACAACCTGACACCCGAGACTGGCACTAACAAGGGCTGCTTAAAGCAGAATTAGCAACAGGAAAAAGAAAGTGAGGATGAGGCAGGGTTTGGCAGCTGGGAGACATTCCACAAGATTTCAGCAAGAGGAGGGATGGAATTTAATTATGCTGGAAAAACAACAATAAAATAACAGATTCACATCACATGATTTTCTACCTCTATGGCATATTACACAGGTCCAGTACCTTAATGTTGTCTTCAGTTTCAAGATATTTAAGGAAATCAGACATTTCTTTAGAGGCCTCTCTAGTGATAGGACCCTAGATAACCATAAAAAACAAGCAAGAGGGTTCTGTTTTATTTTGTTTGTCTGTGACACTCATGATAATTTCTATTTCAAATCTCCAATCTGTTTACATACCCCGCTCACGTTCATCATCTGGCCAAGTTCACTTAAAAAACCAACAAGATCTTCCCCAGTGATGAGGAGCACTGGGAGTTTTCCTCCAATGGAAATTCCTCCATATCTACAAGGCAACAAGGAATCCTCAGATCCATGCAAGGAACGTCATACCTCCTTGTGACTCTCCCAGCTTCTGTAGGAAAATGTGTACTTCAGGGGGTATTTTCTGGACTAGCAAGCAACACTGCTTCCCTTTTCAAACTAATGTTTTTGTTTCTGTTTTTTTTTTTTTTTTTTTTTTTTTGAGACAGGGTATCACTATGTTGTCGAGGCAGGCCTCTAACTCCCAGGCTCAAGACATCCTCCTGCCTCAGCATCCTGAATGCTCCACTGTGGGCGTGTATCATCACACCCAGTTATAAACCAACTGTTAGCTCTTCCCCATTGCTGCTCCAAGGTGAAGGCTGGATCTCACCCTTGATATAGGGCCCTTCTGAGGTTGGCTTCTGCTATTCTCCAACTTCAGCGCTCCTCAGAGCTTCCCTTGAGGGACATGTTCCAGCCATGCTGAATCTCTTTTAGAGCTCCAAAAGGTCTGGGTCTCCCTTGGGTCTCCCTGCCTTGCTTCCCAGGCTGTTTTCTTTTTCTGAGCATCTGGCCAATTCCAACTCGGCTTTTAACTCTCTCTCTTCCCTCTTTGATGTTTTCCTGACTGTCCTCCACCCCCACGTTTGTCCTTCATGTATTTGTGGTCCCACTGTATGCACTTTATCTAAATGGGGCCAAGCACTGCTGTTCCTGTCTTAATGCCTGTTAGCCCGCCACAACTTCGGCAGCACCCACCAGCCTGCCTCTTGCTAACTTCTTAACTGGGATCCTGGTCTTTGGCTCCATCCTCCATACTGCTCTAGTCTCAAGTGATCAAACTGAATTTGTCACTCTCTGGTTTAAAACTCTTCAATGGGTCAGACACAGTTGCACACACCTGTAATCCCAGAGGCTTGGGAGGCAGAGGCAGGAGGATTGTGAGTTCAAAGCCAGCCTCAGCAATTTAGTGAGGTGCTAAGCAACTCAGTGAGACCCTGTCTCTAATAAAATACAGAATACACCTAAGAATGTGGCTCAGTGGTCGAGTGCCCCTGAGTTCAATCCCTAGTACCTTCTACTCCAAAAAAAAAAAAAAAAAAAAAAGTCTTCAATTCAGGATAAAAGCCAAATTTGACAGAACAAAATAAATTCCCTGGTAAAGCAAAGCAGAGGAGGAAATCCTTATTTCTCAGGATCTAAAATTGCCCCTTCACTCCCACTTTCTGCTTCAGTGGAGGTATTCCAGTTCCCTCTAGTGGCATTTCTAAAAGTTGAATTTCACTTTATAGTCTAGAAGCTACCCAGGAAAGGCAGTCAACATCACCCTTGCACCCATTCCAGAGGCCTAGTCCCTGAGGGAGTGACAGCTCACTCCTAAATACTCCTTGAAGATTCTCCAAGTCTCTGGAACCACATGAGCCTCTAGGATGGTTCAGGAATGGGGTGAATTCTAGGGCTGAACTAGACCCTCTAAGACCTAAAATGAATAGACCAAGGGAAGTTCAGGCTTATAATCTGAGATTGTATTTCTTATAACAGTCTCTTACCTCTGTTCGTTGACCCAGAATTTGCTCTTTAAGCTGAAAGCCAAAATAAAAATCAAGCAATAACTATCATAAGTATGACAGTATTAATTTTCCTTCCCAAATAATCATTGGGATGTTTCAGTCTTTAGGACCATTTTAGCAATTTCTGATATCCAGTGTGGAAGCCACCCAGCCTGGAGGCCAAGTCTGGAAACACACAGAGAAAGGACTAATGTTTTTCGCCACTGGATCCCCCAGTCCCCCAGCATGCTGGACTTTCCAAATGGACACATAATCAGCTCACATGTCAGGCTGGTGTATCCAGTGTAGACCCAGAAAACATGGCAATGACCATGCCAGTGTGGAGTTAGGGCTATAGCCCTTACTGTTGTACCTGTACAAACGAGATCCCCTGCACACTTGGGGGAAATTCTGACTTTCCTCACTCAGAGGTAAGACCCTGACTTCCGACAATCAGAGGAAAACTGACAAGATGGGAAACAGGCAGACACCAACCCTAGACCTCAGAGTTCAGGCCCTTTTTCACTGTCATCAATCAGTGAGTAAAAAAAAAAAAAAAAAAAAATCTAAAATCCCATATTGCAAATGTGCTGTGGAGAGTGGCTGCTGCTTACTGCATTACTGAATCAACTCTGTGCACACTGCTGTTATTTCTGGGCTTGGATGGCATTCATTTTGCTAACTGTTGGCTTGGCCCTGCCCTCCCAGCAGCTGCTTTCACCATCTGTGGTGTGTTCTATCATTTGAGTGTAATTGTCCCTAGTTCAGGGCTCTGGTTGGGAAACCAACTGAAAATACTACTAAAATTAGATGCTATGTTTTATTTTACAGTCCAGACATGTGGGGACTGGCTCACAGTTCCTTAGGATCTCCTGTCAAGCCGTTGGCTCTGATAGGGGATGCTGAAGGCCTTCCATCCCAGAGGTGGGGCATGGTAAGAACAGCTGCAGAGCTGAGAGAACTAGATACGTACTGAAGGGTTCATGGGCGTTTTCAAGGGCAGTGATAACAGATGATAACCTAGAGTTGAAGTATGGCCACTGTAGCTAACCTGGTCACCCCTCTCCAGGGGCACTATCACTTTGGACCTAAGGTTGTCCTTTCTCCTTTTGCCTCTTACTTTTCCTTCCTGCTTCTCTTTTCTTCTTCTACCTCTTGACTTACACTCCCCTCTCCAAACTTTTCTCTGTTAACCAGTTAAAATACAAGGCTGCATAACTTAATAAATTCTGTGTTTCTGGTAATATTTTTAATAGTGCCTGGGTTAAACTTTGTTTGCTCTAAATATAAAAATGCAAAATGAAATGAATCTCACATGGTATTTTGCTTGTATATATTTCAGTTGCTTTTTCTCATGGATGAGGCCCTCATATTAGAAATCAGAAAACATTTCACTGCCATGGTTATAGGTAAAGTGTTCTGTCCCTAGTCAATATTGTCTATAGGGGCCCGGGGATGATAAGAATCAAAGGTCTCTTCTTACCTGTTTCTTATAAGAGCTGGATACGTTTTTACCAAGTAGTCGGAAATGTTCCTGTTTGTAAGGTTTTGTAGGATTTCAGTGCTGCGCTGTATTCTCTGAGGCAATGAGACTAACATTAATCACTTTGGAATTTGAGATCTTAAAAATTTGTGAAACTGCTGTTGTTCTCCAAAAATTATTTATGGATTCAGATGCTAAGGAAAATATTAGATAAAGCACTGAAGCTACCCTAGTTTCCATATCAATCATGGGCTAGTCACCTTTGATCCCTCTTCTTTTCCTCCAAACCATTGACAGGATAGGATGGCTTAAGCCATCTGCATCTCTCCATCTCCAATCTTGGCACCCTAGTCCAAGCTACCATCTAGACCTCACCTAGGTCTACACGGAAACTTCCATTCTGTCTCCATCCTTGGTCTTCCATGTTCCATTCTCCACTCAGCTTCCAGATCAAAATACAAGTCACACACTTTAGCCACCTTGCTTATCACTCGCCAATAAACCCTAAGGTCCAACCCAATCTCATTGTCAAGGCCCTATGGCCCCCTGTAATCTGGCCCTGCCCCCTCTCTGAACTCACCTGCCACCCTCCCTTTCCCACCCATTCTCAGGGGGCACCTCTCCCTCCTGTTATGGCTCTGCACTTGGTGGTTCACTCTGCCTGCAAATTCTCCCTGCAGAACTGCACACAGCTCACTCTCAGTCCACATTTGAGTTCTCACCACCACATAGGCTTGTGTTCGCTTCATAGTGCTCATCTCTGCCTGAGACTTCCTTTCTGATGGACTATTTACTTTTTCTGTTTTCCTTGGTATGATATCACTTCAGGGAGAACAGGGGCTTCCTCTGATTTGTTGGCTATTATGTTCCCAGTTTTCAGAGTAGTCTCTGACATACAGCTGTCACACAATAAATTTGTGACATGAATGAAAGAATTGGAATAGTGCCTTATAATTTACAAATGACTTTGAAAATACATCTAGGACTATAAGCTAGTTAGTTAATTTAAAATTTTTGGAGAATTCAAAAATGCACAAGTTTGGCCTCCAGGTGGCAATAATACTTCATATTCAGGTATGCATAGTATAGAGTTTATTGTGCTAACCAACTTGGTAGGCTGGTCACGAGCCTTGGGCAACAGCATTCATTCTATCCAGGGTGTGACCTAGGGTGAGCAGGTGTGGGGGTTGGGGGGCATTAAACCACCATCATTATGCACCATTCTTTCATTTTTTTCTTCACTTTCATCTCCCCCTTGCCGTTCCCATTTGACTTTCCCTCCTTGGTTCACTTTCTTCACTTTCCACTCTCTGATGGAGAACTAGCACCTACTGGATGCTTGCTGAGTGCCAGGCACCATGTTAAGTGCTCTACATACATGATCTCACTTAACCCTGACACTGTTATGAAAGAAGAATTCTTAATTTATAGACAGAGAAACCAAGGTTCAGAAGGTGGGCTAATATGCACTGGGTTGCAGAATGCTTAGGTGGTTGGCCTAGGATTGGAACCCATATCTGTCTGACTATAGTCCTGGCTCTTGCCACTTTACTGGCTGCTTCTCTGCTGTCGATGGTATCCAGGGGAAATGCTAAGCTTCCCTGGTGGAATCCAGGTTGGAACAATTGCTGATGCATGGGATGATTTATGATAATTATTGTTTTCTAAAAAGTATGTCAAATAAAACACTCCTACTTTATCTCCATGTACACTAGAAGTTAGGGAAGAGCATTCCCACCTCAGGACCCTTCCTTCTCTAACATTCTTTCACTGCTGCTGCTGGGTCCTGAGGTGGGAGTGCTCTATCCTTTCTCATTGGGAATGAACCATCCAGAACAAAGCCTCTAGCCCCAGTCTCCCTGGCTGCTGGGTTCTTCCCAGTGACATGTAAATGAAGATGTTATGTGGCAGCTTCTGAAGTTTTATTTGCACATTTTGCCCTCTTTTTCTTTATCCCTTCTTCTATTCTGCTATCTGGAAAGTAGAGTGCCATTTTGCCCAGGATTATGGTGGCCTACTTGGCATAGATGAGCAGCAGAACATCATGCGCCACCCACATGAATGTGCACATGGGACAGGCAAGAGTTGTGCCTTGTTTCACCCACTGTTAGTTTGGGGTTTTCATCACTTGAGCTGAACCTAATTCTAAGTAATTCTTTATGCACATTATTTCATTCAATCTTCATAATAATACTGCAAAATAAGTACAGTTTTCCTGCATTTCTAGGTGAGAAAAATGAAGGTTCTGAGAGGCCATGTAATGAATCCAGGCCTCCCTCACCCTCATGCCTGTGCTCTTCCCACTGTACCACACTGCCTCTTTGAGGATTGTTCATTTTTGATAAATCACGAGAGGGGCTGTCCAAGGTCATTCTCTGCGAGACAGCTAGGAGGCCATACTGGACTGAATAGGAGGTGTTTGGTAGGAAATGAAGCTTTGGGTTAGTGACTTCCTCTGGGTGGCATAGTGATAAGTTCATCTGGGAAAGACCTCTGAAGGACACAGGGATGCAGGCTTAGCCCCCTGATCTAGCCTTGCTCACTTAACAGTTTGAAATGTTATTTGGATAGAAGCTCAGGAGGTAATAAGCAACCCCCATCCCTGGGACTGCAGGCAGATGGGACCCTGGCTTCCCGTGCTGGGTACCTGTGGGGGTGGGAGCCCCCCGGCACCCTCGGGGCACTCAGGTAGCATGGTGAGCTTCTCTCTGGTGCTGCACTGGCAGGAGGGTGAGGGGTTGGCTGGTGTCCATTTTTGCTTCTGGAACAGGTGGGTGATGTTCGGGGACACTGAGGGAGTCTTCCAGGGGGTTGAATTGCCACACGGGTACTCCCTCATGGAAAGCAAGAAGATATTCCACAATCAGTTTCAACGGTTGATTTAAAAATCCCTAGAAAGGAGAAATAGTGCCCAACCCTCTCCTTTTCAGCCTTTCAACTCCTCTGAGCCATGCATTTTCTCTAGCTATTGAGAGATGGAACAAATTAAAGAGGAATTTTCCTTATTGAAGCTTTGAAAAAGACTAAATAAGAGAAGAAATTAAAATTACATTGAACCAGCTGGGCACGGTGGCACACGTCTGTAATCCCAGAGGCTAGGGAGGCTGAGATAGGAGGATTGGGAGTTCAAAGCCAGCCTCAGCAACGGCGAGATACTAAGTAACTCTGTGAGACCTTGTCTCTAAATAAAATACAAAGTGGGGCTGGGGATGTGGCTCAGAGGTTGAATGTCCCTAAGTTCAATCCCCAGTCCCCTCCTCCCACACCCCCCCCCCACACACAAATTACATTTGAACCTTTAGGATTTCTGGTGAATTTCAACTCACCCCTACAACTCCCTTCTCTATACTTAAAACAATAATTGAGAGCTGGCCATAGAAGTCATTAATGCCAGTTAGGGTTCAGTTATACAACAGCATATGCTCCATCTCCCTCCTGCCCCTGCTCAGGAGGCCTTTCAAATAAATTAAGGGGACTCATATATCAACTCAATATGGAATTTTTATATTGAGAAATACAGAGCTTTCCAATGTTGCAGGAGCTACCTGGGAGGTAGTGACTGCCCTTGCACACAAGTGCTAAAGAAGAGGCTGGGTAAGCACTGGTCTAAAACAGGGAAGTGGTCCACAAAATACGGAGCAGGGCGGAGGGTGTCCCTCCCATCCCTGCCAACCCAGACCCTACTGCCAGGCTCCCAGGGGAGATATGGTGTCAGGACAAGGGGGCAAAGGAACTCACAGAAGCCACTCTTCCTTCAGGCAGCGGTTGCCAAAACCTGGCTTGTTCAGGAGGACGTCTGCCAGTATCTCAAGGTGCTTGTTGCCAGGCTCATCCATGCTAGACAGAGTGAGAGAGGCTTACCTGGTGGTCACGTGACTGTGACAGAGTGGACAAAAGCAGCCCACATCCAATTCAAAGCATTTAGGGAATGGCTACTACATGCCAGGCATGTTCATAAAGCTCTGAATGCTGCCTAGGGATGGTTGTAGGTCTCCTGGGAATGGGGTGGGCTGCATGAATAAACCTAGAAGACCATCTACACCTCAAAAAGATGGCTCCTCTGCTCACTTTCCCCACTTTGCATTCTCTTTTCTTACTCTCTGTTTCTAGGCAATGGCAGTACATTAACTTTTTTTCTGAGGGAAACCCAAGGACCCCTGCTGTATTGGTGGAGATCTTAGGGAAGTGAGGAAGTCAGAGCCCTTCCAGGCAGCATGTAGCCTAGGAGCTCCACACTATGGAGGATAATGGTGACCTCTGGGAACAAGTTTGTGTACCTGAAGAAGGTATACTGCTGCCCATATATCCAGGGGTGGAGGGTCAAGGCAGGGTATTCACCAAAAGGAGGTACAATGATGGAAAGCACCAGAGCCAAGAACACAAAAGTGGCTGGGAGCACCATCTGTGGGAGAATACACATGGACACACAGCTGTGGTATAGAGATATAAATACAGCCTCATGGTCAGATCCTGATGGAAGATGGGATTCTGGGGGAACAAACAGGGTGTACAAAGACAGGATATGTAAAAGAAAACAGAATGTTCTTGTGGCCATCAAAGAATCTGAATATAGGCAATGCTCAACCAGAGGCTAAAGGTCAACTCAAAGAGCAAATCACATGACTTCCCATTCTTTGAAGCAGAATTTCTTTTTCTGAATGAAAAATAGGAAAAGAAAAATGAGGAGAATGACCTGCACATATATAGTGTCACTGTAAAAAGGAGTGAAAACATGACTTTGCCTTTCTCTGTAATAAAGAAGAGCAATATTAGCATATTCACTGCTATTTCATTTTCTTTGATGAGGGAGGTTCAGTTCTCATAAAGAAGGCTTTTATGGCTCTGAATCAAAAGAAAGGTTTGGCAGGGAGAAAGTGAAGTAGGCAGGATGTAAAGAGGGTGCTGCGGGCTGTGTTTGTACCCACGGGCCTGTTGGGTCCTGGGCAGAGTGAAAGAGCACAGCCGAAGAAGCCCTTGGGAATACCTGGGCCAGGAAGTCCTTGCGGCTGCGAGTGGCGTGGTGGAACCGCTTGATCAGCAGCGCCTGCACGTGCTGGAGGACTAGTCGCAGACCAGTGTTGAGTACTGTGCCCCTGTCTTGTGGCTCCAGGGGAGGCTGCACTGGGGAGCAGGTGCTGGAGCTCTGGGCAGCCTGCTGGGTCTTCTCACTAGGAACCAAACAGGGATGTCGCATGCTGGCATGTTCCCTTTTCGTCTGAGTGCCATCTGTTTGGGAGATCAAATTATTAATTTGGAAAGCCAGACAAGATCTGGACCTCATGTGCCATTTTTCTTGCAACATTGATTTCCCCTTCATTCTAGATCAGCAACAAAATACCAGACCAGGCAGATTAAAAATCTCTTTAAAAATCCATTTACAGTGCAGATTCTGAACAGGTAAAATTACCTGAAATTGCTTGAAAATTCTCTTTTATCATTAAAGAGAAGAAAATATCTCTGAATGCACTGACATAGAGATCTAAAACAACTTAGTACAAAAAAAAATAAGGTGCAGAATGATCTGTGTAATAAGTTCATGTTTATGTTAGAAAGTTCATGACATCTTAAGTATATGCACACATAACTACTGTCTAAAAGAATGCACACCATGTCAACAGAGGTACCACTGATACCACTGGGTCAGATGGGGGTGCGTGAGGAGGAGAATTTCAGCCTTTTGGGTATTTAAATTTTTAAACAACAAAATACATTCACTTATTACTTAAGGGAATATATTTTAAGTGTACTTAAAAATTAAATTAAATTACAGTCAACTTTAGGGAATAGACCGAGAAGGGGAATAGCTGGGTCAAATGGTGGCTCCATTCCCAGCTTTCCAAGAAATCTCCATACTGCTTTCCAAATTGGCTGCACCAATTTGCAGTCCCACCAGCAATGTACAAGTGTACCCTTTTCCCCACATCCTCGCCAGCACTTGTTGTTGTTTGACTTCATAATGGCTGCCAATCTAACTGGAGTGAGATGGTATCTTAGGGTGGTTTTGATTTGCATTTCTCTGACTGCTAGAGATGGTGAGCATTTTTTCATGTACTTGTTGATTGATTGTATGTCCTCCTCTGAGAAGTGTCTGTTCAGGTCCTTGGCCCATTTGTTGATTGGGTTGTTTGTTCTCTTATTGTCTAATTTTTTGAGTTCTTTGTATACTCTGGATATTAGGGCTCTATCTGAAGTGTGAGGAGTAAAGATTTGTTCCCAGGATGTAGGCTCTCTATTTACCTCTCTTATTGTTTCTTTTGCTGAGAAAAAACTTTTTAGTTTGAGTAAGTCCCATTTGTTGATTCTAGTTATTAACTTTTGTGCTATGGGTGTCCTATTGAGGAATTTGGAGCCCGACCCCACAGTATGTAGATCGTAGCCAACTTTTTCTTCTATCAGACGGCATGTCTCTGATTTGATATCAAACTCCTTGATCCATTTTGAATTAACTTTTGTGCATGGCGAGAGCATGCTACAGGGACACTGCTACATCGATGTTCATAGCAGCACAATTCACAATAGCAAGACTGTGGAACCAACCTAGATGCCCTTCAATAGATGAATGGATAAAAAAATGTGGCATTTATACACAATGGAGTATTACTCTGCATTAAAAAATGACAAAATCATAGAATTTACAGGGAAATGGATGGCATTAGAGCAGATTATGCTAAGTGAAGCTAGCCAATCCCTAAAAAACAAATGCCAAATGTCTTCTTTGATATAAGGAGAGTAACTAAGAACAGAGTAGGGTCGAAGAGCATGAGAAGAAGATTAACATTAAACAGGGATGAGAGGTGGGAGGGAAAGGGAGAGAGAAGGGAAATTGCATGGAAATGGAAGGAGACCCTCAGAGTTATACAAAAGTACATGCAAGAGGAAGTGAGGGGAAAGGGAAAAATAATACAAGGGGGACAAATGAATGTCAGTAGAGGGGGCAGAGAGAGAAGAGGGGAGGGGAGGGGAGGGGAGGGGGGATAGTAGAGGATAGGAAAGGCAGCAGAACACAACAGACACTAGTATGGCAATATGTAAATCAATGGATGTGTAACTGATGTGATTCTGCAATCTGTATATGGGGTAAAAATGGGAGCTCATAACCCACTTGAATCAAAGTGTGAAATATGATATATCAAGAACTATGTAATGTTTTGAACAGCCAACAATAAAAAATTAAAAAAAAAATTACAGTCAACTTCGTTCTTTCTGAATTTTTAGAGGGCACTGAGAAGTAGAGAAACCAGTGAAGTAGGAGTTAGCAGATCTGGGGGTGATCCTGATTCTTACAAGATGCATACATTTGGGGAAGTGACTCAATCTGTGTGAATCTATTTTCTCATTTGTGAAATGAAAATGAGAACATGTCATAAAATTGCTTTGAAGATTAAATGAGATAACACATGTAACTGTGCTTTATAAACCATGCAAGTTGCTATTTACTTTATAGTTCATAGTGACTAATTGCTATTTGTTTGCAAAACATCTGTTGTGGACATGGAGAGTCTATAGGACCACTGTTTGGTCCCCAGCTACTTTCTTAACAGCCTCAAGTTCTCCAGGACAAGGGCAATTGTAGATAGTTGGATCAGCCCAGTCATCCATTTGCCTAACATTCATGGGGGACCTATGAAGTACCAGGCCTGGGATGTGACAGCCCTAGTGACAAGAAGCCCCAGCCCTTACACGTAGAGAGGTGGGGGAAGTTCTGTAGGTTCACTGACCTCCAGGCATCAGAGTCTCAGTTCTGCATCCTCCTCTTCCTGACCTGGGCTCCCCAGATTTGATCTCTGCAGGGGTGGGATCCCTGTTGCTTCTCCCCTTTGCTGCCTGACTCATCTCAGTCCTCTGATGGCCCCAACCAGACTGGAGCCTACTATCCCCCATGCCCGCCCCCCTGCCCCCCACCAGAGCTGAAGGGCTCTGGACTTGTTCAGCTGGTTTCTGTTGCTCTCCAGTAGTCTCTGGCTCTGAACTACTCTTTCAGAAATGGCACTGACCTTTTGGTGTTTTGGGTTACTTCAGACTTTGGGGACAAGATCAGAAAATGTCATTTTCTAAAACTGAGCTAATCTAAAACAAATGTACTTTGCCATCTGAAAAGTGTGTGTGTAAGGGGGCAGCTAGTGAGAATAGAGAACTGAGGATTCTAGCTTTGAGAGTAAGACCCAGAAGCCTGTGTGTTTCTAGGAAGGTCACCCAACCTCTGTGAGCTCAGCTTCCCTGCCCTACCTGCCTCAGGAGATTGTGATAATAATCAAATAACACAGTGGATATTAGGTGCTTGTCAAGTATAAAGAGTGACTTGAGTCTGAGGTAAGAGGTGACTTGTAGATGCTGACATGAGAGTGTCGCTATCTTGATTAGAGATCACATGTGGTGCTAAGACTTGACATGCATTATCTCATTTAATTCTCTCTACTACTCTAAAGGATAGGTGCTAGTATTATCCTCATTTTGCAGATGGGGAAACTTAGGTACAAAGAGGCTAAGAACTTACCCAAAACTACTCAGTTAGCAAATTATGGAGCTCAGGTTTGATGTTTGGCCTGCTTCACTCTTAACCTCTACCCTTGACTGTCTCTTTGAAATATCCTAGTCTCTACTGACCAAACAGTTTTCAAATAGAATAATTATTAAAGAGGAGTATTCTGTGTAGATAAATGGCCCTAACTTCTCAACTCTGCATGACTTTTAACAAAAATTAGCATATTTGCATTCTGATCTTGGTTAATGTAAGTCTTTGTTTTGGGATAAATTGTATCAATTTCTGTATCCACAAGGCTCAAAGAAAACCTGGTGAACTGCTATTCTCCTCCCCATAGGACAGCCCCTCCCCACACACTGTGTCATGATGACCATCTCTTTGGGCCATGATATATGGCCTGGTACGTGTGGTCATAGTTCTAGGCAAAACTAGGATAAACACTTGGGATCACTTAGAAGTAAGTTGAAAACCATATTATCATACAAACTGGTACCAGAACTCCTACAGGGAAAAAACTCTGCATGGGAAAACACCATGATGTGCCACACTGGGTAGGAGAAGATAAGCAGTAGCACAGGTAGTCTCAGGAGCCCAAGGCAGCAAAGGAGAATTGCTGCCCATCTTTGCCTGTGAACAGGAGAGGGGGCCTAGCAAGAGAGCTCTAAAAGCCCAGGTGGATGCTTCTTGTTCTATCACAGGTGGTTTGTGTTGGGGCAGATGAGTCACCTCCCCTGCACTTCCATCTCTCCATCTTTCTCTACAGTAGAGCCTACTCCACCCACAATGCCTCTTGTGATCTCTGGGTTTGGTTAAAAATCATGAAAGGATTCCAGCCTTACACATGTGGAAGGGTATCCCAGAATTCACAGGAATTCTGGTCCCCACATATTCAAAGTCCATATGTCACCAACTGAGGGTTTGCAGTGATTTTGTCTTTATCTCTCAGGAACCAGAGGAATCTAGCTGGCATCTGGGTTGTATTAACAGTCACCATTATCTCAAAGGACTTTGCTAGCTGTCACTCATGCAACAAGAATGGATCAGAGACCTGGTGGATGAGAGATGAGAATGGCCACATGGCAGAACAAGAGGCTGAGGATGTAGAATAAGTCTGGAGAGAAAGTAACAATCTGACCTCCATGAGAACCCCGATTCATCTGGAATGTTCCTACCCAGGCCTAATTCAGTCTCTCATTCCTTTGTTATCTCAAGGCACCAAGAATACAAAATGCCTGTTATTTGGGGGTCAAACACTATAGAGGAGAATTTGTGTGTGTGGCTGTTTTGTGACTTTTCCTTTAGACTTTCAAGACAGAGTCTGGGTGTGGGGAAGAGAGTGGCAAGCCACATACCCCAATACCATACCAGCAAACAGAGGTCCTGAATCAGAATCTTCTGTGACCTTCAGAAAAATCTGTCAAGAAATAAAAGAGAATTTGGTAGGCATTCCTACTCTCAGAAAAATCTAACCAGGGTCCATTTTGTCAGGTATTGCTTCATAATGGGGAAAAAAATGCAATATGGTCTTGATTCAAGAACATAATCTATAAATGCAAAAATGCAAGCATACAGTGAGCACAACTACGTAAAATATGTATGCATGAGGACAGAAGCAGGAGGAAGTAAGCCAAAAATGAGGATAATTGCCATGCTTGGGTGGGGAATTATGCCTTTTTACTTCTATAAAACTTCACTATAGTGTTAGCCTTTCACAGACAACTGCCTCTTCTGGTACCTGACAGAAGCCAGCTGGAATATCTGTGTTACCTCTTCCAGGGGAGTGTCAGAAATGCCGAAACTGCTGAGCCCCAGGTCGGCCAGCGTCTCCTCCAGCTCCCTGAAAAGGCTGGCGTATGCTCTCTGCTTGAAATTCTTATTTGGAAGTAGGAAGATGAGTTCCTGACCAATGCATTCCACCAGCTTTGCCTCTGGAACATGGTGGCAAACCACATCCATCAGCTCGTTCACATCCCCTAGCACAAGAAAAAAGATTGAGGTCAACTCTATTCTCCAGAATCCAGAAGACTGTGAGACTGTGAGGTATTCCATTTTCTTCCACCTCCCATTTGAGAAAGGGGCATTTGGTGACTCAGTAGTGACTCTTTCAGAGGACTGACACTCATCAAGTCTGTTTTGAGCTAGTTGGCCTGCAGTGACTTCTGAGAGGAGAAAGGAGCTGGAAGTGAGCCTGTTCCCCACTGACTAGCCATACAGCCTCTGGGAGGTCATGCAATGTCCCTGTGCCAGTTTCCTCCTTTGTTCTATCAAATGTTCTGTCACCTCAAGCTGTGCTATATTGGAGAGGTCCTATCCTAATTTTATCATCTGTGAAAAGGGAGAAATAACAGTATCCACTTTGTTGTGAGGATTACATGAGATAATACACATAAAGTACTTGGAGTGGCATCCCCACCACCACTCCACCAGGTGACTGTTAGCTGCTATAGCGATCAGGACATCATCTCAGGGAAGAAAGCTCTTTGCTCATTCCATTTCACTGAAAATGTAAGAGTTAAGTCAGAGTTGCTTCCATTTTCCTGGTAGGACACAAGCTAGCTTACCCAAGCTTACCAAGCTTACCCAAGATGCATGCCTAGAACAGGTGACCAAAATGAGTGAGAAGCCCCCTTCCTAAATTACACACCCGTGCCTGACCTAACTCCTTGGAGGGCTGCATCATTTCCCTTGGGACTGCACATGCCTCTTCAAACAAAACAAAACTTAACACCCAGCTCTCAGGAATTTCAGGAAGCTGAGAAGCCACGGAGAGAGGCTGGGGTGGAGTGGGATGTGCAATGTGTAGCAGGGACTGTGGGCAAATGTCATTGAGAATTTACTTGATGCCCTTGTACAGTTGGAATTGATTTTTTTTTGCACAAGCATATGTTACTTTAAAATTAAAAACTAAATTTAAGTAACTTCAAAGCATGCACCTGAAGAGACAGTTCCCCAGCACATTGATAGGCAGGTCAAAGGAAAAGGGATTTTGGCAACTCAGAACGTGACTCTTTAGAAAGCAGTTCTCTTAGAGATTCAGGGTCACCAGGGGATTCTTTTCTTTCTTTGTTTTAAAGAGACCTTTTTGGAGGACTTTCATGGCTTTCAATCAAAACGTTTCTGCCTAGCTGGATTGAAAGTTTTATTTTATGTCAAATTTGCAAATCGGACTTGGTCATCTTTGGTTCTCGGGTCATTTCAGACAGAGGCTGGGTAGTTCTTTACATAAGGAAGCTGCTCTGCCCTAGTGGCTCTGTGGGGTCATGCTCAGTGTTCTCTTAGGAAGGAAATGGAACCTGAAGTCACTGGATTCCCAGGAACCATGTGCCAGCCTTTCAGAGGGAGCCCTACCAGCCAGCAGTGCTCTCAGCTCTGGCTGCGAGGTCCATGAGGGGGTATGTGGGTGGCAGGGGAGCCATCCAAGGAGCTACCTTGGGATTAAAAGTATCTCCCCTCCCTTATTTCGGGCACAACTTCTTACAGCACTTCCTACAATTCAAAGAATCCCTATTCTAGTCAAAGAAAGCCTTTACTGGGAAATAAAATAACAATTAAATACATCATCCTAGCCAGACAGGCCCTAGTTTCCAACTTGGATTTTTGGTGGTCCACAGTAACTAAAAATATTAGTATTAATTAAAATAAAATCAAATTCTTGACCAGCATTCTGAGGAGGAAGCTTCAGAAAGCTGGGATACCCTCAGCAAGGCAGGCAAGGCATGAGGAACAGTGACGTCACCCTAAACAGATGTTTTCTGTTCATCCCAGGCTCTGTCAGTGCAGAGTGTGGGGAGTAAATATTAGCAGTGGAACTCTGGGTATTTCCCCTCAAGTTATAAACATAGTATATAAGAATTGTCTGGCTTTCTTGTCTCATCAGATTTCACTTAGTAAATTCTGTAGGTTTAGAAAAAAATTATGCTAAATAGGAAACTTCATTAACCTGGGATAGTACATTAAATTTAATTTTGCTTCTACTTAGGATTTTAGGGTATGTGATATTCCATTTGCAGAGACTTCCCAAGGAAGGCATGGGAGGTGAGCATCAGTGAAGAATGGAAACAGTGTCCCAAGTTCTCTGGATCCTAGAGCTCAGATCCTAGGAGGTGAGGGATTGTGTATACAGTGATGGCCTCCACTGAATCTCTGGGGGTGAGGGAGAGTCCCTGAGAGCTTCAATGCACCCTCATTAAGGGGAGAATCTCTGGAAAATTGGGAAGCTAAGGGGAGAGTTAGAGTATAACAGGAGTGTGGGGCATCATGGAGACCGTCCATACAGGCCATCTCTTAGTGAAAGTTCACTGTAAGAGCTGTGCATCATTGTGGTTCCACCAGAGGGCGCTAGGTGCACCTTTACAAGAGGATCTCTCCAGACAGGAAGGAATATTCCCTGGAGCCTGGGTAGGAGGACCTCAGGAATGGAGGCTGCATATGGGAAAGGGCATAGAGTGAACATACGGAATTCCTCATTAAAGGGAGAGAGTGGTGCATGATTTTTAAATGCCATGGAGAATGGAGGAAAGAGGAGAAAGAAGCTAAAAAATAAAAAGATGAGCAATTGCATGACCTTGCCCCCACGCCCCCTTCCCAGCCCTCCAGAAGTACAAATGTTCTCTTTGCTCCCATTCTAGTACAACATGACAGGACACCCCCAGCAACACCAGGTGATGATCACTAGACTAAAATGGAAATACATAGCCTTCCCCAGCCCTTACCATCCAAGACTTGCTCTGGAGTTATCTCATCAATGTGGGTTGGACACTTGACAGAGAAATCCTTAGATGCACAGCTGCAGGTGCCCTACAATGGATGGACAGGAATGACTGACAAGGTACACATCACTTCAACAATAGCATCTCTCTGATGCCAAGAGCTGTCACCACCTGCTTGGTTTGTTTCTCACCACCAATTATGTTTTTTCCTGCACTGTTTAACCTACTAATTCACTGGAGCATTTTGAGGGTGTAGCCACTATATTTTACCTTGGAGAGTGTGTGAGTCAGGGAGAAGCAGAACCTCAAAGGATCTCTTTGGCTTATCATTAATCAAGTGACAGCTGTAGGTTCTGCTCACATTCTGTTCCTCCCTCCCCATGGACATGCACTGGTCTGTGGAAATCTACCCAAGACAGGAAGCCCACAGCAGCCAGACACTTTAACCACTGGCATAAATAATCCTACAATATAATGCTTGTGACAATTTGAATGTGAGCAATGTTTGTTCTCAAGAGCACATTCATGATAAATTATCTCATATATCTCCACTACATCCCTAAGAAGCAGAAGCAGAGATCATTAGTTGCATTTTCCACGTGGGAAAAATAACAGCAAAGAAGTAATTTGCCCATGATACAGTCTGTACACTTCCCAGCCCATTTCTGGATCAAGGTCTCCTAACATGCTAAGTGGTCTCTGCAGGTTATGCATTTTTTTCCCCTTCACAAATCTATTTATTTATTTATGGTACCAGGGATTGAAACCAGTAGTGCTCAAGCACTGAGTCACATCCCCAGTCCTTTTTTATGTTTTCATTTTTAGATAGAGTCACGCTAAGTTGCTCAGGGTCTCATCAAATTCCTGAGGCTAGCTTTGAATTTGCAATCCTCCTGCCTCAGCCTTCTGGGCTACTGGGATTACAGGCATGTGCCACCATGCCCAGATTGCTTCATCAATTTTAGGTTACAGTTCCCAATGAGAGTTTCCTTAGCTTTCATTTATTACTGGAATTCAGGTTTAATTAGGAAATGTGAATTTTGGGGATTAAAAAAGGAAGTTTCAGGGCTGGGGTAGTGGCTAAGGGTAGAGCACTTGCCTTGCAAGTATGAGGCACTGGGTTTGATCTTCAGCACCACATAAAAATAAATAAATAAAATAAAGGTATTGTGTTCATATACAACTAAAAAAAATTTTTTTTAAAAAAGGAAGCTTTAAACATCTACTATTTTTGGGAGGTGTGGGGCAGTCCCAGGGATTGAACCACAAGCCTTATACGTATTTGTCAAGTACTGTATCACTGAGCTACATCCCCAGCTCATAACTCTTCAAGCAGTTCAACTTTGCAGGATAAGATGCTTCCAGGTTGCATCTAACCACCTATCCACAGGTTGGGATATTGGTGCGAAATCATTTTAGTTTTTTAAAACTAGTTGTTTCATTTTGGGAGACACACCTCTGTAGGAGGGGGTTCAGGACGTAATTATCAAAATCTCCTGCAAATGGTCTCAGAAACAAAGAAGCTGGTTCTGACAGCTAGGGCTCCAGTGGGTAGAAATGTCTGGAGTGGCCGCCCCCTGCCCTGTGTTCCCTCTCACCCAGGATGGGCTCCTTCCCAGGAAGACATGTACCTCACAGCCACTTCTTTGACTCTGGATGTTTTTCATCTTGCGAACCAAGGTCAAGTAGAAGCCCTTGCCAAAGCAGTTCTTCAGGAAGAGTGGCGTGCCCGAGCAGTAGAGTCTTCCCTGGGAGATGATGGCAATACGGTCGCCAAGGAGGTCTGCCTCGTCCATGTGGTGAGTGGACATGATGATGGTTCTGCCTGCAGGGGGGTCAGGGCAGGGGAATCATTGGACAGTCCTTGGCCAGGGTGAAAATTGGGAGATAACAAATAAAAACAGGTACTAATTCCTCCAGGACATTAGAAATAATAATGATATCAACTGCACACCATAAAGCATTGTCACATACATATTTCTTCATCAGGCACAGGGCTTAATTCAAATAAATCACCATGCATGGGACACATTCATTACTGTCAGTCAGCATCTAAGTTCCATGTGTACATTCTCTGGATCATTAAGCATTGCACTGATAATCTTTGTAAAGAACACACACAAACACACTTTTCTTAATTGGAGATGATGTCATTAAAATAAAATAATAATGAGAATTTTAGGATGGCTTGTGGAAATACAACGCAAACAGAGGGTAGATCTTGAGTTCACACAGGGTTGAAACACACTGTCTCCCATCCCCAACTCGCCATGTACAGAGGATCAAACCCAGGGCGCTTAATCCCTGAGCCACATCCCCAGATGATTTTTTGTATTTCATTGAGACAGGGTCTCCCCAAGTTCCTTAGGGCTTCACTAAGTTGTTGAGGCTGGCTTTGAACTCATGGTCCTCCTGCCTCAACCTCCTGAGTCACTGGGATTATAGGTGTGTGCCACTGTGCCCAGCCACACTGTCATCTTAATGGGCACTCTGAGCCCTGCCTGCTGTCTCTTCTGAATTTGAGCCCTTTGGAAGGTGCCAGGACAGGGATGAACAGGTCCCATTCTGAGACATGTCCCTCTGCAGCACCCACCAGCACACTGCCCTGGCACCTGGTTCCCAGTGGTCACCTGACAGCTAGGGAGCTTATTTTTGTTTGTACAAGTCTCCTTCACTAGATGGGAATTTCATTTAGAGCTGCACCCAATGTTCCAGACAGAAGGACTAGAGGTTGAGATAGGTTTCTAGAATATTTGGGGAAGTAGGCTGCTACCAGTGACTCCATTTTTATTTATTAAAAATCTCAGGATTTTTAATAGGCTGTTAGTATACTCAGCTGCAAAACACCAGGGATGAGAGAGCAGGACCCACAGGGAAAGCCCCAGTGAGAGCACCAGGCACTGAGCAGTGGCTGTTACCCGAGCGATACTTCAGGAGCAGGTCCCAGATGGAGCGTCTGGAGTAGGGGTCCACCCCAGAGGTGGGCTCATCCAGGATGACCACCTTGGCATCTCCCACAAAAGCAAGTGCAACGGACAGCTTCCTCTGCATGCCACCTGGAGGCCCAGGAGGATGGGGGGTTACAGGGAGGATAAAGAGAAAAAAAAAGAAGAGAAAAAGCCCAGGAAGAGAAAAGGCCAGGGTTGATGCCAGCATATGGGGGCACCTTAAATCTGGCAGGGGTTTGATGCTGTCTCCTGAGAGGTCTAGAGAGAGTTCAGAACTCTACTGGAGTTGAGGGGAAGCCTTGTAAATGCAAAAAAGACCCTTACTGCTAAGAACCTGATCATTGGAAGACTTCTCTTCTCACACTTTAGTTCAAACATATAAACATCAGAACAAATAAAGTCCAGGCTGACTGCAAGACAGAATTCCATGTGGCAAATGATCCAAGGGCAGCTGCTCTTAGATTGTCAGAGTAGCTTCACAGAGTGTTCCAACTCTTAGGTGCTTTCCTGTTACAAGCACCCCACCCCCACTCCCACCCCAATTCCTCCAGTTTCTCCAACCCTGGCCTCCTAGGTGCACTGAGAAGCAATGGATGTGCCATCCTTGGCCCTGTCACCTTCCAACACCAAGCACCTGAAAGATCCTGTGCTTCTTCATTCCTCTTGTGGTGAAGGCCTGTATCCTCTAACATGGCTTCCATCCCCAGCTGGGCCTCCTCCCAGGACTTGCCTTTCAGCTGGGCATAGAAGAGGATGTGCTCAGCCACTGTGAGGCTACCAGGACAGAACAAGGAAAGCAATGGGCTCAGCAATTGACTTCTAGTAACTTATTTTTTATAGAAATAATTCAAGATGACCAACAACAACAAAAAAAATGCAACAATCAAAATGCTACAAGTTCACTGAGGTATTGTTCCTGATACAAATGCAAAACATACACCAGATCTGGCCTAAGTATCTATTAGAGAGCTTGGCTTAATAGTTCATCTTATAATGAAATATTATGTAAACATTGCAAATTAATTTATAAAGGAACATGTAATGACATGAAAAGATATTCATATCTTAGGTTAAAAAAAGCAATCACATTTCTAAAAAAGTCAGGTTACAAAATTATATGCATAGTTTTTTTCTTCTTTATAATTTCAAAGAATGTATATATGTCTATGCATGTGTAAGAGAATGTTTTGAAAAATTATACACCCAGGTGTTAACCATAGTTGTCTCTGCATGGTGAAATTACTTGTAATTTTTATTTTCTTCTATTTGTTTAGCTATCTTTTCTTACTTCTTCCCTCCCTTTCTTTCATATGACTATATCTAAATATATACTTATTTATATGCTTTCACACTATATCTAACAATATATAGATTTTTAGGTAAGAAATAAAATATATTTGAATTGAAAAAAATAAAAAAAAAGAGTGCTCCAAATGTTCTGAAAGTCAATCCTTAGTGCCCTGGTTTAGAAGAAGAAAAGGAACCAGGTTCTCCTCTCTTTGATCCCCAATGGGAAATACTTCAGGGCTGAGCAGGGGGCCCAGCCACTGTCATAAAGAAAAGAGTGTCACTCTTCTGAGGGGAGAGACCTCAACTCTGAACACCAAAGGCACAGTCCCATGTTCAGAGGGACAATTCTCAGTGCAAGCCAGACAAGAACCGTGAACAAAGGGGACATCAGCTAAGAGCATCACCACATGTACCCAGACCAGGCGCCCTGGGCGAGACTCTAGAGAACATATGTGCTGGGGCGGGAGTGAGGATGGGAGATGGAGGCATCTCACCCCTGTTTTTCTTACTGTTGGAACAGGATGTTGTGCTGTGGACACATGCCGAGGCTCTGACGGACTGCATCCAGGCTGGTTTCAATGTCCTTTCCTGCAATGAGCACAGTCCCTGATGTCGCCGGCAATAGACCTGTCAAGATGGACCTGCAGAATGCAGGAGCAGGGGTGGAAGAGATGGTCCTTAGGAACTTGCATTGGGAGAGCAGCCAGTGTGAGGGGGTCCTCACCAGGGTGAGGACTCTCATGGTTACTCCTGCTCATGTCTCTGAATCAAACTCAGGTTCATCATTAGCAGCAGGACCCAAAGTTTCCCATACAGAGACTAGCACCAGTGTGTACATCAAGGCCCTAATGCAGAGGAGCAGAGAACGAAGGCAAATGTGGCCCTCTGCTTCCCCTTATCCCCTGGAGCTCCCTGGCAAGCACTAGTGGACTTCGGGGATTCTCAGCCTCAGAACATTTACTTGCAGGCCTTGAGCTCCCCCAGCTCTAATTCAGCCCTCAGTCCCTGGTGCCAGAGGAGCTCAACAAAAGGTTTTCGGTGTATGGCTTGCTGCTCTGCGTTCTGGGTGAGCAGTTGCTGATATCGACAAGCTAAGGTGTCACCATTACAAGACCAGGAAGGCCTTAATGAGGTGAGAAGCTGGCACATCTAGGCATTCACTGTACCAGTTGATCAATTGACTGAAGCCAGATCACCACCAAAAATACCATTGTTGGAGCCAAAACACAAAAAGTCTAAAAGCAATGATGCATGTTTTTTTGTAAAGTGGGAAATAATGGCCCCCATGTGCTGAGGTGCCTGGTCTGGGTACATTAGAGTTAATACATCTGATGCACTTAGCACAGCACCAGCATTAAGAAAAACTAAAAAATATCATTACCATTTTTACTAAACACTGTTTCGACCCCAGGGGAAACTGTATTTCTGCAGCTGATGAAGTAATGTATTTTCCTGGGAGAAGTTCTGGGGTTCTGCCTGAATGATATGTCCAGCTCTCTGACCATATTAATTAATAAGAAAAGAAATCAGACGATTTATTGCCGCCACACCCAGCTCTGTTCCTGAGTTCTGATAAAATCTCAGGCTATCTGAATTTACACTTAGAAGCTGGAATCTCTGTCATTCAACCACTAGAGGAAAACAAAAGCAAATATAATGGCACCAGCCCCACATTCCATTCACACAGAACAGCCCAAGAGCACATTCCTGTGTAGGGTGTACACTTGCTATTCCTTCCTAGGCCTCTGCAAGAAGCCAAGGATTTAAGACTGCATATCACATGGGCTGTTGTCCTGAGAGGTCTGCATAGGAAAGCTTGGTGGCTGTGTTCTCCTCAGCAGATGGCACTTGGGCCACTTAGAGAAGTGTGAGGTTCATGCACAGCCCTGTGTCTTGCCTGGATTTGGCCTTCAGTTACCAGGCTGCTAGCCCAGGTCCATGTAGAGACTGTGTCCTTTGTACTTTCTCTAGAACTGGGACCAGCATTTATTGGGGGCCCCATGCTGATATTGAAACCTACCTAATAACTGGCAGGAAAAGGAATAATCCTTAAAAATAAGTCTTGCTCTACAGACCCGGGGCATGGGATGGCGAGGGCCATGACACTATTACTATCATGGATGATAATGATGCTGAAGAGACTGGGGAGAGGGGAGAGTACTCAAGGCTTTAGAAGCAAGAGGTGGTTTGTGGCAGCATGACCTGGCTCATGTCACCATGTAACCATTATACTCAGTGCTTCAGGAAAGTCCCCTAAACTCTTAGAATGTGCAGTTCCCTGACACACAAAGCAAGCACTAAACTAACTCTGTTTCCCTCTTGTTGCTTCTTAGGAAGATCAAATTAAAACCAAAATGTGAGTGAGCTTTGACTATTGAAATATCCTTTACAAATTCTCAGGGCCAGAAATATAAAGTGAATTTTGTCAGTAAAACTCAGTGAGAAAGAGTAGATTGCAGCTAACAGGGGAAGAACAAAGCCAAAAAATGGCAGGGTGGTGTGGCCTCTGCCAGAAAACTCACAAGGTGGTGGTTTTCCCTGCTCCATTGTGACCTAGGAAGGCGGTGATCTGGTTCTCATAGAAGGTAATGTTTAGACGGTCCACTGCTGGTCGGGTACCAGGCTCAAAGATCTTTACCAGATTCTTCACACATACCCCAGGAACCAGCCCTGGAAGCTCACGTTCAAAGAAGGAGTCTTGAGGAAAACAAACAACATGATATAAACCCAGTGCCTTAACATACACGCTCCTCACGGTTCTTTCTTCAGACCACTGTCTTCTGCCTATAATTTCCCTGCCCTACCCCAACCCCGTCCTTGCTTCAGCTATGACCTTTGTAAGGAAAAGCAGAATAACAATGAGATAATAGTACTGAACATTTATTTAGCACTTATTCTGCGCCAGGCACTGTTTCAAGTGCTTTCCATGAATTACTTCCTTTCACACTTAAAACAGCCAGCCCCTCCTGGTAGATATTATTAGGCTCATTTCTATAGGTGAGGAAACCCAAGACAGACATCAAGGTCACAGGGCTCAAAAGTGGCAGAGCTGGGATTTGAACCCAGAGCCCATGTTCATCCTAGAGCATCCATGGTCCATGCATACAGTTAGCCCTAAGCTCTGTCTTCAGTCCCAGACCCTTGTTTCCTGTGGTCTGTGGGATTCCTCATGGATTTCTGGTAGCAGCTCAGACTCCTCATATTCTTCCCCAGACAATGGTTTCCTTCAGACTTCCCCATGTCCATTCCTGGAGGCACCATTATCCCAGACAACCTTGGCTTGAGTCTTTGAGTCCACTTTGACCACAGCTGACTTCTTGCTCCTTGGAACTCCAGGATGGGCCACGCTTCCTCAGCACTGTCCCTCAAGCCTTGTCCTCCTTTCTATCCTCTCCAATGTAGACTTATCATGCTTTGCCCTTGTCCCTACCCACAGCCTCATTCTTCTTGGTTGGTGCAGGGTGTTTAACTCTATATAGCACACTTCACTGGTTGTCTGAATATTGTAGGTCTAGGCATTTGCTCTCTGCAAAATTAAAAACAACAACAACAAAAAAAAAACCCCTTGCTTCTTCTTTCTGTGCCTCCTGGCCTGGCCCGTAGGTGAGTTGGAACCAGTCTCCAGTCTCCCCAGCCCCCAGTCTCAGCCTTGTCATATACTCTGGGATGAGGGTCTTCCAGAGGCACTGTTGCCTGCAAAACAGCTCTGTGGGGGGAATTGCTGGCTTCTGACTTTAGCTTTGTGAAATGGTATCTGGGGTATGTGGAGGCTGGATCTTCTCTAGCAATATCAGGCCAAGTCAGAGGCTGTGTTCCTCTTTAAGCTCTAACATCCCCAGAGAAATGCACATGCTTAAGGTTGAAAATCCTTGGGAGAAACACAGAATTGATTCAGAGGGAAGATAGAGCAGCCAGAGCCAGGGACACAGACTAATGAACCTGGCCTTTTAGTCCAGAAAAGATTAGGTAACTTCCACTGTCAGGAAAGGCTTTTGATTGTTTGAATGAATGGGCTTCTAGATTTGTAAATCATGAAGTGCAGTAAGCTCCGCTAGACTCTTTCCCCTTCACAAAGAAGCATTTATTTTTGTCTTTCTTTATTGCTGATGTCTGCTTAAAGTCCCAGTGGCCCAAGTCATTGTTCTTGCTAAATCCTTGGAAGTCAGCATATTAATACAACTCACTTGAGATCTGCCTAACAAGGGCACAAACACACTACAGACTCGGGATTTGCTTTCTCCAGGAAATATGCGTTAATGTCTGGGCTGAACAATTCATTCCCCACACGTGCACCTGGACATGAGGTTCAACAGTGGTCAACAGAGGGAGTTGGTTTCCTGGGCTTCATTTCATCCATCCTGAGCTGTTTTGCTCTGGCCTTTAAAGGGTGCACAGCCTTTCCCTTGCTTCTGCTCTTTATTAGGGTTTTACCATTCTTTCCTCCTGGGTGGTCTGGATCCTCCATTTCCTCTGTTAGGGGTTCAGTCTTTTCCAGGGCCCTCTCTTCTCTGGTTGAACACCCTGCACCAACCAGAAGCCAGTGTTACTGTCCCAGTGAGAGCTGAGAATCAGCAGGGACAGGAAAGGAGGGGAGATGTAAGGGGAGCAAGTGAGTTTTCCACCACAACAGGAAAACAGTCCCCTTAGAAGGCTGAGCCAGTGCCCCTGTGAGACCAGCCCCTGCAGGCCCCCTGGTCTGTCCTACTGAAGAGCTCCAGCCTCAGCGTGCAATCTCTGCCAAGCCCAGGGGCGTTCTGGAATTGGAGTTTCAGAATTAGAGTTTCACCTCATCCTCTTGCTTTTTCTTTTTCAGTGGTGCTGAGGATGGAACCTGGGGCCTCAAGCATGCTAGGCAAGTGCTCTACTGCTACCCTGTCTCCCTCATCCTTTTAGTGTGCCAGGGAGGGCCTACAATGCCAGAAATGGATTTAAAAACCAAAACCAAAACCAAGATTGAATTTGGAATGGGTTAAATTTCTTTAGCCCACCACTGGTTGTTTTCATTACAATCCAAAACACGTCGATATCATGATGAACCTCTGGTAAAAGTCCATTCAAGTTGACAAGATGGGCGGCCAGCTTAAATTGAGAAACATCTCCTCTGAGAAATCCACCATAAGGGCATTCAAGTGTCTTAGGGTTAATGGTAGGTGGAGTCTGGTGGGGGTATAAACCTGGACAAATTGTGACATGTGGTATATACAAGACCACACACACACACACACACTTTTTTGGTGCCCAACGTGGGGCATTTGTAAATTTGGCATTTGTTCTCAAAGGGCGTCAGGAAATCCTGGAAGGGGAAGACAAGCAGAAAAGCTGGGCAAATTGAGAGGAAGCAGGAGAAGAGGAAGCCACTGCTGCCAGACCTCAGGACCCTGGCTTCAAGTGCAGATGGATGAGCGGTTTTCTAAATGCAGAAGCCACCAGGGCCCTGGCACAAGCCCTCTGTAGATCTGGAGGGGCAGGCAGGTGTGGGAGACCATCCTTGCACGTGACTGGGTCACACTCCCTGGCTAGGTGCTGAGGCGCTCAGTCGCAGAAATGTGGCAGAGCTTTCCCCACCCTTCTTGGGTCCGAGGGTCGGGGTCTCCTGCATGGGTGTGTCTTGCTATAGCCCCATGAGTGAAGCTACGCTCACCTGTTCCTTTATAATATAACCCCTTGCTCTGTTTAGGATAGAATCTTCCATGGAAGTGCCTTATATGTGTCCCCTTCTCTTAATGTGCCCTTGGGTGTGGCCTACCCAGGTGTTGGTCAACCTGCTGACACTGGACATAATGAAGATAGACTCAGCTCCCTGAAACCTGACCCCTTGCTTCATTTAAATAGCTTCTCCTCAATAAAAGGGGTCAGCACATGCTCTCGCTTTCTCTCTTCCTGCGGACCTTAAGGTCAGAGGAGCTGTCACAGCGACCCCAAACAAAAGGTATTTGTGTCTCTTGGGTGGTTATTTTGCGCAGCCCAGTCAGCCCAGTTTTACTGGAGTGACCCCTGAGCCTTTTAGTCGCGAAAACAGAAACCTGGCAATTGGTGCCCAACGTGGTGCGAAAGGTCTGTGTCCTTAAGCGGCTGTGACAAAAGTGACAAATGCTGGCTCCTAAGGGAAGTCCAATTTAAATATTAAAGAAAGTTAGTGAGTTTGGTAATTCTCTCCAGAAGTAAAGCATGCTTAGGATTGCAGAGTTTTGTGGGCAGAATTGTAGAAAGTAAGTGAATTAGACAAAAGGAAAATCTGTGACGTTAAAATTTTTAATATCGGGGTATAATTGTAGAGATTCTAAATTCAGATGATTAATGGGCTATATTGTTGAGTTAAGTCCTCTCCATGGAAAGAGCACTTTTATGGATTTTTTAAAATTGTTTTTGTAAATCTTTATAAAAATTTTTTTGTGGGGGGCTGGGATTGTGGCTCAGCAGTAGAGTGCTTGCCTAGCACGGGCGGGTGGGACCTGGGTTCAATCCTCAGCACCACATAAAAATAAAGACATTATGTTATGTCCATCTATACCCTAAAAAAAAAAAAAAAGATTTTTTGGCCTTTATGTTCTAGAAGTTTGCACTAGGAGAGTGAAAAAAAAAAGGGAAAAAATGTTGTGATGTTTACCTTGGGAGAAATAGTTTCAATTTTCTTTGTTTTTGTGAATACTCAGAAAGTTCGTACTGACCTCTTTGCTACATGATTGTCCTGTGCATCAGAATGGCTGTGACTCAGCCGCTGGGGAAGAGAGACTTTAGCTGCTGCTCCCTGCACTATGGGGTCCTAGCCCCTGAAGCCAGCAGTGCTTTTAACCCTTAAATGACTTGACCTGAATGCAGAATACAGACTAGCTTAAGATCTGATAACGCTGGCGTCTGCCACTAAAAAACCTTTGAAACACCCATGTGCCACAGAAAAAAGTGCAGGATGCGGGAATACACAGGCTGCAACCACAGGTTGCAGAGGCAAAGCAAGCTACTACCACTGAGGATCTTGGCCAGGCGGGGGAAAATGCAGACAAAAAAAACAAAACAAAATGCAATTGGCTAGGAAAACTTGGGGAACTTTTGCCCCGACAATGGGCAGCGGACTCCATGGTGTTTGTGTCACCATGGTAACTACGAGGTGCCTGGCCAGGGAAACTGGCTTCCTGATCCCACCTCCCACACCTTCGGGGGCTTCCGATTGGTTCTTCCACAGTCACTCAGACAGGACTTCTGGTCCCGCCTTCCAGCCGCTAACCTGTACTTACTGTTTCAGATTGCTACTGGAGCTACTCAGAGCCTGCATTTTTAAAATGCCCACCTGTAAATGCTAACGAAAGATATCTTTTTCAGAAAAAATTTAATTCCACAGGTTTCTATGTTGCAGCCCTAAATTTAAATTAGTTCTGAGTTAAATAACCAGACTTTTCTTATAGTTGTGTTACTAAATAATGTTCTATTGATGAGAGATATCAAACATGGTTCTTTGTATTTAACTTTTAATTTTGGAGGTTATGGGGATGCATTTGCTCGTCACAGGAACAAAAGCTGGCAATGTTCCTGTGATGACCAAAAAATCCTTATTCTCATTCCTAACTATAAAAAATAAATATGTATATACGAGGATCTTATTTCAATTACATCAAGTGACGTCACATAAAAGAGTGCACTCCTAGGTAAAAATAAGTTGAAATGGATCCAAGTATTTTAAAAACCACATGGTTACATAAAGTTAATACAATTATAAGTTATGTCCTTATTCTTAATATATATTTTTCTTGGCATTCAGATAACCTATATTTGTTAATCTATAAAATATTTAGCACATGTCTAATTGTTTAGTTTATATATATTTGCCTAATTGTTTTTCTTCAACAGAAAACCCATAATTTATGTTTTATACGTACATTTATCAGGTACTCTGCCTTTTAGAACAGATATTTAAGATAAATGTGTTTGCTCTAAATTTGCTTTTAAGTAAAAATACAATCTTCAAGTAGTTTATAATTTTCAAAGTTATTGTACAAACTCATAAAATGATAAACAAATATAATTCTGTCTACAAAATATCTAAGGATTTTGACTTAAATATTTTCTTGATATTTCTTATAAAAGTACAATAATTTATTTATAGATTCTAAGGTTTTCAAAA
Source organism: Marmota flaviventris (assembly GCF_047511675.1). Lineage (NCBI taxonomy): Eukaryota > Metazoa > Chordata > Mammalia > Rodentia > Sciuridae > Marmota > Marmota flaviventris. Next base: position 79,968,626 of record NC_092507.1, read on the forward strand.
ATTGTTCCAAAGTATAACCAGAAAAAAAATTCTAAAAGAAAAAAAAAAAAAGATGCTGCAACAAAAAGAAAACACACATTGGATCCTAAAGAAGAAAAAAATCATCTTTGGATAAAACAAGGTCTTTATATTCTAGATTTTAATGATAAAAGTATTTTCCTAAATAAGAAGATTTTTATATTATTACCTAAACAGATGATGTAAAAAGTTAGAACAATTAAAAAAGGGATTTATATATACTGGACTGACTATAAATTTTTAACTGATTAATTCAAGGATATTTCAGGCTATTTTCCTAATTTAACTATACTGATATGAGCTAAGATTTTGTCCATATTTTGTCATGATAAAACATTAAAATGTTAAGTTTATTTCTTTAAAAAAAGGTCTTTATTGCCTAATAATTCTTGCTGTTTAAGACAAAGGTTAATTTTGTTAAATAAATTCACATCGTTGATTAAACACTAAATAAATTAAACTGCTAACTTAGATCCCAATTTTGACAACTGTTCTTTAAGACTATATTTAATTGATTCTAAGACACAAAGACACTGTTGATTTTTACATATTTTGTTTGTTAGATAATTATAAAATTAAAAAAAAACATTTTATAAGACTCAAGTTCTCCAAATTAAAGTCATATGTTAATTTTGACCAATAAAGGTTACAAACTTTAAAAATTCATTAATATTATGTAAGTTCTCTGACTGAACCTATTATGTATAAAAATTCAGTAAGATTTATGTACTACTCCCTACCTAAAATATAACTACTCCCTACCTTAAAAAATAACCTTAATCATATTTTTTAAAGGCAATTAAGAGATACCTATTTAAAGGATAATATTCTAAAACATACAGATATTTTAAAACCTTCTCTCAAAAAGAGATTGAGGATTCTTTCTAAATTGTTAGGAAGGATCGACTAGTCTATATTGGGAAATTATAATAAGGAAAAGATAAATCTATTCTTCTCATTTAAATACTTGTACTATTTATTATCTATAACTTAAACTAATGATACTATGACTTATGCCAAGCCTTTACTCAATTTTATTAAATAAACAAAAGGGGGAATACAGGACTCCAGAGACGCACACTAGATTTTACAAATATTTTAAAGTTTTTTCTTAAATGGTAATATTGAGAGTCTTAATGCTACCTAACACGACTCAGTGAATTATATCAGATATCAAAGGAAAGTTTAAACCAGTCATCATGATAATGACTGAGAAACCTGGCTCAGGAAGGTAAATTTCCAGCTGTAGAGTTTACAACCATGCAGCTTCACGAGCTTGTCAGGTAAGTAAAAATTATGAAAAGACTTGTATGAACCCATTTCCCAGGTCCACCTTTAATGTGTCTTACAGTGTGGACTGGAAAGTCCACCCATAAAACTAGATTAATTGTCCTAACTGTAATGGTCAGTTATACCTATATATTGATTCTGTGGTAAACAGACTGACTGGAAGTATCTTTTGAGAAAAAGACAGTGCTGAAATAAAGGATCGTTCCACATCCACATGGATGGTGGCTATGGACCAGATGTAAGTAACACCAACTAAGGGCCAGTTATCTATGAGGGATCATGCCCTGAGTCTTAGCACAGCTCTCCTCTTCATCTATCTGTGTTTCTTGGCTTTGTCACAATATTATTGTTTGTCTGTCTATGGCCTTTCTCCTTTCTTCCTGAACACAGCCTCACCAGCCCAGTGCTGTGAGCTGGGGCCTCCATGGAGAAGAAACCTGAGTTTGTTGATCCTAAGGTAAATTCTGGTATGGAGACCACGGGGGCATTATCTATCAAGGAGACAGAGAGCCCTCTTGGGGACAATGCCTTGCACACTCCACATCACCCTGTTTGGCCCTGAAGAATGGCTGGTTAGTCAATGACAGGTAAGATTCCTCAAGGGAGGGACAACCTAAGACAGGCACAGTTGCAGAGCGGCCATCAGGAGAAAACTTGGGGGCCAACAGAGGTGAGGCACAGAATCTCACCCAGCCACACACTGGTGCAAAGGCCTAAGTCTTCACCCCTCTGAGAGAGGTCTCCTGCCCCCCATGACTGCTTTGCTCCCCACGTCCAGAGACCTAGTCAACAGTGACTGCCTGCTCATCACAGCAGAAAACAACTGCAGCTATGGAAATGGGACATGTCTGGATGCTTTTCTCTTTCTTGGTTCCCATTTTTTCTATGCTTTTTCCTTTTCCTTTCTTCTCTCATCAGGGTTCTCCTTTAGCAATACACTTAATAAAGGGGAGGAAATGTTGGAATAGCCTTAAGTTGTAACTAGCAGCTATGAACAGCTTGGAAGCTTGAGGAATCCACATTCTTCAGGCCTGACAGAAATACCTGTAGGATGGGGTGCTCTGCTCTAGCGAGCCGTCAATGAAACCACGTGCTCAGCATTTGTGGTACAGGGCCAAACTACCTTGACTCAGTAAGCCTCTTCCCTTAGGGACAAAGACTCTTCCAGATTGCTTTCCACCATGACAGCAATATTTAGAGTTTCCTCATAGTGTGGTTACATTAGGCAGAAGATGATTGGCTTATGGATATTATCTTGCTTATGTATGATTGACGGGCATGCCCCACTAGAACCCTATAACAGTTGTGTGCATTCCAAAAAGAAACTGAACTACTGGACATCGACTTGAGGTTTGTCACCAGCCAGTTATCACCAGCTCCCATGACTGAGGTAGCCAAAGTAGCCGAACAACAAATTGACCACACCAGTGACAAAAACGTATGCTAGACAGCAGATAAAAAACCCAAGCCAGCCAATTATGCTGGACTTTAGTGACTAAGACTACATTTACCTATATGGACAATTGTTGGGAAGATTATTAAAATAGATTTTCCAAACGTATTTATATTACTGACAGACCTAATTAACTCCTTAAATGTGAGAGTTAAGAGAAAAAATGATAAATAACCTGTAGCCTATAAGAATACAACTTATTGTGTCATTAGTTATTGCCGGCTAATATTTCAGAGCTATAATATGCTGAAGTTAATATTCAGGCTTTCAAACAGGTGTATGTCAATTAACCAGACCTAGGCAAACTGCTGGTCTCATAATCCCTGAAATGACTACTTTAAATATTATTCCTTGTTTATTCAATTGCAGCCTTTGTGGCTATGTCTTAAAACTTACAATGTATGGATTTTCTTAATGTTGACTTAAATTACTTCCAAACTCCTTCATGGTCAGATAAGTGCTGATGGAAGGATGAGAACTAAGTAATTATGTTCTAGAAGACAATGTAATAAATAATGTGAGTGAGCCCTTTGCTCTATGGTTTATGGAGAGACAAATAAATAATGTGAGTGAGCCCTTTGCTCTGTGGTTTATGGAGAGGCCTAAATGCCATGGCAATGAAGATGTCTGTTACTATGGCCAAACACAATGCATCCCAATAAAATAGGAAAAACATTAAAAATCTTCTGATGAGTGTTTGGTGAAGTAATAATAATCCAGATTATTGTGTTGATTGTGTTATGAAGATGATATGTTTTCTACTAATTGTGTTATGAAGATGATATGTTTTTTACTAATTCCTTTTGTTTTTCAATAGCAGATCGTGATGACCTTGGACCAAGAGTCAAGTGACTGAAAGATAGAATTTCCCAGTGGCAGGGGCCTGATGGTCAGGGATGTGCTCCCTTCAGTATTTGTAGCCTTGCTTCCTGAAGGATTTTTCAATCTATTCCCTGCAACTCCCATGGTCACTTTACTAGATGGCAGACTGCACTAATGGGTAATAGCAAGGGGAAACATCCTTCTGAATAGTTGAGCCATTGGGGTGGGGTCCTTGCCAGGAGAACTATTCAAGCTCCAGATTTTTTTCCCCAGTGACCAGTGGGGATTTGTGCAAGATACTAATACATCCTGGACTCCATTTCTTCAGTTGTGAAAGGAAGGGATAATGTGGAGAAACTTAGCTATTTTCTGGTTTTAGACAGTGTTAGATATCTAAGTCAGTCTAGTCCATGAGACAACTAAAAAATATTTGACTTCTGTCAGCAAAAATGTATGCGATTCACTTTTGAGGAAGCATATTTGTCTTCAGATATTTTTCTTGAGAGGCAGAGTATCTCTTGGGATTGGAGAAAGAGAGAGGGGAATAAAGCCAAGTCCTGATATTCATGGACACTAAATATATTCCAGAAACACACTCCTGTGTTGAAAATTCTCCCTTATTATGGATTATAACTTTATTGTAGTAGAAATGTAAAGGTTAATAGATAGACAAGATGCATAAAACAATATAATGGGAAAATACTGGGCTGTCAAAATTTGGACCATTGGAAAGAAAGAAAGAAACAAACAAAGTACACCAAAAAACTCACCAGGCCTTTTAATGTTCCTAGACAATTCCCTAGAGACAGCAAATATTGATCTTAGTGCTTCAAGGGTAATCCTGGTCTAGGCCCAATAAAGTGAAGGGCAGGTAGGTGAGCAACAGATTGGAAAGTATTTCCTTTGCTTCCAGAAACTCCAAATCTAGGGAAACTGTAGCACATAGCTGTAGAATTTTTTAGCCTTCTCAAAAACTCCAAAAGAGGCTGTGCTTTTCTGTACTTCTAGAACTTTCTCCAGGCTTCTCTTTTGTTCAGGATTAAAGTTAAATTTTATCTCAGGTCCATCATGGGCAAATGCCCTTTTAGCCTTCTTTCCCAACTGTAAGAAAGATCAACACTAGGAGAGCCTGGAAGTGTTTGCCTTGGAGATTGACAGCTCTGCCTCTGCCTTTGATGAGTTCTCAATTTGGAAGAATGAATTAATTTATATTTTGGAAATGTGGAGAGGAATCAGAAAGCAGAAGGGAGGCAGCAAAGGACAAATGTAGAGGTCCCTCCATGATTCCCTGGATCTCTGCTTTAAGCTGAGAAGTTGGAAAAGTTATTTGAACCCTGAAATGGTATGGCCTTCTTATAATAGGGCATTTAATCCACTGGAATGAACTTGTTTGCCAATTCTCAGTCACTGGCCCAGTGACACAAAGGTGGGCTCCCAGAGGCTGTGTTTCTAGGAGGTGGTAGAGATGGCTTAGCAGGAATCTCACCCTTGACAAAAAGGCTCATTTTTGACAACCCACGTACATCCCACATTAGCACAAGGAGCCAGTGTCAACAATTAAGGGTTTTTTTGTTGGGCTGGGGGTGTAGCTCAGTGGCAGGAGCACTTGCCTAGCATGTGTGAAGCACTGGGTTTGATTCTCAGCACCACATATAACTAAGTAAAACAAAGGTCCATTGACAACTAAAAAAAAAAAAATTTAAAAAAGAGTTTTTTTTTTTTTGTTTTAATTTTTAAACAACTCACCTTCACCACCAAGCCAGTAAGACTCCTGTAGAAAGAAATACCAAGGAAGTGGGGTTCCATGGTCCCCTGAAAACAGAAAAGCAAATAAGAAACCTAAGTTAACTGCTATCTCACCCTACCACAGTTCTATAAGATCTAGAATGTATCTGTCTCCACCTCAAATTATAACTACAGATATTTATAGTTTGCAAGCCATTATATAGCTATCCACAGGCTACCAGAAAGATTACTGCTTTCAACATGTTGTAATGCAAAAGGTCATGTTCTTTGGGTGTTACTAGCAACACTAATAGTGATGGTCTTGGCTGATATCAGTTTTCCAAGAAAACATTTTATTGAAGAATTGAGTCATATCAGCAGTTACCAGATAGCAGAAATGATGATAATCACTAACACTTGTTGGATACTTTCTCTGCATCAGGCCTTGCTATAAGCACTTTCAGTGTGTGAAATAATTTAATCCTCAAAACAATCCTAGAACATAGGTAGTAATATTATTCTTGTGGATACAGAAAATGAGGCTCTCTGAGTTTGAGCCATCTGCCCCAGGTCACAGGTAATTAAGCAGAAATGCAAGAATTCCAACACAGGCAATCTGGTTCTAACATCACTGTTTCAAGCCCTCGTTCTACTGGATCCAGCTGGGGTTCAAGGAAAAGACTCCCAAATTTCTAGTCCAGTGTTTTTTGCAACTTTTGCTCCCTACAAAATATTGGTTTTGTAAGAACACTGTCCTTGCTTTTTAAATAGTTGTTGTGGGTCATGATTTTCCCCCCACTGAACTGTAAGTTCCTCAGGGCAGGCCTGGGTCTATCTTTGCCACCCCTTAATTCCCAGAACCTGCTGGAACTCACACAAAGGTGCTGTATAGTAAATAGTTGTTTGCAAAACAAACTATTTAGCTTGGCTAAAACCAAGCTCTTGAATTATGCAGAATTTCAAAGTACATCTCCTTCTACCAGCACAGGAGATATAAGAAACAGATGATCAAGTTCAAGATCTTGCTTGGGTCACTGCCAGGGGTTGAACTGTCTCCCTCTCCAAAAGACAAGTTGGAGTCAGTGGTATTATATATAATATCTTGGTCTTAGTCCTTAATTCCTGTGCAGGGCACAGGGCTCCTAAAACCCTTGACATTTCCTGAGTGATAGGAGTGTCTTCTGTTATTTATGGACCCCTTTTCTCAATGTACCCCAGTTATTTTTAATGAGGTGACTCATTCAGGGTGGGGCAGGATGAAAACTGGTTATCAGAAAGAACAAATTTGTGAAGTGACAAACTTTTAGCCCCAATCTCTGACTTGTGGGGAGAAAGAGCTCTGCAGATTGAGGTAAAAATTCTTGATTAGGACTTGGAGAGCATCCAGGTTGGCAAGAACATTTTGGTGCAGGGAGGGTTTTGGGCACAGAGAAGACATGGAACCCCCCACCCCCACCCCACTGTGGCCTTATGCATCTCTTCTATTGGCTGTTCCTGAGTTTAATGCTCTATAAAAGTTGTCATTGAAATTAGGACACTGTGGCAAAATGTGGCTATCCTGGTATTGCCTTTGCCCCTGATGTCTGGATTGAGGGAACTCTTGTGAACTGAGCCTGTGGCATCTTTGTTAATTCTGGATACTGTTAGAACTGGGTTGAATGGTTAGTGTCAGAGAATTGGTTGGTGTCTGAAAAAAAAAAAAAAACAAAAAAAAAAAAACCACATTTGGTGTCAGAGCAGTGTTGAAATAAAGACACCAAATTCCAACCCCATATATCTCAGAAAATGACGTCATGTGGAAATGGGTTATTGCAGATGTGTTCAGTTAAATTGAATGAGGTCACACTGGAGTAGGGTGGGCCCCCATCTAATATGACCGGTTTATAAGTAGATAGCCAAGTAAAGGCAGACATACCATGTGAAAATGGAAGACTCAAGTGATGTATCTCTGTGCAAGAAGAGGCAGAGTACTGAAAAACCTGCAGAAGCTCATTTCAGGCAAGGAAAGATCCTTCACTTACAGGTTTTGGAGGGAACATGGCTGTGTTTTGGTTTTGGACAGTAAGATGCCAATTTCTATTGTCTTAAGCCACCCATTTTTTTTTTTTTTAGTGATGTATTCTCTTTTTTTTTGAGAGAGAGAGAGAGAGACAGAGAGAGAGAGAGAGAGAGAGGGAATTTTTTTTTAATATTTATTTTTTAGTTTTCGGCGGACACAACATCTTTGTTTTGTATGTGGTGCTGAGGATCGAACCCGGGCCGCACGCATGCCAGGCGAGCGCGCTACCACTTGAGCCACATCCCCAGCCCCTTAAGCCACCCATTTTTGTATTTTAGTATGATAGCTCTAGGAAACGAATATACATCCAAGCCCAGGCCTCTGGACTCAGCCTAGCCATCTTTCTCCCATTGAAGTTTGCTGCCTACTTATTTTTGCCAACAAAGGCTGCTTTGAGATGATCTGAGAATCATGAGCTTGTCTCTCCCCAGGGACCAGAACCCACCTCACCCTCCCCTACCTGCTCTTGGTCACAGCATCAGACCCAGCTACCATAGCACAAGGAAGATATTCTCAAGGTATAGGAAATGCTAATTTGAAGGAAAATCTGATTTAATATAAAACTGTGGAAATATACAATTTTGTTTCAGGAGCTGATTTTTCATGCTACAGATTAATTAGATATTTATTCAGTGTCAGGCACTACTAAGTATCAGGCACTATTCTGGGCACAAGTACTGTCACAGAGATCAAAACAGATCAAGTGCCTGCTTTCATGGGCTTAAATTCTAAGTGTAGAGAGTCAAATATGATATGTCAAGATCATTGTAATGTTTTGAGCAACTAATAAAAAAATTTAAAAAAAGATATCATATCAGGTGGTGATAATCATTTCCCAAAATAAAGTAGAATATGGGGAGGTAGGCACAGAAGGAATGTTGTTTATATAGTGATAGATATCATTAGTCTGGAAAGATCCTTGTAATGAGGAGACATCTGAACAGAGACCTGAACAAAATGAGGAAATGAGCCTGCAGGTATGAGGGAGAGAGAGAAACATCTCCTGGCATTGAGAAGAGCAGGTGCAAAGGCCTGCAGAAGAAGTATACTTAGGGTGGGACCATTCAAGGGAGGCTAATGCATCTGGAGAAGAGAAACATGAGGGAGAAGGGAAGGACAGGAGATGAGAAAGATAACTAGAGCCAGATAATAAGCATGGGCTAGGTCAGAGTTGGGACATTGGGTTTTACTCTGAAATGAGAGAAAAGCCACTGGAGGGATGTGAACAGAGAGGGTTGACACCATCTGACCCAGATTCTGAAAAGTTCTATCTGAACACAATGGTAGGAGTTAATGGTGGAAGAAGGAGGTTTGGACTGAGACAGTGGTGACATGAAACAGATTCTGGATCTATTTCTAAAGTAGAGCCAACCAAATTTGCTGGTGTATCTTTGGCTTCTAGATTTAAGTTTTAAATGCTGGTTCTGGAACCCAAATTCAAAGATCTAAGAAGACATAAAATTTAAACTAGATGGTTGAGTGAGATCTGGGAATCTGAAGAACACAATCACCTTTATCCTAGGGAGGGAGACACCCACCTGGAAACACCTGGTCAAGGTACCAGGCAAGCAAGCCATATATAGCAGCATCAAGGAGCATCATCTTCATGGACAGCAGGAAACTATACCCATCCCCTTCCACGGGACTGTTCCCAATGTTGTTCCACTGCAGCCCCAGGCCTTGCTCTTCAAAGCGAACCAGGTACTCAGTGCCAAACCCAAATGCCACAGGGGACAGCAGGCTCTGCAGTGGGGTAAACAGGACGGAAAAGACAAGCAGAGGGTCTTTTACCCAACCCACCAGCACCCAGAAGCCCGCATACAGGGAGGAGTGCCAAAAGAGGGTTCATGCTGTGTCTGAATGTTAGGCCAGTCAGGGAGGGGTTACGGTGGTTTTCCCATAGGTGAGAATTCTGGGGATGCTTCTCAGGCCTCAGAGACCCCTGCCCAATATCCACTGGGCCATGCTCATCTGTTCAATGGAACATAGTCATGTTGTAGTGCAATGGGGAGACAAAGAAATGTCACACAGCATAACACACCACAGAACCAATAGCTCTCATGTTCTTCCCTATCTGTTCCTCCTTTCCTTTCTGTTTTGGAGGAAACCCACATGGTTCTGGGTAGAACAAAGATGTTAACTTGAGCTGTGTTATGACAATCCCACTGGAAGAGTCTGTAGTGGCACCCCCCCCCTCCACAGAAAATCTTAATTAAACTTCTCCAGAAATCTTCATCATAATTGATTTTAGGACTATCAGCAAACAAGTCTCTACAAAAGAGTTCAATATAGTTAAACTTCCTATTTTCCTGTTGTTCTATTTTATTTGGCCACTGGCCTGGAAGAGATCAGCATTCCAGGTGCTGAGTGCCACTTTTCCTAATTTTTCACAAACATTTATCCAGTATAGTAGTTTGTAAAAGTGTGTTTGCAAATGCAAAATGTGATTTAAAAAAAAAAAAGAGACAAATCCTTTAACAAGGCCTCTGGCCTTGAGCTGGAGCCTTACAAAGGTGCCTACATTTCTAAGATAAGTTACCCACTGGGCTCCATGGTAACAGCTGGCAGGCGCAGGAAAGAAAGGGGAGAAGAAGCTCTCCCCTCTCAGGCATTGTCCTTGAAGGATTAACTTGCCCAAAACAGTTAAAGAAAAAGCTGCTTTTAAATGAACTTCTGAGCCCCTCCACTTATACACTGGGTGTAAAGTTCTGAAACTACCTGAACTTGGGGTTCAGGGGATTAATTGATTACAGCAAAAGTTGTATGCTCTGAATCTGGCTGCAGCCAAATAAAACTGTTTCCTGCTGCCTTTGGTGCCCTGCCTTGTCTGTCCCCTATAAAAAGTCCACAAAGCCATCAGTTTCCTGGGGCAAGGAATGGTCTTGTGGCCTCCTGAGGCCTGTCAGATAGGTCAGAAAAGCCAGAGATTACATGGACATTTCCCATCTTCAGACTGAAGATTAGAATTTATTTAGGTTCTCTTGTAAGGGTAAAATAAATTGAAGTTAAAGCGTAAAAGTTAAAGGGTAAAAGACCGGGTGTTGTAAAGTTTCTAAGCTGCAAGGTCTGAGTTAAAATGTAAAGGATTAGGTATTGTTAGGTTTCTATGCTACCTGCAAAACCTGAAATTTCTGTAGCTGTTAAGACAATGCTTGGAACTGCCCAGTAAATATTTCCCCTGACTATTTGGTTGTTTAATAACTGAAGGGCTCTGTGTGGTCGCACGTAGGCATTGCAGGGCCTGGACCAATCAGTTTAAATGTAACCCCCTCCTTAGAAATGACCTATCACTCCCGCCTGACCTGTTCCCGCAAATGTATGTACTAATCAAGTCTAAGAATTGTTGCTTGACTTTCCCGCGGTGTATGATGATTTGTTCTGATGTATACAAAGCCCTCCGCCCTCCCCAAAAAGTGTACTTAAGCAGTGCTCAGCCCCTGCTCGGGGCTCCGGGCTGCTTTCCCTTCTTGAGTGGGCACGGAGACCCAGCATGCTGGTTCAATAAATCCCCTTCTGCCAATTGCATGAGTGGTCACTTGGTGATCTCTTTCTCCGACGCTTCGCTGGACCCTTACACTCTGACCAAAGAACAAGTCAACTGAACAGGTGAAATGTAGAAAAAAATATGAAGAGCAAGTTCCCCAGCCAAGTCCTCAATGGTGGTCCCTGCAAAGCATGTGCAGAAGAATTTGCTACCCCCCATTTGCTACCCCTCTGTGCTCAGAGGTCTCCCTGTAGTTTGGACGTCCTTGGAGAGATTTCAGGGTGTCTCTCTGCGAAAAGAAGAGATTCTCTAGCTCTATGTCTACATAAAGCACTTTAAAAAAAAATCTCAGCCCAGTTCTTGTCCACACAGTTGTCAAATCTATAACTTCCTATGGATCCACATTCCCAAGATGCTGGCTTGGCCTCAAAAATACTGTCTGACTAACTACTGCATACCAAAGCAGCTCAGCTTTGCCCTTAGGCTGATGCAGCATTTCTACCACTACACTGTGATCATTTTAGAAAATTGGGAGCTATATATAGCAGCAACTAACTGCTTATTTAACATGAGAAATAAAAGGCAGATGCCCTGGCAGCTCTGCAGCCAAATGAGTTTGTGTTATGAGAACAAGTTCTGCTAAAGAGAGGCAGGCAGTAGTCCTCTCTTGACTGACAGCACAGAGACAGTGAGATTCTGGAGGACAAGGAAAACTGCACCCTCCAGGACTGAGGCTGATTAGTCTGGGCTAATGAGAGGGTGGAAATGGCCCATTTTAAAACAATTAGAGAAAAGACCAGTGTTAGTTTGGGAATTCTGAACTAAGAGGTCTCTCAGGCAGTCAAAAGTCAATTTCAGGAGTCCTCTCTTGGCCAGAAAGCCTGACTGACTCTGGGGGTTCATTTCTGCACCAATTTTGCATGTACTGGGGAGCATGTCAAAGACACTTGTAGAACCAGTTTGATCCAAGTTCTTTTGGAGTAGGAAAAGCCCCTTTTAGATAATGAAAACATCTTTCTGAACAGTGAAGGATTAGCTCCCCCCTTTCTGATTCTTCTCAAACAGTAAGAAAAGGAAGGTGAGTGAAATGGTCACCTGGTTTTCCTCTCACTTGTAAATAAAGGGGACCATGGGCTGAACTGGCTTTTCATGGACTTTTAGGGCAGATTAATCAAGTAGGATTGGTGAAGAGGGACCGTTAGGGAGGTCATGGTGGCAATTACTGGTACTCTTGCCCCTGCACTTTGAGCTTTACATTAACCTTTTTAGTATTTGGAGCCAAAAGGTAAAGCAGACTTCCTCAGAGAGCAGGCTGGGCTGCTACAGACCCTCCAGAGGCAATACATGCCGGGGTGAGCCCCAGGCTCTCACCACAGCCTTCTTCAGCTCGGCGGTCATTCGGTCCTGCCAGGCAAAGCACAGGATATGCGGCAAATAGAGGGTGAAGTAGATGACGCCACTGCAGGCTGCTGCCAGGCTGGCCTTGGAGAAGAAGGTGCTGAGCAGGAAGCACTGCATGATTGTGGCAGTGGAGAAGGTCAACAGGAACAGGAAGATAATGAACGGATTGCTGTAATGTAGGATTCTTCCATGCTGAAACCAAAGAGATCTCGGGTCAGTAATTGCCACCCATGTCCAGGGTGCCATCCCATTCAGGGGTGACCTGTGTGCAGTGATGCCAAGGCCTCCAGAGCCTCCGCCCAGGAGGGGTCTCTCCCCTGTGCCTGTTTTTAGTGCCTACATTTCCACAACTCACCTTCTATTCTCGGAGTTCCTTAATCTCAAACATGCTATTTCCCTTGGGAGGGGTGCCACATTAGGCTGCCTCTCAGTCATGGGCAGTGCTACAGAAAATTAACTGAGAGATCATTAAGCTGAGCTGGCTCCAGTGTTTCGGATTCCTATATAAGCAAACCAATCCCAACTCCAAGTAAGGGTCACTTAATCAGAAATTGTCTAGGGACTTTAACCAATCGAATATTTTCTTTTTCTATGTCTTGCTTCCCCATCTCTTGAGTGGAGCCCTGATTCACTGAGGAATCACTGTTTGCTCAGATAAACTCTTAAAAATTTTAATGTGCTTAAGTTTATCACTTAGCAGCAATTATTATAGGTTAAGTAAGCAAATCCCAGGTGCAAAGGGGATGGTGTGGAAAAACGTGCTACAGCAAGGGAAGAAGACCTGGGTCAGGGTGCTTGAGGCACCAATAGCACCCTGGAGGAACTAAGTAGATGAGGACAGAGAGGGAGTGGGAAGCCCTCTCAAAACAAGCTTTGATATTTTTCTGGGGCCTGGCCTGCTGACTGGACCATTTGTACTTGTATCTGAGGTTTGCCAAAACCATATGTGAAATGTCAGTAATGAATCTAGATCACTTGGAAGTGGATGGGCCCTCCCCATTCATGACTATCATACAAATACTTTTCACAGAACTTGCTTGCAGTATTCAGTATCTTTCACATTGGTCATGTAGAAAACAGGAGAAATTAGCAACTCTCACTAAGTGAGTTACTGCCCAGTCACATTATAAGGCTAGATGTTTAAATGTACTAGACTTTCTTCACTGTTCTTCACTCTAGCAACCTATGATGAGTTTAACCCTTTGGATATAACTCCACAAATAGATGATCCTGTGCTTTTCTCAGGAATACAAATGTACAAATGGGTTCATCTCATAAATTAATTCTGGTCTATTTGTGGTGGTTCCATGAAGCCCTGGGTTCTTCTCAGTAGACAAGAGAGACCAATCAGCAGTATCTGTCATGAACATGGAAGAGTTGATTGGAACAGGTGTGCCTCTTACTGCTGTGGCCACCATTTCTCCTTCATGTCCTTAAGCCTACTGGGCACTAAAGGAAGAGATTGAAAAAAAGAGGTGTGTGTAGCAAAGGAAGGTGGAAGGGAGCTGTGCTTAATTAGAACAAATGTCTGAGGAAGTCTAAATAAAAATCAAAATTAGGACTCAACACCCCTGATTTTATATGTCAAAAGTACTCCACATCACACTAGAAAGCGCCACACCCTTTCTTTAATCACATGCAAAAGTAAGTCTATGGCTGAACATGCGGCTTTTGACTATAAGAACTTTAGGACAGTTGTTTCTGTTCTTAGAAGAATGAAATCAATTTCTTGTCCCAGCCCAAAGCAAAATCCCACAAACGCCCAGGCTGTGTAATTTCTCACTGACTTCAGCCAGGGATGTTTGGCCAACACTACTATTTCACTGGCTTTGACTTTTACCAATGACCACTGTTTTATGTTGTTGTTCCTAGCAGCTTGCATAACAATGGAACCTTCCATTGTCTTTGCTTCCAGCTTCTTTCCTGAGTTGTTGAGTTGGGGAGGAAGGAACAAGGGAAGATGGGAAAGTCATTTAAAAGAAAACCCTACTTTTGTAGAATGCTCAGCTTATCACTGGAGTAATATTCTGATTTTCACAAGGAGGAACCTTTGTGCTAGAAACTCTTCACGACCATTCTTTACCTCATGTCCTAGCTTTGAAATCCAAATAGTCCATTCTTAGGAAGGCAGTTCTCCATGTTAGTTATTAGCAACAAGTCAGGCAAAGCCTCACAGGTGTTCAGTCAGATGTTTACATATTGACTCCTTTAGTTCTTTTTTTTAATATTTATTTTTTTGGTTGTAGTTGGACATATACCTTTATTTTACTTATTTATTTTTTTATGTGGTGCTGAGCATCGAACCCAGGGCTTCGCAAGTGCTAGATGAGCACTCTCCCCTGAGCCACAACCCCAGCCCCTGACTCCTTTAGTTCTGAGAACACAAATTATCTAGGCACTGGGGAATAAGCAGACCCAAGGATGGGATAAAAGAAGTTGCTGACAAGTTGGTCCCCTCATCTCTGTAGTGCTCTGGTCCCATTTGCAAATTTAAAGCCACATCCAGGTGGAATCAGGTTGTTTGAGATTGACTTCTATCCACCTTAGCACTGGTTTTCATTCAACTTTAGCATTGGGTTTGGCCAAGGCCACAGCTCACTGGATTACAATGTAACACTATAAAACAAAATCCCTGAGATTTAGGAATTTTATTATAAAGAGAATGGACAGGATTCTTGTTTAAATAGATATGTTAGTTGGACGGGAAATATGATGGAACATTCTTGGATCAGGGAGATTCCAGGTATGGTCCAGTATGGGATGGGAGACACTCAACAAGTCTGTGGATCACTACACTATTGCATAGGACAGAGGAACACTCACTACAAGATGGTGAAGAATTTTTTTTTGAGCCACTACCCCAGTCCCCAAATACCATCCTTTAAAGCAGAGATGGTTTGATGATTTTATAGGGAGCACATTTTTAAAAAAATTTTGTGAAGCCATGAGTGTTATAGCCATGATGATGATTAATAAATAGTCCAGGGCCCTTGCACTAATACCACTGAAAGAGCATTTCACTTTCAGCTATAGCCAGTTGTTGGAATGATAATCTCAGGAAAAAAGTTCCTGAACTCATTCTATGTGTGCAAAGAGAACACCCTTTTGAACACATAATCACCCTGTGCTGGCTTCTCTTAATAGCAGCCTCTCCAGAGAGGCATGGAATGGGGCTGAAAAATCTGTGTAGTCAGGGGCAGGAAGGTGTCATGATACACTCCTTGAGGAAGGCTTTCTCTCTCTGAGAATCTTCTACCTTGGCTGAAAGGGCTGGGAAGCTGGATGTCATGCTGTACTTGGTAGCCAGATGACTAATAGGTGCAAGTTCATTAACAGGAGGAAAGGTATAAGGAATAAAACTGTTTACAAATTTCTAGGCCTTTTCCATTTGGCTTACCATGATGAATATCATCAGGAGAAAGATGCTCATGGACATGATAGAGAAGCTGTCCAGGAACCAGGTACACCAAATCACTGCATTGGAGACACCCTGGTTTTTCAAGGTTTCCTTCAGCCTCAACTCCTTTTCCAAAACGATGCCCTTTACAGTCATGGAGACGGAGTAGATCCATGCCAGCACCATGAAGATAGGGAAACAGCGGTTCAGGATGATCATAAAACTAAAGGAAGAGGAGAGAGGCAGAATAATAGAGTATCCTGTATCTGATGGAGATAGAGTAAATACTTGTCAAAGGAATAGAGTAAAAAGGAAGAAGAAAAAAATCTCCATTGGGCATTCAGTGGGCTGGATCCTTTAATACATTCCATATTTTTCCAGAAGCATTACTTTCTCTTTTGAGAAAGACAGTGGCTTTCTGGTTACCTGTAGATAAACAGTCTACAGGTAAATGGGTAAGTAAATCACATATATATGTCACATAATATAGGTCTAGATCTTCCCTATAAGGACTAATGTGAAAAGATTTGATGATGTAGGCTGTGATTGGAAGAGAGAGGTACATGTAAACTGGCAATGAAGACCAGGATGGTGGAGCACAACCAAGGGGAACTGAAGGAGGTGAGATGGACAATTGGGAAGTCAGTCAGCCCTGCACTATCTGCCTGAAAGGTTATATTCTGGTTTATCTTAGTTATGGGGAAAGAGGCATAAATATAACCAATCAGTGTGGCCTTTTTGGATGACAGTTGACCAATCAATAAATCAGTGATCCAATAGCCACTGATTCTACCAGCCATGCAGAGGTAGAGTAGATCCTTGAATATATACTCCAACAAGCAGGATAAATTTGCTATATTGGAATTATTTTCACGTTTCTCTGTGTGTAACATTCTAGAAAAGCCTTTGGGATTATTATTATCGAAAACTGTTGGGTGTTGACACAAGAAAGGCCTGATTCCAGGGTACACATGTTCACTTAAAACGGCCCCAGGGAGAGAATCATGCATTCATAAAGCATGCTCATTCAAGAATGGCCACCAGAGGACTTTCCCATACTGAATGACCCCAAACTCAATGTCACCCCACACTCACCCACTTTCCATTCTGATCCTAAATGTGGACCTGCGCTTTTGCCCTTGGCTCTACTTCCCATCTCTGCCTTTTGTCCAAACCCACACTAACTGCAGAACAGTCTCTGTTATCTCACTGGTTTTCCACAGAGCTATGGCTGAAGAACTGATTGGACTAGAATGTTGAGAGAGGGCTTCCTGTGTTCCATACTTGGCTTCTCCAGCTGGCAGTTTGACTCTTACTTTCTTCAAGGTTGTTCATGCTTCTCTCTTTCCTGAACCCCAGAGATACACACATCCACTCTGGTGAACTTCCCAATCTCCCTCCCCCAACCCTTGGAGTTGAATCCATAAACCAACTGTAGTTCTGTACTATTGTCCTGTAAATGTTTCTGACCCCATCTGCCAGGATCAGTGTGTCCTCCCATCTCCTCTCCAGCTTTTTCTCACTCTCTATCACCCTCTAATTCTATGTTCAGTAAAACAGTATAGATATGACAGGCCTGGGGATTGAGGGGGCCAGGGGAGGAGACCAACCCATCCAATGCATTCCTCCACATTTTCATTAAGCATACATTGTGGGAATGTTAATTATGGAAACAACTGCATTACTCTGAGGCTCCTAGGAGCCAGACCTACTTGCTATGCAGAATCCAAATCTGCTGATTTGGCAATCAGTGGGCAATCACACTGACAAGAACCCATCTAATATAGGTGGTGGGAAATTTAGATAGCCTTCATATCTCCTTCCCCAAACTCACTTCCAAGGCTTTAAGTTTCACCTTCTCTTTTGCACTTCTAATATCAGCTCTTTCCCTTCTTCCTTCACTTTCTCCTTTACCCCTGCCTGGAGCTGGGGGCCAGCTTAGTCACAGCTCTATTCTCTTTAATCTGGACCCAGTCCCCAGGGTTCTCTCTGGAGACACTGAATCTTTGGGAGCATGCACCCAACCCTAGAACCCACTAGCTTTTCAAGGAGGAGGATGGGCCGCCTGGGACTCACGAGTCATCTACGAAGCAGGGGTAAGGCATTTGCTGGAGATAGACTCCTACTGGAACTTCCACCTGGGCCTGACTCCTTGTGATCCCCTGCTCAACCATGTCCTGCAGATAGGCAAAGCCTCCCCAGATGTACCGGAAATCTTCCACAGGATCTGCCCTGGGGCCAGAATCCCAGTACCTAAGAAGACATAGGAGGGAGAAACAGAGGATGTGACTGGGAATGAGCAGCTTACCTACTCCCCATGCACAAGTGACTCAGGACTCACTCTCTGAATATCTTTCTCCTAAATGTTCCCAAACTATTCAGTTTTGCTTTCTAGGTCATAGTTTAAATCTCAAAGCTGTGAGCCACAGCAAGACTCTGTAATCACTTTTGTTCAAGGACTCTATTTTTTTTTTGTGGTGCTGGGGATTGAACCCAGGGCCTTGTACATGCAAGGCAAGCACTCTACCAACTGAGCTACATCCCCAACCCTCAAGGACTCAACTTTGAGCCGTACAAACATATCTTATTTTCTCTTGCATAACAATTGTATTTATTAGTAGACCGAGTCCAGCCTCAATCCCACTGACTTTGGAGGAGCCCACTGAACCCTGCCTGAAATGTTACCTGTCTTTGATCTTATTGGTTTTCTCCACCACATCTATATCCATCCGGATCTTGTACTTCACATGGGGTGGTAGGGAGCTGGTCCAGGGATACATGTCGGGGAATACCACAGCAGCCCAGAATCTGTTTTCCTCCAGCAGGGAGAGGGCTCTTTGGGTGAGCTGAATTTCATCATCATAGCTTTCAAACTTATCCAGGACCAGGCACTGCAGATAATCACAAGAGCCAATGGACTTTGAGGAGCATCAGCTGCAGAGACTCAAAAGACAAAGGATAAGATGCTGCCACAGGAAATGAGTGAAAGGCAAAGAGACCTATAAACTGAACGTTTTCTTAACTCTGGGTCTAGTGTTAATTTCTCAGTGTGTCTAAACATGGGGATTCCCAGGTGGCTTGCAAATGCTGACTTGCTCTTCTCCCTGAGGGTTGTACTGTCCAGCTGTTCAAGTTGTTAAAATATGCAAGTCCTCAGAATGACAAAAATATAGCTCTCACTCCCTAGCATGGGGAGGCAAGGGAGTAGGGACATAGTGCACACAGGCTGCTCAGAAGATCAGAAAAGCCTAATGATAAAAGAGTTTTAAAGAGAAAGAGAGAGATTGATTCTGAGCATTGAACCTTCCCAAGTCACTCCAAACACACAGGATTGACAGCTGAGCGATAAACCGGGAGGAGGAAAGAAAGAACAAACAGTGAAAATGATTTCACCTGAGAAATCATTTTCAATTACAGTTTGATGACAAGAAACACTAACAGAGGGGTTTCCCTCATATGTCTATTTTCTCCTCCTGGAAGAGGAAAAAAAATGCATCCACAAAAGAGCAAACCTCAGAATTTCTTTGAGTTTGACTGCGAGAGTTTGCTCACTTATACAGACTGTTAAAACATGTTTATTGTACTGGCATTGGTTTTTTCCCTAACCATTTGTTCCTATAATACTTTTGGGGTGCTAGTGTCCGTATTTCTTTCTTAGAATACACAAGAGGTCACATGGCCTTGTCGTGATGAATTTCTTCCTGAGAATATGCTATGAGCCAGACACTCTCTGATTACTGGACTCCATGGGATGTTCAGTACGGAGGGCCTCACCTTAAGGAAGGTATTTTAGCCCTTCTAGCAACTGAAAAGTATCTATTAAATCACTGTCACTTTCTATATAGACAAAAGGCTTAAAGATTTGAGCTTGGTTTCTATTCAATATCATAATCAGTGCCACCTTGATTTGAGTGACATCATTTTCAAAAGTGCATTTGCTTAATTTTCCTTAATAGATTATTTTTTCTTTTTTGGAACAGTCAGGGATACAGGAACAGAGGCTGGCATAGGAAGAAATGTTCAGTTTTCTTTAGTACAAGCTCAATTACTGAAAAAAGAGTCCCATGCCAGCCTTAATCTACCTATGCAGTGACACACTTGCTTCCCTGTCCTGGAGAGACCTTCAGAGTCACCAGGGAAGGATTTTCATGGCCTTTCTGCTACTGAGGGATCCTCAGGGTGGGGGTAGAGGGATTGCCAAGTTCCTCCAAACTTTCCAAAACATAAGAACAAAAGCAGAGCAATCCCGGGCAGATCACAGTGACTTTTTGCTTCTTCACCCAACTATCTTGTCTTTTTAGTTCCTTACCACCTCACTTTCCTCCTCCCTACCTCTAAGGTCAGAAAGATCAGAAACCACATTATCATACCTGCTGGAGTTCTTCCACCATCAAATTCCCTCTGAGGAATCCCTGGGGGAGGCCACTGACCTATGACCAGGTGGCCTTTACTCAGAGGCCCTGAGAATGTCCTGGTGGCAGGATATAATTAGCAGTTTTGTGATCTCATTTGTGGAAGGGGCTGATTTAGATGAGGTCTGTCTGATTGTATTTTGTTTAAAAGTTAACGTTTATTAATTACTTATTATATGACAGGCTTTGTCTCAATTAGCTCTTTTAATTCTCAAAACAAGCCTGCTGGTTAAGTACTATTAATATCCCCATTTTATAGAGATGGAACCTGAGGAAAAAGTAGTAGAAATTTGAGCCCAGGGAACATCAGGGTCTGGAGACTGAATTCTTAACTATTTGAGTAATCAATATTTATTAAGTATCTGTTGGGTGCCTGGTGCTACATTAAGCATAAGCTACCTGTTTTTATTTTTTTGAAAGCAATCCTTCAAGAAAATAAGACCTTTATATCAAGACACAAATAATCAAGTCAAAAAAAGTTAAGATGTATTCATTATAGGACCTCATGAAAACATTGTGAGAACGACTGAACTCTATTTTGCAAGAATAAAGGAATGGAGCCCCCTGTTTAGTCCTGCCTGGATCATAGCAGTTTGTGAATGGTGGTGGGCCTGGCTAGGGGTGTGGACTTAGCAGGTAGAGGCACTTTAAGAGGAGAGTGATGTCAATTAATTATGCCCAGGAATGCCAAGACTCCACAGATCTAACAGCTGTGTAAATATAGAGATTAGCAGGCCTCTTCCCAGGGCATTCTGAGTCAGTCAATTTAGGCTGGTGCCTAGGAATGTGTTTTATGAAAAACACTCAAGGTCACTCTTGTTTTCAGATAACTTGAGAATGGCTTTGTAATTCTCTAAACTTTGATGCGGCTGCTGCCATGTTCGGCACCTTTTGAGAAGTCACCTATGAAGTGTGTGCTAACACTTCCAGGGTCATGGAGAGGGAGGATCATATCCCTAGGGAACTCTTAGTGGCTGCAGGGCAGCAGGGAGTCCTCAAAGGCACCCAGGAAAGCACAGCCAGGTTCCTCCTCAGTAGGCAGTCTTCCTCAGGACCCACACATCTGAGATAGGAGGGTTGCTGGTTCCAGAGACTCTCAGTTCATTTCCTCCTTTATGGCTTAAACATCTACCTTCTGATGGTTTTAGATGACACCAGGCCCCAGAGCTCATTGGTGGCAAGATCAGGCCTTAGATGGAGATATTCCCTGGAGATGTGAAGCTGAGAATTTGAAAATGACTCTAACTGAATTGGACAGGGGTCTGAAAGGTGTGAAGAGAGAGCCACAGAGTAAATGAAAGAGGAGTAAATGACTAAACCTATGTTAAAGCAGAAGGGACATTTGAGGACTGAGACTCAAAGAATGAACGAGTAGATGGAGAAAAGGGAAGAAGTCCCTTCAGGTTTTATTAGTTTTAGCGGTTTTTCTACCTCATTTTTCTTCTTTTCGTGAAACACCCTCACCCAGTTTATGGTAATCCTGTTCTTAGTAATGCTCCCCATGGTGGACATATAACCCAGGCCTCCTACTTGGAGTATACTCACCTGAGGGGGACAGGGATAGTTATGGGAACCTGGCCAGAAGGGGAGTTCTCTGGGTACTGTTTATGCTGTGGGGAAGCCATTCCCTCTTTCTGTGGAATTTTTGGTGTAAGAATGACCATTGAGGACTTCCAGAAGCTGAGCCACCTCCAATGGAGAGGCACTGGCCAAGTGCTTTGGGAATTGCATCATTAAGATTTTAAATGAGGGAGTGATGCAAGCAGATGTGCATCTGGAATGTAGCTCTGGTGTCAGTGTGAAGAAATGCTTGAGCCAGCAGAGACAGGACTCTGGAGTCCAGGGCAGCCATGGGCTAGCACAGAGACAACAAGGCTTCTAATCCTCAGAGATCCCAGAAAACAGAGACAGAATTGAGAGATATTTAGGAGGTGGAGGAGACAAAGCTCAGGCGACACTGAAGCCAGGTACAATCAGATTTGGATTCTGCTCCACACTCCTAAAAGCTTTGGGATCTTATTCAACATCCTTAGCCTTCAGCTTCTGCATCTGTAAACTGGAAGTGATAATGCAGGGCACTTTATGGAGCCATGAGGATTCTAGGAGGCTGCTATAGGCAAAAGCATGAAGCACAGTGTTCAGCACGGAGTAACACTCAAGAAAAGACTGCTCTCAGGTGGAGATGAAGAAGGAAGAAAATTAAGTGTAATTCTAAAATACTGAGCTTGAGAATTTGAGCAAATGTTGATGATGCTAATCAGGACAGGAAATGCAGAAGGACAGGTTTGATAGGGAGGGAGGTGAGTTTGTTTCTTTAACTTGTTGAGTCTGATATGCTTGTAGAATGGTGGGGAAGAAGCTGCCCTCAAGCAGCTAGCCTCAGGACTTTAGGTTTGGTGGACCCTGGTCAATAGATGGACAGTGCAGCCATGGTAGACAGGACAGATACAAGGGAGGAAGAGCCAGTCAAGGAGTCACAGAGCACTTAGGAAGCAGGAGATATGAAAAGGAAATCTTTTTAAGTGTGGAGAAGGTATTAGATAGAGGTCAGCATCTGTTAAGCCATGAGAATTCTTGTTTCTTTACTAAGGGAAATGAAAGCCTAAACCCAAGACCACTTGACTGGTTAAGGGATCTCTGGTTCCACTCATAGGGCTGTCTTCAAGGGGCTCCCTGAGGCCCTCAGGTGGCCTGTTTCACTTACCTCCAGGTACTGATTAACCAGACGGAGGGAACGGTCAGTGATATTAAATATGTCTCTCCAGTCAAAGTTGGTCATGCCATCAGCCCGATTCTCCGGAGGACCCTTATAGAGGAAGTTTAGCAGGACCTCAGCAGTGATACCTTCTTCACCAACATGTCTATTCAAAAAGTCTTTTACAGTTGGGTGTTCCAGGGTGTCCTTGGGAAGAACAAATACAGTCATAGAAATTCTGTAGGATATTTGGACTTCTTCTTGTATCACCTCTAAATTTTAATGATTTGGGATGGAGACTATAAGCCTCCCTAAAAATCTAGTTACAAGGTCCCATGACCCAACAGATGCTGTCCTCTAATTAATTACAAGATATACCTATTTCTATCCCATTTTCCCCAAACACATGGACCCCTACAATAGAGAGATTACACATGTTGGGTGCAGACGTAGGAGGTAGAGAATGTAAAATGATATAGATTTTACTTTTTAATTTTAATATTTAAAATTATTTATTTATTTTGATGCTAGGGATTGAACCCAGGGTTGCTTTACCACTGAGCTACCTCCCCAGCCCTTTTTTGTTTCTGACCCAGGGTCTCTCCAAATCACTGAGGCTGTCCTCAAATGTGTGATCCTTCTGCCTCAGCCTCCAGAGTTGCTGGAATTACAGGTGTGTACCCAACTATACCCAGCTTTCCTTTTTAATTTTTCATGGGTTTTTTTTTGGTTATCTTTTTTTTTTTTTTAATCTTTGCTATATAGAACTCCTTTTTCTTTTCTTTCTTTCTTTCTTTTCTTTTCTTTTTTTTTTTTTGGTTGCTATTGTTTGTTTGTTTTTGAAACAGGGTCTCACTATGTTGCCCAAGCTGGCCTTAAATTCCCAGTCTTTTTTTTTTTTTTTTTTTTCCGGTTTTCTTTTTTTTTTAATTTTTTATTGTTGGCTGTTCAAAACATTACATAGTTCTTGATATATCATATTTCACAATTTGATTCAAGTGGGTTATGAGCTCCCATTTTTACCCCATATACAGATTGCAGAATCACATCAGTTACACATCCATTGATTTACATATTGCCATACTCGTGTCTGTTGTGTTCTGCTGCCTTTCCTATCCTCTACTATCCCCCCTCCCCTCCCCTCCCCTCCCCTCTTCTCTCTCTGCCCCCTCTACTGACATTCGTTTGTCCCCCTTGTATTATTTTTCCCCTTCCCCTCACTTCCTCTTGTATGTACTTTTGTATAACTCTGAGGGTCTCCTTCCATTTCCATGCAATTTCCCTTCTCTCTCCCTTTCCCTCCCACCTCTCATCCCTGTTTAATGTTAATCTTCTTCTCATGCTCTTCGACCCTACTCTGTTCTTAGTTACTCTCCTTATATCAAAGAAGACATTTGGCATTTGTTTTTTAGGGATTGGCTAGCTTCACTTAGCATAATCTGCTCTAATGCCATCCATTTCCCTGTAAATTCTATGATTTTGTCATTTTTTAATGCAGAGTAATACTCCATTGTGTATAAATGCCACATTTTTTTTATCCATTCATCCATTGAAGGGCATCTAGGTTGGTTCCACAGTCTAGCTATTGTTAATTGTGCTGCTATGAACATCGATGTAGCAGTGTCCCTGTAGCATGCTCTTTTTAGGTCTTTAGGGAATAGACCGAGAAGGGGAATAGCTGGGTCAAATGGTGGCTCCATTCCCAGCTTTCCAAGAAATCTCCATACTGCTTTCCAAATTGGCTGCACCAATTTGCAGTCCCACCAGCAATGTACAAGTGTACCCTTTTCCCCACATCCTCGCCAGCACTTGTTGTTGTTTGACTTCATAATGGCTGCCAATCTAACTGGAGTGAGATGGTATCTTAGGGTGGTTTTGATTTGCATTTCTCTGACTGCTAGAGATGGTGAGCATTTTTTCATGTACTTGTTGATTGATTGTATGTCCTCCTCTGAGAAGTGTCTGTTCAGGTCCTTGGCCCATTTGTTGATTGGGTTGTTTGTTCTCTTATTGTCTAATTTTTTGAGTTCTTTGTATACTCTGGATATTAGGGCTCTATCTGAAGTGTGAGGAGTAAAGATTTGTTCCCAGGATGTAGGCTCTCTATTTACCTCTCTTATTGTATCTTTGCTGAGAAAAAACTTTTTAGTTTGAGTAAGTCCCATTTGTTGATTCTAGTTATTAACTTTTGTGCTATGGGTGTCCTATTGAGGAATTTGGAGCCCGACCCCACAGTATGTAGATCGTAGCCAACTTTTTCTTCTATCAGACGGCGTGTCTCTGATTTGATATCAAGCTCCTTGATCCATTTTGAATTAACTTTTGTGCATGGCGAGAGAAAGGGATTCAGTTTCATTTTGTTGCATATGGATTTCCAGTTTTCCCAGCACCATTTGTTGAAGAGGCTATCCTTCCTCCATTGCATGCTTTTAGCCCCTTTATCAAATATAAGGTAGTTGTAGTTTTGTGGATTGGTTTCTGTGTCCTCTATTCTGTACCATTGGTCCACCCGCCTGTTTTGGTACCAGTACCATGCTGTTTTTGTTACTATTGCTCTGTAGTATAGTTTGAAGTCTGGTATCGCTATACCGCCTGATTCACATTTCCTGCTTAGCATTGTTTTTGCTATTCTGGGTCTTTTATTTTTCCATATGAATTTCATGATTGCTTTCTCTATTTCTACAAGAAATGCCGTTGGGATTTTGATTGGCATTGCATTAAACCTATAGAGAACTTTTGGTACTATCGCCATTTTGATGATGTTAGTTCTGCCTATCCATGAACAGGGTATATTTTTCCATCTTCTAAGATCTTCTTCTATTTCTCTCTTTAGGGTTCTGTAGTTTTCATTGTATAAGTCTTTCACCTCTTTTGTTAGGTTGATTCCCAAGTATTTTATTTTTTTTGAAGATATTGTGAATGGAGTGGTTGTCCTCATTTCCATTTCAGAGGATTTGTTGCTGATATACAGGAATGCCTTTGATTTATGCGTGTTGATTTTATATCCTGCCACTTTGCTGAATTCATTTATTAGCTCTAATAGTTTCTTTGTAGAGCCTTTTGGGTCTGCTAGGTATAGAATCATGTCACCTGCAAATAGTGATAATTTAAGTTCTTCTTTTCCTATTTTGATGCCTTTAATTTCTTTTGTCTGTCTAATTGCTCTGGCCAGTGTTTCGAGAACTATGTTGAACAGAAGTGGTGAGAGAGGGCATCCCTGTCTTGTTCCACATTTTAGAGGGAATGCCTTCAATTTTTCTCCATTCAGAATGATGCTAGCCTGAGGCTTAGCATAGATTGCTTTTACAATATTGAGGTATGTTCCTGTTATCCCTAGTTTTTCTAGAGTTTTGAACATAAAGGGATGCTGTACTTTGTCGAATGCTTTTTCCGCATCTATCGAGATGATCATATGGTTCTTATTTTTAAGTCTATTGATGTGGTGAATAACATTTATTGATTTCCGTATATTGAACCAGCCTTGCATCCCAGGGATGAATCCTACTTGATCATGGTGCACAATTTTTTTGATATGTTTTTGTATCCGAGTCGCCAGAATTTTATTGAGGATTTTTGCATCTAGGTTCATTAGAGATATTGGTCTGTAGTTTTCTTTCTTTGAAGTGTCTTTGTCTGGTTTAGGTATCAGGGTGATGTTGGCCTCGTAGAATGAATTTGGAAGTTCTCCCTCTTTTTCTATTTCCCGAAGTAGCTTGAAAAGTATTGGTATTAGTTCCTCTTTAAAGGTTTTGTAAAACTCTGCTGTATACCCATCCAGTCCTGGGCTTTTCTTAGTTTGTAGTCTTTTGATGGTTTCTTCTATTTCCTCAATTGATATTGGTCTGTTTAGGTTGTCTATATCCTCCTGACTCAATCTGGGCAGATCATATGACTTAAGAAATTTATCTATGCCTTCACTATCTTCTAATTTATTGGAGTATAAGGATTCAAAATAATTTTTGATTATCTTCTGTATTTCTGAAGTGTCTGTTGTGATATTGCCTCTTTCATCCCGTATGTTAGTGATTTGAGTTCTCTCTCTTCTTCTCTTCGCTAGCATGGCTAAGGGTCTGTCGATTTTGTTTATTTTTTCAAAGAACCAACTTTTAGTTTTGTCAATTTTTTCAATTGTTTCTTTTGTTTCGATTTCATTAATTTCAGCTCTGATTTTAATTATTTCTTGCCTTCTACTTCTTTTGCTGTTGTTTTGCTCTTCTTTTTCTAGGATTTTGAGATGAAGTATGAGATCATTTATTTGTTGGTTTTTTCTTTTTTTAAGGAATGAACTCCAAGCAATGAATTTTCCTCTTAGAACTGCTTTCAATGTGTCCCATAGATTCCGATATGTTGTGTCTGTGTTTTCATTAATCTCTAAGAATTTTTTAATTTCCTCCTTGATGTCTTCTATAACCCATTGATCATTCAGTAACCTATTGTTCATTCTCCAAGTGATGTATTCTTGTTCCTTCCTTCTTTTATCGTTGATTTTCAGTTCCATTCCATTATGATCAGATAGGATGCATGGTATTATCTCTACTCCTTTATATTGTCTAAGAGTTTCCCTGTGACATAATATATGATCTATTTTTGAGAAGGATCCATGTGCTGCTGAGAAAAAAGTGTAACTGCTTGATGTTGGGTGGTATATTCTATATATGTCAATTAAGTCTAGGTTATTAATTGTGTTATTGAGTTCTATAGTTTCCTTATTCAACTTTTGCTTGGAAGATCTGTCCAGTGGTGATAGAGGTGTGTTGAAATCTCCCATGATTATTGTATGGTGGTCTATTAGACTCTTGAACTTGAGAAGAGTTTGTTTGATGAACACAGCTGCACCATTGTTTGGGGCATATATATTTATGATTGTTATGTCTTGTTGGTGTATGGTTCCCTTGAGCAGTATGTAGTGTCCCTCTTTATCCCTTTTGATTAACTTTGGCTTGAAATCTATTTTATTTGATATGAGTATGGATACTCCTGCTTGTTTCCGAAGTCCATATGAGTGATATGATTTTTCCCAACCTTTCACCTTCAGCCTATGTATGTCTTTTCCTATCAAATGCGTCTCCTGTAGGCAGCATATTGTTGGGTCTTGTTTTGTGATCCATTCTACTAGCCTGTGTCTCTTGATTGGTGAGTTTGAGCCATTAACATTTAGGGTTATTATTGAGATATGGGTTGTTCTTCCAGCCATATTTGTTTATTTATGTTACTAAACATGGTTTGTTTTCCTCTTTGATTATTTTCCCCCCTTTACTGTCCTACCTCCCACTGTTGGTTTTCATTGTTATTTTCCATTTCCTCTTCCTGTAATGTTTTGCCAAGGATGTTTTGAAGAGATGGTTTTCTAGCTGCAAATTCTTTTAACTTTTGTTTATCGTGGAAGGTTTTAATTTCATCTTCCATCCTGAAGCTTAATTTCGCTGGAAACACAATTCTTGGTTGGAACCCATTTTCTTTCAGTGTTTGAAATATGTTATTCCAGGATCTTCTAGCTTTCAGAGTCTGTGTTGAAAGATCAGCTGTTATCCTGATTGGCTTACCCCTAAATGTGATCTGCTTCCTTTCTCTTGTAGCTTTTAAAATTCTCTCCTTATTCTGTATGTTGGGCATCTTCATTATAATGTGTCTAGGTGTGGGTCTCT
This sequence comes from Marmota flaviventris, assembly GCF_047511675.1. Lineage (NCBI taxonomy): Eukaryota > Metazoa > Chordata > Mammalia > Rodentia > Sciuridae > Marmota > Marmota flaviventris. The sequence continues at coordinate 79,997,027 of NC_092507.1, forward strand.
TATGATTTTGCACATTCGGCGTCCTGTAGGCTTCTAGGATTTGGGGTTCTGTCTCATTCTTCAAGTCTGGGAAGTTTTCTCGTATTATTTCATTGAATAGATTGCTCATTCCTTTGGTTTGAAACTCTGTCCCTTCCTGTATCCCAATGACTCTTAAATTTGGTCTCTTGATGTTATCCCATATTTCTTGGATGTTCTGCTCATGGTTTCTTAACAGTCTTGCTGAGCTGTCTATGTTCTTTTCAAGTTGAAATACTTTATCTTCATTGTCTGATGTTCTGTCTTCTAAGTGTTCTACTCTGCTGGTAGTATTCTCCATTGAGTTTTTAAGTTGGTTTATTGCTTCCTGCATTTCTAGGATTTCTGTTTGTTTGTTTTTTATAACCTCTATCTCCCTGTATAGTTGATCTTTTGCTTCTTGGATTTGTTTATGTAATTCATTGTTGAAGTGATCTTTCATTGTCTGATTTTGCTGTCTGATGTCTTCCTTGAGACTCCAGATCATCTGAAGCATGTATATCCTGAATTCTTTATCTGACATTCCATCTGCTGCAGCTATTACCTCTTCTAACGTTGAGTTGACCTGCATTGCTTGTGGTCCTTTCTTTCCTTGTCTCTTCATACTGTTCGCGTTCCTTTCTACTTGGTGAAACTGTTGTGCTATTGAATTTTCCCCCTATATATTTATATTGGTCTTGTATAGTTGCAAAGTCTCCCTCGCAGGCGCGGGCGGCGGCTCTGCCCCTCCTCCAATTGGGGCAATGTGCCTACCACGCCGGCAGGCCGCTGGGCCTGCTCTGCCGGTCGGTAGCAGGTCCGCCGACCTTGCAGGCGCGGGCGGCGGCTCTGTCCCTCTGCGGGCCGCTAGGCTTGTTCTGTCGGTGGTCGCAGTTCTGCCTACTTTGCAGGCGCAGGCAGCGGCACTGCCCCTCTGCAGGCCTCTGGGGCTGTACTGCCAGTGGGTCGCAGGTCCGCCTACCTTGCAGGCGCGGGGGGGGGGGCGGCTCTACCCTTCCTCAGGCCACTGGGCCTGTTCTGTCTCTCGGTTGCAGGTCTGGCCTGTTCTGATGGTGGTCACAGTTCCGTCTACCTTGCAGGCGCGAGGGGGAGGGGGCGGCTCTGCCTCTCAGCAGGCCGCTGCTCCTCTTCTGCCGGTGGGTCGCAGGCCCGCCTACCTTGCAGGAGTGATTGGAAGTTCTGCCCCTCCGCGGGCCACTGGGCCTTTTCTGTCGGTGGTCACAGTTCCCCTACCTGGCAGGCGCGGGGGGTGGGGGGCGGCTCTGCCCCTCAGCAGGCCGCTGGGCCTGCTCTGTGGGTGGTCACAGTTCCCTCTACTTTGCCGGCGCAGGGGGAGGGGGCGGCTCAGCCTCTCAGCAGGCCGCTGCTCCTCTTCTGCCGGTGGGTCGCAGGCCCGCCTACCTTGCAGGAGTGATTGGAAGCTCTGTCCCGCCGTGGGCCACTGGGCCTTTTCTGTCGGTGGTCACAGTTCCACCTACCTGGCAGGCACGGGGGGTGGGGGGGCGGCTCTGCCCCTCAGCAGGCCGCTGGGCCTGCTCTGTGCGTGGTCACAGTTCCCTCTACTTTGCCGGCGCAGGGGGAGGGGGCGGCTCTGCCTCTCAGCAGGCCGCTGCTCCTCTTCTGCCGGTGGGTTGCAGGCCCGCCTACCTTGCAGGAGTGATTGGAAGCTCTGTCCCGCCGCGGGCCACTGGGCCTTTTCTGTCGGTGGTCACAGTTCCACCTACCTGGCAGGCGCGGGGGGGGTGGGGGGCGGCTCTGCCCCTCAGCAGGCCGCTGGGCCTGCTCTGTGGGTGGTCACAGTTCCCTCTACTTTGCTGGCGCAGGGGGAGGGGGCGGCTCAGCCTCTCAGCAGGTCGCTGCTCCTCTTCTGCCGAAATTCCCAGTCTTCAGTGATCCTTCTCCCTTAGCTTTTCAGTAGCTGGCACTATAGGTGTGTTGCCACGCCCGACTATAGAATCCTTGTCTCTTGACTTTGCAAAGCCACAAATGGGATCAGACAAACACACTCAACCATTTTTGCGGTAACAGAGTTGGCCCCTTAGGGAGATGCCCATTCAAATCTGAGGCCTTCAGGTGAATTCATAAAAGCAAGAAACTCAGGAAGCCACAGTTCTTGTGGTACCTTTTAGATTTCCCCCCAGAACTCGAGAAACACAATTCCTATCTAAAGTCAGTGAATCCACTTGGCAATAGCTTCCAGAACTAGTGCCTCTGGGACCTGCTTATTGCATGTTTGATCTGGCTGCTCTAGGGTAACTCCTCTAGTGATTTCCTGTGAGAAGGAAACCGCCTCCCTCTTCTCCACCCTCTAGTGCAAGCCATCCTTACTCTGATCATAGTCATCTGTGTGCTGCTTTCAAAGAAATACCAGATCTGGGGTCCTACTTCCTCCCAGGCTTTGACCAGCTTCCTGAGACGTGCTAGTTCTTCAAAAGTTGAGTTGGCCTAAAACCAGATAGGGAAAGAGGCAAGAGTGAAGAGAAAAATGAGAAAGGACCTTTGGTATCTTTCTTGCCCTGTTGTAACCCTTAATGTTTGGGAAAGGTTTTCCATGGTAATGTTTCCGCCCCCCCCCCCCCCAATCTATTGATATTTCCTAGGACATGACAATTTCTCAGCCTTCCAGACTGACAGAATCTAATTTCTTAGTATCTCAGAGGTATATATAATATTGATGTCATTTTCTCAGAACCTCATTAAAACTATATTGGGACTCCTAGTGATCAAATACTCTTCCTTCCTATCTGTGATGTTTCCAGGAAGCCAGAATTCAGAGAATTGTGAATCTGTCCATTAGGGATGTAATTCAAGCATCAGGAAGGAAAACCTTATTGTAGGCTGCATAGGGAGTGAGGACCAGGCAGGGGCAGGGGAGCTGTATGTACATCTGATGGCTGTAGATGGGGGAGAAAATCCAGGATTCCACTAGCAAAAAACAAATACAGGACTCACTTGGAGGAGAGCCTGCAGATATATCCATCCCCTCCCCCTTCACACACACAGAGGCTTACACTGGAGGTCCGTGTATGAGACACAGGACCAGCTGTGGGATCTTACGTTCTTTAGTATCCTTTGCGCTGCAGGGGAGTCAGGAGTAAAGAGGATTTTTCCCATCAGTAAGGGCTTCGCTGCCCTCCAGGCTATTTTGGTTAAAGGGTTTGACTCCAGGCTCTGGATCAATGCATTACAAAAGGCGGCTGCCAGAAGAAAAGGAACAAATTTTTTTTTTTTTTTTAGAAAGTCCCTTTTTCTTATGACTAAACATGGACATTACTGCATCCAAATCACACGTGTCATTCAATTTCACCCTGGAGGATTTGACAAATAACCCAAATTAGTAGGCTGTACCCCCACCAAGAGGAAGCTCATTAGTTCCTAGCAAAATGCCACACTGCTTCTAGATAATGGACTCATCGGTGAAACAAAGGATAGGGCTTTCCCTGTAGTTTATTCTGTTAGAAGGAGGCCGCTGAGAATCCTGCTTGGGATTACTGCAAGGAGCAGAGGACAACCTCAGATGAAAGGGAAAGAAAGGCCAAACAGGTCCCCCTTGGAACCTCAGCTTTAGCCTCTATGATTTCCTTTCAATCAGCACCTTCCCTTCTTTGTTTTATGTAGCTATCTCAGGGCTCTTGTCTTTCAATTTTTAACTAAAGGGTCAACCATCTGCATTTCTTCCCCATTCCACTATGCTTTACCCTAGGAGACAATGATGATGATGATGATGATGATGATGATGATGATGATGATAATAATTATTATTAGTAGTAGTAGTAGTAGTAGTGGGGAAGGTGAGTTGCCATTGGAATGTATTTGAGTACCACACACACAGATTTTCATTGCTTTATGTTTGTAAAACAACAAAACCAAAAAATATCCCCAGCTAAGTTGACTTGCCAGGTCCCATTTGAGCTCAGCTTTTCTTTCAACTCTGGGTTGACTCCTCATTTATCATTCTCTCTTTCTCTAGAGCCTAACCCAAGTTCAGTTATATCAGTGGGAAATGTCCCCTTTGTTACCTTTCCAAGTGGGCCTCAGTGGATCATATCCAGAATATTTATTTATTTCTGAGCACCACTCTCTTTCTACAAGGGGAAGTAGACTTTCTGGGAAAAGTCTGTTTGCCCAATGCCACAAAACAACACCAAGGGAGAGTCAGTCCCAGGACTGGTTTCATTTGAAAGTGTTAAACCATCATCTTAACCAACATCATAGGCTGATTTGTGCACAAAAAACTTACTTGTTCCTTTGTCATAAGAATAGAGAGGATCTTTCCTGGTAGAGTCGATCCCTAGGAAGGCTTTGTAGTTATTGTCTTCATACCAGTTGAAGGAGAACACCCGAGAGCCCCCTCCCTCTGGGTACCCACACAGAAGGTCCGACAGGATGCTCATCAGCTGTGTGAAGGTCTGTGGACCGCCATTCTGCAGAAGAGGTCTGGTCACCCACAGCAGGTCTTGAACACTTGGCTGATGGATAAACTAGGGCAAGGGGAAGGCTCTGAGTATATTAAAGCAGCAAGAATCAAGACTTCCATATATATATTTGACTTTCACATTTAAAAGAAAAAATCTATATTGTCAGCTATCCAGCTGTGAAAATGAAGAACAAAACCTACTGCCATCGACTTAGGGACTGGGAGAAAAGGACGAACCTTAAAAAAAAAAAAATCAAAGAATGAGCATCAGATAACAACCCTCTCTGAAACTTTAATGGCATCTCATAAATCTTGGCTTTCCCTGGCCAGATAACAACCCTCTCTGAGGCTCTAATGGCCTTCCTTCATAAATTCTGATGTCAGGGCCAGCAAAAAATATGAACAAGCCTTTGTGTTATGCTTGTCATAATTTTGTTATTTGTAAGATCCTCTGTGTAACTTTCTGGGCTATAAAGCTTGGCTTCTAGAAAGCTTGGTGCTATTTTTGGCTCCCGTGGTTTCTTTTGGGAGAGGCAGCCCGGCCGGTTGAAATAATAAGCTTCCTTTAATTTTAATTAGGGTCAATGGTCTTTTCTTTGCATCGTGGTCTAACAAGATCATTTTAATATTTCCTCTCTATATATTTAGATGCCTAGAGAATATGTCCTTGGGGCAATGCAGAGATTATTTCACTGTAAACTAGTTCCTGGGTTCTTTCAACTACATGAGGATTACATGAGGATCCTCAATTACATGAGGATGCTGGGGGGAAATTGAGAAATAAAATAATGGGGAATGCTCCTATTCTAGAAAGACAAGGTCAGGGTGGATTTCTTTGGCTAAATAGTTTAGAATTTATTTCCCTAATTTGGAAAATTATTTTTTATTGGCTTAATTTTATCAAATGTGAACTCTTCCATTTACGTGAAATTTGTGATTTGTGATTTGTGTGTGTGTTTTAAGATTTGAGGAACTGGATTAAGTCTCCATTCTTGGAAGAACAACTTTTCAAATTCTGCAACAACTAAGAAGAGTTTGATGCCTTTTGTCCATGTAGGGGTCATTGCACTTGCTGGCCTTGTCCTTTGAAGGTAGATCTGGGATACTGAGAACTGCCAAAGTTGCCAATGCTTTGGTTCCCATGAGGCCATCTGGCTTTGCTTTAGGGGCAAATACAGAATTAAAAAAAATGCTGCTTTTATTCCCCAAACTCACCTTATTAGTTATTTTAAAAGGCACTTGGGAATTTAAAAAACCATTAGGACTCAATCAGGTAAGATGGAAAACATTCCCTTACTGCAATAAGTGGTGTTTCTCTGTTGTCCCTCTCTTTGTCCACATACCACACTTGCCATGTGAATTCCACACATGAGTCATGCCTATAATTACATACTATGCTTCAATAATAAAGTTAGAATCTCAAATTGCTTCAACAACAGTGAGTCTCATGACAATCTTGGAAGGGGTTATGTTGCTCATTTAACCAAAGCACTCAGAGATGAAGGGGGTGTTCTAAAGTCAAATGGTCTAATATTAATTAACATAAACCAGGCCATCTGCTTCAGCCTAATTCACAAAAGCTAAGACTTGCTATCTAGACAGGCAAAGAATCTTCGAAAATACCCACACAGAATTAAGAGTGTTGATATGCTTTGGGAAATTTTTTACATTCTCTGTCAACTTCAACTTTATTATATTGATATGAATTTTTCAAATGCTATGAAGGAAAGAATGTTAAAGACTCCCACAGCATCAGGTGGCCATCAGTAAAATGGGCCCATCTTCAACTCAGCCACAGTATTGCTCCTACTCTGCCCAAGTTGAGTTTAGTTTTATAAAAAACAGATTCTAACCTTGCAATTTTTCAAGTTGTCTGAGCCTAAGCCAGCTGGGAATACTGAAGAAAGAAAACCATGTTTCACAGTTTGCATTCTTTTATAATAATCATATCTGAGAATTGCTTATTTTATATCTCTCTTCCCTGTTGATGTATGTCCATGAGGCAACAACTGTGTTTGTCTATTCATCACTATATCTCCAGCATCAACCAACTACTGAGTGAAAGAATCAGGTGTTAATTAAAATGTGCACATATTTTATAAATAACACAAAAAGTCACTTATTTGGGGAATTAAATGAGTAGATATTGGTAAAGCACTTAGCAGTAGAGCTGATAAGCACCATATAAGGATCTGTTACTATATATATATATATATATATATATATATATATATATATATATATATATATTCATGTAGATCTTAAGATCATAAAAGAAAAATGGACCATCTCAGTACTGGAAAAACTTAGATTTAATGGTAAGTTCTCTGAGGATTTGTGCCAGACCAGGCAAATTACTTATTTCCGGAGGTATTTCTTTCCAGGTGGAGAATCATAAGGATGATTCTTTTCTTTTTACATACTACTTAGGAGCAGACAATTTAAGATATGAACAGATCCTCTGAAGTTGCTAGAGGAAAAGAATAAATGTATTTCACTTTGAACAGGAGTGAAGTGCCATTATTTGTCATACTAAGTATGTTAAAATTGCATAAAAAGAAATTAAAATTACCAGCATCAGGCTACTTACTCCTTGAATTCTTGGAGATAGATCAGATACTATTTTTCCCCAGGATCTCAGATTGATGCCTTGAGAATTGCTGTCTAGGAGTGTGGGAAGCTGTAATTAACAGGACAAAAAAAATTAAAATATGTATGTAGTTGTATATACATACATGCGTACTCTCTGATCCTCTGTGTGCTTATAAATGATTCCTTTCCCTCTTTCTGATTGCAGGAATTTTCTGCTTTCTGTTATGGTTTAGATGTGTTATGCCCCAATAGCTCATGTGTGAGACAATGCAAGAAGGTTCAGAGGAGAAATAATTGGATTACAAGAGTCTTGACCCAACCAATAAATTATTCCCCTGATAGGAATTAATTAAGTGGTAACTGAAGTGGCAGGGTGTGGCTGGAGGAAGTGGGCATTGAGGGCATGACTTTGGGCATATATTTGTATCTGGCAAATGGAGTCTTTCTCCCTCTCTGCTTTCTGATCATCATATGAGCTACTTCCCTCTGCCACACTCTACTACCATATTATTCAGCATCATCTCAAACCCCAAGGGATTTAGCCTGCTATCTATGGGTTAAGACCTTTGAAACTGTGAGTCCTCAAATAAACTTCTCTTCTACAGTTGTTCTGGTCAGATCTTTTATTCACAGCATTGAAAAAGCTGACCAAAACACTCTTGAAAATAGAATTCTTTAATTGAGAAAAATGACAGGCACTAGTTCCAAACTTCCCTGCTGAGATAGTCACTCATATTTTCATAATGACAATACACCCATGAAATAGTGAATACTGGTTTAGTGACACCAAGCAACACCAAGGAAAGCAGAACACAGCTGCTGGCATGTGAGGAAGGCTGCTGTGGAGACACCCACATCAACCTTAGGGCTTTATAGACATAGCCAGGTGCCTTCTTCAGTCACATTTTCCCTTCCCCCTTGTATTGCTTTCCTGTTGGTGTCCTTGGTTCAACACTATTCCATCATGGAAGATTCCACCAGGAACATCACTTTGCTTTGAAAGCTTCTGTTGGCTGGAATCAGAGAGAAGTCCCTTGCCAGTTCTCCAGGTGAAAACATTGTTCAGGTAACCCAAGCCCACTGGACAACTCAGACCTGTTTTTGCATTTTCCATTTTGATAGGGAAGGTGGAAGCCCTCAAATTTGCTGTCTCTAAGCCCCAGAGTCTGATGTGAACACCATTTTCTGAAAACCAAGTTCAAGTCCTGATGGACATTATTCTTCAGTTTCAGAACTGATTGAATCACCGATACCTTATGAGAGTATTTTAGGAAGCTGGGGGCAGTGGCGCACACCGGTAATCCAAGCAACTTGGGAGGCTGATGCAGGCGGATTGCCAAGTTCAAGGCCACCCTGGGCAACTTAGTGAGATCCTATCTCAAAATTAAAAATAAAAATGATTGGGGATATAACTCAGTGATAGAGTGCCCTTGGGTTCAGTACTGGGGGCAAGGGAAATTCTTTCAGAACTGAGTTCTTGAATTATCAAATTCAAGAGTGTGCCTTGAGTAGTAAAACCTTGGCTTGTAATTCTCATTCAAGTGTTGTAGACCACAAGCCACAAGCCTTGGCTTTTTATCTGCCAGTGAGGTTCTGTTGAATGATGGCGGCAGCACCAGTTGAGCTTGAAGCAAGGCTGAGAAACAGGTGGAATTAGGTATTGACCACCAGATCCTCATTTTTAGCCCTATATCTTGTCCCCTTTTCTCCCTGCTATAGGTGCAAGAGCCCTAGTATTCTCTCTGATCCTGAAACCATGAAATAAATTTAGGTACACTCAGCAGACATTAGCATTTCAGGCTTATTTTCTAACTATAAAATAAAAGAATTTGTTATGCATGAAAAATGTAAAACAGACCTGACAGGGGAGGAATATTCCAGAGGAAGCAGCTGCAAAGCTGCCATTGCTGCCACACCACTGAGAAGCATCTTTACCCTGAGCACAGGGCCTATGCATTGGTCTTGCCAGGACTTCTTTTTAAATTCCTTGAAAATACCTTCAGTGTATCTGGGAAGAGCACTTTAGATCCTATTTTTCCTGTAAGGGCTGAGTGAAGTGAGTAGGAAGGGACTAAGCAAACAGGTAAAAATATGTGATGATGGAAAGTTATCACAAGTCCTGGGGACCCTCTCTCCTGACTATCTTCCTAGATTATTAGATATATAAAAGGATGGAAGGGACCTATAAATATAGTGTCATGTGTGTTTTTTTCATTCTGATATGGACAATCCAGGTGTAATAATGGAGTAAGTGGACACGGACCACACACTGGACAACACTGAGGAATTATTAAATTTTGTTGGGTGTGATCCTAGCATTGCAGTTTTGTTAAGACAAATACGACCGTCTCTGCTAAAGATAATTACAAAGCATGTACTGGTGAAATGGTATGTTGTCTATGATTTATTGCAAAAAAGTTTAGGGGTTAAAAAAAAGGGAGAGAACCATCAAAATAAGAACTAAGCCAAATGTTGATAATACTTGATGCTGGGTGATGGGTACATGGGCTTCGTTATATCATTCACTCTATTTTTATACTTATTTCTAGAAATAAAATGTTCAGATAATAAGAAAAAAGTTTTCCCAGGCAAAAATAAATTATTGAATAAATGGATAATTTAATGAATAAATTATTGAATAAATGAATAAGTAAATACTTTCCCTATCTTACATATTTTTTCCTTCCCCACTAAGACTGCTTTTGTTAATTTCTCCTCTAGAATACTCCATCAGAATAACCGTCTTGGGGGCTGGGGTTGTGGCTCAGAGGCAGAATGCTTGCCTGGCATGTGTGAGGCACTGGGTTCAATTCAGAGCACCACATATAAATAAGTAAAATAAAGGTTCATTGACAACTAAAAAAATTTAAGGAAAAAAAAAAAGAATAACCTTCTTGCTGGTTCCCTTGCATCTAGTCTCCTTCCTTCCCATGTATCTTCCACATTGTAGACTGAGTTACCTAAGAGGCCTATCTAATTGTGCTACTTGCACTGATCAGAAATCTTCCATGGCTCTCTTCTTTCCCCAGGAGAGAAGGTCAGTAACAGTGCTGGATACACATGGCCTCTCTAGTCTTCTTGTACTGGGAATTAAACCCAGGGGTACTTAACCATTAAGCCACATCTTCAGCCCTTTTTGTTTTATTTTGAGTCAGGTCTTACTGAGTTGCTTAGGGCCTCACTAATTTTCTGGGGCTGGCTTTGAATTTGGGATCCTCCTGCCTTAGCCTCCCGAGCTGCTAGGATTGCAGACGTGCACCACTATGCCTGGCTCTCCAGCCCTCTTACCTGCCTCTCCTCCACTAGGCCAGACTTCTGCCTCTCCTCACATATCTGTCTTTTGCATATCCCTGGGTTCTGTACTCCATTTCCCTTCTTCCTTTGCCTGGCAGACTCCTATTCTTTCAAGTCTCATTCCTAACACAACTAACTATGGGAAAGACAGTTGTCCCCCAGGTAGCTTTAGATGTCTCTTTTCCATGTCTCTTTGCACCTTGTCCTATAGGTTCCCTGAAGGTGACTTGTTGATTTTCCTCCTTACTTTATTCAGCAGTGGTGATTATTCTTTTGTTTACCTCTCATCTGTCTCTCTTGCAAGACTCTAAGCCTCATGTAGAAAGGAACTGTGTCTGTGTGTTCGGCTCACAGTAGTTACTCAAATAATATGATAAATAAGTGAATGCTCTTATTAGAGCAAAAAACAAATTTATTATAATTGTTTTCATACCTGTAGTCTGTGAAATGGTATGTTTCTTAAGGACAAGAATCTTACTTTTTTAAAAAATAATTTTTACTTTTATTTTTTAGTTGTAGATGAACCTTTATTTTATTTATGTTTATGAGGTGCTAAGAATCAAACCCAGTGCCTCACACATTCTAGGCAAGCCCACTGAGTTACAAGCCCAGCCCAGGATTTTAAATTTTTATTTTTGTATTGCTTAAGTTTCTTATCCATCACATTTTTATGTAGCAGCTCAGGAGAAATTTGTGAATCATAAATCCCATATGCTAGGAGGTGGAATGAAGTTTGCCTTAGAGACTATGATACACTCACCTATGTCAGATTAAAGAAGTGTTCAGCAACATGTCTACTTTTAAGTTGCTTTTAAAGAAAGAGTAAATAAATTTTAGTATTTCATCTTTAAGTCAAACTCCCTTATGTTGATGTTCTATTATAAAGAGATATAGTGAAGAAGTAGTAATGACTTCCTGGAAGTTCATAATTATTCACTTTTAATAATTCAAGAGAATAATTAAATTATTGCCCAGGGCCTCACTAATTTTCTGGGGCTGGCTTTGAATTTGGGATCCTCCTGGCTTAGCCTCCCAAGCTACTAGGATTGCAGACGTGCACCAGGTAGTTCTGACTCTGATATGGAACACTTAGGCCTTTTTTTCATCTTTAAGATAACAAAAGTAATAGCTACTTACTTACATGAAGTACAGGGTATAGCTCGCCCTACTATCTGTCCTACTCTTTACCCAAGAGCAATCACTGTGAAAAATGTGGTGCAGATTGTTTCAGAAGCACCAGGCTCTTAACTTTATTATGCCTTTCTCCTGGTTGAGAGTTCCACAGACCTGCACATTTTGACCACAGTTAGTAACCATATTAACTTCCATGCTAGGGTCGGTAGAATACCCTGTCCCAGATGGTGTTCTTTCTTTCTCCAAAGACTACCTGCTCATTCCAGGAATATAAAATCAGCACTCTTTTTTTCCATTCCAGATGTTGTAACAACATCCTACAAATGGGATAGCCTACAAACTACAGAAGTCTGTTTCTTATGGTTCTGGAGACTAGGAAGTCCCGAAGTATGGTTCTGGCAGTTTTGGTGTCTGGTGAGGGCCTATTTTCTGGTTCTTTCTAGGTCTTATTGTGGTAGAAGAGGCAAGCTGGCTTTCTGGGGTCTCTTTTACTAGGATACTAATCCCAGTCCTGACCTCATTGCTTCCCAAAGGCCCAACCTCCTAATACCATCATCTTGGGGATGAGAATTCAACACAGGAATTTGGGGAGCACATTCAGACCACAGCAAGGCTTCTGCTGCATTTTCAGAGAGGAATCTAAGAGTTATCTAAGAGTCCTGAAAAATCAAAGACATTGCTATGGTTTGGATCTGGAATGTTCCCCAAAGATTTGAGTACTTGAAGGATTGGTCTCCAAAGTTGCAGTGTACAGAGGTGCGTTTTTAAGAAAATTATTGGGTCATGAAAGCTCTAATTTTATGATGGATTAATCCATCATTGCTCATGGACTATTGGGAGGTGGAGGAAACTGTAGGAAGTGAGACCTAGTTGGAGGATAGGTCACTGTAGATGTGACCTGCAAAGATTTTTCTTGCAGCTGGCCCACTCTCTCTTTCTCTCTGCTCCCAGTTACCATAAGCTGGGCAGGCCCTTCCACCATGATGTTCTGCCTCACTTCAGGCCCAAAGCAATTGAGCCAGCCAGCTCTGCACTGAAACCTCTGAAACTTTGCTTTAAAATAAATCTTTCCTTCTCTAAGTTGTTCCTGTCAGGTATTTTGGTCACAGCAATGAAAAGCAGACCACTGACATGAACCATAAGCAAGACCACAAGAATAAAGTTCTCATCTGTCTATTCCATAAATATTGCTCAGCACTGAGTGCCGAGGCTCTATCACTGTGAGAGATGGATGCCTGTTTACCCAATTCTGCTAAAGGTGATAATGCCTGGCTAAAAACTCTATTTCCCAGACTCCCTTGTGTACAGGTGGGCATGAGGCACAATTCTGATTAATACACTGTAACAGGATGGTGTGTTAAAGGTGTGCCCTCGCCTTCGCCCTGCCTGGAACATGGGATGGACTAGGAGAGGTGCAGCAGATAGTGTGAGAGCTCCAGGTACCTGAAGGAAATGCAGAGGAGCCTGGTTCCTGAGGAAGTCTCTGGAGCTTCCATGTCACTCCTGGGTTACCCACCACAGGACTGTGCTTGGAAATGGAAACAAAATTCATTTTTTCCAGTATTTTGTTTGAGCCGATTACACTTTTGAACTGATGTGATCACACATTTGACAAATACAAATTCAGTGTCTGCTGTGTGCAGGTGTTGGGGACATAGTAATGAACAAAACAAAAGCCTCTCTTCATGGAGCTTCACTTCAAGAACGTTGCTCATGTACCCTCAGCCTTCCCACCACTGGGACCACACTGCCAATATGCTCTTGCTTCTCAAATGGCAAAGAATCGTTTTCTAATCCCTTATCCCTCTGTAGCCACACTCTTCCTCCTCAACCTGTTCTTTCCACATTCCTTGGAAGCATAAGCCATACTTGGTGACTTCACTTCCTTAGCAACACCTCTCTATCCTTACCTTCACCATTCTACCAAGAGGCTTTAACAGAACCCCCAATTTCCTCCTGGGGTTTAAGTCCACTGAATATTTTTGCTTCTTTTTTTTGGTACTGGCAAATGAACCCAGGGGTACTTTACACTGGGCCACATCTCTAATCCTTTTTATTTTTGAGACAGGGTCTGCTAAATTGCTGAAGCTGGCCTCAAACTTGCGATCTTCCTGCCTCACCTGCCCTATTTTTGCTTTTAGTCTGTTGAGGCCTCTGCTTTTCTTGACACTTTTGATCACATTGCCATCTGTGACACTGTTCTTGACTGCTTTTTTTGCTCCTCCTTGGCCTTTCCTATGAACTCCTCTGCCTTCATCTTCCCACTATCAGCCAAGTTCCCTGAGGACCTGCAACCCTCACACTGCACTATCTCCCTACTTAAGAATGAGTAGTCTTATTACCTTTATTATTGAATCTGCCACCTTTTTATTGACAACTTCTAAACCTGCTCCTCCAGCCCAGACTTCTCCCCATAGCCTTGGCCTTATGTATCCACTGCCTGCTGGTCATTGGGATCCAACACATCCCATACTGATCACATTGTCTTTCCCAAACCAGTTTTCATTCCTGCTGGCACTAACTTCTTCCCAGAAGTCAGCACTGATTCTTCACCATCCCATCCCATTGCCCAAACCTCTAGCTTGGGAATCTAGGAGTTGGTGCTGGGTCTGAGTGTGGGGCAGATGAGCCCTCAGATTGCAAAGAGGGGAGCCAAGGGACATGTTAACGACTATGCTAGGAGGAAGTTGGACTCAATGACCACAGTCCAAAGAAGTTCTGCAGAGAAAAAAAAAAAAAGGTCCTATGTGGGAGACCAACCTCGCACATGACGGAGTTAACTCCCCTGCTGGGAGATGTAGCATCAGGCACCCATGCTGCTAGACTGCCCCGCTCTTCTAGGGTTCAAGTGACTGTGTCTTCGTGCCTGGGCATGTCTTCCTACAGCCCCATGGGTGGAGCTATGCTCACCTGTTCCTTTGTAATATTACCCCTTGCCCTGTTTAGGATAGAATGTTCCATGGAAGTGCCTTGTGTGTGTACCCTTCTCTTACTGTGCCCTTGGGTTGGCCTATCTAGATGTCAGTCAACCTGCTGACAGTGGACATCAGAAGACAGACTCAGCCCCCTGAAACTTGACCCCTTGCCTCATCTGAATAGCTTCTCCTCAATAAAAGGGGTCAGCGCATACTCTCTCTCTCTCTTTCTGCAGACCCTTAAGGTCAGAGGAGCCCTCACAGCGACCCCAAAGAAAAAGGTATTTGTGTCTCTTGTGTGGTTACTTTGTGAAGCCCAGTTATCCCAGTTTACCTGGAGCGACCCCTGAGCCTTTTAGTCGTGAACAGAAACCCAGCAGTCCTAAAGGATGGGAGGGCCAGGAGGGGCCAGGAATCCAGAGGCAGAGAAATAAAGGAATCATCACACTCATGTGTCCAAGCAGGTTGGACATTAAATCAGTCACAAGTTCCTGTTCTTTCAGTTACTCCCTCTTCTTTCTAAGTTTGTTGTCTGCCCTTCTCACTTGACTGTGAGCCAGAGACTGTTCATGACTATGTTTTGCCTGTGTGTACGTCTTTAACCCATCCTCTCTTTCACTGGGAGGGAACATCCTGAGTGCAAGGCCATGGGCACAATATAAGCTTAAAATTCTGTCCTACATCCAAGTCAGCATATTGGAAAGCACCAATGTCTCTATCTATTCACATCTCTTTTTATCAACATATTTGCATATACACACAGTTTTTTAAGGCTCCAAATATTGTTTTTGAAATTATATGGCATCCCATAACTCATTTAGTGAGTGAATCTGTTATGATTTCTCAGCAGTCATTATAAATACTTGGGAATGTGTGTAAAGTGGGAAAACCTGAATTATAAACTGAATTTTGAATTTCACATTTAATGAGTACCAAATTTAACAATAAAGTTAAGTAACATTACCTTTCTTAAACAATGTATTGTTCCCTAAAGCAAAGGAGGACAATAAAATACCATGTCCCTGGATGCTCTATTTTTCTTTCCCCAAATCTAGCCAAAATAAGGGAACAATGAGATCAAGCGTGGGATGGGAAGTCCAGATACATATTATCTTGGAGGACATTGGCTTTCTCTAGGCACACTGGGAACTGTAGAAGTTACTTTCTGCACGTACAACAGGACAGTTGCTCCCTGTGATGCTGTTCCTATAAGCAAACTAAGGAAGCTAATGCTGGTGATGTCACTGCTTCTGCCACTCAAGATACAAACCCCTTTCAGAGTGGGGACAGGCATGGAACTGAGGGCACTTTGGAAAGAATACATGTCACTCAACCAGTCACAGTGGACAGAACACTGTGAGTCATTGCT
The DNA here is from genome assembly GCF_047511675.1 of Marmota flaviventris. Taxonomy (NCBI): domain Eukaryota; kingdom Metazoa; phylum Chordata; class Mammalia; order Rodentia; family Sciuridae; genus Marmota; species Marmota flaviventris. The sequence continues at coordinate 80,012,766 of NC_092507.1, forward strand.
TGGCTATACATTGTGAGGGAATAGAAGCTGTTCACCTTTTGCCACTGAATTCTTCTTGGTGCAGTCACTGATCTCGTTAGCTTAACCTAATAAACCACAAGTCTCCCATACTGTCTCTGGGTACTTTTTTTTGGCTTTCCCACAACTTAGCACAACTGGACTGTGAATGAGATAAACATACAATTTGATATTTATTAAATTTAATTCTAAAGCTTTTTCTTTGTATTTTGGAGCCAATTTTTCTTTTAATTTCAAGTCTCAAACATTTTTTGTAGGTTTCTGCAAAGCTTATGGCCATAAGGCACTATACCTAATACTCTGGGACCAAGGGATTAAACAGCCACCCCCACCCATCCTCACTCCACCTCAACTGGCAAGAATCAACTTATCTGAAACCACTTCTCCTCATCCAGAAGGCCTTCCCTCATCACCCTCTGCTTCCTGCCTCCTTCCCCATGGATAAGGTGCTCCTCCTAGCTGCTCCTATAATTAATTCTTACCACATTTATTTATCACTTTTTTATCAGTTTGCTATTATTTTTTAATGTATCTGTCTTCCAGCTAAACTGTAGGCTCAGTAAGTGTAGGAATGGATTTATTTTGTTTTCATCTTCAGAGCATGTACACAGTAAGTCCTCAATGAATATGTGTTGTATTCATGAATAAATAAACAATGATCTAGTAGAAAAGAGACAGAATCTATTGAGATGAGAGCTTCCATGAGAAGTATCTCTACTAGGTGTGATGGTGTCTTTCAGGGAGGCAGCAGTCGGTTGCACCTAAGGACATGAAGGTGACATTTAAGCTGAGACAAACTGATAATTGTGAGGTGAGGGCAGTGTCTGTGGACTGAAGGGGAGAGCCAGGAATTCTAGGTGGAGAGAAAAATGTGAAGAGAGCCAACAAGAGAGTGAGACTAGAGAGAGCCAGATAAGAACAAGTCCAGGAATTAGGGGGAGAGTGGATGGGGGAGCGGGCACAGCTCAAGATGCATTTTTGTGTCTAGTTAACACTTCCTTTTTTTTTTTTTTTTTTTTTTGGTACCAGGGATTGAACCCAGGGGCAATTAAATTCTGGGCCACATCCCCAGCCTTTTTTATTTTTATTTTTAAAAATCTGAAATAGTCTCACTAGACTGCTTGCAGCCTTGCTAGGTTGCTGAGGCTGTCTTTGAACCTGTGATCTTCTTGCCTCAGCCTCCTGAGCCCCTGGGATTACAGGCATGTTCTATCACACACAGCTAATGCTTTCTTTTTGACCTTGTCAACTGTTTAATAATATTCATTAATCAAATATTTACTAAGCTCTAGCTATGTGCCTGGAACACTGGCTGCAATTGTCTTCCCAGTTCATTTCAGTGGAGATGGTAAATAATGAGAGTTTCATACTCACTCTTCATTTGAAATACCACTTACATCTCAGAAGGGTATCAAACCCCAAGAGCCTTCTACTTGTACTTGTTTACCAGTGTTCTGGCTGGGATTGCTACATATTATAAAATAACTTTCCCAGAGCTCTCTTCTCCTTTTAATTCCTTCCATTATTATCTATTTAAATTTATAAGAATTGTTCCTGCCAAAAGAGTCAAAAAAAAAAAAAAACACCAGAAGAGACTGCAAGTTCATTTAAATGACAATGTGGAAACATTTCTGGATAAAAGGCTATAGACCAAAATGGCAAATATCATCACCCCCCCCCCCCCAACTTCCTACACCAACAAGTTCTGTGAATTTTCCAAATAACAATCTTTCCTTGTCCCCACTGAGCTCAGTACTGCCAACCCAAGGTCAAGGTCTTATTAGACCTCTTATGGAAGATGGGATATACAAATAGGGCTGTGGAAGGCATAGTCTCCATCAACTGCAGTTGGTTTGAATAGTCCCTGAACCTTGATCTTGTATGAAGAAATTGATACGAGGCCCTCACAGGTAACAAGAGGATTTTTGTCTCCATGAAGCCTCTGTTTTGGTTCTTCAGAAACTAAAAAATGCCTCTTCTTTGGGGTTGTGTAATATTTTTTACATATGCAGAATAAATCATATAAGCTCCTAAAAAGTCTTGGCATTTGCTGATGCTTTGGATCAGATGCAACACCATCAGCACATAGAAAGAACATCTTAGGAGTTGAATTTTTTTGTTTGATTTACTTTCTCTGATTCAAAGATAATCTAAAAGCAGTATTAATTTCTAAGTTGAGGATATACCTAATACAAAGGTAATTAGGTAGCCTCAAGTTAAAAGTGTCTATATATGATGACATAGTTTCTGGAAGGTTCTAGAGCTGGGGATGGGTGGTTGTCTTGAAAACACCCAGACAAGAGGTAAAGAGCAGACAGCTGAAGACAGAGTGCTGGGCTGCTGGGTTAAGCTCTAGGCTGCTGCTGCAGGAAGCCCAGATTTATCCAGGAGGGAAGTTGTTGCTGGGCAACTGGGAGAATGTGGCTCTGAAGCATGTTTGTTGCAACCTGACAGTTGTTAAGCATCAGATGAGAAGAGAGGAAGCTGCCTCAGTAGTGATGGGGCAATCAGAAGGGGTGCCCTGAGTACTAGGAAATGCGTCATGAGTGGAGAATTCTGACTCAGTCACTGGGAGGGTGGGGGACATGCCCAAACTGTCTCTACTGGAGGAGGTCACTGAGACATGTTGTCTTCCCACTCTGGAGGAATAGTGTCTGAACCAGAGGGTGGGCTCTGTGGTATGTGTATAGACAAGTGATGGGACTCTTTTGGCTCAACAAGAAACTAGGCCTTTTTCTCTCCACAGGGTCTTCTGTCCTGGTATCTGTGGATGATGAAAGCAAAACTGAGCTTGGAATCTAGAGTCAGTTTAAGGTCACTCCATGAGAGAGACCACCCCCTAGTCTGAGAGGACCATAGAAAGGAGCCAAGGGGCCCTCAGGAAAGTGGGGACATTCTTGCTTTGATAAGAACAAAATGGTTTTGGTTTCAAAGTATTTTTCCATCTCTTCCCTAATGTGAATCTCGTACATGTGTAGAGCAGGTCTTATTGTCTCAATTTTACAAATGGGGGATGGAATCCCCTTTGAATGACAGCAAGTTAGCTGTCAGCCCAGAGCCAGGAAACAGTCTCCAGGCCACTGGCAAATGTTGGTGTGCCCCAGTGGGCTGTCCAGCACTCTGATCTCACTAAGGGTCCCATGCTCAGGGGGGATGCTGACAACTTTATAAAGAGAATTAAGGAAGACTCTGTAGCTATATTGAGACCTTTTAGGAAAAGATACATATTAATAGTAGGTAGTAAAGAAATTTTAATGCAGAAGCTCCTAACCTGCAGTTGGCTTCAGTGGCCTCTGTGTGTCCTGTGGGAACTTAACATTCCCTAAGAAAAGGGTCTAGCACTGGTGTCAGAGTATCTTTTTCTATAAATTTATAAAGTATTATACTTATATAGATGAATAATAGGGCTAAGAAAGGTTCAATATCTTGCCCACAACCACAGAAGTCAAACCAGGCCTTCTTCTTTCTTTTTTTTTTGGGGGGGGGGGTACCAGAGATTGAACTCAGGGGCACTCGACCACTGAGCCACATCCCCAGACTTTTTTGTATTTTACTTAGAGACAGGGTCTCACTGAGTTGCTTAGCACCTCACTAAATTGCTGAGGCTGCCTTTGAACTCAGAATCCTCCTACCTCAGCCTCCTGAGCTGCTGTGTGTTGCCACCATGCCCACTTTTTTTTTTTTGGTACCACAGACTGAACCCAGGAATACTTAACCACTGAGCCGTATCCCCAGCCATGGCAGGATCTTGTTAAGTTGCCTCACTACGTTGCTAAGGCTGGCTTTGAACTGGTGATCCTCCTGTCTCAGTCTCCTGAGTCGCTGAGATTACAGGTGTGCAACACCAAACCTGGCTTCTTTCTTAACCACATTGCTACAGGTGTTGGGGAGCACTCAGCCCACATTTGGAATAAACACACACCTAATGCTGAAGCTCCTATGACTCCTGGGTCACTAAGCCAATGTTCTAAAAATCATATTGGTCAAGATTTCTTGGGCCTCTGGAGCTTGGAGCTTCTTCCAGGCTTGTTCTGAACACTGAGTTCACACCTCCACCAGTGTCAATTCATGTTGGTGTGCCCCAGTGGGCTGCCCAGCACTCTGATCTCACTAAGGGTCCCATGCTCAGAGGGGATGCTGAGTCCCAGATGCTGCCTGTCCCAGGAATCACCCTTCCCTTACCACATGGAAGAGCTTGAAGAAGTCCACATTGGCATACAGAGTGTCTTCTATCCACTGTAGGGTGCCCTGGGAGAGGGAACACAGGGCGTCACGCACAGCCCATGCCCCATGACGCTGGCCAAATATGATGAAGCGCTCCAGGAGGGCTTCATTGCAGGCGATGTCCTTCAGCACCAGGTCTGGGACTCCGTGAGCAAACTGCAGGGGAGAGAGGCAACACTGAACTCTCCTGGTGGTAGGAAATCACTGCACCCCCCCACTCAAAGATGCCCACATTCTAATCAAAGGGACCAGTGAATATATTATATTCTAATACAAAGGGAATTAAGATTGCTGATGGATTAAGTTTGCTAATTAGCTACCTAACTAGATCAGCAGGTTATTTTGATTTATCTGGTTGGGTCCAATATAATCCTTGAAACATGGAAGGAGATAGAAGAAACAGTGTCAGAAGAATGTGAGATAGGTTTGGTGGGCCACTGCTGGCCTTGCAGATTGAGGGGGACCACAAGCCAAGGAACATGGACAGTGTCTAGATGCTGGAAAAGGTAAGAAAACAGATTTTCCTTTAGATGCCCGGTACAGGATGTAGACCTCCTGGTTCCTTGACCCTCATATTTCTCTCCTCCAGAAACATAAGAAAATATTTTGGTGTTGTTTTAAAACCACTAAATTTGTGGTGCTTTATTTCAGAAGCAATAGAAAATCCAGACATTCCCCCCCAAGCCTCACTTTACTAGAGAAATTTTTAAAATGTAAGAGATCCCCTTCTCTGCACATGATGCCAAGGTGCCATAGAGACCTCCCCCGAGGAGTCGTGAGAAGACACTTGTGGTGGTTCTCCCTAAATCTATCACATAAAAACACCAGATGCCCAGTGAAATTTGAATTTTGGGTGAATAATAAATAATTTTAGTGTAAGTGTGTCCCAAATAGGGTCTAAATGGAATGTAATTATGCTTGAGTTCTTTTTTTTTTAAATCATTTATCTGATTTAACTAGTTATCCATTTTTGGATCCGTGACCCCCAAGGCCTGTGTATCTCACAACCCCCACCATGGACAGTGACTCCTGAAACATCATGCCCATGTTGGCCTCCAGAGGCTAAAGGGCCAAGGGAAGGGCATCAACCATGGTCAGAGGCCTTGGCCACCCAGCACAGTGCCTGGCCTCTTGGAGTCCTGGATCCACTGCAGTGAACAAGACCTTGAGAGTCATGAACGAATAAGATTGTCTGGGCACTGCGTTCTCCTCATGGCTTCCAGTTACATGGTTCTCTGGCAGAGCAGGTCCAGCTTTGCCACCTGCTGCATAGGGACAGTCAGACCCCACCTGGAAAAGCCTGGTCCCTACACAAGGTACAAGTCACTGCTGATGGTGGATCAGCTCTGTACTCCCTCACCTAGTACAAGGCTGCGTGTGCCCACAGAGCCTTCCTGCTTTGCCCACACCCACCTCTCTCATCTCTAATTCTAGAGGCTAAAACATTCCAAGATGGAGGGTATCAATCAACTCATTTTGTCCAAGCCTCTCATATTCCCAAGGAGGAAGTGATGGAAGACGAATCAAGTGACTTGAGAAACTCACATAGCCAGCCAGGGAGAAAACTGGGACACCATGAAGGTCCCACTCATTGGTCACTCTCTCTCAATGCCCACTCACTGGCTTCTTACTGTGCAGCGACCAGAAGAGTGAATGGGATGAATAAGGCCAATTCCCGCCTATTAGAGGCTCTCCAACTAGCTATACAGGCATCTAAATAGCAGAAATGCCAGATTAAACACAGTGAAACCAGCACACAGAGGAGGGATAGTTAAGTAGAGCTAGGAAAGGCTGTTAGTGCTTATTAAATCTTCACTGTATCAGGTACTGTCAAAAGCCATACCTGGGTTGCAAGTGCGTCGCCACACATGGAAGCCTAGCGGATAGAAACATCTGGTGTCTGGGAAGGACCAGTGGATATTTCCTCTGGTCAATTGCTCAGGGACATTGTGAATTTCTATCAGGCTCTGCCATGGTCCACACAGCACCTGAGATGGGTGTGATGTGAGAAGATGCCAATCAACCTGCTGACTGCAAAACACCACAAAACAAGACTTGGTCCTTGAAACCTTATCCCTGGCTTTGATATAACCCCTTAAATAAACCACCTGAGCCATCTTTTCTATGTCTAGTTCCAGCACTCATGTGGACTAGATCTATGAGGAGCTTCGCTTTTGTAAATATATTTTGGCCATTTGTGTTTTGTTATTCACTAATTATTTGAGACTTTTAAGTTTTAGAGTGGCTTACATCCTCCTGAGCAGGAAGAAGAATCCCCCAAAGAGACACTGGCTGTGGCCCCGTTATGATGATGCTCAACATGGACCTGACCCAGGAATGAATTCAAAGTAAGCAGAGACTTGGTTAAATGGGGTCTGATCACCCACAGATTCAGAAGATAGAAATTAAGTTAAGCAACACCCACCTCAAAGAAATTGATGGTACACTGCAATCTAGAGCAGGGAGGTGGGAAAGTTCATTTTGATACCCTGATATAAAACCGAAGCAAATCTCTTCCAGAAAAGGTCTATCTACTCAAAATCCTTATGAAAACAGAAATGGAGGGGGGGGGGGGAGACGCATTTTCTTCTGCTTTCGGTAGTACTCTAACAATTTAAACTGAGCGGGCAAATTCCCCGCAGCACCTCCTACTGCATCCTTACAGACCGCTAAGATAGAGCAATCTAACTTAAAGGCGTAACCCAGCTGAACTCTAATCACGCAAATTTAGAATGCTGGGACTGACAGAAGGCTCTAACTGCGGATTCCAGCAAGGTCTGTAACCTACATGAGGTGGGCCAGCAGTGTCTCTGTCTCTTTGGTACCTGCAAAAAGGATGGCAACTCTAACTAACTTGGGTACCAAACACAACCTACTTTGATTTATCCTGTCCGGTGATTGGTCCATTGCTAGCTAAAGCCCACCTTTGGGTTGGAAATTATTTGCTGTGTGGGCCTGTCCACACACAGGAAGAAATCTATCCATAGTTGCAGAGACAGCTACTGCTCCCTGCCAACAACGTCTGCCTTCTGTCTGGGCTGGGCTGCTAACCCAAAGAGGAGACAAAACGCCGCCGCCGCCCACCAGTAGTGCTGAGGTTTGCAGCAAGGAGTCAGCAAAAGGCAGGGAGAACCAACCTAAAAAGCCTCGCGACTGTGCCGCAGAGGGGATACAGAGTCGGGAGGCGCAGGCAGACAAGCTGATGGCACCAAACAAAACAGGGCAAATAGCAATGTGAGCGGTGGCCGCGGAAGCCAGACGCATAACAGCGGCGGCAGCAACGGCATTGACCCGGAGGATGCTGAGGGTGGCCAGAAACACGGGAGCTTGCCCCTTCGTTGGCCGGGACAGCAATGGCGGCTCACCGGGCCCATGAAAAAGGCAGTCATAGCTTAGATAGCTCCCAGCCTGACAAAAGCCGCCGGTATTTTAACTTCAGATAGGCGAACATGGGAGGCACTCGAGGGGTGGGGACCCCAGAGCTTCAGGTAGAATTTCGGGTAACATGGGAAAATAGCTCTGGCCACGCGACCGCAGCATCATGGTGCACCCCTTCAAGCCCCGCCTCCTGGCCTTCCTCTGGCTTCCTCTTGGTCCCTCCCGCCCATCCCTAGGGCGGGACTTCCGCCCGCCCTCCAGCATTGCGGAACCTGTATCTCACAGCATTGCTATTTCTCACAAGCAAACACCCAGCTAGAAGTTTTTCTTTCGTTGACGAGGGATTTTCTTGACAGACAAAATGCAAGCCAACGAACTCCTGCGTCTTTAATAGTGGCCTTGTTCTTAATTCTTTCCGGAATGCTGAGTTGAATAAACTAATTTCTAATCCCATTAACCAGGTTTCTCCAAGAAACTTGATTTCCCATTCTCTCTACAGCTGTGCTATTAAGGAAGCGTTGCAAAAAATTATTACGTTTTCTCACACATTATTTTTTGTTTTCTCACATTTTTTTTCTTTTTTAGAGATACTAGAGGTAAATTTTGACCATTATGAGAACAAAAGCCGGCAATCTAAAATGTTTAATCTCAACGTTCTGATGATGGCCAAAATTTTTATTCTTATGATTTCTAAATATGTAAACACAATGATTAAATATGTATATGCACAAAAATTCTATTTTAACTTCATTAATGTCAAAGTTTGCATAGATAAAAAGAGTTCACTCATAATATTTAAACTAAAATAAAATGAATCCAAATACTTTTAAGTCACATGACTTAATAAGGTTCAATTTAAGGTGGCTGATTAAATTTAAAAAAGTATATCTTCACTTCTTAATACATATTTTTCCAGCTACTTAAGTAATCTATATAATCTTTAATTCATAGGGTAATTAACAGATGCCTATTTACTTCTAATAATTTTCCTTCCACAGGGAATACATAACTCATATTATTATATACAATTATCTGATGCCCTTCTTCAAAGAAAAATAATATTTAATTCATGGTAAATGTAATTCATTATATAAATGCCTATTTCAAAAGATACTTAGTAACTTACAAAGTTAAAATGCAAATATCAAGTAATCTTAACTCTAAACTATTGTTTAGGTTTTCATAAAGTGGTAAACATATAATTCTATGTACAAAGGTGTCCAAAAATTTTGGCTACATTTCCATTGAAATATTTTTTCTTATTAAAATATAATAATTTATCTAGATTCAAAGATTTACAGGAATTGTTTCAAAATGTAACCATAAAGAAGAAGTCTAGAAGGAAAGAAAGAAATGCTTCTACAGAGAGAAAAGAAAAATTGGAGAATCCTACAAGGAAGAAAGAAAACATCTCTGGGTAAAAAGTCTTTATGTTTGAAGGCTTTAATGATAGAAAGAAAAAGAATTTTCTCAATAGAGGAATCTTTGTATGATTATATACAGAAGGTCTAAATAGGTGATGTAGAATGAGTAAATAGAGAAAAGATTTGTGTGTGGCTAAATTGGTTATAAGTACATAAAACAATCAATTAAAAATATTTGAGGCTTTTCCCTAAGAGCAAATATTCATATGCTTATATAAACAAAAATTTTAACCTATACATTGAGATGACAAGAACTTCTTAAAGCATTAATCTACTCTCATTCCAATAGAATAATTACTTATGCCTAGTAAATTTTATTATTTAAAAAAGGACTAATTTTTAAGAAATTAAGATTCATACATTTTTGATTGAATGTTAATGTTTTCAAATACCATCTTGAGTTCTAAGTTTCAAACTTCTCTTTGAAAGCTAAAATTAATTAATTTAAAAACATCAATATAACTATAATAATTATTACTGATTCTTCTATATCAATTGTATCTCTGTTTCCTAAATATATCAATCCTTAAAATATAAGGTTTAAGAGAATATTTTACTAAAATATTGGTCTACAAACTAGTTTTTATAATGTTCTCTTACCAACTCATAATAATAACAAAATAATTAAAAATCTAATCATATGAATTATTCTTCTATAATTATATAAAGTAAAACTTATGTATTATTACACTGAGAAGTAAGCTTAGCTATATTTTTAAAAGACAGTTGAGAGACACTAGCTTATTTAAAGGGTAACATAATGTTTAAAAATATTTTAACATCTGCTCTCAAGAAGGGATTAAATATTCTCTTAAATTTGTCCATTTCATATTTTGGATAGTTTATATTGACTCAAAGAATTACATACCAAAGTTTATAGACTGATATTCAAATGAAAAACTAAAATTAATTTCAAGATTAAAACATTTTATGTTACAAAAATTAAGTATACATAAGAATCTCTTAGGGTTCTACTGTTCATAGTTAACTGCTGTTGGCATCTAATTCATAGCCTTCTAAACTGTTTTCTATACACATAGATATTCATATTTTATATAAATATAGGATCATATTAGTATTTTCAAAATTTATAAAATCATATACACTGTATATATGTATATATATATGTATATGTATACATAAAGATTGTTTTTGCGTAAGTCCCTTGAGATGTCATTGCTGGGTCAATGCCATGTAAAATTTTAAAATTTTCTAAATAATCCACTAAATCATTGTCCTGAGCAATACTACCAATTTACTTTTACCCATCAATATTTAAAGTACTGATTCCCCATAATTAGATCATCATTAGATTTAATGATAATAATTTTTTTCCTGAATGGGGAAGTGAAAAGCTATTCACTGTTCTATTTTATTTTTCATTATTAGTAATAAATAAAATTTTTTTCTTATGTTCACTAAACATATATAATTCTTTTTTTTTTTTTTTTTTTAAAGCAATCCTCTTTAGGCTGACACCCAGAAGTATTGCCTTTTTTTTTTTTTTTTTTTAAGATAGAGGGGGAGAGAGAGAGAGAGAGAGAGAGAGAGAGAGAGAGAGAGAGAGAGAATTTTAATATTTATTTTTTAGTTATCGGCAGACACAACATCTTTGTTTGTATGTGGTGCTGAGGATCGAACCCAGGCCGCACGCATGCCAGGCAAGCGCGCTACCGCTTGAGCCACATCCCCAGCCCAACATATATAATTCTTATTCTAAAAAGATATCTATTTATGTCTTATATACCTTTATAGAGGCCAATCATACATTTGATAAAAATTAAGCTTCCATTTACTATAATACCTTTTGAACTCAATAATATTGGCTTTGACATGCCTAATAAGTAACTCTTGCCAATTTTTCCGGCCAACTAAAGACAGTAAGTCTCTTCTTGTACTATACGAGGCCTTTGTATACAGTTTAAGGCTAATGATACTCTGACTTATATCAAAAAATATAAAATATATTAGACATAGGAAATTATTAAAATGCATGAAACAAATTTGGAGAGGTATAGATCAGTAATGTGCTAGGACTGTAGAAGAGGTTGCCTGGTACTAGGAAGAGAGCAGCCCAGGAAAGCAGAGATTGGCCCTTCTGTGGCCATCATCAGATTCTGTACCATAGGAAGAGTGACCTCAGTCCACAGAAACTGCACTGCCCATTCTCAGCAGGAGCTGAAGATATTTCAGAGACTGCCTTCTCTTCAGGAGGGCTGCTCAAATATACCTTTCAGAATGTGCTTCCCTGACCATCCCTCTTAAACTTCTCCCTCCCATACCCCTTCTGTCCCCTCCCTACAGCTCCTGACAAGCTGGAGACACATGCCAGAGTCTCTGTGTCTGACTACCTCCTATCACCCCACTGGAATGTGAGCTTCTGAGCCAGGGGCTTTGCTTGCCTCCTTCACACTGTATTCTACGTCCCTACAACGGTCCCTAAATATTTAATTAGGGAATGAATAGACCTCCGTTTCCTTAGCCCCTACAGGGGAGGTTGAGCCTCAGGATGGCTTAGCTTCCTCCCAGTTATGAAAACCTGCTGAGCTTTAAATCTTGTGAGGTCATGTGTGCTTCAGATCTGGTCATCTCAATGACCCCCAGGTATTTTTCCAAATATAGGGCATCAGTCATGGATGCTGAATGTAAAAGTGATAAACCTAGCCTAATTCCCTCTTAAGATCAGGAGCCATCTTGCCACAAAGACATGAAAAGTTAATTTCGACTTTAGTATAAATTACTGCGATTTCTAAATTTGCTTGGAATACCTGCCCGTGCCTTGAACTCACCCATGCCCGGCTTTTTCTGACCAGATAACAACCCTCTCCAAAACTTTAGTGGCGCCTCATAAATTCTGGCTCTCCCTAGCCAGATAACGACCCTCTCTGAAGCCCCAATGATGCCTCATAAATTCTGATGTCGGGACCAGCTAAATTATTAACTAACTTTTGTGTTATGCTTGTCACAATTTTGTTATCTGTAAGTTCTCAACACCTACCCCCCCCCCCCCATTTGTGTAACTTTCTGTGCTATAAAGCTGTACTCCTAGAAGGCTGCAGGGTTGTCTTCTGTTCCCGTGGTTTTCGGGGAGAGAACAGCCCTGACCAGTTGGAATTATAAGCTTGCTTTAATTTGATTTCAATTGGAGTTGGTGGTCTTTTCTTTGCATTGTGGTCTAACAAAAGCAAGAAAGAATAGAAAAAGCAGAGGTCTCCCTTAGTAGGCATAGTGCTTACCCCTCCCCTCCAGAGACCACTGACCAAGGACACCCACTTACCTGTTCCACACGGACTTGGGAGTTGACCAGTAGGTGGACAACTGAGCTGGACAGGCCAATGTTTTTAATAAGAAATAGGGTCAGCGTCTCTTCATCTTTCAGGATATCCTGAATGCGTATTCCTCGTCCTGTGTATTAATGAGAAAAATAATAGGGTGTTGAAGGGGAGATGGGTCAAAAAAAGGAACATAGGTAGAGCTGGTGGGAAATGTTCTAACTTGGCACTCAGGATAATGCTCCATTCTTGGGTTCTCTGGGAGCAGCTGGAGGTCCAGCCTCTTGCCTGTGGTCATCACCAACACAGTCACAGTATCTACTGTGGAGGCAGCTGGACAGAGTTCAGTGGGAAGGCACAGAAGGTGGGGAAAGGTAGCCCAGGGTGGGTGTCAGATGCTTTGTGGGATTGGTGCAGACAGTGGCTCTCAACAGGGGATGAGGGGTGGAGGAGGTAGAGCTGGGCAATTTTGTCCCTGGGGAATATTTGGCAATATCTGTAGATAAATTTAGTTGTCACAGCTGGGACAGTGCTCATTCCACAATACATAGCACAATTCCTCTCCAAACAAAGAATTATCTGGCCCCCCAATTTTAATGGTGCTGAGGTTGAGAAATCCTGGTCTAGGATTGGAGGAGATAGGTCATTTGTCCATAGTGCAGTTGTCATGGGGTAGAGGACCCTTCTTGGAGTTTCTGTACTTTCAGCTCAGGCTCCAAGCTCAGGACACTGGTGTGGACAAAGGGGAATGGGGTATGACGGGCAAGAAAGGCTTCAAGTGGAAAGAGAAGAGGCAGCCTCTTGATACTGTTGTTGGGTTTTTGTTTGTTTCTTGTTTTCCACTGGGGAGTAGAGACCCCCCGAGGGAGCCCCTCCATCCCTCCTCCCTGTTGTTGCTTCCTACCTGGGTATCCAGCTCCTCCTCTCTTCCTGTACGACCTCTGTGTCTGCATGGTGGCCACAGCCTGGCCTCCCTGCCCTTTGCCTTTCCATCACCATGCACCTTTCTTCTGCTGCACTTGACCCACGGTCACCCTTGGGCTCGTATTCTCACCTATCCTGCCTGGCAGCCTTCACAATCTTAAAGTTGAATATTTCACTCTCTAATTATCAATCCTTTCATCTTGCTCATGTTCTCAGTCACTTAAAGAGGGTCATGGAATGCACCGAGACCTTTATTCCCTGATTCTCTATCCCCTTCCCTCAGCTCCTCTCAGTACTTGTGACTTCTCAAGGATCCTTCTGCAGCCTGGGCCTGGTGCATATAGTACAATCACTTTCTTCAACCTCCTTGCCTCCTTGACCTCCTCTGGTGCCTCTTCCCAAGCTCCATTACCCAGTTCTCCACCTGCCCTGGCTCAGGGCCTGGATGCCAAATATCACTGGGAAAATTGTACAATTGTACATTTTAATGTCGTGGTAAACATGTGGTCTGTGACCTCCACTGCTCCTCAGTGCTCCTTAGCATTGCCACAGTTTCTGGTTTGCTGTCACCCTGGGACTCCACACCTTACCATACTCAGCAAATCTCTCTTCCCCAGCGTCTAGCCCTTGATTCAACCTGTGTTTCTCAGAGCACCATCTCTCTCAGTGTTTTTCTTTTTGTCTCTGGATTCACATGGAATGGGACCCTTGGAGCCCTCCTGCCCAACTTCCTACCTTCTAGGCTGGTGCAGAGAAACAGGCATTTTCAACAAGGCAATTCTCATCAGCCTTTGCAGCCCATCTCTTCCTGCCTCCTCCAGTATCATTTTCTATCAAATTCCTCCCTTTCTCCTAGATGGGTGAGGCAGGTGTGAGGCCAGCAAACGTTGAGAACGCTGAAGCCCAGCTCACCTGCAATTCTTTCAGGGTGATTCCGCAGGGTGTCCATGAGCTGGGACAAGGTGCGGAGCTCTGTCCAAATCTGGCCAAAGTGCTGGCTTTCTGGTGCATTCATGAGGAGTTCTTGAAAATCTCGATACACTCTTGCCAAGCTGTAAGAACAAAACCTCATCAATAAAAAAATAACTGTCATTTTCATAATATTATTAATACCTTGTGCTATTTGTTAAAATAGGGTGCTTAGCTACTATGTTATGTCTATTTACCATACTGCCATGACAAAAGGAAAAAAGAGAATTTTTTTCTTTTTTCTTTTTACTCTCTTGCAAATGTAGGACAACAGATTGGGATAGTGAGTGATTTGTCCAGTTCTCCAGTTTGGGCAGGGCCAGGTAACTTGTTAACCCCATGCTATCTACATCACTTGTCCTGAGTAACTTTAAACTTGGTAAAGCTTTTTAGAATATTGATGTTGGTGAATATTACTGGAGGTTCTTCCAGCCTTCTCCCACTTCTCTGAGACCTACCCCATATCCATTTATGGGGGTAGGCTCTGACAGCCATGCTTCATCCACAAGGAACTCCCTGTATATGTGTGTACACATGCATACACACACACATACACACACCCCTTCACTAAGGCTGATTGGACAGGGAGAATAAAGTTGAGACAACCAAAGTTATTCCCAGGAACTTAAACAGGATTCAGGGTGCTCTTCTGATTGCTCAAGTTAAAATGCTGTGAACTGGGTGATTGGTACAGCCTGGCCTTCTAGGAGGAGGGGAGACTGGTCCATGGAGAGAGGTGTGTGGATGAACAGAGACAGATCGAGACGCTGGACCTCAAAGTTCAGTCTGGAAGAGCTGAAGAAGCAGCTCCTGACAGCTCTCCAGCTCTTGCCCCTCCTCTCCTGTGGCCTGCCTTTACCCTTGTCTTTGTGAGAAGGTCTAAATCATGTATCCAAATCATGTATTTCTTCTGGACCTTAAGCTGATTGGAATGGGTTCTGTGCCTTGCAAGTAAAAATACCTTGAATAAGTCATTATTTCATCTATAATGTGCATATGAAATGTGAATCCTGCTTTCCTGGTTCAAATGTCAAGAACAGGTGGAGTCGGGAGCCCCCTTCCCAACTCCTACCCCTCAGTCTTCCCCAGTAACTAACACACACACACACACACACACACACACACACACACACATGGCTAGGGCCAATCCCAATTAGGTGGAACTTAGTTGGAGGAAGTAGGTCACTGGGGATATGCCCTGGAAGGGTTTGTCTTCTCCCAGCCCCCACCCCCACCCCTTTGCTGCCACAACCTGGGAAGCTTCCCTCTACCATGTCCTTCCACCATGATGTTCCCCTTCACCTCAGGTCCAGAGCAATGGAACCAGTGGCCCATGGACTGAAACTTTACAAGCCAAAATAAACTTTTCCTCCTCCAACTTGTTTGTGTGGGGCTCTTTGGTTACAGTAATGAAAATTTGACTAAGGTATCTTCTAATAAAAAAACTGAAGTCACCAAATACCTCACTTTCCATCTGACCTGGTATGTATAGGAATAGGATCCAGCCCAATCCCCTGTAAGCTCTTGTAGGTGATCTTCAGATTTAACCTTTGCAAGGTGCAGCTCAAGGTCAAAACAGCAGATGGATGATGGTTCTGTCCATATTCCTGAGCCTCTGTGTATAGGTTATGCCCACATTATGTCCTACCAGTACTCTAAGAGGGAATTTCAAAGGTAAACTGTCATCCTAAGGGATTTGACTTGAAATTCAACCTCAGACCAGAAATTATTAACCTGGACTCCACAAGTTCCCTGAGCTCACACACACAATGTCTGTCGAGATTTGTGCTCCAATTGGCTCCAATTTCTGTGGGAGAGGACTTATCTATTTTCATCAGCTTTTTGGAAAGGTCTTTAGCCCCCAGTTTAAGAATCACTACCCTCAAGCCATATCCCAAGATCCTGCCTCTCAAAGGCACCAGTGGCAATTATAACAGAGGATTTGGAATTGGTCATTTCCCTCTAAGAAGTAAACTTCACCATGTAAGCCTGATTTCTTTTATCCTCACAAGAATCTGTGACATTTTTTCTTTAGCCCTTAGATGGCTAAGAAGGTTTTTAAAGGAACAGAGGGGTGTTGAGTTGACTGGGGTGAAAAGTGAGGGGAACCAAGTTTTTCTCACTCAGGGAGTCCACCCAAGAAGATGGATGAGCATGAGACAGTGAACGTGTCACAGCAAGGGATTGTCATCAGATCCCAGATCACATTTTGGGAATATAAGAACGAAGAAATCATGTCCATGTGGACTTTATTTGAATATTCTCCCCAAGTGCCCTGCCAGCTAGTAGAATGCTTCAGGAAAGAATCCTCCTGGGCCCTGAAAGGTCAGGGGTTCACCAATCCACGAGGCTTGCTTTCAGTACTACAGGCTCTGCGTGTGCAGGCACATGCATCTACTCCTGTGCATGCGGGGAACATCTTGGTACTTACATGGAGTTGTTGTAGTTTGACACAATTCCTGGAGATTCTCCTGGGGTGGGGCTTTGAAAACAAGGATTGTTCACATTGCAGAAAATCCCCTGGAGCCACGGCAACATTCCTGCTGAGGGCATTGCCTTGTTGGGAAAATGACCTTTGAAACAGGAAATGAAGACAAGAAGGATTTAGTTATGGAGACCAAGCAGGACACAGGCCCTAGGAGCAGGTCCTTTTGGGGAAAGAGCAGGGCCCCTCTGGTGCTCTGCTTTATTCATAGCTTAAGAAGCAGGAGCATTTAAACTAGGCCAGGCCTATGTGGGGTGCTGTAGCCAATCTGTTCTCTCAACCTCTGGTAGAGTGAAGAGACAGACAAATGTTGTCACAGAGGCATGGACAGAATTGTGGGGGACAGATCACTCTGTGGTAAGAGGTGTGCAGAGGTGTTAGCTCAAGGAGGCTCCACCAGGCTGCTGGTGCCTGAGGAGAGGAGGCCCCTGTCTTCCTTCTGCAACTGTGTATGGAGCACCTACCCCCCATACATACTGCAGTGTTGCAGAATAATGGCTCCTGGCTGGGTGAGGTGGGGAATTAAGAGTTTGCTGGACAGGAGGCTGACTGAGAGATGGAGGCTAGAAACTCATGAACAGAGGTCAAAGACCAGGACCAGGGGACCAAGCAGTTTCCAAAACTTTTCAGGCCTCCACATCAGAGGCATCTTCTCTCTTCAGAAGGTGCGAGCTTTCCAAGAGCATGATAGTACAGAAGGAGCCCCATCCACAAGGTTTATTAAAGGTCCCCAGATACATCAGGGATTCAAGAAATAATATTTTAGTAAGTATGATTATATAGCTTACCGTCACCTAATTTTTCTCTAGCATTATGTATAATATATCCCTGAATCAATTTTCTTTCATTGAAAAATATACTTAAATTAGGGAGGATAGGAAGGGCAACAGAATAGATTAGACAATATGATTGATGTATGTACATTCCATGTATGTATTATATGTCAAAATGCATTCTACTGTCATGTATGACTAAAAAAATAAATAAAAATTAAAAATAATAATAAACTTGTTTAAAAAAAAAGAAAAAGAAAAAGAAAAATATACTTAAATTGGTCTAAGTTAGAGAACTATCTGTAGCCTCTTCTCTTTTAAATGGGTAAGAGTTTAGGTATATGTTAAAAAAAAAGATTTGCACATTCTTTCCGTATTATGTATACATATTTGTTTAGAATGTGTAGGATTAAAAATTAGAATTTGTGTAAAGCTGATGGATCTATTTACTGGTACATCATGTGCCCCCACCCCCAAAACCTTCCTGAATGACAGGCCCTGCAGAGTCTCCCAGGATGCTCCAGGCTCACATTCGTGATGACTGTAGAGCGGGTTGGCATTCCTCAGCCAGATCAAGACCAGAAACAAAGATAAAGGCCACACGAGTTCCACCACAAAGCGAATCTGGAGAAACAAAACACAGAGAGAAAGACCAGTGGCACTAACATGTTCACTTCTTCTCGGCACTGTCTAGCTAGCTGTAGGACTTGGCTTGTGGTAGGGTATGTGCTGCATGCTTTTGCCAAGTGACAGACCACATAGACCACAGCGGTCCCATAAGATTATAATGGAGCTTCCAAATTCCCATTCCCACCTTTGTAACATTGTAGAGTGGCCCATTACTCACAAGTTTGTGGTGATGCTGGTGTAAACCAACCTACAGTGCTGCCAACTGCAGAAAAGTATAGCACATGTAACTATGTGCGGTACGTAATACTTCACAATGATAACAAATGACTATGTAAATGATTTATGTATTTATCACTATCCTTTTTTCATTATTTTAGAATGTACTCCTTTCATCCATTCATTTATTTCTGTACTCATTCAATCATTGTTTATTGCATGTGCAGGGTCTTGGGGTAGAATCGTTACCAAAAAGTTCCCTGCTCTCACACAAACTCCTGCCAAAAGGTGTCAAAATATTTCTGTTGAAAAAAATATGTTTTTTAGTTGTTGACAGACTGCAATGTCATTGTTTATTTATTTTTATGTGGTGCTGAGGATTGAGCCAATGCCTCACATGTACTAGGCACGTGCTCTACCACAGAAGCTCATTCTATCCATACTAAATGTTCTTTGTAAGACAGTGTGTGGAGTTGCAGCACCAGCTATCTCTTAGATCTCATGCTCACTGGTCTCGTGATTGTATTTCTGTTGTGCTTGATTTAATCTTGTGTTTAATCTTGTGTCCTTTGCCATGGCCTTAGGAGAAACAGACTACAACACACACACACACACACACACACACACACACCACTATCGAGCCATATAGCATAATAAGGACATACCATTGAGCTTTGTGTAATGACACTCTGGTGTTCACAGAATGATGAAATCTCCTAACGAGGCAGTTTCTAGTATGTGTCCCATTGTTAAATAATGTATAATTGCATTGACCTGAAGAACTTTCTTCTCTGTTTCTTGCTCCTATACTACCTCTACTTTGATTTATTATACAATCAGCTTTTTTTTTTGTATCTGGGATTGAACCCAGGTTGGGTTTAACCACTAAGCCACATCCCCAGCCATTTTTATATTTTATTTAGAGACAGGATCTCTCTGAGTTTTTCAGAGCCTTGCTAAGTTGCTGAGGCTGGCCTTGAACTCTTGATCCTCCTGTCTCAGCTTTCCAAGCTCTAGGATTACAAGCATGGTCCACCACACCTGGCCATGAAACAGCTTTTGTGTCCAGCTGGGTTTTACTCTGTGTCTAATTTGGAAAACAGCATTAACCCAAGACTGATTATAAAGGGTCATGGAGGTAATGGGCTTCAGTCTTTGCAGATGATGCTATATACATGGATGCAGATTTTGATTCAGTAGACCCCAGCAGATCTTGTATTTCTTGCAAGTTTTCAGGTAATTTGGTGCCACGGGTTATAAAGACTTTGTTTTAAGCTGTTATTCTGCAGATGAAGAAAGAAACTCAGAAAGGGCAGGTGATCTGCAGTGTCACATCAGCAGTGACAGCACAGGAGCCAAAATCCAGTCCCCTGCTCCCAGGGCCAGTGCTCTTTCTGCACTTCCTTGCAGATTGAACAAACTGCACCCCACAAAGGTGTGTACTGGCTTTTCGCCTTCCATTCTGGATCCTCCAGGTGGGGAGCAGTTTTAGCAAGATAGTAATGTGAGTGACACGTGCGAAGTATGAAACTAGAAGTTGTTTCTGGTGTCTTCACCAAGGAAATGAGACAACCATTCCAGATTCTCCACTTATGACTCCTCCTAAGACAATAGTTTGCAATGTTGGCTTTCTCCCAAGTGAGTTGTGCTGCCTTCCATGGAGCGACATCTTCCTGGGGATGGTCTGGAATGTTAAACACTGGTGATGATTTGGGAGTGTGAAGATCTAGGTTACAGCCACTTTCAGGCATGCTCAACCTCTGGGCCTCAGTTTTCTCATCTCCGGATTAGGACTATTTTGTCTTACAGTGTACACTGAGGATTAAGAGTAGATCATTCTGGGACCAAGTTTTATCCAGCCTCTTCTCTCAGCTACGAGATCTTGGGTAATCTGCTCAACTTCTCCAGGCCATGGGTCTCATTTAAAAAATGAGGGTGATAGGAGGACCTGCCACCCAAAGGAATTGTGATAATAAAATCAAGAGCCCAGCACAAGATAATCTTCAACAAATATAAACCATTGATCACTGCCTCATAGGATTGTCACAAGTGTCACAGGGTCACTGTAGGTGACAGCACATTGTAAAGACAGATGAGCAAGAAAACACAATTAAAATCGTTGGAACCTCTTAGGCCTGCCCTCCATGTCCATTCCAGTCTCCTCCCTTTCTCGATTTGGAACTGCACACTCGCCAGTTTGAAAACATGGAGCTTCCTGAGAAACAGACCACACACTGTCTCCTGGTCCTTACACAGAACAGGGCTTGCACAGAGGGAGGGATGAGTCCCAGTCTGCCTCCCTGTCTCATGGCTGAGATTTCGAAACCCACACTGTATAGTTCATCTCTCTATGATATGCTAGTCCCACCCTCTCTCCTCCACTCACTCAGGCTCTCCCATGTTTTTGAAGTGTCCTTTCTGTGCGAGGCATTGTGATTCAAAGTCCATCACAGTGGGAGGCAGATCAGAATCCACCTTCCTTCCTTGGCCTTAAGACTAGTACTGCTCTGCTTGGTTTCCTTTCCACATCTCTGAATTAGGGCTTCTGTTTCTGTCTGTAAGTCAAATAATCACCTTCATTAACCTAGATCAGCAGCTTTCAGGGTCCTACAGGCTGGAATCACATGGGGACCTCAGGTCATGCCCCATGGGACATCAGGATATTTTTTAAAACACCTCTCAGGTCATTTCAATATCCAGCCAACGCTGAGAACCACTGGTCTAGTGGTTGGTAATTTTTTTTTTTTTTAGTGGTTGGTAATTTTGAACAACATGGGTGGACTGGTCAGTGGGACTGTGCTGAGTGTGGGCGTGTGACTTGGAGGGGCTGCCCCTCACTTCCCTTCTGCACAAAGCCATTTCTTGCCCAGGCACAGGTCTGTTCTCACAGCAGCCTCTCCTCCCTCCTCCAGAATTGTGCTCTAACCCCACCCGAGAGCTGCATCCTTGATCTTGAAGCTCAACTGTGCACAGGCATACCCTAAGGAGGAATTCCACAGTGTAACTAAAAACGTGTTTTCAGAGCTGCTTGGACTCCCCCTCCCCTTCCCTTTAAACATGTTTGTAACTTTAATTAAACCCAGTCGAAGTTCAGAAGGGATCTGTGGAAATTATTTTGTTCTCTCTCTCTCTCTCTCTCTCTCTCTCTCTCTCTCTCTCTCTCTCTCTTTTACTGAATTGGTATTTCCTTGTCCTTTCTATGTGTGTGTGTGTGTGTGTATGTATGTGCGTGCGCATGTTCACACACAAGCACATGTTTTCCTCCACCTCCTCTCCTCCTCTGGGAACCATTCTATCTATTAGTAGGAGGACAGGTTTCTGGCAAGGGCAGAGTTTGGCTTGTTATTTTAACTTAGCCAGTTAGATTTACTTCCCTCCCTGTCTGTTTTCAATTTAAAAGTGGGTAGCCAGGGCTTGAAATAGCTGCACGGTTCCCCCTTCTGCACTGAGAACCCAGACAGGACTCAGCTTGGTCAAATACCACCCAGGACCTGGCTGCTGCACTGGGAGCTGACTGCCCAGCCTCCTGAATTTGTCACATTCTCTTCCCTTGACACTGATCCTCCTATTACCCCCAGACTTGAAGGCCACAACAGATGCCCAGGTCTGGAGTCCATGAAATGATGATCACCCTACTCCCATGAGCCCTCAGGTCTTCCCCTAATATCCTCCTGTCCTGACCTGGAAGGTAGGACCAGGTACAGACACCATGGAGCCCTAGGCTGTGAGCTCTCAGGGCCAAGAGACATAACTAGTCATCTTTATAAACCTTTCTGATGCTCTGCCTGGTCCACAGCCAGTATGGGCCATCGTGTGTGTGTCTCATGCAGTGGGAGCAATCTCATCATGCTGAAGCGTGAGCTGCTGGGGAAATCAGGTCTAGCCTCTCACCCAAGGTCTCCTCTGAGCTCCCAGAGCTCACCCGCACACCAGCTGGGGACTTCCTTCAACTCCATAGTTGCACTCAGGATTCTGCTTAGTAATTAAGCATGGGAACATCTTCCTGCCTGGCTCTGAATTCCATGAGGGCAGGGGCCATGCCCAGTTTACCTTGGTTCAGGGCCAGTATTAACTTACATTTATTGTTCTGGTGGATGATAAATGGTCTGCACTCATCTTGGTGATCTCTATGCCCTACCCATTAGATAGTGCTGGTTACAAGGGGACAGTGCAGTGAGATGGCCATGCCTGCTGTCCTGGAGTCATGGTTTGAATCCCAGGTCCAGCCAACCAGTAATCAATCCTTCCCTGAGGTCTCAATTGCCTCATTTGGACCCACAGGGAAAATCAAGCTCGCTCTCCTGGAACTGTTGTGAGGATTCAATAAAGCAATACGCTTAGTACTATGCCAGGTGCTTAGTAACACTTCTCAAAGATACAAGAAAAAAAAGAGTGTGGGGAGGAGGAGAACTAGGACCTGAAAATGATCTTCTTATACCCTGGGCATTGGGAGTGGAGGAATGGGAAAACTTGTTATCTGTTTTCACTTCTCATTCTTACTCTGCTCACAAAAGTAAACACTTAAAACCATGGAAGTTTAAGGAATTAAAAACTTTGGAGCCAAGTTATGGCCTGGTGTATTGTACTCTTCTTAGAGTCACCATTTTCTAGAGGCAGAAGTTTCTAGAAAAGCCAAAAGCTTTGGCAGGAGACACAGACCCCTCTCAGAGATAATGAATGTCTCCTTCTTACCCAGGAATCCTGGAAAATTCTGGAATATGGTAGCCAACTTGAGGCACACCAGAGATCTCTGTTTCCAGGACATTAGGATGGCATCAGATGACTTTCAACCCAGACCTATGTCCAGCCCTGAATGATGACCCTGAACCAAGGTTCCTGGCCTGCACGGCTCCATCCCCTTGGAGCACACTGTGGAGATTTCAGAACAGGAAGAGACCGACCAACAGCAGGGAAGGAGAGCAGAGATTGTGAGGGCACCTGGGCCAAACCCAGGGTCTGTAAGTAGGTTGTGCTTTGTAACCACAGTGTGCTTGCCAGAGCAATGGAATCATTGCAGGCCAGTGGCTACAGTCCTCTGGTTTGTTTTCTTTGAGCGCCACAAAGGGGACATTGAGAGTAAAATGAACTGAGAATCTTAATTCATTATGACTAAGAGAGAAAATGTGAAAAATGGCAGAGTGGATTTTCCATGGCAGTCTATAGACATATGCATCAGGTGGGCAGGGACTAGATGCTTTTATTTGCCATTGTATACTCAGCACGGGGCACCATGCCTGGGGACAATTATTTGTTGATGGAAAGAATAAGTGAAAATTGATGAATAAATTGAAAAATGAGTCTTGTTCACATTTTGTCAATATTTTCACTCAAGAAGGGAAGATTCTAGAAGAAATCAAGTTTCTGATCAAGTGTCTGGGTTCCTGGGGGCCACAAATAACTTCAAGGATAATTTGAAGTGACACCTACTTTGACAAAGGAAAACAGCCTGAGGATAACTATGTGTCCCCACCCCCACTGCCCCTGGCCTGTGTCTTGTGCGAGACACACACACAGGCCTCTGAACCATCTTGTGCATGGTTGGAGTGTGTCTCTCCCTGCTCCCCTTCCTGCTAGTTTATTGTCCTATATCTGGACACTCAGCAGGCGGGGATCCCTCAACCTGGGGGGCCTCAGAGACTCTGCAGCAGCCTCTGCACAAATCCTAATTTCAGCTCCACAGAATTTGGCCTTTGCTTCCATCTTACGGATCCCACTTTCTTCCCTCAGTCCTCAGTCCTCAGTCCCAGGAGGTAGCTGAGTCCTGCAATTCTACCTTCAGGATACCTCAGTTCTTTTACAACGCAGTTGCCAGCTTCTAGCTAAGCTAACACCTTTCCATATTCAGCTCTCTCTGACCAGACTCTGACAAGGTATTCACTTGGCCCATTTCTTCCCTAACATTCCCCCTGAACCCTTCCCCACCCCTATTCCCACAGTGAACTGAGGCTTGGGGCAGACACTGTTCCCTTCCTCCCTATGGCCAGTCTTCCTCCCATGGCTGACTGGCTCAGTCTTTCTAATCTCAGCTCTCTTCAGCCCTCCCTGCTCCCCTCCCTTGTCCCACTTATCAGCTCCTTAAGTCACTGGCAGGACTCTGCAAGGCTGTGGTAAAGTGCATTGTTTATAGTTACATACTCACTCCTCACCCCCTCCCAGATAAATTGCACTGAGGCCAGGTGCCATTTATACGTATGCTCTTGGAGTTCTCTGGTCTCCTGTGGCTCCTGGGATTTTGGCCAATGCTACTTCATATTGCTCTAGGTGTTAAAATATACTTCGGATTTCCCCAGCTACATAAAAGCCAGTCCAAGGGGTTAGTGTCTCATGCTTTTAGGTCCCTAGTACATCACAACCCCAAGTCTGCTAACAGAAGAGGCTCAGAATATATACTCATTGAATCTAAGACGCCACTAGTTGTAAGATGAACTGTCATTTTTCTGTACCACGAAGAAAGAAAAACATGTTTGGTTAAAGTAACTTGATTGTGAGCTGCCTCCCAGTTTTGGAATTGTCAAAATGTGAAAACCCGGTGTGCCTCCTGGAATCAATGGCTGGGGACCTAGTGGAGGGCATTCTTGTTTTCCTTTGATCTTGTTCTGCAGGGATTAGGGTTCTCCCTACTGTGTGGGGTGGATACTCCAGAAGATGGTGGACTGGGCTGACGAGTGTGAAAACCAGGGGAGTGGGGACAGGGATAGGCATTCAGTAGATTCATCTGTGTGTGTGTGGTAGGGGCATATTTTAATGTGGCCAGGGATAGAGCAGCATGTCATCCTGTGAAGGGCACAGGTCACAGGCTCACAGAGGAGTCACACAGATAAACACTGCTTCGGGGCTAAATGGCAACGCAGAACTCCTCACGCTCTCCTCCCCCCACTGCACCCCAAGCTTCCAATCTGTTCACTTGCTCCACACCTCACTTCTAGGACACAGACGGTAACACGTTACCTTTTGCCTTTTCCGCAGGGTCCAGTTCTTCCAGAGCAATAGTTGTATCTGTCTGGCGAAGCCCATGCTGGTGACCACCCAAGGACAAGGGGATGGCGTGGAGCAGAGGCTAACAGGTCAGGGTCAGGTTTTGGGTTAGTGACGGACATACATACCGCTCAGAGCACCTTCAGGCTGGTGTGTCCTTCTGTTGGTGATTAAAGGCTAGTTTTCCCCTTCAAACATAATCCCTTTTAATTCCACCTAAGCCCTTTGTTGGGGAGAGGAGGCAGATACCATGCTTGGTTCCTTTTTAGGAAGAGAAAATGAACACTAAAGACACACGTGATTGGGCACTGAGTGGGGACATTTGATGGGAACCAAGAGCCTTGGAGATGTCCTTCATCAGGGGCCTCTGGGATTCTGGAGGGGACCACCTCTGGATATATTTGGCCTTTAAGTTTGGGACAAGATCTCCTTGTGTAACTATAGGCTGGACATTTTTCTCTCAGCCCTAACATGAGATGGTATCCAGGGTTTGACTGCCCTTTTCAAGTCTCATCAATTCACTTGCCAGAGCCGAAGTGACTTCTTTCTTTCTTTTTTCTTTTCTTTTTTAAATATTTATTTTTTTAGGTGTAGTTGGACACAATACCTTTTTAAAATTTATTTATTTTTATGTGGTGCTGAGGATAGAACCTAAGCCCTCGCATATGCTAGGCGAGCGCTCTACTGCTGAGCTACAATTCCAGCCCCTTCTTTCTTTTTTAACCCTCATCTTTCTCATAGTGACTTTAGGCCAGCTGATTAATTAGTCATGGCTGCCCAGAGCCGTGTTGAAAAAATCCCTGGTCCCCTCCAGGCTCAGGCAGACAGAGTCCACAGTTGATTAGCAATGTCTGCACAGGTGTGGGTATGAGGAAGGGGGCCAGGTCTTGTCATTCTAGTGTGGCACAGAGGTTTTGGTGGATAGGTTCATCAGGTGGCTGGATACCTGATTTCAAGAGAACCCCAAACAGAAGCCTCCCAGGTACTTCCCCATGGACATTTTGTGTCTATCTCCTCAAATCTCAGGCTTTTTTTTCTGTAGACCCTTGAAACCTCAAAG